>NC_037090.1:17667500-18993333 GCF_002994745.2 Rosa chinensis
TGCTTAAAGAAATATAGATCCTATAGCACAACTATGCATTTTAACATCGTTATTCATTTAAAACTGATGACTGATACTGTTTCACACATCGATTCCCATGAACGTTTCTTCTTGTTCATGATTTTGACGCGTAATTTACCTCATATCCCACGATTTCATATTCAGTATACACAATTTAATATTGTATAAACCGATATATTTACTTACATTAACATCAGATTCTAGGAAAAAAACGATGTCAATCATCTTATAATACATCGGTTCTGGTAAAATAACGATGTCTAATACCTTGTAATATATCGAATCATTAAAAAAAATGATGTCTGTAGATTTTCTTAACATCGGTTTTCTTGTCTTTATCGATAGTAATACTTATGCTGGACATCGATCTCTATCTAAAACACGATGTGCACTAGTTTGTGGCAGATCGATTCATACGTAGTAATTCAATTTCCAGTGGTTAATGGGACATCGATTTCGATTTTGAAACTGATGTATTTCTCTTAGTGGACATCAGTTTTTATGGTTGTGACTTCAAAATTTTCAAATTAAAAATAATAATAATTCAAATAGGAAATCATTTCATGTGGATTCAATGCACTCTCTTCAAATCAACAATACTAACTAGTTGAATGCAAAAAATTCTGCATACATAAAACCATCTAGAAGTTGATATACGTTAAACTACTTGGAAGTTGAAATGTTCCTATACTAGCAGCGAATCCATCTTCTCCTTCAATCCCGAGCTATTTTGTAGGATTGGTGATCCCTGTTTTCTGATTAATCAAGCATAATCACGACCACAGTTACTTTTTGCCACACTACACCTACTAGAGTTTGGCTTCCATCACAGTTTCAAGTTTCGAAAAGAATTTGGAAACAATAAGAATGAGATGAGACATAATGATGTAAGTACTAGCCCAACAAATGGAATACTGTTGCCTCCTAACCAAAATATTCTAAGGAGGATAATAACAATCAAGCCTCTAATTGGATAGGGAAATTAGAGGTAGCCAACCGCAGCTTTCAATAAGGCCTGCACGATTTAACAAACTGATGAAATGTAGATCTCGTCTTTTCATATATATATCTGCTTCTGATGTGTTGTGGTAGCTGATTTAGAAAATTAAGGTCATTTGAATGACCACAAAAGCATTCATACTCGACATCTCATAGGCTAAACAAATATGTCATGAATTAAGGTGAGAAAACACGTTGAGTTAAATACTTAACCTTGTTTAATTTCCTGACTCTTCACTATGATTTAACTGATTCAAGTACATATTAATTATGGTATGCAGTCAACTTGAGCAGAATCCTAACAACTTGCACCTCAAACATACCTTGTTGGTGAATCTTAGCACATATATTGTTGCACAACACATATTCCAAGCTCCTGAAATGTCTTAGAAACTTCACCTAGAGGATCAGCTACCACTTCAGGTACTCCACGATCTCCAGACGCAGATAGCTGCCAGATAAATGTAATCAAGGTTTTAGACAATTTCTGCCCACAGCAAATATACCATATTGAGATGATAAATTGATAAGAAGCAAAATTGTGACAATGTGTGCTCTGAAACAAAAAATTGAACTGTATAGAAATTGTATGGCCCTTGTTGTCAACCAAGCTAGTCTCAAGCATGCACTAGAGCAATTTCGAATGATAAGTGAACTGAAAAAACATAGGACTTACAGTTGGTCTAATGGGAAAATCAAATAGATTAGGGATACCAAACTGCTTTACAACTTGCAAACATGTGAATTAAACTTTTTCAAATACATGCTAATGCATGAACTGTAATACTAAGATTAATTAAGATATTATGTGAAGCAAGAAAGTAAATTATATATGTACATACCTCTGAGCCTAAGCCTTTACCAAATGGGTAATGACGCTTCCCATCAGCATCAAAATGGCTCATATTCTCAATTGCAGCAACACATGGCACCTAAATAGATGAAAATGACAATAGGGAATGGTTATATGAGAAACCTTAAATGAACTCAGCATAAACATGACTGAGTAAACTTTACTTCCCATTATTCCTACAGTATAAACAATGCGCACTTCTATGAAAAGTAATAAGAATATTATATGAACTAGTTAGTAATACAGAACTTATGCACAAACAAATGGCCACTAGTTACACACCTCTGTAAGTTCCTGTTATGTTCCAGGTAGAATATGAACCCAACTCACTCATCTTTTCTTACAAATAGCCAATTAGCCACTGGTAGAAAAAAAATGGTGATTTAGTAGGTTTATTCAGATTTGATGCCTTTCACAGTCCTGTTTTAGTAGTTAACAGACAAGATTACCCAATCACTCAGAAACAGGAAACTTAAATAACAAAGATAATTCTAAAAAGGGAGCAGAACCAATATATGTTTTCTTTTTCAAAACTCATTCTTTCAGCAAGAAATATAATCAAGAGTGTACACTGTATATATGACAGGTTTCTTAATCAAAGTAGGGGAAAAGGTGAGGATCAAACTCTTGCTGCCCAAATGGATACGTATTATACCATTGAAGCTATAAGCCCCCTCAAAGACAAGAGTTCCACTACTACTAATTTCAATTGCTAAATTAATATAGGGAATAAAAATTACAAAATTGATATATTTAAGCATCAACAGCTAAACCTTTACCCTGTATCAGTTTGTGAAGTAAATTGAACTGGGTCCTTCATCTCAAACTCTCAATCCGGAATTTCATATTAACGGTGTTGAAAAATCTGGACCGCTTCACCGTGAAGAACTCCGACTGGGTAAACCCTTACAGAAGCCTCCGTCTCCGTTGCTTTATCGACGCCGAACAAGCCACCGCCCCGAGTTGGTCGACCCTCACAGTCCAATACATTACTACTATAGTTGATATTGATTTCCAAAAATCAATTAACCATATATAGCAAAAATCTATAACTGTAGAAACCAATTCTCAACAACTCTACTACTTGCGTATCAAATCAAATGAAATTCCAGAACACTGAGTTTTCCTCTTTCTTTGAGAATCCATGAAAATTAAAGCACCGTCATGATGATTGGGAAAAATTAATAGAAAATATGCAATTGGGAAACAAAATTCAGTTAGATGGAAATGCAAAAGGGAAGAGCAGAGAGCAACGGTTACCAGGAACCAAAAAAATCAGTTGTTTGTTCAAGATACCTGCAAAATATAGAGAAAGCAACTATGAACAAAAGTTAACCCCAGAACTTGGAGCGAAGGACGGCAGAAAGTGGAGCTGAGCTCCGGCGTTACCGAGCTCAGCTTCCCTATGACAAGCCCAACAAACAGAAATTCAGAGAGGACGGTGAATCGAGGACTTTCCATAACCAAACCAACATTAACAAAAGTCCCAAACACAAGCAAAAACCCCAAGATCGATTTCATGAAAAACAAACAGATTTCTCAAATTAGCAGTCTCAAGATTAGAGCAGTACCGGGATGCCGGAATCAGAGGCTCCATGGGCGGAGTTCTCAGGAAGCATCTCAAGCTTCCGTTTGAGAGGATTTAATGGCCGTGGCCATGGCGGCAACAGACTATTCAACTTGGCCGCCGACGAAGGCTTCGAATCCAGGGCCGTAAAGATGAGATCTGAAGGTGGAGAAGCGTTCTCGTTGGAGGCTTTATGCTTTCACCGAGGCCTGCCGGACTAGGGTTTGGCAACTGGGGCGGCTCCATCATCTCCCCTAAGAAATTTTGGCGCAGCTACAGAGACTTCATTTTCGTCAATTTTAGATAGAGACGGAGAGCATTTTAGAGAGAGAGTAGGGTTTGGAAAGACAAGGGAGCAAGAGAGAAGGAGAAGAGAGAGAGGTGATGGTCGGAGGTGGAGATGGAGGGGAAGGAGGGTCACATTGGAGAATGAGGTCGACGCGAAGAAGGAGGCGCGCTGGAGTTGAAGTGAGAGTTAGTAATTAGGGTTCAAAAGTTTCAGAAAAGTGAAAAAAAGTCTAAGTGTTGGGGGGAATGAATATTTTGGTCCTCCCGCGTTTCTGAAATTTTCAACTTAGTCCCTCCGCGTATTTTCAAAATTTTCGAACGAGACTTTACACATCGGTTAATTTAACGACCGATGTTTATAATCACAATAGAAATCGATTTTTCACAAACTGATGTTATGATGTATTTTTTACATCGCGTGCAATTCCGACCGATTTAATAGTGGTGATGTCTATTGACATAATTCTAGTAGTGAGTGGTGCCAAATCTCACTCAAGTACCCTATCTCCATACATGTATGACATGAGAGAAATTCAAAAGAATAGCCACATATGTCAGACTGTAGTCTAATCTCGATTAACAAACTTAATTGATTCAACAATCACGTACTCTCTGCAACCCAAATGCAATTACATAATAGGATGATATTCCAAGGAAATGACCCAACTCTACACCAAAGGAAACAGATTGTAGAAGCAGAATTGCAACAATCAGTATTATATCTGCTTTCCCTTTCCCTGACTTCTTGTTCTGGGTTCACTACCACAAATGTGGGCTAAGGATACTAATGCATCCCCACGTTTAGCCTAATGGTGATAACATAATTTTATTATTACCTATTAATCTCATTCTACAATTTAGTAGTGGAGCATTGCTTTTGATTGGTGTGAATATCTCCCACCAATTACTGCTAATGGTGCATATCTAATTTTATATAATTTTGAACTTATCATTTGTGAAGAGAAACGTGACACGTAACTTGGCTACTTGGCTCAGTCCTAATTAAAGCCTATCAGTTATATATTTTAAAATAATAAGCCTTTTTGGTGATAGCCAAAGCCCAAATCATAACACCATCCAGAAAGAAAAAGAGTAAAGAAAACGAAAACACTCGAGGTTTTTGGGTTTCTAGATCTGGTTTGTCTCCCCCCAATCTCCATCATCTGGCTCTTCTGCTGGATGAGATGATTAGTCCTCATGGATCGAATGCCTTCAAGTTTGTTTCAAATTGAATTGTTCTTGGTCCTTACCGCTACAAGACACTGATTCGAAGTGACGAAGTTGCATGCAATCTCAGCTCTCTCTCGATCCTTCTTCCTCACACCAGGTTCAATTTCTTTGCTTGATTTCAATTTATTTCTATTTGATTCTCGAAAAAGTGTTGGTGTGCTTTGTCAATATGTTTGGATCTTGGGAAAATGTTGAGAAAATCTAGTTTTGAATTTTAGGTTCTTATTAACCATGATTGTGTTCGAATTCGATTTTTTGTTCCAATATGTCTTCTTTGTTTGTCATATTCTGTTCTTTCTCATAACACCATCGGTTGGTTCTCTCTGCTTAGACTTTGTATTTTGTGTTTTGGTGCTGGTGTTTGACTACATTAAATAGTGTAATCTTAGGTGATTATAGTTCCTCTGGGCTTTTGATAAATATTTCTGGACACCACATTTCTCGACCTCCAATCTATTTCTCACATGTTTTGCCTCTAGCTAACTTTGATATATCTAGTGAATTGAATTTCACTGATGCCTTTTTTTCTTCTAATTACAGTTTATGTTCCACCAATGGTTGTATCTGTCTATTCCAATAATCTTGCCTATCCTCACATGTCTAATGGCAACACCTACTTGCTGGTGCCTGCATGTAGTTTAAGCCTGTCCTTACTGGAAATCCCATGGGGTTTGGAAGGTTTACTAAACCAACTGGTTATGCAGTGATTGCCTTTGGTGTAGTTGGAGCTGCCATGCATTGAGCTAGTTTTTTACTAGAAATCAAATGCAGAATCACTAGTTTAGATTTCTTAAACTACACAAGATTATATGAGTTGATATACATGTAGGTGTTAGCATGCTTATTCCTATTATTATATGAGATTGTGATGATCTTGTTTGTGTACCATAACAGGTGTGCAATGTTATAGAATTGTTGGCTACTGTGAGTTTGTTATCTGAATACTTGCTCCTGTGTTGTTTCTTCCCTCCAGGTAGGCCTGGCAACAGTGCGGTCATGGGCGGGTTACGGGCGGACTTAACTGGTTGGCGGTCTTAACAGGCTCAATCCGTTATAACCCGTTATCTTAACGGGTTATAACGGGTTGAGCCCGATGGGTTCACGGGTTACCCGTTGGAACCCGTTAAGACCGCTAAGGTTTTTTTTTTTTTTTTTTTTTTTAAATTTTAAAATTCTTTTCTAATCAATTACCCACTAAAACCCGTTAATAGTTAACAATAAATTGGCCATTGAAACCCGTTAACATAAAAATGAATTTATTATTTTTTTTTTTGCATTTTTTTAAACTCTTTTTCACACCCATTATCTATTAAAACCCTTCTTAAAAAAAAAAAGTTTTTATTTTATATTTTTTTTAAACCCTCGCCAACTCATTACCATTAAAACTCTTTTTCATTGTTGATTTTCATTAAATCGAACTATCAAAAGTTAATACATATTGGGCTCACAATTCTTAAAAAAAAAAAAAAAAAAAAAATCTTTTTTTTTTTTTTTTTTCTTCTCTTCTAACCGGGTTCGATGGGTTCCGTCGGGCAACCCGTTTCCGCCCGTTAACTAACGGGTTGTTAACGGGTTGGCAGCCCATTAACACGTTAAGTTATCGGGCGGAAATAAATGGGTTTTTAGCGGGCGGTTAATGGGCGGTTAACGGGTCATGGACTGAATTGCCAGGCCTACCTGCAGGTCTAAGGCAATTTCTTGATTGTGGTGAACATGGAATTTGTTGGAGAGCTTATATGTTTGACAACCCATCGGCGTACTTGGGCTCATTGAATTTTTTGGTTATAATTTTTACAATTTCTTTCAACACTTCTGCTCTAAATAGCCTACTGCTTATAAATTTGGTTGTGTATCTAACCAAGAGAACTTTGTGTTATTTTGCAAGGTTATGTGAACAGAATTAAATTTCATCTCATGGAGGGAAGGGTGGAGGTTAGAGAAGTACAAAAATTAGAAGGCAACCAACATTGTTTTTTCTTTATGTTTCTCATAAATGCTTACTACTATCAGATTTTATTGAATTTCCTTGTACATCTGACATTTGTATCAGTCTTAAATTTTATATTCTTATTTACACCAAATAGAGAATTACTGCCTTAAGTAGATCTTTCCAGCTTTTGAGGCCTATTGTTAACTAACTAATATCACTGTATCGGGGTGATGAGGTGAATATAATTGTCAAAGTCAAAGGCTAAACCGCTCCATGGAAAGCTCTCAGAAGGGAAATATAATCATGAGGATATCATCTTGTCCTTGATTCATCATCACTCTATTTGAACTTTTTAAGTAAGATTCTTAAATGACTGGTCATATGCAATTTCATTGCTAGTTTAAATCTAGTTTGTAGATTTTTAAACTGATGAGTTATGTAGCAAGACTACTTTTAATGTATGTTTTATATGTTAAATTGACATGTAGCATTTATTATTTTGTAGGGGGTTATAATCTGAAACAAAAAGCTGCAAGAGCTTATGAACGAGGAGACAAAAAAAAAAGTTGTCCACTCAATGAGGTACGCCTAAAATCTATTCTTTTGTAAATGTGAATAATGATGTATAGTTCTAGTTCAAGAAAACATATTTATGGCCTGAGTATTCCTTGACCGTGGTTGGAATGGCTTTGCATACAATTGCAATAATTTTGAAAGCATAGTCTAATAAGTGGCCTGGGTAAATATGCACCCTCCATAAAAGTGGGCTAATACCACCATTCATATATATGATTGTATAGTTGCAAGCGGTCAAAGACTTGACGCATAGTACACTAATGTTCAATATAACCTAGTTTTTAACTCACTTTCTCTGTGTCAGCCATAGATGTTTAATGTATGAGCTCTAACTAGCTTTAACTACATAGTCAATGTAAATGATAATTTTTTGTTTTTAAGTTTCTTGCCAGAAAGAAATTTCATTGCAGGTTGATATTTCTTGGCTAACTTGTGTGTTTTTCTGCTTGCAGGAGTAAGCTATGGACTTTGTAAATTGTACTTGCAGTTCAGTGATAGAAGGGGAGAGATGAGAAGCAATTTCTGGTTTCATATGAAAGAAGACAATAGCCAACTTTGGAGTCTTCTAGTCTAGGAGGATTTATATTTATATAATATTCAAAATAATTAAGTTTTCCATGATAATTTTTTTTTAAATGAAATATATTGAGTCTATTGGTGTGGTGCTAATTATAGTGATGTATTCAACAACATATTCCACCAATCACAACATTGGTGTGTTGAGTCATCGTCACCAATGCATGAACAGTATCCATCAATTGAGGCACCAAAAAACTGATAGTAAGCCCATGGGTATATGTCACGGCATCAATACCAACCCCTACAATAATGGTGACTGTTTTGGTGCCTATTGCTTTTACACACCCTTGATTGGTGGTCTCAACCTCAATTCACACCATTATTAATGGTGTTCAAAGCCCAAGTTTGTGGTAGTGGTTGTTATACTATATAGATAATTAAAGGCATAAAGCTGAAACTTTCGGACCGGTTGTTACTTGACTCCTCCATCCTAAGCCCAAGATATTTAGATATATAGAATGCTATATGCAATTTAACTCTCCAGTCTCCACCTGACCAATGTACCTATAACGATGAAAAAATGGAAACAAGAAGAAATTTTTTTTTAATACCGGTAAGTGGTAACTAACGTAGATCCAAAATATAGTCTAACAAGAGTTGTTTTGTACATAATCCTCAACTGGACACCTTATAAAGGGATCATCTTTTACAGTTTGCTTAGCTAAGAATCAAACTCCGAAAATGAGGGCTTGTTCTTCGTGAAATTCTAGTTTCTGAGACCAGGCACTGTAACATGCATAACCAAATCAAACCCTATTGTCTAAGAACAACCATAATAGCTGAAGAACCGTACCTGATCTTCTGTAATCTCTTCCTCCTCCGGAAAGAATTGGAAGCCTATGGTTTAATCTGCTGGGCTTTTTCGATACGGGCTAATGTCAAGCTAAACTTTTAACAACACGGATAAGCCGAAGGAGCCCAAAGATATTATGTACCGGATTTGATGACGTGGCTTTCGTCCATCAGCGATTCCCAATTTCATAACAGAAAATTGGCGGGAAAGTAACAGAATCGGTGTTGTAACAACCTGGAGAAGCGTCACGTGACGAGAATAACGGTTTCATGCTGACGTGTCCTTAAGCTAGCCCATCGGCGACTCTCTCATACTCGTTTAGACTATCAGTCTCTGGCTTTCAGTCTCAGCTTTACAATTTCTCTCTGTCTCTGCATGCCTCATTCTATTTTCCCCAAATTTTCAAAACCACAAACCCTAAGGTTTGTTTTATACCTCTTAAATTCAATCTGATTTTCTTGTTAGTACGAAGCTCGAGCTAACTTCATCTCCTTCTCCGGAACCAAAAGCAGAGCTTTCGTTTTGCCGTAATTCCCTGTTTCCCTTACGATTTCTTAATTTGTCTTCTCAGGCAAGATTTCCCTGATTTGCAAGAGCATGGCGACCAAGTATCAGTACTTGTTTTTGACGGTGCTTTTCATGGCGGTTGTTATGGCTTCTCTGACTGAGGCTTTTACTGATCCACTCGACGGTAAGTTCTAAAATCTTTCAATTTCTTCTTGATTTTCTAGGAGAGTTTGTCAGATTTGTTGATTTTATGTACTTATGTAAGATTTTTTTTTTTTTTTTTTTTTTTACAGTGTTCGTTATCCCCTATTTGGCTACTTAAAGTACAAGAAAAGTATAAATGGATTAAAGAAATAGAGTAAGATCGGAATCTTCAAACTTCCGGTGCCGGAGAAAAAGTGAAAAAGAGAAACAGAGTTTTGAAGCGAAAAATTAGATTTCTTTTGGGAAATTTCCGTTTAAGCCAAAGAGAGAAAGGTCAGGTAGTTGTACGACAAAAGTTGAGTGCAGAAAGAGTGTTCTTGGTTTTCTGGAAAGTGGTGTCATGGGCAGAAAGAAAAATGTAGCTTCATTTTTTGATAAGAACTCTTCAATTCATATTAATCTAAAGATAACGGGATGTGTTGCACCAGAAAATACATGAAAATGATTTCTTTGTGTGGACTGGAGTTTAAATGTTCAAGATTATGAGATGCACACCACATACTCGACGAAAGTCCCCGCCAGATGACTGACGCAAGTTTTAGACCATTTGCTGTTTATCGATCATTTGTGTGTTTAGCCTCATTGCTGATTTCCACCAAGTTTATTCTTTTACTCTATGCATTACTACAGCCACAGCTCTTCAAGAGCTTTACAAATCCCTTAACAGTCCACCACAGCTGACGGGTTGGAGATTGGGTGGTGGCGATCCTTGTGATGAATCGTGGACTGGAGTGTCATGTTCTGGGTCTCATGTTACAGAGATGTAATGCACATATCACCCTAGGCTTGATTATGTCCCCTACTTTGGATTTTGGAGTTTATATTACTGAGAATTAACTTCCCCTTTGATCTTATGCAGTGAGCTTCATGGTCTAAACCTTTCTGGGTTTATTTCTGCTGGGCTCCATAATCTCTACTACCTGAAGCGAATGTAAGTGGTCTTAACCTGGCTGCTGTTTTATTAGTTTTCTCTATATAGTTGGTGGAAAAGTAGAAGCACTCCAGTGGCTGAATCCTTTAATTTCTTCTTTTAGGGACATTAGTTCCAATAATATCAGTGGTGATATTCCGTATGTGCTACCGCCTAATGCAACTCATATGTAAGTGATGTCGATATCCTCGCTGGTGAACATCTAGTTTACCTATATTAATATTTAAATTGATCATTAGTCTCTCACTTGTGCAGTGACATGGCATGCAATTCCCTTACCAATAGTATTCCGCAATGTTTAGGTGGCATGAAACATCTTCAATACTTGTGCGTTACTCTTTCCCCCCAACTCTTTATTTACTAAAGTAATTGTCAATCGAAAGTCATACGCAACTGTTGTTTTGTATTTTTACTTTTTATTTTTTCCATTGCAGAAATCTGAGCCACAATACGTTATCTGGAGCCTTAGGCAACATTTTTACTGGCCTCAAGAATTTAAGACAACTGTAAGCTTCTTTCAACATAGTTTTTTAATGTTCAATTTCAGTGAAAGGAATAAGAGCTTTCAATATTAGTCAAAGTGGAATGAAAAGAAGCACAATCACTAGTACAACAAGTTAATCACACAACACTAATCACACAACGGAACACAAATCATCTGTTGTGTGTTGAAGTCAGTTTAATCATACAACGGTGCTGGTTGAATTCTGTTGTGTGAATGCCAACAAAGTGATAACTTTTTTATCAGAACTACATCACACAACGGAATTAATTATTATCCGTCGTCTGAGTCATGAAAAATTTAGCGGCATATTTCCCTCCACTCTTGATTCTTGGTTGCCGCTTGAAATCTGAAATTTGGGGTACTTGGTACAACTGTGCCTGAGATTTCCGTTGTGTGATTGAAAACTAGAAGCCAAATTTTGAGGAAGCTTGCTTGAATGTGTTTCACTAGGTAAACAAAGTGCAAGTTGTAGAAGTTGGACAACTGCAGTTATACATTTCTGTTGTGTGAAGTGGGAACATAGGCGGCAATATTTTGAGTGAAAATGCTGTAGGCGGTATGTTTCCCTCCATGTTTTGGTATTTTGATTTTATGTAGTACACTCAGACGACTGTTTGTTTCAGTTTCTGTTGTGGGAGTAACTTAGAGAACATTTTGCTAGGTTTAATTGCCACATCGTGTTCGGAAGAAAAAAGCAAAACAAAACAAAACCCAGCAGTCCTCTCGAACCTGTCGATGCTCTCTCCACATTCAGTCCTCTCTCTCAAACCCTCTCTCAGTCTGAGCCAAAAGCTCAGAGCTTTCCCTTAATCCTCTCATCCAAAACCCTCAAATTTCAAATCCCCTAATCTTCATCTCATCCAATTGCTTCTCCGATTTGAATATCAACCTTCAATTCAACTCTACCATCTCCATTTCGCCGTCTTTTGCTACAAAATGGCATTCCCTGGCTGTTGTTACCCTTTTCTAGGTCGTTTTTCTTCGTCTTCGAGACTGCACTATACCAAAATCTTCACCTTCGTATTTCAATTTGCTCTTATGGCGATCCGCATCTCCCTAGGATTTTCCGGCTTCGTGGCCCATAACCTAGCCTCCTCTGCCAATATTCACGTCAATAATTGCTGTGGCATCCACAGGTGCTGGGTCAGGTCTCTGCTATTCGGCACTAACCAGGTAAAGATAAAAAGTATATTTTGTTTCCGTATCTCTGGATTTGAAACTTGGGGTTGAATTTGTATTTTATTTCGTTAATTTTTTCCGTATCTTTTGTTCGTGTTGAATCGAACTGCTTTTGTTTAATATCCTGGACGTAGTGAACGGAGTTGAGAGATGGATTTAGCTCACTGGCAATTTCACAGAATGATATTTGCTTAGTGGTTTGTTTATATAGGCTCGTTGCTATATGCTTAGCATAATGACCGTGTTTTTGTGTTGTTTTTGTTCTAATAAATTAGGGATTGTGATGTTCAGACTTATGAACAGATGTTGATTCTATTTATGTTTGAATTTTGCAGATTAGTGTCTTGGATGTGGGGTTCAATGTGGTTTTTAGCGACTTAAAGGCCCAGGTAATGCTCTTTACCTCTAATTATAATGTTATTGTCTTATCGTTTCCGTGTAGTTTAGTTGGAATTGTCTTGTTTTCCCGTTCTAGATTTGTGAAAGTTGAACTTCTAATTTGAGATTGGAGCATTGGATTTAATGCTGATGGCTATGTATAAGAATTTGATATTGTCTTATAACAACTTTCTGTTAATTATAAGAATCTATTTGGTTTTCTTTGGTGGACTATCATGGGGAAGAGAGAGGAGGAGGAAGAATTAAGCCCTTAGTCGCTGTTTCCATTTTGCCTTTTTATTTTAGTATGTAATGATGCGATCTTAGCCTGACCCATGTTCTGTAATGGTTTCAGTTGGAAGCTCTGGTGACTAACAATGCTAGAGAATCAGAAATCCAGGTACTGTATTTCTTTGTTCGCATATATAGGCTCCCATTTACTTGGAGAGTTCTCCATTTTGTACTCACTTGCATTTATACATTCGTATCTACATGTCCACTAACATAAATGTCAATCTAGGGAGTCATTGGTGAAGTGCCTGATATTATACTCAGATGTGTTAGTCGAGATGAGGCCGCCTTGGCTGTGGCTCAAAAGGTCAGTGCTACTCTTTCGAAGAAGTTTTTTTTTTTTTCATGTGTTCGCCTATAAAGATAATTGTGAGTTAGCTTCTGCTGAAAGCTTTACTTTGCATTTTTGACTCAACATACATTATAGAGTTTAAGGCATTGTTTCAATATCTTTGCGAGGATTAGGAAGCTGAAATATTTAGGTAGAATGCTACTCCAGGCCCACTGAAAATCTCGACGTCTGTTCTCCCTATAATGTCCTGGCAAAAGAAAAGAAGAAACTTAAGGCAGTCTGGTCTACTGTGACACTTAAGTCACTCCTCAGATTAGAACTGCAGTGACAAGAAATTACTCACTTGGCTGCATCTGAATTCCTCACTTCTGATCTGATCCCCTGCATATAAGCACTAGCTTTCATTTCTTTCTTAGTTCGCACAAGAGAAAACTGAGAATTGATAAGTCACTCCTCATTTTTAGAAATGCAGTTTTAATGAGGGAAATCTGATGATCATCCCGGTTAATGATCAAATATCAATAACTGTTGTTAAGCAAAGTTTTTATCTTCTTGCTTTATAAACCAGAGTTTCTTTGTTGATGGAACTAGATCAATTGAAAGGTACTGAATTTGGCTATTGATATTTCATATTTATATCTTTGTTGTAGTCGCAGACTATAGGAGGAACTCAAATGTCATTGTTCTAAATTTATTATTGTCCACTGTATTATAGACATTTGTTTTTCTTCTTTAATATTGTGATTGATATTTAGCAATTCATATCTGTAACAGATGCCTCTGGGGATTTAATGTTGGAATTGATGTCAAGGATACCCACAATGTTAATTTAGATCAGTTTCCAAGTCTTAGCTATAGTCTGGGGATTTAATGTTGGAATTGACGTTTGCTAGATTTTTTTGGTGAAGATTATGGCTATAGTCTTAGCTGTGCGATATACAGTTTCTTTTTCATTTGGGGATTCATTTGACTGAACTGACTACAATTGGAACAAAGTTTTCTTTTCAACTTCAATTCAGTTCTCTTTTCCTGACTTCATTTTTTGCAAATTTCAATTCTATTTTATATACTTCTTCTGCTTAATGGGCAGCAACATGGTTCGTGAATCGTGAACAATAAAAATCATTAATTAGTCTCTATAGACATGCGCATATTTCCTTTCTTTCTACTTAGACATGCATATCTTCCCTTTTCTTTATTCTCTTTTCTTTTTTTTTCTTTGTCTTTTGTTGGAAGTTAATTGATGAAAAGACATGATTCATTCCAGAGCCAAGTTCTGATTTTTTTTAATTCTTCAATCCATGGTCATCATAAGAAGTTTTTGAACTGATAGTACCATACCATTCAGCGTTTTTTGTGCAGGAATTGATCTTTCTATTGATTTTATTTGATTGTGACCTTGGTATTTTGTGGTTTTAGCGTTTAATTGCTTCTGATTAAGTCAATACTTTGTGAATAAAGTTTGTATTCATTGTTTCAGGTTTGATGCAAAAAATTGTAGCTGTCATTCTTCTGCTGCTGTTCCTCAGTCTGTTGTCCCTTCTTGTTTCAATCTTTTGCTTTTATTCAGGTTTGTTTTTCTATCTTTTCAGTTATTCGGGTTGCAATGTATAAATGAAGTAACTATCTGTAACCATTGTTCCTCGAATTGTTATAATTGATTACATTCATCTTTTTCTATTCTTTGTTTGAGAAAGTGAACACCGAT
Organism: Rosa chinensis; assembly: GCF_002994745.2. Taxonomy (NCBI): domain Eukaryota; kingdom Viridiplantae; phylum Streptophyta; class Magnoliopsida; order Rosales; family Rosaceae; genus Rosa; species Rosa chinensis. Next base: position 17,682,332 of record NC_037090.1, read on the forward strand.
GTTTTTATTCTGCAGATTTGAGGAACAGTTTGTTGTTGCGTTGTTTAGCTCCTTCAAATTCAGGTATACATTTTGAAACAGTATTAACTGCTTATACTCTTGCTGTGAAATTTATCATGATGTAGTGGAGTTTGATTTCTAATTGCTAAAGTTGTCTCTCTGTTTTGTTTATGTCATCTGATGTCTGAGGTACAAGTTTGTCAGTATGTTATCGAAGAGTAATAGAATTAAATTGGTTCAGGATTTGATGTTCTTGTTGAACAGACCTTTTGTTATAGCAGACATGTTAATTTTTGTTGAGATAGATATGGTGTATTGGTTTATTTGGTGGCAATGAGTGCCCTTTTGTATTTGGACTGACGGTTATGATGTGTGGATGCAGAGTTGATCAATGTTGGGCAGAAGCAAGATGCATTGCAATCGCTTCATGATCTTATTACATCAAAGAGATATAGAGCATGGCAGAAGCCACTTGAAAAAATTATGTTTAAATATGTGGAGCTTTGTGTTGACTTGCGCAAGGGTAGATTTGCCAAGGATGGTCTGATTCAGTACCGTATTATATGTCAACAAGTAAATGTCAGTTCCTTGGAAGAGGTGATCAAGCACTTCATGCATCTGTCAACTGAGAAAGCTGAGCAGGCACGTACCCAGGCTCAAGCATTAGAAGAAGCACTTGATGTTGATGATCTCGAAGCAGATAAGAGGCCTGAAGATCTAATGCTGAGTTATGTCAGTGGAGATAAAGGAAAAGATAGGTCTGATCGTGAAGTTGTTACTCCTTGGTTCAAGTTTTTGTGGGAAACCTACATAACAGTGCTTGAGATCTTGCGCAACAACTCAAAGTTGGAGGCCCTTTATGCGGTACTGTATTTCTTGTTCAGATAAAGATTCCAATTGGTTGTTTTGATCATATTGTTCATTACCATTTGTGTTCATAAAGTTAAAATAGTATGTAAAATCTATATTCATGGGTCTCTATGGTTCTTATACTTTGCTTCCCTTGCCTTCTGATTATTTTGTGATCTCTATGCGTTCTCCAAGTTTCTGTTACTTCTACAGTTCTACTGCTATTGAGAGGATTTGCATGGCTTGTTCACGGGCTCTAGTTTTTCCTTGTGCTTTGATGTTGTTTAGATTAATTTTTTAAGTATTAATGTTGCCATTTTTATGGCCTTCCACTTCATGGCTTATTTGTTTTTGTTTTTGTGTTATAGTTCGAGTCAGAATTCTCATTTAGTATCCAAGGCTACTCGTTTGTGGGAGTCGACAGTAGCCCGTAAAAGTAAATCCAATCATCATCCTTGTAGTAGTATTATCAAATTGTGTCACACAATTATGTATTCATTTATTTAGTTCTTTAATTTCTGGTTAGATTCATACTCAGTTAATCAGTTTGATAATTCAACTCAATCTCCATCACTTGTAGGTCAACATGAAGTTCTTGCTTCGGGCCCTATCGAGGATTTAATCGCTCATCGGGAGCATAGGTAATATACTGTCAAATATCATTTGAATTCACTAGAGGTCAATCAGCAATTTACCTTTGCATGCATAATTTTCCTTTATAGGTACCGCATTTCTGGATCTTCTTTGCTTGCAGCTATGGATCAGAGCTCTCAGGTTCCTTATGCAGATGTCTTATCTGTCCAGTCTGGTGATTTTACTCCTACACATGTAGATGATAAAGAGCAGAGTGATGGTTCATATGTCAATATTAACAGAGAAAAGATGAAGAATACTTTAGATTCATCCCATTCACAAGTAAATGATGAAACTCTTCATCGAGCAGATGAGAGAAGTGGAAGAGTCCACCCAACTGTTGACGTGGCAGAAATTATCAGGCGTTGGACACATGCTTTACAGCGTATTCATAAACAGTCACTTCATATGGTAAGCACTTGGAATTATGTTTTTGATTTTGTTGGGAAAATGATTTGAAAGATTGCATTCTTTTAGTTGTGCTTATATGCTGACTTGGGTCTATAACCTCTCAGTAATTGAATCTGTATTGTGCAAATGGTAATTTGTAGGCAAAAGCTAATGAGGGAGAGGGTCCAGAAATTCTAAGAAGTGCGCATGAAGGCAGTTCAAGTGGTCATGCCGAGTCATTAGCTGCAACACTAGCTGAACATCAGCAGCACTTGGTTAGCTTTCAGGTAAGCTTATGCTTTAACTGAACTGGTTATGGCTAAAGTGCTTCCAGCTTCTCAGTTTGGACTTATGTAGAAGTTAGAACCAATTCTTGTCTAACATGGTAGACATCTAACATAAACTTGTAATGAAGTTGTTATTCATTTGAATATTCATATATAACATTAAATTAAGTATTTCAATTTGAGTTATTTTTGTTGGTATGAGGGGATGTGGGATAGTGAATCCTAGTATGCTTGGACTCCTAGAACTGAATAGACATCGTAAGTCAGGCAATTATGAAATTGAGACACAAGTGGTGGATACGCCTTCTGGAATTCCTGCGATGCAAAATTCATTTTTCTTGAATGTCCTTGTATAATCATCTGATGCCGTGCTGAGATTTTCCAATTGTAACTTGTATAGGTTCTCATTAATCAACTGAAGGAAGTTGCTCCAGCAATACAAAAGTCAATATCAGAACAGGTTGACTTCTTTACTTCTGCTTGTATTGTTATATAATTTCTTAGGGATGTTGTCTCTAACATAATGGATTCAATACCTAGTTGGGTTTACAGCTGTGTCGTGTTAGTATTAACTTATCGGCCACGATGAAACATGTGACTGCAGTTTGCTGCTATGATCTTCTCACTGTTTTTGTAAGATACATGATAAGAAGGGCACTGTGTTAATTTTGTTCACCAGTACATGTTTATGGAATTCAAATCCATGCTATAGTCAACAAGAAAGCTTTTGTGTTGGGTGCCCACTTACCTGATTACAGTTCTTTAGTGACCCTTTTTCTTAGTTATTTCTGTTAAGTGGCCAGGGTCTGCTATAGATTTGCCTTCGTAGCATGTTGGTTTATTTCCTGCTGGAGTCGATTTCCCTAAAGTAGGCAATATGTATGTGTAATGTGCCAAGCAAACTTTTTTTGTCCTCCTCAGTGTTTTATGTTGAGTATTCCGTATCCGCTTGTTCTCTTTGAGTATCACTGTTCTGATTATATTCTTTGACTGTCATGCAGGGAAATTGCGAAACATCTCTCTCTTCCTCCAGTCAAGCTACACTGCAGTATGCTTGCTGAGGATGCCATCAAGGCAGCTGTTAAAGACTATCAAACAAAGCTGGCTAATGAAGGATTGCTTATCATCTTTGCCTACAAGAGAGCTTCTGCAAGAGCAAATGAAGGTGCATTAAAGGAAAGCAGTAGTAATCTATGTAGTTTAGGTCTTCCTAGCTAGAACATTTGACAAGTACAGACTCAATCTCTGTTGTCCTTGCTTGAATTATAAGGATTGTAGTACTATTTCTATGGTCATATATTGAGCATTATTTTAAAAAAAACGTTTATATGGATATTCTTCTTGTTGTCCAAGTTTCATTCATACAACACAATACAAAACAATGTGTTGTATGACTGTAAAAGAAAACAAAATTGTTGTGTGAACTAACAACCAACAACAAAAGAAAACAAAATTCTGTTGTGTGAGATTCATAACACACAACAGAAATAAATCATCTCTGTTGTCTGAGTGATCAACAGACAAAGGAGATAATTTCACTTTGGTTGTGTGTTACATGTCTCAGACAACAAACAATGAGTTATATCTGTTGTGTGTTATTAATCTCAGACGACAAAGAATGAGTAAAATCTGTTGTGTGAGATTCATAACACACAACAGAAATAAATCATCTCTGTTGTCTAAGTGATCAACAAACAAATGAGATAATTTCACTTTGGTTGTGTGTTACATATCTCAGACGACAAACAATGAGTTATATCTGTTGTGTGTTATTAATCTCAGACGACAAAGAATGAGTAAAATCTGTTGTGTGTTATATATCTCAGACAACAAAGAATGAGTAAAATCTGTTGTGTGTTATGAACCTCAGACGACAGCAAAATTTCTTTCTGTTGTCTGACTGTGTCGCGGCATCCCCGCGCATGCCATGGCAGGCACATGCCTGCGCAGAATTCACACAACGGAAACTAGTATTCTGTTGAGCAAAGTGATATCACACAACGGTGAAATCACCGTTGTCTGATTTTTTAATCACACAACACTCACTTAGACCACGGTGAGTTTGGTCATCAGACAACAGAAATTCACCGTCGTCTGATGACCTTTTTGTAGTAGTGAATTTTTAAAATGTTGCTATAGAATAGTTTTGCTGAAATTCATGGTATTGAATTGGGTGAAAGTGTGACCTAGTTGACATACTGACGTTAAAGTTTGAACTTTGCACGGTTAGAAATTTTAATAACATTCTTTTCTTATTTACCTTCAGGGATTTGTCCTATAATAACTTTACCGCTCTGCCAAGTTCGTTTGGATCCCTCACAAATCTCAATGGATTGTAAGTTTTTTACCCTTGTGTTGTTCTCTTGAACTTGCTGGCATATACTGCTTGGAATATCAAATTTCCCTAATTCAGCGGGGTGCATCTGCAGGTACTTGCACGATAACCGTTTGACTGGATCACTTACTTCTCGGTCCAGTGCTGACAAGAAATGGCTTGTCGTTGTCTGGATAAGCTTTGTAGTCGTTGCAGCTGTGTTTGCTTGTTGTATGGCATCATACCATTGTACTGCTCAACCAGGTCAACACCGCATTGGTGCTGCTGCTCAACCTGATCAGAACGACAGCATTCCCGCCGTTGCTCAACCAGGGCAGCAAGCTGCCATTGCTGCTGCTGCTCAACCAGGCCAACAACCTGCCGTTGCTACTGTTGCTCAGCCAGGCCAACAAGCCCCCATTGCTGGTTCTGCTCAATCCCCCTTCATTGTTTCCCCTGATCCTGATGTCTTACCTGCCACTTACATCTCCTCAAAGAAGAAACGGAAAATATCCTTTGGAACATTTGAAGGTGGTACGTGGCAGATTTCCGATGGAATTAGATATCATACTGCAGATTCTTGTGAGAAAGTGATAAAACTGGCATCTCCTGCTCCGAGGGTTGAGCAGCCAAGGAGAAAGATGAGTTTCATAAACCAAGACAATGAAGTACAAGAGTATGCAATGGTAGATGATGATGATGATGAAGAATGTAAGAAAAAGACACTCCAGTAGTTCAACATCAAAACCTGAAGCTCAGAGTTACGAATATGGAGGGCATATGCCATCTAGCTGAACTATTTTTTAGCCGTTTGATGACCGGTATTTTGTAGTCACTAGTCCATTTAAATCTTTGGTACGGTCTTGGTGATTTTTCAAGTTGTTCCCTCATCAGTGAGCTACATGCATGCATAAGCGTTTTTCTTTCAAGAATTTTTATGCAACTTTTTGCTTTCTGGCTGACGAGGATTGTAAAGAATGGAATTTGGGTAAAGATAGTAGCTAGAGAGATACTTATTGTTACATTTTGTTGAGTGATACACTTGCGAAGATGAAGAAAGGAAAATTCATGAATTTTAGAGACAATACACCTATGAAGATTTGTGAACTTATTTGTTCAGTTCTCAGATTAAGTGCAAAATTTCTTAGCAAGTTTGCCAGTGGCTTATTTTATATTTTGTGCCTACTTTCTCCAGAATAATTATATTTTGATTTTGTCCTGCTCTGACTTATGGATGTAAGTAATGAATTATAAATCGTCTGCTGTCCAACTCCTGCAATCTCATCACAGTCTGCTTAGATGGCTCTAATTAGAATCAATGTTGGTAGAGTACCTAATGTATAATGATGGATTGATGGGTTAGGACCTTGCCCTCCACAATACCAAATCACAAAAGAAGCTTATACAAGCTTAAAAGTTCAATACTGGAGGAACAAAGGACTCTGGTTTAATAAGTCTGCTAGCTGCTACGCTGTTATCTCTGCCATTGGTTGGCCCCTAACCCCTTTATCAGCTACTCATGGGTTGGCCCCTCTAGTATTGATAGGATGACTCCGCCATTGCTTGTTAGGGATTGACTCTTTGTAGCTGGGTTCACACTTCTAATGAAGATATATTGTTTTTGATCTTGAATGGAATATATGCTGATTTTTCAACCATAAAGACTATCATTGTTCGACCGTTACCCAGGTGATACATATGTTAAAACCATATATTCATGCTCACAATCATATGCAAATAATTCAACAACAATCACAACAAGACCAAAACTTACCTTCAGCAATCACAGGCATGGATTCCATCTTATGCAGCTGCAAACTCGATCACTAGAATATAGCCTTCTATTGCTTACCAACTTGCTTCTCAATGGACAGAACAATATGCAAAACGTGGTAGTAACAGGGACCAAGTTCAACTATTTATATAGGATAGTTAACCTTTAGATTCCTTCCATTAAGGTCATTCTTAAGGGACAAGTCTCCTAATTAGAATCCTAATGCATCACAATCTTGTAACCTTTCTTGTAGACTAAGCAATGGATTACTATCCTTAATGAATTGATACACTGCTTCATTAAGTTACTAGTATTGATATCAAGCTAATCATCATATACATTATGATAATTTGTGACAAGTCCACATTTGTTTCTTACAATCTCCCCCTTGGATTGACACATATTATACTTGATGATTTGCACCAGATAATATCAAAATTAATTTAACTTACCAAAGTGCGCGCCAGATAACAAACTTGAATCATAAATCTATTCCAACATGGTCAGATCACAGTTACTTATGCAGAGCAAGAAGATCATAGTTACTTATGCAGAGCAAGAAACAGTATACATTTTAACAAAAATGCAGAGTTTCAAAACCACAGACACAAGCTCCTGCAATCTACATATGTCAATCCAGAAGTGATACGATATATGCTAATGTGTATCAACAAGAAGGCATATACCAAGTCCTACTTTATGTTTCTTAAACCAGAAACTCAAGCAAATTTACTGAACACTGATGGCTTAAAATTATTGCTTGAACCTTAACATCAGGCTATGCATGATTTAAGCCATCTGATAGCAAGTATGATATTCAAAAAACAAGATGATAATTTCCAAAATAAAACAATGAAGCTGCAGCAAAACCATATTTGGAAATACCTCAAAATTTCATTGATAACTTTAAACTGTCATTACAAATAAGTTATGATAAACAAAACTAAAAGATCACAACTGAAAACACAAGAACTCAAAAACCTCAGAATTTTACATGCTCCAACTGGACTAACTCTCACTGAATCTAAACATCTAAGCAAGCCAGAACTCCAATGCTTGCTGTATGCTTCTAGAATGCAGCCACTGACAATGCCTTGGTAAAAGGATATGCTAGCTGTGAATTTGTGTCAATACTCAAAACAGCTATCCCACCATGCTTTATCCTTTCTCTAACACTATAATACTTCAAATCAATGTGTTTAGAATTATTTGATCTTTTACTGTTTTTGCTAAAGAAAGCAGCTACTTCATTATCACAATAAATCACAAATGTACCAGCCACAATGTGACTTAACACTTTGGTCTGCATCAAAAAAATCCTGATCCAAAGTCTTTCACACACATTCTCATATACTACAATAAATTCAGCTTCCATTGTGGAAGTTGAAACAAGTGTTTGTTTCATGGTCTCCAAGCAATGGCACCTCCTGCAAGCATGAATACATATCCACAAGTTGACTTCTTGGAGTCTGGATAATTCCCTACAAAATCAGAATCTGAGAATCCAACAAGTTTCAGATCCTCCACTTGCTTATACACCAGCATATAATTCTTGGTTTTCTACAGGTACCTCAACACTTTCTTCCTAGCTACCCAATGTTCATGTCCTGGATTAGACTGAAATCTTGATAAAATCCCTACTGCATGCAAAAGGCATACATGAGACTTCCTACAAGTCTGGCATAAGGCTTTGACTCCATATTCTCTTTCTCAACTTCACTTTTGGGATTACAACCTATAGTCTTTTGTTTGGGGTTAGGTTCAACTAATTCCCAAACTACATTTTGACTCATGGAATTAATTTTTGCTTCCATTGCTAGCTGCCACTGATGTGACTCACTACTTCCAATGGTCTGATTAAATGTAGTTGGATCATTGTCCTCTGCACAGTCCATTTCAATTTCTGCTTCTTGCAGATAAACAATGTAGTCACTCTCTTCCCCCCCCCCCCCCCCCATAAGTTGGTTGTCTTGCTCTCTGTGATCTTCTAAGCTGAGGATTTTCAAGATTAGGTTGAGCTACTGGAGGATTTTGAGGTTCTACATCAGGAATTGGTTTAGGTAAAATTTCCGGTTCAGCTTGATGATCATTAAGATGCATTTCCTGATCAGGTACTTGATCTTGTGCATCTTGATTTTCTGTAATAGTTTTTGTTGCTAATGGTTCTTGTTCTAAAGGCAATGCTACACTTATATTCTCATCTGACACAATTTCCTCAAAATCTGAGGTTAAATCCTCAAAATTTGTATTGTGAACTTTTTCACTTAGAAACTTTACTTGATGTGTTTCAAAAATTCTAGGTGAATGATGAGCAGAATATAATTTATAGCCTTTAATTAGATTTATCTGGATAACCTATAAAATAGCAACTAACAGTTTTGGGGTCAAGTTTGTTCAACTTGGATTATAAATCCTAGCTTCTGCATGAAATCCCCAAATATGGCAGTGATGAAGACTAGGTTTCTTGCCATACCAAAACTCAAAAGCAATCTTTTCTATAGCTTTGCTAGATGTCCTATTATAAATATAATTTGCAGTTTTTAAAGCCTCACCCCACAAAAAAATTAGGCAACCAGTTGTACACATTATGCATCCAACCATGTTCAAAAGGGTCCAATTCTTTCTCTCTGCAACACCATTCTGTTGTGGATTATAGGGAGTTGTGTATTGAGCTTTAATTCCATTGTCTTGCAAAAACAAGGCAAATAGACCCTTTTGTTGGCCGGATTCAGTGTACTTGCCATAGAACTCACCACCTTTATCTGACCTCACTGTTTTGATTTTCTTTTCGAGTTGATTTTCTACTTCAGACTTAAAGATTTGAAAGCTTTCAATGCTTGTGCCTTTTCTAAGAGTAGATAAACATAATTGTATCTAGAAAAAATCATCAATGAATGTGATGAAATACACATTTCCACAGATAGTTTGATGCCTAAATGGACCACATATATCAGTGTGTATGAGTTCTAGTAAATTTTGGCTTCTACATGCAGTCTTCTTTCTTGTATTGGTTATTTTTGTCCCTTAAAGCATTCCACACAGTCTGTTAGATCAGAAAAATCAAGTTCATTTAGGATTTTTTTTTTCACCAAAATTTTCAGTCTCTCTGTTAAAGTGCTAGTACTGTTTGTGTTATCTTGACGCAGTCGGATTGAAAACTAGGTTTACCAGTAATAAACCTAAAATAAAGATTCTGGAGTCCACCAGAAATAAAAGAGAAAATTCTCAATTTTGATTGATAATATGATAAAAGATAGTTCTGCAGCCGTTTAAGGTAGCTTATATATGGGAAAAGAAACCCTAGGGCAACTAACAATGAAACCCTAAAGCCCACGGATTAAAACAAAACAAATCCAAAATAAACTAGAAAACCTAAAATAAAAAGAATGTAAAACTAGCCTAAAAATATTAAATCACGAATCGGATAATTAAGACGATACATTTTGGCCTAAATCTGATAGGGCTTACTAAAGTGAGTCTTGAATATTTCGTCGTTCCCATTCTAGAAAGGTATCATGCGTCTCAAAATGACATTCTGGCCAAAGGTTGATCAAATCTAATTGTGAATCAAAACCTGTCTTTTTGTACGAGTAAACCAAAAAGTCCAAAACCAAATCTTCTTGAATATTCCAGCGGCTAGTAATCTCATTACACGTGAGTTACCTATTTTCCAATCACTCTTCTTGATTCTCCGCCGCTTCTTTACTTTTATAATTTTTCGGCTAAACTGGGTCCATTCTCGTCCTACATCATTCTCCTCCACTATGAAAGAACTCGCCCTCGAGTTCCTCTTGAATAAAGGACAAGAATAGGTAGACAAAAGACCTGAGAAAAAAATATACAATTGCACCTGTAGATTATTGGCCTGATCCTCTGTAAATTTTGATGGCACAATCATGAAGCCAACACCATAGATGAGTCTGTCATATGAAATTTGGCTGTCATAGGCAACCTTAGTAGATTCTTCTCGGATCTTAAAGTTGAATTCTTGAATGACATCGGGTTCTGAATGGTTTATTTCAGGCTCCAAGACTTCCTCATTATTAATAATGATGTCTACATAAGCAATTTCATCTTTAACCTCTTCTTGGTCTTCAGCCATGAATTCTTGTGGAGTTTCTTCTATTAGAAATTCTTCTGGCTTTTCTTCAATTAAACTATTAATCTCAACAGGCAAAGAAAACTCTTTGGACTTTCTTATTCTCAAAAACCTTAGGAGGGTAATTCTTGATTGAAAAATCTCTAGGCAAAAATTTTTCGTTAAGAAGACCTTTCATCTTTCTCCATGTTCGAACACGCTCTTTTCCTTGCCTCTGACGAGAACTCTGCAATTGATCCCACCAATAAGCAGCATCTTTTTTCAGCTTCCGAGAAACCATCTTAGCTTGCTTGTATTTTGGAACCTCTATGATCTCAAAGAATCTATCCACTTCAACCTGCCAATCCAGAAAATCCTCCATGCTCATGTGACCAAAAAAGTAAGGAATATCAGCCTTGGTTATGAGATCCTCAGAATCATAATTAATATCACCTCCACCACCACGTGGAGCTCTAACTCGCTGGCCTCCTTCCCTGCCTCTATTCCGATTATTGTTGTTGTTGTTGTTCCTCTCACCCAACAATCCACAAATTTCTCCAATCTGATTATTCATGGAATTGATGGCAGCAGTAAACGCTGTTGTAAGAGCTTCGATATCTGATTTCGTAACTTCACCCATTGCTAATAAGGCAAATAAAAGAGACAGGGAAGACCTGCTCTGATACCACCTGACGCAGTCGGATTGATAACTAGGTTTACCAGCAATAAACCTAAAATAAAGATTCTGGAGTCCACCAGAGATAAAAGAGAAAATTCTCAATTTTGATTGATAATATGATAAAAGATAGTTCTGCAGCCGTTTAAGGTAGCTTATATATGGGAAAAGAAACCCTAGGGCAACTAACAATGAAACCCTAAAGCCCACGGATTAAAACAAAACAAATCCAAAATAAACTAGAAAACCTAAAATAAAAAGAATGTAAAACTAGCCTAAAAATATTAAATCACGAATCGGATAATTAAGACGATACATTTTGGCCTAAATCTGATAGGGCTCACTAAAGTGAGTCTTGAATATTTCGTCGTTCCCATTCTGGAAAGGTATCATGCGTCTCAAACGAACATTCTGGCCAAAAGTTGATCAAATCTGATTGTGAATCAAAACCTGTCTTTTTGTACGAGTAACCCAAGAAGTCCAAAACCAAATCTTCTTGAATATTCCAGCGGCTAGTAATCTCATTACACGTGAGTTACCTATTTTCCAATCACTCTTCTTGATTCTCCGCCGCTTCTTTACTTTTATAGTTTTTCGGCTAAACTGGGTCCATTCTCTTCCTACATCATATCTTCAACAAGTAAAATTTCTTGTTGAGCCATTGAACAATTTAACTGTAAATAATCATTCATAATAACACCATAACCAATTTGAACATAATTTTTAGAAATAAGAATTCCATTACTATCAATAACAAGTCTACAACCAGATTTGACTAAAAGAGAAACTGAAACCAAATTCCTTCTCATGGAAGGTACATAAAAAACATTGTCCAAAACTAACAATTTTCCTAATCCTAAATCGAGCTTTAAGGTGCCAATAGCCTTGACTGCAACTCTCATGCCATTGCCCACACACAGGTTCACTTCATCACTTTTTGGGATTCTTCTCCTTATGAATTCCTGCAAAGAATTAGTAATATGAATAGGTGAGCCTGAATCTATCCACCAAGACTGTGGTTCAACATTTATAAGATTAATTTCTAAGGAAAAAACTGTATTAGAAAAAATCTTACCCTTTTTGGCTAACCAGTTCTTATAGCCAGTGCAGTCCTTTTTTCATGTGTCCCACTCTTTTGCAAAAGTAGCACTTGAACCTAACCTGTTTTCCTTGGCCACTGCAGTTGTTGAACTCTTAGTTATGGCTTTGGTAGGCTTGAGCTTGTTCTAGGGCTTTTTCTTCTTAGGTTTTTCTATGAGGTTTGTGGCTGTAACAGGTTCCTTTTCTTCCTTGATCCTAGCTTTCTCATCCACATAGATGGATATAAGTTCATCTAAAGTCCAGTTTCCCTTTTGAGAATTATAACTGGTTCTAATATGACTAAAACTCTTAGGTAAGGAATGCAGTGCATAATGCACCACCTGCTCATCCCTAACCCCCATCAAGAGCTCCCTGAGTCTACCATTTATATTGATCATCTTCATAATATGCTCTCTAACTCCCCCTGAACCCGTGTACTTCAAATCATGAAACTCCTTAGTTAGCCTAACTGCTTCTGCTTTTTCACTTTCTTTAAACTTAGCACCTATGAGTTCCAGAAGATCTGATGCTAGCTCAGGCTCTTCTATACTTCCCCTGACAGTCTTGGACATAGAGGTACGAATAAGATTTTTAGCCATCCTATTGGATCTATGCCACTTCTTGTAAATATCAGTTTCTTTCTTGGTGCTCTTTTCATTCAACTCTGTAGGCTTATCCTCAGTAAAGCAATAATCTATATTCTCATGCATTCCCATGTAATTCTCTACAGAGTCTAGCCAAGCTCTATAGTTGGTTCCAGTTAGCATCAAGACACTGTTCAAATTCATGTAGGAGTTACCTAAGGAGCAAGAATAAAATTCAAGTGAGTTCTCAATTTGTAATGAAAATAACTTTAAGTTTTCTGTGTTTTATTAAGCTTTAAGCAACCAAAACAAGAACAATCCAATACAAGATCATACAGAAAACTTAATCAATCCATACTCGCATTCATGTCAGTCCACATATAAAACAACATTAAGCATCACTTTTGAGCAGAAGCCTAATATCCTGTAGTTCTTTATCAATATGCCATGCTTAATCAAAATATGTTATCCAAGGAGATTCATCCACATCTTTAACTAGAAGAAAAATTTCCAAGTATCCAAATATATTTCCATTAAGCATGCATACTGTTGTCTTGCATTCTAAGATCATACTCGACCACTTCTTTGGAAGATAAACAAAAGCATAGTCTTAAAACACAAGACACAACTTGAGTTTTGTTATACCATATGCTTTCTGCCAATATCAATGAAGAATGCTTTATACACCATGTTCACTTATGCCAACAGAAAACCACAAAACTTATGAGCTTTTCACTTCATATTCTACCCAGATCATTATCTTTATAAGAAAATTAAGCTCTTGCATCTTCAGTTTTAACAATATGTAAAATTTTGGGAGATTCTTATTCTTCATACATTGTCACACGATCACAGATAAAATATCATATAAGCAATCAATTCATCATGCATATTCAAGCACAACCAAAGTTGTTTTGATTCCAAGAAACCACAGAATCAAGAAATTGTACATTTCATCCGGTCACCATCTACTCTAGCCTAACACAAGCCGGTAATGCAACTAGGGTTCTTGAGCACAATCAAAAACTCAATTATCATGCTATAAATCGAAAACAATTTTCACAGAAAAACCTGATTTTGCTTTTTCCCCAATTTGCTGCTAAAATTCTCAGCGGAAGAATGAACTTGATATTTAAATGCAGCAATCGAATCTATTGGCTTCTTGATTCACAGCAATCGAGGTTTTGAATCCCCTCTAAAGATGAAAACATCTCACGCGTTTCTAAATCTAGTTCCAGACCTCGTTCTTGATCAAAACTAACCGTTGTGATACAACGGTCACTTGTTCTTGAGGTTTTAGTCGGGTTTGGGCTTGGATAGTCTGCATGCTGTGACTGGGCCTAGAGTTGTTAACAGGCTAACCCGTAAAGCAAAGAAATATATATTTTTTTTTTGGTTGTTTTGCAAAACCCTTAAATCGATTTTTATGTCAAGCAAAACTAAAAAACATATTTGTGAGCCTATGCTTTGATACCAATTGTTAAAACCATATATTCATGCTCACAATCATATGCAAATAACTCGACAATAATCACAACAAATCCAAAACTTACCTTCAGCAATCACAGGCATGGATTCCATCTTATACAGCTGCAAACTCAATCACTAGAATATAGCCTTCTGTTGCTTACCAACTTGCTTGTCAATGGACAGAACAATATGCAAAATGTGGTAGTAATAGGGACCAAGTTCAACTATTTATATAGGATAGTTAACCCTCAGATTCCTTCCATTAAGGTAATTCTTAAGGGACAAGTCTCCTAATTAGAATCCTAATGTATCACAATCTTGTAGCCTTTCTTGTAGACTAAGCAATGGATTACTATCCTTAATGAATTGATACACTGCTTCATTAAGTTACTAGTATTGAATTACAGTTTGTATCCATGTTAAACTAGGATTGATATCAAGCTAATCATCATATACATTATGATAATTTGTGACAAGTCCACATTTGATTCTTACAACATACATACCTGAGCTCCCGGAGTTGAATCTGATCCCGGCCTCACATAGAGTTCTAGCTACCGTACATGAGATTTTCACCTTATACGGCTCCTCGTTAAATTCTTTTGAAGTCGGACCCTCCCTGCAGTGCGCCTCTCTTTGAATTTTCCGGTCATGCAATATGATCTCGTAAACACCAATCTCTCTTATCGAGCTTCGTACAAATTGTTGGATCTTGAATTCAATGTTGCTTATGAATCAAGACCACTTTCTTTTGCTCCTGTGATTGCACTACTTGCCAAGCATAAGAACGACACTATAACTGAGAAAGGAAACTTTCAAGGAAAGATTCTTTTGGTACGAATCGTATTACTTCGGTTGCTCATTGATCTAACTGAGTCTGTCAACAACAATTTTTGAGTTTACAAATGCACGCTTCAATCAAATAGCTAGGAAGTGGTAGAGTTTGTGATCAGTAGAGTGGAAGGTCTTATAACAGACACACAATGGTTTTAAATCTTTTGGTAGACATGGTAGTCGTATTTCTGGAGGATACAATAGGTTATACTCATTGTTTTGGTAATACAGATCATCATGCTAGGTCTGGATGTTATAATGAAGTCTATGCTCCACATCACGACATCCAAGATTAAGGTTTGTGTGGCCAAAATGGGTTACATTGTTAATTGTCATGATACCTTCACACCTGAAGCTTGTCAAATCTGCATCCCTACATGCTATAATTTTGGTTAGACTGCTCCCGTACACAGCTTGTCAGAGATGTGCTCCGAGCCAAGCTATTGCTTCTGGCTTTCATCTCCAATGTGAGATTTGAAGAAAAAAACTTATGTTTGAGAATGAAAGATTTTAGGGAGATTGATGAGAGAATTGTATATTTCATTATTGAGAATAGGAGCCCTATATATAGGGATTACAAAGTATATGTTCTAATAATACAAGGAAAACTATTCCGAATAGGACTATGAATTTTAGAACATTCTCTTCTATTACAATCATGGAACTAATCCTAGTTTGATTAGGCACATATTAGTCGATTTCCTTCAACACTCCCCCTTGTGCCACTCAAACTTAATGGTGACGTTTCATCCGTTGCCTCATTAAAAACCTTGCTCGAGTGAAAAACCCTATGGGACAAAAACAAGCTCGAGGAGGAGAAAAAGAGTATAACACGTCCTTCACTCTTCAAGATTGAACATGTAGACATCATAACTCCCCTCCCCTTGATTGCTACAATCGTGGGAGTTCAGATAACTTTCTCAATCCGATGCTCTTCACATGTTTCTCTAAGGTGGATTTGGGTAACGACTTAGTGAATAAGTCTGCTACATTATCCTCTGATTGGATTTGATTTACTTCAATCTTTAGAAGTGATTGTTGTTGCTGATTATAAAAGAACTTAGGCGATATATGCTTGGTGTTGTCGCCTTTGATGAAACCTAACTTCATTTGTTCAATACAAGCTGCAGTATCCTTATAGATGCATGTAGGTTCATCCGTGGTAGACTTCAAACCACAATTTCCTCGAATATGTCTAATTATAGACCTTAGTCATATACATTCACACACGACTTCATGTAGAGCAATAATCTCTGCATGATTTCAGGAAGTAGCAACAATGGTCTGTTTTGTAGACCTCCAAGATATCGCAGTGCTTCCCATGGTAAAGACATAACTCATTTGGGAGCGACCTTTGTGAGGGTCAGAGAGGTACCCTGCATCAGCAAAACCCATCAAAACATCATTGTCATTTTGATGAAGGGAAGGAGGAGGATGCAGTCCACCTTGGACGGCGGCTGTAGCATAGCCGGTGGTCATGCTATGGACGGTGGTAATTTTCCTCTTGGGGTCCGGTCCCAATTTTCCATCATTCCTCTTCTCTCTGTAGGGATAAAATAGGCCCATATCAATCGTACCTCTTAAGTATCGAAAGAATGTCTTTACACCAATCCAATGGCAGCGTGTTGGTGCAGAGCTACGTTTAGCTAACAAGTTCACTGCGAATGAGATGTCCGGTCTTATGCATTGAGCTAAATACAATAATGTGCCTATTGCACTTAAATAGGACATTTCTACCTCTAATAATTCTTCGTCCTCATCCTTTGGACGAAACGGATCTTTTCCAGGCTCAAGACTACAGCCAATCATGGGAGTACTCACAGGCTTTGCTTTTTCTTCATTAAAGCGCCTTAGGATTTTCTGAGTATATGCAGACTGATGGATCAAAATCCCATCACTACGGTGCTCGAGTTCTAAACCGAGACAAAACCGTTTTTTCCCAAGATCTTTCATCTCAAATTCAGATTTCAAGTATTTAGCAGTTTCCTTTAACTCATCTAGAGTTCCAATTAGGTTCATATCATCGACATAAACTGCTACAATTGCAAATTCAAAACTTTTTCTTTTAATGAACACGCATGGGCATATTTCATTGTTAATATATCTCTTCCCAATTAAGTAGTCACTTAGACGGTTATACCACATCCGTCCGGATTGTTTTAATCCATATAGTGAGCGTTTTAATCTTATTGAAAATGCACTCCGTGGTTTAGAGCCACTTGATTTGGGTAATTGAAGTCCATCTGGAACCTTCATATATATCTCTGAATCTAGATCCCCATAGAGATATGCTGTAACCACATCCATAAGCTGCATGTCAAGTTTTTCGGAAACTACCAAACTGACAAGGTAGCGGAACGTTATAACGTCTATTACGGGAGAATATGTCTCCCCGTAGTCGATTCCAGGGCAGTGTGAGAAACCTTGCGTCACGAGGCAGGCTTTATATCTAACCACCTCATTTTTCTCATTACGCTTTTTAACAAAGACCCATTTATGGCCAACAGGCTTTACATATGGGGGTGTCTGCGTTATAGGCCCAAATACCTGTCTCTTTGCTAGTGAATCTAGTTCAGCCTGGATCGCATCTTTTCATTTAGGCCAATCCGCTCTTCGTTGACATTCTTCGATAGAGCGAGGTTCGATATCATCATATTCTATAATTCATTTTGCAACATGATATGCAAAGGCATCATCAATAGCAAAAGAATTTCTATCCATCATCTCGTGTACACTAGTGTATTTCATGGAGATCTCTCTATTCTCTGGAATTGGTTTTGAGATTGGAGGATCCCCCAATGATGTCTCTTGGACATAACCATAATCCAGAATATTCTCATGAGATGGATTATTTACATCGATGATTAATGGATTATTTTGCGCCAAACTCGTTTTCTTTCTTGGGCTAGAATCCATCGAACCTTTGGGCCTCCTGCGCTTCCTTGTAGGGAGCCCGGCCTGAGCCATTGTGCCATCACCATTATAGGCGGCGGCGCCTTGCCCAATGACACTAGGGATGGCACCATGTCCTCTATTTTTAGGGACTTCAATCCTTGCAGGCACGTGTGCTGCAGGTATGTGTGATCTCGTCACTTTAGCGATATCAGAAAACGCATCAGGCATTAATTCTGCTACGTTTTGAAGATCGAGAATTCTCCGCACTTCAGTTTTTGACTATGCTGTTCGGGGATCAAGATGAGACAAAGTGGGGACAGACCACGACAATTCATGTCGTTCCTGTTGAACATTTATGTTCTTATCTCCCCCTAACAACGGGAAGACTGTCTCATCAAAGTGACAATCCACAAATCTAGCAGTAAAGATATCGCCTGTCAAGGGTTCTAAGTAGCGGACAATAGTTGGAGAGTCATATCCAACATAAACACCTAATCGTCTTTGAGGACCCATTTTGGTGCGCTGTGGCGGTGCAATTGGCACATAAACTGCATACCCAAATATGCGTAAGTTTGAGACATCAAGCTCATACCCAGTCACCATCTGGGACGCAGAAAAGGTTAAGTGGCAGTGAGCTTCAGATGAATAAGCACAGCTGCATATGCAATATTGCATAGCCCCAAGCAGAAATAGGGAGATTTGTGCGCATTACCAATGCTCTAGAAACCATTTGTAGTCATTTAACGTACGACAACTTCTGCGAGACCATTTTGGGTGTGAACATGAGGAACATGATGTTCAACTTCAATCCCAATGGACATGCAATAATCATCAAAAGTGTTGTAAAAATATAGTAAAACAATTTGAGATAATTTGAGAGAGAGAGAGAGAGAGTTTAGATGTAGAGAAAGGGATGTGTGTTATTCATCTCACCATGAGGAGCCTTATATAAGACTACATGGTGTATATAAAAAGGTAATACTCAATTAAAATTCAATCACTCCTACAATTACAACATATCAATCACCAATCTATAGGGATAGGCACCTATTACTCAACATCTATTTACATGATTATCCACAAATATTTACAACACTCCCCCTTGGATATTCCATGTCAATAGTGTTGCCTAGGCTGTGCGCTTCTAAGTTGCCTCGTCAAAAACCTTCCCAAGTAATAAAAATCCTGTGGAAAAAAACAACCTTGGTCAAAGGAGAAAAAGAGCACAATGCGCTTAAGTGTGGAGTAGCAGTATCACAGCTTTAGAGATAGGTGAAGTCTTCTTATCAACATCATAAGTAGGTAGTATGTCTACAAGAGGGATGCATTAGAGTTGCTACACCAAAATCTTGCCCGGTAAACCCAGTGGGAGAAACCCGTGGTCGAAGGGAAAAGATGAGCAAATGCATATATATGTTGAATCAAAGCATCTTCTGGATGCAGTAAGTGGGGTGACCATGCTAAAGATGTGCCTTGTCAAAACCTTTCCAGGTAATAAAACCCTGTGGGACAAAATAACCCTGGACGAAAGACAAAAAGAGTACACTATGGTCAAGTAGGTATGCTTCGGGATACTCCCCCTGAAATTAAATATTAGGTAATTCAGATAATTCACATAGACCAATATCTTGTACATGCTTCTAGAATGTACACTTTGGTAGTGACTTGGTAAAGAGGTCTGCACGATTGTCTTCAAATCAAATCTGCTTAACTTCAATCTTCTGATGCTCCTGTTGTTGCTGATTGAAGGAGAACTTCGGTGCAATATGTTTAGTGTTGTCTCCTTTGATGAAACTCGTCTTTATCTGCTTTATGTAAGCAGCATTATCCTTGTAGACAATGGTCGGTTCATCAATGGTGGAAAGCAGTCCATATGTGCTTCGAACATGCTTTTTTGATGGCTCTCAACCATATACATTTATGTATTGCTTTATGAAGGGCTAGAATCTCAGCATCATTCAAAGAGGCAGCAACAAGGGTCTGTTTCATAGACCTCTAATAAATTGTAGTATTTCCAATGGTAAAGACATAACCAGTTTGGGAACGTGCCTTGTGCGGGTCTGATAGATAGTTTATATCAGCATATCCAACAATGCGAGCATCATTTTAAGGATCAAGGGGGTTTGATCCATTCCTTGATGCATAGGGATAGAATAAGCCCATGTCCAGCGTACCTCTAAGGTAGCGAAAAATGTCTTTAACGCCATTCCAATGGCGGTGTGTTGGCGCAGAGCTATATCTAGCTAACAAGTTCACAGATGTCCTGTCTAGGGCATTGAGCCAAGTACAATAATGCGCCTATTGCACTTAGATATGGGGCTTTTGGCACCAATATCTCTTCGTTATCATCTGCAGGACGATACGGTTCTCTCTAGACTTCGGACTACCATGGGTGTGCTTGCTTTTATCCTCATTAAAGAGTCTTAACATCTTCTGGATATAATTTGGTTGATGAACCAAAATTTCATCTGCACTGTCGTCGGGCTCCAGGTTGAGACGATAATTTTTTTTCCCAAAACCTTTCATCTCAAATTCCGACTTCAAGTGTTTTGCTGTTTCCTTGATCTCTTCAGGAGTATTAATCAAATTTATGTCAGTCATTGACATAGACCGCCACAATTGCAAACCCGGAACTTATTTCTTTAATAAACACGCATGGACATAGTTTCTTATTCACATATCTCATCCCGATCAAATATTCACTTAGACGGTTATACCACCTCTGTCTAGATTGTTTCAATCCATAAAATGAACGCCTCAAAACCAATGGAGAGCGTGTTTCGTGGTCTAGAACTACTTGCATCGGGTATATTAAGTCCTTTAGAAACTTTTATGTATATTTCTGTATTGTGATCCCCATAGAGATAAGCTGTGACCACATTCATAAGCTGCATAATCAGTTTTTCGGAAACTACCAAACTGATAAGGTAGCGGAACGTTATGACGTCCATTACTGGAGAATATGTCTCCTCGTAATCAATCATGGGGCGTTGAGAAAATCCTTGCGCCACTAGACGAGCCTTATGTATCACAATCTCATTTTTCTCATTACACGTCCTTACAAACACCCATTTAAATTCTACAGGGTTAACATGGGGAGATGTAGGAACAACAGGTCCAAACACCTTTATCTTTGTCAAGGAATCTAATTTGACATGGATTGTTTATTTCCTTTTTGGCCAATCGTCTCTTTGTTGATATTGATCAACAAAGCAAGGTTCGAGATCATCGTTTATTATAATTTCAGTGGCCACCGCAAATACTAATATATCATCGATGATAATCTCATTCCGATTCCAAATCTCACTAAATTTACCGAGATTTCTCTATTCTCGGGAGTGGATTCAAATGTTGGAGCGTCCCCCAACATGGTCTCTTCTTGGACGTACCCATAATCCGGATTTATCTCGTGAGATGAATCGGTTTGAGATTGCGATATCAAGAGGATTCTTTTGTGCCAAGTTTACCCTCTTCTGGGGATAAGAATCCTTCAAACCTAATGGTCTACCTTGCTTCTAGGCAGGGACATATGACTGGTTAGCCGCCATGGTCGTACCTCGTCCATCTGGGATAACATGTCCTACTGGGACGTCTATCCTTGCAGACACATTTGCAGCAAGTATATGTGATCTTGTCACTTTAGCTAGATCAGAGAAAGTGTCTGGCATATTGTGTTCTATACTTTATAGATCTAGAATTGTCCGCACTTCACTATTTTAGTGCGGTTTGGGGATCAAGATGAGACATTGTGGGGACATTCCATGCTAATTTACGCTGTTCATCAGGAACGGTGACGTTCTTATCTCCCCCTAACGGCGGGAAGACTGTCTCATCAAAGTGACAATCCGCAAATCTAGCGGTAAAGAGATCGCCTATCAAGGGCTCTAAAGAGCACATAATGGATGGGACTCATAATCAACATGTATGCCCATCCTTTATTGAGGACCCAATTTTGTACGTTGTGACGCACAATTGGCACTAGGACTGCATACCTAAATGCGCGTAAGTGCGAAACACCAGGTTCGTCCCCAATCACTAGCTGTAACACGGAGTAAAGTTGGTAGCAGTGGGCCTCAACGGGACCAACATAGCTGCATGCAAGATTGCATAGCCCCATGCAGAAATTAGAAGCTTGGTGCGCATTACCAAGATTCTATTTGCGAGACCATCTTGGGTGTGAACATAGGGAACTATATGTTCAGCATCAATCCCAATGGATATGCAATAATCATCGAAAGACTTCGATGTAAACTCTCCGGTATTATCAAGTCTTATGGACTTTATGAGATAATTCGAGTGGTGAGCCCTCAATTTCATGATCTCGGCGAGAGTTTAGCAAAAGCAGCATTTTCTTATTGACAGTAGTGTAACATCTAATCACTTTGTCGATACATCAACCAAAACCATTAATATTTAACTGGTCCACATGGTGGTTGGATATATATGTCCACAAATTTCCCTTGCATTTTGTGCAGAAAAATGGTGGTGTATGTACTAGCTAGTCTTTGCATATAATGGTCTAGTATTAAATATTCTTAACGAGTATGGCATAATGTGTCATTATATACAAGACCCTTATTCAGAAGGGGATACACCTGTGATGAGTTGAGGATATGGTGCATCATAATTTGACCTGGGTGTCTCAAACGGTCATGCCATAGCAAGTAGTTGCCTGAATTAGTTAGCTTCTAGCTAATAGATTTCAATTTCTCCAATGTACGCTTCTGGCCGCACACTTGGAGATTATGCAAAGATATTCCACTCATTTTCTCAGTGGTTTCAACATGGTAACTGTTGGTTCGAATATCCTTAATACTCAATAACATTCTTCTGGAACGTAGAGATTATAAGGCCTCATTAATGGTAGGTCCAGTACCATTGGACAACATACAGTGGTTTTTGCCATAACCCTTTATCAGGTTGGATTGGCCTGATAAGGTTGTCACAGAGGTATGAATAGACAATAAGTTTGAAAAATATATCCGATATGGGAGTATGGTGTGCGTAATAGCACTTTTAACCAGACAACAAACTTCCCCACAGAATATGCCTATTCATTTATTTAATTCAATGGATCACATGTATAAATAAGTTTATTGAATTAAATATATTTGAACAGAACCACATTTTCATGATCCAAAATAATTGAAAACATAAATCACCAAAATCCGAAGTTGTTTCATTCATTAATATGAAATAGATATGGCACAAGGGGCGAATTATACTCATGCCTTCGAGTTCTAATCCTCATCTACTGCTTCGGCTGTCGCACAGTAGGTGCAAGACCAACAGTCAATTCCTCCACATTAATAGCAAAGATCATGCTAATTCTGGTGGCGACAAGCCGGACCAGTGTTCCTTTCAACTCAGGCTTGCTGAGTTAGGGCATCATGGTTCCTACCATGTGGGCCTTGGCCACGTGGAGCCTAATTACGTGGCCTCTTGGGCCTTGGCCAAGTGGCAGACGGTCATATGGGCTAATATCGTTCTGCAAATCATGTCTTGCTTCAGGCAAGCAAATGGTCATTTGATGGTTAAAGTACTCTTCCATAGTGACTCAAGAGTCTGTGGATCCTCTTCATCGGATACTCAACTTGGAGTGCTTTCTCCATATATTTCTTTATGAACATTATGACACTCGTCTTAAAAGCCTCAGTGACGACATTGTCAGTATTGATTGTTGATCTCATCTTCTTTGTAGTCAGATGAATTTTCACATCTTGAGTCCACTTTAGATAGTTTCTTCCAGAATCCTCCAAAGCAACAAAGTCAAGTTTAGTGAGATTTGACATTACTTACAGGAAATGAACAAATAATCTTAGTGCTTTGGGTAATACTATCCATAAGCAACTAATAAGAACTTCAGGTTCTATAACATAACATGGTATAAAAAAATCGGATTAGACACGTTAAATCTACTGGTTTGATCATGTGTGGTGAATTTATGAAAGAAACTTCAAGTTTCTTAAATGGCATTATCAAAACTACAAGTTTGATATATGTATGAACTACTGGTTCATTTAGAACTTCTAGTTCATTAGTTACCTGCATTTTCTACACATATACTCTAGTGCAAAAATTTAGACAAGTAACACAATAATATTGAATAGAGCAAATTGAAATAATATCTTACAAATTGGATAAATGGAAATCACAAATCAATTGAGATATTAATTGCATGCTACTAATTTAACATATTAACTATCACACAATTATGTGAATAAATGATTCTGGCAATTAATTACACATATTAGATATGGTGAATCTATTTATAATATCAAATCATTTTTCCTTTTATTTTGGTTCTTCTGGACCAAAGAAGGAGTGGGCTTGATAGTGAAGCCTACCGGGCTTAGTCTGCGGGCTTGTGATTTGGGCTTTCATGCGTAAGTCAAATGGTGTGTGAGGCCTGCTGGGCTGCTAGGTCCCGTGGAGGGAGAGTGGGCCTGCTGGGCTCAAACTGGTCTGCCAAGGAATGAAATGTTATTAGTCGACTCTTTTGGTAACTCCAATTGAATACGACCAGGTAAGGAAGAATGAGGTTTAGGTGGAGCGAGGCTCACATAAGTACACAGCCTCATCTGAACCTTGCCTAGACATCGCATCCAATTGGATGAGTCTACTTTGAGAAGATTCATAACCTTTGTCATGGCAACATATGGTGAGCTTCAATTCTAGCCTTGTAGCTTGGGCCTGAGCTTCTGGCTTGGGTTTGTTGTCGTGACTTTGGGCTTGATTTGAGTTTCTGACTCAGCCTCATTTAATATTCACAATTATAACATAACTAAATTCAATATATGTTATTAAATAGTAACGTAAATAAATTAATGTAGCCGTTATGTACATAAGGAAATGAGTTCAAATCCCATTAATGCTTCTGGCATTTCATATATGTAATAAATTGGGCAAATGCTTCTGGCATAATGTTTATGTAATAATTGCGTAATAATTTATCCCATAATGCTTCTAGCATAAGGAATTATAATGGCAAAATTCAAATTTGTGTATCAAAAAATTAAGCCCATAATTCACGTAATATACGATATTAAAATGTAGTAATAAAGGATACATTGTGAAACTACTATGGTAATTGTTTTGGATAAATGTCAATCAAAACCAAAACATGAATTGAATTAATTGATCAATCGCCAATTAAATGGAGTTGAATCGCTTCTGGCAGTATTAATTTTAAATGGTGGTGATAATTAGTGATTGGCTATAATGGCACAGTGGACAACATGCTTGGCTGGTACACGTTATGGCTGGGTTGGTTTGAATCCCAGAAACAGCAGACTTTGTTTTTGCATGATTAATTGATGCTCTCTAGTTGTGAATTGGTGCTACTGGACCAAGTGCTAGAAATAGCTACAGCCCAAGAATCCTAATTTTTTTTCTTTGCCAATCAAACAATCCAAAACATGAACAAATATATATTTACCAAATAAATAATCAGATAGGATTAGGGTTCATGCGTCCTAGTGATTGTTCACATAATCAAGGTTTGAAAACATGATTTAAAATTAGAATTTAGAGAACTTTACTCAATGTAGAACGGATGAATCTTCATCTTATTTGTGCAGAACTGAGAAGGTTGTCTTCTCAACCAATCCAACAGCTTGTTTGTGATTTAGATACTAAACCAGATTGAACGATTATCCTACTTTGGTTGATCAGCAATTTCAGAACTTTTCGTGCTCCAAAAAACTATTCTCAATGGTAGAACTATTCGTGCTGATAACGTGTTGTAAAACTATGGACAAAATACTGTTTACTCCCTATACTTATAGGGGGTCGATGTTTCAGTCCCTGACCTTTCAATTTCACCTAGAAACTCTCCAATTTCACCCAATTGGTCCTTGCAGTCAACTTTCCGTTAGAAACTCCGTTATTTTGCTGACTTGGCATCCATTTCACACCAAAATGTCTATTTTACCCTCACTGACAAATTTTTTTTTTTCCTCTTTCTTTTTTTATCTTTTCTTTTTATCTCTTCTTCTAGCTCTTTCTCCTCCTTCTACTCCTGCGACCTACTCCGGCTTCTGCATCTAAACTTGCAACCCCCTCCACAAACAAATTAGTCTCCATCGTTGACATAGTTGTCGAATTCACTAAAACTCTAGCTTTGTTCCAATCTTCTTCCCTCTGAAATAAACCCGATTTTGAATTTGGATCTCGACCTTTTCTTTCAGATCGATGGAAGAGGACGATCGAGAAGCATTTACCGATGTCGGCGGGGAGTGGATTTCCTGCGTTGCCGAGGGCGAACGGTCGAATAACGATGACGGTGGCGGTTCAATCTTAGACACAGGTGGCGGCTCAACAGTCGTCGCAAAACAACACCCTGACCCTAGCATTGCCATCGCAGGTTCAAAGCAGTGACGGGAGAAAGGACTGCTGGAGTGAAAGTACGACGACGGTGCTGATCGAGGTGTGGGAGGAGAAGAATCAAATGGTGGGTTTTCAGAAACCTCAACAATTTCAACAAGTGGGTATTGGAGGAGGAGACCTTGGAAGAGATAACCAAAACGGTTTTGAAGTTTCTGGAGGCCAAGTGCTTGCAGAGCTCCATTGAAGGGAACAAATGGCCCTGACCAAAAAGGGAACGATCCATGTCTCATTTGCCATATTTGCAGAGTTGGGTTTGTTTTATAGTTCTGTGATAGAGCTCGGGAATATATCGATAGCGTAGAGGAAGAATGGAGAAGAAGGAAGGAGGAAGAAAGCTTAACTGAGAAGTTATGGATAAATGAAAATAGAGGTGGGAAAAATCAAGAATGGTTTCGACTGCTAGGTACGTGAATGAAAGATTTGCTGATTGCTAGTTGTGTCTGAGGACTATGGGTTTGTATGTCAATGTGATCGATGCAAGGTTGAAGCGAATTGGTCTGACAATTAGGAGGTTGAGGAGGAAGGTGGTTT
Organism: Rosa chinensis; assembly: GCF_002994745.2. Classification (NCBI taxonomy): domain Eukaryota; kingdom Viridiplantae; phylum Streptophyta; class Magnoliopsida; order Rosales; family Rosaceae; genus Rosa; species Rosa chinensis. The sequence continues at coordinate 17,709,115 of NC_037090.1, forward strand.
GGCTGAGGTTATGGATGAGGATCAAGACCAAGAAATGGAAGGAGAATCGGAATCAGAAGATAGGAGTGACATTGAAGCTGAAGCTCAAGGAGAAGCTGATTTTCCATATGCCTATTTCTTTGTGAGATTTATGTGTAGTAGAACCAATTGCCTATTTCTTTGTGAGAAGGTCGAACAACAAGGACGCGGTGGAAGAAGAAGAAGAAGAAGAGATAAAAAGAAAAGAGAAAGAGAGAATTTGGTATCAAAAAAAAAGAGAGAGAGAGAAAAAGAGAAAGAAATATTTTTTTTTGTCAATGAGGGTAAAATAGACATTTTGGTGTGAAAATGATGTCACGTCAGCAAAATAACGGAATTTCTAACGGAAAGTTGATAGCAAAGACCAATTGGGTGAAATTGGAGAGTCTATGGAGTTTCTAGGTGAAATTGAAAGGTCAGGGACTGAAACGTTGACCCCTTATAAGTATAAACAATATTTTATTATAAAACTATAGTAAAAGAATTTGAGAGAGAGAGAGAGTTTAGATGTAGAGAATGGGATGTGTGTTATTCATCTCACCATGAGGAGCCTTATATAAGACTACACGGTGTATACAAAAAGGTAATACTCAATTACAATTCAAGTACAATTCCTATCAATCACCAATCTATAGGGATAGGCACCTATTACTCAACATCTATTTATATGATTATCCACAAATATTTACAACAAAAAGCTTTTTAATGTAAACTCCTCAGCATTGTCTAGTCTTATAGACTTAATAGGATGATCAAGGTGGTGAGCCCTTAGCTTAATAATTTGTGCTAGGAGTTTAGCAAATGCAGCGTTCCTAGTGGATAAAAGCATGACATGTGACCAGCGTGTCGATGCATCAACCAACAATATAAAATATCTAAATGGTCCGCAGGGTGGTTGAATAAGTCCACAAATATCACCTTGTATTCTTTGCAAGAATATAATGTTTTCTTTAGTGTCCTTTGCATCGGATGGTCTCGATCCTAATTTTGCTAAAGAGCAAGCCTTGCAGAACGAATGATGGGCTTTAGAAATAACCAATGAGGATTTTGGTTGAGCCATAAAGTCACAATTGACTTGAGAAGTAGAAAGAGGAGTCAAATAAGAGTCCATGGAGTCAAAGCCATGATGAGGTCATAGGGGGTGGACGGCGTCTGCCCTAAGTGGCCGGTTTTGCACATTCCTGGCGCCATGAGGCGCAGGTGCATCTCCTCAAACCAAGTGTTAGTTCTTACTTCTCTTCGTCCTGAAGAATGGATGTCCGTGTGAAGTCTTTAACATACGGATCATCATATCACAACCTGGGTGTCCCAAACGGTCATGCCAAAGCCTATATGTGTCAGAATCTCATAAATCATCTCTCATAACATGATTGGATTCAATGATTCGAATAGTGGTTGCATACAACCCACTAGAGCGACGCATAAATTTCTCTAAGACTCTTTTATTCCTTAGTCATTAGAGATTATGCAAAGGAACTCTTGTCCATTCTCACAATGTGTTTCCACATGGAAACCATTGGCTCTTATATCTTTAAAGCTCAAAAGGGTTCTTTTGGCCTTAGGAGCGTAGAGAGCTTCAGTGACATTAATGATTGTGCCATGTGGTAACAAGAATTGAGCTGGTCCTCGACCATGAATCAATTTAGATGACCCTGCCATCGTAGTCACTGAAGATCGAGTAGGTGTCATCTCAAGAAATAACTGCCAATTTCGAAGTATGGTGTGCATAGTAGCACTATCCATGAGGCATTCTAGCTCTCCGGAAAACATACTTGAATGATAAAGTTCGAATCAAAATCAACACTTTATTTTAATGAAAGCCAATGATTACGTCAAAAGTTTCTAATCCAAAATAATGATTATCAATATTTGACTTAATGGTTGTTACTTAATCCCTTTTGGTAACTCCAATTGAGCATAACCAGGAAAATAAGAGGAGATTTCAGTGGAGGAAATCTCACTTAAGTACCACTTATCTCAACTATGTTCCTAGAGAAAGAGCTATAACCAATGCCTTTGTATTTAGATCGAAACAATGACGTTTAAATGGTCAAATTTTTATGCTTACGAATGCTCTTAGTCCATAGCTTATGAACACTCTTAGTTCGCAATATTTCAATGCTCACGAACGCTCTTAGTCTGTGGTTTACGAACACTCTTAGTTCGTATATAGCGTGAACTCCCCACGGTTCTGCTTTGAAAATCAAACCCACGTTACAGAAAGGTGAGATGTAGAAGAAGGGAGGTTGCAAGTCCCCGAAGAGAAAGAAGAGAAAAACAATAAAAACTTCAAAAACGGGAACTTTTAGTAAAAATTACCTCTAAATAGGTTGCCAGAAAAATTTGGCCTGAAAAAGTCGCCGGAAGGTTGGCCTGAAAAATCGCTGGAAAAGTCGCCGGTGGTGGTTGACCGGAGGTTATTGACCAGTAGGCTAGGCCGTTAACTATCTGGGATGGTCCCTCTTTTTTTTTTTTCCTTCTTCTTCTGCAGTGGGCCGCACGACCTTGGGCCTCTTCTTCTGCTCTCTGGGCCAAGCTTTCTCCTTCTCTAGGCTGGGCTGCAGGCTGTGCAGGATCTGTGCAGGAAGGCTTCTGGCGGTTCAAGAGTCCTGATGCTCAGGTTGCCGGTTCAGGTAGATTTAGACAGGTTCCGGGAATAAAGTTTCAAGTTCCTGGATCTTGGGATTGAGATGATATTTCTAGCAAAATTTGGTAGCAATTGGAGGTCCAGAAGGTGGTGAACCGGTGGAGTATTTGCTGCGGTTGTTTTGAAGCTTCCGGTGGCCGGTTCGGAAGGTTTCCGGCCAGTTCTGGTTGTTCTGAGGGCTTCAAGGTGTGAGGTGGAGGCAGAAAAAACTTTAAGGTTTTGTATTCGAATTTAGGGTTTTAGCTTCTTGAATCGGGGTTTGGCTATTTGTTTCATCAAGGTTATGGCTTCATGCTGATAACGTGTTTAAGAATGAAAGATTTGAGGGAGATTGATGAGAGAATTGTATATTTCATTATTGAGAATAGGAGCCCTATATAGGGATTACAAAGTATATGTTCTAATAGTACAAGGAAAACTATTCCGAATAGGACTAGGAATTCTAGAACATTCTCTTCTATTACAATCATGGAACTAATCCTAGTTTGATTAGGCACACATTAGTCTATTTCCTTCAACAACTTAAAAATTCTTGAAAATATAAAAAAATCACAATTATAGAGAAGAGATAAAAAAAAAATAATAATAATAATAAATAAATAAAACTATAAAAAAAATCTGCAAGCAGATAACTACCCATTAATATCAATTGAATCAAATTTATAGTTCAACAAAAAATAATAATAATAATAATAAAATTGTTTAAGGATATCTCTATTTGTGTTTGATCCAAACTCTAGGTTACTTGACCTAGTGGTAATAGAGTTCAATTAGAAGAATCTAGAGATTATCTTTCCTTGTATGATTCTGACTCTATGCATTGTAATCCTCTATATATAGAGACCCCTATTATCAATGAGAATACACAGCAAATTCCTCTCAAATTCAGTTTCTCTACAACACGTTATCAGCACAAAGCCCTAACCAGCTGAGACCCTAAAATCCCAGAAACCTTCGCCGCCCTCCTTGAAGCCACAGACTCCAGGAACTCGGAACCGGCGGCGCCACCCCCCGAACAGGCCTGAATCCACCTGAACCAGCCGTCGGAAGTGACTGAACCGGCCCCAAGAAGAATCCTTTGGTTCCCTTCCTGGTTCACATCCTTTCAGTCCACTTTTCACAGCCATCCTTTGTCAGAAGTTGCAGCGCCACCCCAGTTTTCGAGAACGGGAAAAATCCTTCCCTGAACCTGCCGGAAAGTACCCGAACCGCCCACCGAATACCACTGCACCGTGAACCGCTGCCTGCAAATTCCATCTGCAGGTTCTCTCTGTCCCAAGAAGCCCAGCCCAGAAGTATACGGCCCAGAAGCAAAAGAGAAGCCTAAGCCCAGCCCAGAATCAACAGATCAGCCTTCGCCCAGAAATAGAAAGGATAGGCTTGAATCCCAGTAACGAAGCCCACTGACACCAGCCCAAGGTCAGCATCCACGTCACAGCCACGTCAGCATCCTGTCTGCTTGCCACGTCAGCTCCAGACAGTGCCACGTCGACACTGACCCACTGCCACGTCAACTCCCGGTCTACGCCGGTCAACTCCTTGTCAATGCCGGTCACCCCCCGGTCAACGATTTTCCGGCGACTTTTCCGGCCATCTACAGTAACTTTCTGGCGACTTTTTCCGGTCAAGAATTTCCGACCACTTTTCAAGGTAAATCATTTCTAAAAGTTCCAGTTTTTGAAGTTTTTTTTTTTTTCAATATCTTTTCTTTTTCTCGGGGACTTCCAACATCCCTTCTTCTACCCCCCTTTCTTCTTCATAGAAGAGACCAAAAAGCCGAACTGTGGGGGTTCGTGCTCACTCCAAGCTTGGAGCTTGTAGAGTCCTCCAAACTTAGAGTTTGTTGAGAAGAAAAACGATTGACCACATACATCGTTGTTTCGATCTAATCCAAAACCCCTCTTGGAATCGAATTTTCTTGGAAGCGACTACGCTCAGAAAATCCCTAATTTCTTGGAAGTGACTACGCTCAGAAATTTAATAGTTTTTCGTGGTAGTCTTCTTCGCTCAGAAACTAACCTTAATCTTGTGTTGTTTTTCAGGATGAGTTATCTGAACAAGTTGAACTTTGTTCCACTAGAGACAACTGGCGCGGGATATCATAGGTGGGTCCGAGATATGCGCCAACATCTTAAGGCTGATGGACTTCTGGAAGCCATCCAAGAGCCTAGTTAGAACGTGCTCTCCATTGAGCAAGCTACTGCTTTTGAAGCAAATCAAGCTAAAGCCATCATTCTCGTGACAAGGCACATGAATGACGCGCTCCAAAGTGAATACCTCAATGAGGAAGACCCAAGAAAGCTATGGGTAGAACTTGAGCAGCGATTGGGCAACGTTTGTGACTCCCTGCTTCCTGATGTAGAAGTGCGATGGCATAGCCTCCGCTTTTGTGATTTCAAGTCTGTGCTTGATTATAACTCGGAAGCCCTTCGTATCAAGTCTCTGATGGAGTTTTGTGGCCAAGCCATAACTGATACAATGTTGATCAAGAAGACTCTCTCTACCTTCCCCGTCTCTGCCCTGATGATTTCAAAGAATTATCGGATTGATGTGAAAGCAGGACGTATCACAAGGTTTCATGAGCTTATTGGCGCCATGAACGTAGCTGAAAAGCACGACAACATACTTGTGAAGAAATATAACGCTAGACTCGTGGGAACTAAGTCTATTCCGGAGTCTAACTCGTAGGGACAATTCTGGACGTTCTGGTCCATATTCTCGCCCTAAAGAGGAAGGAAATCGCCAAGAGAGGCGTGCACGGAACCGTGGAGGTCAACGTGTGAAGAGAGAGAGAGAGAGGTGGAGCCTCCGGCTATGGTGGTGATGCTTCCAAGAGTAATAGTCATCCAAATCATGCACCAAAAGCATCTCGATCAAGGGAGCCTTACCATAAAGATGTTTGTCTTCGATGTGGATCAAGTGGACATTGGGCAAGGAAGTGTACTGCATCCCAGAATGTTGCAAACGCATACAAGACGTATCATGAAGCAAGGGAGGCAAATTACATGGAACAAGAAGATCAAGATGGCGATCTCGATCTAAGGGTGGAAGACTACAAGGATCAAGACCTAGAAACTGGAAATTTTGATTAAGTCTTTTTTATTTTCCAAGAGATGTAGGCAATTGCCATATTGCTTTTGTAGTAGATGCCAATGATATTAGTCTTTCTTCAAAGTAGGCGTACTCAATGTAAGTATGATGTCTAGAAAAGTTTTGAGATAAGTGGTGTTTAAGCGAGCTTTGCTCCACCGACATCTCTCTACTCACCTGGTCACATTTACATTGGAATTACCGAAAGGAGTTAGACGACTACCATTGTTTTGCATTAACTAGTTTATTGGATTAGATTTTCTTTGGTTAAAGAAACAATGATGTAATTCCTTTTGGCTTATTAATAAAAGTTGAGTTCTTTTCTTTATGACTCATTTTTTTAATTATGAGCTTTTCTTTTAGGAATGGATGAACTTCAAAGTCTTGCGGATAGTGCTACTACGCACACCATTCTACGACATAGGCAATTATTCTTGGAGATGTTGCCTACATATTCCTCTGTGACTACGATGGCTGGGCCATCAAGTTTAGTTCAAGGACATGGAATGGTCCAATTCCTTTTGCCCAATGGCACATTGAAAAAAGTCACTGAAGCTCTCTACGCTCCTAAGGCAAATCGAACCTTATTAAGCTTTAAAGATATAAGAGCCAACAAATTCCATGCGGAAATGCATAGTGAGAACGGAATAGAATTCCTTTGCATTACCTCTAATGATTGCGGACGGAAGCACATCTTAGAGAAGCTTATGTGTCAATCTAGTGGACTTTATGTCACTACAATTCGACCAATTGAATCCAATAATATCATCAGAGAAGATCTCTTGGATTTCGACACATATTGGCTTTGGCATGACCGACTAGGCCATCCTAGTCGTGACATGATGCTCCGTATACTTAAAACTTCACACGGGCATCCTTTCTTCAGAGTGAGAAGAAGCAAGAATCAAAAATTGATTCCAGGACTTAGCAAGACAGCAAAAATTGCAGCTTCTGGCGCTACTACTGTCTTGGGCCGCCGAAAGGCCGCCCCTGTCCCTAGTGATGACGCCATAAATGGCGCCAACCATAAGCATGATGCCATGGTTGCTCTTCCTAGTGGCCATGATGCCACACAAACCTATTTCCATGGCTCTAACGCCATAATGGGAGATGTAGTCACACACTTTGCTTCTAATAGTGCTACAGACGCTCCGGCCCAACCCAAATCCTCATTGGTTGCTTCTAAGGCCCCTCGTTCATTTTGCAAAGCCTGTTCCTTTGGGAAATTAGGACCGAGACAGTCCTATGCAAAGGATCCTAAAATACTCATTCCATTCTTATAGAAAATCCAAGGAGATATCTGTGGACCAATTCAACCATCATGCGGACCTTTTAAATACTTTATGGTATTGGTTGATGCGTCGACACGCTGGTCGCATGTCTCGATGTTGTCCACTCGAAATGCTGCTTATGCTAAACTCCTCGCCCAGATTATCCGTCTATGGGCTCACTACCCTGATCATCCTATTAAGTCCATTTGACTTTATAATGCTGGGGAGTTTACATCGAAAATGTTCGATGACTATTGCATGTCACTGGGGATTGATGTAGAGCATCCAGTTCCCCATGTTCATACCCAAAATGGTCTCACAGAAGCCTCTATCAAACAACTATAGATGATGGCACGGACATTGGTTATGCGCACCAATCTCCCTGTTTCTGCTTGGGGCTATGCAATATTGCATGCAGCGACGCTAATTCTTCTACGACCCACTGCAACCCAATCTTACTCTGCGTTACAGCTAGTAACTGGGTATGAACCTGATATCTCGCATTTACGCATTTTTGGGTGTGCCATCTATGTGCCTATTACGCCGCCGCAGCGTACTAAGATGGGTCCACAACGACGAATGGGCATATACGTTGGATATGAATCTCCAACCATTGTCCGCTACCTTGAACCCTTGACAGGCTATCTCTTTACCGCTAGATCTGCGGATTGTCACTTTGATGAGACAGTCTTCCCATCGTTAGGGGGAGATAAGAACACAGATGTTCAACAGGAATGACAGGAATTGTCGTGGTCTGTCCCCACTATGTCTCATCTCGATCCCTGTACCGCACAGTCCGAACTTGAAGTGCGAAGAATAATCGAGCTCCAGAACGTAGCAGACACTCTGCCTGATGCGTTTTATGATGTTGCCAAAGTGACGAGATCACACATACCTGTTGCAAACGTGCCTGCAAGGATCGATGTCCCAAATACTAGACATCACGCCACTCCTGTGACATCAGGAGATGGCGCCATTTCCCAGCATGGCAATGATGTGACATCTATGGCCACGGGTCCCGCAAGGAAACGCGGTAGACCAATTGGTTCGAAGGATACTCTCCCTAGAAAGAAAGTGAATGAGGCACAAAAAAACCCTTTGATCATCGATACTCAAAATCCATCCCATGAGAATGTTCCTGATTACGGTTATGTCCAAGAGACATCATTAGGGGACGCCTCAATGTCAGAACCTATCCATGAGAACGTAGAGATCTCTGTAAATTATACTAGCGTACATGGGACGTGGGAAAGAAACTCCATCATCATTGATGATGTATTCGCGTATTCAGTGACGCGTGAGATTATTGAGACCAACGACATCGAACCACGCTCCGTTGATGAGTGCCAACGTATAGCTAATTGGCCAAAATAGAAAGATGCGATCCAGGCAGAACTTGATTCTCTAGCGAAAAGAAAGGTATTTGGAAAAGTTGTATCAATACCGCCCAACACCAAACCAGTTGGTCACAAATGGGTATTCATTAGAAAGCGTAACGAGAAAAACAAGATTGTAAGATACAAAGCTCGCCTTGTGGCGCAAGGCTTCTCACAACGCCCTGGAATCGACTACAAGGAGACCTATACTCCCGTAATGGACGTCATTACGTTCCCCTACCTTATCAATTTGGTAGTTTCTGAAAAACTGAACATGCAGCTTATGGATGTGGTTACTGCGTATCTATATGAGGATCTAGATACGAAAATATCCATGAAGATTCCCGATGGAATTCAGTTACCCAAATCAAGTGGCTCTAAACCAAGGAGCGCGTTTGCGATTAGATTGAAACGCTCACTATATGGATTGAAACAATCCGGACGGATGTAGTATAACCGTCTAAGTGACTACTTGATTGGAAAGGGATATGTCAACAATGAACTATGCCCATGTGTGTTCATAAAAAGGACAAGTTCCGGATTTGCAATAGTAGCGGTTTATGTTGATGACATGAACATAATTGGCACCCTTAAAGAGTTAAGGAAAACCGCTGAACACTTGAAATCCGAGTTTGAGATGAAAGATCTTAGAAAAACACGGTTTTGCCTCGATTTAAAACTTGAGCACCGTTGAGATGGTATCCTAATTCCTCAGTCAGCTTATACCCAAAAGATGCTTAGGCTTTTCAACACTAACAAGATTAAGCCTTCAAGCACCCCAATGGTCGTCCGTAGTCTTGATCCAAAGAAAGATCCATTTCGTCCAAAAGATGACGAGGAAGAAGTGCTAGAGGCAGAAGTGCCCTATCTAAGTGCAATAGGCGCATTATTGTACTTAGCACAATACACAAGACCGGATATCTCATTCTCTGTGAACTTGCTAGCTAGATATAGCTCTGCGCCAACACGACGCCATTGGACTGGTGTTAAAGATATCTTTCGATACTTAAGTGGTACGATCGATATGGGCTTGTTCTATCCCTACAGAGAGAAGATGGATTTGGACCCATCTAGTGTCAGGGACGCCACATATGGTGAACCGCGTTCCTTCTCCCCACCCCAAAATGATGTAAGTGTTTTGGAAGGTTTTGCTGATGCTGGGTACCTCTTTGACCCACACAAAGGTCTCTCCTAAACTGGTTATGTTTTCACCATGTGAAAGACCGCGATATCTTGGAGGTCTACAAAGCAGACCTTAGTCGCTACCTCTTCGAATCATTGATAGGAGCATTTTAATGCGACATTTTAACTGTTATTTCCCTACATTTCTTGCGTTATTTCCTTATTAAAACTCTGTTTAGGGAAGTTTCCATTCTTTGATTGGGAAAGTTCCTAATTGTAGAAAGTTTCCGTTTTCTAGTTTCTATTTTCCATTTTTAGAAAGTTTCCATTTTAGTTTAAGAAAGTTTCCATTTCTTATTTTAGAAAGCTTCTATTTTCAGGTTTTTGGAATAAATAAGCTGAATTGAGTTCATAAATGGAACGAGAAGTTTCATGAAGATGACATGGCAAGGAGAGAATCAAGGAAGAGTTTTTTTTAAAAAAGGGAAAATATATTTTCCTTGGGGATTAAATTTGCCGTGTAATACTTAAGGAAAAACAAGGTGACAACGTGGGAATTGAAGATGATTGATTGAGGATTTCAAGGAGAGATTTTCTTGGGAGACTTTTATGGAAAGAAATATTGTTGGAGGAATAATTTGGTGTGATTGCCAACGTGAAAATCAGAAATAATCAAGGAGATGACGCCAAGAGAGATTCAAGGGAGATATTTATGGAAGGAAAATATGTGTGCACCAAGGAAAAGCTAAAAAGGCGTCTAGATTCATCCCTAAATTCCCTAAAGGAATGTTAGCAGAAATTCATGAAGAAAATCAGAATAATTTCAAGGAAATTCGGCAATTAAATATTAGGGAGTTATTTTAGAGAATTTTGATTGGTTGGAACACATCACAAGGCTTACTTGGCATTCTATGATTGGTTTGACCACATCACAAGCTTACTTGGCGAATTATCATTGGTTGAAGCTATGTGGAAAATTCTGATTGCTTTGTGAACCCTAGCCGTGCTCCTATATATACCCACCTCTTTGACGTTGAGAAGGGTTCCGCTCCCCCATACAATTTACACTTTAGAAAAAAATTAGAAAATCTTCTTAGCATAGCCGTGAGTTTCTCCATCCTCTAGTCATCTCCACGAGTTCAAGCAAGGCCAAGGGAGAAGAAGCATAGCCGTGAGCATCTATCATCCATCTCCAACCTTGAAGCTTGCTTTCGAGATTCAAGAGACCACCACATCAATCGTTCATCACCATCCCCATCTCACGGTGTAATCCGATTCTCCTTTGTAACCTTTGCTTTGAATTTCGTTGGTTATGAACTAGTTGACATATGTGTTTGAACAAATATTAATTTCTGGAATTTTTATGATTAATTGAGAATTTTCAGATTCATATTATTGTGATTCGAGAGTTGCTTATGTGGGTTTGTTTAATTAAATTTGCGTTATAGATAACTTTTGTATTTTAATCTTATGTGGTTGCAAACACTTAGGGTTTCGATATAATTGGTGCTAGGTTTAAGAACATGAAATCGACTTTTCGTTTTGTGTAAACTTGAATCAAAGTAGTAAAAGTTTTGTACAAAGATCGAATTTAATTAACGAGGATTGCAATTGGGTGGACTTTTCCACACTAAGTTGTACACTTGAGTTGATAGCCTTTCTCTATGTGTAATGCGTTAAACATGACATGATTGACTAGCTTTCTAGGGTTTGATTGCATGTTTGATAGGATTGATCTAGGTGCTTTCGCTTAGGTTAATTAGCATTGAAAAGTAAAATATGGGAAATCATTTGCTTTCGAATGTTTCACATGATCAACTCCTTTCTCATGACTTAGATGAACAATATTAGGGTTTGAGTCAATTTTAATCATATGTTTCGATTTTGATCTTTGTTCTCTCATTCCATCTTTGTATTTATGTTTTTGCATTTTAATTCTTTTGTTTACTTAATTTATTTTCAAAACCCAAAAACAAAATCTCCCCCCTTTTTCGTAAATAATGTTTATACTTGTGAATATCTTTGTAAATATTATACTTTGTTTTAATTTTAATTGTTTAATTGTTTGACAATGACAGGTGTACCCTCAATCCCCGGAATAGAACGATCCCTATTTACTATATACTAACGATGACATTTCAGGGTTAAATTATGCGCTTGCTCTTTAGCGCATCAATCATGCAGAGATTATTGCTCTTCATGAAGCATTTCGTGAATGTATATGGCTTCGATCCATAGTTACGCATGTTCGAAGCAATTGTGGTTTGAAGTCTACCACAGATGAGCCAACGAGCATTTATGAGGATAATGCTGCTTGCATTGAACAAATGAAGCAAGGCTACATCAAAGGCGAAAACACCAAGCACATATCGCCCAAATTCCTCTATAATCAGCAACAACAGAAGCTCCTCAAGATCAAAGTGAACTAGGTTCAATCTGAGGACAATGAGGCAGACTTGTTTACTAAGTCATTGCCCAAATCCACGTTCGAGAAACATGTGGCAAGAATTGGCTTGCGGAAATTATCTGAACTCCCATGATCGTAGTCATCAGGGGGAGACATAGACATTATGGGGAGATGTCTACATGTTCATCTCGAAACGTGAAGGGTGTGTTGTGCTCTTTTTCCACTTCGACCGAGGTTATTTTTGTCCCACTGGATTTTTGTTACTCGGCAAGGTTTTTAACGAGACAACGAGAGAAGCACCGCGTTTGGACAACACAAGGGGGAGTGTTTAAGGATATCTCTATTTGTGTTTCATCCAAACTCTAGGTTACTTGACCTAGTGTTAACAGAGTTCAATTAGAAGAATCTAGAGATTATCTTTCCTTGTATGATTCTGACTCTATGCATTGTAATCCTCTATATATAAAGGCCCCTATTATCAATGAGAATACACAGCAAATTCCTCTCAAATTCAGTTTCTCTACAAAAAAAAAAAAAAAAAAAAAAAAAACGCATTTTTTGCAAACAGATTTTTTTTTTTTGTCAATTCTTTTTTTTTTTGTGAACTCATAAAACACAAGTTTTTGTATATAAATTGTTTATGAGATCAAATAAAAAAAGCAATTGTTTTAAAGTAAATTCAACAACATAATCTATAATTTTCTTTTATTATTTCAAAAACAAATTATTTGACTAATTAGCTTTTGATAATTCATTTCAATAATATTACCTAAAGTCAACTAAATTAAATTTTTTTTTTTTTGGCTTGTGTGCTATTTGCTAAATGTATTTACTTTCAATCCTTCAAAAATAGAAAGATCATGCGTGAAGAAGACAAAAAGATATGAACGGGGCAGAGCTCTTGCTCTCTCTCTAGTGTGGCGCAATTCTTAGGCTTGATTTCTCTTGAAATCGGCAAACACAGTGAAGCCTTTTCAAGCTATTCTCCATCATTAGGTCAATCTTCTCTACCCTCTTACTGATAAGAGCACAAAGTGTGACATTTTTAATATGTTTTTCCCTCATTTGGCTAAGTTATTCTCTTAAAATTAATAATTATAACATAGTTTCTGTTTTTAGGTACTTCAATGACGGAAATGGAGAAAGAGGTGAAAAAGAGCATAAATGAGCATAAATTACGGACAAGTCGTTTTAGAAACTTTCCTCTTTCATTTTAGGAAATATTTTCTATTTTATTTTAGGAAACTTTCTTTATTTGAACTTTTCTATTTCTGATTTTCCTATTTTAAAGAGAGTCCATGCCATTGAAAACTCTTGACTGATGAAATCAAGGAAAACTTAAAAAAGAAGAAAACTTGCATAAATCAGGAAGAATTCGAGGAGATAAAATGGAGTGTTTATATTCAATATTTATTCTAATTATCTTAATTATCTTATTTCCTATTGATTATAACACTAATTAAATTCTGATTTTTCTTAATTGTAGGAGTTCATTATGTGCACAATTGGAAGAAGAAATTAGTGCAATTTAAAGGAGAGGAATAAGGGATGTATCTGGTCACTATTCAAGGAATATACAATGAGTCATTAAGGGGAAAAGAGATCAGAAAAATCAAGACTTTGTCATAAGAAAATCAAGCAAATTTGGAGGAGAAATCACCTCAAGATGATTGGCCATGATTGGATCACAAGAGATGAGAATTCCACTATAAATAGCAGCCATTCTCTACTCAAAAATCATCACTTCTTCACACAAAATTCAGTTCATTAGCTTAGCTCTCTTCTTTCCAAAACCCTCTCCAAATATTCTGAAAAAGCCTCTTGTTGTGAAGAGCTTTAGGACTTCTCCAAGGCTGTTTGTGTTCTTGAAGGCCAAGCCTTGTGTTCTCTTGACGTTCTCCAAGCTTCCTTGAAGATCAAAAAGTGTAATTCATGGCCCTTATTTCTGTTTTCATACTCTTTAGTATTGAATTTCAGATTTTGATTATGAATTTTGTTATTGGAATTGGATTTTTGTTGAGAATGAGTTTATGTTAGTAATTTTCAGATTTGTTTCTTAATGTTCTTGATTTGTTATGATATCTTTACAATCTGATTTTGGGCCATCCTTTATATCTTTAAGCATATGATTTTGGTTGAATAATTATGTTAATCTGCAGGTTAATAAAGCCAAATTTGTGTTTTGATTCACCTAATCGTTTTAGGGCAGAAATTAAAGTGGTAAGGCTATGTACAATGGTCAAGATTATATGCTACATGTTTGTGCGTTTATAACTTCTTATGGATGCATTCATGTTTGAATTCAGAATTCTAACTGCACTTAATTATTCATATTTAATGTTGACGGATGCTCTTCAATATTAACGTGATGTTTTATATGAAATATTTTAAGTTATGGACTTTTCCTAACTTAGGAGATTAAAGAAGAATTAAAGTGGTACTCGATCTCTTCAGACTTGTACTTCGAATTCATTTCTGATATTTAGTGTTGGCACGATTTTATGTTGTTTAGATTGAAATAATTCATTGCATGTTGATATGGTTTGGAAATTCTGATTTGAGTGTGAAGAAGTTGATCACATGTCTATATTTATCTTTTGTTTTATTTCGTAGGAACTTAGAAACCAAAAGTTGAATCCCCCCCCCCCCTTTTATGGTTGTTTCTTGTGTAAATTTGTAGATAAATACTTGTTAATACTTGCTTTATTAATTACTAATTTAAATTGACCTTTTTGTTTAGGTGTACCCTACAATCCCCGGACTGAACGATTCCTGCTTGTCCTATACTAACAACTACATTTTGCATGGTTAAATTGTGAGGCTATTTCAGCCGCATCACTTACTTCACTCCTGCAATCATCTGTTCGCAGTTAGATCTTAGTGGGTTTTGAAGACTTTTGGAAAATGGTGTTGTCATACTTGAATATACACGTTGAAGGATTGGATTGCTTGTACTGGTTTTGTTATTAGGTGGCTCTGTCATTGTGGCAATTTTTAGGGAGGGACTTTTCCCTGCAACATCATCCTTGGTTGGTGGCCGGTTTGCTCTGCGATCGGTCCCGGGGGACTGTGACAGCTGCGGCGATTACCAGCAAGGTTGGGAAGGTGCCTCAGATCTTTATGATGGAGGCAGCGATTGATTTTCTATTTGATGTTAGGGTTTTTCAGTGTGCCAGGGCATTATGAATTTGCTGCATTGAATTTGGCTAGGGTTTGAGTCTTTTTGGACCGAAGTCTTTGCCTAATTTAGGATTTGATTTTTGTAGTCTACATGATTGAATTTCAACTTTCTAGATATTAGGTTGTTTTTCTTACTCGTATGCTCGTCTTAAATGAACGAGCTTAGTGGAACTAATAATCGGTGTTAATCATATTTTTTTTCTCTCCATGAAAACTCTTCGATGTAGCTCTGCTAGGGTTTTGAGCACCGTCGTCTCTGGTGGAGGCAACTCCTATACCTCATCCATAATCATGGGTAAAAGTGCAGGTCTAGTCCTGTTGTCATTCATTTTTGTTTCTTTTGCTGGTTATAGTGTCTCGGGGTGCCCGAAGGTGATGTGGGCGAAGTTTGATGGTGAATCTGTTCTAGTTGATTGGTTGGGATTGGTCGACCATGGTGGTGTTTTGGGATGCAATGTTGACTGCTTTGGATGGACACTGCATCTGAGAGGCTGGAAAGTTAGAGTAGGAGACCTGTGTTTGGACTTCGATGGTTTAGGGTCGGCTTGGGCTATGTGCGATGGGGTTATGGTTTAGCTGCAAAGTTGTGGCTATTATGGTGGTGCTGGGTCATCAGGAGCAGTCGCCCGCGACGGTGGGTCGACTCAAGGTCCCCTGGAGCAGTCTTTTTCTAGTAGCACGAGTTCGATGGGGTCAGTGACTGATGTCGCGGTGGTGGATTCTCTCTGGTTAGGTTGGTGTTGGCAGCGGAGGTGCGGTGGTTTAAAGCTGCGGCGGTTGGCGAGAGTTTTTTGCAAATTCTGTGGAACCCTTGCTTCATTGGGCTGTGTTAGAATTCGGTGGGCTTTGTTATTTTTGGCCCATCAGAAATTTAGGATTTTATTTTATATTTTATTTTTTGTCATTATTCCTCTTTTCTATAAGGGGAATATGACTATGTTTACTTTTGTTCAGAGAAAAGTTCACAAAGAAAATAAAAGTCCTGATGTAAAATTTACAAATCTTCGGGATTCTTGTTTTCTTTGTACATTTTAGGCTTAATCCTAAAAGGTGGGTGTACATGGGGTGTTCTGCGTAGCTTATTTTATATTTTAGAAAATGTTGTGTTAGGATCGACACTCTGCAAAACGACTTTTTCTGTCGACCCCTTAAGGATATGTTATTCAATGAAATGACTGACCTTTTGCCTAAAACAAAAAATTAGCAGTGTTAATCGAGTCTTTTGTTTTGCTTGGTATAGAGACCTAATTCAAGCCATTGAGTTTATGTAATACGCTGTTTCTGACAGCTATTAATGATAGATCTCTTTTGTTTTTAATAATTTTTTTTAAATAATAGTTAACTGTTATCTTAAAAAAAAAAAAAAAGTGTAATTTGAGCCCAAAATAAAAATATAAAAAATAAAATTATTCTTTTACAAAGATCATTGGGTAATACTAAAAAATAATAATAATAATAATGCTTTTACAAAAGATCATTACAGGAAAACCAATCAGAAACTATTTGATACTGCATGTACGAACATTAGATGTACGTCTAGACTGGAACTAGGCTCTCCACATAATTTACTCCTCCACAAAACTTGATCCTCTCTCCATCTTTGAGAATTTTTCTCTTTGTCTCGCTTTTAGGGTCATACGAAAACAGGTCTTGAGGCACAATATTATCAGCTGCCGCATCAAAAACTTCATCACTTTTGTCGGATGCAAAGAGAAATTGATCTTTCCAACTTCCCAGGAGGCGCGTTGCTTCTGAAATTACTAAGTATTTGAATCTGAACTGTCGAGTCCAAGCTGGATTTTGTATTTGTGCAACATTCTTACAACTCCTCTTTGATTCTTGATCAGTACTCATCACCCAAAGCGCTGCGTTGAGATCGTCATTGGCCGAATAATCAAGTGCTACAGTCGCCGGTGAATTTCTCCATGAATATAATTGGAGTCCGCCCCAATCATCATGATTTCGTAGATCGATTGGTAGCTGTATCACATTGAAAACCTCCTCACGTAAATTGAATGACAGAACACAGCACTCGTCCCCTGCTCGCTGTACCTTCCAATACAGCACTCCATTCAATGTAATCGAAGTTGATGCAAAAGAATTTTCACATGACGGAAACCCTAACTCGTTCTTGGCTTGTCTCCAAGAATTTGTGATTTGGACGAAGACTTGAGCTCGAAAAGTTGTAAGTACTTTGCCATGATCGTAGGGATCATCACTATCATGATGGAAAACTCTGACCAGTTTATATTCAGTAATGTCATGATCATGTACGAAATCAAAACCTATAAGAGGACAGGACAAAGAGTTGTCCTTTACACGTAGTATATCCTCCTCCTCATCCTGATCCAAAGTAATATTATTATTAGGTTTAGGAAGAAACCTAAATCGTTCTGTTGCTGGGTTCCATACTACTATTAATTGTTGGAACACAGTAGCATTATCTTCTTCACCCTCTGTAGTTCTATTCTTATCATTCTTAATCCCAATTAACAGAACACAGCAAACCAGGCCATTACTAGATCCCACAAGCCATAAACCATCCCTTCTTTGGCTTGTAAGGTTCCAGAAAGGTAATCTCAAAAACGTTGTTTCTTCATCTCGAAGCAATGAGAATCCAAGTAGTGGTTTGAAATTATTTTCAGAACTTCCAGCTAGACGCGAGAGAAAGAGAAGACAAGGATGATGTGGATTAGAGCATCTAGAGCGATGCACAAGGTGTTTGGAAATGAAATAAGGACTTTTGGTGAGAGCATACCACTCTTGCGATACGCAACGAAACCTAAGTAAAGACTTGACAGGCAGATATGAGAGAATTTCTAATAGGACATCTTCCTGCAGACCTAGTGTTAAAGTATCGCTCACCTTAACAACTTTGCTTCTACTAGTTTCCATTCTTCAATTCCAGCAGATGTATAGAAAAGAATTAGCTGTATATACGGTACCAAAGGCAAAGGGCCAGGACTCGAGCAGATGTCTACGACTACTATATGTGTGTAAATAATTTACGACTACTATATGTGTGTAAATAATTAAGTGCCATTTCCAGAAAGTAAATAGAAAACCCTACAAGCAACAAATACTCTGCCGAAGAGGATTGGGATTAAGAACAAGAGTAGGAGACCTAAACAAAAACAGAACACACAAACAAAAAAAAAAAAAAAAAAAGAGAAACCCAAAAGGAATAGGATTTGGAAATTTTACCTGTAAAAAGACAAGTGTATTTTTTTTTTTTAGACAGAGTTTATAGAGATGATTATAGTGGGGAATTGTGTTAGAAAACATAAACTGAAACATCTTGTAAACCAAGAAAACTATCTCAGAAAATAAATCAAATGTTGATATGAACTGGGCAGTTAAGTAAACTAACTTGGTTGGCTGGTGTTGGAATCCATTTTGATCTTCTCCTAGATCCACACTGTATCTTCTCAGGTTTGTTTGATGGGACAAATCAGAATGAGAAATGGTGATGTGTTCTAGCACGGATCAAAATCGATAAACGCCTCAGTTTTATAAACTGATATTTAGCAGTTACATGACAGTTCCTTCCATCAAGGAACTGTCAAAATAACTTCCTATCTTAATCCAATTTGTCTTAATCATCATTACTTTTGAATTTTAATTCTAAACAGATAATGTCATATACATATATATATATATATATATATATATGCTTAACTCGATCAATTAACTATATATATGTTAACTACAATACATTGAAATTAAGTCCAAAAGGTTTGTCTGCTGTTACTCGATATACACAGTATATAAGTCTAGTTCATATATGTTGTTGAGCAGCATAATTCATATTACAAATTGCCCCCGTATTAGGATTCTAGCATTTCTCTATAGACTGCTTCTCAGATTTTCTATGTTGTTCAGGTGTTTTTTTATCTTCTTTTTTTTTTATCAAAAGGAGGCGTCAATTCATTATATGTAAAAGTCAGTAACATTATACAATGGCTCACCTGGATCTCTAGGCTACGACAAAAGAGAGCCATGAATAGAAATCCTAATGTAAAAACCCTAGAGAATCTAACATGATGTTATCTTAGAGTGAAGCTCTAAGTAACCAGTCACCTAACGCAACCAGAGAAGGCACAGAACGCAGTCTAAAGTCTTCCTCAAAATATTAAGAACCCAAAATACTTAATACTTCATCCTCCTGGGTTCCAAATACAAACCTAAAAGTGAGTGGGCCAAAACAACACTGCCCACCCAAAACCAGCCAACTCTAGGTAACAAGGCCTGGATTTGAATTGCTCAGGACACCCAAGCAATTAGTCACCTGAGCATTGTAACTCAATTACATTGGTGTGTGTGTGTGTGTGTGTGTGTGTGTGAATTTTCTCAAGTGCGGACGTCTGTACTGAAATTTCAGTACAGATTTCCAGTTTTCACCTACTTTCCGATCACATATTTTGATCTTAACCGTTCAGTTTTTAGGTCCTAATGTATAGATCATCTCTACAAAATTTCAGCCAATTTGGTGATCATTAAGGCATCCAAATCTGTAATTTACACCAACGAACCTAATCTGTCGAAATGGAAACGTTCGTATACATTGTTGTAATTTGCAGTTTTGGATGCCTTAACAATCACCAAATTGGCTGAAATTTTGCATAGGTGATCTATACATTAAGATCTAAAAACTGAACGGTTAAGATGTGAAAATGTGATCGGAAAGTGGGGGAAAACGGGAAATCCGTACCGTAGCCGGACTGTACATATATATAGTAGCCCCCCGTTTGTCCTAAAAAAATAAAAAATTAGGTTCCATTTCTAGTTATCAAGGTTTGTCTTTTTTATTTTTATGAATGGTGCTATAACCGTAGTCCAAATCTAAATTACTTGGACAGTCATTATGTCTGTAATTTCGCTTTTTATAAATACAACTAACATTTGTTTTTAGAAGAAAAAAAAATGTATATGTTTCCTCAAACAAAAGTAAAAATGCAAAAACAATTTTTTTTTCCTTTTCTTTTGATCTTATCTTTAGCTTGAGATCAACTTCGCAGAAGAGGGCATTCTGATTCACACAAATGAAACTACCTAGCGCTCTGCTAGGGTTGGGAGAGCGCCGCTCTTGGCCTCTCTGTACCTTCCTCCATCATCGATGGTGCACCTGTCCGGCACCGTCCTCGGCGCCACTACCTTTGTGCACGGCTTATATCGTGCCTCCTCACAAGTCTCGGCAAGCATGCTTTCCAGCAACGACCTTTTGTTCCTCGCCTCTATCTGATTGCATTTGGTGGGGAAATGATGGAGTTGTGCCGCCTTGCTGGGTGGGACAGCAACGAATGTTAACCGCCTTCGACCGTGCCGGCACGACTGAAATTGGATTGGTTGGACAGATCGGGTCTAGTGGCGGTGCAGCTTACAACAGGCCGCTGCTTGACCATGATTATAGGTGGCGGGACGATGGCAGACCGATGGCCTGAATCTAGGTTCTGTTTTGGTGCTCGCTGCCCCACAACTTTGATCATAGGGGTTTGGATCGAGCAGAGAAACAATTTACCTTCGTTTCTACGTGGGATCCGCCCCAAGACTGGTGGGGTAGGTGACGACGCATTGAATTGAGCGGCCAAGATTGGGTCAGGGTTTCTTCGACGAGGGATGGTGGAACAGTGGAGGTCAGGACAAGTTTTTGGGTGCCCAACTGTGGACCTCGGCTTCTTTTTGTTTAGGCCGTGAGAGATGGGCCTTTGCTTAGGCCTTGTATTCTGTTTAGATTCGCATCTGGGATCCAGGAGACTTTTTCTGGGCTCTTTTTTCTGCTACTCTTTGAATTTGGAATTTCGGCTACTTAGGTAGAAGATTGCTCTCTATTCGACGTATTATTTTGCATGGGGTGAGCCAGGTCGGTCACACTACCACCGGTTACCTTAATAGAAGGTTACCCTCTATTTAACACATTTATTTGCGTGGAAGTATGGTTGACCATACTATTGGTACTGTTTTACATAGCCCGGGATTTGCCCGGTGCCTCATCAAATGCTTTTTAGCATCCCTTACTATCCTCATTAGGTTTTCTTTCTGATGTCTTGTTGCATCTAGTATTGTTTTTGTTATTTTTCATTTCGATGTAGTCTCTACATTTATAAGTTGTAATCTTTCTTATTATTATTATTAATAAAGTGGTTGACTATTACTCTTAATAAAAAAAATAAAAAATAAAAATAAAATAAAAAACTAAACTTCGCATAAGAGGATCAACAACGGTCCTTTTCTTTATTCAATTGTTCACCAAATCTTCTGGAAATTGGTAGAGTCTACAAAGTGCTTTGTAGAGTCCTAAGCTCACTGTGTCGAGCTGTATCAACAAAGTATAAAGAATCACAGTGGGGTTAGTTACAACGTAGCAGAAAATTCACGGTTGAAAAGCAGAGTGAGCAAGAACAGAAAGCGATCAACAAGAAAAAAACAATCGATACGATTTGAGTAATACACATTTGGACATATATAATATGCTTGAAGATACAGAAATGTCAAAAGCGCAGTCCTCAACAAGAGAATTTCGTGTAATCAACATGACAAGATCTGTAGTACAAGAAAGTCATGTAGGGGCACCAGATCATCCCATCCCACTATTAACAAATTAAAGAATTTTTGAGTTTCAAGCAAACCCAAAAAAACAATATAAGGAAAAACCCTACTTGGCCCAAGAAGATGTAAATCAGTTGCATATGATCAACATCGGAATGCCATTTCCGATCAATTCAAGCAGTACCATGGAAGTGTTAAGTAACCCATCCTTCTATATATCTTACAGACCCTGTGCATGTCGTAAAGCTCGCAGTGCAGTTCATGAAATGTGTTCAAGCAATTTCGACCCTTCGGAGCATGTGCTCGTCGTAAACTCTGCTGCCACCAGCATTTCGCAAAGCCCTCCTATTGATTTCATCAATCATGCATACATAGTTCAGACCTATGAGAAGTTCTATGATTGCCGCTTCAGTTTTAGCCTGATTGGCAAAGTAGAGTGTCTGTACCAGAAGGACATTTGAACTGGAAACTTCTTGCTGTTTCACAATATTGCGCTCAGAATGCCACCGTATCATGTTGTGAGCGAGCGGACCAAGCCATTCCAGTATCTGTTCAAGCGCGAGACCCCATTCTCCCGCAAGGGCAGGATTGTAGACTGATGAGGCTGTAGTTTTGGGATATGACTTCAGTCTAGCTCTCAGAGTAGTTCGTATACTGGTGGTTAACATATTGTATAGATCGCATCTTGCGTCAATGCTGATCAAATGAGGCGATGATGCTATCTTTTCAATCAAAATAATGATATTTGCATAATGGAGAGCCAGGGCAGCACCACCTAGTGTAGACGGCGAGGCAGTCAACAAGGAACATTTTGAACTGAACAGGGACAATTTAGAATAGATCCTGCTGCTGAAAGACTGAGATGCCATATGTGTGTACATATGTTTCATACTAGTACTGCTCAACCTCATAGAACCACCAATGTTTGGCTTGCAGCTCTCTAGAACCGGAGAACCACCTGCACCAGTCATACATCCTTTAAAAGGTCCAATTTGAGAAAATCGCCTGGCTTTTAATTGTGAATAATTTCCATGTTGAATTGGCTGCTGATGCTGCTTGTTTTTTCTATTCTTTCCAGCATTAAGCCTTTGCTTGGAAACTGACCTCCCAAGAGGCCCTGAATAGAACCCACAGAGATTAGCATCAGATGGGTGAACAGAAGACTGCATAAGAGCAGAAAAGGAATGACTGCGAGAGAGACCATGAGAACTGCTAAGTTGAAATTCAGAAATGCTAACTTCACAATTATCATTTCCCTGTCCAAAAGCCATTTGATCACAACTAAAGACCTGCTTGATCCTCTCTCGTATCGTAAAAAGGGATCTTGCAAGAAGTCGGACAACATAATCATAGCTTCTACTCCAAGGAGACATGTCTTGTAGATTCTTCACTTCTTGACGTTGCCATATTACCTTCTGCTGAAACTCAAGCAATCTGACCTGACTTAACGCAGGATTAGCCCGCATTCTCCTCAGGGTCTGCTCAAGGTCCGCCAGCACTTCCAGCTCCTGTGACAATTGCAAAGTATTTGCAACAAACCTGTCCATTTTCTTCATTTTCCTCTCCATTTTCTTCCACCGGTACTCCCACCCAAATGATGGCATACCGTTCTCAAGAGGATCTTCGAAAAAAATTTCAAAGTTGTGATACATAGGATCAGAGGACCTCTTCCCAAGTCTGACCACACATGTTGCCAGATATCCCAAGTTCTCAATAATCTCATTCAGTGCAAGTTCCATCAAGTAATCTTCGTCTTCGGACACGAGCCTTCTCACCCCGGTTGAGTTAACAATTTCTTCCCTCATCCTCATCATATCCCTTTCACTCAAACTATTCCACAAATTAACCATCTTTAACATCAACCCCGCAACTTCAAACGCCAGAATTCCAACCACAGGCTTCTCAGCCTCCACCACACGACTCCATGAGAACCTTAAACTACCAAACCACGACTCGGACGCAATCTCAGCCCCCATTTAATCAAGCATAAACAGCAAACCAAAGAACCTCACCAAAAATCTCAGCAGATCCCTATGTTCCTGAGCCAAAATTAGATGTTAAACTTGTAAGACAACACAAATTTCTCAAAAACAAAGCAAACTCACAAAACTAAACCAAAATCCCTGAATCTACCAAAGGCTCAATAGCAAAACCAAACACAATCATAACCCAATTCTAACTCTAAACCCTTCATTTGGTTGCTCAAGAATCATAGAAAATGAGAAAACAAAGAATACCCAAAAGCAATTTCATGTTCTTTCATCTCAGCCAAGTTCCAGACTTTAAAGTCAAACAGAGAAATTAGTGGCTACCCAGGTCCCAAAAACAAGAATTCCCCACATTTTCTCACCAATAGAACACACATTTCTAATTGCTCTCACACATTCAAACAACAATACCCAAAATTAAGCAAAAATTGAAAGTACCAACTTTGTGTGGAGTGAAAACTCACTGTTTAGCTTGAAAAAGGTGGAAGCTTTGACATCTCTGTGAACACCTAAGCACATAAGCAAGCAAATATGATTGTGCTACAGAAGAAGAAGAAAAGGGCTGTTTTTGGAGCTTGGAGGAATGTGCGTGGGTTTTGACCGTACTCTGCAGCTGCATACAAATAGCCGCGGCCGCAGCTCGGGGGGGATAAGAAAGAGACAAAGATGGGACCCCTTAAGAGTCCTAGAGCAGTCGTAGAATCGGTTTAACCGAGGTTCAAAACAATGGGATTTTACATTGCCCCTATGAGAATACCAACGGAAGCCAGCAATGTTGCCATTTTCATTTTTCCAAATCGAATTTAACGTTTCTATATCTATGTCGGGTAAGGTTTTTCACCCAATAAATTGGGTAACGTTTCTGTTTTCTTCTTTTACTCCAATAATGATACCTGAAAAGAATTTCGAATTTGGGACCTCAAGGTCTTGTTGGTATTTGATTGGGAGATGTCTATGTTTTCTTTGTTGTTTTACTTTTACTCTATTACAATACTACACGAGAGTGAATGGAAATTTGTGATTTTTGTCTATTAAAAGTGTATTTTTATTGTTAAGGTTTTGATTTCATCATCTATTTATGGAAAAACTTCTTGAATCGCCACAAAGTAAAAATGGATACTCGAACTAACTTTTGAATTCAACTCCAATTATATAACTTTACTCTAAATTTTAATCAACTTTAACGACTAATTATGATGCCATGATTGTTCACATAAGTTAAGTTGGGGATTGAATTCGGAGAAAAAGTGGTGGATTCTGACATTAAACTTTCAACTATATGACAAACGTGACACTGTCGAGGAAAAAAATGTGTTTTTGAAGCATCTGGTGGTGGAATATCTCTGAAGATTTGGTTGGAGGTTACACGTTAACCGGTTCCTAGTCTTTGGGAGTTTCACAACGGTTTTGGGCTGGGCCAAATGTAAGTGATTGAGACCAATGAAGAAGACTTTGCCTAGTTGAAATCTTGTGTGGTTTTGTTGCTTCCTCCGTTTGAGAGTGGAGCTAATCCTGAGGCATATGCTGCTCTATTCAATTGTCACATGAGATAAATTTGATGCACAACTGTCCTCATCTTAAATTGAACAAACAATGAAGATATTATTAGTGATAATATGCGCATTGGATAGAGAGAGATGTAATCTGTGGATTTACATTGCAATTGGTGATGTAATGCACTTGGTTTCTTGTTGCTTGCTCTGTTTCTGTTCATATTGTAAATGAAATTTCTTTGGATATTCGCAGAGCTTCCCCACGATTTTCTATACTACGCTTGTTAGCTAGTAGGTTTTGAACAGTAGGCCTACATAATGAGCCCAAATTTTTATTTAAAGGCCCATTCTCTTAATACAATTTTATAAAAACTAACACTTAGTCCAACATTTAGGGTAGTGATAAGATATTTTTTTATGAAATATTAGTATTGTGATTAAGTATTTAAGTTCGACTCCCCTCTTGTTAATCAAGTTTAAGAAAGTTTCTTTGTTAACTTATCTTCATGTATAAACTAATATTTAGTCATATATATTATTGTTTGATAGTGCTTAATAGCCCTAGCGCCACAAGAGAGACCCAAAACCTTCCAACGATTTTCCTGTCCAGCGAAGGCCACGGGTAGCGCCGGCTTCGCTGCTTGGTGTTGTCCCTGTGCTGGCTGCCGGACGGGTACCTCTATGTCCTGGGATTTGGTCTACAGAATAGATGTTTGGCTCGTGGTTTTGGCCGGATGGTTGGTAGCAGTCTGGGCGGCATCTCTGGGCGTTTGTTGCGTAGATCCAGCAAGGGAGCTTTGGTGCGTCTGAATGTCGAAGGTTTCCGGGACCGGCTTGGGGCGTTGGGGTCGTGGAGCTTTGGACCGTGGGACGCGGCATAGCTGCTTGCTTCATGGCGACGCGGGGGGCTGCTTTGGTCGAGGAGGTGTGGGTCGCGGCAGCATGGATCGCAGGGGCTGTGGCAGTAGGTCGTGGCGGCAACTTGGTGGAGCGGTGGTGTATCAGAGCTATTCTCATGGAGCTACAAGGTGAATGGAGATGCTTGGTTTGGATCGGGCCAGTCCGGTTGGGCCTTGAGTTCAGCATTGTCTCTTTGGGCTGCTCTTTAGGGTTTGCTAATTTGGGCTGGGTGTTTTTCCCCTCAGTCTACTATTGGGTCTATTTGGCCTCTAAATTAGATAGATTTTTCTTTCTAAGTTATACCCTATTTTGTTAGGGACCTATGCACCTTTTGTTTTGTTTTTGTGGCTATTTACTATGTATGTTCATAGTTCATAGGCTCACTGAATAAGTGAGCACTGGTTGTCTAATGGGTGGTGCTAGCATACCATGTCCAAGACTTGTCCTAGAGTTGGCAAAGGAAGGTATGTATCCGTGCCATTCTGGCTTGAGATGAATGAATGATTTGGTTCAAAAAAAAAAACTAATATTTAGTCTAGTGATAAGATATTTTTTTTTATGAAATGTTAGTATAGTGATTAAGTATTTAAGTTCGACTCCCCTCTCGTTAATCAAGTTTAAGAAAGTTTCTTTGTTAATTTATCTTCATGTATAAACTAATATTTAGTCTAGTGATAAGATATTTTTAAAGTATAGTGGTTAAGTTCGATTCCCCTCTCGTTAATCAAGTTTAAGAAGGTTTCTTTGTTAACCACAATGTATAAAATACTAATAAAACCCTGCAACAAGACCGTTTTGTCCAAGTCAACACCCTTACCTTCATCGCAATAAATCCAATACAAACACATGAAGCTTTGCAACCTATAAAGATCTGAACTCAGGACCCTAATATAGTTGTTGTTGCATTATTGATTAAAAACTACCTAAGCATTAGGCTCATAAGGCTTATTCTTTGTAATTCCACTATCCGTGTGACCTCTTGACTTGTTCTTTGCACTCGGAGGATGGCCTAGGGTTGGGTTTGGATCGGTTCGGTCCGAAAAATTTGAAAACATTGGTGTTTGCAAAATGCTGAGACCGATGAAAAACTAACCCGAAACAATCGGTCTGGTTGTCAGTTTTTTGGGCCAAGAATCTGGCAAGGATGCAGAAACTGTAAAGCAAGTAGAAAATGCATAAATGTAGCAAAACTGTAAAGCAGAAAATGCAGAAATGCAGCAAAACTGTAAAGCATAAAATGCAGGAAAACTATAAAGAAGAAATGCAGCAAACCTGTAAAACAGAAAATGCAGAAATGTAAAAAATCGTATACATGTACAATTATCCGTCTAGATCGGTTCTAATCAGTTCTGCAAATATTGAAACCGAGACCAAACCAGAGCACGTTTTAATCAGTTCGGTTGAACCCGAACCAAGGATTTCTGTTTTCAAACCCGACCCGAATGGTCGATTTCGGTCCAGATCGAGCTAATTTCTCGGTCTCTCTAGTCAAACGGCTCAGCCCCGACGGCCATGATGTTTAGCTCTGGTTAAGTAAAGTTGGGGGGACAATCAACTAAACTAGATGTCTGATCCGGCACAAAATTATTCTCCTTGGGGTTCATAGGAGTAGGGGTCATCATGGGTCGGGCTTAGCTTCAAACCTAATCAAAGTTAACTAAACTTAGGGCCGGGCTGAGGCTTCAATACCGAGCAGACGCCAGTAATCTTCTCGATATAAAGACCTTGACCTCTACCATGATCGCTAGCTTGAAAGGTCACTTTAGCCACACTACACTGTCCATAGCTAGGTTGACACAAACACGAACTATTGGAGATAGAGGTGGCAAACGGGCCGCTAAGCAAGAGTATGGCATGGGCCCGGCACGCTTAAAAGCGGCCCGGCACCGCCCAAACCCGTTAGTAGCCCGACACGACCCGAGCACGTTAGAATAACGGGTCGGGTATTGGCTCATTAGCCTTGCCCGGCCCGAGCCCGACATTGCCCGAGCACTACATATTGTGAGCCGGCCCGTTACAAATACAAAATTTCATTTTGTTTTTAAAAATATTAAAAAACCACAATGATGAGATTGAGATTTAAATATTAGACCTCTTTATTTAAAATCTCATAACAATTCCACCAATACTATTTCTTTTATGTTGTCAAAATAATGAAATAAAACATTATATATTTTTTTTTTTTGAAAGAAAGGTTCATTGCATTAGATGACCAGCAAATAAGCCAGAGTCTAACATATACTTAAAAACAGAAAATGGCAGGGAAACGACCAAACTTCTATCTAAGCAATGTAAACTCATTACAAGTCAATTTGAGTTCGCTTGTAAAGCGAACCCATAAACAAAGAACAACTCTATGTCTTCTGAGAAAAATCATCTTCTAACCCTATATCTGCTAGGCACGCAATTGTGGTACGAAAAGAGAGCTACTTCCCAGCAAACAAATAGGAGTCAATCCTCGTCTATAAGCCGCTTTCTCCAGTCTAACTCAAGATAATTACCAATTTCATAGAACCATGATCTGAATTGCAAGTGGCACTATAGAGACCTTAAAGGCCCACCATCGTCCAAGGAGATCGAACTCTTAGGCCAGGCCAGCCCAAGGCATTAAGTAATGAATGGGGGTGTCAAGGCACCCTCCAACCTGGCCCAATCCGGAATAGAATCAGATCCACTCACTTGGGCCCAAAAATTGACCCCACATGGCCTAGGCCTAAAGCTAGAGACCCAAGCTCAGGCAAGAAGACGGCCAGGGGCTTCAGATCGCTGCCAGGCCACCTGCACAGGCACCGCTGTCATCTCCTGCGGCCTTCCTTTCCAGCACGCCATGGTTCAACGACCCAGGCCGGAAAAAACCAGGACCGCCACGCTGCACCTCCAAGCCTGCAACTACCACACAGCTCATTGCCCGACCAAGTCCAGAAAACCAAGTCGACGCGACCTCGTCTTGCCGCTGCTCAACCTTAATCCGACAAACACACCAAGACCAGATATCTCTCTTCCCGGATTGCAGAAACCCGGAATCTCAACTTTGGTCGTCGAAGAGATCATTTTTTCCTCAACCCCAGGAAGGAGAAAAACCCAAGCCTGACACCTGCTCTTCAGCCCAAGCGACAACCACGCTCCTCTACCTCCCACGCAGACCACGTATGCCGCCGACACCTCAACTGCTAGAGCCAACGGGAAGGCGCCGCTGCTCTCTCTGCTAAAAACTCTAGGGTTTTTTCTGAAATGGGTAAAACATTGTATCATTGTTTTGACATAAAGTATTGTTTCTAAATATTAAATGTATGTTTATTAATAAAGACTAATTTCATAATAATACAACTATAGAATAAAGGAAAGATCAATCTTCATTATATTAATAAAGATCAATCTCGCAATAATATATTAAAAACAATATATTTTGAGTTCTTTTTTTCTTTTTTTCTTTCTTGTAATAGAATATAAAAAATTATTAGAAAACTAATCAAGCTAAGATTAAGAAAAACGTTGTAGAACTTAATTTATTTTAATTTTCTACATAATTAAATAAAATTAATTTTTATTTATTCAAACTAAGATTTTAAAATCGTGTTTTATAGTGGGTAGGTACAAACACGGCCCGTTTATTGACCCGGCACGAGCACGGCCCAGCACGATATGGGCTCGGGTCATGGGCCGGACCGGGCTTAATGTTTAAGTAAATTAGTTGGCACGAGCCCGACACGATAATAAATGGGCCGGTCCAAACACAGCACGAAGCACGACTAGGCTCGCTTAAAATACGCCGAGTTGACCTGTTTGCCACCTCTAATCGGCGACATAGGAACTATGTTAAGACAATCCATAATCATCAACAAGCCTATACGAATATTTCGTCTTGATTATGGTTAACTAGCTAATCTCTTTTGCACAATTAGAATTACATTTCAACTTGAACTTAATAGACATCAACAAATAAAGAGTGAAGCCTGACATTATATTTTGTCTATCCAAATTAATTAAAACATATAGCAATCGGTTCAAATCTATATAATAATTTGTAGTGATTATGTTGATGCCGCTCATCGTTATAACAAAGTATGTTATTCGTCTCAATTACTTTTTTAGCTCGAATAATTCAAATACAAGATAACACATGATAGATAGAATTAAAAAATGGTCTCATATTCCAAAAAGTGACAAAGTAAACTACTACAAATCAATGAGTATTTTGCTCTTGAATTTTTTTACATAAAACTGAGACGTATTGACCAAACTTATTGGCACTTGCTTCCGACTTGTTTGACTCCTTTCAAAAGAAATATATATTTCATAAGATGACTGATTATGTGAAGTGTGAATTTTAGCATGACTGATCACATGCAGCGTGTTAAAAAGGAGTTCAACTTATTCTGTCACTTTAATAATAACCTTGCAGCTTTATTTTCATGCTCAATTTAATTATTTAACTTATTTCGATACGATTTCTAAATGAAAATGGTCCCTCCTTTATCCATTTCTCAAGGCACCTCTCTAACTCAAGTGACCAATATAAAAGACCGCTTCATTCCAAAGAGATAGATATTTTTTTTATATTTTTCTTAGTTTATTTGTTGGAAGTCTTCAAGAGTTGAAAGTTAGATATTTGATTTTGTGCAAATAAATTCAAATCCTTACATCAAGATTTAAGGCACTTATTGGAAATCCCAATCCTGTGAATAATTAATAGTTACCCACTTTGAACCGAAAGCACCAAAGAAATAAATAAAATGGTGTCCTTGAAACTCCTTAGCCTCACATGCTCATCACTATGATCACCCTTTTTGAAAGCTTTTTCTTTTTGTTTTTTTTTTTAAGCTATTTGATAAACAGAAACAAATCTGTGAGGAAGCCAAAATAAAAACCAAAAAGAAAGCAATCATATAAAGTTGGTGAGTTGATCAATATTCTGAATTTCAAACATTTAGATCATTTTCTCATATTTTCTCATTCGGTACAAAATTTTGAATAGCTTTGTAATTATACATACTACTTACAAATCACTTGAAGTATTATACATACGCAAGTTAGTTGACGAGTTCAGCCACGACGTCAACCCTACACGCATGCCGATATTCCTTGTATATTTCTGTAGTTTTGTAACATTTTTAACGTCAGTAGTATCCAAAGCTACCGTGATATTCAAGTTGATATAAAACCCAGAAAGTATCTTGTATACCTAAGCTGTATATTCTTGTAATGAATGTGGTAGGTTTTTCCAACCTCTGAGCTAATGTTGGCGAGTTAGGTCAACTTTATTTCCAAACTTTGATTGGGGCAATCTGTTCAAACGGATTGAACAACCACTAAATAAACAACTCCAATGAATAGGGACCCATTGATTTGGACGAAACAGTTCTACGATAGTGTATTTGAACAGAACTAAAGTGTCCAGAGAAGACCTCTGTGTTTGAGTCAATAAAAAATTAACAAAAGGAGGAACAAACTTGCATCGTTTCTTGTAGATAAGTAAAGCTATACTTGGAAATATTATTTTCTTGTTTAGCATTTGTTTGTCACATCACAACTTCTGCAAACAACATATTGATCACCTTAAGAATCCAATGATCAAGTTAATTAGCTCAAATTTTGTATACAGACCGCCCAAGGATTTGCAACAGATCCTGCGTCAGATTACAACTCTTAGGAACTACCGTTGTTGGATTTTTATTGTTGTCTACATAAAATTTTGCTTACTCATAATTTTATTACCTTAAGTTTTCTAAATATCACTTTGAAACCTGAGATTTTTCCTCCCAACGCAACTTAAGTACCTCCCGTCACTAAGATCGTTAAGTGCAATGCCATTTGGCAGTTTTCCATAGCTATTTTCGTGTATTCGTGTCTTAAGCCATTATTTTCTTTTTCTCTAAGGATCTTTTTCCTCTCTCCACACCTCATCTCTAAGGATCTTTTGGCGTATGAGAATACAAACAAAACTGTAAGTTTTTTTTTTTGGTAAAATAAGTAACTTTTCACCGAAAGCACCAATATACCCTTCAAAATATATATGCCAGCTAACAGATGCCTTAACATCGTTAGTAACAAGAGGTACTTAAGTTGGGTCAGAAAAGAAACCTTAGGTACCAAAGTGATATTTAGAAAACTTAAGTTATCAAAGTTATGAGTGAGCGAAACATCAAGTACTGTTCCCATTTTTTGCCCAAATTAATATGATCATTACATTACTTTGAAAGTAGCTGCTTCAGTTTCAGTCACATAATTAAGGCACAAAAACTAGAGGAACCAGTCCGAGACTCAAAATTTGATTGTCATTTAGTAATGTTCAGAACATGAGAGGAAAACTACTTTTTTTCTTTCAGGTTAAATACCCTAGCCAATCCATGTGGCATGCTTGATGAATGTAATTGGCTCTTGTTGCCTTTCTTAACAAACCCTCAAGCTAGTTTTCCTTGATAATTAAGTGGAAGACAAACTATCACACCTGTTATGAATGTTAAAACTACAACAAGACTCATGAAAGGCCTACCTTTGGTGTCTTGAGTTGCTTCACCTCTGATCCAGATTATGTTATGAAACATAAAATCCTATCAGACCCCAAATTATCACTAGTGGAGGAAGATATGAATAAGATAACCTTTTCAGTTTGACATATCCACATACGAGACTGACTCGGTGTTACACTCCATACCAGATATACCCGTTTACTGGTCAATTGGATAGTAAACGATAACATTCTTCTTTGTCCACAGTCATAAAATCATTTTGGGGGCCCAAAGGGGGGGTTCTAGAGTTGACTTTCTAGTATATTCACTTTTTGAAGAAACTTTCATGACGGAAGTTGTAGGTGATGTTAAACTGAGTCTGTAGACATCTGTCACTTTAAAATCGGAGCTCATTTGAATAAGTTATGGTCTAAGGAAGTCGAAATTTTATGTCAGAGTTTTTCAGAGACTTTTTAGAGGCAAAACTGACATTACGCTACGGTGTCTATAGGAGGTGACACTAGCAGTTTAGGGCATGCCCTTTCTCTTCCTCAGGCTGTATGTCGTGACCTGGTCTTTGACCAGACCCGAAATCGAAATCCGACAGTTTCTTTTCCTACCTGCCACCACAAGGCTTGTCAATGATCCCATTCGAACACTCTCTCCCTCCTTTAGATATACCTGGTGGTGAATTGAATCGATTTGGAGTGAGAATGGAGTTCCGAAGCAAAAATCCTAACGCAGCGCTATAAGCCTAGTTTTGAATCCCACGCCGTCTTGGTTCGAACCTTTTAAGCCATCGACATCAATTCGATAGGAGATCGAAAAATCAAAGGGTTGAAGATTTTGGGTCCCGTGGCTTTTAAGGTAGTTTCTAAGCTCCACACTCAAAATTTGACTGCATGTTAGTTAGAAAAGATGTTAGGAATGCTGAGAGGAACATTTTAATATATGCTCTGCTACCCAAATCGGGGGTTGTGACACTTGGTGAGATGATCCTAGTAGCCGCTTGGTGAGTTATACTAGTGAGTTAGTAGCCGTCATTTGCAATGTCTTCTGTTAGTGGCTGCCTAGTGAGTACTACGGGTGAGTTGATCTAGTGGCCGCCTGGTGAGTACCATTCGTGAGATGATCCTAGTGGCCGCCTGGTGAGTAATCGCTTGGTGAGATCATCCTAGCTAATAGCCGCTTGGTGAGAGCTACGTTCAAGTGCTAGTCATTTAAAATTGTGTTTCTGATTCTAAGTTTAAAACAATTTATCTTGAGTAGCAATACTGAGTTGCATCACAATATGATGATTGAGATCTAAGAGCTGTGATCCATTAAGTTTCTAGTTAGAAGTTGGTTGTTATTATGAGAAGCAATAGCAGGCTTCAAAAGATTGAGATTAGACTTTTGATATAGAAGTATTGAGTTTGTAATTGCAAGTTCTGGATAGTCCAGTTTTAGGAGAAGTTCTACCAAATTCCCCCAGGATCATTTCGAATTTCAAGGTGAAATCTTGGGTGGGTTCTGCGACTCGAAAATTCCCTCAACTACACTTGATATTGATGAGGTGGACGGCGAAAGGCTATGGGATCATCATAATGCCTAGATATACATGTACGATTCGTTCCGTTACTTGCCAAGCAAAGATAGAATATTATTAGCCAAACTAAATAGGGTTCAGAGGAATAATAAGAGAGTTTAGGTATAGTGCTAAAGAAAATCGTGCAATGATTTAGTGCCTACTTCCAAATTTTTGTTTAAATTTCTAAAGTCAAACTTTTGTATGATTTAGCCATCTCTCATACTGACAGTGGTGCCAACATTTGGAACAAAATGATCAATTATGATGTAATAATTTAGTACTTTTTGACCGAAAACTTCTTATGCAGAAGCTAAGAGACGGCTAGTTGTTTAACCATTTGTGGGTGACAATAATGTGTGTAGTGTCGTTAAAGAAGGTGTGGTACATGTAGAAAGAAGCAGAGGTACGATGTGAAAAGGGGTAGAATGAGAAGTTTATTAGGAAAAATCAAGCTAGGTGTATCTCGAGTTTGGAGATGCAAATGGAACCTGTACTCATGTTTTTATTTTATTCATGATAATAAGGAAAATTACAACTGATAGATGTAGAAGCTACATCAAAATGAATAATAAGAAAAACAATACTAAGACTCTAAGAGTAACAAAAGGAAACTTAGCAAGAATACTAAGGGATGCAACAACACATTTAATGAAGCATCGAACATAAACAGGGCTACGTAAAAAGTTACTAATGGTATGACAGACCATGCTTTCATGCAAAAATATATGTCGAATAGAGGGTAATCTTCCATCAATATAACCAGTAGTATGACCGACTTTGCCTATTCCACACAATATAATACGCCGAATAGAGAACAATTTTCTACCTAAGTAGTCGAAAAACAAAAAACCAAAAATCCAATTCCAAAGTGCATCAAAAGAAAGATCGAGCTCATAATAAGATACCTGGATCCTAAATGTGAACCTAAATAGTAGTAGGCTAGCACACCACTGGCAGAGCACCAAGAAGCAAAGCCCAAGAGAAATCCCAATTTTGAGCAAACCAAAAGAGCATAAGTCCAGAGCCAAAGGATATTCCTTTTGGCACCGAAACAGACCTTGACAGCCTACTCGACCCAAACGACCATTGTGCGATTCCTCGCTAGAGAAGGTCCATCTCGGCTCCTAACAAATCGATAGCAACCCTGCAATGATTGATCCAAGCCAATAGGAACTCGACCAGCACTACCATTTTTAAGTCGCTGTGACCTCAACGAACCACTATAGCATATCGCCCCTGTCGAGGATGAGTAGGCCATCCCCCCCAATACCGATTGAATTAGCAAATCACAAAACGTCCAATCTGTCACACAGACCTACGATGCTATAATGCCAATCGCTATACCCTTCAAACACCAACATTTGGGCCTCAAATGCTCAATTAAGGTTCGGGTTTGACCGAGCTCGAGCGAAGCTTTCAAACCTTGCCAAAATAGATATGCAATGCATAGACCATCGACCAAATTGAGCCCCACTCCGATCGCTTGATACCTTTGGACAGCTAGTCCGACCCCAATAATGGTATAAAAAAAGAACGACATTGAGGATGAGAGAGGATTCTGGAGTAGCTAAGCTAAAGGCGGCAGATACCCAACCCTAGCAGAGATGCTGTGCTAGGGTCGGTTTTTTTCACTCATCTTGAGATGTGGCAAATATAAGAGACTTCTTTTTTTTTTTTTTAGGTTGAATATTTACATCTCCACTTAGTAAACATAAAAGGTTTGAAATCATGGTGATACCTCTAAAAACCATTAAATTAGCATTAGCTAGAAATAAACTTTATGAGTAAGTGCATCTTTAGCAGACACTCTATCTTGGCTCCTTCGCTATTTTAGAGAGCATGTTGAGTTTTTATTTTTTTATTAATTTTAGTGTCTGCACCAGACTCATAGCAAAGATGAGACTCTCTATTATTTTTGTTAAGGGAGAATATCACAAATGGTCACTTAACTTTTACATATTCGACACTTTGGTCACTCACCTTTTAAATATATCACTTTGGTCATTCAATTTTAACTCTGTTATTCACTTTAGTTACTTCGTCAATTTTTTTCATTAAAAAAAAATTATTTGCCACAATATTAATGATATTTTCGTCCAATCAATTGTGAAAATTTGAGAAATCTGTATTAGAATGATTGAGAAAAGTGATTAAAGTGAGATAAAATGCCTCTTGGGTGACTAAAGTGATTGACAGAGTATAGTTGAGTGACCAAAGTGATATATTTGAAAATTGAGTGACCAAAGTGTTGAATGAGTCATAGTTGAGTGACCAAAGTGTTGAATGAGTCATAGTTGAGTGACCATTTGTGAAATTCTCCCTTTTGTTAATTTAAAGCATTCATTTTAAGTTATTCTATGTAATTTATAATTTATAATTTATAGTATTTTTCTTTTATTAATAACTGATGTAAATTTAAAACTAGCTAAAATAAAGAGAACTGATACAGACATATTTTAAAAGAAGCTAACCAAAGTGACTTTTTAGCTATTTTGGCTAAAATTTAACTAAAAAATGGCTAACATTGCTAAAGATACTCTTAGCGGACTCTCTATCTTAGCTCTTTACCTATTTTGTTTCTCAATTTTAGCAGCTGCACAAGACTCTTAAGTGACTCTCTATTTTAACTTTTAGCTATCTCATTCCTAAGTCTAAAAAGCGAGATGAGACTCTATTATTTTTGTTAATTTAATAATTTCTTTTAAGTTGTTATATGTAATTTATAAATACATTTAAACTAATTTTTATTTATTACATAAAAAATATAAATTCAAAACTCGCTAAAATAATGAGAATTTATGCAAACGTATTTTTTAAGTGGCTAGTCAAAATAGCGTTTACTCATGGGGGTCGTTGGTTAGAACGTCAGTTGACTAAGGTATGTTGTTGGTTCGAAGCAAGGTTTCAAATTTCTCCGAAACTGCCGAAATTTCTGTCAAAATTTCCATAATTTTGAAGTACTGAAACAAAATTCATATGTTATATCATTTCCCTCAGCAGTTTCCAAAAATTTTCCGTACATTTCCACAAAATTCTTAATTTCTGAAATATCCACACACAATATATATTTAAAAATTCACACCAAAATTTTGTCCGAAATTTCTCTAAAATTTCTGTGAAATTTTTATGCCACCTAAAATGAATTTTTTACTTCATACTTTTATAGATAAAATATTAAATTTTGATTTTTTTTGTTTGTTTTTGCAATCAAGTTGAATACAACAAAAAACATTTTTGCTTAAAGTACCTAGAAAAATAAACCCTAGCATATATGCAGGATTTACTATGTCTGAGCCTCTGACTCCCGTAAGGGAGGTTTCTCGACCGCGGCTTCTTTCACGGAGTGGCAGTCTTGTGCTTTTGACTGAGACTAGGGTCCTCTTTCCCTTCTCTAGTCTAATTCTTGGTGGGGCTGGCAGGATAACTCGACGGGGCTTCTTGCTCCTAGGCTGCTGCCTCATTCTTCTCGTCGTCGTCGCTGGCTGTGGTGATGGACTGATGGTGGCTATGATACCAATCTGAGGTTGGAACAGTATGTTAATGATGTGGGTTTTCTGCGGAGAATGGAGGCAAGGGCGGGTACCGGTGTTTGGCCCGCGTTTTGCTGCAGTGATTGGTCCGGTTGGTTTGCCTGGGATCGCATAGATCTGATGGTAGATGGATTTTGCTCATTGGGGGGACTGAGTTGCTAGGTATCAGATCCGATTAACCAATCTGTCCTTGATGGTGGTTACGACGGCGGTGGTCAGCTAGAGTTCCCAAGGGATCTTACAGCGGTGGTCTCTACGGTGGCAGTGGTGGGCTCTATGGGGGTGACAGTTTCTGTGGAGATGGCAGCGGCTTCCAAGAAGGCGGCGGCGACGACATAATTGTTGGCAAGGCTAGGGTTTCTTCTAAATGGCCTTGTTGGGCTCTAGTTTGCGGCTGGGCAAAGGCCTGCTGGGTTTGCATTTTTTTGGAGGGGATGGAAGGTGATCTATCACCTTCCACTCCTAGTTTTTAGTTATTTATTAGGTTGCAAAGATCATATTGTCTGAGGATTCATTTTACTGTTTGCTTCGGAGGATTTTGATCTTTGTTTGGAATAAAAGTGCGTGGATTTCCTAAAAGGTGTGTGTACTGGGGGTGTCCTGGGTCTTATTCTTGTTTTAGAATAGGTGTTTAGGGTTCCCTAAGGAACGATTCTTTCTGTCGACCTCATAGGGGTGTTTCGTTTTTGTACTGTTTGCTGAATATATATAATGAGCTGACCTCTTTTGATCAAAAAAAAAAAAACTTTTTGCTTTTATCTGCTACAAAATTGAATGCTCCAACCGCAACATGATTTCCTTTTTGCTTCGTCTCAAATATTGTAGCTTCATACACTGAAACATCATATTAGGTAATTCCACAATATCCAATATATGGGTTGCATGTGGAAATGGAACAATACGTACACATACAATAATCATGTGATGAAGTACGAAAATCATTTCCAAAATTCATGTACTTAGGAGCAGTATTGTATGATACTAAATGAAAGTAATTCAACCAGCTAGATCGAACCACATCATAGTAGCTTTTATATTCCTTTTGTTATACTGGTTCATTTTCATTCACGGGGTTTTGGTTTTACGTGCCCCACCTCACCCCGTTGTAATTTTCTAATTATTAAAAAAAGTAAATCATATTTACATTATCAATATACAACACATTATCAATACACATAGATAAAAACACCAGTTTAGCAACCTACTACAGTACTAGTTAATTACTTGTCCATATAAAATATCATAATTCTATTATAAATGTATAATTTTAGAGATGTTACATTGTAAATAAGTTTATTATAGGTTAGTTTAGCCTATGTAAAAGTTTTATTCAAAAATATCATTTTATAAATGCAATTAATTTGATTTCTTTATTTTTAACAGAAATTTTCACCGAAATCGAAATTTTCTCCGAAATTTCTTAAATTTAAAGTATCGAAATCAAAACCGAAACCGAAATTTGAAACCTGCAGTCGGTTAATGAAGTAGGCGCTCTAGGCAAAATAAATCTTATTTCGGCCATTAACTTTGCCATTACTTTGCTCTCACACGCATGGATATCCCTGTTAGTCGGAGATGGGGTCTTGAAAAAACAGACTGACCTGTTGGCACGAGATGTTGAAGTTGTGCATGATGTAGTCTTTATCTCCCGATCAGAGACAAGTGTTATTTTAGACTGTAATGGAATCACTAGTGAGGTAGTGATAAAATTGTCAGTAATCATTATAATTGCTTAGGGATAGTTGATCAAACGGTAATGGATTTGCATTCTACAGTGTGGTCGTAAATCTGCCAGCAAAAATTAATAAAATTATTGGTTTTTGTAATTTCATTGATCAAGAGATTAGTGAGATCGTTGGTCAATCAAGTGGTGTATATCATCGGATAACCAATAAGGGTCATATAAGCACTTTCTTTTACCCAACAATTATTGTAATTACTTCAAACTAGACAATCTTTTAGAAAAACCAAAGGGTGCGGCTATTGCCACCCTACCATTTTCTTTGTTCACCCTACAAATATTTGAATTATTGAAATACTATATTACCCAAATGCAAAATGACTAATAAGTACACTAATTTTCTAAAATTTAAATCTTTAAGGAAAACTAAATACATAACTAATTAAATACAAAACTACTCAATTTCTCTTCTGATAACATTAATTTTCACATTCTCCATCCAAATTTCAATTTATTACAATTTTCTTTTTTCTTTTTTTGTTGCGTCCTCATCGTTAATTCATTATTCAATTCATAAAACCATTAATGTTAACTTCATCAAAATCTTTATAATACCTTTATAAACACCGAAAGTAAAAAATTTAAAACACGAAAAAAAAATCAATCTTTTTTTCATTGCTCATAGTAGCACTTACTAATTTTTTTTAATATGGATTGAAATAAACGAATATTGAAACTAAATGGAAAAAATCAAAAAATGGAAGTAAATCAAATTATAATTTTATTAGGAAACTTTAATATAATTTAGGACGTCTTTTTAATTGATATAAATTAAATGAGAAATTTTCGTTAAACAAAATTTCTTTTTTAATTTGATATGTCATATGATGGGGGATATTCTTGGAAAGAGAAATGGGTTGGATAAGTAAATCTAATAATTGAAATTAAAATGTAGGGTGTAATGAGAAAGTAGGGTGAACAAAGAAAATTATAGGGTGGTAATAGCCTCACCCAAAACCAAATAATAGAAAACATCATTTTACATAACAGTAATTCCCTTCCTTTAAACCAAACAAGCATATAATGAAGAAAAAAAAAAACTAAAACCTGCAAGCTCAATTACAAGATTTTAGCTTGAAAGTAGACGTGTGTCAAACCGCCCGCATAAGCAGAACCAGAACAACCATTTACTCATTGTCTGAAACCAATCCTATGCTTTCAATAACATAGAACTCAATAATCACCATGTAAATCCAAACTTTACTTGCTATTTTACTTGTTAGTGTAAATCTCTCTTCAATAAAAATTATGTTTTCCTAGTTCGCATGCCGATACATCTAATTCCCAATATTGTAAATATATAAGGAGTTGCGAGAGAGGTGTATTAGCGAATTATTCTTCTTGAAGATCCTCTAACCTTTTTTTTTTTTTTTTTTTTTTTGTAAAATGAGGTTAGCCCTTTATTGAAATTGAAAGGTTACAACGATATCAAGTCAATAGGCATAAAAAAAAGAAAATAAACAATGCGAAAGGAAAAGATGTAAAAATTGCATCTGAAATACAAAGAATTAAAAATGTAAGAGCAGCAGCGTCGAAACACAGTGATGATTTTACACTACGGATTGCAGCCGTGTAGTGAATTGAGTAATCGGTGGTTTGACTACCCATCGAACTCCAACGCACAATTTGACAAA
The DNA here is from genome assembly GCF_002994745.2 of Rosa chinensis. NCBI lineage: Eukaryota > Viridiplantae > Streptophyta > Magnoliopsida > Rosales > Rosaceae > Rosa > Rosa chinensis. The sequence continues at coordinate 17,750,077 of NC_037090.1, forward strand.
AATCAACTTGACGCCGGAATGAAGGCACTCTCCCACCTAAAGATCGAAGTCGGCCAAGGGTATCAGAACATGGCTGGCAGATGATTTTTCACGAACAAGTACCATAAGCTTGGGTCTCGAATCCAATACCAATAAACAAGAGTCGCAAACCAATCTAGCAACTGATATGCAGCCTACCAAAGATAGTGGGCCATATACCAAGCCCAATCTCCACCCGGATCCCAGATCTAGACCCGTGTACCAAAACCACCAGGATCCCAGATCCGAATCCGGAACCTTCTGCATATCCGCCATCGTGATCCCTGATGGCCAGTCCACCACCACCGCCGGCTCGATCCCTGATCCCCAGCCCACCATCGACTTGGAGAAGTCGAAGAGAGAGTATGAATCAACCTGCACAAACAAGACTAGAGGCCAGAATTACCATGAACCCATAAACCCCCAACAGTCGAACGTGAAGACCAGCCATCGTCACCATTAGCCAAAACACCACCGTGAGCAACCGATGAATACCATGATTGGCCTTGCACTCCTTCAAGGCCAGAACTTAGAACCTTCGTTCCCGAGTCTCCGACCCTCGATCGGCCAAAATCCCGGAAAATCACCCCATAGCAGAAAGCAGGAAGAATGACAAGAGACAGATCAAAGCTCGTAAATGACTCCATTGAAGTGGAGTAGATACAAGGAAGACCGATCTCAAAGGAAACGCCGCCGCCCCAAATCCTAGCAGAGCCAAGTCGAGAAAGATCCTCTAACCCTAAATTGTACTTGCTAGAATAAGGAAAATAGGAAATGAAGTTATTTGGAATAGGCAAGGCCGTTGTACTACTCCAACAAAATTTACTTTATTGATAAAAAAAATAAAAATTCAGTAGTTAGAATATATATATTTTTTAATGAATGGTTGACAGAAGTTCCGAATTTCAATTTTCTGTCTTTGACAAAAAAAAAAATCGATGAAATTTTGATAATTTCAAAGATATTGAAAAACTTGCATTTAACCTTTGTGATAGTGGTGGATTTATCGAAACTTTAGGCGCCAAGTAGCAGAACCTTTTGGAGATAATATTTATAAAATTAATGAGACGGAAAAATTAGAGTTAGGAAACGTAAGCTTGGGATTTGAACCTTTTCTTTGGGTAGAATAAAATAAAATAAAAGAACCAGTATTATTTTATTGCAAGTTTTAGCTTTAACAGCCCAGCTCAGTTTGACCGGACTTTTAATCCCAACACCTGTAAGGGTTATTTTCCCGGCTTTGCAAATTACAGAAAAGGGCAGAAACTATATCTACAATCACGACATTGCCCTTCTATTTATGTATTATTATTTTTTGCTTATTGTTTCTGTAAAAGGTTTTATTTTTAAATTGTTGGGGAAATTTTTGATTTTGTAGGCCATTGCTACTAGTGCTACTTTCTTATTCTTTTGCAATTTTTTGTTGGTATGGGTAAAATATGCGCTTAATTCAACCAAAATTTTTGAAAGCAAGATCTAAAATGATTTTTTCTTTTTTTGGACAATTTTTGCTTGCCAATGTCAAGGAGATCTCAACCAACACTTTCTCTTGCATGCGAGATTCAATCTAGATTCAAATAAAAACAAGTGACACCCAAGGAAAAGACCTAGGAACGAGTACCCGTGCTAATCCATCATGAGTTATTGAGATCGAGCTTCGTATTCGCTTATGGTATTTTTGGTCTAATGAACTGTAAATTCATCGTTAATGGCATTTTAATTGAAAATGGCTACGGTTGATTCTCTAGTTGTCAATAAGTTGGTTGATTAAGGATGATGAGCCTCGTTGAAAGCTTGACTGAGTAACCGCTCATTGCTCCCTATAGATAATATTTCATATTCATGTGCAAATAAAGAAAAAAAATTGTATAAAAGGGAAAAAATTTACTTACTCTCCATAAAATGGGAGGGGTAGAATGGGAATGTCGAAAACAGTCTGATGGTAATTTCATGACGGGACGGTGGAGTCCAGACAAGAAAATCAGAAAATAAGCAGTTTCACAGTGCTTTCTCCTTTAATGGAGGGAAGTTTTGTCTAAACTCCCACATCCAACTTAAATAGAAGGGACCTTCTGGCGCCATTTGCAGATTAACCCTTCCCTTTCAAACTTCCACCTTCTTCTTCCACCCTCTGCTAGCTAGCTTCTTCATCTTCCATGGAAGAAAAGGAAAGCACCTTTTCTGGCTCACTCGGCAACTCGGACACCGACTCACCCCCACCCAATAACTCGTTCAACCACACCGCCGTCTCGTCCCCGGTGGTCAACACGGCGGTCAACGTGACCTCAGAGACCACACTAGTTGTTGGTCCCACAGCACCAACAGCACCACCTCAACAAACAGCACCAACATCACAAGTACTGGTTGCAGCAAACACAGGTGTTAGAGTCCAAGGAAATGTTGACTTGCCTGGGAAGAAGAAGAGAGGGAGACCCAGAAAGTACGACGCCGACGGAAACTTGAGGCCGGGCCAGACCCACAATTCGGGCCACGTGATTCACGTGCCGCCGCCGCCGGGGTTTTATCTCTCGCCTGGTTCTCCCAGTCCCTCCGAGTTTTCTGCAAAGAAGGGAAGAGGAAGGCCGGCTGGATCCGGCAACTGGCAGGTTCTTGCTTCTTTAGGTAAGTTGAGGGGGAGAACTTGTATGTTTGGCAACAAAATGGAGGAAAAGGAAAGCTTTATTTGGGGTTTTGGATAATGTGGTTCGTGCTTGGTTGATTTTCCCTTGTTATTTCCTCCATTTTTTTGATAAATAAAGCTCAGCTTACCTACCCAAAACAAGGAAAAGAAAGAAGCTTTTTTTTTTGGACATCTGGTTTTTCTCTGTTTCTTTTTGTTCTTTTCTGCCATTCTCTCACCAACCAAACAGACTTTGTAGGTAAATGGGAAAATTATTCTAACTTATGGTAGGATGTAGATCTGAAAGTTTTCTGGGGTTAAAGGGATTCAGGGTTCCTAACAGTGTAATTTGATTGTTTGAATCAAAATGAGTATAGATTTGTTCGAAGATGATTGTTTAGAGAGAGCAAAGATAGTAATCTGTTGAAAATTTGCCAATTAAAGAACTATAATCAAGCTTTTGATGTGCAATTAATCTGATGTGGAGGGTGGGTTGTTTGCAGAAACAGCAGGTGGGGACTTCACACCACATGTGGTTACTGTTGGGACCGGAGAGGTAATGAATATATAGTAGTGAGGATCTTTGGCCAGATACTGAATGTGGTTTCGGTTTGTTGAATATGACTGTTGGTCTGAAATTGTCAAATTGCAGGATGTTGCGGGGAGAATTCTGTCATTTTCTGAGAAGGGTCCTCGAGGGATTTGCATTCTCTCTGCTAATGGAGCTGTGTCAAATGTTACCATTCGCCAACCTGGTTCTTCTGGCGGTATTCTGACTTATGAGGCATGGTCTCAGATTCTCTCAACATTGTTTGGCCTTGTAGCTGTTGTTTTTTTTTTTGGAATTGCATACAAGTAGATCTTTCTTATATTTCAAAGAGCCCCGGATGATTCATATAGTTGTTCAGTGTGTAACAAACAAACAACAATATTGCGGCTTTCTTCTGCTATTTCATGATGTTGTTTCACTGTCATGCTCATTTTGTATGTCACTTTGGAAATTCATTTTTTTGCTTCGCATCCTCTAAGAAATCACACTTAATTGCAGGGGCGCTTTGAGTTGTTGTCTTTATCGGGATCGTTTACAGTCACTGAGGTTGGTGGTGTAAGAAGCAGGACTGGCGGCTTGAGTGTCTCATTGGCTGGACCAGATGGTCGTGTAATTGGTGGTGGCATTGCTGGTATGCTAACAGCTGCGAGCCCTATCCAAGTAAGGAGTTTTTTACACATTTCCATCTGATATTGATAAGCCGTGTCTTAACCCTCCACCCTTACCTTAAAATCTGATATAGTAATGCTCGACTGACTGTGACACCTGACCAATGACTAATCATGGTAATCTAGAAAAGCAGAGTGCTGAATGCATACTCAGAATCTAACTTGACACCTGATTGGAGCAAGTGAAATTGGCTCATAACTGAAGCTACTTTGAAGTACATAGGTCCAGTCAGAATCATCAATTTTTCTTAATTCTGTTATAATTTACCACTAGGAAATATGTGCAGTTTAACTAAAATCATTCTGTCTTCTCCAAAATGTAAAGTCCATTTCATATATCTATTGACAGACTTGTATTTTGATTAATTTGTTAGATTGTGGTTGGAAGCTTTATGCCGAATGGGTGTAAGCCACAGAAGAAGAAGCATTATCGTGAGACAACAGTGGCTTCTCCAATCTCAGGTGCACCAGATACGGTCACCGCAGCAACACCTATCTCGCAAGCACAACCTGAAATTGAGACCAGGTTTACCCCAATAGTCCCTTTAGCAGCACAAATCCATGGAGAAGGAGAAAAAGGCATGAGCCAAAACCAGAACTTCAATTTCATACCCACCAGTGCTTCCATTCTCATGCCTACTAATGCTGGTTGGAATGCAACGGAGCTGAAGTCAGATCATAGGCCATCTCCAGACATCAATGTATCTGTTCCGGGTAATTAGAGTGATTACAGCACACCGTACGGATTTTCCAGTCAGAGATGTGTGTGCTTGTGTATCTTTAACTAGAATATCAGGTCTTATGTTTGCAGCTTGATGAATGTTTCATTACCGAGGAGACAAATTGAGAGCATCAACCTAATCATTCTTTTTATCACATGTTGTGGAGATTTATTGACAATTGATGTTAGAATATTTTAGCATTAGATTGTAAGAAATTTGTGACAATTGCTACCTTAATTTTTAGCTTCACATGTGTTTTAATCAATTGGAGTCGATTTGGTTATTATTAGTTCTTTTGATGTTTTTGAAGGACTGTCTGCCCCCCTAATAACACATTGAAAATTTTCAATTAAGGAGAGAATTTCATAAATGGTCATTGAAGTATGACTTATTTGATTTATTTGATTTTTTTGTCATTTAATTTTCAAATATATCATTTTAGTCATTCAATTATTATTCGGTGAATTACTTTGTTCAATTCTCTGTTAAAATATTAGTTAAATAAGCATTTTTTGTGAATATGCATTTTTTAGATGACAATTTTATCAAAATCTCACTTTAGTCACTTCTCCTAATCATTCCAATTCAAATTTCTCAATTTTTGACAATTAGATGGACAAAAATATCTTTTGTTTAAGGATATCTCTATTTGTGTTTGGCCCAAACTCTAGGTTACTTGACCTAGTAGTAATAGGGTTAGATTAGAAGGATCTAGATTCCTATTCAATGTACGATTACTTTCCTTGTACGATTGAGATTATATGTATTGTAATCCTCTATATAAAGAGGCCTCTATTATCAATGAGAATACACAGCAAATTCCTCTCAAATTCACAGCAAATTCCTCTCAAATTCAGTTTCTCTAAAACACGTTATCAGCACGAGCCTCTAACCCTGAAACCCTAATTTCGTAGCCCTCAAAATCCTGCAACCACCGCCCCACATATCGAAGCCCTAATCCCAAGGAGCCCAGAACCGGCGGCGGAACCACCGGAACCGGCCGGGAAACCCCTGAACCGGCCGTCAGAAAAATAGAACCGGCCCCTGCCCTGTGCCTGCCTTGTGCCTGCCCCTGCGAGCCCTGCCGAGATCTGCCGAGCCTTGTGCCTGCATCTGCCGAGACCTGCCGACAGCCCCTGCAAGCCTCCTGCCGAGAGCTGCCGAGACACCTGCCGAACCCTGCGCACCCTAGTGCCTGCCCCTGTCGACATCTGCCGAAAGCCCCTGCAAGCATCTGCCGAGAGCTGCCGACAGCCCCTGCAAGCACCTGCCGAGACCTGCCGATCTCTGCCGAAGCCCCTGCAGACCCCCCTGCGACATCTGCCGACAGCCCCTGCACGAGCCCTGCACAACCTCCGCACAGCTGCTGCACAGCCTCCGCATACCCCCTGCAGCGCCCCTGCACAGCCCGGCCTAGCTCCGGCCACCACCGCCGGCCACCAATTTCCGGCCACTTTTCCGGCGACCTCCGGTGACCTTTTTCCGGCCATCTACAGTAGTTTTTTCCGGTCAAGATTTCCGGCTATTTTTCAAGGTAAACTTTTCTAAAAGTTCCCGTTTTTGAAGTTTTTTTAATTTCCTCTTCTTTTCTCGGGGACTTCCAACATCCCTTCTTCTACCCCCCTTTCTTCTTCATAGGGGAGACCAATAGCCGAACTGTGGGGGTTCGTGCTCACTCCAAGCTTGGAGCTTGTAGAGTCCTCCAAACTTAGAGTTTGTTGAGAAGAAAACGATCGACCACATACATCGTCGTTTCGATCTAATCCAAAACCCCTCTTGGAATCGGATTTTCTTGGAAGCGACTACGCTCAGAAAAATCCCTAATTTCTTGGAAGCGACTACGCTCAGAAATTATATAGTTTTTCGTGGTAGCCTTCTTCGCTCCGAAACTAACCCTATTTTCTTGTTGTTTTTCAGGATGAATAACCTGAACAAGTTGAGCTTCGCTCCACTAGAGACAACGGGCGCAGGATACCACAAGTGGGTCCGTGATGTGCGCCAGCATCTTAAGGCTGATGGGATCCTAAGTACGATCCAAGAGCCAAGTCAGGACGTACGTACTCCTCAACAAGCTGCTGCTTTTGAAGCAAATAGAGCTGCGAGAGAGGCGAATGAAGCTAAAGCCATCATTCTCATGACAAGGCACATGAATGACGCGCTCCAAAATGAGTACCTCAATGAGGAAGACCCAAGAAAACTATGGGTGGAACTCGAGCAGCGTTTTGGCAACGTCCGTGATTCCCTGCTTCCAGACTTAGAAGTGAGATGGCATAGCCTCCGCTTCTGTGATTTCAAGTCTGTACTTGACTACAATTCAGAAGCACTTCGTATCAAGTCTATGATGGAATTCTGTGGGCAGAACATCACTGATACGATGTTGATTGAGAAGACTCTCTCCACCTTCCCCGTCTCTGCATTGATGATAGCCAAAAACTATCGAATTGATGTCAATGCTAGACGCATCACAAGATTTCATGAGCTAATTGGCGCCATGAACGTAGCTGAAAAGCACGACAACATACTTGTGAAGAACTATAACTCTAGACCTGTGGGAACCAAGTCAATTCCGGAGTCTAATTATAGTCGCGCCCCCAAGGGAGGACGCAAGGAGCGAAACCCTAAGAATAGGGATAATTCTGGACGTTCTGGTCCATATTCTCGCCCTAAAGAGGAAGGAAATCGCCAAGATAGGCGTACACGGAACCGTGGAGGTAAACGTGTAAAGAGAGAGAGAGGCCAAGCCTCCGGTTATGGTAGTAACGCCACCAAAGGCAATAACCGTCTACAAAACGCCCCCAGAGCGCCTCGATCAAGGGAATCTGACCATAATGATGCTTGTCTCAGATGTGGATTAAGTGGACATTGGGCAAAGAAGTGTACTGCATCCCAGAATGTTGCAAACTCATACAAGATGTATCGTGAAGCAAGGGAGGCACATTACATGGAACAAGAAGGTCAAGATGGACATCTCGATCTAAGGGTGGAAGACTACAAGGATCAAGACCCAGAAACTGGCGATTTTGATTAAGTCTTTCTATTTCCAAGAGATGTAGGCAATTGCCATATTATTTTTGTAGTAGATGCCAATGCTATTAGTCTTTCTTCAAAGTAGGCGCATCCAATGTGAGTGTGATGTCTAGGAAGGTTTTGAGATCAGTGGTACTTAAGTGAGCCTCGCTCCACCGACATCTCTCTACTCACCTGGTCACATTTACATTGGAATTACCGAAAGGAGTTAGACGACTACCATTGTTTTGCATTAACTAGTTTATTGGATTAGATTTCCTTTTGTTAATGCTTGGATCCGTTGGGGATCTAATTAACGATAAGTAAGAGATAGAGAGAGAGAGAGAACGACACAAGCGAAGTATAGTGGTTCGCCTCCGCATGAGCGGGAGACTACGTCCACTTGAAAGCTATACTAGTGTGTCGAGCCTTGCGGCCTAACAAGATTACAAGAGATGTAATGAATGTGTTGAGTTGTGGGAGGAGGCATTCCTTTTATAGATGAAGGAATGCTTCTCATTTACTTGTTCTTCGATGTGGGACAAGGAAAGTTACTATTCTAGTCTATTTAACATGTAGAAAGCTATGTTATGGGGGCATCTTGGCAAGGGCGAAAAGGTGGCTTCCCGGTGGCGGATTTGCGACTTCCGGATACCGCCGCGTAGCCCGAACATAGGGCTACACGATGCATGTCTCGGTTGGGCTTTGCCATGTCTTGTGGATGTCCCAAAGTAGGTGTTACTTATGCTTGGTGATGTAGTAAATACTCCATATTATTGGAGGTATGTACAAGTCCCCGAAGTCCCCGAGTAAGAGTAGCTTCTTGGTTGGGGAGTTCAAATCATGAAGTCATCAAGCATAAGTAACCGGGCGGTACGGAGCCCACAAGTCCCCGAACTCCGTAAGCAAGAAGGGACTCGTCAACCTGCACAACAAAGACAAAAAACAGGCATATGTAGAATGCTCGTTGCATTGGGCAACAAATGTGAGTTGCAATGATATGCGTTGGCATATATGAACGTATGGGGTGCGTGATACATGTTGATGTATACATGCGAATGGCGCCGAGTACGATCAAATATGACGTACAAACTCGAGAGCGCGTATGGTCGTGTGAGCATATGATAAATGTAAGTTGTATGAGCGCTGCGAAGGTAAACGTTTGTAATTCGTGAATGATGAATACGTGAACGCTTAAGTTTGTTTTGGTTGTCGCTCGTGTTAATGGAACGCGAAAAGAATTCAATTTGTCACGGGCGACAGATGGTAGAAGAATTCAATGTTCCATTAACGTGTTGTGTGTCGAGTAGACATGAGTGTAAAGCTCGAGGATTGCCGGGCAGGCATGAGCGGAAAAGTCAGGGTTGCCGGGAAGGCATGAGCGGGAAGCTCGGGGGTTGCCGGGAAGGCATGAGCGGAAGCTCGTGAGCGGAAGCTCGTGGGTGCCGGGAAGGCATGAGCGGAAAGCTCGTGAGCGGAAGCTCAAGGGTGCCGGGAAGGCATGAGCGGAAAGCTCGTGAGCGGAAGCTCAAGGGTGCCGGGAAGGCATGAGCGGAAAGCTCGTGAGCGGAAGCTCAAGGGTTGCCGGGAAGGCATGAGCGGAAGCTCGGGGTGCCGGGAAGGCATGAGCGGAAGCTCGGGGTGCCGGGAAGGCATGAGAGGAAAAGTCAGGGTTGCCGGGAAGGCATGAGCGGGAAGCTCGGGGGTTGCCGGGAAGGCATGAGCGGAAGCTCGTGAGCGGAAGCTCGTGGGTGCCGGGAAGGCATGAGCGGAAAGCTCGTGAGTGGAAGCTCAAGGGTGCCGGGAAGGCATGAGCGGAAAGCTCGTGAGCGGAAGCTCAAGGGTGCCGGGAAGGCATGAGCGGAAAGCTCGTGAGCGGAAGCTCAAGGGTTGCCGGGAAGGCATGAGCGGAAGCTCGGGGTGCCGGGAAGGCATGAGCGGAAAGCTCGTGAGCGGAAGCTCAAGGGTTGCCGGGAAGGCATGAGCGGAAGCTCGGGGTGCCGGGAAGGCATGAGCGGAAGCTCGTGAGCGGAAGCTCAAGGGTTGCCGGGAAGGCATGAGCGGAAGCTCGGGGTGCCGGGAAGGCATGAGCGGAAAGCTCGTGAGCGGAAGCTCAAGGGTTGCCGGGAAGGCATGAGCGGAAGCTCGGGGTGCCGGGAAGGCATGAGAGGAAAGCTCGTGAGCGGAAGCTCAAGGGTTGCCGGGAAGGCATGAGCGGAAGCTCGTGAGCGGAAGCTCAAGGGTTGCCGGGAAGGCATGAGCGGAAGCTCGGGGTGCCGGGAAGGCATGAGCGGAAGCTCGGGGTGCCGGGAAGGCATGAGCGGAAGCTCGGCGGTGCCGCTGAAGCATGAGCCCGAAAGCCCGGCGGTGCCGCTGAGGCACTAACGGGTAGCTCGATGGTGATGCCCTGAGGCATGAGCGTTGCCGTTGCTAATTATGCTGGGCTGTATGTATAAGTCCCGAAGTCCCCAGTCAAGGAGGGTGTGCTCGCGGGTTGATACCAAAGCGTAGCTTCGTGCCGTATATCAAGCATAATTAGTGCGAGTGCGTCGTCCATCTAGAATTGGTTGGAGCGAACGCTTTTGCCCTTTCGGGTGGGCCCCTGCTAGGCCCGCCAGGGAGTCCCCCACTCCTGGCTATAGACCTCCGTATGGTCGGAAAATTGTTTGATGAGGGGAGCTGCGCGGAGCAGAGGGTGTTGGGTAGCGAGCCCAATCTTAGATACCCAAGCATCGGGGTTAACTGCCGGATCAATGGCTGCCGTGGGCTGTGTTAACTAGTCCCTAGCTGTTTTCTCGAAAGAGAAACTTGACTGCAATGCCGCGTAGCGGTCATTGTCATGATGAGGCGTTGCCTTACCGCTTGGCGGTTGAATGAAAAATGATAAACACATAGAGCAAGTAATAAAATTTTGTTTGAGTGTCCCATACTTATTTAATTTTGCAATTTAAAATAGAAGCATGGCATATGTGTATAGCATGTACTTGTAATGTGGATGCTAATAACATTGTATTATTGTAAACTTGCTTAGAGATCGTTTGAGATCGGTATACGAAGCATGGCATATCTAGCATGTGAGACCTAGAAAGTGTTGCCAAATCTACGAAATGTTGTAGGCATGCTTAAAAGTTTATGGAAGCATGTAAAAGCATATCAAGTGTGATATATTGTAGGCATGCTTAGAAGTAGTAAAAGCATGGTATTGGCATGGTAGTAGCATGGTAGTAGCTCTAATTGTAAGAGCGTAAAAGATAAGATATAGTTACTTATCTTATGCTGATTTGGAGGCTAGCGGAGTTGTCCGAGCATGACGCTCCATTGCATCGGCGAAGCACCATAGTAGAAGGATAATGATTTTGCTAATTAGAGGGGTGATCGGTGATTATGCTTCCCTAATACAAGATGAAGTGTAGATGATTAACATATAATCTTGTACGCATGTTTGAATCATGTTGCATCATAAATATGTATGGTACTACTTGACATGAAAGACCTGAATTTCATGAGCATGTACAGATGCAAGTTTGCATTATGTTTGAATTTAGGTGAGGTAGAAAGATGAAAATTGATCTACCGTGTGATCATGGCATACTGAGCTTAGATAAGAGCATGGGTATCATAGCACATATTTGTTAAACGTGTGACCATCTAACTGGTAGCTCATAAATTAGGAAGGATGCATGTGCAGAAGCGTAATTTCAATGCCTTGACACATTCGAACATGTTGATAAGTTAGTTCTACTATGGTAGAGTTGATTGAGAGCATGCATGGTCAATCAATATGCTTGTACATATATAGAAGGTACGTGTATGTAGGCATGCATATATTAATTGGGATATAATATTTAAAAAGGTAAGCTGAGTGCTATTTGTATGTGTCAATAGCAGTTGGGACATGATATTATATTATTACAAGTATGGGAGCCTATGAATGAAAACCAAGCATGCTTTGCCCAGAGGCATCATGCATGTCGTAGGTACACCGCCTAGATTTTTCAAGGAGCATGTGCATATCAATTATGTGGCTGCGTTATTTGGGTATTGTCGGTCAAGTGCCACGTGTAGCATATATCAAACATATATATAATATTATATATGCCTTGGACGAATATAGTATGCATATATATGTTTATATGCTTTAGCTTTGCAGAACCGAGAGAAAACTCATCTGTTTTGCAGCTTTGCAGAAAGAAGACTTTCCAGTTTTCCAGCTCCAGGCGTTGATCAACGTTTAGGTGAGGAGATTTTGGTATGCAGCAGACAACGTTCTGGCGGTTCTCAGAGCTTTGCCTAGTGGAGCTGCAGTTTTGCGGAGGCCTGGCTGGCGGTGATGCTCAGCGGAGCGGAGCATTTGGCCGGCGGTGCTTGAAGATCATGGGTTCTTGGCGGAGGTTTTGTTTAACCGAAAAACTCAGCGGAGGAAGCTTTGAGGTTGCCGCTGATTGTTGCCGGAGTTGAGCGGAAGAAACTTGGCGGTGATTGTTGCCGCCGATGATGATTGAAGAGTGGGTGTCCACAGTGGATCTCTGGGTGTCCAGACCTGGAGGTCAGCGGGGACGTAGAGCTCGAAGGAGGCCCGAAGCTCGGCGGAGGTGTGCAGCCCAGCGGAGGCAAGGTTCAGCGGAGGTGGCTGGTGCCGCTGGGTGGCCGCTGCACATTCTGGAACTGCAGACATCGAGGTCGATGATGATGAGTGAACGAGAATGAGCACAAGAAGCCATCGAGCCTAGCGGGAGAGTTGCCGCTGACGGGGATTAGCGGAGGAAAGTGCCGCTGATGGTGCTTAGCGGAGGAAGCTCGGGTCAGCGGAGGATTTCCTGGCGGAAGCTGTTGTCGGACTTGGCAGAGCTGCCAGGCCTGGCGGTGAAACTCAAAGGAGAAGTTCGGCGGAGGAGCTTGGTCGGAGGTTGCCAAGCGGAGATTGTCTTGGTGGGCGGAGGTTTTTCCGCTGGTGCTCAAGAGTCCGGCGGAGACCGAAGAGTCCGGCGGTGGCTGAAGAGTTCGGCGGATGGTCAAAGTGTGGCGGAGCTTTGGAACTCAGCGGAGCGGAGCGCTGTGCAGCGGAAGAAGCTTTGCCGGCGGGTTGGGCGGAAGAGAGCCGGGTAGTCTGCAGCAGCTAGCAGAGGTGCTAGCGGAGCGTTGGGGAGTGGGCTGCGAGCTGTGAAGCGCCAGCGTGCATGCGAAGCCTGGCGGAGCAGTTGCAGGTAGTGGGTGCGACAAGGAGATGGAAGTTTGGCGGGAAAAGCTAGCGCTGAAGACTTTGAAAATGGTTCTGGGTGCCCAGAGAGTTTTTCTGGGTGTCTAGAGCAAATTTGTACCAGAATTTTTTTTTTTTTTTTTTTTTTCAGCCAGCGTTGACTTTTTCCTCCCTCAGCGTTGACCGGCCCCTGATGGGAGTTGACCGACTCCGCCGGGCGTTGACCAGCCATGTTGGGCGTTGACCGGACCCGCTGGGCGTTGACCGACCCCGCCGGGCGTTGACCGACTCCGCTGGGCGTTGACCGGACCCTCCGGGCGTTGACCGGACCCCTTTTGATGTTGAATGAGCGTCGACTCGACATTTTCGGGTCAAAGTTCGTGGTAGGTGACGAAGCCTTTGTGTTGGCTTCCCACAGACGGCGCCAATGTTAATGCTTGGATCCGTTGGGGATCTAATTAACGATAAGTAAGAGATAGAGAGAGAGAGAGAACGACACAAGCGAAGTATAGTGGTTCGCCTCCGCATGAGCGGGAGACTACGTCCACTTGAAAGCTATACTAGTGTGTCGAGCCTTGCGGCCTAACAAGATTACAAGAGATGTAATGAATGTGTTGAGTTGTGGGAGGAGGCATTCCTTTTATAGATGAAGGAATGCTTCTCATTTACTTGTTCTTCGATGTGGGACAAGGAAAGTTACTATTCTAGTCTATTTAACATGTAGAAAGCTATGTTATGGGGGCATCTTGGCAAGGGCGGAAAGGTGGCTTCCCGGTGGCGGATTTGCGACTTCCGGATACCGCCGCGTAGCCCGAACATAGGGCTACACGATGCATGTCTCGGTTGGGCTTTGCCATGTCTTGTGGATGTCCCAAAGTAGGTGTTACTTATGCTTGGTGATGTAGTAAATACTCCATATTATTGGAGGTATGTACACCTTTGGTTAAAGAAACGATGATGTAATTCCGTTTGGCTTATTAATAAAAGTTGAGTTCTTTTCTTTATGACTCCTTTTTTTAATTACGAGCTTTTCTTTTAGGAATGGATGAACTTCAATGTCTTGCGGATAGTGCGACTACGCACACCATTCTACGACATAGGCAATTATTCTTGGAGATGTTGCCTGCATATTCATCTGTGACTACGATGGCTGGGCCATCAAGTTTAGTTCAAGGACATGGAATGGCCCAATTCCTTTTGCCCAATGGCACCTTGATTAAAGTCACTGAAGCTCTCTACGCTCCTAAGGCGAATCGAACCTTATTGAGCTTCAAAGATATTAGAGCCAACGGATTCCATGCGGAAACGCATAGTGAGAACGGAATAGAATTCCTTTGCATTACCTCTAATGATTGCAGAAGAAAGCGCATCTTAGAGAAGCTTATGTGTCAATCTAGTGGACTTTATGTCACTACAATTCGACCTATTGAATCCAATAATGTCATAAGAGAAGATCTCTTGGATTCAGACACATATTGGCTTTGGCATGACCGACTAGGACATCCTGGTCGTGATATGATGCTCCGTATACTAAAGACTTCACACGGACATCCATTCTTTAGAGTGAGAAGAAGCAAGAATCGAAAATTGATTCCAGGACTTAGCAAGACCGCAACAATTGCAGCATCTGGAGCTGCAGCCGTCTTGGGGAGCCATAGGGCCGCCCAAGTCCCATGTGGTGACGCCATTAATGGCGCCAACCATGAGCATAACGCCATGGTTATTCCTCCTAGTGGCCATGACGCCACACACACTAATTTCCATGGCTCTAACGCCATAATGGGAGATGTAGTCACACACTTTGCTTCTAATAGCGCTACAGACGCTCAGGCCCAACCAAAATCCTCATTGGTTGCTTCTAAGGCCCCTCGCTCTTTCTGCAAAGCCTGTTCCTTCGGGAAATTAGGACCGAGACCGTCCTACGCAAAGGATCCCAAAATACTCATTCCGTTCTTACAGAGGATCCAAGGGGATATCTGTGGACCAATTCAACCACCATGCGGACCTTTTAAATATTTTATGGTATTGGTTGATGCATCGACACGCTGGTCACATGTCGCGCTACTGTCCACTCGAAATGCTGCTTATGCTAAACTCCTCGCCCAGATTATCCGTCTACGGGCTCACTACCCTGACCATCCTATTAAGTCAATTCGACTTGATAATGCTGGGGAGTTTACATCAAAGACATTCGATGACTATTGCATGTCACTGGGGATTGATGTAGAACATCCAGTTCCCCATGTTCATACCCAAAATGGTCTCGCAGAAGCCGCTATCAAACGACTACAAATGATAGCACGGACATTGGTTATGCGCACCAATCTCCCTGTTTCTGCTTGGGGATATGCAATATTGCATGCAGCGACGCTAATTCGTCTACGACCCACTACCACCCAATCTTACTCTGCGTTACAGCTAGTGACTGGATACGAGCCTGATATCTCGCACTTACGCATCTTTGGGTGTGCCATTTATGTGCCTATTACGCCGCCACATCGTACTAAGATGGGTCCACAACGACGAATGGGCATTTATGTTGGATATGAATCTCCAGCGATAGTCCGCTACCTTGAACCCTTGACAGGCGATCTCTTTACCGCTAGATTTGCGGATTGTCACTTTGATGAGACAGTCTTCCCATCGTTAGGGGGAGATAAGAACACATATGTTCAACAGGAACGACAGGAATTGTCGTGGTCTGTTCCCACTATGTCTCATCTCGATCCCCGTACCGCACAGTCCGAACTTGAAGTACGAAGAATAATCGAGCTCCAGAACGTAGCAGACACTCTGCCTGATGCGTTTTTTGATGTTGCCAAAGTGACGAGATCACACATACCTGCTGCAAACGTGCCTGCAAGGATCGATGTCCCAAATAATGGATATCACGCCTCTCCTGTGACACCAGGAGATGGGGCCATTGCCCAACATGGCAATGATGTGGCATCTATGGCCGCAGGTCCCACAAGAAAGCGCGGTAGACCGATTGGTTCGAAGGATACTCGCCCTAGAAAGAGAGCGAACGAGGGACAAACAAATCCTTTGATCATCGATACTCAAAATCCGTCCCATGACAATGTTCCGGATTATGGTTATGTCCAAGAGACATCTTTGGGGGACGCCTCATTGTCAGAACCTATCCCTGAGAACGTAGAGATCTCTGTTAATTACACTAGTGTACATGGGACGTGGGAAAGAAACTCCATCATCGTTGATGATGTATTCGCGTATTCAGTGGCGCGTGAGATTATTGAGACCGATGACATCGAACCACGCTCCGTTGATGAATGCCAACGTAGAGCCGATTGGCCAAAGTGGAAAGATGCGATCCAGGCAGAACTTGATTCTCTAGCGAAAAGAAAGGTATTCGGACCAGTTATGCCAATACCGCCCAACACCAAACCAGTTGGTCACAAATGGGTATTCGTTAGAAAGCGTAATGAGAAAAACGAGATTGTAAGGTACAAAGCTCGCCTTGTGGCGCAAGGTTTCTCACAACGCCCTGGAATCGACTACGAGGAGACATATTCTCCCGTAATGGACGTCATAACGTTCCGCTACCTTGTCAGTTTGGTGGTTTCCGAAAAACTGAACATGCAGCTTATGGATGTGGTTACTGCGTATCTATATGGGGATCTAGATACAGAAATATACATGAAGATTCCAGACGGAATTCAGTTACCCAAATCAAGTGGCTCTAAACCACGGAGCGCGTTTGCAATTAGATTGAAACGCTCACTATATGGATTGAAACAATCCGGACGGATGTGGTATAACCGTCTAAGTGACTACTTGATTGGAAAGGGATATGTCAACAATGAACTATGCCCATGTGTGTTCATAAAAGGGACAAGTTCCGGATTTGCAATAGTAGCGGTTTATGTCGATGACATGAACATAATTGGCACCCTTAAAGAGTTAAGGGAAACCGCTGAACACTTGAAATCCGAATTTGAGATGAAAGATCTTGGGAAAACACGGTTTTGCCTCGGTTTAGAACTTGAGCACTGTAGAGATGGTATCCTGATTCATCAATCAGCTTATACCCAAAAGATGCTTAGGCGTTTCAACACTGATAAGATTAAGCCTTCAAGCACCCCAATGGTCGTCCGTAGTCTTGATCCAAAGAAAGATCAATTTCGTCCAAAAGATGACGATGAAGAAGTGCTAGAGGCAGAAGTGCCCTACCTAAGTGCAATAGGCGCATTATTGTACTTAGCACAATGCACAAGACCGGATATCTCATTCGCTGTGAACTTGCTAGCTAGATATAGCTCTGCGCCTACACGACGCCATTGGATTGGTGTTAAAGATATCTTTCGATACCTAAGTGGTACGATCGATATGGGCTTGTTCTATCCCTACAGAAAGAAGATGGATTCGGACCCATCAAGTGCCAGGAACGCCACACATGGTGGACTGCGTTCCCTCTCCCCATCCCAAAACGATATAAGTGTTTTGGAAGGTTTTGCTGATGCTGGGTACCTCTCTGACCCACACAAAGGTCGCTCCCAAACTGGTTATGTTTTCACCATGGGAAAAACCGCGATATCTTGGAGGTCTACAAAGCAGACCTTAGTCGCTTCCTCTTCAAATCATGCAGAGATTATTGCTCTTCACGAAGCAGTTCGTGAATGTATATGGCTTCGATCCATAGTTACGCATATTCGAAGCAATTGTTGTTTGAAGTCTACCACAGATGAGCCAACGAGCATTTATGAGGATAATGCTGCTTGCATTGAACAAATGAAGCAAGGCTACATCAAAGGCGACAACACCAAGCATATATCGCCTAAATTCTTCTACAATCAGCAACAACAGAAGCTCCTCAAGATCAAAGTAAACCAGGTTCGATCTGAGGACAATGAGGCAGACTTATTTACTAAGTCATTGCCCAAATCCACGTTCGAGAAACATGTGGCAAGAATTGGCTTGCGGAAATTATCTGAACTCCCATGATCGTAGTCATCAGGGGGAGGCGCAGACATCAGGGGGAGATATCTACATGATCAGCTCGAAACGTGAAGGGTGTGTTGTGCTCTTTTTCCCCTTCGACCGAGGTTATTTTTGTCCCACTGGGTTTTTGTTACTCGGCAAGGTTTTTAATGAGGCAACGAGAGAAGCACCACGTTTGGACAACACAAGGGGGAGTGTTTAAGGATATCTCTATTTGTGTTTGGCCCAAACTCTAGGTTACTTGACCTAGTAGTAATAGAGTTAGATTAGAAGGATTTAGATTCCTATTCAATGTACGATTACTTTCCTTGTACGATTGAGATTCTATGTATTGTAATCCTCTATATAAAGAGGCCCCTATTATCAATGAGAATACACAGCAAATTCCTCTCAAATTCACAGCAAATTCCTCTCAAATTCAGTTTCTCTAAAACATCTTTGATATTATGGCAAAAAGGGTTTTTTTTTTTACAAAAAAATTAACGGAGTGACTAAAGGTGAATAACAGAGTTAAAGTTGAGGGATCAAAGTGATATATTTAAAAGATGAGTAACCAATGCCCATTTGTGATATTCTCCCTAATCTTTTTAGATAA
Source organism: Rosa chinensis (assembly GCF_002994745.2). Taxonomy (NCBI): domain Eukaryota; kingdom Viridiplantae; phylum Streptophyta; class Magnoliopsida; order Rosales; family Rosaceae; genus Rosa; species Rosa chinensis. Next base: position 17,768,412 of record NC_037090.1, read on the forward strand.
GTCATCACCAACATGTCCCCCACACGTGACAAATTCTTAAGCCCTACTCGTGGATAATTTATATTGGGTGACATAAGAGTCCGTGTGGCCGCGAGACATATACTCGTGGGACAACCTGTTTTGATACTGTGATAAAGTATTTTGGACTTCACAATTAAAACCAATTCATTCCCAAATCCTTATAAACCGTAAACAAATTTCCAATTTTTCTGTTGGATCCATAATTTGAACCAATACTCCTTCACCGACCCCCTCCCAACTTGAACAACCATCTGGAAGGTATTCAAGGCACTAGCAACAAGCCAACAAGCACCTATGCTGAATTGCTGATACGGACCCTTCTCAAAGACTAGCCAGTTTGAACCGTTTCTACAACCAAATCACTATGCCAAAAAGTGCATCAGACGACAGAACTGTTCTGTCGTCTGAACGAACAAAAATGTGTCGTCTAGTACGGTGTCGTCTCTTGGGGGCATCAGACGACATAAAAAAATAAAAATCTTGTGTCGTCTGATGAGTTTTGCATTTTGGGAACATTGTGATCTGTTTCTTTAAAAGCATTCAAACAACAGTTTTGTATTGTCTGATAAACAAAACAACCACAGTATTTTTTAAATACTATTGTGTGAAGCATATTTGCAAGACTTATTTGTGTGGTCTGAATGCCCTTAAATAAGAAATATGAAGACTCTTATGTAGTGTCTTATCTCATACAACAGCATTTAAAGGTTGTGCTAATTTACTTTAAACGACAATTATATGTGGTCGTAAAGAGCATCAGAGAACAATTAAGTGTCGTTCTAGGGTACATACATACGACACTTAAGTGTTGTGTGAAAGGTCTTTTATGAGGTCTTTTTATATTGTCTGTGATTGATTCCAACCACACTTATTTGTTGTTATTATACGTTTTAGCCAACACTTTCATCTAACTTATGTTGTTATTTTGCCCTTTAGACTACAATTTTCTGTCGTCCCAATGCCAAAAAGACAATAGACTTCTATTTGATTTTTGTGTTGTTTTTGTTTAGCTGCAACCACACATTTTGGTGTGCTTTTGTTGTAGCTTGCAATTTTCTATTGTACCAATGCCAAAAGGACAATAGAATTCCAATTGGGTTTTGTGTTGTTTTTGTGCAGCTGCAACCACACATTTTGGTGTGCTTTTGTTGTAGCTTGCAATTTGAGATAACACATATTAGTAGTCCCCTGTTACAATTGGTATGCATGCATTCTGGAAATTAAAATTGCCCATTCATGAAAGTATGAAACCCACATCCAAAATCATTCATTGCAATTTCTATTAATCCACCATTGTCTTATGTACACAACCTAATCATGAGCATCGATCAGTTCAAAATGTCTCATATCTACTAATCTGAATCTGCAGACAAGTCCAAATGCTTAATGAATGAAGAATCTACTAGACACAAGTTAATAAAGGAACTACCTAGCTACACTGCTGTACCAGTTTCACAATCTGATCATGAATTGAATCACCCGAATCATAGAAGTGGTCATAGAAAACGGAAGGTATTCCGGGCTGCGTGAGTATATATGCATAACCCTGCAGATAATATGCACATAGAATGAAGTTATATTTGCTAGTGCTTTTAGTACATTTATGTCTAGATAACTATCACATACTCTGAGCTATTGATGTTATTAAACTATGAGTTAGTATAGCCACACTAAATATAATTAGATAAACATTCACACGTGTAGTTTCAGTAAAAGGAAATAACTGAGGTGATGCTATAGACAAAACACCACCTAAGCAAAACAAAAAAAACCCAGCAGGTTCTGACAAAAATGACTCTTTAAACTCAAGAGTCAGTACTAACCAAAACCAAAACTAAATAGCAGACTCCAACGAACATAACCAAAACCAAAAATAGTTTCAGCAAACTACACCTAACAACCAAAACAAAGCACAAAAATCTACTAATTGCAGCGAACTTCAACAAACATAACCAAAACCAAAAACAATTTCAAACAAGTACATCCAAATGGTACGTAAAAAGAAACTCAGACAAGTTACAGACATATAAAAGACATAAAGTTAGGGAAGAACCAGTATTTTCAGAAGACATAACCACATCTCAATAAGCTCCACTAACACCTCATAAGACTAAAATCTAAGATACCTGTATTCAAAATCATGTGCCTCTAGGGTAGAACCATATGCATGTAGTGAAAATTAAGGCCAGCATGGTATAACTAAGGTAGAAATGTATAGTTTTACTGATCAGTTAATAAAGTGGGTGGAAAATAAATTACCATTTGAATGGAAAAGAAGTTGGGGATCAGCCTGCTCATTCTAGGATGTTCCACAAATGCCGTTAGTTAACCATGAGATGGCTGAACCCTCACAGTTGCTAGAACTCGGTCCTCATCTGTAAAGAGAACAATACAAGTAAAAGAAAAGCTGAATTACCTAAATTGTCTTCGATTTCTGAAGACAATTCCATTTTCCTTAAAGCCTAAATAAGCTGCAGTTGCTACACAAGTCAAAACTAACATAGCCTAACATGCCTTTTACAATTACAAGTGCTTATCTGAAGGTTTTGAGGTATTGTAGGAATTACTAAGTAAATCTAGGGGAAGATGGATGATAGAAAGACCAAAAAGAATGCTGAAAGCTAGCTCATTTCCGAGGTTATCTAAAACCAAAAAGCTAAGCTACCATCACCAATACAGGTTTACTAATTTGCTTCCTGTCACAACCCTTTTCAGTGAAAACTTCATATTGCATAACTAAACCCATAAACATTTGCATTTGTGGAGGTAAAACAGCAATACCCGAATTAGTACTTTAAGGCTGGTAATTGACTTGAAGAATTAGACAAAAATCCCAACTTCTGATCAACTATGTAAATCTAGTTCATCATATAATGACACTATATACCAAATCTTTTTTATATTACTTGCAACCGTATCGTTGTTTGTCTTCCTCTTCCAGTGAACTAATCATAAACTCTAATCATAAATTTAGATGCATAGCTTAGTTGGATGATCAATAGCAAACCTGTTGTCCAACAGCATATGTTGGTAGCAGTGAACCTCCCCATGATTCAAAGCGATACACATCTAAGTAATTTTTCTGATACAAAAGCAGTAGCAATGGTTCAGATAAAATTTCAAACACTACAATTATTTGCCAACCACATAAACATTATATGTAGTATGTAGTGTCAGCCCCTCACAGATAGACAGATACTGCAGCAGTTGTATTGACACAATGAACGCATATCAAAGACATAACATAACAGATAAGATAGCAAGAAGCAACAGAAAGCAATTGAGTCGTATAAAATCTGAAGCACTCGACTTATTTGTCAAGCAGATCAAGACTATAGATTATGTATTGTCAAACCCACACATAAAGACAGAAGTTAGTATATTGCATGCAGTTGTGCACTTGTATGGACACGGTGGAAGCATATCAAACATACAGCAAGAAAGACAAAAAAGCTAGTCGCAACAATGATGGTACTCAACTTCTCAGTCTAGAGTTGGTACCACTGACACAGATTTACTAGGAAGAAAATAGAAGAGAGAGAACAACAATAAATGAAATAACTTTCATTGGAACTGGACCATTACTTGGGTCCCTGTCTCCAAACTAGTATAAGTTTCAAAGGGGACTAGCATACAATTGAAATTAATTATAGCCTCAAAAAAGGTATTGCCAGCCGAATCACTAGAGAAAAGTTTCCAAAGAATGTAATGGTTACATATTTTCAACATTTGCATCTAATCCATAACACCATTTTGACCACAAATACCATAACACCTAGCCAGCGACCTAAGAAAAATATAAGATTCTTTAGCAATTCAATAAAAATTACCATCACGAATTTGACTCCAAACAGTGAAGGGAGAGGGCATAAGAACACAATGGAAAACTCACCGCCAGTATCACTCTCCCAGATGCAGAGAACATTTCGCCAGCAATATCTATTTCAACAATAGTTTCAGCCCCTACAGCTGGTTGTGAGACACATGCCAGAAAATGGCGAACAACCAGCTTATACAGTCGCTGAAAACAAAAATGAACATAAAATTTAAGAAAGCAACAAACAGAAAATAGATCTTAACTTATATCAAATGAAACTATAATTGAAGAACATGCAATGACCATTATAACACCATTGAATGCTTAGACTACTTACATTGTGATCTTGACTCCATCCTGATTCTCCAGAAGAAAATTTGGTTGGGTGAATAGGTGGATGGGCCTTGTCATCATGTCCACCAATACTAGGGTTTCTCCAAAGCCCAGAAGCAGGGTCCAACAATCGCTGTGCATATGATCCCATCCAGGATGCCCTTGTTGTTCTTGTACAATTGCCAAGCTCAAAGAAATACCGATCCATTACTCACAAAGCTAATAATATATTACTAACATAAGGCAGATAATTAAGATAAAGATTATATGGTGCTACATTTGATAAGGCATAAATTTATAAACCTCAAGAGCAAAGGCAATAAAAATTGAAAAGTATGCTTATGTGTGCCAAAAAAAAGTTTATAAAGAAGAAATTACTAACATGCAAATCAGTATTTGGAGAGAAGCCATCGGTCTCTGTGCGAGGATAACTGATGAAACCAGATTGGTAAAGCTCTTCTGCTACCTAAAATCAATGTCTAAGACAATTAAAAGACCAAAGAAATAATGATCATGACCAAAGAAATATGCAATCAGAGATGTGAAACAGAAAAGTCAGAGACTAATCCTTGGAAACTCACAAAGTCTAATGCTTTTTGTGAATCAGAATTGCATTAATTTAGTTCTTGCTAACTGAGTTGCATCACAAGAAGAAAAGCAGGCAAAAAATGTAGAAAGCTATGACTGAACATAACACAAGAACTCCATACAGCACAAGGAAAAAGCCAATCATTCAAATTTCATCCAAGGCAAGCACACAGCCAATACAGCCAATACTTCTATATACATTTATATATGTTACAAGCATCTTAATTTCTGTAATACACACACACACACCTAAACCTGCTCGGCTCAAACAAGATGCTTAATTTGTGGTCTTAAGTTTTCCCATTCAGAACCCACTAAGAAGAATCTGAGACCATAAGAAGGCAAAAGAAATTTGATAGACCGAGTCTCCTAGTTAATCACCTTCCCATGTTAATGAGAATACAATTAAACAAAAAGACATGAAAAGACTATGAAGAGTTAGGTCCATATGAGCAACTCATATGTATTCTAATTCTTTTTCTCGATTATACATTTGATTAAATTACGCATACCTCGTCGAGAATGAACTCAGAAACTGAAAAGCATTTAAACCAAAATGTAGACAGTAGCACTATCTTTTTTTCAGAAACGTATGGATTTCACTACAGAGCGAGAAGATTACCAGTGCAGTCTAGTAAATCTACTGAAAATTGAGTCTGACACTAGCTTGCTGATTGAGTCTTTTGTGCCATTCTAGATGAATCAGCAAAGACAAAAGGATCAGAACAAATGCATATGTATTTCAATCTCAAGAAATACTCACACTCAGCCCAAACCCATCAAATACCCATCTCAATTCTTAACTTTCCGTAAACCAATATCAAGACAGATATGAAAATATAGAGACTCAAACCCAGTTATGCAGTGCTGCTAAAACTAAAACTAAAACGAAACTAAACAATGGAAAGCAAACCCATTACAGATACTATAGATAGTTAAAGCTCTGTTTTGATCAATAGCAATACACACGAACCCTCAAACACAACCCAGAAAACCCAGAACAATCGCATCAAAATTGATAAAGAAAAGCATGGGAAGAATTGAAGAACTTTCAAGTATAATAAACAAATAACCATAGATCGCCCAAATTAGTGATCGAAAAACGAAAAACTCAACCATAGAACCCTAGATTCACAGTGTAAGTGAATAAAATTGTACCTTGATTTGGCCAGAGAAAAAAACCAATGAGCAAGACGGCCAAAGTTCTCAACTTTCTCCAAAGGCTCCATGGACGGAGTTCTCAGGAAGCATCTCAAGGCCGTGGCGGCAACAGACTATTCAACTTGGCCGCTGGCGAAGGCTTCGAATCCAAGGCCATATAGAGGAGATCTGAAGGCGGAGACTCGTTCTCCTTGGTGGCTATATGCTTTCACGGAGGCTTGCCAGACCCTACTGGGGCGGCTCCATCGTCTCCCGTAAGAAATTGTGGCGCAGATAGACTTCATCTCCGTCAATTTCAGAGAGAGACGGAGAGGATTGTAGAGAGAGAATGTGAGATTCGGAGACACAGACAGAGGGAGAGGGAGAGGGAGAGTAGGGTTTGGAAAGACAAGGGAGCGAGAGAGAAGGAGAAGAGAGTTGGTAGATCTTCTACTGAAGTGACCAGATTTGATAGAAATATGATGAAGAAGTTCAATCTTAGCCAACAAAGAATCGAGAGAGTGAGAATCGAGATCTGAGAGAGCTGAGTGAGAAGGAGAGAGGGCTCGTGTTTGAGTTTTCCTCACGGTTTCTAGGTCGAGCTGAGAGAGCCCGAGTGAGAAGGAGAGAGAATGAGTGAAGGGTCGAGGTCGATCTCTATAAGCACAGGTCAAAATAATTAGAAAATTTTAAAAGAAGCTCCACACTCGGACAACATTTAAATGTTGTCTGAATGTCACAATATTTTCTAGTCAACTAGGGCTTGGTTATTTGAGAGGGAAAAGTACCAAATCAATTTTTGGATATCCCTCCAAATTTGAGATAGGAAATCATCACCTTCTACAACTACATAAATGTGTTGTCTGAATGCTCACCATTTATCCAAATTTGAGATAGGAAATCACCACCTTCTACAACTACACAAATGTGTTGTCTGAATGCTCACCATTTTTCCAAATTAAACCAGTATGGTTTTAGTGTATATTCAGACGACAGAAAAAAAATTATGTCGTCTGAAAAACTCAGACGACATAAAACAAAACTTATGTCGTCTGAAGTGTGTCGTCTGAAGGCCTTTTTGGCATAGTGAATACAGATAGGGCGTCCTGCTAGTGTAACTTAAGCTCTTGCTGCTGTAGGGGCTGGTTTCTCTTTGTTGAACCACTATTAAGCAAGTACGCAAGTAGTATTTGATGATTAATATCAGATTTTAATAATAATAATAATAATAATAATAATAATAAATAGTGCCGATATGTGTATTTTCACTATTTTGAAGACAAACAAGCACAGCTCATTAACTTGCTAAACTTGAAGGATGAGGAAGAAATAATTTTGGAATGCTAATATTAAACAAAATGAATAAATGATCAAGCCAGTTAGCCAGCTGCTGTTTTATTCAAGATATATCAAGGAGCCCAGGACCATAAGGAAGTAGCACATGAACTCATTCAATTAAAATCTCAAGGCTTTTGTCATTTCCCCAGCGTTCGGAGAACAGTGTGTAGTAAAAATTCCAATCAGGATGGTCCGGTGAAATCGCAGGCTGACCAAACGGGTTGTCCTTCACATAAAGCTGAACATCCTTTGCTACTGCAAGTCCATCCAAAAACTTTCCAAGCTATCTCTTTGGATCTATTAATACACGGTCATAAAGCAGCTATTAGCTAAAACAACTAATTCAAATATACAACTTTGATCATGCTTATAGTTTCCCAGAAATCAAACAGATCACTCGATCTCCTTTTGGATATAAAGTAAAACTTTAAATACAACGATTCTCGATATTACCTAATGCATTGTCATGGACATTGTCAGCTGTGTAGGAGTCAAGGAATATCCGTGTGTGAGGCTGTTACATGAACCAAACAGATACAGTTTCTCACTATAAATAATACTTGACATCATGAAAAGTCCCATACAGAATAAACTGAGAAGACAGAACATAAGAATGGAAGAAATTAATTCATTACGGGATTGAGTAGGGCCTTGCAAGGCTTAGGATGGCAAAAATCTCCAGTGGGGCGGAGCTCCATTGGATACCCGCCCCTAATGGAGGGAGAATTTGCAGACAAATGGGGAATGTGGATGGGGATCCCCAATCCCCGCTATCTAAGATGAGGGATGGGGCGTGGATGGTAATGTGATCTCCATCCTCAAACCCGCCTCAATAATATATACATATATTAATTTATATATATATATATATATATTATAAAAATTAAATAAATCACAAATATATATATTTACTACTTTACTTTAATGGCTACACTTTTACTTTAATGGTGTTTTGACTTTTGCACTCACTAATTATGATTAATGAATTTAATCATGTTTTAATTTTATTTGTTGTAGATTTTGATTTTAAAAAAGACAATGTGAGAAAAAATTATCTTATTTATTAAATTCTTATTGGAGATTTGGGGCGGGTTTGGAGGCTTAGTCCCCAGAGGGGATGAGAACGGGGAATCTCTAATATATTTTTATTGGGATTGGGGCGGGGATGGGGGTGGAGAATGACTCCGGGGATGGAGATGGTATTGTAATCCTCATCTCCAACCCGCCCCATTGCCATCCCTACTTACCATCAATCAACAGTGTGTCGGATTCAGAATACTGCCAATCAAGATATTTCCACAATTCCTTCAGTTCTTTAAGAAACAAGGGCTTCGATCTATTCTCTACCAACTTGAACCCGGTTTCAGTGCATTCAACTTGATCCTATTGAAGATTAACAAAAAGGAAATTGACAGTTATAGTATCGATTTATATCATCCAGTATACTAGTGAGTTCCATATATCTCTAAATTAAGATATTTAAAGTTAGTTGAGTGTGCCCAAACAAATGACAGCCTGTTTCTCAGTCTTCCCATCATACACTCCGAGATATCATCAACATTTTCCTGTTAATCATTCACATTATAGGGTCAAAACAAAATGAAAAGGTCCCATGATAATAAATCTTACTTATCTGAACTACGAAGAATATAACTCTCGAGGCTAGGTAAGAACATGAATAAAAGGATAAGTAATTAGATCACTAACTCTTGGGCAGAAGACTATATTGCCAATTTCAAATCTTTCAAAACAGAATTGCATGAACCCCTCTGCAAAAGGTCTTTTAAAAACTGTCCCACCAAGAAAAGAAGCGTCAAATTAAAATGAACACGAAATGTGAAAGGAAATATTGCTGAACCAATCATTTAAGAAATTATAGTTTGTACTTACGAGTTATGTACCTAGATGATTTCCATATCTGCCATCAGGACTACGATCACTTGGAATTCTGGCCTGACTGTCGTGCCGGTAAACCCTGTTGATTAAACACCCATGGAGATTGAAAACAAGAAGCTTCTTTCTTGGTCCTAAATTCAGCTTCTGTAGTGAAAGGCCACAATGGCTTCCAGTGTCTTCGTTATCGCAGTCATTGCCATCACTGCGACAGGAAACACTATCATAGTCACCATGCATCATCATCCCCATTAACAGAGATAATAACCTTCTTCCCAATAAGACATTTTCCAGCCATTTATGATATAAGAATAATGAGCTAGCTATCAACTCTGACAAGTACCAAAGGTCTTGGTTGATTTATATAGCTAATGCCTGCTGGCTTTTTAACTTCTGGAATTACAGAAAGCAGATTTAATTTGTTTCAGCTCCTTGAACCAAAAAGAGCCGCCACTTATGATTAATTTGTTCAATTGATTTATTTTATGGTATTGGCTTTTGAGCATCCTTTTAGTCCTGTATTGGCTATTATTTAATAGATGGATTTCCAAGGATCATGAATATGGAATATGAACAGACCAAACCAAGCTTTCGTTGTTAACAGTACTGATAATTAATCACAAGTTATCTATGTATACATTGTATTCAAACCAAGCATTAATTCCTCTTCTGTATTCAAAGCTAGGTAACTAGCATTCTGGCCTCATATGTTATTTAACATGCATGTATACATAGATAACTTGTGAGCTGAAAGATGAGACTGACTTTCAGAATAAAGCAAAAAACCATCAATTCTATACTTTACAAAAACAAATTAAGGGGTCTTAATATTATAATAAATTCCATAGTATATAAAAAACAAGACAGATTGATGAATACCAAAAGTGAGTAGGCTGCATATATAGTCCTTGCACCAATATGAGTCTAAATAACTTTCCCTTCGGTGATTTCAGTAATTATTTGTCTACGTACAAATGTCAAGAGAAAGAAGAAAAATGAAACTATCTATAAATTACTAGAACACAATGGAAAAGCACACAAGCATCTGGAATAAATCACATTAAAACCAGTTGAGTATAAATTCTTTTGAATACATAAAAAATACCAAGGCCAGGCATGGATGTAGGGGTGGGCTGCAGCACACCCCAACATTTTGGGGGGAAAAAATTATTATATATATGTATGATTAAGATATGTTGTAGTCTGCAAATAACAAGTAGACAACTAGACAAAGAAAATTTTTCTCCTCTCTCTCCTCTTTTTCAGTTTTCTGTCTCCTCCTCTCTCTACCCGGTTTTGCATTTCTCATACTCAACTCTCACTTCTCTAATTCTCTTTACACATCATTATTATAGGGGTCGGTCTCTCTTCTTTCCTGCACTGATTCTCATTCTCTCAACCTTGCGAAGGAATTACACTTTAACTTCTCTTCTATAATGAAATTTTTGATGAAATTAGAATGTATGTTAGAATTTGAGTATTTATCGATTTCTTGATATAAGTAATTAAATCTATTGATCCCTAATAATTTAGCCCACCTCAAATTTAATTCCTGGTTCTGTGCTTGACCAAGGCATTATAGGAAGATGAATTCCCAGCAAGTACAACAAGAAACCCTGAATCCAGTTACCAAGCTCAAACTCAATCTTAACAAGCTTGTTGCTTTCCAAGTTTCCGGAGAACATGCATGGGAGTAAAACTTCTGGTCAGGATGGCGAGATAAAATTGCAGGTTGTCCATTCAATGGGTTGCCTTCACATAATGCTGAACATCATATCAATGGCAATTGCAAGATAATTCAAACAGTCTCCCAGTTCTCCCTTTCGATCTGTTCTGAAGTTAAAAGACCATTTATTAGCTCCAACAATTAGAGTATAAACTCATTTGGCATAGCTTCTACAACTTAAAAAGTGTTTTGTCAAAAACAGTAACAAATGAATTCTAAGTTAATAGCTAGAAGATTTCTTTTCGCAGGAGCACTAATGCATTATCGATATCGTTGTCAGCACTGCAGGGATCCGGGAATACCCCCGTGTACGGCTGCAGTGACATGACACAAATTAGGTACTACTTCAGAAAGATCGAAAAGGGGCACAAAATAAACAGATAAGGGTAAACTTTGATGATGTATATTACAGGGTTGAGTAGAGCCTTGTAAGGAAATCATCAATCAAGAGCGTATTAGATTCAGAATACTTCCCACCAAACCGATCTCAAACTTTGCCGAGTTCTTTGAAAAATAGAGGCTGCCATCTGTTTTCCAAGGACTTGAACGCAGAATAAGTACATTCACATTGATCCTATATTCCTATAAAAGAGTACATCAAATTAATGCAACCAAAGGGTGAACATCAGTTTCCATAACTTATTGAAATAGTATGATGGATTAAACTCAGTTTAATTTACTCCCCTAAACTTTGGGCCTAAAATCAGATTGGTCCCTCTTTCTGAAAATCGATCTTATACTTTTGTTCGAAACATGACGCCATGTGCTGAATTGGAACCAACATAGGAGCCCACTTTTCAGATTTTAAACCCTACAAGGAGGGCAAAATAGACTTTTCTAATTTTTTCTCTCTTAATTCTGTCTTCTTCTCTCTCTCTCCCATTCTCTATATCGACGACCACGCTTCCACCTCCACCTCCCTTCGATCTGAAGCTCCACACCACGCCATCTCGTTCCTCGTCCTCCTTCTCGATCGAAATCAACGGTGTAGGCACAAGCTTCTGTAACTTCTCTCTATCTCCCCAAACCCGATTGAAGCCCTAATCTCTCACTTTCGCCCAATTCGGAGCTGGAGGCCGACGGGCCGGAAAGATAACCTCCGACCGGCGCACCCGCGCCAAACCTTTCGTCTCATCCTCCCTGACGTCCCCATGGTATGAGTTTGTCTAATCGTTGATCAAGGAGAGAGAATTGAAGCCTGAAGCTTCGGGGTTTTGCGGTAAAGTTTTGATGTGTTTTCCAGCGACTACGGCGATCATCAGCAATGCATGAGGTACAAAAATCGATCTCTTCTTCACGTTCTACATGATAGTATACATGGTTTTCGATTGCTTAAGTTATGAACGAATTGGTTTTTGGTTGCTTTCGGTGCCGACGGAGCTCACTGTGCACGATGGTTTTCTAGGATTTTTCTGGCAGCTGTTCAGGAGGTTCTGGGCTTGTATCTGGCATTTTGGAGCGTGATAAATGCCTGGTTGGGCTTGTGAATTCAAGTTATACTATGAATCTTGAATTATGAATTGATTAGCTGATTGTGATTATTGATTTGGTTGCTGTCAATCTTTCCAAGGTCGACGGCAAGGTAGCGGAGCTTCTTGGAGAGGCAGAAGGCGGGGAGTGTGGTGGAGGAGCTCAGAGGTGACGTGGAGATTGGAGAGCGAGGCCATTGATGGATCGGAGGTGGCACAGTCAACTTGCCGGTGGTCAACGTGCAAATAGAGGAAAAAAAATAGATTAAATTAGAAATGTCTATTTTGCCCTCCTGGGGGGTTTAAAGTCTGAAAAGTGGGCCCCTATGTCGGCTCCAACTCAGCACATGACGTCATGTTTTGAGCAAAATTCAAATTTTGGACTCGGGTGATGTCATTTGAGAGTATAGGGACAATCGTAATCGATTTTTAGAAAGAGAGACCAATCTGATTTTAGGCCCAAAGTTCAAGGGAGTATACTAAATTTTTTCCTAGTATGATCTATACTCCATGGTCCATCAACATTATGGAAATAGTAACTTACCCACACAAAGAAGAGTCTACTTCTCACTCCTACCATTACACAATCCAATACTCAATAAACGTACATTTTCCTTGTTAATCAATAATTCAATATGAAGGAAAAAACAACATTTAATGCATCAGAAAAAATCATAATATAGGTAAAGGATGGTGGAAAATTCTAGTGTATGTTGACGTATGCCATATATCAATTTTTTAAAATATTTTAGACCGTTGGATATAAATAAAATGTGAATATATCTAACGGTCTAGAATATTCATTAATGGTAACCTACTTACCCGTTAGCTTGTATAATTTTTTTTTTTTTCAAAATTCTGAATCATATCCAGAAATTTTTTTTTTTTTGAAATAATCATATCCACAATTAGAAAACCCTAAATTGAGAAGGGGAAGGAACTCGTCCAGATTTGTTCTGGTACAAATTTTTCTTTTTTCAAAGGAAAAACCCTAAAGTGAAGAGGAGAAAACGAGAGGAATGAGGAAGAAAGCAAAAACAGAAAGAAATCTGTTTCCCTCGTCTTGTCATCCTCAAGTAACCTTCTTTGCTTCAATTTCGTGTTCAATTTATTTATAATTCAATTTCCTCTTGTATCTAGTTTCAATTTTTTTTTTTGTGTTTGTGTATGTATGGTGAAATTTTATGTAGTTATATTGCTAGGGAAGTTGAGGCATTTTGTGAATCGGTTACTTTTCTTAATTGCAGTGCTTTACAGATGAAACTAAGACACATGGCCATGGTGCCCAGTCTGCACTCCTTGCTCTTGCTCGTTCTGGAAAGAGAATTGGTCGTATGGGTAACTTTTCTAGATGATAATGATCAGTTCTTGCTTCTAGATTGAAGAATAAGACATCTTGGTGGCTTCCTAGTTCATGTATATCAGGGGCCTCAGCTTGTTTTTTTTTTCCCCTTATTTCTTTCAAGTTAGAGGCCATGGCTTCTGCTAGTGGACATCATAGTCCCATCCTTGGGGGACATAGAACTTATTGACCTCATGTTTATATCAAATATAGGGGCAGATAAAAGAATATCTATTATTGCGAGATAATAGCACACTGATCTATTATCTTCCTAGGTGTCTGGCTAAAGGTTAGAAAGCTCGTTAATTTTGTATTTTTGTAATAGATTAATGATGCTGATTGGCAGGCTTTTGTAGTTTAGGACTCACTGCCTAGTATGTTATAGTGTCAGTTGAGCATTTATAGCTGCTTAAACGACATCTCTTTCTTTTGCCAACTTCTTGTAGGGTTCTTTGTATTATGCTTTTTGATTAGTGATGTTGTGAACGGTATCTGAGAATAATAAACAAGCTAGAATGATAATGGTTGTGTTTATATATTTGGTAAATTTATACTATTGTTTGGTTGGAAGTTGTTTCATTAGTATATGATTTCTAATATGTACGTAGGTGATCTATTGAAACTAGCATTGTTAATGACATGAGTATTTTAATCTTCTTGCTAGAAAATTAGTAAGTCCAAACATAATGTCAATTGATTGTGGTTTGTTAATACTTGGGTGATCTTTTCTTTGTTTTAGGCATGGATGGATGATGGATCGTATGAATCTTCAATGCCTGATATTGTTTCACAGATGGATGGATGATGAATATAGTTATATATCTGTTGCTGGGGCTTGTATATTATGTTGTCACACCTTTACTAGCTTCTTCCATTTATTCTTATCTTCTTTGTTTTTGCCTACGTGATTTTCCATCACCAGGTGGGTTATACTACTTCTCAGTCAGACTCAAAATTTTGGTCTATCATTCTCTGCTTATCTCATTGTTTACGTGTCACTCATCATTTTTGTCCCCTTGTTGCTAGATTATTAATGTCACTCATCCTCGTGCTTAACTTAAGGATGCTTATGTACATCCTGACTTCAAGGGAGGGGAGATGTACAAATTAACCTGAAGCCATTTACGAAGAAGAGAGAAATCCTCTTGTTCCTACAAGCAGGACATCTAAAAAGGCATCTCAAACGGGTAGCAAACATGAGTCTAAAGGCTCTAAAGGACCGTTTTTGAGATCTTAGGAAACCCCTTCTTTTACTCTATACCTTTAAATGTTAGTGTTCTGTTTTTTACATGTTCTTGTAAAAGCACCAGAATCATATCATATTGACATATTCCTCCTCTTGTCTATAATAGGAAATATAATGTACTTGAAAATCATTGATCATGTACACCATCAAGTGAGAAAGTAATTTTACATGTTTACTAACTTCTTAAGAGAATAGTGGTGATCAGTAATTCTCTCAAGTTACCTAAGCCAGCTTTTGTTGACAAGAAGATAAGACCAATATTTGTTTTTACTTTATTAAATATAATATCATAATAAAGAGAATATTTTGAATGAGGCGGTCTTGTCACGTATAAAACAATAAATGAGTACTTAGTATGGTAATTTTTTTTTTAAGTACACATGTCAAATTATAAGTGGATAACATGTTGACCTGTACAACAGGTTTCACCAACTAATTTAATTTAATATATATTTATTGCAAAGTTGATGTATGACAAAGGCACCTTAGACTTCCCCAAGGATGGTAAATAGTATGCAGTACTAACTGTTGGGCAGTACCGTACTCCATATTGCCACATCAAATCTGTCACGGAAGAATTGTCTAAACTCCAAAAGAAAAGGTCTTCTATATACTAGCCCATAAAGGAAGAGTGTCAGAGTCAGACTAGCTAATGTAAATGTGAAATTATTCCAAGTATGATAGTTTGTATCTCAAGCTCAATAGTTAATCCACCTAGATAATTTTCATAGCTGCCATCAACAACACGATTACTAGGAATCTCAGCCTTGGTTGAAATAAAAACCTATGGACTAGCACCCCCTAGAGACCAAGAAGCTTCTTTCTTCTGGGTCCTAAATTCAACTTCTCTCTAGCTAGGGAAAGTCGACAGTTGCTTTCAGGGCCTTCATTATCATAATCTTCATTATCATAGTCATGATAACCAATACAAGATTAAAAAGGCTTTGCTTGGGACTCGTTGCTGACTGCTAATGAGCCAATGCATAGACTGCATTGTCATTCAGTACTAGTCCCCATGAAGTACCATGTTGACAAAGGAAATGGATTGCACAGTTGGTGCTTGTTTTTGCTTTTGTTCAGTAGTACAAATTCAAGGGTTCACATTAAAGATCTGTCTCCGATAAAATATGCAAAAAATTCACCATTCTTTGCTAGAATGTGGTATCTTGTAGATCCTAGAAGGAGCCTAGAGGGGGTGAATAGGCTCACAACCAATTTTTTCGTTCAAAAACTTTCTTAGGGATTGCAACTGGGTGATCAATCCTGAGTGCTGATATTGAACAGAATGTATTGAACAATCAACCAAACCAACTAAAGCAATAAAGAACACATGTTTTGTTGATGCAGTAAGACCCTATCAAGGGAAAACATCTGCGTGGCTTTTACTCTTGAAAGACCAAAACCAAATCACTAATGAAACCAAAACACAAGATTACAACACAGAGGTTACACTGATCGCGGCAACCTTTCTAGACTCACTCACTAGACTGTTTGTACTCAAACACAAGCTATGAACGTAGCAAGTCCTTCTTGAAGATTTCACCTTTGAAGTTTGCAATACCCAAATGACCTCATGGGATGCAAGATATGATATGTATGAATGATTGAATGGTTTGTTGTTTTTTCAAATTGTTTTCACCATGGAACAAGACACTTTGTTGTTTAAAGTTCTAACTCAAATATTTTCAATGCCCGAAAGGAACAGAGAACCCATATATAGAGGAGGAAGAGGAAGGACAATTGACTCAAAGACCCCTTAAGCTCAATTGGAGTAGGTAACCTCATCCCCTTAATTTCAAAGTTTCAATTTGGAAAACCAAATTTAGAAGCCAACTCCTAAAATCCTTAATTAAGGCTGACACAAGAAGGGAACCCATGAAAAACCCATGACTTTTTGAAGGAGATGCAATGCATGAGCTTACATGAGCCATGAGGAAGAGGAGACTTCTTCTATCTTTAAGTAAGGTGTTTCGACATGACAGCAAGTTCAGATGGGGAAGCAAGACAACAAGCTATGATGAGGTAACAAGTTGCAATTGAACTAATTTTCAAAACTTGGTCTTGGTCTTCGACAACAAGGCAGCCCCCAAAGAGAAGAAGAAGCAAGTTGCAACTGACCTATCATGCTAAGATGGGGAAGCTGACAGCAAACTGATCTTCAAGACTTCAAGTGGGTCTTTGACAGCAAGACAACCACGATTGCAACAATGGTAATTAAACAAAGCAATTATGGTCTTGGGCTGCAAACTTGGGCTTCTAACTCTTGGGCTTAATGGGTAGTATTTTGTTAAAGTGAGGAATGCCAATACATGATATACTAACATATCTTTTACTCAACCAGAATATTAACATGTTTTAAACTACTTAACAAAGGGTCTAAGAACAAAATTGCGAGTACAGTGAAGCGCATAACCATTAGGGTTTATAGAAAGAAGACAACAAGAAAGTACATAACTATCAACAGACATTAGCTATCCAAACATTAGGCTGTGCAAAACTGATAGCCAGAGGACATAGAGAGAAATAGAAACATTTAAAAGATGAAATTAAAATGCCAGCAGGTACATCAGAAAATGGTACAGAAGCAGATGTTAAAATGCCAGCAAATACAACGAGTTCGCATCCTGAAAAACTCAAGACTCTTGTTGCTGGAACGTAATCTTTTCCTCACTTTCTCCCTTAATCCCTCGAAGGACTTCAGAGTAGAAATTCCAATCAGGATGGTCTGTTGAAATTGCAGGCAGTCCAATAGGGTTCTCCTTCACATAAACTTGAGCATTGGTCGCAGCCGCAAGGCCATCCAAATACAACCCTAACTGTCCATTTGGATTTATGGATGCAAATTTCAATCAAAAGCAGCAATTAGCAAATGCAAATAGTACAAATACAAGTATTGAATGACTCTATTTCATCTTACCCAATAAATTATCACTAGCAAGGTCAGGATTGTAGGATTCCAGAAAAATCCCTATGTGAGCCTGAAGCGACACGAACCAAATAAAATTCTTCAGATATATTGACATAAAGGGGCATAAAATAAATAAAAATTCTGAAAATGGCTTTACAAATAAAGAAAGAATATGAAAGTGTTTATGACATTACAGGATTGAGTAGAGTCTTGTAAGGTTGATCATAATCAACAAAGTATCCCATTCAGAATACTTTCCGCCGAAATGATACCACACTTTCTTCAGTTCTTTGAAAAATAGCGGCTTCATTCTTTTCTCCAAGGACTTGAACCCAGAATCTGTACATTGAGACTGACCCTATAGAACAACAGAAAAAACATGAACTCTGGAATCAAAGTCAGCGGGATTCGAACCCGGATGTGGAGGTTCCACACCTGGAAGTTCTTACTAACTTGACCACCTATAGTGGTTATTGCGGTATTTGTTAATTGTTATTCTAGTGCACAACACAGTTGCTCACTATTTATAGGTATTAATAATGTTAAGATTACTCAACAAAGGGTATAAATACAAACATGAAGTACAAGAAAGTGCACAACATTAGGCTTTAAAGAAAGAAGTAATGCTAGGTGAACCACCTTTTTGGGTGTTACCACCTGCATCCCACTTTATGTGGCAGTTGATACGGTAGAAAGTCCAACTACTCCAACCTATCATAGAGTTTTATTAAATGACGTAACTGTGTCACATCATGAATGTAAAATAACTACTAGCATTGGCTGTAATAGCTGGGCTGATATAATCAACAAGGGTAGCTAGTACCAAAAAAAAAAAGAGGAAAAAAAACGAAAGAAAACGAAAGCAGAAATTGAATTCCAAGTGAATACAACAAGAAAGTTTGAATCCAGCTGATACTAGGAAGACTCGAGAATCCAGCTGCTGAGATGTACTTGCTTTCTCGCTTTCTCCCTTAAGTCGTTGAATGACATCAGGGTATAAGTTCCAATCAGGATGGCCAGATGAAATTGCAGGCACTCCAAATGGGTTCTTTTTCACATAAACCTGAACATTATCTGCAGCTGCAAGGTCATCCAAGTACACCCCCAGTTCTCCTTTCGGATTTAGGATGCATAGTTCAAAAGCAGCTATTAGCAAAACCAAATAGTAGAAATACAAGTACTGAATGCACTCTGTTTACTCATACCTAATGCATTATCACCAGCATTGTCAGGATTGTAGGATTCGAGGAAAATCCCTATGTAAGGCTGAAGTAACATGAATTCATATGCTTGAGAAATAATATTGAGCGTAACAGAGGCAACAAATAACGAAGAGATATTTTGAAAAACTAGCAGACTTTTGAATCCTTTAAAGACATTTAGCTCTTCAGGAGACGCTTAGGACCCTGAAAAAGTGCTCAAATACTACTCGAGGAATTCGAACACTACTTGAGGGGTTTCCAGCACTAAGTGATGATTATACTTGTAAGGGAAGGGCTAATCTTTCATGGGTAAAGTTTTGAAGGTTTTCCAAATAAAAAAACAATATAACAGTTTTGATGACATATATTACAATTTACAGGATTGAGCAAGGCCTTGTAAGGTTGATCATCGATCAACAGTGTATCAGGTTCAGAATACTTCCCATCAAGATATTGTTGGAAAACTAATTCACACGTTGCTATATCTAAAAGATAAATACAAGCAGAGTTAAAATACCAGACTAGGAAAAGGAAGCAAAACTTTACAGATTGTGATCGAGGCTAGAACTTGGTTCTATCCCCTTAAGACGAACTTGCCTCCTTGTTGGTGCTTGAAGGGTTATCGGCAAACATCTCCCAGGAGTACAACGATCAAACTTTCCTCTAGAAGAAGCACTACAATCTCGAGGATCAATGAACGCAGATTATGTTTTTCTCTCTCAATCTCTTAAACTCTAATGTGATATGCAGAAAGTGTTTGAATACTGGAAAAATTTACTGATGCAAAAGTTAGCTTTCAAGTGGTGGGATTGCTTCTCTTTATATAGGAGTTTGATGCATCTATTAGAAAGGACATACCTTTCTGCACAGCAACTTCTACGTTGCTTTTAGTTTGAAAGATTGTAACCTTTCGATAGAATGATTAGTTACTTCTTCCATATATATCAGAATTATTAATTTGAATTTTCATTCAAATTAATTTAATCTTTGGATTAAATTTACTAACAGATATTTCCACAAATCCTTCAATTCTTTGAGAAACAAGGGCTTCTCTTTATCCTCCATGGACATGGACCCAGAATAAGTGCAATCGTCTTGAGCCTATAGAGTAAAAAATTTGCAATTAAGTTGCTACAACAATTTATATTCACAGAGGAAAAAGCTGTTCTAATTAACCTACAAATATAACTGACAGTTTCTTTCTCTGCCTCCTTGGCTCCTTCCCATTACACGATTCAAAACACCTTTGACTTTTCTTCTGTTAATCAATCACACCAGAAAAACAAAATAAGAACAAGATCAGAATTAAACAAGAACCATATATAGGAGGTATATGCGAGATCATAAAAAGCATAGCTGTAGTAACTATTGAGCACAAGACCATACTGCCACTTCAAATCGTTCAAGGCAGAATTCCACAAACTCTGCAGCAAAAGGTCTTTTGAAAACTGCACAACCAAGGAAGAGAGTCGTATGTGTTTAAACATAATCTGTATTTGACATAGATGTACTAATCATTTTTACAAAGGCAAATGATCCTACCCAGTTGACTTGAAAATCTGGCATCAGGATCTCGAGTAGTTGGAAATTTAGCCTTGTTTTTCCTGTAAACCAGGTAGAGTAGAAGCCCAATGAGACTGAGAACAAGAAGCTTCTTTCGTGGTTGGAGACTTAGCTTCTCTAGTGAAAGGCCAGAGTCACTTCCTGTTTCTTTGTTATCATTGTTAAGATCAGCTGGAGTACAGATTCCAAGGTAAAAAAGGCGTTCATCACCACTGTCACAGAATTCATAATCACTGTCAGTGTCAAAGAAATAAGAACTTTCATAATCATACAAAGGATGGTGTTTCTTGATGTGGTTCTTTCGAGGCATGATTCTCAACTTCCGTGATTAAATGAAACAGATAGAATTTCTTCTAACTTTTATGGTTCATCAATCATCATATAGGGGTACCGAAAAGGACCGCGCCCTTGGAAATTCTTCATTCTGTCTGTTCTGTTTTGGACAGGGTATCATAGGGTGTACTTGTCAAAGAACCTAATTAAAACATATTTAAGTTATTGCTTACAAGAAAATGAACTTGATTACCATGGTATAGAAAATGCAAACCTCTTCTTATAATTTATACATTCAACATCAACTATATATATCTGTATTTTCAAAGTTTGATTGTTGTTTCGACTGTACTCATCAAAGTATTGTGTTGTGGAAGACTGGAAGCACACTGCTTATCCTAAACTGATATTACTTTTGTTGGTGAATGAAAATGCTTGCCCTAAAAACTGATTGGAAACAACGGCTTGATACACTCAAGGCTAGTGTGGGATTGATGTACTAAGAAACGACATTATACCCTATAATTAAACTAGGACGAAGCATTCGTTAACTGATCGAAACAGAAGCTGCTTATTACAAAAACTTGGTCACAACATCTTTTAAAAGCCGGTAAGATAGAGAGAGATCAGGTATGAGCTCCTACAGTCATACACCATCACAACACTTTACATTGAAGTTTACCAAACCCTCTTACTTTACTTTACACCTAATTCTAAAAGTGAAAATTAACCCAACACTCGGGTACTTTACTACATGCCTAATTCTTCTAGCACAAGCACAAGCGATCTTTCTGCCCTTTTAAGCTGCCCTTAGCTCATGCTAACCACCAACTAATGGACTGTCCACAATTCCACATATGAAGCTATGCCGAAGGTCCATCAAAAGTAAGCCCAAAATGTAGGGTGCTCTACTTCATGAGTAAGACTGTTTCTGAGGAAGTGGGGCTTTCTTAGAATTGAACCTACTCTTAGTAACATAATTAAAACTTTATTTTACCAAACATAGTAGAGAAATTTCTCCCTATTAACGGTTTAACACGATGCATAAACGTAGGTCGACTCATAGATATAATTATATGATTAAAATATAAGAGTAGACTGGCTCTGTACAATGAGCCCAGTGTATCACTGTTAAATCTACCACCATGTTGTTAGGGTTGGTCTATGTGTTACAAGGTATTGGTTGGTCTATCTTAATTAGGCGGTCTTCAGAATTGTGTTGTTGTTGTTTTTGCCTTTTTTTTTCCCGATAAGGAAAAAAATTATGTTGTTGCTATAATGTACTTAATAGAGGTGTTTGTCTACATTATATTTTGATCTAACAATACATTAAGAACAACTCCAACAGCTTCCTTATAATTTTTGTATCATAGAGAAGCAAAAGTCAAACTTTTAGTCTATTTTTCTTCTCCAACTTCAACAGATTCCCTAATTTACAGTAATCTATAAAATCTTCATATTCTTCTTTAAAATTTTGGAGTTTGCTGTAAATAAAGGGAATTTAGTTTTCTCTCTCCTCACTTTCCCTAAAATAAAGATAGTTATAGGGAATCTGTTAGAGCAAAAGAGGCTTATTTTTCCCTAAATTAGAGAAAAATCAAAATATAGAGAATCTGTAAGAGTTACTCTAAGTATATTAATAGAGGTAGATTAGTTTGAAATTTGAAAATTAAGCCAAACTAGTCCTATTTATATGTATCCTGTTGGACCCGAGATTCCTAATATATAATAGTCCAGATAATATATTCCTTCTCACACTTACCAGAAGAATGTAACACAACGTGGGAATCTTCTACAGCACCACATGGCAAAAACTCGAAGCTTCGCCTGTTCCAGCACCTTCCAGTGTTATCCGAACCCTGTTCCTCCATATATACACCCACTACGAAACGACTCCCATCTCACTCACTCACTCAAACAAAACAAGAAAACTCGCGAATCACAGTTAATCACGATGAAACCCATCGACGGCAAGAAGGACAAGGTGACAATCCGAGCGGTGAGCCACAACGAGGAGGGCCGGAAGATAGTGGAGAAGACGGAGCTCAAAACCCGCAACATCGACACCATCAAGTACGTGGAGAAGAAGCTCGTAGACATGGGATTGCAGGGCCGGGAGCGCCACCCCATCGATGGATTGGGAATCGGACAACCGCCGCCGAAGTCAGGCCACGGCGGGAAGTACACGTGGGAGGGACCCGGCGACATGGCGGAGAACGAGCTGGACCCAGTCCCGGCGGCCATAGATGAGAGGGATCCCAACTATGTGGATGAGGAGGAGGAGGAGAGGATTGTGAAGGGAAAGGAGGCTGACGTGGCGGAAATGGTGGTGGGGGAGGTGGAGGTGGCGAAGGCGGTGGAGAACAGGGAGGGGGTGGCTAGAGTTGAGGTTGATCCAAAGCTCGGTGCTCATACTTAGTTCACATGATGATGTTTGGTTTTCGGGTAGTGAAATATGGGAAGATTTTTGTAATTTTCATGATGAGACTGGAAAATGAGAAAAATAATGTGCTATTTTCTTTTCCGTTTTTCAATGTACGTGTTTAAAGTTCGGTATTGAATTTTATATTGATTCACTTTCTGTAGTGCTCTAGATTATGCAACCTTTCTGTACGGAGATTTAAAGGATTGAAAATTTCGTATTGTAGCCATCGGTGTGAATGTCATAGTTCAACACCTAATGTATTGCATTTATAATTAGCGTAAATCAACCTGTTGGTTTGGTTTAATTTACTTCAAAATGGCAGGAAATTAAGTAGAAAAGGGTGCCCGGTCGGACCACTTGGCCAACCAGAACACTCTTGCGATAAACTTAAAAAGGAAGAGGGTAGTTTCATCACGTTTTGTTTACATTTTGATTTTAAGCTCATCTGATCGATGACTACTCTACTACTCTATATATCTTGATAAATCTTATTTTTAAAAGGCGGAAGGTCGTTCCTTGCATGCCAAAGGAAAAAACAAAAGGCTGAGGGTCGCTTAATGTTTTTGTTTACATTTTTAATGGGACCGTCGCCTCGCCGTTTAAGACGAGATTTTACTTCCGAAAGGTTATTGAGATCGTAGGGTTATGGTGGACACAAGGAAACCAATTCATACATGCATCCATGTAACCGCTACAAATGGTACTTCGATTATTAAAACAATTCAATCAGGCTCTGTGTTTAGAATATCAAGGTTATGCGGGTCAGTTTGTCCATTGCGCTTTTCTTTCTTTTTTTTCGAAAAGAAGTTTGACCACTGATTACTTACCATACTCTTAGTTGGTTTTTATTTTTTCATTTTGACTTTCCTAGTTTTTTTTGTTTTCCTTTTTTAAAGAAATGTGGATTTCATTAACGCACTGAGCTAGTCATTACATATCTTTCTGCTGCCTTCAAGTAGACAGATTAAGAAGTTGTGGGAAGAAAACTACTGTGATATATAGAGACAGACAATCTATATTTAAACTAATCGCTCACTTATTGGAAGTCAGCTTACAAACTATGGAGAATAGTAAAACACAGTAAATAGGCTCCTACCACACCTAACCTATATTTTTTCCTTGTCCTTCGAGAGGAAATCAGGCATTTTTTTTACCTTTTTTATGGCAGCTACCGGGCTTGTTTTCCCTTCAAGCAAATCAGACATCATCAACTTCAATTTTTTTGGGGAGGAAAATGACCTATCCCGCTTAGCATGATTCTCGAGCTCGACTGGTACTTGAGCAAAGGGAATCATCATCACTGAGCAGTCTTGCTTCTGCGCTTCAAATGACCATCGGTCGCCACGGTTTGCTTGATTCAGCCCCACCAAATAATGTACGACCCACTGGTGGCCAAATGGGAGTGGTGATGCCTTGGAACCGAAATGTGCCATCCTTGAACTGATGACCATTCAAGCCCAAAAAGGGGCCAGTAAGGTTGCAAGGCACAGGTTGATCTGTTCCTTTCACTGCTGGTGGTGCAGCGGCTAGGTTGCAGGCACCATTTTCATGGAAAACTCGATCACATATGCTGCACTTGCCCACCAAGTTTTCGAAGAAGAAATGGACTTCTTGCTCCACACCCTGATCAAACTTTAGGGTTTTCTTCAGAAAAAATGGTTTTGAGATTGAATGAGAAACTCGAACCCTAATTTTTCCTGTTGCATCAAACAACTTTCGATCTATATCCAGAAATTTTCCAGCCATCGAAGCGACATCAGCAATTGTGTTCCTCTATTCATATGCAGGTAGCATATTGGTACGTTATTCGCACCCAGAAGAACAGATCATGCATCTCCACTGACTGCAGAGGTGCAATCCCATCATAAGGTTGCAGCACCATTAGAGCCTGATTAAAGCTGTAAGGACCACCGATCAAGACCTTGCTGCAATCACTCCAGAGATTGAAAGAGAACAGAAATATTGAATGCCAAACAGAAATATTGAATGCCATTCACCTCTGCTACCTTCCATGTTCAGAGTACATGTTGAAGACAGAGGAATGCAGAAGGAGAGGGAGAGGGCATCTCATTACTTGTATTCGACCAGTGAGCCGAAGCTGTTGGAGAAAGTGCAGCATGAGTTGTTGGTGGTTTATGACACCCAAATCCTTGATAAGGAGGAATCTGGATGCCGGGTTTTGCTTCAGAACGATAAGGTGGAGGATTTGTCTAGGATATATAGGCTCTACCTTAATATACCTATAGGCTTGGAACCTGTTGCTAGCGTATTCAGAGAGCATGTTACTAATGAAGGTAAAGCCTTGGTCCAACAGGCTGAAGAGGCTGTTGCAAGTAGTAATCAGCAGGCTTCAAGTGGAGCTGAACAATATGGACTTGTGCTTATCCAAAAATTAATAGAGCTGCATGACAAGTATTTGGGATATGTGACTGGTTGCTTTATGAACCATTCACTCTTTCACAAGGCTCTGAAGCAAGCTTTTGAGGTGGTTTGCGATAAATCTGTTGCCGGGAGTTCTAGTGCCAAAATGCTTGCTGCTTTCTGTGATAATATCCTCAAAATGGCTGGAAGTAAGTTGAGCGAGGAGGCCGTAGAAGAAACCCTAGAAAAGGTTGTTACTCTACTTGTTTATATCAGTGACAAAGACCTCTTTCTGAGTTCTGCAGGAAAAAACTTGCCCGTAGGCTGCTTTTCATTCGGAGTGGGAGTGGGAGTACTGAAGACCGTGAGAAAAGTCTTCTGACAAAGCTGAAGCAGCAATGTGGTGGACAATTCACCTCCAAGATGGAAGGAATGATCACCGATTTGACAGTGGGTAGAGAATCACTCACCAGGTTTGGAGAGTTCATCCTAGAAAAGAATCGAAATCCCGGGCTCAATTTGTCAGTCCAGGTTCTCACAACCGGTTACTGGCATGGCAAAGTTACAAATCGTCTGATCTCAACCTTCCTGAAGAGATGGTCAAGTGTGTTGAAGTTTTCAAGGATTTCTTTAATAGGGAATACCAGCGCAGAAAGCTGTCATGGATATACTCACTGGGTTGTTCCAACGTCGACGGCAAGTTTGATTAGAGAACCATAGAACTGGTTGTGACAACTCATCAGGCTGCCCTCCTGCTGCTCTTTAACAATGCCGAGAAGTTGAGCTTTTCAGAAATCTCAACTCAGCTAAATCTAACCAAAGACGAGTTGATTAGACTTGCTTCATTCTCTTTCATGTGCGAAGTACAAGATCCTTCTCAAGGAGACAAGTACAAAGACTATCTCGCAGAGTGAGACCTTTATGCTCAACTCCAAGTTCACTGACAAAATGAGAAAGAAATTTCCTATGCCACCACTGGACGAAGGGATAAGAAGGTGACTGAAGATGTTGACAAAGACCGGAAATTTGCTATAGATGCTGCAATTGTGAGGATTATGAAGAGTAGGAAGTTTTGGGTCACCAGCAATTGGTCATGGGGTGTGTTGAGCTATTGAAGGGCTTGTTCAAGCCGGACATCAAAGCAATTAAGAAGCGAATTGAAGATCTCATCACCCGTGAATACCTGGAGATGGATAAGGAGAATCCTAACACGTTTAGGTATCTTGCATGATTGGAGACGTGCTATAAAAGAGTCGGAACATAGAGTTTTAGATTGGTTTTTTTTTCTTTTACTATTTCCGAGTGATTTTATTTTATGTAAGGTTCTTTAGTGGTACAAGATTGCCTATGCTCTTCTCCATTCTTTTGTGTTTGTTTCTGCACCTTTGATTTTTAGTGGTATTATATACATATTAAGGCAGAAATTTATGCTCATGTCGTTCCACTTTCGATCTTTCGTTACATGCATTGGTGACGGAAGAATTTGATAATGGATCGAGGAGGAAGAATGAAAGAGGCGTTCGCATCTCAACTTGGGCTCGAGTAATTTGCTCCTGACTGGGTCTCACATGCTTAATTGAGTGGTTAATCCGCTCATAGCACTAGGCCAATAACCTTAACACACGACACTTTTTACACAACGAAAAAAAAAAATTTGTTGTGTGATGTAGGAAAGTGAATCATACAACTCTTTTAAGAAAGCTTCATTGTCTAAAGCTGTTAAAATTAAAAAGATTTTAGCTGGAAGGTGATTGCACAACAATTACAAAAATGATCTGTTGTGTGAATGAAAAAAAAAGAGCGGCATATTTCCCTCGCACTTTTACTCAAATGTGGCTCCAAATTTTTACTAAATTGCACAACAGAATTGTTAATTTTGTTGTATGAGAGTAACTTGCAGAATGTCATACAATAGTTTTTTACTTTGTGTTGTATGATCAAGGAAGATATTTTGAGAATCCCTACTAAATGCCACCCATTCCCCCAAAAACATATATATTGGAAATCATATTGTAAGTTCCTACAACATAACTACCTTATTTCTATTGTGTGAATGAAAATGCCTATTCTAGCGCCAAAGTCATTGAATATAGCGGGAACTTTCCCTCTTCTGAACCTCAGCTAAATTTTAACTTGTACATAATCAGACAACAAAATGTAATGTATATGTTGTCTGATTCATGAATACAAAAGAAACAAATTAAAAGAGTGGTCTTTGACTTAGGTCTTTGACTTCGTGTACACTTACACTTAGACAAAGTGGGTAGCCGTTTCCTCAACACTCAGACAAAAGAACAACCTCTTCTCTCCTAAAAAAACTCAGAGTTACCATGGAAAAACTTCTCATCTCAACACGACCTGCATCACCCCTCATCAAAATACTATCATCCACCATCTCGCCATCTCGCCATTTCTCATGAATTAGGGTTAGGAGTTCTTCTGTCGCCATCTCTCATCAATAGGGTTCTAATTGTCGCTTAGAGGAGGGTTAGGTCAGTTCGATTAGGGTTCCATTTGTGGGAAGAAGAAGGAGGAAAAGAGGGTTTCAATCTGCTAAGATTAGGGTTCCATTTGTGGATTCGGGGCTTTTGGGCTACTTGATTTGGGGGTTTCTCGGCTACTCAAACTGGTGAGTTAGATTTTGTTTGGGATGTCTCGATTTGGTTTTCTGATTATTCATTGCCTTTCATGTGTCGATTTGATGAACTTTTTCATTGGCATATGTGGGTTTTCTAGTTCGGAAATTGGAAGAAGCTATTGTGGGTATATTGATTCCAAGCTGTTGGGTTAAAGGCATTCTTCTTCAGCAAAACATTCAAGCCATTGTTGCTATCGTTTTGTTCACGGTACGAATGTTAGTTCTCTTCTGTTTTCCTTTTCTATAGAAATAGCTTATGGTTGATTTAGAATGTGACGGTTGGTTAGATTAGGAAATTTGTTTGTTGTGAAAAGTAAAATAACACCTTCTTTCCCTTTCAATTTCTCCTCGATGGTTAAATGTTAATGTCCTCTGTTATGGGTTTTCTCAGTTGACCACAGTTTCTCTGGGTTTCTATGTCTAAATGTTTATCTAAACCAACTAAGTAAACCCAATTGCTTTTAGATTTGTTCTCAAGCATTTGTTCTTCAAGCATTTTCATATCAAAGAGCCTTATTCTGGATGTGTTAAAGCTTTAAATAATTAGAAGATAAGTATATTGATTTCTGTCATTCCAATATGATTCTATCTTAAATGCTGCAAGTGAGACCTTATAGTTTATCTAATTTAGTTCTTATGTATGGATATTGATTTATTTTGTTTTTGTATTCCTTCCAATTAGTTGTTAGGGAAAACTAAACTCCCTTTAAGCCTCCTATATCTCATGTTTCCTTTATATCAGTTTTGATATTGTGAATATGTTGAGATTTACTATTTTGGCATTCATCGTACTTGTTGGATTCATTATAGTTATTGTTGTTGAATTGGTTTATTGGTGAATTCTGAGAAGCTTGTATAGTTTCATTGCCTCTGTTTGATTGTGGCTCATGGGATTTTTTTTTAATGTGTTTTGAATTAGAACATGGATGTTTTCAGTGTTCTGGGTTTGTAAGCATATCACCTTTTGCATCAGCAAAACTTTGCTCTGATCTGGGCTGGTTAGAATATCAGTAAGAAGAAGACTATAGTGTTAGAAAATCTTAGATCATGATTTCAAAGCTTTCATAATTAATATGCCATACATCTAATAAAGTTATATGAAACATAATAGAGATCATAGATCTTATGTAGAGGTACACGTCTGCCCCCCTAGTTGGAATCTGCTGAGTATGGAATTGAAAATTTATCCCATATTAGCGTTGGAATTTCATCAAGGAAGTGTTTTATGTTAATGTAATATCATGATCATAAAACTTGTCCTACTTTCTGGTTTCCTAACCTTTTGTGCAAGTTGGCAGTATACCAAATGTTGTGTAGTGTTATATATATATATATATATATATATATATATATATAAACTGTTCGGACAACATTATTACCACCCACAGACCTATTCTTAGTGATGGTAAATATTAGTATAAGAAATTTAGTGAAGTTGTTGACCTACTAGGCAATCTGACCAAACGATGTCATTAGTTTAAAGGTCAGCCCGGCCCCCTATGAACACCTAATATGATCATTAAATAATCACCACCTTGAAGCTAATAAAGTTATCCGCTCCCTGCCACCAGAAACTATGGGATTTTCTTTTGAGTCTAAAGTCTTGTTTTATGTAGAAACTAGAAAATTGAGTTCTGCAATGACTTCTAAATGGACTTTGACTGCAATGAGAAGAAGCATAATTGGCTTCTTAATTTACATGAAATTGATGTGGTTCAAGCTTAGGATAAATGCAGTTGGGTCTTGGTTATCCATTTGGTATTAATTTCATAGTTTATATGAGTTGTGTGTTAGCATGGTATGCACTTAGTGTGCAGGTCATTTTAGTAATCATTTTAGTAAATGTAAATGGTTGATATATGATTGCTTGATCTCCTTATGAACAAGCTGTAACTATCTTAGTTTATAAATATTATCAATCAACTCCTCTTCAAAAATTTCATAACTTGTGTCTAACTATCATATGGTAACTCTGTTTTCAGTTTACACCCATATTGGTAGAATTGATGAGTATATATGTTATTTCCGTAGGTTAGATTTATCTAGTATAAATTTAAACATATAGGCAGCGTTATAAATATTATTTTTTTGCATGTTTTTCAGTCATCTGGAGCAGAGATTAAATGCAAGTTGGCATTAGGTTCTGTTGAACATATTGTTGCTTATGCTACTGTTATGGACTGTGATGATCGCAATCAGCTTATTCATGGTGCTCCACTTGGGGATGATATCTGCGTGTTTCTATCTATGAGGCGGTTGAGGAGAAAGCAATAAAGGTCCCATTTCCGATTAAAGATGAAATTGAAACTGTTAAGCAGGCTATGAGGAGTTGGGTAGCATGGCCTAAACAGCTAATCATAAGGTCACTTGTGAAGGTAACAAAGTATAAATGAAACTACTGCGATCACATTCACTTGTTTAAAGAAATTTTCTTAAGTTTAGATAAGCTGCATAACATCTAGGTTACATTTATTTCCTTGTTCTAGAAACCTATCAAGGATAATGCTAAGAAGAAAAGGAAAAAGAAAGAGACAGCGGATGAAGACTCAGAGGTACAATTTAGCTTGGCGTCAATGGCACCTACATTACCAGAATCATTGAAGATGCTATGTCAGTGGGGTGAAGACAAATTTAGAGACGGGCGTACCATCAGCTTCCACATTGAACCTGAAGTCTTCGGATATTCTCGCAAGACCTTTCTAATGGGATCAGATGTTCGGCAACTTGCAAGCATGAGGGAACTTAGTGGAACTTGCATTGCTGTGTACCAAAGGTAAAAAAAAATTCAAATTTTCCATTACATATCATTGCTGCAAGTATGGTTGCTGAAAGTATTTTATTTGGTGTAAATGCTTGATAGGTATCTCTATGAGCAGTTGATTGCTTATAAAATGGTAGACATGGTTGCATTCATTGACCCTTCTCTAATTGGTGCAAGTGGGTCTGGGAATAGAACTGTTAGGGCCCAACACATTAGAGATAGGCTTGTAACTGCAAAACCAGGACAGATGTTCATGTTGCCATATAACTCGGGGTAAGTCCATGAAAGTTCTGTTTTTCGTATATTGTTTGCAATCAATTTGTGCCATGTTGAACATATATTCTATTACAAGATATATGACTATTTTGTATGCATGTAGTGATCATTGGATGTTGACAATTGTTAATCCGAACCAAGGCACTGCCTATTTTTTGGATCCTCTGAAAAGACGCTTACCCACCGGAGATTGGATGTCTATAGTGGAAACGTAAGTCGCTGCTATAGATAATGCATTGCTGAGATCATTATATCTATTTAAAAATATATGTTGCCCCTTTCTGTTTCTCTCACATCTTCATTTTCTTGTTTTGATGTAGTGCACTAGGTATGTATAATTCTGAAAGGAAGAGGAAAGGCCGGAGTTCAGTTATGTGGAAAAATTTGGCTGTAAGTTTCACCTATGTATATAGTTGTCTTGGAAAAAATAGTATTTGGTTTGTTGTTTAATCATCATTTGTTTTTAGGGCATACCTCCCCAACCTAGCAACAAGGAGTGTGGGTACTTTATCATGCGATACATGAGGGATATTATTGAGGATAAAGACCTGTCATTATTTCTTGTAAAGGTAAACCCGCCTATAAATGTAGTCACTTTACTTGGTTTCTATTGAGATTGTGGACATAACAGTTATGCATGTCTTTGCCTCACTTTGATATAATACATTGGTTTCAGTGGGAGAGGAGAGGTAGCAGCCACTATACCCAAGCAGACATTAATCAGATGCGAAATGAGTGGGCAAAGTTTGTGGTAAAGGCGTATGTGTAGGAGATGAAGGAAAGCATTTCCCATGACATAGGTTATTGTTGAAGGAAAACATCATTTTGGCGTGCTTTTCTGATGGTACAATATCCATGCACCATGTCGCATGTTTTGGAACAAATATTATGTATTTGTACCAGCTTTTGATGTCCCAAGTCGATGGACATGCATTTGAGTGCTTTTCTTCTTTTTATTTTGGATGGGATGATTGGGAAATGCTCCATTTTAACATTTGAGGTTTATAATATGGGTTGGATTATTCATTTGATAGTTTGCAATATGATTTGTTTACAACTGATCTCTGCTTAATAATTAGGTCCAAATGGAGCACCATTAGTAATGCACAAAATGCAGGCAATAAAAATTGTCATACAACAGATTTAATGTTAATGTTATGTTGTCTCAATACCACAAAATCCGGGTACTCACACAATGCATTCTTATATATCACACAATGGTTTTACCAAAATGTATCTCTTCAATTACACTCACACAACTATAACAAATGTGTTCTTATATATCACACAATGGTTTTACCAAACATGCGTCTTTTGAATTACACTCACACAACTGTAACAAATGCGTTCTTATATATCACACAATGGTTTCACCAAAAATGCGTCCTCTCAATTACACTCACACAACTATAAAAACATAACTACGTTGTCCAGAACTAAGCTACACAACCACCATAGTCTCTAACTGAAGTCTGACGACAAATCAGAAGACAGTGAAATTTAAAAAAACGTTGTCTGATAATGTTTTCCAACAACATATTGAAATAAGTTTCGTTGTCTGATGCATGCACCAACCATGCGAAGCATGCCTGCGCAATAGCTCTGCCTACCATCTGCCGAGAGAAGGCACAACGCTGATAACAAGAGTATGTCGACTGTTTTCATATCATACAATGGTGCATCACCGTTGTGCTATTTTTCATCACACAACGCGCCGATACACAACGGTGGCTGTCAATATCCCACAACGAAAAATATCCGTCGTCTGTTTCATTTTTTGGCCTAGTGTAGTAAAGATCAAACTGTCCATCTGATCATTAGGGAGACATGAAGCCTAAAAACATGTAACTTATGTATTTACGCAATTCATAATTAAGCATACTATAGTACTAACAGTGATGTTTACCTACTCAGTTAATTAAAGTTGTGCTGAAATGCTGAATTGTCATTGAATTTATAAATTAAATGGTGGAGAAGAATTTAAATACAATGATAATTAAGCACAACTAAGTATAAAGATTAATTGAGTATGTGAAATTACTGTTAGTCCCAAAATCTATTTCCTAATAAGCACATCTCATGCACAAACCATGTTTCTTGATTCATAAGTTATTAATATGTGCTGGTGCTAAGTCCTATTAAACCAGGTCTTACAATATTGTGTGTTTAGACATTCAATCAAATGTAAGGAAAATGGGGAGCTACTCCAACGTTGACTAATTACCACTTCTTCTTTTTTAAACTTCTATTGGTACAAAGGTTGGTGAGGCATGAACTTGTTGAACCATCACTGAAAATATGTGACTGTTACAGATCGGAGTTTCAACACTTTTCTAAAGACTTCTGTTAGTAGATAACCACTCCGAAAAACAAACCAAATATCTTCCAATATTTAGAGCAATTAATAATCTTAGGCTGTCATCGACAAACACATGTTAGAGATGTCGTGGATCTCTCACCAAAGTAGTACGTTGTACAATCATTTGAACTTATTGTTGGAGCAAGTTCACCCGTTGGGTCACCGGGTCACCTATTATTCACTACTTTTTAATGTTTATTTCCACTCTCTGGGTCACAGGCACAGTTTTCAATAAGACGTGGGTCGCCAGGTCAGCTTGCAGGTCACCAAGGTGACCCAGAAAGTGACCCAAGGTACGAAATACACTGTGTCCATGACTCAGAGAATGAAAATGCACATAAAAAACAGTGAGTAGTAGGTGACTTGGTGACCCACGGGTGGACTTGCTCTTGAAGATTAAGAAAGCACCAGCCAGCCATGGAGAAAATGGATGACAGCAGCGTAGAGAGTTAAAAGTGAGAATGATTTGATTGCAGGCTGCCTTGTTTAAAAGCATAATTCTCGAGCTAGGCAGTTTTTGGTGGGGTGTTACATGTTTGTCTTTGTATAATGCAGTTTAATTATCTAGGTACACGGTTGGAAAATGCGGCATGCGAGCTATGTATTTTTAATTAGGTAACTAAGTATGGCACAGGATGAATAGAGAACCAGAAAGAATATAAACAAGTGTGGGCGTTCTCCACATAGTACGTAGTATGTTTCTGAGTTCTCCAGCTCATAATACAATAAAATTGATTAGCATGAATCCGTTTTTGGAGTCTAAGCTGGCTTTGAATGATAATGGGAATGATTACGCCATAAAGAAAGTAGAAAGTTCATTGAAAGAGTCCAAAGCGCAAATCTCAACATCAAACCCAAAAAGTTATGCATTTACTTAATTAAACCTTTGATTAACTATTCTTCTGTTTTTTTTTGGCAAAGTTGATTAACTATTCTTCTGATCATCAACTTTCGGGCAAAGAAAAAAAAACACATAAAAACAAAGGGAATCGAATTCTACATGCAGAATGCAATTTCGTCGCTTTCATTCTATAGAAATAATCTTATTTTTCATGATTTGCAAGACAGAGAATAGAACATAGTGGGACTCAAACCCACACGCATATTTCTTAATCTTTCTTTCTAGAAACAAATAATTGAGGGGAATGGATGTGAAAAAACTTTGAGTCAGACTCAAAACGGGTGTAACTAAACTGAGTGGAATAGGGTATGGTGTCTAGTTCAAAATGGACACACATCCACATTACTGGTAGTTTAAATAAATGAGAGCTCCACATGTAATGCACAACATTAAAGAAAATTTTATGGCAAGTATTTTGAGACATGGTAGACGGAATATCATTTCCATCCCCATGAACCACCAACCCCTGTCAATAGAGAATTTTTTTTAAAAAAAATGAGGCTAAGTTGTATGAAAGGGAAACGGACAAACACACAAACCACACAACCTTAAAAACCTAATTAAAGAAATGGAGAATATGTGTTCTCTGGAGAGGAAAAGATTAATTATGTATGCACCCTATATCAATAAAATATGTTTTTGTTTATGCACAAAAACTTTCCAAATTAAGTACTCTTTTACATGATTGGCTTTGTTCAAAAACATACTTATAGAAATGAATGCCCCATTAGAAAAGGGAGACCTTGACAGTAGTTTTAGTGTGTTTTTGATTTGCATCCTAATGAACAAAAACCTCAATGGCTCTTGGTGATGTGTGGAAGAGATCATTCAAAAATTGAATTTGAAGTTCAGTTTATGTTAAAATAGTAATGTCATTGATTGTGAATTTGATGAGCTTTTGAAAGACATAGTAGTTTTAGGTGAGGATAGAGAAAGATGGGTGACTATCTGTTGAGAGTTTGAGCCTTTCTCTCAGAAAGAAAAATAAAGATAGGATCTTATGCAATTTCTGTGTGATTTGGTGTTGTTAGTCGTGAAATAGAATAATCAAAAGCCCCTGCCAACTGAAACTCAAGTTTAGCGTGATACAAGCTTGCAAATATGGTGGGGATATCGGACAACAACGACATCTAAATCTTCATCACCAGCCAATAACACTAACATGGGCTTTAAGATTTAGAGTGCACAATATAATAGACTTATTCTACCCTAGCCTTTGCTGTAGTTAATTAAGTGATCAAGAACAGAAAATAAAGTAAGTTTAATCTAACTTATCGATGTAAAAAATACTCTAGTTAATTAAGTGATCAAGAACAGAAAACTATTATGTGTATAGTATGATTATCTGAGACAGTTCATACTACTTCCAAATTAACATTCATTATATAATTCAATTCTCATTATCACTTCTTTGTAGATTTAAATATTTAAGCCAACACGTATGGCTTTGATATGAGTAAACATGTCAAAGACCCCTCATGCGGCATCTTTTCCCTTCTCTTTTCACCAAAAAGCATACTACACGAGAAAGATGGTTCTGCTAGTTGCCCCGGCCCATACCCTTCAAGACCACACCATTCTCCTCACTCCCATGGTTTTTGAACCGGCTTCAAGACCTTGTCTTTCTCTTCCTTTTTGCCTCTTTTCCCACTTTTTATACTCCCTTTTGTGAAACAAAAATACTAGTATTTTGTTCGAACATCTTCATCTTCTTCTTCAGATATATTTTTTTCCTGGTGTCTTTTGTTTTCTTTTGTTCCAACTTCCAAGTGCGAAAGGCTAACGACAAATTCATAAATAATTATTGAAGCTTGATAAAAAAGTTGAATATTTAATCCCTCAAGTGAGAATTTTTCAGGCACATTATTCTCAAGAGATGATATGATAATGAAACTAAAACTTACATAGACAAATATCTACAGAAGAAAGTAAAAATCAACTTTGTAAGGCAATAAGTTTATCTCAATAGAACATAATGAGTAAAGATAGACCTCACCGTTATCTATATTTGGTCGTCAACCGCTAGAGAGCGCATGACTGCATGGGTGACTAACCTAGCACTTCTCTTCCATAAATGGCTCCGCATGTATAGTATTTTAGATTGCTGTTTATGCTTTCTAAGTATAGAGGATATTCGAATTATTTTTTTAAAGGAAAAACAAAATGGGGTTACACTGTCCGACTTGTGGTCTCTTTGTATGAATAAGCAATTTTGCCAAAAGTAGATGAAAAGCTGTGGGGGAGCATCTTCAAGGAATCAAGGCCTTGTTTCTTCCTCAAAATAGAGTGTTATCCCGTACCGCTTGAAGTTTTCATACTGTTATGAACAAATTCATATGATGGAAAAATGGTTAGGTAAC
Source organism: Rosa chinensis (assembly GCF_002994745.2). NCBI lineage: Eukaryota > Viridiplantae > Streptophyta > Magnoliopsida > Rosales > Rosaceae > Rosa > Rosa chinensis. The sequence continues at coordinate 17,805,352 of NC_037090.1, forward strand.
CGTCACTTTAACCAAAAATGGTAAGAAGCCACGAGATTCTTCTTTTTAAAAAATAAAAAATAAAGTAAGAAGCCACGGGTTTAGGGCACCACTAGTTTTAATTACTCCAAAAAGACTCTTTTCGAATATTATTCACTAAAGTTTAAAAAATTTTGAAAACGAAAAAAGGGTTTTCTCCCTAGCCTCATAGGTCTCTTCGACTCCAGCCGCTTCTGTTCCGACGTTTCAAGCCAAAGCTCGTCCGACGGTGGCCTGCGTCAGTGTGGCCTTTAGCTATGCTGATTTGCGGCGCTGCTGTCGGACGAGCGATGTTTTCCAGGCCTTCTCTGTGGCTCTTTGGGTTGTGCTGGACAGGGAAGATTGGCAGTGGTACCAATTTTCAGGAGTGGTGATAGCGGCTTCACGAGGCAGTGTCTACTCTCTCAGGGCGGCTTCGGCGCTGGTAAACCCAACTCCGGTTGGGTTTTTTTGATGGGTAGTGCGGCTTTGGGTGGTGACGGCGTAGGGGAGGTGTCGACGTCTTCTGGAATGGTGGGTGGCGACGAAGGTCGCGGTGTTGTAATCCTGTTGCAGGTGGTGGAATGGGTTTTGAGCTGGGTTGGCCTTGTTGAGCCTTGGTCCTGGGCTTGTACTCTCCATTGGATCCTGTTTGGGGCTGTATTGTTTTAAGTTTTTACGTAGTATTATTTCCAATAATTAATTCCTTATTTATAAGAAAAGTTAGGCACTTTTGTGCGCCTAGAGGCTTGCTAATTTTTAGTGAGCATAAGTTTACATAGCTATGGTTTCTTTTTACACCAAGTTAATAAATCTCCTAGAGTACCATAATTGAGTGCATAGAAGACGAGACATTCAAGATAATTTTCTTAGTGTACACTGAAATTTGTAGTTGTGTGGTCTCCTAAAATTCAAGTGAGCATCATTGTATTAGTGGATGATACCCGTATTCCCTTACCTGCTTGACCACTGAGTTAGGGTACAAGCATATAAGATTTATTTATATGTGTCGTTCTGACTTTGAGAGATTAAATGAAATTTCTATTACTCTGTAAATAATATTAATAATAATAAATTTAAAAAAATTCTCCAAAAAGACAAATGATTTTTCACCATTACTACTAGGGTTAGGTTAGGTGTCAAAATTAGAAAGGTGAAAGGACCACATGGCAGTGAAATGACATCAGTTGCCGCCGTATTGCATTTCGACTTCTCAATTTTTAACTCAACCTTTTCTTCATTGCCAAAAAAAACCTCTACCTTTTCTTAGTAACAACTAAGTTTTAACCCTGCACAGTTGTGCTGTAAATTAATCTATAACTAAATTTATACAAATCAAATTACACTTGTGGACAGAGGGACTGGATTGTTATTGAGAGAGCTATAAGGCATTATAAAAGAGGGAGAAACAACGAGAGAAAAACCAGAAGGCCCAAAAAACAAAGAGAGAACTTTCTTCTCTCTTACAGCTCTTGATTCTCTTTTGCTTTTCTGTTGTTTTCTGTTGGCCACATTTGTACGTATACGCGTTGTTCTGCTTCTGTTTTCTCTTGATTTCAGAAGCAGAGAATCTGCATTTTTAGAGAAAATAACAAAGAGAAAACAGAGCTTCTTGTGAAGCCTTTTTTTGTACAATATTCTTCAGGTTGTTTCTGTGGTTTTCTGTGCTTGGTACCTTGAGATCTGACCACCTGGGTTTTTTGTTTTCATTGAAATGTGTTGGTGATTATCAAAACAAGCAAAAGACCCTCACATAGGAGAAGAGAAATATTCATTTCTTTAGTACAAAAGAGGCTCTGAAAAAGAAACCTTTATACATTTTTCCATAGCTTCCTCTTCACCCATTTGCTCTCTCTGTGTTTTTGCTCTGTTTCTATTGCAAGAAATAACACAAGATAGTTCACAAATGGAGCGGCTTTCGTCGGCAGCGGTTCTTCCAGACTCATTCATAGGCGCGAGAGATGACATTTTCATGCAATTTGGATTGATTTGGAATCTGATCAAAGCCCCATTGATCGTTCCTCTGCTAAACCTCGGAGTGGTTCTCTGCTTGATCATGGCGGTTATAATCTTCGCCGAGAGGCTTTACATGGGCATTGTCATTGCTCTGGTACACCTTTTCGGGCGAAAACCGGAGAAGCGATACAAATGGGAGCCCATGAAAGATGATGTTGAGTTGGGAAGCTCGACTCATCCCATAGTTCTGGTCCAAATCCCTATGTTCAATGAAAGAGAGGTCCTTATCTCATCTGTTGTTGCATTTCTAGTTGGTGATTTCTAGCTTTTAACAATTCAAAAACACATGCAGGTTTATCAACTTTCAATTGGAGCTGTTTGTGGGCTATCATGGCCTGCTGATAGACTCATCATTCAAGTCCTTGATGATTCAACAGACACAACTATCAAGGTACCCGCTACTCAAAACACCCAACATTTCAAATAGTTTTGGGCAAAATTAGCTAAATCCCACTACTTGAAACATTCATCAAATCTTAATCCAACATGTTGATGGGTTTGGAGGTTAAATTAGTAAAATGTGTATTGCATGTATAGGCCATGGTAGAGCGAGAGTGCCAAAGATGGGCAAGCAAAGGCATAAACATCAGGTACGAAATCAGAGACAACAGAACTGGGTACAAATCAGGGGCTCTCAAAGAAGGCCTGAACCGCAACTACGTCAAAAACTGCGATTACGTCGCCATTTTCGACGCCGACTTTCAACCGGAGCCAGATTTTCTCTGTCGCACCATTCCCTTCTTCATCCACAACTCCAATATCGCTCTAGTTCAGGCTCGCTGGAGATTCGGTGAGTAATTCATTTCATTTTTCTCTAAATTTAATCAAAGTTAATTTTGGGTGCGGGTTCTGAAATTAAATCTGTCGGTGTGTCTATTCTTGGGTTAGAAGATTGCTTATGTTTCATGCTCAAAAAAAAAAAAAAAAGGATGGCCTATGTTTTGCCACGTGTTTCGTGTTAATTTTAGGGTTTAGGGACCCAAAGGATGAGAAATGAAATGTGGAAAATCAATGGGCCTTTGTGTCTCTCTGATAGAGGCCTCTTTGAATATGTGTTTGTGGTGTGGTCAGTTTTCAATGGTCACAGATGGGGTGGTCTGGTTTAGCTGGATGACACTACCCATACCCATAAATAATAATCTTAGACCTAATTCATTTGGGTGCATTTTGGACAATTTGATAAGGCAGTTATGAAACTAAACAGGAATCACTAGTCATTATAGTAAAGCAGCTATAAAAGAGGTTTGTTAATGATAATTAACATAAGAACGTTGTGGCTGAAGAGTTGGATGGACCACAGTACCCCTATCAGGAAGAAAAGAAAAGAAACTATGGGGGTGAAATTCAGAGTTAATACTGAACTATCTAGTTGGAAACACAAATGACAATTACATTCGACTGATTCGAGTAACTTTTTTATGGGAAGATTGCATATTTGGTCCTGTGTTTAGTGGTGTAAAAAAATGGGCGTGCTTCTCACATGCATGGTTAATTAATCTTTCCATTTTCTTTAACTGCGACGTTTATCTCCTTCAAAAAATTTGGTGAAGTAGCCAACATTGTTAAACAGAGGGACCGGCTTGTTATCCGATTAAAATACACAGATAAAAAACACGACTGTCTCTTTCAATATAACTCAGTCCTGCAAGTAGTTTGGTAGAACTTAGAAGCACGTTTCTTCAAACAAACAATGCGCATTTCCACATTAGCAATTTGTGGGCATGGAGATTGCAGATCACATTGTAAGGGGTATATCTGTCTTTCATGGAATTGTTCTCTTCTTCTTTCTAAACTAGGCAGAACAGAAGCATGTGCATTCTTAATGGTGGACCTCAATTCCTACAGTCCTCTAGTCTCCTAGTCACTTTCCAACCTACACTTACCAACAGTTGAGCTAATTCTCTGTTACATCATTATTGCAATAATAAAAGTCATGCAGATTGTAGCAGCAGCTACTTCACTGAATTACTGAGTTTGCTTTGCCTTTTTGGCTGTTTTGCAGTGAACTCTAATGAGTGCATGATGACAAGATTGCAAGAAATGTCACTGGATTATCATTTCACAGTTGAACAAGAAGTGGGCTCTTCCACTCATGCATTCTTTGGATTCAATGGTATTTCTCAGTTGTTTCTCACCATACAATAATTATGATATAGAAGTCATCAACTGCATACTAACTTTGGATCAATGTCAAGTATATATATGCTAACTTTGGTTGATATAATGATATAGGGACTGCTGGTGTGTGGAGAATTGCTGCAATCAATGAGGCTGGGGGATGGAAGGACCGGACCACGGTGGAAGATATGGATCTGGCTGTTCGAGCGAGCCTCAAAGGCTGGAAATTTGTATATCTTGGTGATCTGCAGGTAGATTTTTATTGACCTATGCTTTTTTCTTTTTCTGCATTAATGCATTCATCCAATTGTTGTATTTTGCTCAAAGGCAGAACTATGCATGGTCTTGAGGAAAGCCAAAATAGGGTGGTTTGTGTGACTAAAAGACTAACCTTTTCTCATGCATGTGTTCTAGTGTACTTTGATTATTGCGTACATTTATTCTAAGTTGGTAGATTCCAATCCCAAATGTGTCACAGATCCTTCTCTGCATATAGAATCTTACTTAATTTTCTTTACAGGTGAAGAGTGAATTGCCAAGTACTTTCAAGGCCTACCGCCACCAACAACACAGGTGGTCTTGCGGTCCGGCTAATCTTTTCAGGAAAATGGTGTTGGATATTATAAGAAACAAGGTTAGCTGTTTTCTTCTTGTACCAATTTTAACAAATGGAAGAAAGTAAAAATTGGAAATGAGTGAATAACTAACCCTCATCTTTTTCATATGTTTACTACAGAAAGTATCAGTATGGCAAAAATTTCATGTGATTTACAGCTTCTTCTTCGTTAGGAAGATCATAGCACACATCAATGCCTTTTTCTTCTATTGCATTGTCTTGCCGGGAACTGTTCTCGTGCCTGAAGTTACCGTACCAAAGTGGGGTGGAGTTTACATCCCTACCATAATTACCCTTCTTAATGCAGTCGGCACTCCAAGGTCTAGTTTTCTTTCGAGCTTTTCCTTTTGTATTCATTCAGCATTCAAATCTGTAATAGATATTTCTTCTTGTAAAATGCAATAACTAAAAAAATTTCGGTTTTCAAAAGATTGATAGGAATGCATGTGACCCCGCTCTATCAATTCCCACGGATTCTGATGGTTTCTTCTTTCTGTTGTATAACTTTGCAGGTCAGCGCACCTGTTGGTCTTCTGGATCCTATTCGAGAACGTCATGTCACTGCACCGTACAAAGGCTACGATCATTGGTCTACTAGAGGGTAGTAGTGTGAATGAATGGATCGTCACTGAAAAGCTTGGAGATATTCTTAAGAATAAAGTAGGAGCAAAAGCGCCCAGAAAATTTCGATTCAGGATTGGAGAAAGGTATGCATCCTCCCATCGAGTACTCCCTATGACATTAAAACGAGAATTTTTATGTTCGGTAGCACTTAACCTGATCAGTTTGCATTTTCTCTCTAAATGTTGGCAGGCTTCATTTGACAGAGCTTGCTGTGGGATGTTATCTCTTCTTTTGTGGCTGTTATGATGTCCTCTTTGGCAAAAATAACTACTTCATCTTCTTTTACATCCAAGCCTTAGCCTTCTTTATCATGGGGTTTGGGTACGTTGGGACATTTGTTCCCACCTCTTAGTGCGGCAGCCAAAAATGACTAAGGTCCTCTTCTTCTGCTAGGCAATATGCCAGCATCATTCATTTCAGCCATTATAGCTTGTAAAAGTAGAAACCAACAAGCAAAGTCTTTGTTTAGGTAGAGCATAAGATTTCAAGATGATCGACTCAGGAAGAATTAGTTCGTTCATCTCTTGTGGATATTCAAGAAAAGCAAGGAAATTACAGTACCGATTGCTGTTATGGGAGTGCAACACACACGAAAAGGCAAAAGGTCAAGGAAACTTGAGGGACCTCAATCAGGAAAACTTCTTTCAATTGTATTTTGTGAGATAGATCTCTCTTTTTTTTTCTTTTTTTGTTTTTTGTTTTTTGTTTTTTGTTTTTTGTTTTTTGTTTTTTGTTTTTTTTGTTTTTTTGTTTTTTTTTCCCGATTTTCGGTTGAATGTGCTGAAAAAGCCAATCAGATGAATAAAATCTGTGAAAGTCGGTTTGGTGTATGAAGTATTCGAATTTCAAAATAGATTCACTACCAGTGAAATACAAGCAGATTTGTTGGGTTGCAATTGCAGACTAATACCAACAAACAATTCAATACCATTGTTCCAAACAGAACCACATCAATCTTATCATTTAGAGAGAATACAAAACATTAGTAATGACAAAGCCGAGACATTTTCGATCTATAGGCCCAGAAATGGATGGGACATTAGGTTGGAATTGCATTCGGTATTCAAAGCCTGCAAAGTGCAGGAGACCAAGCAAAATAATATTTTTTGAACGATTCTGCTTTGCATTGATGAGCATCCAACTAAAGACAGGGACAAGTCTTTTTCTTTACTCAATTATGCAGAGCTTGAGAGGCTTTTAGTACATTATTGAATGACCCCCACAAAGTTCTTGGTCCATCAACAGTTGCAACAATAACCAACCTAGCAACCATTGATTTTAGTAGGCGGTGGGTAGCATTCCAATTTCCAGCATTATGCCTTCTTCAAAGTTTGGCATATTTAACATGTCAAAAGAGATGGTGGGGGTAATGACAAAAGCCCATGAAAGACCCTACTCTCAATAGTTGGGCTTTTAGTGGCATAAACAGTATAAGGAGAAAAGGAGGGTTGTAACCTGTACTGCAAGTAATAATACATGACAGATAGCAAGAGCCTTTACAAGAGATCACCTAAACCCTCATCCCTAGATAGCTAGTTTAGGTGATTGTGTCACAAAGTTTTCTTCAACAGATGGCCCAAATTTTGAATTTTGACAAAGACCAACATATACACCAATTTCAGAACATCGTCAGATAACTAAAACTCAATTGATACATAGCACTTTTACTAAAACTCAATGCATACACACACTTTTTAACCAACACATAAGCAGAGCTCAAAAAGCCTCCATGCCACTATGAACAGTCTGAAGCAACTGTAGATTGCATGCCACTATAACCGCATCCTCGATTACTTCTTGAATTAAGGCAATACAAGTGAGAGATTACTTTATCCCAAGTCTAGTAGCTTATAAAGTTATAAGTAGATAGCATGATGGAAATGGAAGACAGAGATTTTGAGAAACCGCCCTCACCCAATATACCAATCAAACGAACCAGTAAAAACAAAAACCCCCCAATTCAACCACAAACTTCAAAGATAAAGAAAACACAGAGAGAAATAACAATCATTAGCCATGCTGATTAGGCTATTTTTTTATCCAATCAAAAGCAGACACGTATCCTTTTTTTTTTTTTTGGGTTTGAGTCAAAAGGGTTTAAGAAGGGTTTTAGCAAACAGAAACGATCTCATTTTGAACAAACGCTATGGCAAGGCGCGTCTCTCTTCTTCTTCTTCCTAAGTCTCTACCCACCAAAACCCAAAACCTCCGATCAGTTTCTCTCTGTACAGACTCCGACCCAAGAATCCAACCCTCCAATTCAAACCACCAAGACCAGCAACGCCATGAACAAGTCCGCAAGCTCCGAATCCTCCTCCAGCAGGGCCGAACCGACACCGCAAATCGCTTCATCAAGTCCCTCATTCTCCCCACCTCGCCTTTCTCCTCCCCCTCCGACCTTTACAACCTCTTCTCCCTCTCCGCTCCCTCCATGACACCCACATTCTCCGACATGCTCCTCACGGCGTGCACGGAGTCCAAGATGCCCAGCGAAGCAGTTGAGTTGTATGGTCTGATGAGAAAGAGCGACCTCCGTCCGAGTTTGGCCACTCTCAATATGCTGCTAGAGTGCTTGGTGGCTTCGAAAATGTTCAGAAAAACCCTTGAGTTGTTTTCGCAGATTTTCGAGTCTGGTAAGGGCATTCGGCCGGATAAGTTCACTTACGGCAAGGCGGTGCAGGCGGCGGTGAAGCTGGGGGACTTGACTAGGGCTGTTGAGCTTGTGGAGTGCATGAAGAGAGAGAGGTTGAGTCCGAATGTGTTCATTTATAATGTTTTGATTAGTGGGTTGTGTAAAGAGAAGAAAATGAGGGATGCAGAGAAGGTGTTCGATGAAATGCGTGAGAGGAGGGGAGTGCCGACTTTGGTTACTTACAACACGTTGATCGATGGGTATTGTAAGGTGGGTGAGTTGGAGAAGGGGTTTGGGTTGAGAGAGAGGATGAAGGATCAGAAGGTGGAAGCGAATGTGGTGACTTATAATACAATGCTTAATGGGCTTTGTAAGGCAAAGAGAATGGAGGAAGCGAAAGGGGTGTTGGAAGAGATGGAGGCTCATGGATTTGTGCCGGATGGTTTTACTTATAGTATACTTTTCGATGGACATCTGAGGTGTGGTGATGATCAGGGTGTGTTGGCTTTGTTTGAAGAAGCAACCAGGAAAGGTGTGAGGATCAATGGGTATACTTGTAGTATTTTGTTGAATGGGTTGTGCAAGAAAGGAAAGATAGAGAAAGCGGAGGAGATTTTGAAGAAATTGATGGAAACTGGTTTTGTTCCGGATGAAGTAGTGTATAATACTCTGGTGAGTGGATATTGTCGACAATCTGACATTGACAGAGCCATTTTGGTCATTGAGAAAATGGAAGCTCGTGGGTTGAGGCCAAATTGCATCACTTTCAATTCTTTGATTCACAAATTCTGTGAGACAAAGGATATGGATAGGGCGGAGGAATGGGTACAGAAGATGGTAAAGAAGGGAGTTTCGCCGAATTTGGAGACGTATAACACCCTTATTAATGGCTACGGGCAGATTTGCACATTTGATAAGTGTTTCCAGATTCTTGAAGACATGGAAAGTAAGGCAATTAAACCAAATGTTGTGAGCTATGGTTCCCTTATAAATTGTTTATGCAAGGATGGGAGACTTCTTGAAGCTGAAATACAACTCAGAGACATGGTAGGCCGAGGGGTTTTGCCAAATGCACAGATATATAATATGCTCATTGATGGTAGCTCTACAGAGGGGAAGCTGAAAGATGCTTTCAGATTTTTTGATGAGATGGCAAAAAATGGGATAAGTCCAACACTTGCAACCTACAATGCAATCATACATGGACTCTGCAAGAAAGGAAGGATGATTGAAGCTGAAGATTATGTGTCTCAAATTACAAGCAGTGGTTATAGTCCCGATGTCATCACATACAACTCCCTAATTTCAGGTTATTCTGATACAACAAACACCCAGAAATGTCTGGAATTATATGAAACTATGAAGAATCTGGGCATCAAACCTACTTTGAATACGTATCATCCTTTAATTAGTGGATGTAGCAGGGACAATATGGTATTAGCAGAAAAGTTGTTTAATGAGATGTTACAAATGGGCTTGCATCCTGATCGAATCATATATAATGCACTCATCCACGGTTATGCAGAGCATGGAGATACTCAGAAGGCACTTTCTTTGCACTGTGAGATGGTAAACCAGGAAATCAATGTTGACAAGATGACGTATAATAGCTTAATTCTTGGGCACTTCAAACAAGGAAAGGTGTCAGAGGTAAAGGACCTCGTCAATGATATGAAGGCTAAAGGATTGGCACCTAAAGCTGATACGTATAACTTACTTGTGAAGGGACACTGTGAACTAAAGGACTTCAGTGGCGCATATTTTTGGTACAGGGAACTGGTTGAGAATGGTTATCTTCTAAACGTCTCCACATGCAATGAGCTTACAACTGGCCTCCAAAAGGAGGGGAGGTTTCAAGAGGCCCAGGTTATCTGCTTAGAAATGAGTGCTAAAGGAATGGATGATGTTAGCTCTAATGAAGATGCAATTTCTGTTGCCAAGGTGTAGGCAATAAATGCTTCTGTGTTGAAATTTTTCTGCACAAGAATTCGTCAAGAGAGATATAAAGATAGCATATTGTCAAGCCGGTAGCCAACTACCCATAGTGTACATGTCTGTTGGAAGATCCTTGAAGAAGAATACAGTTTACCTCCAAAAAAGAGTTAGTCAGACATGTCATACAATATGAGAAGTAAACTAGCAACGGTTGGCAGGTGGGAGTGAGCAAGGAGCTTTGATGACTTTGTAGAAAGTTACCAGTTGAAAAGCTTCGAGCTTGCCAAATTTATCTCCAAGGAATCCCAAGGTAGGTTATCTGTATAACTATAGCTGCATTGTGAATGTTGTGTTTCCTAAGAATTACATAGTTTTGTGGTTATTCTCAGAGCAAAATTCTACCTTGAACGTATAAGGAAAGGTAGAATGTGGTCATGCTTAAGCCAAAACTTGACTACTTTCAAAACTTGACTACTTCATTTAGGTTGTATGCTCATTTTGGAGGCCAGTTGTGCATTGGATTTCTATCTTATATCCCAGTTAATGCCTCAACATTTTTCATCTTACATATTTGCAGATGCAAAGTTTTCCTTGGAGTATGCTGTGATAAAGAAGTTTCGGGTGTACATCCATGTTGCGGCTACTCAATTTGGGTTGCTTGGATACATGGTCGAATGGTAATCGGGAAGTTGCCAGCTTCAATTTGTTGCCTTCTGTGCCTGATTGTACTTTATGATTGAAGTACTATGTTGAATTCTTATCACACAACTTGCATATGCTCAGTACTTATTTACATATATGCTTGAATCACTTGAATCGGAATCAATCAAACTCTTAACCTTCACTTTCTTTCTTATAGAATGAATTTCCTATAAGGTATGCTACAACCTTCTAGTGTGTTAAATATGTTCTATTTGATAAAGTAGTTGAAGTATTCTACCACACTACAATTTGATTGCCTTCCAGTGTGTTGGACAAAATTAAGTTGCAGACTCGTCCTGATCGTGTTTGCACCTTCTTAATGAAAACGCCTTTAGAGTTTAGACTTTTGCAGCCCTCGTAACATCTTAGTCCAGTTGTAGCTTTTCTTTCTCGCCATCTTATGTACCCAGTGATACTTGATCAAGAAATGCTTATTGGAAAGAATTAGGCAGACGGTCCATGATGGATGGGTCTTATGACGAAAGCCTAGCTTATTTAGCTTTTGGTATATGAGAATGTAGATGCAACCTGAGAGCATGTTATTTATTGCATGATGTCAAAACTCACAACTACATGAACATTGGCTAGCTAAAGCACAACAGCATAATTAACCTTCGTCTGGAGTCTAGACAGAATATAATGTCCTCAGTGCTTCATTCCCAATCCACTGTGGGCTATGTAAAGGTTAATTGTGATGGTGCATTGCGGATGTAGTGGTAGAACTCCTTGGTGATTAAGCTATATGGCTGAGGCAGCGGTGCTTCTTGGTGTTACGAGGGCTTACTATACTCAAGGGAATCGACACTAGCCTAATTCATTGAAGAAATTAAACTTTACTAGAATAAGGTCTCTTCACTAGCCTTATTCAAAAGGAATTACAGCCTACATGGAATTCGGGTTGGTAGATTTGGTTGTATAGATCGATGCCATTAATATAACCATTGTAACCTCTGCCATTGTTTCCACCATTCCACTAGTTGATTCTGGTAAACTTGTTTGTGCCACCATAGTTTTGTCTTGCTGCCTCCATAATTCCTGTTGTTCCATATCCTCCATTGAAGTTGTTCCAGCCACCACCATCAGAGTCACATCTGCCATTGTTGTCATGAGCTAGCGTTAGAAAGTAGGATTTAGTAGACTGGTCTCTTCAGAAACTTTGACTCCAACAGCACTTAGCTGATCCCTAGCATGCTTAATCCTGTGAAGGTACTTTTCAATAGCATCTTGTGCCCTTCTGTATGGTCTGAAGATCAGTTTTGAGTTAAATGATAAATTGCCCTGAACACAGTAGAATACCTTTCATGCTGACTAAGCTATATGCTTCATTAGTTCATTGAAGTTCTGCTTGCAACTACATATTGCATTGCTTGATCCGACAAAGTTGCTTTGAGTAGACGACGTAAAGCCTTACCTATTCGCACCCACTCTTTATAAGCAGTAGTGACCTCAGCTGCCACACCTTCGTCTTTTGTGATGAAAAATTTGGGAGGACAGGGGTATTTAACTATGTACCATCGAAGTAACCTTACAGGTCATTGCCCTCTGGCACAAAACAGAGCTGAAAGCTCCATTTCAATTAATAAAATTGGAGTCATCCAATTTGATTGGGATAAAGACTCAGAAGTGAGTTAATGTGAGCTCGAGTTGCAGCCATTGAAACTGATTTTATCCAAGTAGATTAACCAACCAGAAATGACACTGTTGTGTACTATGAGCATACAAGCTAGAACAAGAACAGAGAAAGTTCAGTGATACAACTGTATTTGAGTGTGTAGGAAGAACCTCACAAGAGATAAATAGACAACCACTCAATCTTCAATACAAATATGAACACCAGTGTATTTACTACTTTTCACCCATCATCAACCCTTTGTCGGATTTAGGCAAATCCCTAGTATGATTCTTTCACCAGAGTAACCCTTCGTGGGATTCCTAGCATAACAGTACCCTTTTTGGGATAAAAATTACATTTCTGTGGATCAAGCATACTAGGGATCAGCTCAGTGCTGTTGGAGTAAAATTTGATTTGTTTTCTTGATCCTTTGGACGAAAGCACTCTGCTGGGTTGACACTGACACTGAGAGACGTGAAATAATACAACAGAAGGATTGCTGGAAATTCGATATAACTGAGTTTTAAAATAATATGAAAATTCCCTATGGCCACTTGTCTTACTAACCCATTCAACTGAACAGCAATTATCTTCTTCCGAAGACTATGTTTTGTTTTTGCAGTATGAGGAGTAAGCAAAGGAAACAATGGTTAGATGAGGCATGGAGAGCCTTCTTGAATTGATGTGAAGCAGAATCAAGGTAACTGCAAGCATCTCTTTTGCTTTTGGGCAGTGACTTGTGTCTGCTTCTAAACATGAGTTGCATTAGAACTTGCTAGACATAGCTGCCCGAATGCCCTTCACTACGTGATAAATGTAGTTGTGGATCAGGTGGTTTTCGTTTGTGTATGAGAGCAATATGCAAAAGGCATCAGCATGTGAGCAACTTGAGTATGGCATGTTTATCAGTTGAACCAATATCCTAGCGTACTCTAGTATGCAGAGGATGAACCCGGCCAGAATGATCTGCTAGTGTCCACTATTCAGTAAGCTCAAGATTGCCCTTACTTCCTAATCTGTATAGTAAAAGGCACTGAGCTTCATGTCTTAGCAAGCATCTAAAAAACCAACTTTTACTATACCTTCGAAACCTTTGCTTTTTCCATCTTTGTCGAACCTTAAATGTTTAACTTTATGCATCATTGATTATATGAAAATCAAAACCCAAAAGTGCACAAAATCCAGCATTTCACAAAAACAAAAACCCTACAGGGATTGCATCGCATCCATTATTATGAAACAAAACTAGAATCTCGTGCATGGACATACGTATTCTCTACTAAAACCACAGCCAAAACACATAAAACCTCAAAATCACAGAACTTTGAGAATATCATCAGCTCCACTGGAAGTGAAAGCACCACCTTCCTCCAAGTTCAACACCTTCACGACTCCATCTTCAGCCAAAAGCGAGTACCTTCTGGACCTGACTCCCAATCCCACCGGCTTATCACTCAAATCGAGCTCGACCCCGATGGCCTTGGTGAAGTTCCCATTCCCATCGGACAACAAAAGTACCTCGTCTCCGATCTTGAGGCTCTCCTTCCACGCCTTCATCACGAAGGCGTCGTTGACCGAAATGCAAGCGATGGTGTCGACCCCCTTGGCCTTGAGCTCGGCGGACTTCTCCACGAATCCGGGAACGTGCTTCTGGGAACAGGTGGGGGTGAAGGCGCCGGGGACGGCGAAGAGGACGGCCTTCTTGGACTTGGTCAGCTCAGAGACAGTGACGGTCTGGACGTCGCCGGCGGCGTCGAGGTAGGAGAGGGTGGACTCTGGGAGCTTGTCGCCGACGGAGATGGTGGCAGAGATGGGTTTGGCGGCGGTGGTGGAGAATTTGAGGGGTTTGGGGTGGGTCTGGTGTTTGAGAGAGAAAGGGGCGTAGGAGGATTTTGAAGAGAAGGGTTTGGCGGAGAAGAGGGAGGCTTTGGTTGTGGTGGTGGTGGTGGAGGAGAGGGAGAGGGATCTGGGGGCTGCGAGGAGCCTTGAGATGGTGAGAGAGGCTGCCATGTTGCTTTGTTTCAGAGAGAGAGAGAGTGAGGGAGTGAGAGTGAGGGAGAGGGTTTGTGAAGGAGTAGGGTTGGGAATGAACGAGGGGTTTGGTTTTGGTGGGTTTGGGGCGAAGGGAACAATGAGAGGTTAGGAAGGGATTTTGTCAAGGGAGATAGGAGGACTTGGACCCTTCCGGTACCGGCACGGGGCATCTTAGCCTCTTAGGAATCCCAAAATTTAACAGTGGTTCATGGTATTCATGTAATATTTACTGTTTTTAAATTTTAATTTATGGGGTAATTAAAAAAGGGGGGTGAAATTTAGTAATTTACATACCCCTCTTTACATTCTACACACCCTTCCTAATTTTTTAATATTTTCTGATATCCACTTGAATTTGTTTCCCATATTACCCTTCTTCTCCAACATTTTTCTTCTCTCTCTCTCTCTCGTGCTCCTACCGACAAACAGATTTCATCTTTGTCGTCCAGCCACGACACGACTGCGGACCTCCATCAATCGAAGCGTCTCTTCATCGTCGACCTCTTGGTGGTCTCGAATCATCCAGGCATTGGCTGTAGAAAGAGAATCGAAGGCTCGAAGTTCATGATCCTCTGACGTTTTCTGGGCAAGTTCCGGCAACCCCGCGACGGCCAACCGGTACCGTTCTCTTCGTCTCGACGTCGCCGTCACACTTCTTGTGGTAGTTCATTCAATTGTCGACGACGAGAAATTTTTGGAGCTCCGGCGGTCATCATCGAATTCCGGTCACCGATGACTTGCATGTGGGAAACAAATACAAATACAAACACCCATTTCTTGGATTTGCTACTAAATCCAAGAGAATGTAAAGAGGAGAAGAAGGGTGAATAGAAAGTTGGGCGAATTTGTTTCTCGGTGCCACTTGGATTCGGTGATGAAAAAATGAAGCCCAAATGTGATGGAATTGTTGAATCTAGGGGTTTGCTATCGTTTTCAGCTTGAAATGAGGTTTTAATTTTTGATTTTTAGTGTTGGATTGGTGGAGAACGGATCGCTGAGTGTTTTTATTGATTGTTTGATGCATGTTTGGGTTAGATCAATGTGAAATGACTAGTTTTTTGTAACTGGAAATGTGCTTTTGGTTTCTGGTGGATGTGGATTTTATTGTGTTTTTCGGTTTTCGATTTTGAATCTTGGGAGTATTATGAGAAAGAAAAAAAAAGGATATTCGTTTTGATTCTGTTGCTTTATGATTGAAGTGATATTCGTTTTGATTATGTTGCTTTCCACCAACAGTATTTCGATTTTCAAGTAATTAGATGCAAGTCTCGATGCTGCCTTTTGTGCCTGTATTTTTTTCATGGTTCTGTCAGCTGGAGAGCTTCGAGGTTTGATGAAAATCCAAGTCTCCAAGGTCTGAAGGAGGGTGGCGGATCTTGACAAAGCAACCAATATAAAGCCTTCTTGGATAAGCTAGTGGCCTGTAAGTTTCTCTGCTATCAACATGTTGAAGGGTAAATAGTTTGATTCACTGCTGAGAGTATTTAGTTGGAGAAGAAGGGTAATATGGGAAACAAATACAAGAGGAGATCAGAAAATATTAAAAAATTAGGAAGGGTGTGTAGAATGTAAAGAGGGGAGTGCAAATTTCACCCCCCTTAAAAAAGTCATGGTTAAAGTAATTAAAGTAAGGGATTGGGGCCGTGACCACTTACCCAATTTCAGCTTAAAAATTGCCCACTTACTTCACTAAGAGTTTTTTAACCTCATTTACCCAATCCAACATCTATTGTCAGTTTTGCCCCTATTGATTAAATTGAAACTCTCTCTCTCTCTCTCTCTCTCTCTCTCTCTCTCTCTCTCTCTCTCTCTCTCTCTCTCTCTCTCTCTCTCTCTCTCTCTCTCTCTCTCTCTCTCTCTCTCTCCCTCCCCTCCCTCCCTCCCTCCCTCCCTCTCTCTATCCCTCCAACACGACGCCGACTCTCGCCATCGTTGCGTCGAAACTCATCGTCGTGCTCTCCGCGGCCAGGCTCAACGCCAAGCCGACTGTCCTCGTTGCTGAGAAGCTCGGTGAGGCCAGGCTGGACCTTCTGAAGGAGTCGACGACCACCAGTAGAATCGGGTACGTCTTCGATTTGCTTCTGTCTCTCACACCGGCGACTGATCATCACGGCAATCGCAACTTGATTGTATCTTCGGTCTCAGGCTACAACCGGAGTCGTTGCAATCGGAGTCAAATCAGTGTGAAGGCAAATGGTCAACCGAAGTCATTGCAAAATGATTGGAATTGTGGGCAAAATAGTCAATCAGAGTAGAGATTAATATGTTCTGGCCGTTTTCGAGATTTATCAATTTGACAGCTGTAACCGAAGTCTTTGCAAAATGGCTGGTGAAGACATGGGTGCCCAAATCAGTTTTTTTTTTTTTTTAAGTAATGGCAAAAGGAAAGAAGAAACAAAGTTAGAATGTCTATTCGGGGGCCTGGGCTTTTCTGGCAGGGCTCGGATGACGTCACTCTGTTGGACGGCGTCTTTTTTTTTTGGTAAATTTGGCAAAAGGCTTATAAGGAAAGAAGAATAAAAAAAGTTTTATTGAGTAGTTATACATGTCTATTGCGGGGCAATAATAAGATTATTGGATGCAATAATATGATTATTGGGAGGCAATTATATGAGTATTGGTGGACAATAATATGCATATAAATTGATCAATTGTGTCTGTAGTGTATTCATTTTGGTTTTAGGAGTTTATGCAATTCACTAGAGGGCAATAATATGATTATTGAGAGGCAATAATATGAATATAGGAGGGCAATAATATGATTACTGAGGGCAATAATATAGTTACTGAGTATTATTAGGGGGCAATAAATTCAGACGCCGGAATCCGGTCACCAGTCCGGTAGCCGGATTATGGATTCTGGTGACCGATCGCCGGATTCCGATCATCGGTTGCCAGATTCCGGTCACAAGTCGCCGGAGTCCTCCATCGGAGTCAAGCAAGGTCTCCAATGACTTCTTTCTCTAAGTGACAAAGAAGGAGAGGGCAAAATTGTCCCAAAAATAAATAAAAATGAATTAAAAAATACTTAATTGGGTATTAGGGAAATAATCTCTTAGAGTGTTTGGGTAAGTGGGCAATCTCTTAGAGTGTTTGGGTAAGTGGGCAATTTTTAAGCTAAAATTAGGTAAATGATCACTTCCCCTAAGGGATTTTGACCATTTACTCTAGTTCTGGGGACTTTTTTCTCCTTATACCACCAACTCTTTTTTTTTCCCACTTAACCATAAAAACTCTAATAAGATGGATGGTTCTATTCATACCTCCAAATTTTCTATGTGGACCTCTCTTGATATTTTTGCACAACAAACTTCCAACTTTGCCCTTTTTTTTCTTCTTCCCCTTCTCCAACTTATAGTCTTCTACCTGCAAACCTATGTGGATGTGCTACGGTTCTCTCTCTCTCTCTCTCTCTCTCTCTCTCTCTCTCTCTCTCTCTCTCTCTCTCTCTCTCTCACACACACACACACACACCAAGATTAGCATCATTGGTGTGAAGCAAGATGTTTATGGCTGTAGGATTTTGATAAAAATCTCTCATCAATTTCACATGCACTCAATCATAACTAATTTCCAGATTATCAATCCTTGATTGTGATTAGTAATCTCAATCAAAAGACAAAAGGAAAATCAAAATGATAATTGCAGAAGACCCAAACGGTTTGTACATATGAGGAGAAAAAGAAAGCTAATCCAAACAGTTTTGAAAGGGCTAACCCAGATAAGATTTAATTAACTAGACAATACTTCATTAGCAGCACGATTTTTACATACGAGGAAAGAAATAAAGCTATGAGTGACTGAAAAGTAACGACCCGAACTGTGTTGAATTGGTTTTTTTTTTTCCTACAGTTTATATAGGGGTAAAATAGAGATTAATTTTTTTCAAAAATCAAGAGAGGTCTAAATAGCAAATTTGGAGGTATGAATAGAACCACCCATAAGATATTCCCTAATACCTCTTTGTTACATAGAGAGAGAGAGAGAGAGAGATAGAGAGAGAGAGAAGCCATAAGAGACTTCGTCAGACTTATCTGAAAACCTAGCCGGAGGTCGTCGGAGATCTCATAGATTACCAGAGAGGTTTATTGCCCTCTCAATAAACCTTTATTGGGCCTCAATAAACCTTTATTGGGGGATAATAAAAGTTTATGAAACCTCGCTGGAGGTCCCCAAAAAAGTTGTTGGAGATCTCATAGGGGGCCAGAGAGGTTTATTGCGCTCCCCAAT
Source organism: Rosa chinensis (assembly GCF_002994745.2). NCBI lineage: Eukaryota > Viridiplantae > Streptophyta > Magnoliopsida > Rosales > Rosaceae > Rosa > Rosa chinensis. The sequence goes on from NC_037090.1 coordinate 17,823,868, forward strand.
AAACCTTTCGGTCCCCAAAATCAGAACTAATCTTCATAAAATTAGACAAATAAAACTTTAATTAAGGAAAAGAACGAGGAGACTATATCAATTTAAAACATTTATTGCTCCCTAGTAGACATTTATTGCCCCCTAATAGACCTTTATTGCCCCCAATAAAACTTTTTTTTTTCCTTTTTCTTTCCTTCTACCCCCATGTAAAAAAAAAAAAAAAAAAAAAAACTATCTGCTTTCTTGCTCTCTGCGAATACCGAAACAAGGTACTAAGTTCCTTTAATTCTTCACCCCCATCAGGCCACATCTAGCCCAATTCATTTTCACCTATTCGACTTTCTATTTGCTGATCAGGATGCCTCCACGTTGTGGGTGATGGTGCAGCTCGACTCGCACCCGAAGGTTCTAGCCAAGGTCCGGGAAGAGGTCGCTCGAGTTTTGGACCCAGAGTCGGATGAACTGATCATGGCAGACCAACTGGCGCGGATGAGGTACACGCACGCCGTGGCGCGTGAAGTCGTGAGGTACCACTCTCCTGCCACCATGGTCCCTCACTTTGCGGCTATTGACTTTTCATTTTTTGAGACGTGAGTTCGACTAGTACGCCAACGCAGTATTCCGCCGGTGAGTGGTGGATCAAGTGAGAGGGATGAGAGAGAGAGAGAGAGAGAGAGAGAGAGAGAGAGAGAGAATTCTGATTCCTCGCTGTGCCGAACTTGAGAACGACTACCTGCAGAGCAGTAGTGAGTGAGTACTCACTAAAGCCTCCGTCATGGAGTGAGCCAGGTTCGGAGGCGTCTGGTTCTGAATCCCGAGGGGGGGGGGAGAGAGACAGAGAGAGAATGTGTGTGTATGGCATGACAGTGGCTGTAGTTTATTAATTAGGCTGATGGCATGTTTATCATTTCTCTTTAAATTGGGTTAATGGAACAAAATTCTGTTGTTTGGATAAGTGGGTAATTTTGGCCAATTTTAGTGCTTTGAGTCAAAGACCTTTAAAGTAAAGCAAGTTCTATTTCAAGGTTGTACCTAGACAAAAAAAACTCTCTCAACATAAGAGAGCGGTAGAGGCCGTCACTTGGGTTCTTGGCAGTGTCGTTTGAATCTTGGTCACAGACTTTGGCCAAGTTTTGGGTTTCCTCTCTTCTCTGGTGGAAAGGATTGTATGCACCGACAGTGCAAGTGCACTGTAGGTTATTTTAATCTCTAAAAAAATAAAAGTCACTCATCTAATCCACTCCTTTATATATTTTAGGAGCCGTGACCACTTACCCAATTTTAGCCTAAAAATTGCCTACTTATTCCACTAAGAGTTTTTTAACCCCATTTACCCAATCAAACAGTATTTGACAGTATTGCCCTCTCTCTCTCTCACGACTCTCCTTCTCCCAGACTCTCTCTCTCTATGAATTGTTCAACCACGGCTCTGAGATCCCCACCTCTGACAGCCAGCCTCAGAAACTCCACCTCATACTCCTTCAGCTACCTCTTCTGCTCCAAATTACACACGGTCGCGATGAATCGACCACGGTGCACTCGCCGGGTGCCGAGACTCATACCAGCTGATCCAGGGGCTCGCGTCGCAGCGCAAGCTAGTGGTGGCGATCTTGACTCGGTCGGCGGTGGGGATGTCGAGGTAGGCAAAGTGGCAATCGGTGGTGGTGAGCTAGTGGACGACGTTCTCGTTGCCGTGGAAGACGGGGAGGTTCTCGAGGGTGATGAGTTTGTGGAGATGAGACTGTGAGGTCTGGAACTCGGTTTGCTTGGTGGAGATGAAGAGTGTGGAGATCTGAATCTCATGGATCTGAGAAGGAAAGATTGAAGCTCGGTTTGCTTGCCCAATTTTGCTTGCTCGGTTTGCTCATGGATCTGAAGCTCGGTTTGCTTCACCGTAATCTTTTTTTTTTTTTTTTTTTTGCTCATGGATCTGAGAAGGAAAGATTAAAGCTCGGTTTGCTTGCCCCAATTTTGCTTGCTCGGTTTGCAAATGGATCTGAAGCTCAGTTTGCTTCACCGTAATTTTTTTTTTTTTTTTTTGTTGGTAAAATTGGGGCAGAATGCCCAGAAGGAAAGAAAACATATAAAAGTAAGAGTATTGGGAGGCAATAATAAGAGTATTGGGGGTGCAATAATATGATTACTGGGGGGCAATAATATGATCAATTGTGCATGTAGTGTATTCATTTTGGTTTTGGGAGTTTATACAATTCATTGGACGGAAATAATATGATTATTGGAGGCAATAATATGATTTTTGGGAGGCAATAATAAGAGTATTGAGGTGCAATAATATGATTACTGGAGGGCAATAATATGATCAATTGTGCATGTAGTGTATTCATTTTGGTTTTGGGAGTTTATACAATTCACTGGACAGAAATAATATGATTATTGGAGGCAATAATATGATTTTTGGGAGGCAATAATAAGAGTATTGGGGTGCAATAATATGATTATTGGGGGGCAATAATATGATTACTGGGGGGCAATAATAGCCGGATTCCAGATTCCGGTCATCGGTTGCAGGATTCCTGTTAAGGGTCGCGGGATTCCGGTCATCGGTTGCAGGATTCTGGTTACGGGTCGCAGGAGTTGGTTGCCGGCCATTGGTCACTGGAGTCCGTCAAGGTGGAGGATGACTTCTCCCTCTAAGTGAGAAAGAAGGAGAGGGCAAAAAAGTCCCAAAAATTAATAAAAAAGAATTAATTGGGTAAAGGGGAAATAATCCCTTAGAGTGTTTTGGGTAAACGGGGTTAAAAAATAGTTAGTGGAGCAAGTGGATAATTTTTAAGCAGAAATTGGGTAAATGATCATTTCCCCTATATTTTAATATCAAAAAAATTACATCCATTCATATTGCAAGTACCTATGCATTTACGGTGCATGGAATACACTTCCCTTCTCTGGCTACATGGGGACTAGTGACCAAAATCAATTTTCTTGTATTTTTTGTGGGTGCTTTGTTCGTCTACTTTTGGTTCAGAAGATACTAACTGTTAGAACTTTGTTGGAAATAAATTTCATATTGGAGACAAACCAATAAATTTCACATTGGAAACAAACCTCCCACTTGCATCATTTATATGTGTATACACATATAAATCCCATTAGGATCGGATGTCTTGTAAATATATCGTCTACTTTTGGTTCAGAAGATACTAACTGTTAGAACTTTGTTGGAAATAAATTTCACATTGGAGACGAACCAATAATTTCACATTGGAAACAAACCTCCCACTTGCATCATTTATATGTGTATACACATATAAATCCCATTAGGATCGGATGTCTTGTATATATGTTAGTTAGAGTTTCATCCCCATGGGCCTTGCCTCTTCACTTATCCATTTAATGTGTGTTGTGTATACACATCTAAAGGATGCAAAAGAGAGAGTTGTTTCCAATGTGGGACTTACTTCCAACAAACATTTTCTATTCAAACTCTGATACTGACTTAAACCCCCTCCAAAATTTGAATTCTGAATCTGCCACTGATGAGAAAGTCCCTGACAATCCACGTCTCGATGGCACAAGCATCTACAAACCCCTCGTAATCAAATTCCAATTCAGTAAAAAAAGTCTCATAGAGAAGATACCTCTCCTCCAATGAGAATCCCTCTGGACACTTTTATTTGATTTTTGCAGGTTAAACACCAATAGCAACCGTAAATTATTATTATTTTTTCCATTTTGATGTCTATGCTCCTTGAATTATTAAACCAAATCATGAGACTATCAGTTCCAAGTACCTGGCTGCTACTTGTAGCAAGCTTTACTCAGGCAAACACAAAAAGAAGACAAAATTATATGGCTGCTAGCCTGCTACATATATGATCGACCATTCCTAATCTTGAATATAGATTTGTAAACTACTGAAACACTATATGTATTATTTCATATAAAACTGAAGGTCATTCAAGCTCATTCAATAATTTCTTATATAATTGAATTGATTTATACCTCAATTGACTTGTTTGATACAAATATAAATTTGTTTCTCCGCTGTCCAAGTTCAGATCGAGTGCAGCGAGCTTTAACCACTACTTGAGCATGCAATGCCATGCGCATGAGGTATCCATTTTTGAATGACAAAATACAAATAGTCAATAGTCAAGGGCTGATATTTTGATAGAAAATTCATGTCCTTTTGGAAGAGGACCAATCAAATGAAGAAGACAATTTTCCAATGTGTGACAATAATAATTTGATAAAAAATAAAATATGGCCAAGAATTTAGAATTGACTTTGTTGAATGGCATGAACCTATTTATCCTTATTTTAACAATTTTGGTGGCTATTCGTAATAGTCAAAATATACAATCAATTTATTTTTTGTTTATGAAAACGACCACAACAACTTAAAAAATAAAGACTATATGACGATCAAAGCTGATAAAATTTTAGCATGAGATGTCGCAATAGCTAGAAAGATTCCATGTCCAAAAGCAATATGAGGAGAATATATATATATATATATATATATATGAGTGACGCATTTTAAGTTACCAGTAATTAAATTTACTTCTCTAAAATCACGTAGATCCATATTTTTTGAATTGCAAAATGCAAAATGATCAGTTTACTATTTGTATTAAAGAGAGGCCCCTTCTGTTGTCGTCAATGCATGACACAATGTTGACATAAGAAAAACCGCAGATCTTGCAGTTTGTTTATTGAGAGTCAACACTTGAGATGGCGCAGTGGCTTCTGGAGAGTAGATGGAGAGAATATGCCTCAGAAGGTCGGCATCTTATCAAAGTGATTAGGTGGACAAAATGGACATTGTCGTTTTCATTATTTAGGACTATTTTTGTAACAATCCTACACAATTTTTTGCATACAGAAAGTTCAAGTAGGAGGCAGGAGAAAGTGATATTACAACAACCATACATAAGTCCTCACATGATCTGATCCATGCATGTGATAATGGAAGTAAATGCATACTGACAAAATATATATATATATATATATATATATGTGTGTGTGTGTGTGTGTGAGAGAAAATACAGCACTTGTTAGCGGAGTTAATTAAGGTGATGTTTGTTTCACAAGACTATCTTCTTTCACCTTAAACAGTCTCGAACTCTTATAACCTGGCTTATTTCTAAAAGAGTCCTAATCCATGTTTGGTGCTCCAACTGTCAATAAGAAAGAACAACCACAGAAGCAAGAAGAACACCAGAATAAACCTTGATTGGTGGAGTTGAAAACTAACAGAGGAGAACCAACTCAATTAATAATTAACCAAGCCTTGAGGAACTATGCAAAAAACATAGACAAATCTCAACCTTTAACAAAAACCAGTCCTTAAACCCACAAAAAAAAAAAAAAATAGCACAAATGTAAAATTGATCACAAATCTTACCAGGTCAAGATACCCACACACCAAATTGATCAAAATTCTCTGCAAATCAAGCTACCTAGACACCAAATCCTTAAAATAGTTACAACTCATAAACAAATCATCTATAATACAAGAGATAGAGAAGGAAGAAGGTAGAGGGTTAAAGGGGAGAGTGAAAAATAATCAGTGCAAAGAGAGAGAACATGAAATTGAACCGAAGAGCAAATGAATGGAATGAGAGAGAGAGAGAGAGAGAGAATGATGAGGTTGAGGCGAAGCAGATCAAGCGAGAATGGATTTCAGCGTCTACAACACCAGATTCCACAATCCCGTGAGTTTTGGCGTCACTCTCGTAGACGGTGTGGCTTGTGTTTTGGGGACTGCAGAGTCTCATTTAACATAGTCCCGATTGTTGCCAAACACGGGCTACCTCGTGTTATGGTACCCAGTCCCGTCCAGTCCCTCATAATAAACATGCCCTAAAACTCTAGTTAGTGAAACAAATATTCTGAAAATAAAACTTGTTAAGAATGTAACTGTACATACCTCCAACAATATGGAGTATATTTACTACATCACCAAGCATAAGTAACACCCTCTTTGAGACACCCACAAGCCATGGTGAGGCCCAACCGAGACATGCATCTTGTAGCCCTATGTTCAAGCTACGCTACGGTATCCGGAAGTCGCAAATCCGTCGCCGGGAAGCCACCTTCCCCGCCTTGCCAACATGCCCTCACAAATCGGCTTTCTAGACTAGAATAGTAGTTTTGCATCCCACATCTAAGAAAATGTAAAGGAGAAGCATTCCTTCACCTATAAAAGGAATGCCTCCTCCCACTTAAACACCATTCAATACACTCCATTACACACTTTGTAATGCACTTGGGCCGCAAGGCTCGACACACTAGTATAAGCTTTCAAGTGGACGTAGTCTCCCGCTAAGGCGGGAGGTGAACCACTATACATCTTGTGTCGTTCTCTCTCTCTCTTACTTATCGTTAATTAGATCCCCACGGATCCAAGCATTAACATTGGCGCCGTCTGTGGGAAGCCAACACAAAGGCTTCGTCGCCTACCACGAACTTTGACCCGAAAGTGTCGAGTCAACGCTCGTTCAACATCAAATCAGGGGCCGGTCAATGCTTGGTCAACGCTGGAGATGGTTGGTCAACGCCCGGCGGAGGCGGTCAACGCCCATCAGGGGCCGGTCAACGCTGACCAAGGTTAGTCAACGCTGAACCTAAAAAAAAAAAAAAAAATTGAAAAATTGCCGCCAAACTTCTCTGGGCACCCAACCACCTCCGCCAAACTCTTCTTCTCCCCTCCGCTGAGTTCCAAATGCCGCCCAACTTGCAGCTCCGCCAGCTGCAACTCCTCTGCTCCGCCCGCCGGACTCAAGCTCAGACTCCGCTCCGCTGAACGCCAGCTCGGAACCTCCGCTCCGCCAAACCGCAACTGCAGCTCCACTAGCCATATCAGCAAGAAGGCTCCGCTCCGCTGCATTGCTCGCAGCATAGCTCGCTGGCAGCCTCCGCCGAACTCTTCCGGCACGACTCCGCTAGCTCACTGCTGCGCTCCGCCCAACTTCTCTGCTGCAGTTTCCCAAACCTCCGCTCCGCTGGCCAACCTCCGCCATACTAGCATTGATCAGATCCTCCGCTGAGATTTGAACCTCCGCCGACCACCAACTCTTCACCCCTCCGCCGTCCAAGGCCTCCGCTAGCCGGTATGAGTCTTCGCCGGACTATCGAGTCTCCGCCAGACTATCGAGTCTCCGCCGGACTCTTGCGTCTCCGCCGAACTCTTGCTTCTCCGCCGGACTCTCGAGTCTCCGCCGAACTCTTCAGCCACCGCCGGACTCTTCGGTCTCCGCCAGACTCTTGAGTCTCCGCCGGACTCTTGAGCACCAGCGGCAAAACCTCCGCCCACCAAGACTACCGCCAGCGAACTTCTTCCGCTGATGGTTATTAGCCAGCCATACTGGGCAGAGCACCATTTCTGGGCAGCGTTTCTATCTTACCTGCACACCAGGACATCTGGTTTACACACCCGCCGGTCTTACCCATCACAACTCTGCCCTCAATTATGCCATCGAACTGTAGGCTTGTACGGTGGCCAGAGAGCAACTTGAAAAGCTAAGTCTTTCATTCGTCCTCTCATTCCTTCTCATGCACCTCGCATCTCTATATATATGCTTACTGAGCTGCTAAGTTACTACCACCAGAACCATATGATTCATGTATAATTGGCAATCTCATCATCAATTAACTTGTTACACCTGTATACCCATGCAAGTGCGCAGCTCATCACCGCTTCATATATGGCTACCTTACACATATGTCTAATGCATGTCTGATAGCTAGCCACATGTCTCAGCAATTGGGCCATACTATCATTATAATTACTTGCTGCCTTGCGGTGTTTATAAGCATCTCTACTTCATATATATATATATGCCTTGATAAAATTTCAGTATCTCACATGCATGATCAGCTGGCAGTATTAAATGCTCCTCATTTTGTGCAAACTTAACTCATCATTGGTAATTCAATGATACCCCTTGTGTTAAGAATATGCATATACATTTGCTTAAGGTCATTCCAAGCTGACCTCGAACACTACGACTCACCACCAATTATGATGCACCGCATAATAACATGACCTTGCGATGAGTTTTATACTTATCCTTGACAATTGGTGATCATATGTCTAGTAAAACATGCACGACATGTAACCATGTCTTTCTTATGTCAATATAAATTTAAATTGAGCATGCCAAAGACTACCTCACATGTGCAGCGTACATTAGACACCTTTTGAAATAGGATATGTCTACCACCACGTGGTGCATACTAAGCTCAGGCTACGGTAACATGGTCACCATATTTCAATTTACCATTACACTTTAAATTATGCATATATCCCTACTTTAGGATATGCTTGCTGGTTCTTAAACAAATCCGCTATTTGTGTCACCTACATGACAAAGGTGCTAATCATTTCCCTTATCTTATGTTAACGAGGCACAAGCACCGTTTCAATCAACGAGATCATTAGCCTTCTAGTAAGGAATGTCACCGGAGCAATGAACCGTCATGCTCGGCCAACTCCGCTAGCCTCCAAATCTGCATAAGATAAGTCACTTTATCTTATCTTTTACGCTCTTTCAAATTGAGCTAATGTCATGCCAATCACATGCTTTTACTACCTCTAAGCATGCCTATAATATATCACACTTGATATGCTTTTACATGCTTCCATAAACTTTTGAGCATGCCAACAATATTTCGTAGATTTGGCAACACTTTCTAGATCTCACATACTAGATATGCCATGCTTCACATACCGATCTCAATGATCCTTTAGCATATCTACAAAAGTGCAAAAATGATATTAGCATCCACATTACAAGTACATGCTATACACATATACCATGCCTCTATTTTAATTGCAAAGTTAAATAAATGTGGGACACTCAAACAAAATTTTATTACTTGCTCTATTTTGTTTGCCATGTTTCATACAAGTACACACTGTATGAGTCTGTGGTCACCGCCAAGCGGTAAGGCAACGCCTCATAATGACAATGACCGCTACGCGGCATTGCAGTCAAGTTTCTCCTTCGAGAAAACAGCTAGGGACTAGTTAACACAGCCCACGGCAGCCATTGATCCGGCAGTTAACCCCGACGCTTGGGTATCTAAGATTGGGCTCACTACCCAACACCCTCTGCTCCGCGCAGCTCCCCTCACCAAACAATTTTCCGACCATCCGGAGGTCTATAGCCAGGAGTGGGGGACTCCTCGCAAGGCCTAGCAGGGGCCCACCCTAAAGGGCAAAAGCGTTCGCTCCAACCAATTCTAGATGGACGACGCACTCGCACTAATTATGCTTGATATACGGCACAAAGCTACGCTTTGGTATCAACCCGTGAGCACACCCTCCTTGACTGGGGACTTCGGGGACTTGTACATACAGCCCAACATAATTAGCAACGGTCACGCTCATGCCTCAGGGCATCACCTTCGAGCTACCCGTTAATGCCTTCCCGGCACCCCCGAGCTTTCCGCTCATGCCTTCCCGGCACCCCGAGCTTCCGCTCATGCCTTCCCGGCAACCCTTGAGCTTCCGCTCACGAGCTTTCCGCTCATGCCTTCCCGGCACCCACGAGCTTCCGCTCACGAGCTTTCCGCTCATGCCTTCCCGGCACCCACGAGCTTCCGCTCACGAGCTTACCGCTCATGCCTTCTCGGCAACCCTGGAGCTTCCGCTCACGAGCTTCCCGCTCATGCCTTCCCGGCAACTCACGAGTTTCCCGCTCATGCCTTCCCGGCAACCCAGAGCTTCCCGCTCATGCCTTCCCGGCACCCCCGAGCTTCCGCTCATGCCTTCCCGGCAACCCACGAGCTTCCCGCTCATGCCTTCCCGGCAACCCACGAGCTTCGGCTCATGCCTTCCCGGCACCCCCGAGCTTCCGCTCATGCCTTCCCAGCAACCCACGAGCTTCGGCTCAGGCCTTCCCGGCAACCCACGAACTTCGGCTCATGCCTTCCCGGCAACCCACGAGCTTCCCGCTCATGCCTTCCCGGCAACCCCGAGTGTTTCGCTCATGCCTGCCCGGCAATCCTCGAACTTTACACTCATGTCTACTCGACACACCACACGTTAATGGAACATTGAATTCTTCTACCATTTGTCGCTTGTGACAAATCGAATTCTTTTCACGTTCCATTAATACGAGCGACAACCAAACAAACACAAGCGTTCAAGCATTCAACACTCACGAATTACAAACGCTTACCTCCGCAACGCTCATACAACTTACATTTATCGTATGCAATCCATATGCTCACACGACCATACGCGTTCTCGAGTTTGTACGTCATAAGCGATCGTACTCGGCGCCATTCGAGTGTATACATCAACATGTATCATGCACCCCGTACGTTCGTATATGCCAACGCATATAAGTGCAACTCACATTTGTTGCCCAATGCAACGAGAATCCTACATATGCCTGTTTTTTGTCTTTGTTTTGCAGGTTCACGAGTCCCTTCTTGCTTACGGAGTTTGGGGACTTGTAGGGGCTCCGCGCCGCCCGGTTACTTATGCTTGATGACATCGTGGTTATAACTCCCCAACCAAGAAGCTCCTCTTACTTGGGGACTTCGGGGACTTGTACATACCTCCAACAATATGGAGTATATTTACTACATCACCAAGCATAAGTAACACCCTCTTTGAGACACCCACAAGCCATGGTGAGGCCCAACCGAGACATGCATCTTGTAGCCCTATGTTCAAGCTACGCTACGGTATCCGGAAGTCGCAAATCCGTCGCCGGGAAGCCACCTTCCCCGCCTTGCCAACATGCCCTCACAAATCGGCTTTCTAGACTAGAATAGTAGTTTTGCATCCCACATCTAAGAAAATGTAAAGGAGAAGCATTCCTTCACCTATAAAAGGAATGCCTCCTCCCACTTAAACACCATTCAATACACTCCATTACACACTTTGTAATGCACTTGGGCCGCAAGGCTCGACACACTAGTATAAGCTTTCAAGTGGACGTAGTCTCCCGCTAAGGCGGGAGGTGAACCACTATACATCTTGTGTCGTTCTCTCTCTCTCTTACTTATCGTTAATTAGATCCCCACGGATCCAAGCATTAACAGTAACATTAATTGGTGACACAAATTACTAAACAACTTTATCATAAACTTGGCCATACAAAACAACTGTAAGCATGTTAGAAGTGGTAACAAGTCATTTCATCGCGGGTGTGAGAATTTAGGGTTTAGGGTTACCCTCGTCTGATTGCAAGGAGAAGATGACAACAAGGCAAATGACCAACTAGAGTACGTTGGGGGCACGACTTGGGGGTTGGGAGCTACACACATATTCCATACAATTGCTCGTATGGTGAGATTCGATTAACAATCTCATGTTATGATGTGATTAATGCGAAGTAATGAATAACGATGTACGATAAAAACCAATACACGATGACTATGAAGATTTAACCTTTGTGAAGCCATGGAGATATAACCACCGTGCCAAACCAAAGACCACAAAATGTAGGGAAATCATAAAACAAAGACGTCACACTAGCAACAATGGATGACCTTAGATCAAATTTACAGTAATGTTTCAAAAGTTCAAAAGTCCAAACTCAAGATTACTTTCCTTATACCCATTTACCACTAATGAATTAACTTCGAGTTATTTAAGAATAAATTTCTTATTTTGTTAAAATTTATCAGTCATTTAGGTGACTATTAACTGCAAAAAGTGTATTAGAATCTTTTACGTAATCATTTTAAGTAAGTGAATGTGTATTTGATTCAAATCATTATACTCATTTATAACAGCAAATAAAACCAAATTAAAAGGAATTTTGACTAAGATTTATAACAAATGATTAGTTTAAATTGTGGTAAGGAAATTAATGAACACAGTGGGAGGAAATTCTTGCACGCAAAACAATCGCTTTTCCTTGCTCAACAATCAAAAACCCGAAAGGAGAAATTGGAAATTGAAAACCACCTTGGGCATTGGTCCACCAACACCAAAACTATTGACTTGGACCAGCCATTGTGATCCGGCTCTCGCCCACCTTTCAGTTTTCCACAGTCTCAAAAAACCCGTGCGCGACCCTTTTGTTCACCCAAACAAAAACCGACGTGCGGAAAGTCAGTTATGACCCACCTAAATGGGGTTTATTCTCCCTAATTTTTCACAAAAAACTAGGTTTAATTCAACGGCTGTGATTAACCGGTGTTCCTCTACAAATACGTGGAGTGCCTTCTCTTCACTCTCGCTGCTGCTACAACTACCCTCTCTGCTTCTTCTTCTTCTTCAACTCTCATCAATTCTCTCTCTCTGTTCATCAAAAGCTCTTCATCCATGGCTACGATCCAGTCAGTTAAGGCGAGGCAGATCTTCGACAGCCGTGGCAATCCCACCGTCGAGGTTCGTATTCGCTCTTTGCTCGCGATCTGTTTGTTTATGGATTTGATGAGTTTCATCGATGAAAGTGAGATTTAGTAGTATTCTGCTTCAGGATTTTGCATGCGGTAGATATAGTATCATTTTGATTATGCATGATGTAGGATTTGTTTGTGATTCTTGATTGATATGGCTTGTTTAATAGATCGATAGATATGCGATTGAGAAATCTGGATGTGTGTTATTGTAGGTCGATATAGTACTTTCAGATGGTTTTTTGGCTAGAGCTGCTGTTCCCAGTGGTGCCTCTACCGGTATGTTTATGTGATCTAATTGTTTTTTTTTTTTTAACATGAGAAGTTTCGTGGAATATTGTATACTTATCTAGATTTAGTAGTTGATTGATGAGCATAAACATTTTAAAGCAGATTTAACTTATAATTTTTCATTGATATGAAGGTGTGTACGAGGCTCTTGAGCTGCGTGATGGAGGCAAAGAGTACCTTGGAAAGGGTGTGTCGAAGGTGAGTTAAGGCTAATTGCTTTTGTATGCCTCTCAGTTTTATGAGTTGATCTACTGTGAGCTATTACCTTACTGTTGTTATATTTTGTGCTTGTTCATTGAGTTTTCTTTTTTACGTGTAGGCTGTCAACAATGTCAACTCAATCATCGGCCCCGCTTTGATCGGCAAGGTTTGTTGTTTATCCTCGCAGATTTTAGTTGGTTAAGTAATATACCTGTACTGTGTGCAGTTTATAATGCTTTGTTATTTTATCTTGCAGGACCCATCTGAGCAGACTGCCATTGATAACTTTATGGTTCAGCAGCTCGATGGAACTGTTAATGAGTGGGGTTGGTGCAAACAAAAGGTAAAGCAATCATTACAAATTATTGTCATATGCTGTATGTCTGCAACTTTTTGGTCTGTGTCATCCACCAGTCAAATTAATCTGTATTTCTTGTGCATTCTCAGCTTGGTGCAAATGCCATATTGGCCGTGTCTCTTGCAGTCTGCAAAGCTGGGGCTAGTGTTAAGAAAATTCCTCTTTACAAGGTAATGATTTCGTTCTTTAACTAGTTTGGTAACAGAGTTAAGGGATAGCAATAATTTCAGGACTTGTATGACATAAAAGTTGGATACATGCTGGAATTTGTAGGCATGAGCTAACGTTTTTCCAGTTAGGCACTGAATACCGTTCATTGTTATAATAGGCTTCAAAAAGCCAGATGAAGTCCTTTTCCTTTCAGTAGTTTCATTTTGATGATAGTGACACTGTCTTTTCAATTCAGCACATTGCCAATCTTGCTGGCAACAAGAACTTGGTGTTACCTGTTCCTGCTTTCAATGTCATCAATGGAGGATCACATGCAGGAAACAAACTTGCCATGCAGGTATGGTTATTGGTTATTTATTTGCCTATTTTTATGCTTCTTGTTTTTGTTACACAGTATTTGATACATATGTTTGCAGGAGTTCATGATTCTTCCTGTTGGAGCTTCCTCATTCAAAGAGGCCATGAAGATGGGTGTGGAAGTATATCATAATCTAAAGGTGTGTCCATTTTCTTTATGGGAGTGGATGGTCTAGATCATTATATTCATAAATCTTCAAAGATGTTGTCAATTTTCTATTGGAAAACCTTTTTCTTGGGTGTTTGAACACATGTCTTGGACTTGGGATGATCATATTGTTTCATACAGTACTGGTATTTTTTAGCTTCTAATTGTGTAGTAGATGAGGAGAAGACTTACATTTTTCAGTAATGTTCTTTAATTGCTTGCTGACTGTGCTGTGTTTTGTTTTTGTAGTCTGTGATTAAAAAGAAATATGGTCAGGATGCAACCAATGTCGGTGACGAAGGTGGATTTGCTCCCAACATTCAGGTCAGCCATAGTATAAATGAAACAATTGAAATTTCTTGCTGTGATCTTTTATTTTTTTAGTTATTTATTCTTTTTACTGAAGGAGTCATATTTGTATCATTTCAGGAGAACAAGGAAGGTCTTGAATTGCTTAAGACTGCCATTGAGAAGGCTGGTTACACTGGAAAGGTAATTTTTCTTAAATTCTGAAATTCTCCTGAGAAGAAAATTTGATGACATTGCAATAGTTATGAACAAAAATTCTATCCTGCTTCTTGTAGGTTGTCATTGGAATGGATGTTGCTGCATCCGAGTTTTATGGAACAGATAAAACCTATGACTTGAACTTCAAGGAAGAGGTAAGCTGTCTGTTACGATTGTAATTGAATTTGTTGGCCAAGCTAGATAACAGTTCAGTCAAATGAGAACTAGTAGTTCAGTGAGACTAGACTAAGGTTGGTCAAGCTAGACTATTCAATGCTTAGTCTCAGATTATGAACATGAAATGGGAATAACAAATTGTAGGTAACAAGTTATGGTGTAAAAATATTTAATTCTTATATACGTAATGTTGTTAAATAAGTTGACATATTAGCAAAGTTTTTTTTTGGATCTAATTGCTCTAAGTTCATTATACAATTCTGCCCTTCTTTCCATATCTATCTAGTCATGTTTATCCAACCTACACCAGTGTTTATGTTGAATTTATCATGAAATTAATTTTCTATATTTTTTGTTTTGTTTACAGAAAAATGATGGTTCCTCGAAGATTTCCGGAAATGCTCTCAAGGATCTCTACAAGTCATTTGCGTCCGAGTACCCTATTGTCTCAATTGAAGATCCCTTTGACCAAGATGATTGGGAGCACTACTCCAAGATGACAGCTGAATGTGGAGAGCAAGTACAAATTGTTGGAGATGATCTATTGGTCACCAACCCCAAGGTCCGTAAAGATAGTCAATTCATTCTGTTGATCCTCTTACATGTTATATTTTCCTTCGAGTTTTCTTTTTTCAAAACAATAGCAACGTTTTCAAACAGATGGAGCAGTTAACTTACAATTGACACATTTGTTATGACATGTCTTCAATTACATTGACATCTCTGCATTTCCTATTTGTTTTTTCAGAGGGTTGAGAAAGCAATCAAGGAGAAAAGTTGCAATGCTCTTCTTCTGAAGGTACAATGTGAATCTCATTATTTAACAGGGTAATATACTTGTTTGGTGACCATTATGAACATGTTTCTTAACTGTGTTTGTGGTACAGGTGAATCAAATCGGGTCCGTAACTGAGAGTATTGAGGCCGTAAGAATGTCTAAGAAAGCTGGGTGGGGTGTCATGGCTAGCCACAGAAGGTTTGAAAATTGAATTGAAATGTAGTTGCATGATTATCTTTACCTTTTTCAAGTGGTTTCTAGTAGCTTATGTGGTTTACTTTTGTTTTTTCTGCAGTGGAGAAACTGAGGACACTTTCATTGCTGATCTTTCTGTCGGTTTGGCCACGGTATTTATCTGATCTAAGCTTTAAGCATATCCTACTTGACTAAACCCCCCTTTTTCTCATGAAACTCTTTTCTGCTTTTTATCAGGGTCAAATCAAGACTGGTGCTCCCTGCAGGTCAGAGCGTCTTGCCAAGTATAACCAGGTCCGGACTAGCATCAGTTTCTTCTGTGCCTTTGTTCCTTTTAATTTTTAATTTTTCTTAATAATTTTCCTGGACTGTCTTGTGCTTGTTTTTGAACATTTTATGTATCTTCATATGCACAGCTCTTGCGTATTGAGGAGGAACTTGGTTCAGCAGCAGTCTATGCTGGAGCAAAGTTCCGTGTGCCAGTCGAACCCTATTAGAACATGGAAGTGCTTAAGTGCCTGAGCGGGATTTGAGAAATCGGCTTTTCACATCGTGGTGAATAAGTTTTACATGTAGAATGGCTTAGTTATATGGAACTTGAATCCCTTTTCCCAATAATCTTCAGCAGAAGTTTTGTTTTGAGAGCTTGGAACAGTGTTGTTTTGTTTTGTGAGCTTGAACAGTGTTGTACTGAATTCTTTTAAGCAAGCAAGTTCGACTGTGAAATCTTTTTCGAGTTGCTTTCGAAATTTACTACTACTAGTTTGGCCGACTGAAATTTCTTTGCTTTATGGAATTTGTTTAAAGGCTGCCTTCTCTGGTGGCAAGTGCAAAGTCATTTTGCATTGTGAACCCCGTCTCAGGTTCATTGAAGGTCTGACAGAACAGGTGGACCATAACTGATGCTGGGGATTATGTAACAAGCAGGTTTATCTTTTGAAAATGGTTGAACAAGCAGCTTTGAGCTTTTGAGAAGTTGTTAGATTAGGTTCTTTCACCTGGGTTAGCAATTGTCCAAGTGTGTACGAGGCATTTCTTGCAACGAAATCCCCTTTACCCTATTTTTACTCAACCGTTATTTCCATCGGGACATCAGCATTAGATCGAAAGGTTTAGATCATAGATTACGTGACAATTAGGCCTGGTTTAACAAAACTTCTGCTGAAAATTGTTGGGAAAAGGGATTCAAGTTCCATATAATTAAGCCATTCTACATGTAAAACTTAATCACCGCAATTGTCCAATAACTTTTCATTTTTATGTTTGGTAACATAAGAAAAGTTATTTGAAAAATTATTAAAAAGTTTGTAATTAATGTAATAAAATAATGTGTTTTGAGTAATAAATGTAAGGAATTAAGGGGAGAAAATGATTCTTTTGGAGTTTGGAATGAACCATTTCTCCTTATTTATTTATTTATGCTTTAGGAAAGTATTGACTGTATTTCCTCTCTCTTTGCATCAGGAAAGTATTTCTTTTTCTTTTGCATCCCAAACGCAAAGAATGAACGACTTTCATTTCCCGATCCTTACTTTCCGTGAACCAAACGAGGCCTTAAAGTAAACCTGTTGGAAAAGATTTCATCATGAAGCCATCAAACTTTTCCCCTCTCTATGTTACTAACTTACTATAGATTTTGTATTTGATATATGATTCATGTCATTAAATCATTAGACAAGAGGTGAAATGTTTTCTTTCATAGAGTTAAAATTACATTTATACAATATCCATTAAGTACTCAACTCCAAATGGGGAGAAATTTTTGGATATATGTAAAAATATACCCAATAATGTTGTTCATCCACTATATAATAAAAGTCCTCAACATACACAGCAACACTTTTGGTATTTGATTTCTAGTGAGACTTCCACTTGGTGGGGTTCGGATAAGAACTTTTGGTATTTTATTTTGTCACGTGATGTACAATGTTGTAATCGTTTAACGTTGTTGATGTAAACTAGCAATATATTTTGTTGATACAATGTTTTTCATATATTTTACTAGAAATATATGTTGATAGTTATCTAGAGCAAGTTTGGCTGTTTTGAGGCCTATTCTCCAATACGATGATGATGGGTTGTGAAGTCCTAAAATTTTATAAATAGAAATTATTTTGGACATGAGAATGATGGTGTGATCTCTTTTCAACATTTTGCATAAAATTATTCAGTCATGCTCACTTAAGAAACAGTTATAAGAGACTATAAGGGATAGATGCATCTCAATCATATCTAATAAATTTAAAAACTGCAATTAAAAAAATTTAAAACTGTATTTTTATTTTCTGCCATAACAATGCCTAACATAACAATTATAATTTTTGAAATATTAAAGTAAAGAAAATACATCAGGAAAAATTACTAAAAAAAAAAAATTGCTGGCTATGGGGTTCGAACCCATGCGTACTTATGTACAGTAGATCTTAAGTCTACCCCCTTAACCTCTCGGGCAAACCAGCTCGTTGTTTACAGATATCCAAATTTTGTACTTATAGATTTAAAAAGTGATACAGAAAGGGTGCAATTTTAAAAAACGTAAAACCCTAACTAAGATCAAAAGGGGAGAGAAAGAGAGAGCTCGCATTCCCTATCATTATTGAGAGCAGAAAGGCATGGCGGAGCACTTGGCATCGATCTTCGGCACAGAGAAGGACAGGGTTAACTGCCCTTTCTACTTCAAGATCGGCGCCTGCCGACATGGCGACCGCTGCTCTCGCCTCCACACCAAGCCCAGCATCAGCCCCACCCTTCTCCTCTCCAACATGTACCAGCGCCCCGATATGCTCACCAACCCCGGCGTCGACCCTCAGGGCCAGGCCCTCGACCCCCGCAAGATCCAAGACAACTTCGAGGTCCCCCAATTCTCTCCTCTTTCCTCTTTGCTCTTTGATTTCAACCCAAATTTGTTCGTTCTTTTTTGTTTCTGATTTCGTTTTTTTTTTAGTGCAGGATTTCTATGAGGATCTATTCGAGGAGCTGAGCAAGTACGGACAGATCGAGAGCTTGAATATCTGTGATAATTTGGCTGACCACATGGTATTTTTTTTGTTGTCAAAATTAGGGTTTTTGTTGTTAAATGCGATTTTTATTTGGTTTTGGACTGATTGGATGCGTTGTGTGTGTGGATAGGTTGGGAATGTGTACGTTCAGTTCAGGGAGGAAGAACATGCTGCCGCCGCGCTTCAGAATCTCACTGGGAGGTTCTATGCAGGTTATTTTCTGATGCATTATAGACATATACAAGTATAGATGCACATTGAATTTGCCTATATTTAGACTAGGTATGATTAGGATTTGCTGTAATCTGTCAGTAGTAGTGACTTCCAGAATGTTGATATATGGCTTGGTACATCGCAATGTAGTGTATGAGGTTTGGAACAATATTGCCTGAAATTTTGTAACTCATTGCTCAGTTATTGAAGTTGACTCGGTGGTTTTGATTGCTTGCAAGTCTCTTCATCTGCCTTTTTACTTTCTCAAATTTTCTGCCTCTTAAGATATTTTCCAAAAGTTATTGAAATGCCCTCTATCTGAGCTGGCCTTAAGGTTTTTGGGATTTTGCACAAAAAAATGAAAAATGGGGCTCATTTCTTAGATACCTCAATCTTATATGAGAATCCTGTTTAAGGAACTGTTAATTATCTATCTGGGCTGACCTTAGGCTTGTGGGATTCTGAGTGGAAAAAAGTAAAGAACTCATTCTTACACGCCCACAATCTTCTACAAGAATCCATTTTTCTAAAGGAATTATTATTAGCTGATACTAAATGTATCAATGATCTTTAATCACTCTATCCAATATACCGAATAAAAGATCATATATGGATAGCTCTTTTTTATGACATTCTTTGACCAACTATTGTGATGGGATGATGGATACTCAGTGCTTTTGATTTTGTTCCTTAAAGAATGTTGATAAGATGATATCAATTTTTAAGCTGTAATGACAAAGTGATGTTGACTAAAAATTGTAGCCGAAGTTCGTACCATTTGTATTGTGATAACTCTATGACTTGGCATTAATTTAGCTTATTATTCTCTGTTACAAAACCTGAGATTCTAGTGTCAAATTTCACCCAAGTATGTTAGTCCAACCGGATTAAAATATCTCCAGTACAACCCTTTTAATTTGATTTGTCATGTAATTTACTCATCTTGGATTACAATTGCATGAACTACATTTTGGTTTGGTATCTGCAGATCAATTGCCCTTTCTATCTTTATGATTCCAGCTTATATATAATTCTGTGCAACTTTTGTTCTTTGTTGGTATGGTACTCCAAATCTAAATATTAAAGGGACTAGTCCATGTGTGCGCTTGTGTCAATTTAGTCCATGGTATATTGATATTTGGCCCAACTTGAGTAAACATTGACTTTATTTTTTGTTAATTTTTGGGCGTTGCCATTGGCCACTATCCACGAAACTTAACATAGTACTAGTGGACTTTACTTTGAAAGAGAAGGAATAAAGGTTCAGAAACTGTAGTTACTAATAAACGGATGATGTTCTATGCAGATGGTTAGAGCATGAGATGTAAACTAGATCTGTAAGGTAGTTGCAAGACCAGGCCCATGGTTTGCTCCCATGGGGTCTGGGTTCGAACTCCCTCATGGCACCCACCTAGCTATTTGCTAGGCTTGCCCATCTCCTAAAGATTTGGTTTGACAGGAGGCTCCATTTCTTATCCCAGATTCGCAAAGCGAGTTTGGTACACTTCTGGGTATATATAGGTAGATGCACAGTGGCTTTACATTTCTTGGACCAGTAAACAAGTGAACGGTTCCAATTCCTGGGAATAAATTGTAAAACTGTTGATCATTACAGCCACTAACAATCAAGGCAATAAAGTTTGATTGGTAGGTTGAGTTTGATTGCGACTACATATTAAATAGACTGGTGGATCGAGTGTTATTGCATGTAATATAGTTCTAGTATTATTTTGGTTGTAGAATGTAATGTTATCCTCGCCACCTGCTATATCCTCCAATGTGTTGCTTTGTTTCTTCCACATAATGGTTGCAGTAATAATTGGTAGTAAAATTACTGTTATCATGAAGCCTACTAACATTCTGGCCTATGATAAATGTTAAACATTCTAGGGCGCCCCATCATTGTTGACTTTTCACCGGTGACCGACTTCCGTGAAGCTACTTGTAGGCAGTATGAAGAAAATGTATGCAATCGAGGTGGCTACTGCAATTTCATGCATTTAAAGAAGATTAGCAGGTGACCATCTCTTTTCTCTTATTTTAGCCAGTTCACTATTAATGATGACCTGGTGCTTCATTATCTCTTTATGTTGAATTTAGGGAATTGAGGAGGCGATTATTTGGAAGAAACAGGCGAAGGCGGAGCCGCAGTCGCAGCAGAAGCCATAGTCCTCAAAAGCATCAGCGTGGTGGTTATCAGGAGCGTCCACACGGAGGTCGTGGTTTTGGCAGAAGAGGAGGAGATGATGAAAGAGATCGTTTCAATGATAAAAACAGGAGGCCTAGAAGCCGTAGTCCTGGTGGACGTAGAGGAAGAAGTAGAAGCCCTGTGGGGAGAAGGAATAGGAGTCCTCCAGCCAGGGAAAGCAGTGCTGAAAGAAGGGCCAAGATTGAGCAATGGAACAGGGAAAAGGAACAGGTTGATTCTGGAGAAAAGCATGATAATAATAATAACAACAGCAACAATAATGATGATGAATGGAATGGTGATAATAATAGTGATCAGTACTACGATCCTCAGCAGCAGCAGCAACAGCAGTAGTGCGGTAGATGCAAAATTGAGTTTCCTGCTTCCTAGATCAAGCCTCAGTTATTTCATGCAGCTTAACGTTGACTTGTATACAAGTGGGGCTGTTGTGCAAGGACTAGTGTCTAGTTATTTTATGTGATGGGTTTTGGAGGCATTAGTGAAATTCCTGGATCCTGGTGCAGGAGACTGCTGTCTGCAATGGTGAGTTCTTATTACAAAACCGATCCAAGTGTACGGGCGTAAGAACCATTAATGTGTTATTTTTTTTTTTTTTGATAAGGAACCATTAATGTGTCTAGTAGAATTATGAATTGTCTTTTTTTTTGAGAAAGGTAGAATTATGAATTGTGGTCTGAATGTCTTATTATTGTCTTTGAATTACATTAGAATTTTTAGCGTGATTTTTACTTATTGCTGCTTTGCCCATTTGGGTTTTTTGTGATGGTGTTATTTTCCTTTCGTTCTTGCATTTGAATTTTCTTTAGGAAGTAGGTGTATGGCAAAGTTAATAGTTTTACCTTGGCAACTCTTGCATTCCTGTCAGAACTGCATGTGTGCCTACGGCCTAGCGTGTGGTTGGGTTGGTAGTTGGTAAGGGTCTTGGTTTTTCGGCGAATAGGTATAGGGTTATTTGCCTGGTGTATTCTATGGGAAAGAAATCCCATTCAGCTTTCTTTGGTTCTGGACATCCGTCTCTACATCTGCATCCAATGCCTCATCATCCTCAGACTTATCCTGGTGTATGCTGGAGTCATCTAGCATAGAGAAATATTCCATGGATGGCGCACACTCCAATTTTAGGAATTTACATTGGTAATCTTGATTCTCAGGATGATTCTCTTTATGTTATACAATGTTAGAGTATCAAAGCTCCTCTCTTTGCGGATACAAGTCCTAAATTTTTTGAAATTTATTGATAGATTCTTGTATGGAAGGAATGACTCTGGGAAATCCTCTCTCTTTGGATGGAAGTATTGTGAGGATTTGAAACACTGGGGATCATGGATGATTTTTGTTAGACATCTTGTATCCTTTTCTGTGTATGCTAACATCTCTTTTGAATGTGCTAAAAATTATGTCCCAAACTCATCAACCAAGTAGTATACCAACACTTCAAGTCTTCGACAGAAGGATGCTGATGCTACTTCTCCACGAAGCTGAAGTTTTGCCTTTAATGTTCATCAAGCTTTCAATTATTTCTTACCATCTAATCTCCTAACCAGCCTTAAGAACAGGCAGAATCTGGCACTCTGGAATTTTGAACATCTTTGTTGATGAAAGTAGGAGAAAATGTTTCCATTGATACAGGAAAACCACGTGACTTGGATATTGACAAAATGGGATCAAATTCTTATCAAAAAACAGAATCGGATCAAATTAGAACTCGTGGCTCTATATGAATCTGATTTGAAGAACAATTAATATTCTTTGGAAGGAATGACTCAGGTGCTCAAAATTGAAGAACTTCAATGGTTGATTGCTTTTGAGAAGGAAAACGAATCCGCACACCACGAAAATAGAAAACATTATACAATAGAAAGTTCAGCTCCAAAGAGATCCATCAACAACATTAACTGCGGCAGTGAGGCTTTTTCTAGCTACACGGTGGACTGGACTGGACTATTAGACACTGCGAGGGGCTAAAGAAAAGCCAATGGCTTAGCTACGTCTTGACATTAACTTGTTTTCATCCACAGCCAGCTAGATCGGCTTTCATGACTCATAGTTTTTGGCGAACCCGGTCACTGTGAGGGACATTCTTTCAGTAAAGGAAGATGCAGTGCTTATTGGATGATCATTTTTGCCCTCACATCCTACGCAAAAGGGAATCTCCTACTGGACAAGGGAAAGAAAAGAATGAATGAGAAGTGCTTATTGGATTGAATATCTAATCTGTTATGAATCATGATCATCCCACGTTTTGTCAAGAATAGGTCTCATTAATGCCTTAATTGCTTGACACGGCTCAAAACTAGGTATATCCAAACTAGCAAAATATCCGATGCTTGAACCAGTCCTAGCTATTCAGAGTCTCCCAGAACCATGTGGCACCAATAACACCAAGAACTTCAAAGTTATGATGCACAGAGCTTCCAAAGTAGCATCTCATCTGCTTTACGACTCCAATCCAATTCTAGATGCTCCTAGCTTACATCTCACAGAACAGTGTGTTACTGCGTTTTTCTTCTGAAATACATATATAGTTAGCCAACTTAGAGGACTTGAGTCACTTGACTATGACTAACAATCTGGAATCACAAGATGATCATTCTACACACGTAAAGGTTTTCTTCTGCAACTTAAAGTTCTTTAAATTTACGTATCGGGTAATTTCTACACCACACAAAGACTACCTGGCCGTCCACTTGTCTTGATCGATCCCACAGTCATGTCCAGATAATAAACAAGAGAAACAGAAAAGAGGCTGTACCCATGCAAACAGTGAAGATGCAAGTTAAGTTAAAATCAGTAAAAGGGGGCACAAAGCTAGCACCAACAAAGAAACAATCCCTCATCCAACTTTCTTCCATGACAGCTCGATTATTATCACTTTATCTAGTGGCGGATTTAGGATTTGAAAATGGGGTGGGCTATATATTCAAGTGTCTTTTTTTGGGCGAAGGCCAAAATTTTTTCGGTACAATTATGTACAAATGTAAGAAGTATCGTGTTATATTGACGTCAACGGAAGCCGGGAGGCGAGAGTATTTGGAAGAGAATAAGCGGTGACTGATAGGCTATAGAAACGAGACTACGAGAGTGAGAAACCTGAGAGAAGAAGAAAACAAGGGCTCAATTGTTGATGAGTGATGGAATGGAGTAAGAGGAGACTGAAAACTGGTCCCTAATTATTTTCAGGTGGGCTTCAACATCAAGACGACAACATTTTGATGATACTATATATAGAAAAAAAAAATTTCTTCAAAATTGTCGGGAAGGCTTGAGCCCTCCCCATGCACTATGTGGATCCACCGGTGACTTTATCACCCCCATGTCGTTACTTTAAAGTCGAAAGCATGTCAGTACGTGTATGATAGTATGAGTCCCACAACATGGTCTTGCTTTTCTCTAGTGTGAAAGTCATGAAATATAGTTTACACCAGTGTTCTAAATATTCTTCTGGGTGGCCATCTAGGCCTTGTCTAGACACTAGACAGTTGTCAGTAGCCCCGATTAATCTGGATGGAGACTAGGTTAGCCTGGTCTTTTTTTTTTTTAATTTTTTTTTAGAGAAAGATAAATTCATTGATTAATCCAAAAGATTACATAGATGGGAATGACTACATAAATTCATAACCACTCCAATCGGAGAAGATGAACGACTCATATCCCTAAGATAGAACTCGCGGTTAAGGACACCATGAGCCAATAAGACCCAACCTCTAACCACAATAATCTCCCTAAGGTTCGGGCTATTGATAGCAAACCAATCCCAATAGTACTTACGATATACATCCTCAAAGCCAACCTCAAGAGGAGCTCTACCACTTTCCGCACCATGACCCAAAACCACCATATCACATGCAGAAGCAGCTCCCCAGTACTTTGACAACAAGAAGATACCGAAATTAAAGCATTTAGTCCTTCGGTCGTATAACACCATACCAATGGCTCAACACCTTCACCATGACACCTAAACCCTAGCTCAATAGAGTAGGGACTTATTTTACCTAACCAAAAACTTAATAGAAATCCAAAAGATAAAAACCTAAAGAACCAACATGGTAAGCTGCCATGAATTGCTTTCCTCCCTTCGAGCAATGACTTCAGTGTTGGGGTTGAGCTGTTGCTCACCTCCTTTGATCCAAGCTTGCTGCCTTATTATGCAACTGCTCTTCACAACTCCAATATGCAAGTATGTTTCCTTGATCGACTTCTTAGATCAACTTGGTGATCTTTTTCTCCTGCACTCAATCACATACATACACCAATATATATTTGATACAAAAGTGATTTATATTAACAAAGATACAAGAAGAAGATGATTTTGTTGAAAAGGGATGTAGCACTCTCTGATGCTCAGACTTCTATTCTGATACTTTTGATCAGATTACTTTCTTTCTACTAGAGTTGCTGCTCTATTAGACACCACTCCCAAATACAAAAGTCAAAGACCCTTAAATATCTTACAACAACTTATTCAACTTGAGTTAAAAACTAACTAGCATAAGGTTAGGAAAGTAACTAAACATTAACTTTAACATTCGCCCTTAATGCTTTGTTTCTTGACTCCCAGTAATTCTCTGAAATACTGGAACTTGTCTTTTGGCAATGCCTTGGTGAAAATGTCAGCTATTTCATCTTCTGTCCTGCAATATACCACATCAATTTCATTGTCTTCAACAGCATCTTTGATGAAGTGAGGTTTGGGAGCTATGTGCTTGGTTCGGTTGTGAAACACCGGATTCTTAGCCATCACAATTGCAGACTTAATGTCACAAAGTATTGGAGTAGGTTCTCCTTGCTTTTCACCAACATCTTCCATGATACTTCTCAGCCATATTGCTTGAGAGGTTGCCAATGATGCTGATACATACTCAGCTTCAGCAGTAGACAAAGCAACTATCTTTTGCTTTTTGGATTGCCATGAGAACACACTTGTTCCAAGAGTGAAAGCATAACCAGAAGTACTCTTTGAATCATCAACACTGCCTCCCCAATCACTATCACAAAATCCATATAGTTTTGGCACCACATTTCTTTCAAACATAATATCAAAATCTACTGAACCTTGAATGTACTTTAGTACCCTCCTTGTTGTTCCAAAATGAATTTGAGTAGGCTTGCGCATGAATCTTGATAGTAAACTTGCAACATACATAATGTTTGGTCTTGTTGCAGTCAAGTATGACAAGCTCCCAAGTAAGCTTCTATAAATTGATGCATCAACTTCTTTGCTTCCATCTTCGTTTTGAAGTTTTTCATTAACCACCAATGGTGTAGGAACAGAATTGCATCCTTCCATCCCAAACTTCTTTAGGATAGTTTTTGCATACTTCGTTTGAGATATGAATCTGCCATCTTCATCCTGACAAATCTCAATTCCAAGAAAATAATGTAGCAGACCCAAATCACTCATTTCATATTTTTTTTATGGACTAAGTTCAGTTTAGACCCTCGAACTTTAGGGCTAAAATCACTTTGGTCCCTGACTTTTTTTTTTAATCACGATGGTCCCTATACTTCCAAATTACATCGTCCTAGTCTAAAATTTGACTTTGACTCGAAAGATGACGTCATACGCTGAGTTGGCCTCGACATGAGGGTCCACTTTTCAAAAATTGTCCCTCAATTTGGACAAAATGTCCAAACTACCCTTCTCTCTCTCCTATCCTAAATCCCACAACCCACTCTCTAACCCCAAAAACTCAGATCTCTTTGCAGCTCTGCTCAACCGCCACCATGGGCGCCACCACACCCGCTCAACCGCCACCATGAGCGCAACCCAATCCTCCTCTCCTACCTCACTTCCTGCTCTCAATCCTCTCCTCCAAATCAAAACCAGTCTCCGACTACACTCTCTCTCTGTTCTCCTTCATCTTCCAATCTCCCCAAACTCACTCTCTGTGTACTCTCCAGAGGCATTCCCACCACCACTCAAACCATCAAAACCAAATTCCACTTCATCTTCGCCACCCAAAATCAAAATCGCAAAAAACATCCAATCCAACTCGACCCTGTGATAAAACCCAGATGAGCCAGCTTCAAATCACTAATATCTGAAAGCAAAATCCAGTAGCAGAAACTAGAAATCCACACCCAAAAAAAAAAAAAAAAAAAACCCCAGAAATTCACATCAAATCCGACGACCATGTGAATGAATTTATGAGATTCTTCGAAACATAATCAGATTGACGACCGATTGCTCCTCACAATATCCTTCTTCCCGACTACCTTGAAAGTCGTAACGGTGGATCGCCGCAACAACAACCTCTGCAGGAGTTGGAAGATCTTCGACGATCTGGAGAAGAAGATGATGACGACGCATATGGAGAGGCAGAGGCGGAGAGTGGAGGCTGGGTTTGACTCGTTGAAGACGGGGGAGCATGGTAGTGGTGGAGGTGAGCGTTGTGGTGCTTAAGAGACCAGCAGTGGAGGAGAGAGAATTCTAGATTTACTTTTTCTCTCCTCGAACTCTCTCTCATACAGAAACCCAGCAAAAGTTTCTTCGTAATCTCCTCTTCCGATCATTCTCCCGCTTCCCGGTGCATCTTCTGGGCGACATCGATGCTGTGCCCACCTAGTTGAAGACAAGACCGGAATTAGTCCACCATTTCTTTCTATCTTCTGGACTTAGTCTCTGTTTCTTTTCGGAGGGGTAGAGAGAAGAGAGGAGGGTCAAAGCGACGACGGTGGTGGCTTAAGGTCTGGTATTGCAGGAAAAAAAAAAAAGGGTTTGCAATTGGGGGTGGTGGGTAAATGTCTATTTTACCCTGATTGGAGGGTCAAATGCTGAAAACCATGTCGGAGCCAACTCAGCATATGACGTCATCTTTTGAGTCAAAGTCAAATTTTGGACTAGAATGATGTAATTTGAAAGTACAAGGACCATCATGATTAAAAAAAAAATCAGGGACCAAAGTGATTTTAGCCCTAAAGTTCGAGGGACTAAACTGAATTTAGTCCTTTTTTTATCATCACTTCTTTGAACTTCTTAATCAAACTCTCATCACTTCCACTAAAAACTAAATCATCAATATATAATGAAACAATGAGGATGTCAATTTTACCTTCAATCTTGATGTAGAGAGTAGGTTCATTGTGGCTTCTTTGAAAGCCTTTCCCTTTAAATTAAGAGTCGATCTCCCCATACCATGCTCTAGGTGCTTGTTTCAAGCCATAAAGAGCTTTCTTCAACTTGTACACCTTTATCTCTTCTCCTTTAACAATAAAGCCCTCCAATTGATCAACATAGACCTCTTCCTTTAGGACTCTATTCAAGAATGCAAATTTCACATCAAGTTGGTGTAGAGACCAACCTTTTTGAGCTGCTAAGGATATCACACTCCTAATTGTATCAATCTTGCTACCAGTGCAAATGTTTCATTGTAATCAATTCCCGTTGTTGTGCATACCCTTTTGCAACCAGCCTTGCTTTGTTCCTTTGAATGGAACCATTTGGATTCAACTTTGATTTGTAAATCCACTTCACTCCAGTGAATTCTTTGTCACTTGGTCTGTCCACAAGCTCCCATGTGTTGTTCTTCTCAATCACATTTATAACATCCACCTTTGCTTTCTTCCAAGCTTCATCTTATATTGCTACTTCAAAATTTTTTGGTTTTGTGACACAAAAATTGCAGCTTGCATAGACATCATTCAAATCCCTCATTCTTATAGGAGTTGAACTTGGTGATGAAGATCCGGATACTTGTAATTGTGGACTGCCTATTGGAGTCACTTGTTGTGGAGTTCTTCCAACAACTTCAACTTTATTTTCTTGATTCTCTACCTCTTCTTCCATTTCAATGTTGAGACTTTGGACTGCATTTTGCTTCCAATCCCAAGAGTCTTTTTCATTAAAGATAACATCTCTACAGATTATCACCTTGTTTTTCTTCAAATTGTAGAGTCTATAGCCTTTGCTTTGTGTGCTATAACCCACAAAAATGCACTTCTCACTTGTATCATCAAGTTTTTGCCTTGTCTCTTTTGGAACATAAGCAAAACAAACATAACCAAACACCTTGAAGTGATTCACTGATGGTTTTTTGCCACTTCATGTTTTAAATGGTGTTTTATCTTCCACTGCTTTAGTAGGACACCTATTCATTAGGTAGACAGCAATGTATACCTCTTCACCCCAAAATTCATGTGTCATCCCCTTCTCATGCAGCATAGACTTAGCCATTTCGACTATGGTTCTATTCTTCATTTCTGCTACTCCATTTTGCTGTGGAGTATAGGCCACTGTGAAGCCTTTAGAGCCCAATGTCTCCACAAAATTTATCAAACTCGTTTGAGTTATATTCACCTCCTCTATCACTTCTCAAGACCTTGATAAGATACTCACTTTGCCTTTCTACCATCACTGGGAACTTTTTAAACATAGTGAACACTTCTGATTTTTGTCTCAGGAAATACACCCAAGTCATTCTAGAGAAATCATCAATAAAGGTTATGAAGTACATGTTGCCACCATGAGTTTTTGTCTTCATCGGACCACACACATCAATATGGGCAAGCTCTAATGGTGTAGATGCTCTCCAAGCTTTCCTTTTAGGAAATGATTCTCGATGATGCTTCCTAATGACACAACCTTTACACACTTCGTTGGCTTCTTGAATTGTTGGTAAACCATGTATCATATTCCTCTGTTGTAGTTGCTTCAAACTCTGAAAATTTAGATGCCCAAACCTCCTATGCTAAATCCAAGAGTCATCTAGAACATCAACCTTCAAAGATGTGTTACTTGGATATTTGAAAGAGATAGGAAAACTTCTGTTCTTCTCCATCTTGATGGTTGCCATAATCTGCATTTCCTTTTCTTTTCATAGATTGTGCACAAATTATCATCAAAAAGTACAGGGTAACTATTCTCTTGAAGTTGCCCAACACATAGAAGGTTTAGATCCAATTCTGGAACCAACAACACTTCTCTGATGAATCTTCTTCCTTTCTTTGTTTCAACAATAAGTGTTCATCTTCCTCTTTCTTGTACTAGATCACCATTGCCCATCTTTACTCTTGTTATCACAGATTTATCAATATCCACAAGAATGGATTGATTTGCTGTCATATGATTGCTGCAGCCACTATCAACAAACCAAGCATTTTTATTTTTCGGTATAGTTGCTGCTTGACAAGCAAAGAACATGTTGCCATCATTGTCTTGCTCTTCAGTGAAGTGTGCTTGATGATTGTTCAGATTGCAATCCTTTTGCACATGTCCAAACCTGTTATAGTTTTGACATTTTGGCTTTCCTTTAAACCAACAAACACCAATGTGAAACTTTCCACAAATTTTGCATTTCACCATAGCACTATAACTTGAACTACCCTTTTCTTCATTGCTGCTCTTCTTATCCCACTTCTTGTTTTTGCCTTTCCAATTCTTTTTAGGCACATTGCTTTTGCCTTGAGAGGAACTTGATTGATAAGAATTCTTTGAACTAAGGCTAAGTGTTTGAAAGACACTCTCCATCACACTTTCAGCACGCTTATTCAACCTTTAATCATAGGCTTTTAGAGAACCAATGACTTCTTGAACCCTTAAGGTTTCAATATCTTTTGTCATATCAATAACAGAGACCATGGAATCAAAACTTCTCCAACAAGCTAATAAGTATTTTTTTTTTTTTAACTATTCTCTTATCATCTAGAGTTTCTCCATAAGTTTTCATTTGGTTCA
The DNA here is from genome assembly GCF_002994745.2 of Rosa chinensis. Lineage (NCBI taxonomy): Eukaryota > Viridiplantae > Streptophyta > Magnoliopsida > Rosales > Rosaceae > Rosa > Rosa chinensis. The sequence goes on from NC_037090.1 coordinate 17,854,469, forward strand.
CTATATCTGTTAGCCTAGTGAGATAATCTTCAAGAGATTCACCATATTTCATTCCAGTATATTCAAAATCTCCACGTAAAGATTGAAGTTTCACAGCTCTAACCTCAGTAGTACCTCTGTACTCTTCGTCTAGAACATCCCACATGGATTTTGAAGTCTCCTCATTTGAGATTATGGGGAAGATTTCATCTGAGATTGCTCCTTAGATCATTGCAAGAGCTTTAGCATCCTTCTTCATGTTCGATTTCAGCTCCATCTTCTGAGCTTCTATCAAACCTTTCGTATTTACTGGAGTATCGAAACCATCTTCGAGGATTGACCTCATCTTGATTCTCCAGAAATCGAAATTTTCTCCAACAAATATTGGAGTTCGAAGACCACCACTTGAGCTTGAACTTGCCATGGTTGATTCTTCAAGAAATTTGATTAATTTTTTATATAGGGTTTCAAATTGAATTTCCCCTCTTTTCAGAAATCACAACACCTAGCCTAGCCTTGATCAGACTAACCTTTGATACCAAATGTTGGGGTTGAGCTATTACTCACCTCCTTTGATCCAAGCTGGCTGCCTTATTATGCAACTGCTTTTCACAACTCCAATCTGCAGGTATATGTTGCCTTGATCAACTTCTTAGATCAACTTGATGATCTTTTTTTCCTGCACTCAATCACAAACATACACCAATATATATTTGATACATAAGTGATGTATATTAACAAAGAAACAAGAAGAAGATGATTTTGTTGAAAAGAGCTGCAACAATCTCTGATGCTCAGACCTCTGTTGTTATACTTTTGATCAGATTCACTTTCTTTCTACTAGAGTTGCTGCCCTGTTAAACACCACTCCCAAATACAAAAGTCAAAGACCCTTAAATATCTTACAACAACTTATTTAACTTGAGTTAAAATTTAACTAGCATAAGGTTAGGAAAGTAACTAAGCATTAACTTTAACATTCAGCACCTTGGAATCAGCCATAGCAAAGTGGAGCATTAGTGGTGATAAACCTAATCCAAGTACCCAAGTACCTAGATCAAAGTCAAATTCACCACTTCCATTCCTAACTTGACTAACTGACCGCAAAACTATCGCCGATGATCCAAGCCCCTTATTCCTCGTACATAAGAACATGCACCCCCCAATAGCAATCTCCATTGCCATGGAACTGCCACCATCCTTACCAACCACCAGAAGAACACCTCCACACCTTGTGTACCACTTTGAGACCTGCACAAATCCCGGCGATCCCCCATTCACCGCCTACCCAAGTCAAATCAGAACCGCCCAATTTTTATCTCAACCTCCGCGCACAGTCCAGATCTCTCTCCCCCAATGGTTGCGTAACAATCAACCTAAGAACCTGACATCCGTGTTGCTAGATTCAGAGCCAAAGACTCGAATCGACAACCCAAATCCCTACCGAAGAACGAAAGCCAAAGATCCGAAGTCGCTGTCACCATCGAACGATTGAGCAAAATTTTCCTTAGCAACCCCCACCTTTGACCAAGCATTGATACTGATGAAAAAATGGCATGTCCGGCTGCACCCGGCACACACCAGCGAGGCAGGAAGCCATCGCTAATGCGGGGGAGTTGCCGGACAAGCAACAACGCCACTCTACTTTTTCCCAACCCTAAGTCACGCTCCACAACTTTTGGCGTATTCCGCTACGGTGAACTTTTTAGAGCATATATAATCTTAGGTTGGCCAGGTTTAAATGTTCAAAATATTTATATTTTTTGGTCATATACAAAAAAACAAAAACAAAAAATTCTTACATGTAAATACTCATTATATGCTAAACTTTTTTATTATGTTTTCAACTAATTATACTACTAACTATATTTTTTTAATTGCACTTATTATATTATATAATAAAATTTCACCTCGGCACTCTCTTAAAATTAGGCGCTAGGCCCCTCCCCATCTCTTGCCTACGCCTAGCGATTTTTAGAACATTGATTTACACTTTGCAAAGATTCGAGAGCTGGGACAATTATGTCCAGCCACAAAGTGGAGCGGGTAAAACAGAGACGAGAGCGCATTCATTACTTTACTTTCAAACGTTAGCTACTTCAAAGATCATGGCGGAAGCGATAGTTAACGTTCTCCTAGAGGGTTTTACAACCATCACCAACAAAGTCCTCGAAAAGCAAAATCTGGACATTGGGGTTACCGAAGAAGTCAAAAATCTCACCCACACTCTCAAAGCTATTCAAGCTGTGCTCGAGGATGCAGAGCAGAGTCGAAGTGATGGAGGTCAGCGTGAGACGTTGGCGGAGTGAACTGAATGAAGTTTCCTTGGACATGGATGATGTGTTGGACGAGTGAAGCACTGAAGTCCAACAAATGGCCTGATCAGACTTGTTTTAGATCTTTGATTATGATTTTGCTAGTACCGCTAACAAAATGAATTATTGAAGAGATAGGAAAAAAAAAGGTCTCTAATCCTTGATACTTTTTCCGAGTAATGACAGTCTGGAAAAGAGAAGCAAAATCTGGACATTGGCACTTCAGCTATGTCAATGTGCAACACTGAGAACCTTACTCCTTAGGCAACCGATACATTGACCCTTGCCTAGGATCCTAACCAACCCACATATCAAACAGAACAGAAAAATGCACAGGGAACTCAGAACATATCATAGATCGATAGCATAGCATCAATGAAACAATAAAATGTCTATAACGGATACTTCAATAGATTGCAATCCAAAGTTGATAGGAACAAAATGAGTTAGTTAACAACATAATACGCTAATCTCTCCTCACTCATATTTACTTGATCGAACTTGTTCCTTCGCAATTAAATCCCAAAACACCATCATGATAGACGCTGCCATGCATTTCACTTTGCAGCTCCATGCTTTGCCTTTGTATGACTCTGCAGTGCACCATCTGAGTTAAACGACCTGCGAGAAAAATAGTACAGGATATTACAATTCATCATTCACCAGAAATAGCAATTACCAAGAACGGCAATGAAAAATTAAAAGATACCTATTGCAGGGATCACAACGGAATGTACCACCACCACTTGATTTTGAGCTCTGCAGCTTTGTCTGGTCAGTATTAGCTGGTCTTTTGAGAGCCTGTTTTGAAGGGTAAGGAGTTGCTGTGTGGACAGCTCCTTTCTTGCCACCTGCATCAACAAATAACCAGTCACAACAGCTTCATTTAGACTAAAATGCTAGTTTGCATTGTCAACTAAAATGCTATAGGCAGCTTATTTCACCACAGATCCATACATTCGACACTAAAACATCAAGATGTTAATAAAGGAAGACAACAAACTCACTAGTTTTTTCAGGAGTAACAAACTTTGCCTTCTTTTGAACAGGTGTTTTACTACTCTCAGCAGCACGTTTGTTGCTCCCATCAACCTTGAACAATTTCATTGTCAAGGAATCAGACTGGAAACAATAATAAGAGAATGCTCTTACTTGGGCAATAATAATTGGCTTATGATAAACGACATGGACAGGATGGAAGCAATTTGACATCTCCAACCAAAAAGGCAAAGGTGTTGATGATAGGAGTAATTTACCTTATTTGGAGTCTCTTCATTCTCTTCCTCGCTGTCATCATCTTCATCTTCACTATCATCATCATCATCATCACTACTTTCTTCATCATCTTCACTGCCATCTTCCACACTCTTGACCTTGGAATGTACAATAAACCAGTAAGTAAGTTTAATTGATACTTGCTAGTCTCTTCACATAATCTCATGCAGAACCGCATCATCAAAGTTTACTAAAAAGATTCATAATAACAAAGCAAATAAATACAGGCATCAGTTCAAAATGCAAGGAGTTGAGCATTCCAATGTAAGATACTTAATGGACGGATCCATATCCAAATTTTTAAAAGGTCAAGGACATCGCTATATGTATTTCTGTATCAGATACTTCTGTTAACAAATACACATGCTCCAGAGGACCAGAACCTATATGTCAAGAGAGTAACACCCAGATGGAGCCTTTTGTGCATAGACTTGAGACAAAATATACCCCTTTTTTGTCTGATAGACAAAATATACCTAAATGATAGGAGACCCAAAAATTTCCATACTAGCACAATTCATATACAGATTTGGGGAATACACATGTCGGAACAGTCAACACAGGAAGACAAACAGTCAACCATTGAAGATACAGTACCCCTAGATAGTTACCTAGTGCAAAATACACAAGGACCTAGAAAAAAAAATTCAGACAGTTGTGAAAGTTAAGGATACCTGATCAAATTCTTCATCTTCAGATTCATCATCATCATCGTCGTCACTACTAGAATCCTTCTGATCAGATTTAATTTCTTTCTTAGCTTCCTCAAGACTCACCTTTGGTTCGGCTGATCCGGCATAATCATTTTACAAATCATAGACAAAAAAGTTAAATAAGCTTGGATAATAATCAATACCAAAAAACTATATGTTCACCAAGCAAGAAAAATTCAAGCACTTAATTATGATATTAGAAGTAAAGTAAAACCAAGCACTGGAACAGTGACTCACCAGTACCAAAAGTCGTGAAGAAAAAACAGTATGTAGTCAAGGAGACCAAAAATAAATACCAACACGATAATCAAAGCAAGTATCATGGGGATACGAATATGTAAGATTGCTTTAAACATGAAAAGCATTAACAAAAAGGATATCCCGTATTAGCAATATATCCATGGAAGTGGACGCTCCCACTTTTCCCATTATGAGATAGCACAAATTTTTTATTAAACACAATATCAAAATATATCTGAGGTAGTTTATCAGCATAAAGATGTCCAATAACAAGCTTCTGATCACCGGTTTTCACAAAGAGTGAAATAGAATCACTTCCCTTTCCTTTCTTGACCTCATCCAGACAGGCCTGCATTACAAAAGCAACTCTTACAACCATGGTGCAACTACAACAAAGGCAACACGAAACCAAAAACAAAATCAACAAATAAAAATAAAAAATGAAATTATAGAACTTACTGATTTACCTGTGAAAGATGGACAAGGGTAATACCAGGTTCAACAACAACAGACTGTCCACTCTTTACCTCAACACCTGATCATTACATAAGACAATAGTTGAGAAAACTGAAAACCCAATAATTGCAAATCTAACGATAACAGACCAGGTTGAACATAGTTTACGTTTACAGAATATGTTGAACAAAATACAGTGTCGCAAATGCTTGAATGGAAACAATGTATCAAAGGTTGAAGAAAAAAAATCACAATTGGAGCCAAACACGCATAAGACACAAAAAAAAGCCGATGTTCTGCAAAAAGAAAAGATTGTTCTTATGCATTTTTTTAACGAAATACTCAACCCATGACCAGGAAAAGCGCATTCAGTGATGTTTAACAGTTAGTAAAGCAATTCTTTGATACAAAGAGGATTAAAAAACCAAAATGGGTTGTTGAATCACAATGACCTGAAATATGCAAAAAGAATCATAAAACATGTATCACATGCTATTGGATAATTTCTTAATTCAAAATAGATAACAAAAGCCTTCATCATGAGCACAAATACACTCGCACTGAACTTAACATATGTGTAACTTTATTTGCATTACAGACATGTACAAAATCCATTAGCATAAACATGCATCACAAGTTGCAAGGAAAATTGAACAAATAAAGCATTATTGCGACTCCGAAGCTCAGTTTTAAAACCAATTCAACACAAAATTAAGCAGAAACGCAATTCCTGACATACAAAGCACAAGCAAGTTCATTTCAGTAACTAAAAAACAAGCGAGGAATACTTTCGCAGCCTATAAAACCAATATTTCTCATACTCGGCAGTAGAAATGAACCAAAACCCCTAAACTTAATCGCTCGCTTCTTCTACTTAGACAGTTTGGAGAAGAAGAAGAAAATCTTATCTGGACTAAGCTGAATCACTCAGTTTTATGAGGATTTCAAAATGCATTGATTCACACTAGTCCTAACATTTTCCTTGATTTCTCGGAATTCAAAAGCGCTTGAAATATTAACCAAATTGCAAGAAACAGAGCTCGAAAATGAGAAACCGAAGCCCTAACCATGATAAGATCGAAGAGAGAGGGAGAGAGAGAAGCGATTACCCCAAAACTTCATCTTGTTCGCCATGGCTGAGCGGAGCGCTAGGGTTTTTCCAAAAGGCGCTGCAGAATTTTTTTGGGTTTGCGGTTTCGTTTTTTGGTGACGAGATTGATCTGAAGCGACTGTGGTTGGGGACTGTGGGGGCTTTTATAGTGCAAACGGGAACCGAGCCAGCGCTTTTAGGTGACACGTGGCCGGTATGGGACCAAATAAGCATTAAATTTAAAATATTATTAATTCTAAGTTTTGTTCCGTTGCTCGGAGAATTGTGTTACAAACTTTTTACAATGATGACTGATCATTCCGGCGAGAACTCGTCGGCTCCGGTCCCTCTTATTGTTAGAGAACGTGAAACTGGTATTGCAAATTTGATTAATATAATCAAGTCAGAAGATTACCGAATTTTTCTATTTATGTACGGTAGAGTATCTCCAAACATAGACGTAGCTGGTTAGGGTCTAGGATGGTCAAATGACCCTCTGACCTTAACTTTTCTCTTATAGATATTTCATATTTTTTGCTTAATAAACTCCCTTGTTGACCCCTCAACCTCTTCTTATTTCTTTCACTTTTCATGAAATTTTTATCTAGTTTTTGAGTAAAACCTCCATGTGCTAAATTTAAGTCATGCTTTGGTTTTTCTTCTTTATTGAGTATAAATTTTTCACTCAAATATAAATGTTTTACTTAAAAGTTGAAACTTTATTTTTGACCTCTATTATTATCAATTCTAGCTACGCCACTGTCTCCAAAGATACTATTTATTTTGTCTGTTAAGTCGTTTGTAAAAAAAATAGCTAAAAGCAAAATTATGAGCCAATTTTTCATAAAAATGTTACTCCAATTGTGTCCTTGGTACTTAGACTTTACTTGTATATTCTCCATATTCTCCAATCCGACCATTCAATAGCATTGTCGTTTCAAGTTTCAAATGACCTAAAAAACAATTATACAATGAGACAGTTCCAATTCTTCTTAGTTGCTTAGGCTCATACAATAATTTAAGAGTTGTAAATCCATCTATAAAGGCAACTCCAACAACAGGGGCTCACACCAAGGGCAACCCTACTCTTCAGCATGTAGATGTATTCTCTTGCTAATTGGAGTGTTTGTTTGGATTAGTTGTAGCCTGTAGGCGAATGTGGCTTATAGGTCGAATATCTGATTATCCGTGAAGAGCTTAAACTTTTTACAAAACCAAAGGAATAAATATTGGATTTAAAATATAATATTCGCATAGAGTCTTTGAACGCAAGTTGCGCCCAAAGCCATTAGGCCGAGGGCGTCGGCTGTCGGTGAACTGCTCGAGCTGCTTCAGTCTTTTATAAATTTCAACTACTATAAAAGTATAAATACTACTACTATCAATATATGCTTGACAAAAGAATATAGAAAAGCAAAACGGTTCACATGACCAGGAGAGGCGAAGCATATGCCAGATCTTTGAATGGAGGGCAAACCCACCTTTACAACCAGCAATTGTTAACAGCTATTTGCCACATAGAAATGACAGACCAGGATCATATAATTCAAGAATGGCATTTAATTTTGCAAGCATTAAAAAGATCATACTCATCGAACATCAGTGATACGATGAAAATTGCACACTATACAAATATCAGTTCAGAAGTATAGTACTCCATAAGGTCGACGTAGAAGGAACTTTAGTTTAATTTAATTCTAATAGTAAAATCATCCTAACCCTCTAGGATCCATTTAACAAATTTGACAGAAAGAATAGAACGGGATAAATTGAAATTGAATACAATAATGAATTGCAAACTTAAATGCAGTAGAGCAAAGTACTAATTTTACTTTTCAACTTTCTTCTGTGCTTCCTGCTTGTACTCCTCCATCTCCTTTAACCATAGGTCTGCAAACTCACAATGCTTCCAGGCCTCAAACCATGGTCCTCCCCGAGTATAGTGAATCGACTTGGGAAAAGTTGTGGGATCATTTTCAACAACCTGGTTATGTCCCTCAAGAAAGTTCCAAACAAACGGGATGGACCCAATTTCACCATCCTCAAGCCACTGAAACCTATGAAGGAAAGCACCCGTTTCCTTATTCACAACCTCAGGTGTCAGGACCTTGTTCTTGGGATGGCCAGAGTTATACAAGACCATGGAAGACCAGTTCTTCCTCGGGTACACAGTTTGCACCGCTCCATCCATCTTTGTTGTCTCCTTTGGTGTATAATCATGTTGAACACACATTATAGCGTACTTATCATCAATCAAATCCGTGAGTTCCTTAATGTCAGCAAGGTAAAGAAAATCACAGTCCACAAACATTGCCCAACCATCGTAGTTGGCCAAATGTGGAGTCAAGAACCGAGTGAAAGAAAACTCGGTGCTCTCAAACTGCCCTCTTTCACGCCAGTAGAGGCCGTTCTTTCTCAGCTCCGATTGTTTGATTGGTACAATCTCAACAGGGATTGAGGATCGCTTCAATATTGACTGGCGACAGACCTCATATGCGAGATCTTCACGTGGATCATAACCCACAAAGATCTTAAAGGGCTTCTTAGTTAAATCTCCATTGGAAGTCACTGGATGAACCTTCCCTTCGCTACTCATCTTAGCAGATGATGATTTACAACTCACTCTGTTCAAAAATGCAAAGATGATTTAGACAATCGAGTATAGAACAACAAGCAATGAAAAACTTCTTGTGCGTATGGAATAAGACAAACTGTTACATCATTCCCAAATCATGGATAAAATCTAAGAGAAGCCTTACTGAATCCAAGAAACCTCTTACACGCCTTTACCCCCCAATCCAACCAATGGATCGATTCAATTATAAACTAGGGGCTTAATTAGTGAAGATTTTAATCTAATTTTCATACCAATTCACAGATCTGAATCAAAATTCAATGGATTTTTAATCACTTTGCTTTTCAGTGAAGAAAACTAGATTCTAACATAGCATAAAGGAGAAGCTAAGATGACACCTTTACAAAGCATAACCAAAGACCTCCTCGTCTAAGAAGCCAACTAAAACACCACTGTGCATGTCTAGCCCCTAAGATTTATGGATCTTACGCAATAACTGTTGGGATTTTGGGTCTCAATCAACATGTCTTATCATTTTCTATTAAAAATCACTAACCCAAATAAAGTAAAATGCGGATTCAATACAAAATATGCAAGATATCAAGGTAATCAATCAGCATCGACATGTATCCAATTAATTGTGAGACAAGAAAAAGCCCAATTTTGGTAACAAAGAAAATGCAGAAACCCAGGAACAGAAACCAAATCTGCGTCAGAAACATAGAAACAGCATTCTTGCAGAAGAAGTACCTAATAATGTGTGGATCTTGCAGAAGAAGTCAGGCGGTGAGCATTCTTGGGTTGAATGTTGTAGGAAGGAGAATGAGGAGTTATACGAGGAGACGAGACGAAGACGAGAGAATTGAGCGAAGAAGCGAGAATTGAGCGGGCAAGGCAACGCAGTGTGTGTGTGGACTGAGATTTATAGATGAGATCCAGCCATTTCTAATCATTAATTTCCAATCCCGAGTCGTTATTTCGGTTTGACTACATCAGTCGGTGGGCTGGATTACCGCGTAATCGAGTAAACAGTGATCCCCTCATTTTTTATCTTTTTATTTTCTTCAGAAATTATAATATCTTTTTTTTTTTTTTAAAGGGAACAGAATAATTTTGATCTTGAAAGTTTGGATTATGTTCCGCTTTGGCTCCGTAATTTCAATATGTAAATTTGTGGAAGTTACTTTAGCGATCAAGATTTTTTATGTAATTTTATCTGTAAAGTCCACATATGATATATTTTGTTATAAAGTAGCAGATCTAGGAGTGCTCATGAAAATCAGCACTGCAATGTATTTAATTTGGACAAGTGTTTGTGAAAACATATGAAGAAGTTTACCTAAAAACAAGGTTCGTGAGCTGTGATCTATTGGTAATTTATAATTTCAACATTGTAAATGTCATGGGTTCGATTCTCACTAGCATATGTAAGGAATTGGGTGGGCTAAGGGTTTAAAGAAAAGAAAAGAAGAAGGAAAAAAAAAAGGGCGTATAAAAATGTCAGCTTAAAATTCGATAAATTTTTAAGGCAAGATTTATCGGTGAACCAAAATCAGTTATATGCTTCTTCATCTTAACAACGTCATCCCAATAAAAAAAATTCACTGATCAATGTTTGTGTAGATCATTGAAGTAATTGATTGGTTCTTTTTCTGATATCTTTTCAAGACAATTCACCAAATAAAGAATAATTCAAAATCCTTCACCAAATCATTATTCTTTCTGTTCTTAACCAAGTCATGTAAATACTTAGACAAAACAATTTGCCAGAAGCCCATGGTTTGACCAAAAAAAAACTCATGGTTTTGTTTCTTTATATGGGAAAGAAGCTCATGGTGTTAGTGCCCACAGGGTGATAGTTGTTACTTGTTACCATTTGAATATTTTCCTCTCTTTTTATAAAGGAAGAAGACTTCAAATGAAATCTTGTATTCTGACTACTGTTTAGTATTGTTATGTTCAGAAATCGAGATAGATATAATCCCTTTTCATATAGAGTAATTAGATATTTTAAAATGAAACTCACTCGTCTAAGCTAGTGTCGGGTGTCGGCCAAGAGGAAAAGGTAGAGGGAAAAAGTGTCTCCAAATGCTCTAGAAAATGCAAGACTAATCAATCTGCTCGAATTGCTTCATTTCACAAAACATTAATTCGTCGGTGGCCATTAAATGATAATTGATTAGTTGAATTAGGGATTTTGCCCTAGTTCCAGCCCCAATCCAAGGCTTAATGCCTCTTTCTACTTTCATCCCTTTTTTTTTGTTTTGTTAAGTATTGTGTTTGTATTTGTATTTGTATTGTATTCATTTCCATCAAATAGCCGAGTGCTCTTCTCCTAAATTTCGTCATCTCCCTAATTTGGATTCAATTTGAGCACCGAAGTGTTCAACGCCTTACATCATTCGTCCAAACCAACTGTCATCGATATTGCTCATTGGAGCATTGATTTAAGCAGAGCAGTTACCCGCTAGTGCACACAACATTGGGGACAACATTGTACCCACTAGCAGTGGCGGACTTAGAAAATTAATTATGCGGGGGCGAATTTAAACCATAATAGCTAACAAAAATTGAAATTCTTGTCCACCTATTTCCAAAAAATAATTTACGCATAAAACATATGAAAATAAGGAGAAATTTTTATGATATTAGAATAAACATGCATGAAATCATCAAAATCATGACACTTGTGGGGGCAAAAACTGCATAATACACTTTCAAATGCATAAAATTGTCCAGAGCTTATATATATATATATATATATATATATATATATATCAGTGTGTATATGATGATGCAGTGTTGGCAGCAGCCTCCACTAGCCCTATGCTAGGTCCGCTAGTGTCCACTAGCACAATGGGTTTGCATGTGTTTATCTCTACATACTCTCGAGATGCTCTGATTGAAGCTAAAAGAAAAGGTATTTGTAAAATTTTGGTAGAGGATGACTCTCAACTGATTATTAAGTGCGTTATTCAGGAATAAAATATAACTTGGAGATTGATAATTATTCAAGATATCATAGACATTACTTTATCTTCCATAAGTTGTAACCACATCTTTACAGAAGCGAAACTTATTGCAAATGCTCTTATGAATTTGAAACATTCAACTAAAGAAGTACGTGCGTTTATGGGAAGGAATACTTTCTATTAAGGCTTTCGATGCTTTCAATTTTGACCATTTTGGGTCAGGATGTCTAAGAGGCTAATCTATCTAATTCTGCTCTAGTATTTTCTTATGAGAGGTTCTAGTTGGATCTCCAAATTTGATATTTGGACGTCTCATACTTATTAAACCTCCAATTCACTTTTGAATACTTAAAAAACTAAATGCACCTCCTTAATTTTATCAAAACACCCTTAAACAATTAAGTCTGTATCTTCAACAATTTGTTTTTTTTTTAATTCTTATATCTATCAATTCAATCATGAAGAATTTTGTGAGTAACCTGCCTACATTTTTTGTATACTTTCAGTGACAGAACCAGAAAGTGATTTTTGGAGGATCCAAACAAGTAGACAATTACAAAGATTTTTATATTAATCCATATCATAGTTTTATTTTGTTTATTTTGCAATATGGATGGTTCTAGAAAAGACTTTGGTTCTCAAATAAATAATATATTTATACATCGATTAAATCTAATTAAAAGCTTGGATCTTAATTAGTAACAACTACACCAAAATATTAAATAAATTTAGTTTAAGGAAATTTCAAATTCAGATTGCTTTGAATTTACTTTTGTATTAAATGATGAGGCCATGTATAGAAATTAATTATCTTTACTTAATTGTTTTAGGTAAATTATAAAGTTATATAGGTAATATAATAAAAAAAAATATTTAAAAATTGAATGCTATATTAATAGGAGAGGTAAGAAGAGTTTTCTTTTTCTTTTTCTCTTTTCTCTCTTTGTCTTTATTTGTCTTTTCATACGAGTTGACAAAATCTATTGATAATGAAAGAAAAGATGGAGGTCCAAATATCAAATTTACAGTTCCAACTAGAATACCTCTCTTATATATATAAGAAATAGAATTATAGAAATATATATATAAAGTTCCCTTCAAATTGACAAATGCAATGAGACTAGCCTAAATCGGAAATTAAGTTGTGGGAGAATTTATGGCACGTTTACTTACTTGGAATAGAAAATAATCATGAATCGGAGACAACTGGAATGGGAGAAGAAAGGAATCGGTATTGATTCCGGAAGAGTTGATTCCTAAACCCATCTCCCCCCTTCGTAATCAAATTCCTGAGTATTCAGGAATCAATTCCTTATAAGGAGGTGGGACCTACACCCATTCCGATTCATTCATGTGTTAGTAAACGCATGAATACTTTTACTCGGAATCATTCCGATTCCTTTATGCGTTAGTAAACGCAGGAATAAATTTACCCCGTAATCATTCCCTCTATTTTCATTCCTATTCCAAGTAAGTAAATGTGCCATTAGAGACTCCAAGGTCATGTTTGTTTCCCAGAATCTGAGCATTCGGAAAGGAAAATGTTTCCTTTCCTGCGTTTGGGACAGCCAAGGAAGGGAAATTGGTTCCCCCCCCCCCCCCCCCTCAGGAATCACTTTCCCAATTGAAAGGCTCATTTTCCTTTCCACCAACCAAACAGGGCCCAAGTGCAGCGGTGGAGTGCTGCACAGAGCAAAAACAAAACAAAAATATTTGGCGCTGCCTGATTGGTCATTGGCTCAATACCACCTGGAGGCCTAGTGATTACTGGAAAACCAGAAAGATCAATTAGAAGAATTTACATTAGTAAGTTTTGTGTTGTAAATTTGTAATTCTAATGTTTGTTTACATTGGCTCCTTTTCAAACGATCAATCCAAGCTAATCAAAATTATATTAAAAATTGCAAAACCAAATCTTTGCACATATAAACCAATTTCCAATCAATTTCTTACAGGTATAGGCATATAGCGTACACACTAGCACCATTGCTCTTTCTGGCAACGGTTGCCCAAAGTTTTGGTCATTAATTTTGTTTTATGCGTTTGTTCTAAGAATCAAATTCAAACCAATTGAAATTTTACAAAACATGTTTTGCTCAAAACCATTGTTAGTCTCTCTTTAGTTTCTTATTTTTCTCCTTCATGCATGAAGCATATGGCGATTTAGTAATGGAGCACAACTGTTTTAATCAGAAGATATTTCTAGTCAAGGGGGGTTATGAGATCAACCTGGCTAAATTACTGACAAAATTTATCGTGCCTACTGATTATCATGAAGGATGTAGACTTGAATGGGAAGACGAAGGACTCCTGAAGTTGTATATGGGGTAGCAGTGCACAATGTTGGAAATAGGTTTCACTAACTGGAAAATATGTACAAGTTCAGCAAACTAAGAGGTCCGTCGACGGTGCATTAATAACAAGGGAGCTATAATTTGGTACGAAGACCGCCTTGTAAAGTACGACCATCAAAATTTCTTAGGTATAAGAGACATAATGAATGAGACGTGTGACTGAGTATCATGAACTTTTAAGGTCCTGCTGTTTTTTTATGAGAAAGTTCATGAGTTGTTAACCCAATTATGTACTAAAGCTTTAGCTACTCTAGCATTGGATGCTCATGGTCAGCTACTACTTGGGACAACGCCAGGCACCTATTTCATTTATGGTGCGGCCGAATGCATCAGTGCTTCGATCAACCCTTGCCAAGAATAGTGAACTTCAGAAATATAACAATGGAACAAGTGACCCAAGATTTTCTTCTTTCTTTATACAAGGCTAGAATTTACATATCCGAGTTACGATTACGGAGGATAGGTCTTTTCAACCTCTGCCATACTGTTCAAGGTTTTCAATGACTGCCAGCATAAGCAATGTAAAGAAACTTTACATAGCTGAAGGATTTAACTTGGGCCACCATAAACATACCCAAGAGTTTAATATTGTGGTTTCCAAATCATTCATTTTCTTTCTGAATTTGAAACAATAACGTATTATAGCTACATATCAGGTTTAAATATTGTAAAGTCTGAAGTGAAGTCTCAAGAGCTATAGAGAGAAATTGTGTCAAGACTGATGACTACAATAAGTTGCCTCACGAAGGAAAAGGCGCATCCAGCACAAATTATTGGGATAAATAGGATGCATCTACTGTTTTTATTTCTAGCCATACCCAGGACTTGAAAACTAACAAATTAAAACTGCACTAACATTGAGTAGAAACCCCATCATACTAAGGCTTTCGATAAGTAATTTCCGAATACTTGGACCTTTCATGTGTCCTTAGATCACAAGCGGCACTTTCATGCTTTCACTTATTGATTTTGATCCTGCTAAATGCAAATCAAGGCACACAATTGTATATAGGGAGTAAGTGAAAGCTGAGATCTGTAGCCACAGAAATAAACACACAGAGTGTATATTCAGGTACACAATAAGAGCACTTACATTGGGTAGAAAACCCCATCATACTGTGGTCTATTCAGGTTTTCGGCATGTAATAATGGAATACTTAATTAGATCCTTCTTGAATCCTTGGATCATCAATGGCATTGCCAATGCTCCTCTTATTGTTTTCATTCCTGGTCAGTTTAAATCAGGGAAGACAATTATAAAAGTGGATTGAGTGAAAGCGGAATGTAACATGTGCATCTTTCCCACAAAAGAGAAATGTGGTATTGACAGTTTTAGTTGCCAAATCGAAGACAGATATTGAACAAATAAAAACCATGTGACAGAAATGGAACCTCAGGGGTCATAAACAAACATGCTAAACTCGCTAGAAAAAAGTGCTAAGTTTACCTGTGCGCAACAGAGAAAAGAAACCCTTAAATGTCAATGCTGAGCGAATCACTGCCGGCCAAAATGGGGCAACATACGGAGACCAGTCCTCAGCCTTGATATCCTGCAATAAAGAAGGTTCAATTTAATGCAGGTCGAAGTAGAAACACGAAGTTGTTCACCCCTCAAAAATATGGGGTTCATCCCCAAGTGACTTGCTTTAATGGTATTTAAGTGCTGCCAAGTGATTACCTTGAGTGAGTAGGACTCGAGTAGCTTGAGGTAGTCAGCAGTAGAACACCAAGCAGGAAGATAGAAAGCATTGCATATCTTGTCCAGGAGCTTTTTCTCATCTGGCTGCAATGATTGTTCAGAAGCGCCAAGATCCCTGTGGCACCATGTAACTAGTATTATCGTTGCTCCTGGTGCCGCAACTCGAACCAACTCATCAACAAACTGCAGGTTTGAGAAGAGAGAAAGAAAATGAACAAGTTGCAACTTGGAAAAGTACATATACACAAGTAACACCACAGTTATCACAGCCCAACTCAATTTGTCGAAGAAAAAACCTTTGCTTTATCAGGCATGTGTTCCCCACTCTCCATGGACCAAACCAGATCAAATTGGCCATCAGGAAATGGTTGTGCTAGAGCATCAGCAACTTGAAAGGATGCCTGCTAAACCTTTCAGATTGTTACATAACATATGAAGGGGTAAAAACTATTTGTCCCAAGTACACTAACAATAGAGATCAGATTCACACAGTAAAACATACATTTTCTTTCTTTTTCGCAACTACACTCACATGGAGATATTTTTTCTCTATTAGATATGTCATCAGTAGATGCGGTAGACCAAATTTGATATGTATGACATCATTCCATATACACACCATAAACTATTAGTTTGAAATACAAGCCATAATATAGTCATTCACAACAAAAATGAAGTTGACTCTTCACAAACACATAATGAATCTTGAGGCCTCTAGAATGTGATTAATCTACTACTCATGTAAAAGAAGAAACTCATCGAAAAATTTACAGTATTCCGAAATAATGAAATTTTAAAATCGTGAGCTGTTAGATTAGCCACTATTTACAGTGTATCACATATACAGTGAATTAATTTAACTCAGCAGTTAGCACTATAGAACACACAAAAAGTGTACACTTTGGAAAATGGAGTGGAGTAATGATCCGTGTAAAACACTTATGGACTAGACTGATCACACATACTCATCTTATATAGACTAGGTCCCATGCAAAACACATATCCATACCTTATTGGCTAGGCCTTGAGCAGCAGCAAGAGCATTGGCCCTCAGAGCCTGTACGGGGCTCAGAGTAATCCCTTTGCAATTGGCCCCGTATTTGCTAGCCAGATATCTGGAGCTCCCTCCAATCCCACACCCAACATCCACTACATTCCCAATTGGACACTTGTCTGCACAGCAACCACAAAACCATTAGCCCATTTCAAAACCCCAAAAAAAAACCATCACTAAATTAATTAATCAAAATTAAGCACAAAAAGTCAAGAAGAGACGGACCAGAAATCCCTGCGAACCGTAGCACCTCGTCGATCATCCGGGTCTGGGCCGCCCGGTGGTCCGACACCGAAACGTCGGCGGCCTTGGGGTCGTAGAAGCCGTGGTGCATGTGGTCGCCCCAGAGGTCCTCCCATAACCCAGACGACTCGTCGTAGAACTCGGCTATGTCCTTCTTCAGCTCCACTGCCTCCATCGCCGTCGCCGCCACTGCTCTCAACTCAAACCCGCTCTTCTTCTTCTTCTTCGAGCTCACCGCTGCTCCGTTCACACCAGCCACACCCAGACACGTGCGAGGAGGAAGCGTAGTTGCTGCTGGCGAGGACCACCGGCACGTCGGGTAGTTCAGCCTCGTAGATGCCATGAGGTACAGAAAATGTATACGTATATATATATAGACTTTTACAGATCTGAAGAGATAATTTATAAAACCTAATCCGCTGGAATTATTGGGTCTGCAAATTTTTTTCTTTTCTTTTGGTCAGAAACACAATCAGTGAGGATTGATGGCTGGTAACAGTTGAAGTGTTTGATGGCGACTCGGAAGTAGTGGTGACGTATAGTGTCGTTAATGGTTAGCCACCTCAGGGATGAGGCGCGGTTTTGTTTGGCTTTACTATACATAGTCATGGTGTGATGCAACTGCCCTATGGCAATGACGATACCTACTTTAACTCTTTTTTTATAGTCATGGTGTGATGCAACTGCCCTATGGCAATGACGATACCTACTTTAACTCTTTTTTTATAGTCATGGTGTGATGCAACTGCCCTGTGGCCATGACGATACCTATTTTAACTCTTTTTTTGTTCATGATATTGTATGGAAATTATTTGAGATCGTCTCTACAAAAACAAATAGTTAAAAGGGGAAATTTTCTTGTACGTTTCGTATTAATTGATGTTAGAGCTAAGGTTTTTTGAGGATCGGCCCCAAAGTTTTTGATGAAATTGATGTCGCCGTGGATCTAACAGTTTGATCTCGATATGGTTTTGTTGTCGACTAGTTTGTTGTGGGTTCAACTTCGCTAGCTCTTTCTAACATTGTGCTTAACAAAATGGCAATGATGATCGGCATCAACTCTAGGAGAGTTTATGATTAGATGGATTTAATATTCATCTTATGTCGTAGGTAATAAGGGTGCTAGTTGAGCATAATGTTCCTGGTTTGGAACTCTAGTTTGATTCATCTTTCGGTCTATCTGGAGGTGGGAGTTAGATTTATACATGTTAGACCTTAATTTACATAGATATGCATTCCTTTAAATATTGAATTTAACTTGTTTTTAAGTCTATTTTAGCATGTATAAATATTGAATTTATACATGTTAGACCTTAATCATCATCACTTTAATATCTATCATGTTTTAGGCTTAATCACTATCCCTCACTCATTATTTCCTACTCTAACCTACACCATCACTCCTATACTCTTTTCCCTTGATTTTGGGATCTATTACCACTCTCATACTCCACATATATGGTTCTTACAAGGCTATGGCTGTTTTCTTTACCTTCTAATCACCATTTCACACCTCTCTCCATCTATTTAAGCACCTCTTCTCACAAGGAAGAAAAAATCACCCATACCACACCCATTACATCTTTTCTTTCTCCATTTTCACCACAAAACCTCCATTTTCACCTCACAAAATCTAAACCCATAATATCCATACTCCTCAACCTCCATCACCACCATCACAACTACCATGTTCCACCACCACTACTCCATCACTACCACTCAAAGTTAGTCAAAGGAACATCATATCTTCATCACCATTCCATTCACTATCAACAAGAAGTTCATCATCTATCCATCTATTCCACCATCAAGGAGGACTCAAGGAGCATTGAAGGAGAAAAACAAGGAGAAGCTACCCATTGGTTTGTCAAGCTTCAACTAGTTCATTATTTCCTTAGCTCTTTGATTTACCTTGATATACTTTATAAATTTGATGCTAATTTGTATGATTATGAGTGAGTAGTTACTTTGTTGGGGCTAGGGTTGAAAGCTCTAGCCAAACTTGTATGAATTGATGTTTTAGTTTACATTTGAAGTTATTTGTGATTTTCATCTTCATATGCTAATTTAAGAAGTGAATGCATTCATTCAAACTTAACTAATTTGAATGTGTTGTGTTTGTCATCTCATGAAAAAAATGTTTAGGGAGTAGTTAGCATTGACCATTGATAGCATCCTCTATGTACATGTGAAGGTTGTGAGTTAAAATCACCTAGATCTAGGATTGGTTTGCTTGCATGATTATCTAAACTCAAAGCTTTATGCATCTAGGAACAATGAATTGAGACTTAACCGGTAATAAGATTTATTTTTAGGTAGTTAATTCTAGACTTATCCGGTTGGAATTAATAACATTAAAGGAGTTTAAGTCTTTGTAGTCTTATGCGGATGCAAAGAGGGTAATTGAGAATTTAGAATAGCGTCACTTGTATTTGAACTTCAATACTTGCAAGGAGGTCAGTGGTAGACAATCCAATCCCTAACTTCATCCATTATTTTACTAGTTTAGTTTAGAGTAGTTTAGTTTACATTTAAGCATTTATTTTAATTTGGTTCACCACTTTATCCAACAAACAATTTCAGTACCACCACAATGCACGTACTCACTATGAGCCTAGATTTCCTTGTGAATTTTGGTTTGTGATTGTACATTTGCATATTCTAGCTCTCCTTAAGTTCACACCCTAGCTAGTGAAATGAATCAAATCCTCGTGGGTTCGACAACCTTTCTTAAATCCTTATACTATCATTTATACCCATTATACTTGAGGGTGACTATTTGGCTAACAATACATACGAAGATGGCAGTAGTTTATAAAATGTGTAGCTTGCTTGAACATTCTCTGAAGGGTTGTTCGAGGATGTCGCAGCTTTCAGGCAGGTCATCTTCTTCACTCGAGCCCGATTAAGGGGTCAAGTCAGAAATCGAGTTGTATGGATTCAAATAAGACTCTGACTAATGCACTAGATTGATCATTACACTCCTCTTTTTATAAATCACACTGTCTTTGTTATTTATTCTAAAAATACCCCTACTTCTTCATCTCCTTTTTTTATTTTTCTTTTTTCATTTATGTTTTTTAGTTCTCACATTGTCAGTTCTATGGGAAAACTTCTTCTTCTCATCATTTTCAATCATGAAGGCTCTGTTGCCATTGCTTAACAATTGATCTTGAGTTTTTAATTTATGGTTAGAACACTAAGGGCAACTCCAACCATTAGGTGCCATACTAGAATTGGGTGCAATATAAGACTTTTCATCTCCAACAGGGCTTTTAGGGGGTGCTAAACCTGGTATTATAGGACTTGGTGCTATCCCAAGTCTCATTTATGGAACTTTTTCAAAACCAGCACCTTTGAACAGTGGCACAGGATCACTCCATCTTCTAACCCAACCCAAGCCCCGGTTCCGCGCGCTTTAGAGAGAAAAGGAGGAGCACGCTATGGAGGGAATGCATCTCTAGCAAGGACGCGTGCGTGGCGCACTGGGAGAAAGAAGAAAGGCGGAAAGTTGCTACAGTTGTGGGGCCCAGAGGATCTGTCATGTCCCCTTAAGACCATTGTAACCCCCCCCCCCCCAACGTCATATATCTCGATGGTTCAAATTCGTCCATTTAAAATATGGACGGCTCTAATGTTGTCTTTTTTTTATTTTTATAATGCAACAGATATATTTGCAATCTAAAAGATCAGATTTTGTCAAAAAATTTGATCAACGACTCCTATTAAATAGAGGGTTATTAATTTCAGTTTTATTCAAAAAAATAAAATTAACAGAAAATTGTGGAAAAAAATCTACCTTTTAGAACAGTAAATTATAGAAAATTCTATAAATACCAATCCATTCTTCCTAATTCCTATCACCAAATATCCTCAATCTCCTTTAAAAAGTTTCATTTATTCACTCATCTTCTTGTTCTTACATTTTTTTTCTTCTTTCTCTTGGAAAAAATGGGGCTAAGAAATGATTCTTGGAGGCACAATGAAGAAGTTATTCTTTGCCAAGCTTGGATCACTGTTGGTGGTGATGGTGCTGTCGGAACTGAGTAAACGTCGGATTTATTGTGGAATCGTATTGCGGAGGAGTACAATGCGCACAAACCGACGGATTGCGTAACTAGAACACCTTCTAGTTGTAAGGCTCGTTGGAAAAAAATAAGTCCAACATGTATGAAATGGCGGCAAGCTATTAACAAGGTCAAGCCTTTTCAACGACAAAGCGGCGAAAATATGGAGGATAAGGTAATTATATTTAAATATGTTAATTAGTAGTAATTTTTTTATTTACTAGTTGTGAAAAGTAAAATGTTGTTATATAGTTTATTAATCGATTTATACTAAGCCATCTTTTTTTTTTAATATTTTATTTACTTAATATTGTATGTAGCTCATGAATGTTAAGTCGACGTACTATGACTCAGTTGGTAAAGATTTATGCTTTGACCATTGTTGGGTTTACTTGAAAAATTCAAGTATTGTAGGAGTCTACCGCCTCCAAGATGATTGTTGGTTTCCCCTTGTAGCAAGTATACTGCCCCGCCCATCTAGTGAAACAATTTTTCCATTGCTAGTGCATACAATCAAGGCTCCCGACCATCCCTGGGAATTCCCATTCTGCAGCTTTGTCGAGTAGCAGTCGCAAATCTGCCGGTGTTGGTTAGCAAAGGTAAGTCTCGTGGTACACATTCTAGATTGCTTTCGTGAAGTGTTCTAAAATCTCAATGACAGTGGACTTCGCAATATTTAGGTAATCATCGCATAAGTCAGTTATGATGCCATACGCAAGTATCCTCATTGCAACATCTTACTTAGTAGTTATCACATGCATATAATATGTGTATTCAATAAATCATTCATTCGTTTATTCACTTTTCTACTGTGCAATAATTCTTAGTAAATCTGATGGATTTTTAGTATTGCAATGAACTTGTTCTCCTTAAGCCATAAATTACAGATGTTGTGGATAAAGATATGAAAGCGGTACAAAACTTTGAATTTGATGCAGAGAAGATGACTGCCTATGAAACATGTAATAGCATTTGGAAGATGATAACTTCATTAGATATTTCACATTTCCCCCTGAGATAGCTTTGTATAGTGTCATGCAATATTTTTTTTTTTTTATTCGTCTGTGTTTCTGGAGAAGTTATCTGTTGACAGTTTGTAATTTAGAATTGTAACATACACGTTTAAAGCTGATTATTGAGAATCTTGTTGGTGCCATTTTAAAGCGGATTATTGGGAATCTTGTTGGTGCCATTTTGGAGTTGTTTTGGAACTGTTGTTACTTATGTTTAAGTTATACAATTTTGATATATTGGAGGACACAAGAAATTGTGTTAGTTAGCCGACTGAGTTTAACTTCTAACTTTGATTTGCCTGGATATAGTCTCCAACCTACTCATCAAACTAATCAGGGCCAGATAATGGATGCTCTAGCCCTTGGTTTGAGGATAGTGGCTGTGTCTGTTTGTGTAAAGGTACTACTAAAACACTACTCAAGACAGGACTTGGCCTGACCAATGACTTCACTAGCCAGAATTGGCCATAGATTGACAGTGACATAGTTAGTGACTTGACTAGGGATTGACAATGACATGACTGTGACATGGCTAATAACTTGGTCGGTGACATGCAACTTGACTAATGACATGGTCAGTGACTTTGTTGGTGACTTGAGGTTAACAGTAACTTGACCAATGACATAGCCAGTGACTTGAGGTTAACAGTGACATGGTCAATGAGTTTGCCGGTGACTTGAGGTTAACAATAACTTGGCCAGGGATTGACGGTGACATGGTCAGTAATTTAAGGTTAACAGTGACTTAGTCAGGGATTGATAGTGATATAGTCAGTGACATGTTCATGACAGTAACATGGCCAATGACATAGTTAGTGACTTGAGGTTAACAGTTACTTGGTTAGTGACCTCACCTAACTAGGGACTTGACCTGACCGTTGACTTCACTAGCCAGTGACTTGGCCGGAGATTGACATGTCATCGACAAAGTCAATAACATGGATATAATAATGACTCGACAAGTGACATGTTATTGACAGTGACATGACCAATGACCTGGCCAATGACAATGTGGCATGGCTAGTGACTTGAAGTTAACAATTACCTGGCCAGTGACCTAAATATAACTATGACTTGAAAATTCCAAAATATATCAATGACTTGTATAACAATGACATGGTTAAGGACTTGCAATGTAACATGGTCAATGATATGAATATAACAATGATTATCCAATGACTTGACTTGTTCTTGTTTCATTTTTAAAATAAGAAGGTTAGCATTGAGTTTGCAAGTTACATGACCAGTAACTTGGCCAGCTACTGATTTGGCCAGTGAAGTCACAGGCCATGTCAATGACAATGTCAGTGACATGATCAATTACATGGTCAGTTACATGATCAGTTACATAATTTGTGACATGAGGTTAACATACGTTGCCAAGAAGTTGGCCTTTCCATTGACTTCTCTGGCCAATTACTTGTCTAGTGACCTGGCCAGTGACCTCACTGGCCAGTTTCATTATATCATCCTATAAAGTATGCATTTGAACTAGCAGCACTTCCATTTTAGTAAAGCATATAACCTAAACAGCATCACACACAAGACATAATCAAATGTGACTTTACCTTGAAGTAACATGTCATTGACCATGTTACTTCAAGGCAAAGTCACTGGCCATTTAATAAGGCATCACCCTATTAAATGGGGACTTGGCCCGACCAATGACTTCACTGGCCAGTGACCTCATTAACTATGGACTTGAGGTTAATAGTGACTCGGCCAATGACCTCATTAACTAGAGACTTGCCCTAGCCAGTGACTTGGCCCTGATTGACAGTAACTTGAGGTTAACAGTGACTTGGCCAAGGATTGACAGTAACATGTTTATGATTGTGACATGGTCAGTGACTTGAGGTTAACAGTGACTTGACCAAGGATTGACAGCGACATGCTCATGACCAGTGACTTGAGGTTAACAATGACTTGGCCAGTGACCTCATTAACTAGGGAGGGGCCAGTGACATGACCAGTGACTTTGTTGGTGACTTACTTAAAGTTAACAATGACTTGGCCAGTGACCTCACTAACTAGGGATTTGGCCTGAGCAATGACTTCACAGGCCAGAGATTAACAATGACATGTTCATGACTGTGACATGGCCAGTGACTTAAGGTAAACAGTGACTTGACTAGTGACCTCACTAGAGATTTGGCCTGGCCAGTGATTGACAGTGACATGTTAAAACAATATATAACAACACCAGGGAGATGACGAAAGAACCGCTTGTGACATAACATAGATTCTATCATCTCGAAATCACAGTTCAACTTCTTTGTTAGAATATGCAGCTCCAACCAAAAAAATACTATATACAGCAGTTGCATAAATGTAAATGGAATTATGTATACATGTTACAACAATATAGAAAATCATTATGAGCATTTTCATAAATGTAAATGGAATTCCGTATCCAATTGATGCCGGGCTTGAAATTACTACACCAAGCTTAAGAGACCTGAAATAACCATGATCAAAATTAAATAAGATATAGAAAATCAAAGATACAATCAAAATGAGAGTATCACATCCTCAAAGTAGCATTACTACAAATTAGGAATAATGCATTGCACCTCCAAAATTGAAAAACAATATGTAAATACAGGTGAAAGGAGGAAACTAAAAGACCAAATGCAAACAAAAAATGTTCACCACAGCTTTCACGTGCACACAAATATTATAGAGTATGAAGTTCCAAAAACTATTGGCTACAAATAAACACTTACTCAAGAGCTTTCCTTGTCCGCGTATCATTGTGGAAACTACTCCATTGTCAACTTCTAGGACAATTGGTGTTAAGTCAATATTCGCATAGCAAGAAGATCCATGGCACATTTATTAAACATTGAATAAGTAGCTCCAGGATAGCGTATGCTTTGAGTATGGAGCATGGAAAAGACCTGCATATCACCACATTACTCAAATAATGCACTTCCTATCTAATCATTGATAAACTAAGTAGTTCCACATGCACAAATGATGCTAAAGATTCTTATAATCACCACAATGACTAACAAATTACCGGAACCTCGAAACTATCCAAGTATCCATATGACGAAAATTAGTGATCAGAAATTTACAAAATCGAAAATCGATTTATAAATCGCAACTGAAATGCAAAACAAGCCTGATAAACCAACACCAAAGTAAAAAAAAAAAAGCAAAAGGCCACTTCATCCTTTCAAAACGAAAAAGCTAATTCTTTCGAAACTCAAAATGATCCATATGGATTGTCTCTATTAGCATGAAAATTAGTTGTGTAATTTTGCTACTGAAAATGGCAAAGTGCAACTTCAAAACGAAATAATCGAACCGATTGTCGGAATGCGCAAAAACTAACACGTTCTAACCAGTTTCCGACCACAATTACAGTTCAATTTTTACTTTAACAATAAAACCTGGACTTACCTTGATGGTGAGGTCGAGAGGGAGAGCCCAGGCGATGGGGTTGTGCTTGGAGGCTCGTCGTCTCGCCGAGCTCTTACCGGAGCCTCGAGGAGCACCGATCCCAACTGCCGGGTGTGATAAATGAGCTTGATCTGATAGGCGTCGGAGTCGCGGGAGTCGAGAATCCGCTCGAAGGAGAGATCGACAGCAAGGGCGGCGAGTCGGAGAAGCCGAGGAAGGTCTCAATGAGGTGGTCGCGGTCAAGGAGGTTGAGATGGTAAGGGTTTGTGTAGAGAGAGAGAGAGAGAGAGAGAGAGAGAGAGAGAGAGAGAGAGAGAGAGAGAGAGAGAGAGAGAGAGAGAGAGATTTTGGTAAAGGGTTGAATGGATAACATATTAACGGAAGGGAGGGAGGGAGAGCCAGCAGTGACAGTTTTTGTAATTAAGTTTAACTCCAGTGATAGGTTGTTAATAGGTGCCTTTAATTATCATGGGGACATTTGTGGTGTTTGGATTATCATAAAGTACTTTAAAATGACCTCTTCTATCATTGTCCCTTAATTAAATTAACATATTTTTAATATAATATTCATAAACATTATACTCATATACTATTTTAATCAAGAATAGTGAAAATAACACCTCCATATAGCACATCATTGTTAGAGATGAGAATGAGTCATATATGAATAATGCAACAAAATGGTGCTAAAATGAGAATAACACCCTTAAATAGAACCAATGGTTGGAGCTGCCCTAAAAAAACCTAAATTTAAGCTGAATTTCAATCAACCCCAGCTTCATTCGAAAAATAATTACCTACTAAACATCTAAATCAAATACTAATTGGCAAGAATATGATTTGTGTTTGATATCGCAATTCATCTCCGACCCGCCCCATTGCCATTTTTTTTATCTTTTTCAAAATTGGGGAATTTGTTCTTTTTCTTAGCCGGGTACATGGGTCAGTCTGATGAGTCGGGTTTGTTTTAAACGTCCCCTCCACAAGGCCCATCTAACGCGGCTGCAATAATTCTTAAGAAAGCCTCAGCAGGCGCATTTTGATTCGCACCGCATTTTAAAATGCGAAAATCTCAGGCGGGCTCTTCCCATAGGCCATAAAACCTTCGCTGCTGCCAAGTCTCTACACTCATCGACCATGGATCTGGGTTCTCTTCTCCACCTCCTAATTCCCTCTTGGAACTCCGTGAGTACCGTACCCATCTCCAAAATCCCTCACAACCTTCTTCTCGCCCATATTTAATTCATTCGTTTCTCTTCAGGTCGCTATTCTAGCATTCTTCTTTGCTTACCTGGCCATTGCCGGATCTATACTTCCCGGAAAACTTGTCCCCGGAGCCGTCTTACAAGATGGGTCTCGTCTTCATTATCGCTGCAATGGTCCGTGTTTACTATCTATCTATGCACACCAAGTGTTTGATGAAATGTCTGAGTAGCTGCTGAACCTTTTTCCTGATTTGTATAGGTCTGATATCGCTTCTGCTGCTGGCTGGGATTCTAGGGGCTGCTTCCAAGTTGGAGATCATATCACTTACCGTACGTGTTCGCTACTTCAATGTGTTTCTTGCATTTACTATATTTTGTCATTGGAACTCTCTACTTGGCTGCTTGTCTCTGTTTCCGATTTTTTTTTGTTTAGATGCAAGCATAGAATATGTAGCTATACCCGGATACTACATGGGATTTAATGAGTTGGGAAAATTGAAGATGATATAACTACATTGGCCAGGATTTGAATAGTATCAAATGCCATAAGGACAGAGAACTGTACTAGCTAATATGGGACTGATGATTTTTTTCTGAAAAGACGAAAGTGGAAAGTTTCAAGCTGAACCTAAAATGCATACCGGACAGTTTGAGCTGTTGTTTGTGCATTGGGTGCGTACCTCCAAACGTATCAAAACCGCAGACACCAATCATGTCTCATTTTAATTTGTCCCCGAGATTGGTTGCTTGACCTTCCTAGATGTGGGTCAATTTCCATGCGACTGAACAAAATTGATATATCTAAAGCTGTAAATTAATGGAGGTTATGGTGATAATAATTTATTATCCTTTTCATCAGCTTATTGTGATGTGCATCACAAATTGAACGTGTATATTTAAATCATTAGATTGTTTGCAGGTAATAGCAGACAGAGGACTTGAGCTGTTATCAACCACTTTCCTGTTTAGTTTTCTGGTAAGTTGGGAATCTATCGACATTTTAATTTTTTTGACTTTCCAGTTGTGGCATTTGAAATAGATAGTGGCATTGTAGTTTGTGAAGTGCATGAACAAATCTTATATTGGCATGCTTGTTTAAGATGAGACTCCCTTTATTACAACTCAGTGTGACAACTGCCAGAAGAAAATGTTGAGCTTTGCTTCTCTTATAGAAAAGCCTCGATATGGACACCAGCACAACCTCAATAGCAATTCCTGTTGAAATACCACAGTAATCAGTGAATTGATTTGACTAGATAAAATCATTCAATCAAGCTTGCAAATATTTTGCCTATAAACAGTGCTTCATTTACTTCTCAACCCCATATTGTAAAAATCTCATGAGTCTGCAATCACTTTTGTTCAATTCGTGAGACCACATCTTTCATTTCCAGTAGATGAGTAGTGAACCATTCTGATTATGTTATCTTCTTTGGTCTGTTTGATTTCTTATAATGTTAGGTCACACTAGTACTTTACGCTGTTGGCTGCAAGACGAGCAACCGCAGTTCTTCCTTAAAGCCTCATCTGTCTGGGAACCTTCTAGATGACTGGTAATTTAACAATTTCTGTAAGTTAGTTCGAAGTAATCTCTGTTTGGAGAAATGGTTTTATGTTCATGATGTATACTGGTTAAAAAAAAAAAAAAAAAAATCTATACTGTAATGGACACAGACACACACAACTAATTTCCCTACCCACTACTTTTCTTATCTTTTTGAAAAAATTTAATGAGGGAAACATGCTATGACAAGATATTATACATGGAGTTTAGTATTGATACTGTTAAACAATCCTATCCTTGACATTGCGTTTTGCATGATTGCACAATTTAGAGACTCCCTGGTTCTGACATTTTGTGCTAAATTTTGCATTACCATTATGATTAAGAGAAAGTTTGTTAAATCTTCCTTCAACTAGTGAAAATCATAATCAATCACAATATATATATTGATAAAATAATGTTTACATACACAACTGGAGATAGATTCATTCTTAAACCAATCTTGTGTTGTTAGACAAAGAACTGATCCTTGATTCCTGTCCTCACCACTGCTATATTCAATGATAAAAAAGTTAATAGTTGAAATTGAAGGCTTCAGTTTCTCTACTTGCTTCAATCCCTTAGTGAATTGATCTTACAGTAATATTAAGATGGACACTCTGACTTTGTTTGATAGGTGGTTTGGAATACAGCTGAACCCTCAGTTTATGGGCATCGACCTCAAGTAAGTAATCTATTCTTCAATCTTTGTGGCAGTATTCAATTTACACCCACAAAATCAGTACTATACTACTATAACCGTAACCGCCTATTTTTCCAATGTCTCATTATCTTTCTTATGTGAATCTTGTTCCCCTCTACCTCAGTATATAACAGTTATCTATATCTCAATGCAGTCTGGCTGTGAATCCTTTTGTCTTTTTCACTTTCCATGTAACTTTCACTAATGTTGCGTCCATAACATTACTATTGCTATGAAGTTTAGGCCTGCTGAAGTAAATGAGATGAATATTTGGTCTGATATTATGATGTATATGAAGCCTGTAAAGATGATAATATTCTTTTCTGTAGGTTTTTCTTTGTTAGAGCTGGAATGATGGGCTGGCTATTTATCAACCTTTCAATTTTCGCAAGAAGTATCCAAGAGGGCACGTTGAGTCGATCAATGGTCCTCTTCCAGTTATTCTGTGCGGTAATCTTGGAACCCATTTTAGATGTGTATTTATGTATGCGTGTTGTATTTGTATTTCTATAAATGGTTCATGTGGTGCTGTACGTCTACAAAAATGTTATGGTGCTTGTGCATCATCACCGATAGTGGGCAACCCTATAGTACACTCGTTGTAAATGCTCATCTTCGCCCACTACGTCATTCTGCTTAGTTTACTTGTTGTAATTACTGAGAATTCTGTCCTTGTTTTTTCTTCCAGTTATACATTCTGGACTACTTTATTCATGAGGAGTACATGACCTCCACGTAAGTGCATTACCATGGTGTCTGGTTGCATCATTCAATTATAGTTTTCTCCTGTTACAATCTGCTTTCTATTTTATGAAGAAGCATTTTTTGCTTCAAAATTATTCTGGAATGCTCTTACCCTCCCAGACAGAACTACCACATGCAATTCCTATTGTATCCTTCATTGGTTTCTGGTCACTGTAGCCATTTGTTTTCGTTAATATGTACGTAGGGGTGTATACCCGTTTTCATGTAAAAAGAATTTAGTTAGCCTGGTCAGTAATATTTCTTCCTGTATTATGTTTCATTGTTGTTGTGATAATCAAGAGGGCATGTGCATTTTGGTCTTTTATAATTGTTTTCTTTGTATATCCACTCTATCTTTACATGGTTTCCTTTTACAGATGGGACATAATTGCAGAGAGATTGGGCTTCATGCTGGTATTTGGAGATCTAGTGTGGATTCCTTTCACTTTTAGTATCCAGGCATGTAACACTGGACTTGAACTGCGATATTTAACTGGTTTTGTATGTTCCCATACATTTTTGTCAGAACTCAGATTGACGATTGCCAAAGAACTGTTATAGTAAAAGCATATTTGTTCTAGGTTTTGGGAAACTGAGGAATGATTTTGGAGCAACATTTAAACCCTCAGTTGAATTCTTCATGGTTATAGTTATCTGAATTTTGATATACTTGTTATAGGGCTGGTGGCTTCTGAGTAACAAGGTAGAGTTAAGGACAGCCACTGTCATTGCAAATTGCTTCACTTTTGTGATCGGGTAAGTTTCTATTAACATATAGTTGGCATCCGAAGATCTATTACATAATTTATTTTAGAGGAGCCAACAAGCAAAAGCATGCTGGACAGGTACCTAGTATTTAGAGGAGCCAACAAGCAAAAGCATGTTTTTAAGAAAGATCCCAAAGCGCCTATATGGGGTAAACCTCCAAGGGTCATTGGGGGAAAGTTGCTTGCTTCTGGTTATTGGTGAGCTTTCCTCATTCCTTATCATCTTTTGTTTCTTCTTCTCATCATTTTCGTCATCAACTTTATGATTTAAAGGTAAAAATCAATGAAGTTAAACTGTTAAACAAAATGCCTAGGTAATGGTAGTACATCATCATTTAAAGATGATATTTGGACAGTTTTGAAGCATCTTTGTCTTTATCTTACTGAATACAGTTGTAGAATTTGATTTCATTCCAGAATTCTTTTAGGAAAAAGAAATGTAGGAATACAGTTTCAGAATCATCAACTGATCAACAAATGACTTGGATCTATCAATAAGAACTATGGTAATTGAATCATTCACCTAGCAAATTTCAAACTCCGATTTGAATGAAATAACACACTTGATTGGACCCTGAATACATTATGGTAGGAGGAACAACTGCCTGGACTGCTTGATAATGAAATCTAAACTCATAAAAGTCAAAGTAATTTGAAAAGTGAATCTGATGTTGTATTCAACATCTAATGCATGCTCATCTCATGTCTGTTTAACAAGTATCAGAAACAATGAACAATTGCAACTTACCATATTTTGTATTGTTGGAATTAGGGGTTGACTGGCTCTTACCCATAGTTATTGGTTTAGGCACATGATGATTTTGTTGAACGTTGTCTCTGGATGTATGAATCTGTATATCTCAGTCATAATGTTATGATCCCGACTGTCCAATGCTGGTGCCAACGATCTGCCTTACCAGTGAAAAGCATGTGAAAAGTTCATGATGTTTCATCACTAACATACTCTCACATTCTGTTTATTTTGTGCAGGGGAATTGCAAGACACTGTAATTACCTTGGGGACTTGTTACTTGCACTGTCTTTTAGTTTACCTTGTGGGATGAGGTAGTCTCGTACAAATGTTCATATTAATTTCTTCTTAGACAAAAAATTATCCATTTAACACTCACTCACTTTGCAGTTCTCCAGTCCCATATTTCTATCCAATTTATCTTCTAATTCTGCTTACATGGAGAGAAAGAAGAGATGAAGCTCGCTGTGCCGAGAAGTATAGGGAGATCTGGGCAGAATACCGCCGACTTGTTCCATGGAGAATTTTACCCTATGTTTATTAACAGGCATTCTCTGCACTCGTTTAACATGTGATCAAGGTGTAGTTGCGGTCATGACCAAAACGAAATACAAATGTAGCTGCAGTAGACCTTATGCATTCTTGTTTCTATCAAATGGCTACAATGTTGAAGACAGTAATCATCTATTGCTTGTGTTCCTCGTTAATGACATGAAAAATAAATCTAGAAAGGAACATAATTCATCCACTGTATTCCATTTTTCCTGTTTTGCTGCATCCAACTGAGAATGTGCCATTCTTTCTTTCTTTTGTAAAATAGACAGCGTTATTTTTATCACAATAAAAACAATTTTATTCCAGTAGAAGGAAAAGTATGAATAGGGTTACAATGTAGTAAAAAAAAAAAAAAAAAAAAGAAACCTCTCTAGTACGCCATGGGACTACAAAATAGGGATAGCCAAAAATTGGCAACGGATCATAAAGGATCATAAAATGGTTCAGACCAATGACGACATACCGAGTCATGGCTCAAACACATGAAAGAAGAATGTGGTCCAGCCATCTCCACCTCGTACCATATGTTAGTGTTTCGTTATACAAGTGAAAGCTCTTTACTGCACTCAAAGTTGTGACGTCGCATTATGCACGCTCCTATAATTTTGGAGAAAATGATCGTTTGCGGTGGGTAGCAAATCTCAATTTCTTCTTCTAAAAAACCAAGCCATCCTACTCTGGGCGAACAATACATTAATTCTTATTCTTTTTTTTTTTTTGGCTACCACTACAGCATTTATATATTTACCGACTGGGAACGTTATGGGTGGTCCAAGAAACGGCAGATGAGCAAGCGGTGTCTAAAAAGTTAATGCATGATGAGAAAGATGCACGTTTTGGGGCACAATGATGTGGGGAATGAAATTGCACTAAAATTGTTGATTCACCAATATAGCCAATTAAGAAAGCATCATCGAAGAAGAAGAAGCCACCTAAAAGTCTGAATGATTCTGATGCCAAATTGATAATTGTAGCTGTTTGGTTGCTTTGTAGTTGAGGAAGAAAGCACCCTCCTTTTTTCAATTGCTTAGTTTTGCGGCAAGTCTCAGTCAAATGCACAGAGCCACAGGCAGAGTGAGTGAGTGAGTGAGTGAGAGGTGGTGGGTGGGTATGGCCCCTCTCTCCTGTCTTTTTTTTTCATCTCTATTATCAATGTCCTTATGGGGTCTCATATTCTCTCTCTCGTCCCCATCACTCAAAATATAAAGAATAGCAATCGAAGAGGTCCCCTGTAATAAAAGAAGATGGTTGTGGACTAACCTCCATGGCTGTACTATCTCCTGCTTGGAGATTTATGGAAACTTGGAAACCATAAACAAAAACTAGTGTGATGGTACCCATCTTTACTCACCTTTTTTGTTTTGATTAAAAGTTGGAATTTTGTCATTTATAAGGTGATGAAGAAATAATGCATTTTGGACCTGATTCCGTTCCGTAAGTGGTAGATCTTAAGTTCAAATTTTGCCGTCGTTTGTAACACAAAAGGCAAAAAGTTTTGTGAGACTTGGAAAAGAATGCGAGTCTGCGAACATATTTCGCAAATTTACAGATGAAAAAGAATGAAATGCACACTTTTTAGTGTTTTCAAACTCTAAAGATGAGCTTTTATACTTTTCAAATAACTTTCGCTAATATTTCTCTGCACAATGTTGAATGAGATTTTTTATGATAGAGGTAGGATGCTTCTCTTCGGAGATCAAAATAAGAAAGAGAACTTCTGGTGACTAGAAATCTAAGAAAATTCGATGCTTTGAATGCTGAGCTTGGACATTGAATCTAGACTTTGATAGCCATGTTTTTCTTCTCTTCTTGGTATCTTTTCTCCCTGTTTGAGTCTCAATTTCTTGCATGAATGATGTCCTTTAATACCCTCGAGAGATGCATAAAAGGGGTTTTGGGTCTTTTCCCTGGTCTGCTAATTGTGGGTTAGGTAATAGGTAAATGGACTGTCATATTGACCAAATTGAGATGTTACTTTCATGGGCCATATTATTTGTACCTTTCATTATCAATTGTGCAAGTAAATTTGACATTTTCATGTGAAAGTAATTTCTTTGAGTTTTTTACACCACAATTTACTACAATATTTTGCAAGTCCAAAAATTAAAACACACATTTTCCACATCTCAATGTTGCTTCTTAAAAGCGGCCTAAGTCTAAAAGAAACACGTTTAAAAGAACTAGAGCAAATTACTTTGACGTACAAGGAGTCAACCGCCTTAGCCCCACAATTGTTAAGAGTTCACGATTTCGTTTATACAACAATTAGTTGTCTTTGAGTCAAATTTTGATGACATTTGTTTTTGCTATTAAATTCAAGCCTACAATTGTGTTATTATTTATTCTCCTTTTCCACTTTCACTTTGTTGCGATTTTAACGGTTCGTTTTAGGAAGGATTTTAACCATTCACTTCGGGCTCAAAAGTCTCATTTTTGGGCCTAAAATTTTGGGCCTAAAGAGTGCATATGCAAATTGCACCTCTACTTACTAAGCTCCAGAGTTATTAACCATGTTAGGCCTAAGAATGGAATGCATCATCTACAATTCAATGAAGGCTTCTGCTCTTCCGTGCAGCAGTGAAAACAGTCAAATACATGTGAAAACAATGGGCGAGGGACACAGAACCAACATAGTACACTCACTTTAAGAAAGACGGACGTTAAAAGCATCTTGTACAATGCATCAATCAATTTGTATATTGAATTGGAGCATCCTTCACAATCAATAGAGAGGATGATGGTTTTTACCCCCCCCCCCTCCAGTCTCCTTTAGCAGATAATATATACTTCTTTACTGACATATAGACTGTGGAGCTTGCTTGGTGGATATGCATCAAACTCTTGGAAGTAATGGTGCGGGAGACAAATGAGAGAGGTAAAGACGCAACTAATTAGCTAAAAATACACGTATATAGCAATTTGAGTGATCAAGCAAGCATCTTGTGGGTGGGTGGGTGTAGTTGCCTAAGGGTTTGGCTATGCTCTCTTCTTCCCATATGCAAGTATTACAATACATAGTTTTCTCATCTCATTACACCAAGCATACTTTTCTTACTCTTCATCTTGTTAGATATACGAAACAGGGGTTGTTAGGTCTAGGGTGGAAGGTGGCATTTGCGTGATCGGAAAAGTAATTGGTTTCCGATATAAAATAAATAAACGTCGACGTTTCTTTTGTTTAAATTCTTACCACTACTTTCATTTAGGAGAGGCTTCAACATCAACACAATGTGTTGATGATATTGATGTTTATTGTGTTGATGTTGACATCTAAATTCATAACCAAAAGACATGTAGAAGCATTAACATCAATTTCTGTGCTAACACCTATTTAGACCATTGGAAGTCAAATTCAATGCTAAAATAAGCCAATTTGGGATTGAAAACGAGTGAAATCCATGCAAAACATAAATTTTTCCGAACAATAAAATGGGACTGCATTTTTCAACCTACTCTACTTTTGTCTTGCTTTTAGCACACCTAAATAATTAAATTAATGGATTATCAATGCATTGAATGTCAGAGAGTATGCTTTTAAATGCTAATTAGAAACATCATGTATGCAGAAAGAATATGAATTTATATGGTCTCGTTCACCTCGTCATCAAATGACTAAAGAATTGTCGAGTGTTTGTTCCACATTGGAAAAGTGAGAAATATCAAATGTGTTTATAAGGATTTAGGCATTTGTAAATAATGTTAATTAGTTTTGATTGTGATCTTCAAATTATTATATGTGAATGCCTCACAGTCACACGTGCTCTATGTCACTTAGTCCACATGTGGTCACCATACATGAGGAGCCTATTTTTAGGTTAGGGTTATGTGGGCTTGGTGTAGTCTAATTTCATTTGTATGGGCTTGAGTTTGGATTTTCAAGGAGGTTGTCTTGTCACTCACTAGCTAGTTATTGAGATGACTTGGTACAAGTTTGGGCCGTCTTGGGAAATTGGCTCAATAACTGGTCCTTAAGTTCTAGTTTATGGAGCTGGGGCATGTGTCACCCGACATGATGTATTGGAAAAGCTTCTCCTTGAAGCTCATAATTGGTTGCGACTTGCACCGCCACCATCTCAGAATCATTATTGTCAGTCAATTGAGACACAAGACGAGCTCGCTTGGATTTATCAGTAATTCGGGATGAAACAAGTGGGCTACTACCCAAGGGGCACCGAAGACCTAACTCAGATTCGAGCTCGCCACCGCTATGGCATAGAATCAAATCGGCACATTAGGTCAATTTCAAAGAGAAAGAGAAGAAAAATCTGTCAGAGAGTTCTTTGTCGAGTTGGTGTTCGAGCTTGGTTTATACAGTTGTGTAGTTGTTAGAAGCAAAAATACGTCCAATTTTATGCCCAGTGCAGTCATAGGTTATTGATATTGGGGTTTTTCACCACGACTCAACTCAGGTGTGGAAGAATAAATAATTTTATTTTCTTCCATTTTAAGGAGTGGAGGAATAGTTTGCCTACAAAAAAGTCATTGGCAATTGCTCGAAGTTTGGGTCGGTGGAACATCCATCTAACCATTGCTGGCTGGCCTGAGGGGTGCAACCTAAGGTGACCGCCTCATGTCTTTGACAGACGTTTTTTTTTTTAGCAAATTACCAATATATACAATTTCAGGTCATTTATTACCAATAGCAAGACTGTTGTTTTTTAATTCCCTTGCGGTAATGTAGCTTAACCTTGCACAAGGTCCAGACCCGTACGGCCATTTTCCTTCCTTTTTTGAATTGATTCTGTTAACTAATAAATTACCAAAATAACCTCTGCATAATTAATGTATTGGGGTTCAGTATCATTTTGAGGGATTGCAGATTTAATATAGTGAGCTTCATTATCATTTTGACATACACGACTTGCAGTTCTTTCCAGTTTCTAGAGGCAATTCTGAATGATTAACCAATTGAATTGTTTGTATACACATAAAAGAGCCAAAGTTATTTGACCTTGCACCATTTTTTTTTTTTAAACTTAATAATTAAATTAATCCATTAACAATATTAACCAATAAAGAAGACTTCAAAAAGCATCTATGTCAATTTACTTTGTCAAAATCCTATCAACTCCTAAACACAAAGCCACATCTGCAAAATATCAACATTTCACTATTAATCTCATTCAACAAAACAAAACCATTCAGATTGATCAAATGCAAATCCTAATCCTAATCCAATCCAACCTAATTAATATGGTCTTTGCTTGCCTTCAATTACACCTACTTTTGAATACCAGCTCTCGTCATGGTGAAGAAATCTCTCCACCGTGGTTCTTCTCATGTTCTTCAATCGGTACATCCTCTTTGTCTATTGCAGCAGCCTTCCTCTTTGTCATTTACGATTAATCTGTGTATATGATAAATGCAAATATATCAGTATTGAGCCTCAGTAGTTTACTGACTCTCAATAGTGTATTGACCCTCAATTTGATTAAGAAACCATTGTAGTGTATATGACAAATGCAAATACATGAGTACTGAGCCTCAATAGTTTACTGACTCTCAATAGTGTACTGACCCTGATTTGATTAAGAAATCATTGTAGCTTATAAAATTGCAAAGAACCTAATCAAAAGATCCTCACAGTTGCAGTAGATCAATGACTAGAATTTCAAATATAAAAAAAAATAAAAATAAAAACTAACAACAGTAATAAGATCAAATATCCACAGAGCCTATAGGTAGAAATAATTTCAGTGACCCTTCCATGAAGTAATTAAAGCTAAGAAATCTGTCTAAAAATGCAAGCTCAACCAAACCAATAATAGATTTGAGTTGAATACCTCATGCAATCAAGCGAATGCAATCATGAAGCTGAAGCTATTGATCCTCATAAATAAACATAAAAATGAGGTTGCAATACAAGTAAAATAAGCTAAAGCTACTGACCCTCATAAATAAGCATAAAAATGAGCTTGCAATAAATATAGGGTTAGTGAAATCATGAAGCTAAGGCTACTGTCCCTCAGAAACTAAAGCTCGTACAATTCATTTTTTACTATTGTTAGTCACAGAACTCATCATTTTTCATCGGGACAAAGAAATCTCAGAAACTAAAGCTACTGACCCTTAGAAACTAAAGCTAATGATCTTTAGAGGGTCATATAATCATAGATTGCACATATTGCAGAATTTTAATGCTACTGACTCTCAATAATCATAAATCGCACATATTGCAACATTTTAATGCTATTGACTGTCAATAAGCTCAGACAATTCATTTTGTACTATTATTAGCCACATAAGTTCAATTTTCACCGCCTAGCTATACATAAAAATGAGGTTGCAATGCAAATAATTTTACTGACCCTCAATAGCCTAAATGTTAATTTCTTTGTTAAAGCTATTGACCCTCAGAATTTCGCAACCATTGAGAATAATCAAAATTTCTCAACCAAAATCATTTATCTGAGGGAGAGTGTGATGCCCCAGAAATTCGTATTTACTTTCCGAGGATTTTCCGGAATTTAAATTGTGGGTATCGGACGTTTTCGTGGCTCGTGGACGGAGCGGAAGTGTTTTGGACGAATTTTTATTCGTAAAGTGTGGAATTAGGGGGGTTTCAAGGTTGACTTTTGATACGTTGAGATTCTCCAAAAACTTCCTTCACGAAAGTCGTAGAGCGCGTCGATACGAGTTCGTGGACATGCGGAACGCATAAATCGGAGTTCGTATGAGGAAGTTATGGCTATTGGAAAAAGTTTCCATTTTAGTATATATAGGAAAAATCAGAAAAATATATTCATTTTTCCACTTTCCTTTTCCGGAAACCACACTCTCTCTCTCTTCTCTCTCGTCCGCGTCTTCAGAGTCGAAGTTTTTCGACTGACCCGACCCGGACCCGGTCGATCCGACCCGACGTTTCCGGCGAGCTCCGGCCATCTCCGGCGACGAAATTTTCCAGACAGGATCGTCTCCGCCGTCTGGTGGTCCCTGTGGTGTTCTCTATCGCCGATTCTCGGTGGTAGCGGCGGTAGAAGGCGGTGCAGGTTGGTGTTTTCGGACCCGGCCGGAAAACACAACTCCGGCGACTTCATGGCTTCAACGATTCCTTGGTTGAGCTCAGAGCGGCCTCGTTGATCGATCCTTGGTGGTTGTTTGGATCGATTCACGTGAAACTTCGATCAACTCGGATTGGATCACTGTTCACGGCTTGTGAGGTAGTTTTCGATCCCTTAGGCTTGTTTTCTGACTTCGATCCAGTTATGAGAATTCACAAGCATGCTTAGATGAAGCTTTTTGATGTTGGGAGTTTTGTGAAATAATGTGTTTTTGGCCGGCGGCGGTGCACCACCGTCTGTGGTGGCGTTCCGGCGGTGTTCCGGCCACTTAAGGAATTGGTTTTGGTATTATATATGTTCTACTCGTTGATACGAGCGTTTCGATATATAATATGCAAATTTTGGAGTTCGTATGGAATTGTTATGATTTTTGCAGTTTCATACCGATCGATTTATTCGATCCTTGAGGATTTGAGCGTCCGATCGAATTGTGGTTTGGTCACATCGATCGTGGACGTATTCCAAGGACTTTGGGAGGTCTCGGATGTGGTTTCGCCTCATTTGGCGTCACCTTGGGAATTTTGGTTCGATTTAGGGTTTCGAACGTTATCCCTTGTGATTCGTTGACTGAATGAGAGCTGTAATTCCTTAGGTACGTGACGTAGTACTCCTCGGACGGCTATTTTGTGGATTGACTGTCTTGTTCTGTATTGAAGACGCAGCGGGAGTTTCGAGGTGAGTAATCTCACAAGGTTCATTATGAACAGAATTACCATTATTGTTTTGGCGTTAATTATTTAACTGCAAACTATAGTTGGTATTAGTAGGCATTCCTGAGCGAATGACTACATATATATATATTTAGATGAAATATATATATATCCTTGTGGATGATTGTGATGAATAATAATATGCATGATGGTGTTCATATTATTGTTAAGTATGACTTTTCAGGAAACAATATTATAGAAAAAGATGTTTTCTATTGTTTGAAAAGTATTGAGTTTGATGTTACATTTTTGAGTCAAGCGTGACTCTTTTTAAATGTATTGGTCCTTGTACCAAGGGTCACAGATGGTGAGCAGGGATGGGAAAGCCGGAACTAGATGGTCGTAACGTTTTTAGGTCAGGTGTGACTTACTTAACGTTGACTTGAGACCAGATGGGGTCTGAAAAACATGGGTCGCAGATGGTGACCAACGGTTGGTTCTAAGACCAGACGGGATATGAAAACCAAGAGTCACAGACGGTGATAGGTTGCAGATGGTAACCAATGATTTATCTGTGTTCTGAGTCTAGTTACCATAGATGTATTGTGGCAATTCTGAGTGAATGAGTATGTGTGTACATATATATATTATGGGGTATATATATATACATATGTATTCATGTATTGGTTTCATTTCTGAGTGAATGAGTATGTGTGTACATATATATATTATGGGGTATATATATATACATATGTATTCATGTATTGGTTGCATTTATGAGTGAATGACTATGTGTGTACATATATATATACATACGTATTCATGTACTAGTGGCTTCGTGGTGAATCTGTGTTGATGTGTTGTGTGTCTAGGTTGGACTGATTTGTTGTTGGTACATCATGGGGTTAGTGGGGAGCTATCTGATGCTCATGAGTACGTGTTTCTTTAAAAGAGAGTTTCGGGGATTCTTTCTTTTAAATGTCCTGGGAGGACTTGTGAATCATATTATATATGTCACAGATGGTGACTAATGGTTGATCTGAGACCAGATGGGGTCTGAAGATCATATGTCACAGATGGTGATAGGTCGCAGATGGTGACCAATGGTTGATTTCGAGATTGGATGGGGTCTGAAGATCATATGTCACAGATGGTGACAGGTCGCTGATAATGACCAAGGTAAGAAATAAGGAATCACGCAGTTAGCCGGGCGAGTGGTTACGATAAGCTAGAGCGCTAGTATGTCTGCCATGGTACCTCATGGATCTAAGTAGGTTACTTATGACTCCTGGGTACGTATTTTGTCCAGGTTGGACTAAGAATCATATGCTATTTGTTAGGTTAACGATAGGTATGATTGATGTGCGTGTGTGTTTTATCCAGGTTGGATCAATTAATCAG
Source organism: Rosa chinensis (assembly GCF_002994745.2). NCBI lineage: Eukaryota > Viridiplantae > Streptophyta > Magnoliopsida > Rosales > Rosaceae > Rosa > Rosa chinensis. The sequence goes on from NC_037090.1 coordinate 17,895,302, forward strand.
ATTTGAATTGTGATGTTAACGATTTATATGATTTCGTCACGGTGTGGCTTTTGTGTTTTCCTTTTTGGGGAAGAGTATTGTTTTGGGAAGCATGGTATGTTTTCCTTATCCTCGAGTCGAAAGGTTTTCCTCGTGTTGGCGTGAGTTGTGCGGGCTTTTATCCCGTAAATTCGTGTAATTGGTTTTGAGTTACTCATACGAGCTTCATAAGCTTACCGGGTTTTGTTGTGTGGAAACCCGGTGCACTATTCAATGGAATGGTGTAGGGTTTAATCCTGCAGGTCAGGGAAATCGTGGCTGAAGCTGAGGTGGCGCTTAGCAGCTTTACGGTAGGAAGCCATCTTTGTGACTTTACCGTTGATAAGGACTTCCGTTGTATAGTTACTCTGAGGAGCATTTACGTTTTATTTTGTTGTTGACAATTTAATTCGTAAACTCATGTGTTGTGTGACTCTATGGGGCGAGTCAATGTAGAATTTGTGGGTTCAGGGCATCAATATGTACTTGCGTTAAAAGGGAATAAGTTTCTAAGTATTTTGTATTGATGGCTGAGCATTTCACGCATATATAATTATGGGGTTATATATCGATTTATTGTGTATAAAATCAGGGGCGTGACAGAGAGACTATGACAACACGAGACTGAATGTACTGACCCTCAAAATTTCTCAGCTAAAGCTACTAAGCATAATCAAATTTCGACAGTGTTGAATTCATAGCACAAAAATCAGACTATAGCTATTGACATTCAGTAACTACAAATTTCTGACCTTCAAGACTATAGTTATTGACTTGCCTTTGGCCGCTGGGGTCATGCGCTTTCTTCACCTCGGGGATCATGGGTTTGGTTCACCGTCGGGGTCGCGCCCTTGCTTTTCCGCCGAGTCGATCGCTTGCTTCACCGTCAGGGTTGCGCGCTTCCTTCGCCGCCGGGTCATGCCCTTGCTTTATTGCCAGGATCATGTCCTTAGTTCACCGGAGCCCTAGATGTCAATTTGGAGAGGATTTTGATTTTCAGATGGTTTTGATTTTGAGATCGCTTTGATTTTGGGAGAACTAGATCTGACGGATTTGGTTTGAGAAAAAGTTGAAATAACAGCTGTGGCAATTATCATAATTAACCAAAACTTGTTGTGCCCTTTTGTTTTTGTGCAAACGTGTCGTTACTGTTACTCATCCTAAAGATGACCGCATGGGCAGCGAAATATAAATCCTGCGCATGGGAAGAATCAATGGCACATTGTAGTTAATGGTTATTATCTCTCTCTTTTTTTTCATATAAATGTACTTCATCAATTTGATTCTAGATATTCTTTGCCATCAATATAGCTAGAGTCTATTCTATTTCAGGAGTATGTGATTTTGTGTGGCCTTTAATCACCCAAGTTCGAGCCCATGTGGCTTCATTTTAAAAAGGCAATATTTCCTGGTTTCTTTTGGTACTAAACACTTTTCTTTTCTTTTTCATTGATACTAATGTTCTTTCTAATTTAAGAGTACAGTATAGTTTCTTTTAGTATTGAACACCATTTGGTCTCTGTTTGTTTGTTTTTTTTTTGTTTTTTTTTTTTTTTTCAATTACTACTATTATATTTGGCTTCAATTTATTTTAGGAAAAAGAAATTCATAAGAATGATAGTTGTTTTTTAATATTAGGCCACATTTTAGGTTTTTTTTTTTAATTTTTTTTTGTATTTTTTATCAAAAGAAGTCTGCCCATTATATAGATTCAGCAAGCAGTACAAAAACAAAACACTCCTATAGGATCGACAGAAAGAATCGTTCCTTAGAGCACCCTAAGGGGGGTGTATTCAATTAAGAGTCTACAAGATTTGTTTGTATTTTAGAAGTTTATGGGTATTCAATTGAGATTTTAAACAGTCATTTAAAATCTTGATGTATTCAATTAAGATTTAAAATTATCCATTTAAATCTGTTGATATTCAAAAGTATACGGATTTTTAAGGATTTCATTAAATGCTGGATTTTGGAGGATTTTATAGTGCTTTTTATACATATCAAAACTCAAAAACAATCCAACCACTTCCCAAAAGATTTTGATGGATTCTTTATGGCTCAAAAAATAAAGAACCTCTTCACCCAAAAAAAATAAAAAAAATAAAAAACAAGTCTCAATAGGTGACACTCATCCATTTTGTCTTAGATCTATTTTCCCACTATCTTCCTCTACCTCTGCTCTCATCTAATAATTATTTATTTATTTTTATCACTATAGCTCTAGAAACCTTAATCCTTCTAGCTAATGAAGCTCACTTTCAATGGTATTATTATTAGATATGAAATAAATTATGTCATTAGTTTACTACTTTATTTTTGTGTAACATTTTGACTCATTAATTTTCTCTTATTGTTCATATATCATTATACACAACATAAAGAATGGTAGATTGCCATACTTTCTTGTCATTGATATAGCATTATAGTTGAATCCATACATGCATCCATTGCTTAATTAAAGAAGAAGAAGAAAACAAAAATTAACCTACCAAAAACATCATAAGGATTTGTAAAATCTAAACAAATACTAGTAAATCAATCCATTAAAATCAATCAGAGTCCATATAGAATTTAAACAATCCGTGGATTAAGTAAATCCATGGATTATAAAAACTCAAACAAAGTCTTTTAAAATCTGAATTGAATACACCCCCTAAGACTCCTATTCTAAACAAGAATAAGAACCCAACATACCCCCAGTACACTCACCTTTTAGAAAATTCACGCACCATTATTCCAAACAAAAGCCTAAAAACTTCGAAGCAGGAATAAAAAACCCTCAGAGCTACTGGTCTTTGCGACCAAAGATCAGAATTAAATAACATAAGGAGTAGAGAATGATAAGACACCCTCCACTCTATCTTCATTCATCAAAACCGCTGGAAATAATAAGCTCCAGTCAAACACAGCCCAATTACTAGTCCACAGGCAACCCAGCATCCAAAGTTCAGCCCAAAAGCCCCAAACAAGGGCAAAAATCCAATCCAGAGAAACCCTAGCAGCCCTTAAGGCCCAAACACTGAGCCCAGAAGAAAGCATGAAGCCCAAGTTGTTGAAAACGCTATGGACACCCCACAACCTCCTCGAAGAACTTTCAGGCCACCAGCCTCCGCCACAACAAGCCCGCACTGCCACATGGCCTTCCCTACCATGCACCCGAGCCGCTGACCAATATTACCACTACAAGCTACCCTGCGTTCATCGGCGAACCAGCCACCATCGAACTCGCATCCACCTATAGCCCTGCAATCGTTCGCGCTGTCGAAATTGACAACTCGAGTTCCAACAATCAAGCACTCGTCGATTGCGCCTTTCACCATCCTCCCAACAGGAGCCAACATCGGATCAAAAACCAGATCTATCAAAACTCCTCCATCACCGCTACCAGCAAACAAAATGAGAATGAAAAAATGGAAAAGACAACCGCCAGCAAGCCCCCGGTCGATGCAAAATCCATCGAAGAAGAACACCACTGAGAGGCCATTTGTGGCATCAGCCATAGGTTTGGGAATTTTGTCGAAGATGAAAGATCAACGAGGAAACCCTAGCAGAGCGGCTAGGTCTTTTTTAGAAAAGAGTTTTTTCTGTCTAATTATCTATCTTTTTTAGTTTTTGGCCTCACAACTTCAAAATGTCAAAACCGACCCTGACATTTAATTGACTGTTGGATTGTTTACCTTCGACACCTCTTTTGCGTTTGGTTTTTTCAATTTCGGCAACTATGGTTTTTAATATGTGGAACCAATGTTTTAAAAGTCGCTAGGTGCTAAGCAGGCGGTGGGGAGAGACCAAGCATCTAATTTCTTAAGCGGAGATGAGGCAGGTGCCTCAACGGATATTTTTTTATATTTAATTTTATTATGTAACATATAAGTAAGTTTCTAATAAAACAAATAACAGTAGTCAACAATAATTGATTAAAAATATGTGATAAATGTTAAGTATATAATGAGTACTTACAAATCAAAAATTAGTTTTTAAATATTTGATCCAAAAAGAAATAATATTTTGAACATTTTCTTAAACCCGACATGCCTAACGCCGCTTAGGTTAGTCGAGGAAGTTGACCACCTTCTAGCACTTACGTGATCGCTCAGAGAGATTTTTAAAATATTGTGTGTAACCCTACATCTCTCTTAGGATTTTAGCTGCGCCTTTGGAGTACATCTACTCCAAACTTTGCTTTGGTGATTGTAGTAGGGGAAAAATTCTTCATTGGTCGGATTTTGTCTTCTCAACTACTTACTAGTTCAATTCTCTTTGTTGGTTAATTTGCCAACTAGAGTGACCGGTCACAATTTTTTTTTTCAAATCTAGGAAACGAAAATCATAGAGACTATGCTGCAACTAGTGGGTCACCATAAGCATCCGCCAAGAACTCTAATTTCTCCAATCTAAAGCAGTTCAGTGTGAGTGAAAACTAAAAACTTCGGCAAGTTTACAGGTTTGGAAGTAAACTCAATGCCGATTGTCACTCTTAAACAATTGTTGTGATCATCTTCAAGGTAGTAAGAGAAAACCTAAGTCAATGCCTCTTTCACAACATGTACTACATTGAGTGATCAGTAGAAGAAGTCAGAAGAGTTGGATGTTAAAGATTAATTGTTTAATATGGTTGTCAAACTATTAGTCTTGTTTCTACGACACATAATTGAAGAACTGCTTAGTTAATTACCCTTTTGGTCATGCTCCAAATAGTGAGTCATTATATGTAATCATACATTTCTCTATCCATTATAACATAATGTGCTTCTTTTGTTCAAATAGTTACCAAGTCTAATTGAGGCATATTTTGTCTATCTGATTGAGCATTCTATTGTACACTCCCTAACTTCGACATGAAAAGAAAAATGAAATCAATGGAGTCTTAAAGACAAACCAATAGATGTCACATACCCTATGGAATAATGTCGAAAAAAACCATGTCCAAAATAACATATCAAGGCCAAGCACTTATAGTGAGAATATATTCGTCTCCTCTTTGTAACCTATAATCATGGGTCAATCCAAATTCCTATCAACATCACATAATCTTTTTAAACTCCAACATAATAGACAATTCTTTAACGCAAAATTTCCGAAGCATTGAAATGTGTATCCTTCACATTAGCAACGAAAACAACACACACCTATAATTGCGGACATCCACTCATAATTCATCCCAACATGATAAACATCTTTTCTTCACTCGTCCTTCTAATTCATATCATTTTTATTGTTTCTGTGATTTTTTTTTCTTTAATCTAAATCCATCTTTATTATAACCGTAGACATTTTATATCGTCAAAAAATAAATGAGCAGAAATACTAATTCAAAATATGAGAAAAGGAAAATTCTACAATGTGTTAACTTATGACATGCATACAATTGCCTTAAAAGTGGTAAAATGAGTCATCAAAATAGTAATATTAGTCCTTAAAGTGGTAACATGAGTCCTTAAATTATCATTATGAGTCCTCAAAATAGTAATTTTAGTCCTCGAAGTGATAACATGAGTCTCAAAGTGATAAAAATAGTTGATGTATGAGAAATGTTAACACATCATAACTTTACCCATGAGAAAATACCAACAGAAAGACAGAGTGTATGTTATTTCAATATGATGGTATGTTTGAAACTAAGTTTGCCACTTATATATTCTACAAAATTGAGTACTCACATTTATACTAAATTCAGTCGACATTAAGATAAATAAATGTGGTATAAATAATTTTATTATATTCGACACGTATAGTCGTGTGCGATGTAATAGAATGTTCTAACAATCATTGTCAGGACGCTCGAGGTCGAAACCTCGTACGCGCACCTGACGCGCCACCTAAAAGTAGAAATCCCCACATCCCATCACGTAGAAAAATATTTATTTTCTCTTTTTCTATCATCTCTATGTCTAACCCCAAGCTCCCTAGTGGAGGGTGGGGAATCTCAAAAACCCAAGTGGGTAGATCTGTTCGCTTCTGTACTCGGCAGGATCAAATATCTATTGGGGATCTCTCTGTGGAGAAAGCAACAAATGCATGACAACTACTTTCTTGCCCTGGCCAGCATGCATAGCTGACACTTCACAGCAAGCAATATAAAAAGTAACCTAGAATTATTTTACCTGACTACCCAGAATTTACATTACCAACAGGGGAAAGGAAATTATTTACAGCCAATGAGATAACAGCAGTGATCTGGAAGAACTGCCACACGTGTCTGGAAAGCTTTAGAGTCTTTCAGGGGAAAAGAAGGGGATAGATTCGCTATGGGTTTAGATAGAAACGGTGACCGACAGAGTGAAGAAGAGAAGGAACGATTAGACCAGTTTTGGTGTGAGAGAATGGCTCTGATTTTGGTTCTATGCGGACCGGACTGACTGACTTTGGTTGCAAACCACCAAATTAGACCAGCTCATCATCGTGATTTCCGGTTCTGCTCAATAGGGAGTTTTGGATCTTAGCTACCTAACTATATCCCTTTGTCCAATAACCTTAGAGAACAAAATAATTAATTAAGTTGTAACCAAAAAATAATAATAATAATTAATTAAGTAAAAAGCACTCTAATTAATCAACTTCTGATTAATTGAAAGCCTCTCATAAAGCCAAGATTTTTATTATTTTTCTGGCAAAGAAAAAGATTAAAAGTTAAATTGATATATAAAGCTTAACCTAGTCCTTCCACCAATGAAAAACAGCTCTAAATCTTTTAAAGTGGATAGTGCGTGTGATGTGACTTTGAACAAATGGGGCGCTACATTCGATGAAGATTTAATATGTTGGAGTAGAATATGTTAAGAGGGAGATGGTGCTGACAACTTTAAATTTGTCAAAAGACGAATATGTTTTATTCTAGCGCCGTCTTAATTTTTATTTTAGCGCTATTTTAATTTTTGAACGAAAGACTCATGATAACGATATTATTTTATTATATTATATAAAAAATAATAAAACTGTTGTCAATTCGTAATAAAAGTTATCTGACATTAAAACAGAGACATTGACTTTCATATTGTACGGCATATGAGATCTATCGTTTTAGTAGGATATAGAGATATTTAGAAGAGATGAACCTACGTTCACTCTATTGTACTCTATTATGTCGGTGTATCAAGTAAATACGATTTGAGACACTTGCATACTTGATTCATGCACTGGGGTGATCTAGCCAAGCATGATTGACTAATCTACAATTACAAAGAGATAGTCTATTATAATATGAAGTTGGTCTATCATTAATGTACCAGTTGATGTATCGTCGACTTTTTCTTGGACCAATAACCATAAGTAACATAGAGGTCATTTCTTCAAATTTATAAACGATTAAGATCACACTAAAAAGAGGGGTGTGTGTGTATTATAGTCATTTGCATTATAATATGAAATTGCTTAAATGAGAACGCCATCTAAACTTAAGAAATTGTAAATATTTGTTAACCAACCCAAATCTAAGTGAAGATAAATTACCTATAAAAACAAAGGAGAATATCACAAATTGTCACTTAACTTTTACCTGTTCGATACTTTAATCACTCACTTTTTAAATATCATTTTAGTCACTTAACTTTAACTATAACTATATTAATCACTTTAGTCACTTCATTAATTTTTTTCATTGAAAAAAATTAATTTGCCACAATATGAAGGATATTTTCGACCAACCAATTGTGAAAAATTAAGAAATCTAAATTTGAATGAATGAGAGAAGTGATTAAAGTGAGACAAAATGTCCATTTGGTGACTAAAGTGATTGACAGAGTAATAATTGAGTGACCAAAATGTCTAATGAGTTATAGTTGAGTGATCATTTGTAAAATTCTCTCTAAAAACAAACTCATCTTCTCATAAGTGTGGAGACTAGTATATGATCATGATACATATGTGAATATCTATAGAGGTGAATATGTGTTAGATGGTATTAGAACTCATCTTCTCATAAGCGTGGAGACTAGTATATGATCATGATACATATGTGAATATCTATAAAGGCGAATATGTGTTAGATGGTATTAGAACTTATAAGGCACTATGTTTAGTAAAGATCCCAACATATTGGAGTATAATTAAAAGATAGAGATAAAGTACATGGCAACCTAATTTTGAAAATCACTAAACAAGCACGTTAACGCTGTATCAAATTTTAAATAGAAGACTAACGATACTAATTTTTGATAAAAGGAAAGAACATTCTCAAACCATTGTGAGAGTCAGAAAAGCAAGATTGATTATCATAATGCATCCGTCGCTTTGATGAGACCTATATAAAAATTTATTTATGTGAATTGATATATGATTGTGATGAGAATATTCATAATGAATCATTGGACACTTATCATGGGACCCTTATGAAGTTTATGTACCAATAAGAGATCGTGTTCTTAAAAATAACATCTACACAACGATTTGCATAAGAAAAAAATATATATCGGCATTGTTTTAACTTTTAGACAAAAGATTCATAACATCGTTATTATTTTTATGAAAAGTGACAAAATTATTAAAACACAAGAGTCAAATAGAATGAAAACAAACATATATGATTAGTTTTGTTATAGACACAAATAGTTGTATATTTATCTTTTTTTTGAGATATATATAAAATTTATCTATAAATATATATTATAAGACGTGATTGTCGTCAAATGTATATATTATTTGAATAATAAAAATTCACATCATTGATCCTTCGTGTATGACCCACCAAAATTCATGTGTTTACAAAATTAAACGGTTAAATAACCGTTGAAAGATACGTACACGTGCTGAAAACGAAATATTAATCAGCACATGTACGCAGCAACTTTGCACAATTTCAAAAATTGACTTTAGAAAACTTGGATGCTATTGGCATCAGATCATCATCCAAAGTAAGATTACTCGCCCCAACCAACAAGTCAAGTAAAAGGGAATGCCAAAATGTAAAAAGAAGGGGGGCTCCGTTTACACGGCCAATGAGAGAATAGTAGTGACCCAGAAGGGAGACCCCTAAAAAGCACAAATATGGAACACGTTAAGCCATTAATTGGTGTATTATTAAGCTTAACAGAAGAGTCAGAGAGAGAACGCGAAAAGAGGGGATAAGAGATTCCTTCCATCTTGGCTAGAGTGAGAGCCACAAGCGGTGACCGATTCAATCAAAGAAAAAGCAACGGTTTTGCAAAACCCCACACATTTTTTCTGCATGAGATTTGCTCTGGTGTGGACCAACTTAGTTGCAAACTACCAAATTAGATCCTCTCATCTCAATTGGGAATTTTGGATCTTAGCTACCGAACTCTATCCCATCCTTCTCACCAAAACAACTCTATCCCTATGTGTATGCCAACCCATAAGAAACGCCTTCTCCAAAATATTAAAAAAGCTAAATAAATAAATAAGCTAAAAGAAATGTTTTCTGATGATTAAATAAAATCCTAATTAAAATTCTAATCAGTTAATTAAAAAACCCATCCAACTAAATTTGATTCTGGGTCTTATGATTGCTGAGTATGTGTGTGTTTATCTGGGAAAAACACGATCCACTATACTGATAGGAATATATGTGTGTCTGTGTGGTTGTGTGTGGTGATGTGAGATTCTATCTTATAAAGGACTCTGTGTTTGATAAATACGATGATAGTTAATTTAGTTGAAGCAAAAAGACAATGACAAAAATTATTGACGCTATTAAAGTCGGCGTCGAGAAAAGACGAGCCGTTACAGTATATTTTTAAACGAAAGACACATAATGACGATATTATAATTGTAATCGAAAAGTGGACAATCCCAAATCATCTTGGGAGTCAGTGAAATAATAAGAGCCAATAAAATTTATAACATGGGTTGATTGACTTTTGTTTCTCATAGCACAACAGTACGTACTGCTATCATTCGTTGATATTTATTACGTGGGACCTATATAAAGTTCATCTATTTTATAATCGCGAGCCGTTAACTCGTCCATTAAAAGTTACGTGCGCATGCATGCATGCATGTGTAGAATAAAATTTCAGCGCAAAGCATAAAAATGCAGAGATTGGTATCTACCAAACAAAAAGTAGGGAGCTATATTGATAATCTAAATGAGGATTAATTTAAATTATAAGCAAAAAATTTAGCACTAACCATAACATAGGACTGTGATGAATACCCGCCACATGCGCGCCAAATCCAATCAGCAGCCCAACCTCCTCATAGAAAATCGTGCACCTTTGTTGTGGCCATGGGGGACCACTCTAACGCCGTAACCGATGGCTCCGTTACGATCTGGAAATGCAGATAAATAAAAATAAATAAAAATAATAATATTCCGACCTCGGACTCGCCGCCCCTCCCTGACGGGGACGCCCTTAGAGCCTAGAGACCTATAATGGACCTTTACAAGGCCTGAATGAGCCACGTGTCGAACGCGCAGACCCCTTTGATTTTCAGTTCGATCACGTGTTGGAGGCCACCCTCGACGCTTCACAACCGGTGGGTTGTTGAGGAAAACTAGAGTTACCTAATTGCCCCTGGAGGTGGGACTTAATTACACTAACCCCCCCCCACTGCTTATACGCTACCTTACGGTTCGTTTCAAACAAACAAACAAAGGTTTCACAGTAGAAACGGAAAAAATGAAAACTTGGTATTACATATTAAGACTGGGTCATTTACCGGGAAAAATGTTATCAGTTATTAAATAGAGCTCTGGGACTTTGCGTTTGGTTTTCTTCAATTTCATTTTCTCTCACACTTTCCTGAGGGAGAGAAAGAAGAAGAAGAAGACCTTTTCTCATTTTTGCTCTGTTTTCCACCTTACTGGTCTTCTTGTCACTGAAAATGAGATCTAGGTAAACTCTCCATCCAGCCTATGATTTTTCTCACATATTTTTGGTTCAATCTTTGTGTTGAATTGTACCAACATTAGAGAATAAAGTGGCATTCTCTGTGGGAGATCCTTAAGAGCATCTATAGGATTTCGGTTTCGCCCAGCTTGTTCCTGGAACCGAAAATCTCACTAATTCTGGGATTACTAGGTTTGAGCTGATCAGCTCTACCTCAAATTTGTGATGTTTGCTTTTCTTTTCAGCTCAATTTTGGATTTTTACAAAGGTTGTGGGTTTTGTTTGAAAGATCTGTTTTACTGAGGTGGTTTTGGTATGATGTGAGAGTTGAACAGGGTAGGACTGGTTCTGCTCTGTGTTAGCTCAAAAGTGTGGCTTCTACCTGCTATTCTCTACTGACATTTCTCTAATTTGCCTGAATTTTTCTATATGGCAGGTGATTCCATGAAATGGGGACGAGAGTGATGAAGATTTACAGAGCTTGATGATTTTGGTGAACTAGGTAGGAATTGAGATTTAGCTTAGAACTGGGTCTATACATGTGTTTTCTCAATCTCTCTCCTGAAGTTTTCTCAAAATTGCCTTTGTTTTTTCTATGGCAGATAATTCCAAAAATGGGGTTACGAGTGATGAAGAACCCCACAGCTTGATGTTTTTGATGAGCTGGGTAGGTGTTTGTTGTGATTTATCTCTACTTTTTGGTCTCTACCTGTGTTCTCTCTCCTGAAATTTCTCAAATTTTGCTTTTTTTATTTATTATTTTTTTTTTTTTTTAAATTTCCTATATGGCAGGTAATTCTAAAGCTTGATTTCACTGAAATCAGTGAGCTGAGGAAGACCTAGAAGCCGAAGGCAGAGGAAATCTAAAATTTTAAGATCCCTCAGTCAGGGATGGATATGAATGAACAGAGAAAAGATGCCTTCCAAGACTGGGCTTCTTGCATTGCTCCAACAACTCCTTACAGGCCTATTCTCCCAAAACCACCTCAAGAACATAAACACCATGAATTTTTTATGCCCCCAAATAAATTCCCGTTTGCTTTACCAGCCAATGAAGGGAATAATGGAGCTGGACCTGTTGGTGCCGGCAACACACTCGAGATGTCGAGAGAGGTTCCTTGTATAGATCTCCTGGCCCTTGCCCATGCCGCCTCTAGCGCAGCTGATAATAATGCTGTCATGCATGGAGAACCTCAGTGTAAGTTGCAAGACAATTTTAAGTTGCTCATCATTTTCATGTAGCGGTTTTACTATCTTCTACTTGAGCAAAGCATTTTAAACACACTCACTTACCAAATTAAAGAAGAGGGGAATGTAAATACTAAATACTGATACTGGAACATGAAATACACTATAAATCAATAAATTTGAAGCATGTTGTTTTTGTTACCTCTCTGGTCTGAAATGAGAATGTTGCTATGCAGATGATGTTCCCTTTCCTCACCACCTTCCTTATGATCTAAATTCACTACCCGAGACCACCTATGGCCAATTTGCACCCATAACACCAGAGAAGGCAAGCTCAAATGCGGATCATAGAAAAGACCAGCAAATTGAAGAGCAGATGAATGCTGGTGCTACCACATTTGAAATCTTTGAGCTGGGAAATAATAAAGATGTTGCAAACCCTGCTACAGATTCTTCACATGCTACTTTTTCCACACAAGTCCAGGAGAATCAGACACAGCTCCAGGATAATCACATCATCAAGGAAGGGAATGATAGCATTGACTTGAATAAGACACCGCAGCTGAAACAAAGGAGGAGAAAGCACAGGCCCAAGGTTATTAGAGAAGGCAAGCCAAAACCACTGCCGAAACCTCCTACTACTAAGGAAACTCCAGCCAGAAGAAAGTATGTAAGGAAGAATGCACTAGACAAAAATGCAACTCCTCCCCCACCAAAGGAACTTGGGGAGTGTACCGATTCAAATAATCTGAAGTCCACGAAGAGATCATGCAGAAGGGTGTTAAATTATGACATGGAAGAACCAGGAGATGATATATCCTCCTGCAGATCTTTCAATTCAGGTTCGGACTCTCAGATGCGTAATTTTTGCACCAATGGAGTTGCATCAAAATCAACTGTGCAGCTCAGAAATGGAATTAATTCAATGGTAGATAACACTCGGATGGAGTTAGCCCATGAACTTGTTCTTTCTACAAATCAATGGCTGAAAGAACACTTGTCACTGCCTGAACAACAATCTCCAGCCACACCGTGTCCTGCCAGAAATAGTTCCGTGCAGCCTAGAGAGTATGTTGATTGCCAACAAGACACTGCAGAAGGAAAAGCAAGAGTGAGTGCTCAAATCTGTCACAAAAATGCTGTACAAACCATGTTGGATGGTGACACTAGATCCTCTTCACCAAGGCCAAATGACTCCAACTGCAGCTCATCCATGATTCTGACACAAGAAAATGAACTGAAGGGATCCAAGCGAAAATATTATAATGCTGTTCAGCAGACAGATCCTAGTACCCGAAATTTACTTGGGGTTCACTACAATAATATGCCAGCATATGACAACATGATGTCTTATATGCATTTTCCATACATATACAAGAAGAAGAGGACTGATAAGGCATATACTTCTATCATATCAAGCACATCATGTCGTGTGACTATGGCAGAAAATGTTTGGAGACAATCAAAACTGCAAGCTGTTGAGTCTATCCTGCCTTCGTACCAGACGCAGAGTTCAAAAAAGAGAAGATCAAAAGCTCCTACACGGGTTCGTGACTTGGCTTCTCTAATTAGAACACCAGAGCACATTCTGCACCAGAGTACCTGTCTCACCAAACCACCAGCTGATGGTAATGGGCAAAGACCTATGAACTGTAACTCAACTCAGACATGCATGGATGCCCTAGTCACTGACGTGGGTGCCACACTCGCAAAGAAAAAGAGAACAAAGAGAAGTTCTGTTACCAGTTCACACCGAAGTATTGTGCTATACAAGAACCAACCATTTGTTCCCGGATCATCAGGTATGCCGACGAAATTATGTTTCAATGCAAGTTGTTACCCATTCTGGCAATTGAAATTTACTTGTCATTAATTGCAGGTGTTCCACCAGAAGTAGCATGCACACAAATTCTTTCCGTTGATGCTATTACTGATCAATTAAAATGTTTGAACTTAAATAGAGAGAACAGCAAATTTGCATATCAGGGGTATAATGTTGTCTATAATACACAAAAGCAAGAGAACAATGCTTTGGTTCTTTATAGAAGAGATGGCACTGTTGTACCATTTGAGGGGGCTTTTGATCCTATCAAGAAACGTCGGCCACGACCTAAAGTTGACCTTGATGAAGAGACGGATAAAGTATGGAAGCTGCTGATGGATAACATAAACAGTGAAGGCGTTGATGGAACGGATGAACAGAAAGCAAAATGGTGGGAAGAAGAGCGTAGAGTGTTCCAAGGTCGCGCAGACTCTTTTATCGCACGAATGCATCTTGTGCAAGGTACATAGCTTTTAATTCTAATCTCTAAATTATCTGCAAGGAAATTTATATTGAACAAGTTATTAGAGTTTAGTTGATAATGACATTATGATCAGCTAGCTCGACGATGCACTATTAGTGACATGCATTAACAATTTTGAGCAATCATACAAAACACACCACATGTAGTTGCCGGAGGGAGCTATGATGTATTTCAAAATATCTTTCATTAAGTCTCACAGAGGCTAACCACACTCACCTTCATCTTATGCTAGTTGGGCACCACCCAAATGGTGCCATTCTTAAATGAGTTGGGCACTATTTAATTTCTACTAAAACATAAAAGCTAATGATGAAAGCAATGCAAAAGACACTGCAAATTGAAATGACTACTTGGTAAGGAAGAGAAACACATACTTCATCAGACAATAATAAAGAGCAAGAATTACACTGTTTTCAACCTCAACCTTATCTAATGCAATGCATTCCAATGTAGTGCAGGCTACTGGATAAAATAAAAATCAAAATAAAAACAATTATTTGTTCTATTATGCGAATCTGAAGTACCCTGGGAAGTCCTCAACATGTATGCACAAATTGAATACTTTAGTTTCATATATAGATAGTTACAATTTTATATAATAGTATTATTTTATTTCCACAGGAGATAGACGCTTCTCTCCATGGAAAGGATCAGTTGTGGACTCAGTGGTTGGAGTTTTCCTGACTCAAAATGTGTCAGATCATCTGTCTAGGTGAATACTTTTTCTACATATAATAGAGATTTGAAATTAGACAAAGCTTAACTGGGAAACTTACCTAATTTCCTCCTTTATGTTTTTGCAGCTCTGCATTCATGTCGCTCGCAGCACGTTTTCCCCTGAAGTCAGTGAGCAACCAAAATGCATCTGATGAAAAAGTTGCAGGCTTAGCAGTAGATGAACCAGAAGTGTGCATTAGTGAGATTTCAAACCAGCCACTCTGTGATTCTAGTTCCGTAACATTCCATGACACTGAGCATAGTGAAGAAAAAGTTGTCAACAGCAATGAGAACACAGAAACCACTAGTGAGGGAGTTATCTCTACAAATGAACCCGACTGCAAGCTTTCACATTCATTGGCCAACAGGTCCACCACCATAAACCCAAGAACAGCATCAGAATGTTGCATAGAGGAAGACTTGAGAACAGGATATGATATAGTTTCATCTCAAAATTCTGTGGATTCTTCAACTTCTCACACTGTGGAAAAAACAGGATCATGTGAGAGCAACTCAGAGACAGAGGAGACGCCTAATACATGTCAAAACGGCAGTTTGGACCATTCCACTTCGTTTTTACAGAAGGCCGAAGTCTACAGTCTCAAAACCAGCCATATGTCTTCTCATGACAATTTGAATTGTGAACTTTATGAACCCATATGCATGCAGCATGATGACCAAAGAAGATATATAGACAGGGGAGGAGCATCCCAGGACCCTTCCAATAATTTTTGTTTGCATATTACCTCCAACCCAGAAGTAGTGCAAGTTGAGTGCTCTGAGTTGTTCGAAGAGGTAATCCAATCTTCTAATATTTCCAAGAACAAATATGAAGACAGTCTGGGGGAACAGAGTGTGCTAACAGCAGAATCTGCGAGTCAAGATACAATAAGTAATAAGCTTACTGTGAATGATCAAGATGCACAGAGATGTTTCAATGAATCATGCAATTGCATTGAGGGAAAAAATAACTTGGTTCAGTCTCAATTCAGGGTGGGTGGGAACCCGAATAAGGTTGATGTACCTGCTGAGGAGCATAAAAATAAGATTCAGCAAAATTGCAACATTTCTCGTGAGACCACAGATATTATGCATAAGGGACCAGAGTCAGATTTAAGCTTCAACGAGGTCAGTAAGGTGGATGCTGCTACCTCAAAGACAAAGAACAGAAGACCTGGAAAAGAGAAAAAGCAGCAGGACTGGGACAAATTAAGAGAACGAGCAGAACCAAATGGAAGAAAAAGGGAGAAAACAGCAAATACAATGGATTCAGTGGACTGGGAAGCTGTAAGAACTGCAAATGTAAATGACATTGCCCAAACTATCAAAGAGAGGGGGATGAATAATATGCTCGCGGAAAGAATCAAGGTAACTACAGTGTAAAAAGATAATTCTCAAATTCATTTACCTATGCACCAGACACAGCAACATGATTGAGACATTTGTGCAGGAATTCCTTAACCGACTGGTTAGAGAACACGGGAGCGTTGATCTTGAATGGTTGAGAGATGTTCCACCTGACCAAGCAAAGTAAGCCCACAGAATTAATACAGGCCAAGTTTCTAATTATGAAAACTAAAGTCTAGAACTTAATTACTCGCTTGCACGTCTTATCAATTGCCATGGCTATGCTCCTAAAGTAGTAAAAACGTGCATCAAGCCTCTGTGGTTTGCATTCCAAATATGTGTGACATATGCCTATGCCTGTAGAGAGTATCTGCTAAGCTTCCGAGGACTGGGTCTAAAAAGCGTGGAGTGTGTGAGGCTTTTGACACTTCATCATCTTGCTTTTCCGGTGAGTATCTATATATATTAAGTATGTCTGAATAATAGATGCAGCACATATCAACATATATCATTTCATCTTTGAAGGTCGATACAAATGTTGGACGTATTGCTGTACGGCTGGGATGGGTACCCCTTCAGCCCTTGCCCGAGTCACTGCAGTTGCATCTTCTAGAACTGTTAGTATTATGAGCCTCCATGTCACTAATGGAAATCATTTCCACATAGACCAATATATTACTAATGCTTCTGTCTTTCATAGGTACCCAGTGCTGGAATCCATACAAAAGTACTTGTGGCCAAGACTTTGCAAGCTTGACCAAAGAACCTTGTAAGTACAATTCACATTCTTTGCACCGATACACTCTAGAGTGTTTATATAAACGATCTTGCAGAGTCCAAAAACAAAGTTTGGTCTTTGATAAATCAAATACCAATAGGCTAAACCCTTTCGATATTTGCTAACAGGTATGAGCTGCACTACCAGATGATAACATTTGGAAAGGCATGTTTTCTTGTCTCACGATATATATGAAGTGATTTCATCTTTCTTACCACAGGCTTAGAATTGATAAAATGGCATTGATTGATGCAGGTCTTCTGCACAAAAAGCAAACCGAATTGCAATGCATGTCCAATGAGAGGAGAATGTAGGCATTTTGCAAGTGCATTTGCAAGGTTTGTATACTAACTCTTCACCTTTGCATTTAAAGTCACAAACTCCCATCATCCCCAATAAGAGAACATCCTGATGAGTAAAAATAGTCATAAAGAAATAAATGGTTAAAATTTCGTTACAACACATGGATGACGTATAACAATTATAACTTTGCTTTATCAACATATGAAATAAAAAAACATAATTAGTTCAAGAAAAAAGAGGACAGGGTTTGTGAATCATATTGTTATGTAATCAAAGGCCCATTATTGGGTATTTACCAACCCACAGTCTAGTGAAAACTATGGACAGGGAACACCGAATATCGTAGGCTGTTAACCTGCCAAGTAATAATCCTCATAAAACCTACTTTACAGCTATTTTATTTGACAGATTTACTAACAACATTTATTGATGCAGTGCAAGACTTGCCTTGCCAGGGCCCGAGGAGAAAAGTTTAGTGAGCGCAACTGAAGACAGAAATACCTATCAAAACCCTGGTGAGATCAACAATGGAATGCCTTTGCCTCTCCCTCTCCCTCATCCTCACCGAACAGAACAGTTGGAAGCAAACCAGCAACTTGCAGCAAGCCAACAATCAGAACCAAAGTCTACCCTAGGTTATTGTGAACCAATTATTGAAGAACCAGCTACGCCAGAGCCAGAGTGCACACAGATAGTAGAGGACATTGAGGACTTCTATGAGGACCCAGATGAAATTCCTACAATTAAACTTAACATGGAACAGTTCACTCAGAACTTGCAAAATTATATGCAACAAAACATGGAACTTCAACAAGGAGAAATGTCAAAGGCTTTAGTTGCTCTAACACCAGATGCTGCATCTCTTCCTACACCAAAGCTTAAGAATGTGAGCCGACTACGAACTGAGCACCAAGTGTAAGTATGCACTGACGTCACTCCAATTATTTCAAGAAAATTAGAACCATGTCTAACGATTGAAGCCTAGAATCACATCGAATGAAAATTTAAAATCTAGTATTTCAAAGTAAACAAGATTTGGTTTAGAAAAAAGGCTCCATAGTTTTGTAGACCATGATATTACTATGATGGTATCACTTAACAATGAGCCTAGCTTTTCTGTGTTACTAATTCTTGTTGTTCATAATGCAGCTATGAACTTCCTGATTCACACCCTCTTCTAGATCGGGTAAGTAATATCTACAGCTAAATCTCATGTTTAAGGGGAGTGACTTTGGCACTCCACTTTGTCACTTGGACTCCAGAGTGCAAGTGGTAAAATATATGGGAAAGTGGAGTGCCAAAATCATGGCTAAGTATCATTTTTCAATTCCTATTTTTATTTTGGCCAAGTACTCCAAAATTTAATCCCAAATCTGTCTTTGTGCCTAATACAGTTGGGGTTGGATAAGCGAGAACCTGATGATCCATGCAATTACCTTTTGGCCATTTGGACACCAGGTAAGCAATTACCTTTTGGCCAAACTATATTGAAATTCTTATTATGGCAATCAATTTTCCTATTTGCCCCCACTGTTTCCAGCCCTCTTTTGAGTAATTTAGCCTAGAGCCATCTTCCGAAGTGGGAACCCGTAAGAACAGTCCCAAGTGTGACAATGGGTACTATTATTGTTTGTACCACTAAGAAACTGGTTTAAGATATGCCCCCTCAGAAGGTGGACCTGCCTGAAGCTAATTATTTTATATTCTTTCCATAAGTTCAACAGTCAAATTCAACTAATTTACCTGTTTGTCCATGCCAGGTGAAACAGCAAACTCCATTCAACCACCAGAGAATAGGTGTAGTTCTCAAGAATTTGGCAAATTGTGTGATGATAAGGAATGTTTCCAATGCAATAGTGCACGGGAAGCATATTCACAAACAGTTCGAGGGACTCTCTTGGTAAGAATATGTCTAATCAAACTAAAACTTACTATCATAGCCATGTATAACTGTTACCGCCACTAATGACTATAAACATAGCAAAAGTAAGATGATGAAACACCAGTAACACCAATATAAGATGACGACAATAACGAATTACTATGCTCGAAATAATCATGGACAGATACCATGCCGAACAGCAATGAGAGGGAGCTTCCCACTTAACGGCACCTACTTTCAAGTTAATGAGGTGAGATACAATCTAACTAGGATCAACTTACTTCTCTTCACATCTTAAGCCATCTGTTTCAAGTTTGGGGATATTGATTACATATGATGTCCGATGCAGGTGTTTGCTGATCATGATTCAAGCCTTGAGCCTCTTGATGTTCCAAGAGGCTGGTTGTGGAATCTGAATAGGAGGACTGTGTACTTTGGAACCTCAATACCAACAATATTCAAAGGTAAAGATTGTAAAACTTTACTCTTGAAATTCTGACTACTGATTCAACCGATACAACTGGAACTTAGAATGTGCTTCTTCTTACCAGGGTTAACAACACCAGAAATTCAACATTGCTTTTGGAGAGGTATGAAATTATGTTGCTTCCCTATTTCCCATGACATCCTGGCAAATTTATTAGTGTTCATTGGTAACTTGTATGCACATTCTCCCCTATGAATATAGGATATAGTTATCTCTTCACATATTCAAAACCTTAAACTTGCAAGGGATGCAAAACCTACTTCCCTTGTAACATATTACCCTAAGAGCTAGGGATATTTGAAATATTTTCCTTCTGAATAATTCCTGAGACGTGGCTCTTGTACTAGCATTCTGTAGGTTCGTAGCAAAAATGTACAGAATGAACATTACAAGGATTTTTTGGTATCTTACATGAATCTATTTACTTCTTCAAATATTACTGCAGTACTTTTCACCTAGTGTAAGAATGAAATTTTGACACTAGCATAGCAAATGTTTTCTATTTCACCTTTTATTGGACTTTGTTTTTGTGTCACAAATTGCCTCTAGCAAGTTCTTCAGCAACCTATGGCCAAAATAAAGTATGTGTTTGCTAAAGAGTTCTTCAATCGATGTGCAGGATTTGTGTGCGTGAGGGGGTTTGATCAGAAATCAAGGGGTCCGCGTCCTTTAATGGCCCGGTTGCACTTCCCAGCCAGCAGGTTGGCCAAACCAAAAGACAAGAAAGAGGAGTAGCCATCCAAAAATTTTCAAAGAAGCGTGTCTAAAGAGCACCACAGAATCAAGATCGAGTGGCAGCTGATTCAGCTATTGTAAATCGGCTCGTTGAGAATAGAAAAAAAAAAAGGGTAGTTTAGTTTAAGTTGTATCCTCACATGACTAAGAGGGATTTAGCCAATTTGTAAAACAGCCAGCATAATCAATAGATGCCATGCAGTTTTAACATAATTGCTATTTGCTTTGGGCAAAATTACTGAAGATTGTAAGCTTAATAGATAGAAGGTAGTGCAGGGAGAGCAAATACAGTGCACAAAAATTTCTTCTGCTATTCTGAAAGTAATAAAAAGCTCATAGCATTTCCCACACACTTTCCTTCCTATTCATGCATACACGCAAACATGTACTATCTGTGAATGAAAATCCCTCAGAACTTCAAATGAGAATTGTGCTATTCGCGACGCACTTTCGCCAGAATTATACAGACAAACTCTTCACACAGACTCAAATTGAGCAAACCAACAAAGATATCAATAGCAACATCACTGGCCTCACCGAAATTTCAAATAAGCAAATTCCGATTATGATAAAATAAGATAGAGGTGTACCTTTGAATTTGTATGGTGCTTCCGATCTGCGAAGCCTGCGAGAGCTGAACCGTCTTCAGGCGCAGATGAGAGAGAGAGATAAAGCAGAAATCGATTTAATCGAAAATGAATAAGGAAATTTCAAGATGCAAAAGCTGAATACTGAATCAAATTCAGCAGCAGAAAGATGAGAAAACCTAAATCGAAGCATACCTCTGGACTTTCGAATTGCTTGTGAGCTCGTTCGCCGAGGGCGAGAGAGACGCTCTCCGGTTTCAGATGCAGAATCGAACATCTCAGATTCACAAGAAGAAAATGGATCCAACCGCAGAGAGAGAGAGAGAGGGGCTTTACCGCCAGTTTCCTTTTTTATTTCCCTCCTAAAATGAATCTGTTTCCTTTTGGTTTCCCTCCTGATTTAATCTTCTTCTTTTTTCGATTTTGGGTCACGTGTCGGGTTGTGGGCCGTGTGTGGTTGGAGCGGTCTTAAATCTCTAAATGAATTCCGGGTGTGTGCGTGTACATGTGCAGGAGAAATTCTATTCTTGAGATCTCAAAATTGTATATATTAACTTTTACATGGCAAACCACGTGGTGTGGTGTGTTGGTCGAACGGTCTAGTCTGAAATCCCTAGGTCTAGCATTCGAATCCCACCTCCATCATGTGGCCAACAGATTTGAGGTTTGGGTTCGTGCGTCTGCGGTGTAGTGGATTAGTCTGGCTTTCGCCGCAATGTCGGTGCAGGTGTCCTGGCGCTGGGATACCACTGCATGGGTGTGTGAGTTACTAACAGCTAACTACCCGATCAATTAACATGGCAAATGCTTGATTTCATATTTTTAACATGTCTTTAAATTAATTAATTTCTTTTAAGAAAAACAATTAACATAGATTATAATTAAAGTCAATACTCATCTACTTCTAGCTGTCTCTTAGTTGTATTCCATCGTCATTTTTTTTTTCTCCCTTAGAAATTCATCTTACCGGCAATAATAATAAAAAAAAAATTCATAGTGTTCTTCGGATGCTTTGCTTTCTTTTGATCAGATTCGACACTTGACCCAAAATCCCTAGCTATCTCATCTCTTTCCATAGCCACCACAATCTCATTCCTTATCTCTAGAGAGCCGACTTTAGGGTTCAAACCAGAGGATATCCCTTGCGCAGCACCACTCTTACTCTCCTCTAAAAAAGGAGGACCGAGGCATTTGAAATCAGGGTGTTCTAGAAGTCCACATACACAACAGAACCTCACAAATTTTTCATACTTGAATCGAAGGGTTGCAGAAACCCCCGAAAAGAATTCAAACTCGAAAAGGGGATAAGCTTGATTTACTTGTTAGGGAATTATAATCGCTCCCGTCAAGCTCATATAGTATACCGATCGAAAAAGTAAACAAACCACAAGACAAGCAACAAGAGAACACCTATATTTAATGAGGTTCAGCACAAATCCATGCCTACGACCTCCCACGAGATTCATGTTGTTCACTATGAGAATAATTACGGTACAAGATATAATTGAGCTAAATCGCCATAACCCAAACTCGAAAGTCTTGTACATCCACACTCATAGAATTTCTCAAGAACTCAATCCCTCACCTAAAAGCTATACTCACTCTTGACATCTCTACTCCCTTACCCAAGAGATATATACTCTCTTGCCGATGATTGTATGTGGGGGTGGTAAACCAATTTAACCCTACAATCAAGACAATTAAGAGGTAATAATTGCAACAATAAACGGTAATCATTGCAGCATTCAATACGGCAATCATTGCCGCCGTAAGTGGCCATTATTGCATGAATAAATACGGTCTTATCTGTGACTTGCCTCCCAAGTCGCTGATGACTTGCCTTGCAAGTTTACTTGCAGCCCAAGCCGTAAGTCACCTATAAATAGGGACAAAACGATCAGGTATGACATTCAATTCTAATTGAGTCTACTACACTCAACTCAGAAATATACTAACTTAGACATAAGAGAGTCTTTTGCACGTACCCCGCCTCCTTGATCCGGCGACGAGGTGAAGTCTCCGCTTCGTCATCATCAAAGTTACAAAGAGAATAGAGGTCATTGCTTCGTCATCATCAGAGGCACGAAGAGAAGAGAGGTCTCCGCTTTGTCATCATCAGAGGTACGAAGCGAAGAGAGGACTCCGTTTCGTCATCATTGGAGTTACGAAGCAAAGAGATGTCTCCGCTCCGTCATCACCCAAGTACGAAGTGAAGGGAATCCTTCGCTCCGTTATCATCAGCAGAGAGAGGTCTCCGCTCCGTTATAATTAGAGTATGAAACAAAGAGAAGCCCTCTCTCTGCTACTATCAATGAAGAGAAGTCTCCGCTTCGTTAACCCTAAAGTTAGCGATGGAGAGTAGCCTCTGCATCGTCGTCATCGAGTCAATGACGAATAGAAGCTTCTCGATTGTTCTTGGTTCAACTCCCGCTCCAGTCCGCATTATTTGGTGAGTCAATATCCTCTACGAAATTTTTCATCACCAACATCATATCGACCATACGTTGGGTTTATTACCCCTACCCTTTATATATAGGCACTACAATTACAATTCAATTGGTCGTATGAAAACCAAGCCTTCTTGTATAGGAGAAAAGATCTTATTAAACTTCGACATGAACCATGTCCAATTAGAAAGTTAAACCAAATCAAACAATGAATTAATTTTCCTTATTAATTCTTATCACATCCTAACATCAATGACTTTGAAACTTATAACGCATATGAAAATTAACCCTATATCCTTGTTGAATATCAGTCTTGTCCAATTGCAACACAATCCCTAATGTAGAATCGACCATAAAGGCTACTTCCCCCATAACAGGGTCAGTGGGAGACTGAAAATCTCCACCCACACCGAAATTGAAGGGATCATAACCAAATTAACCTTTGACAAGCCATTGTACAGAGCCAAAGCCAACATAGACTTGCTGTAAAACCATGGACCACCTTGGACAATGTGATCCCTCTCTTTCAGCACTGAAAATTTGAAAACAAATCAATCTCCCTACTCCCGTATAGAAAGGCAACTCTTGAGACCCCAAAAAATGACAACATCCCCATAAAAACCTTTCTATCAACCTTCTCCTTCGCCGAGAACAATCGACTGACTACCAATTGGTCATAGAATAAGTTAATAGGGTCATCAATTTATTATATATTAGCCCCATAACAAGGCCCGGTTGCATTTATTATATTATAATTATAATTTTGCATCGAGGGGGGGACATAACACTTGAACTCCGAGCTACAAAGAAACAATTACAATAATCCTCATAGAGAACATCCCGAATAATAGCAGGAGTCTCATCTATCCAAACATCATCAAAGTAAAACAAACTAGCAAGGTGAGCCAGCTGATCTGCAACACCATTTGCTTCACGGAAAATATGCCGAATTTTAACTGATTGAAAAGCCAACAAGTAATCTTTACAATCATCTAATACTCAACTTACCTCCGAATAATTCTTCTCCTTACTCTAGAGGGCAGCAATTAACAGGGTTGAGTCACTTTCAATATCAACTTCCGACCAACCTTGGTAAATACCAAGAAGAAGACCCGCTCTACACGCCTCCGCTTCCATATTTAGAGCCGAGTGTGCATGTACAAAGGGTCTAGCAATAGCCGCAATGCCCATATCCAAATCATTTATGACTACCACTCCAATCCCACCATTACCACTATCTGCACGATAGGCCCCATCGATATTGATCTTGAGCCTACCACTTGGTGGATTCTACCACTTTGCCACAGGTCTGCGACGCTTACATTCTGCCTTAGGATGAAGCTTTTGGTACTCTTCAAGATGACAAGCACACCATAACAAGCTAGCTTATCAAAAATCCATGATAAACTTCACTTCAAATCACGACCCTTCTTTAGTTGGCACCATAATAGGTTAGTTGTTGGGGGCTTTGATGCGTATAATCGTGTTCATTTTCGATTTGACATCTACATGATCGTGCGTCGTCGTGTTTGCTTCAAATCACGAACCATCTTTAGTTGGCACCATAACAAGTTAGTTGTTGGGGGCTTTGATACATATAATCGAGTTCATTTTCGATTTGACATTCACATGATTGTGCGTCGTCGTGTTTGCTTTGCGACAAAGTGTCCTATCCGTCCAGGCTAGCTAGGTATACAACACTATTCAACATGCTCTTTTAGAAAAAGATAGATAAACAGAGAAAACATCTGATCAATTATCAGGTAAAGACAAATGAGCGAGTCAACGCTAAATTTAATAAGATGTGGTTAAAGTATCTGATGAGATAAAATTCGTTTAAGATTCACACCGAAACAAAAATTACCAAAATGGAGATCCAGACAAAAGCTTTCGATCTAGAATGATGGTAATGATGCTCAAAAAAATTCATAGTAAAACGTCACTTTCCTTTTCATGATTACCATAATTTGCACAGAATGATGCTTATGGGGAAAGCATGGAGAGAGGGAGAGAGAGAGAGGGAGAGAGAGAGAGAGAGGGAGAGTACATTGAATAATGCAAATAAGCTGTCCCTGGCAGCCGTTCAGCTCATTGGATCCTCACCAAGATACATTGAACCCTTCCATTCCTGTGTGATTAAACCAACAAAAAATCTATGAATGTACCCGAATTAGCTTAATTAATTACCACCTAACACTCCCTAATCTCCCCCAATCCAATTTAATAAGCCAAACAGAAAATGAAAACCCGAAATTCTTGACCAACTCGAGCGTGTGAAGGAAAAAAAAAATTTTAGGAGAGCCCCTGGGCCCCACAGGAAAGAGCAATTAGGAATTAAATAATTGTTAAGTGAGAAATTACAATTACGCCACCGAATGTAACCTGACCACCACCGCTTTAGCTTTTTCCCTCTCTTCTCTCTCTCCGACAGTGTGGAAATTCTAGAGAGAGAAAAATTCAGACCATTTCTGAAGGATTGAGCTCTTTCCTCTTTGTTTTTTCAACGATGGCGGGTTTAAGGGAATCTAGGGTTTTGTGACGGAGCGATTACTCCAATAATAATAATAATTCCGATGGAAATGCCCGGTAGGAGATCGAACTACACGCTTCTCAGCCAAGTCCCCGACGATCACTTCGCTGCGGCGACGGCGACGTCGTTTTACGAGTCGGAGGGGAAGAACAACAATAATAAGGCGAAGGGGGATAGCAGAGGGTTTGATTGGGAAACGGGAGGCGGCGAGTACCGGGCGGCGCCGGCGAATCGGATCGGAAACGTGTACTCGTCGGTCGGATTGCAGCGGCAGTCGAGCGGGAGCAGCTTCGGAGAGAGCTCGCTGTCCGGCGAGTACTACGCGCCGACTCTGTCGACCACGGCGGCGAATGAGATTGACGGATTCGGGTACGTCAACGACGACGGGTTTAAAACCGGCGGAGGAGGCGGTGAGTTCAGAGGGAAAGGAGGAGGGATGGATGGGGGTGTGGGCCCCCCCGGAGGTTCGTCGTCGGGGAAGAGCTGGGCGCAGCAGACTGAGGAGAGTTATCAGCTGCAGTTGGCTTTGGCGCTTCGGCTCTCGTCGGAAGCCACTTGCGCCGATGATCCTAATTTCTTGGATCCAGTGCCGGATGAATCTTCGTCGAGGTTGTCCAGCTCTGCCGATGCAGTTTCGCATCGATTTTGGGTATGTTTTACTGTGCTTTTCATCCTCCTATGGAGTTTCTTTTACTATTGATATTTTTAGCTGTTTTTGAATTGCGTCAATAGACTTGGTTGTGTTGAATTGAGTCAATGGAGTTGCTTGTTTTGAATTGAGTCAATGGACTTGCTCAATTTGAATTGCGGAAATGGACTTGCTCATTTTGCATGAGTTCATTAGATGGTTGCTTTCATTTTCGTGTCATTTGAGCTGAATGCTTAGTGCTTGGTATTCTTAAAAGCTTAAAACTGTTTAAAAGCTCGAAAGTGTATAATGTAGTGACCTGGTAAGAGGGCGCCATATTTGTTTTGGAAATGCATTGCCTCGTGTCAGAAGTTTGCTTTCGTATGGGTATCAAATGTTCTTAGGCATGAAACCTGGAGGGTCTTCCAAACACCATGTTTGAATGCACTCCAGTTTTGGCCCCAAACCGAGATGTCAAGCTGGCCTTGTATGAACTAGGACAGTTGAAGAGCCATAGATACAGTGACTTAAGAATCATGTCATTATCATACTAATAATTTAATCATCGTTAGTGCCCTACCATTGCAATCCTTTTAGAGGCTCCACAGCAAACAAGAAAGCCTTGTTCTCCATGGAACTAGTTTTCTTCCACAACCTAGCCTATTCCTCGAGCTAGCGATAGATTACTGAACAATGTATTACTTCAATCAAACCAAATAGGCATTTCTTACAGTATCTACTGCATTCTACCTTTAAGAAAATATTTATTTTGTTGTGTGATTCTCACGACCTCACGTAGTTACACTTCAGTTCGATGAGTGTTTACTTAACATTCTTAAAGTAAAACTAAAGCAAGAAAGTCAAAAACAGTCGTGAAAGAAAAAATGGTCAGCAATAGATGCAAGTCTAATGCATCTTTGGGTCTTCCTTTTCATTATCTGGGATGTATGTTAATGGAAGAGGCTTTCACTTAATGAAATCATTTGTCATGGTTAAGTTGGCTTTCTATTGTGAATGCAATTGCAATGTGTATATACCGTATATATTTTATGTATATGTGTGTGTACACACACACACACACATGTATAATGCCCCTGCATATACGAGAGCAATTCTCTCTTGTCAGACTGACAGACAATCTGATAGTTATGGTCTTAGACTTGGGATCAAAGTTGTTGGTTAGGACAGAATTAAATTTGTCTCAAGATGCAGTCTTGATTCACAGCCCAACAGCATAACATGTCAAATGTCTGACAAGAGGTACACGTGTGAGCACACTAGGAGGTATACACATCGGTAAGCTAATGAAGTTTAAGAAGTGCTTGAAAAAAATGTTGATCATCCCAATTGTTTATGTTGTGTTGTAACATATGAAATTTTACTATCCTATTGGTATAATGTGCATCAGGTGAATGGCTGTCTGTCATACTTTGACAAAGTGCCTGATGGGTTTTACCTTATTCATGGGATAGATTCGTATGTATGGTCTATGTGCACTGATGTGCAAGAGAGTGGTCGTATACCATCAATTGAATCACTAAAATCTGTTGATCCTGGTACTGGATCTTCCATAGAAGTGGTCTTAATCGATCGACGTAGTGATCCCAGCTTAAAGGAGCTTCAAAATAGGGTCCTCAGCATTTCTTATGCTTGCATAACCACGACAGAGATTGTTGATCAGCTGGCAAAGCTTGTATGCAGCCGTATGGGGTAAGCTGTTTGTACCTTCTGTCTACATCTTTTTCGAACATCTCTGTCTGGCATTCATACCTAATCAAGTTTTTATTGCTGTCACAAGGGGTTCAGCATCTGTAGGAGAGGCTGAATTTTTCTCCATATGGAGGGAGAGCAGTGATGATCTAAAAGATTGCTTAGGATCTGTAGTTGTTCCAATCGGCAGCCTTTCTATTGGCCTCTGTAGACATCGTGCTTTATTATTCAAGGTAAGGTTCCAATTTAATATAGCATGTCATTACCAACTACCAAGTATTTTTAGTGTAATCCGTTTTGTTCTTTAGTTATTGCCTACACTATTTTAGAACACGCTCTTTATCAACTATCATTTAGGAAATCTAAAAAATACCATCACTATAAACAATTTCAACTATATATTTTAAGTCAAGGATAATATTATCTAGTCACCGCCACTTTCATTTGACCTCTATTCTATTAATCATATTTGCAAACACATCTTGTGTGTATTCCATCTAATCATTGTTATTATTATTTTATAAGAAACAGAGATTTTGTAGAAAGATGGAATTATTCTATCTTAGTTTAATCATTAATAAAACTATTTGTTGTTGTTGGTAATTGTTAAATAAGATTCTAATTTTCATATCAAATATGCTCCTTTTTTGTTTTATCAGAATTGATAGAACTTTTAACCCTTAATATATAAATGATAATCTTTGTTGGTGAATTGTTATTATATGATTTATTCAAGCTTCATGTGTAATCTTGAAGGTTCTAGCTGACACAATTGACCTACCGTGCCGAATTGCCAAAGGCTGTAAATATTGTACAAGAGATGATGCTTCCTCTTGTCTTGTTCGTTTTGGTATTGACAGGTATGGTATCTGTCAAAATTTTTTACAGTAATGCAATTTAGTTTTTAGACTCCATGGTGTGTAACTGCAGGAGTCATGCAAGTTACCACATGACAACAACTCTATACTTGATAAGTTGTTTGTGATTCTTGGATGCGTTTAGGTTTCTTTTTTGTGGTGATAGTCTAACCCAAAATGTAAAATTTGTCTGTAACATGTATATATAGGAAACAAATCACGAACAAATTACAGATGAAAATAATTTTTCTATATTTGGGCTTTGGAGAATGGGGTTGGTCTTCATTTTATTGCCTTGTGTTATGGCATTGGTAGAGACGTCTGACATGGTACAGTGTTTCACTCCAGGGAATTGTTAGTTGATTTGATTGGGAATCCAGGTTGCTTATGTGAGCCTGATTCCTTGCTCAATGGTCCATCATCCATCTCAATTTCTTCACCGCTGCGATTTCCAAGACTCAGAACAGTTGAACCTACCATTGATTTCAGGTCACTGGCCAAACAGTACTTCTCGGACTGTCAGTTGCTTAATCTTGTATTCGATGAAGCTCCGGCAGGTGATTGTTTGATCTCAAATCATTAATATAGAGATACATTATAGTGGTTACATAGGTGTTTACTCTAGAGTGAAGATTTAGTTTCCACTGTTACTATCTGCTTAGCATAATCCCAGCGTGGAGGAGGTTCTTGTCTGCAACTTTTTTCTTTTCAATGAAGGAAAAGAATGCATCATCTCAAGGTCTTTCAACTATATCTTTCAAAGAGAAATATATGTCTGCATTCATGCAAATGGTAGTGTTGAACGATTTTGAGTTGGAAATGAGTTTCTGTTGTGCCTCTGCATACAGTTCTGCATGCTTTGCTTGTGTTTACAACTTGGTATTTATCTAATATAAATTACAACAATTCGATAGTTCATTATTGGTTAAGCCTTTGCATATAATTCTAACTATGTTGAGGTTGTGGCGATCTTGTTTTTGTGTAAGTAGTTAGTGATCTCTCGTAACAATTCTGTTTCATATATTGTTACTTTTATCATCACAGGAAGTGCTGGTGATGAGGACAATAAAGGATTCTCTATGTATCCTAAGCAGAAGTTTACAGATGGAAACAACCTCTTTCTGGTTTCAGGTCTTGGTGATGACACTTCTATGCATGTTGACGATCGGAATCCCCAGTTCCTTAAATCATTTAATCCTTCTCAGAACATTGTACACCAACAAACAGTATTAAAAGATCAAATCCCCCTAAAGCGTATACCACCTATAGGACATAGAGATATTTCAAGGTTGGATACAAGTAAGGACTCGAGGTTTGGTGAGGGACTTCAAGTGGTTCCTAGTAAACCAAATAAAGAGCTGACTCTCGATGTGGATGATTTGGACATTCCATGGAGTGACCTTGTACTGAAGGAGAGAATCGGTGCAGGTAATTTACCGTCTTGCCCAGTTATCATGTGGCGTACACAATGAAAGTCATGATATGTTTTTCATGCATTCAATGCGGTCCTTAGAAGTAAGGTCTTATGAGGCTGTAAAATCTGACATTGTGCATTTGCAGGTTCTTTTGGAACTGTTCATCGTGCTGATTGGCATGGCTCTGTAAGCACCTAATTCATTCATACTCTGCCATTGTAAAATCTAATTGTATGATTTATTTATAACACTTAAATATTGCATATTTAAGGATGTTGCTGTGAAGATTCTTATGGAGCAAGAATTTCATGCTGAACGCTTTAATGAGTTCTTGAGGGAGGTATGTAGTGGCAAAATCTGTGGTAGAATTTAGGGTTTAAGACATAACTAACTGCAGTTTGAGCATTTTTGTCTTTATTTGGAATTAAGTTTCACCTCTTTTTTTGTCAGGTTGCAATTATGAAACGCCTGCGGCATCCAAATATTGTGCTGTTTATGGGTGCAGTTACAAAGCCCCCAAACTTGTCCATAGTCACAGAATATCTATCAAGGTTTGTGATCCCCTCTTACAGCCACCCTTCCTCCCAGCCCCAACATAAACAGTAAAAATTGAAATCCTACAAATGGAAACTTACATGCCTATTAAACATTTATACCACTTTACGAGCTTTTAATCCAAACTGCAGAGGGAGCTTGTATAGGCTGTTGCATAAACCTGGCCCAATACTGGATGAGAGGCGCCGGTTGTATATGGCTCATGATGTGGTGCGCATCTGAAGACTACATGATTGTTATTTGATCTTTTCCTATTTGTCTAAGTTTCAATTTAAAGTTTTCTGCTTTATGATTTGAAATTGTTTCATACAGGCAAAGGGGATGAATTATCTTCATAGGCGGAATCCTCCCATTGTTCATCGAGATTTAAAATCACCAAACCTTTTGGTTGACAAAAAGTATACTGTGAAGGTATGTTCTGAGCTGACCAACATATAGTTTGCTTAAGATTGGTGTTTGGGATGGATTGTCAATGTCGATTTAATTGGGTAATACATAGGTGAATTGATCTTGCTGCTTTATGGGTTTTTGCTCAAACTCTTTTTTTTTTTTTTCGTTTGGCTTGTTAAATCTTTGTGGCGTAAGTACTTTTGTGTGTATGCTTAGTGCAATATTAACAATTTCCTCAAACCATATAGGTTTGTGATTTTGGTCTTTCCCGATTAAAGGCCAACACCTTTCTTTCATCAAAATCAGCTGCAGGGACTGTAAGTTCTCTTAAACTACGCAACAGACTTCACCATTTTAAGGTGGCTTTATATATTTCATTAAATTAAAAATGAAACCCTATTCTCTTGTTAGCCTGAATGGATGGCACCAGAAGTCCTGCGTGATGAACCATCAAATGAGAAGTCAGATGTTTACAGTTTTGGTGTAATATTGTGGGAACTTGCAACATTGCAACAGCCCTGGGGTAATTTGAATCCAGCGCAGGTTTGTCTTTTAAGCAATATGATGAATGTTAACACCCATACATACAACATTCAGTGATGTTGCTCTTATAGATTAGAAAGAATATCTACAAGAGCTGATGGCTATAATAACGCTTCCAAATAATTTTTTACAGTTCTTCATTTGAGAATATTACAGAATGGTGTTTCTCGTATTACCCTTGCTTGAACTCTTATACCCTGATGATATTCAGTTTTTCTATACAACGTTGTAGGTTGTGGCAGCTGTTGGTTTTAAGAACAAAAGGCTTGAGATTCCACGTGATTTGAATCCTCAAGTGGCTTCTATAATTGAGGCTTGCTGGGCCAAGTGAGTTTTAGATTCTAATTTGTATATTAAACTACACTCCTCAAATAACTACTTTTTCATTAACAACAAAGATCATGCTGCAGTGAGCCCTGGAAACGACCTTCATTTGCTAGTATCATGGAATCTTTGAGGCCATTGATTAAAGCTCCCACACCTCAACCTAGTCATGCAGACATGCCGATACTCACCTGAATGGGTCAACACTTACGAAGAGTCTTATTCATGCACATAATACAGCATTCTTTTAGATTTGATGTCTGGCAGGATTACATGCTGTTCATAGTCTCGGGTATGCCTAAACTTCCACTTCAGTTTTCTAACATGAGTCTTACCCCAGCATTGCACTGTTGAAGGCTAGGTATCCTAAGTTTGGAAGAAAAATCAAGGTGGGGATCTTGTACAGCTATAAGATTTCAACCTACATGCACTTCAAGATTAACCTAGTACATTTCGTGCCAAGGATACCTTAGATAAATTTTGGTTTAGGTATAGGTTTTGAGGGCTTGCAAAACCTTCCATTTACTCTGCGATATCTACACTCCCAAGTGTTATTTTTGTCTTTCTTTTTACTTTGCCTGGTTAATTTTTTGTATACTGAACTGACGTGTTGATATCTGATGTACATTCTGTATAACTGGTTGCAGAGTCATTGTACATTACTGTTCTTATCGCCAATTGAGAATTCTGATTCTTTATGCAAATCAAGGACTAAAGTGCCCATGGTGTCTGCATTGCCATCCCTACTGATATTCCTACAAAAAGATCATTCTATAACATCATCTTGGGGAAGTTGTATAATTTATATTCATAAGTTTGCATGTAGAAAAAAAGTGTCACTAGCTATAGAATCAGACAGCAGCTTTCCCAGCATGGTACCCAACTTGTGCTAGTCTTTTTCACTTTGTGTGAAATGTGAAAGGTAGCCAAATTTTTTAGCGGTTTCTATTTTGCCCCCCAAGTGCAATTGAAGAAAACTATAGGAAAGCTGATACATACCTTTAGCAGTTGAGTATTCGCTGAAGAGTAGATGTAATGTAGGAGCAAGTTATACATGATAAGTGGGGCGAAGTGCCTGGCTAATTAGCAGCAAATTCTTTGTAATTTTTAGTAAAATCTATTGATCACCTTCGGTGAATTTAGAGCATTGGTTTCTAGAATTTTCGTTTTGCTTGCTAGGGAGACCAAACAAGTCTACTATTATGTATTATCTTATAATACGATATAACCAGCAGGCCAAGCAAGGGTATCAACTGTAGATGGTTGACAACTTTGGCATTGAAAGTTTTATTATATCATTATTTGTTCCTCCTAAGTTGTACTTGAATAAGATTTTTTTAATAAGTCTCTAAGTTTTGCCCCGTTCTCTCTTTTGGTGAGGGAGGGTGGGGGAGGGGGAGATCTCTCTTGGGAGCTAGACGTAGTCGCTGTCGCTGCCCATGCCTCCAGAGTTGGAGTTGCCGCCTATGTGGAGACTATGACAGCGCGTTCCAGCTGAACCGCACAGTCATGACGCCGGGTCGTGAAGCCGTGAAAGATGGGGAGGGAGATCTCAGAAATGGAGATCTATTCGGGGAGCCCAATGAATACGGAGAGCGAGCAAATTTGTAACTAAATAGTTTATGTTATTACAAAATTGTCATTTTACTTTGTTTTTCAATGATCACTCTTCTTTTATTTTAGGTTAAATGGGCTGATGGGAAAGTGTTTTTTTTTTTAGTTGGGTGAGAAGGAAAACTTATTTCTAGGATGGATTTACGAGCTAAGGACCCTAAATAAAAATAGAGAGTAATGTTCACACGGTCAGAACAATCAAGGATTTTGCGGTTACTCACTAAATCAAGGGTTGAGATTAAAAGAAGCAATAGTAAGTGTTTTAATCTCAAACTGTTAAAATTAAATTGAAGGGTCAGTGACCACAAAATTTTTGATTATCTGGTGATCGTGTAATCATTACTAAATAAATAGATATCATGTACGTAGTGCTTCAAGTAGATATGCCTACTTTTAAAAAAGTTTTTTTAATTTGTAATCTAATTTGCTAGAACATATTAATATGTAAATCTAACTTTGCCACCAACTTACAACATTACTCCTATATATACAATTGAGAAGTAACTATGGTTAACAGTGAAATTAAACACAGTTAAATGTGAGCCAAATCATGAACTATTAAATGTGAGACAATGTTAAGGATTCTGCTATACATACTGTCAACCATCCTAAAACCAATCATGGGTTGGTTTGCACATTACTGTCAATCTTGCTTGCACTGTTCCTAACTATATGTGACGTTGCTATTAATGCACAAGTGC
Source organism: Rosa chinensis (assembly GCF_002994745.2). Classification (NCBI taxonomy): domain Eukaryota; kingdom Viridiplantae; phylum Streptophyta; class Magnoliopsida; order Rosales; family Rosaceae; genus Rosa; species Rosa chinensis. Next base: position 17,930,151 of record NC_037090.1, read on the forward strand.
ATGTTAACATCACTAATGATGTGGTTCCAATGGGTGTATCTCAACATTCATTGTAAAACGCATAAGCACGACTTTGGTGGTCTGGTGATCCCCTATGGATCATACTTCGTATTTGTTTTTTCACCAAGCGTCATTTGGAGGAATATTAAATTGGAATGCTATGCCAAATAGAATGGTATAGTTCACATATTGCTTGCATACAACCAAAAGAGTCCAAGTTCGGTATTAAACAAGTATTGTAGATCAGGATTTCGTTTGTGGAAGTTAAGGCACATTGAGGCGTGTTGTTTTAACTACGATACAAGAGATTTTGATTGCCTTCCATGGCCATAGTTGTTGACAGGGGTCATCATTTGGCCCTTCGGCCCTAAGCCCGCCCCTAGGGCCGAAGCCCGACCTGGCCCGACCCTTTCTCAAATAGGGTAGGGTATGGGCCATGCAAATGAAACCCGGCCCGACCCTTCGACCCTGCCCGTTTGAGCCAGTTAGGGCCAAGCTCAGCCCTGCCCTCTAGGCCCGCCCGTTTAAGCCCTAATAATTTTCTATTTTTTCTATTTTTTAAATAAATTTCTCTTTTTTCTATAACATACAACTTATCTCTTTTTTAGTAATTGATTTCCTAAACTTTATTTTCTTTAATTCTTGTTTCTTTGTTAAATAACAATTAATTTTTGAGAGATTTAGAGAGATAGTTAATTAAATATAACCACATTAACTAATATTTATAAATCTTATAACTTATAAGTTAATTTTTAATATATATATATATATATATAAAATATGTTCAACAAAAAACAATAAGTCTTATATTGCCTATATGACCATGGAGCCACATTTTGAGAAAAAAAGAATAATGTATTTCTTTTTGTTAAACAAATTAAAGCCCTTTTAGGCCCATTTCGGCCCTATTTGGAATGTCGAGCCGACCCAGCCCTTTCGGCCCTCTTGGACTTTTCGGGCAGGTAAGGGTTAACATATTTAAGCCCCGGCCCGACCCTAAGCCCTAAAATTTAAGGTAGCCCGGCCCATGATGACCCCTAGTTGTTGTTGTTGAATTATCTATGTACTTCATCTTGAATAATAAGTATTGAAAGAACTTCATTGTTTTGTTAATTTATGATTTCGATTTCATATTTTACATGCAATGCATTATTGTAGATTTGAAACTGAATTTGTTTCTCGATCTATTACATCGTTCAATAGCTACTCAATCCCTATTTAATAAACTTAAAACAGTTTGTAGGCATTATCTCTTTTTGTGGTCCATATACATAATTGTAAGAGTACAGTTCGTAGTAAATATTACAAAAGAAACATGATTTAGTGGTGCAATCAGTCTCTAAGAAGGCCATCTCGATCACTTCCTGATATATTTATCATATTCTATCTAGGATCTTATTATTGTGCTCAACCACTTAGGTCTGGCTATCATATCAGTTGTTCTGGAGCTTACGCAGCTAATGTGTTGCCTATCATGTCCAATGAGCTGATTTTAGGGTGTGGTTGTCGTTGTCTAATTATTTTCTCTTTATTCTAGTAATTTTTCCACTAATCTTTTTGGTGAAAGGCTATAGAAGCACGTCTCGGTAATTGAAAGAACTGTTCACTTCAAAGTATGTAGTAATCTTTGCAAACTAGTTACAAAAGAAAGCAAAGGCTCAATAATTGTTGCGACCATTTGACGATGCAATTAACTTACCGCTGTCCTAGGCCAGACACGACACTTAATAGTTTTACTAACCCAAAATAACTCTTTACCTGTAAGAAACATTAGGACGACCCTAAGCCTGAAAAAGGCACCAAGAAGATTGCCAATATCTTTTTAGACCATCATAAAAATGTTATTGGCCCTTGATAATTTTTTATTAAGGGTCAATAAATTATGTGCTCCTCATCCTCTTCATTTTACCCATCGCTGCTTTGCTCCTCCTATCTACTACCTCTACTGCCTCTTTCATTTTGGCCCTTTCTACCCTTTCAGATCTCTACCCTTTCTATCTCAACCAAGCAAACTAAGCTCCAGACCTCTCAATCTCACCATAAGCTCATCGCCCTTGAGAACGTCCCCATCCTCCACGGCCATGTCGTGAAGAAGAACGTCGTTGACTAGCTCACTGCCACGTAGCGCCTCTTCCTCTTCTAATCCTCATTGACTCTACAAACCTTCCTAATCAATTCCAACACAACCATTTGGAGCTGCTCACCCCAATCAATGACCCTATCAATATGATTAAGCAAATAACTAACGGCTCTATCTTGTGCGCAATTAAAGAGCATAAGGAAAGCATTTCTCTTTCTGGACGGGTCTTGCTCCAACCCAAAAACCGATAGATAATCTCCAGCTGGCATCCACAGACATGATTGCATTTATGACATTTCGTCGAACAAATGGGTGGCGATTGTTTGCCTCAAAATTGTCTCGGCCAAAATGAGAAGCCGGGAGACTTGCAGTTCAAATGTTCTGGATTTGCACGGGCGTGCCAACTCACAGCCGGTTGACCAAGCGAGGTTTTGATTAATTTTGCGGTTGACCTGACTTCTATTAAATGATTGTGGGCTGAGGAAGAAACAGTCTCGACCGCTGGGTTCGAAAGCCTTTGTTGCATGGACTTTGGATAAGCATCAATTTTGACCGAGATCCTCCGTTCACAGTCACGTCTTATGTGAATTTGAATGTTCGATGACCAATAAGAGATCTATTGGGTGAGCATACTTGCAATTCATGGTGAAAGTGTTGGGAGGTGATGTGTAAGTGGACACAGTTGTCAAAGTGTTGGGAAGTGATTTGTAAGTGAACGGTGAATTGCATCGACCTAATTCAGACTGACCGAAAGAGATCGATGCATAGAAGATTCTAAGTTACAAACTACTCCTAAGTGCAAAAAATAAAGTGGATGTAAAGTAAATGAGCAAAGAAAGTAAGGTGCTGAAATTGAATCTATGTTATGAAATTGACAAGGTAGTACCTTGTGAAATTGAAGGGAAAAAGTTCAGTAAAAGTTGTATATTGATTTGTGTGTTTGGTGCATGACTTTTTATAATGAGTTTAAAACTACTATATATACAGATCGAAACTTAGGCTAACTTGCTCTGCAAGATGTAGAATCTGAGTAGGATTTGTCTTCCTTTTCCAGATAGATTCATCAATTGATGCTTTGATTTAATCGATTCTTTATATCTTTACAATTGAAATTCTTATTGGCTCAAACTCTTGCCTTTTTGAGAGCTCATTACTTAAACAAACTCTTCGGTCGACATCGTATATGATCGTATCTGAATTGGGTCAAACACCTCTAATCAATTTCTCTGCCAATATTGTCGTTCAAATTTCTAATTAGTAAGTAGCTTGTGTATTTTGAACTCGAGTCTCCTCTAATTCAGTCGTAAGATCGAATGCCTTTATTTTCGGCCAAATGACTGAATAGCTCGTTCTCAACCGAATGATCGATCTTCTTTATTCTCAGTCGAGTGACCAATTCTATTCATTTTCTACCGAATGACCAAATACCTTGTTTTTGACCGAATAACTGATTATCTTCAATCTTGGCCTAATGACATATTATCTTCACTCTCGGCTAGATGACCGAATAACCCGTTCTCTGCCATAACTTTACTTCGATCGTACTTTGATTTTGGCCATGACCAACCTTCTAGTCCATGTGAAACTCTTTGGAGATTGCTAAATTTAGGTTCAGACAGCAATGCTCTAGATTTGCCAGAATAGATGGTATCAAAGGCTCGATGATCTCGGAGTTGTTCAATAAGCAAAAGAATTGCAGTGTGACACCACGAATGTACTCATTAGGGCTTTGGAGATTGTTGCAGAGGTTTTGGCAGGTGAGGATCATCTCCGGCAGAACTTTGCCTCTTGAATAAGTTTGATCAATGATCTCGAAGTACAACAGCAGAAGCTTTTGCACGGTGTGATTTGAGAGAGAGAGAGAGAGAGAGAGAGAGAGAGAGAGAGAGAGAGAGAGAGAGAGAGAGAGAGAGAGAGAGAGAGAGAGAGAAATGAAATCTGACAGTTGCATTATGTAATTTGTTAATTTTGTATATAAGATTGAATGGTAATTTTGCTCACTTTATAGGATTAATGGCCCGGGAGGACACCTAACCTTTTTTTTTTTTTGTCGGACTAATGGGAAATGTTTTATAGGTCGATGACCCTTGATTAAAATCTTTAGTGTTAGCGTGAGTCATGGCTTAACGTTAGGAATAGAATATATTGTAATTATTACGTAGTTAGTACTTACCTGTTATATTCCTGTAATCTTCTTTATATACCTCCACTGTGAGATGAGATGAATCAAATATCAGAAAATTCACTCTCAATCTTGTCTTATTTGACTTGGTATCAGAGCAAAGATCCAAACCGGACTTTGTCTCCTTATTCTCTCTTTGTTTTTCTCGTAATTGAAAAAACAAAAAGGTTTTAGAACCCCATTTGTTAGGGTTTTAACTCCAGCTGACATCAGCCTTCATCTATCAAAAGATCGGCGGTGTCCTCTCTCTTCTTCAGGTCGTCTGTTCCCTTCAAGGTTAACTTCACCTGTCTACATCAGCTTCACATTCAAGACCGGCCTTCATCTCTTCGGATCGCCCGGGTCACCTCCATCTCTTCCATCTCTTCAGATCGAAGTCATCACTTCCTCGAATTCGTCAGTTCCCGGCGTCGTTGAAGGGTCCTCAGATCATCGGCCCATCTTCATCTTCAGGTCGGATTTCCCGGCGTCGCTGAAGAACACCCATATCGTCTGCCCAGACTTGGCTCAATCCGGCGTCGTCCTCCAGTCGCTCGCATCACCCGGTCGCTCCAGGCACCGATCTCTTCCGGCACCGGTTTCGATCCAGTCCCATCCGGCCACCTGGTCCATCTCCGACTGTGCTTTCGTCCACGATTGTGCCCAGACTTGGCTCAGTCCGGCGTCGTCCTCCGGTCGCTCGCCTCACCTGGTCGGAACAGCCACAGTCGGTCAACTCGATCAGAGCCAACTGAGTCAACTCGGTCAGAGTCAACTCAGTCTCACTCGGTCAGCAACAGATACCCTCAAAAAAAAAAAAAAAAAAAAAAAAAAAGGTTTCTGTTATTATTATTTTGGAGCACTCTTTCCTCTCTTTTTCCGCTGCATACTCTGTGCTCTTTGCTACTATATTGTTGTGATGGGTGGTGATAAAAGTGAAGGTCAGGGTTCTAAGGCCAATGAGGTTCAGAAAGTTGAGGTCTCTGTTAAGAGCTCAGAAGGTGGTTCTTTTGGAGGTACCAAACTCACTGGTCCCAATTTCCGAACATGGAAGAAGATTATGTCCGTTTATCTTCGTGGGGTTCACAAGATGGGACATGTGACTGGAACAATCAAGGTTCCTAGTGAAGATGACGTGGAGGCTTATGCTAAGTGGGAAGATGATGATGGGTTTGTAATGTCCATTCTATTTAGAGCTATGACTGATGATGTGCTACAGATGGTAGAGGAATGTGAAACTGCTGAGGCAATATGGAAGACGTTGGGAGATCTCTATACCAATGAGTCTGATTTTATACAGGTTCATGAACTGATGTGCAAAGCTGCAGGAATGCAACAGAATGGGCAACCAGTGTCAGTGTTTTTCACCAAGCTAAAGAATGTATGGGCTGAGATTGACCAGAAGCGTCCTTGCAAGATCAAGAATCAAGAGGATATTACATGGTACCAGAAAGAGAAAGAACTTGAGTGGGTTCATGCATTCTTGAGAGGACTTGATGAGAAACATAATAGTGCCAAGGGAGAGTTGCTCAGAATGTCAGACCCTCCTAGCTTAACCACAGCTTTTACGTATATTCGTAAGGATGAATCTCAGCAGGAAAGTCTCAAACAGGCACAAGTTGAAGTTTCTAGCCTAGCCATTCAAGCACCAGCACCTTTACTCCAGCAGCAGCAGCAGCATTCGGTCCCACTTCATCAACAAGGACCTCCACCAGGTTTTGCCCACCGCCCTCGTCCTCAGTGCTCTTATTGTAATGATATTGGGCATGTTCGAGAGACTTGTTGGAAACTGCACCCACATCTCAAACCTAAAAAGCAAGGTTATCGTCCTAAGGCGAAAGCAGCTGCTGTTCAATTGGTTCAAGAACCAGATTTCTATGGAGTGGCTGGACAGGATCATCATACAACAGGTGGGGCAATTCCTACAGCCTCTATAGCTGGTCGTGGTAAGATTGGTATGGCTTTAAAGGTTTCTCACTTTGTTGGTTCTGATACATGGATTATTGATTCTGGTGCCTTTGACCATATGACTTATGATAAATCTTATTTTACTAAATTGTCTTCCCCACCAGTGTCATATGTCACCAATGCCAATGGTGAGGCTTTTCCTGTGTTAGGGTCAGGGACTGTGCGTATTACTCCCACTTTAGAACTTCATAATGTGTTATATGTGCCTGACTTGTCTCATCACTTGATATCTGTTCCACAGTTGAATACTGAGTCTAAATGCTCTGTAACCTTTTATCCTATGTATGTGGTTTTTCAGGATCTTTTCACCAGGGAGTTACTTGGTCGGGGGTATCTGAGGGGCAGGTTGTTTCATCTGGATCAGACATACGCCGGGGAGAAACCAGAAGCACAGTCCCGCGCCGCTTTGACTTTGAATTCTGATAAGCTAAGTGAAGTTTGGTTGTGGCATCGCCGTTTAGGGCATCCATCTTTTAGTCTTATGAAAAAAACCATGCCTACTCTGTTTATTGGTGTGGATGAGTCTGCTTTTCATTGTGAAACATGTGTCTTGGCCAAAAGTCATCGTGCTACTTATTCTCCTAGTATTTCTAATAAAAGTGTTATTCCTTTTGAGTTGATTCATTCTGATGTTTGGGGACCTTCTAGAGAACCCACTGTGTCCGGTATGAGATATTTTGTGTTGTTTATTGATGATTGTACGAGATTGTCATGGGTTGCTCTACTTAAAACCAAAGATGAAGTCTTTCCAGCTTTTCAAACTTTTCGTACTCTTGTTCAAACACAATACCATAGCAACATTAAAGTCCTTCGTTCTGACAATGGGGGAGAATATGTTAATCGTGCTTTCCAAGAGTTTTTCAAAACCCATGGGATTGTTCACCAAACCACATGTCCACAAACACCAGAGCAAAATGGAGTGTCTGAAAGAAAAAACCGTCATTTACTTGATATGGCTCGTGCCCTTCTCTTTAGTGCTCATATGCCTAAGTATCTTTGGGGCGATGCTGTTCATGCTTCCTCCCATCTTATCAATCGTCTTCCATCTAGTGTCCTTCAGGGAAAAATTCCATTTGAGGTTCTTGCGTCTTATGTTTCCTTACCTTCATTTCATAATCTTCCAGCTCGTGTCTTCGGTTGTGTTGTTTTTGTCCATATTCCTCAAAACCAGCGGTCTAAGTTGGATGCCCGAGCACTTAAGTGTGTGTTTGTGGGCTACGGAGGTTATCAGAAAGGGTACAAGTGCTATCATCCACAAACCAGAAAGTACTATGTCACTATGGATGTTACTTTCTTTGAGGACATGAGCTATTTTTCCTCAGATACAGCTCTTCAGGGGGAGAATTCATATTTTGAAGAGCTATATCATGGAGAGGGGGAGAAATCAGAAAGCGGAGAAGAGGTTGCACAGGCAGGAGATATTTTGATGGATCCAGTTGAGAGCATTGGCTCATCACCTCCAGAAGCAGAAGCTTCAGACATCCAGACACCAGTTTCAATCATTGAACATGCAGTTGGAGACACAACTGCCCCTCCTGCCATCACTTCTGCCCCTGACCCACAACTTCCTGGTACTGAAGATCACTCATTTGAGGTATGTCCCTCTACTGGTACTGGTAATAGAGAGTCTAATGTTGAGCCATATGTGTTACCAAATAGGACCACTCGAGGTCAATTAGTCAAAAGATATGAACCTACTCTTACTGCCAAATCAAAATACCCAGTAGCCAATTATATGTCCACTAGGAGGTTGTCTAAGTCATATGAATCATTTGTGAATCAAATATCTGCTGTATCAGTACCTAACAGAGTGCAGGATGCATTGGGGGATCCAAAGTGGAGGAAAGCAATGGAGGAAGAGATGGAGGCGTTGCAGAAGAACAATACTTGGCAACTTGTGCCTCCACCACAAGGCAAGAAGGCTGTAGGTTGTCGTTGGGTGTTTACTGTGAAACATAATGCAGATGGATCAGTGAATCGGTACAAAGCACGCCTTGTAGCAAAGGGGTTCACTCAGACATATGGTATAGACTACGATGAAACATTTGCTCCTGTTGCCAAGATGAACACTATTCGGGTTTTGCTCTCGTTTGCTGCTAGTTTAAACTGGCCACTCTGACAGTTTGATGTCAAGAATGCATTTCTTCATGGAGAGTTAGCCGAGGAAGTGTACATGAGTCTTCCACCTGGGTATGTAGTTGCTTCTCCTGGTGAGTTTGTATGCAAATTGAGAAAGTCTCTGTATGGTCTCAAACAGTTGCCTCGTGCTTGGTTTGGGAGATTTTCACAGTTCATGCGGAAGGTTGGTTACAAACAGAGCAACTCAGATCATACCTTGTTTCTCAAGCATCAACAAGGGAAGGTAACAGCTCTAATTATTTATGTAGATGATATGGTAATCACTGGCAATGATACTGTTGAGATGGATAGACTGCAGAGACAGCTAGCCTCTGAGTTTGAGATGAAAGACTTGGGTGAACTCAAGTACTTCTTGGGAATTGAGGTAGCCAGGGGGAGAGAAGGGATCTACCTGTGCCAAAGGAAGTACGTTCTTGACTTGCTAATAGAGACAGGTTTGTTGGATTGCAGACCTATTGATACTCCTATTGAGCAGAATCATTGTTTAGCTGAGTATCCAGATCAGGTACCTACTGATAGAGCTCGCTATCAGAGGTTAGTTGGGCACTTGATTTATTTGGCTCATACTAGACCAGATGTTGCATATGCAGTGAGTGTGGTAAGTCAGTTCATGCATAACCCGAGTGAAAGTCATATGGATGCTGTTATGAGAATTTTAAAGTACTTGAAGTCAGCTCCAGGAATGGGAGTATTGTTTTCTAAACACAACAATATCCTTGAGGTTTGTGGCTTTACAGATGCAGATTGGGCAGGAAATATTACAGACAGGAGGTCAACATCAGGTTACTTTACCTTTGTGGGAGGTAATTTGGTTACATGGAAGAGTAAGAAACAGAAAGTTGTGGCACGATCTAGTGCTGAGGCTGAGTATAGAGGTATGGCTCACGGAGTGTGTGAATTGTTGTGGCTAAGAAATCTGTTACGTGATCTGGGTTTCAAACTCAAAAGTACTATGCAGTTGTATTGTGACAACAAGGCAGCCATTGACATATCACAGAATCCAGTACAACATGACCGTACTAAGCATGTGGAGGTTGATCGTCACTTTATAAAGGAGAAGCTAGATGCCAAAGTTATTAGCTTTCCTTTTGTTCCGACTGAAGAGCAACTTGCAGATATACTTACCAAAGGAGTTTCCAGGAAGGCGTTTTATGACTCACTAAGCAAGTTGGGCATGGTTGATGTGTATGCGCCAACTTGAGGGGGAGTGTTAGCGTGAGTCATGGCTTAACGTTAGGAATAGAATATATTGTAATTATTACGTAGTTAGTACTTACCTGTTATATTCCTGTAATCTTCTTTATATACCTCCACTGTGAGATGAATCAAATATCAGAAAATTCACTCTCAATCCTGTCTTATTTGACTTTTAGTGTAGTTGAAATTTTGTAAAAGATAATTTTTAAAAGAGATTCCAACCATCAGGAGATTAGTTTTTGAAAATATAAGATAAAATTCATTAGTCACAATATCTTAACTAGTAGTTCAGCCTCGCGGTGAACCAAGGATCATCTTTTTTTTCACCTTTGGTAGGCCCAATTTGGAATTGTCTTCTCTAAAAGTGCTTTTAATAATACACACACACACACACACACACACACACACATATATATATATATATTTGAATAAATGACTGGTGTGGCTGTTTTCAAGTCTTGATTAAACAAACTGTTGATTACAAGGGAGGGACATTGAGCCTAAACCCCTAATTACAATAAGCATCTAAAGAACATCCCGAAATGATATCAGGAGTCTCTACAAAATACATGCTTATTAGAAAGCACCAATTAACAAAGAGTGCTTGGCCAAGTACTTTGTGTAGATCTAAAATTGTGAATTTTTTTTTTTTTTAAAAAATGATTCCTATAATTGAATTCACTTCTATCCCGTTATTTTAAATGTGCCAAAATTGATAATTTAAAAAAGGGAGCTTCTATTCATACCTCCAAAATTGGCATTTTGACCTCCTCAATTAATAGACCTCCAACTTATTTTTACAAATAACAAATTTGCTATCTACACCTCCCTAATTTTCCCATAATGCCCATCTCTAATAAAATCTAGAAAATCTTTTTCTTTTGTTTAGGTTATATTCATACCTCCAAAATGGGATACCACTGCATGGATGTGTGAGTTACTAACAGCTAACTACCCGATAAAAAAAAAAAAAAGGTAGTTGGACCTCCTTCAATTTTTGAAGATATCATTAAGAATAAGACTCATGAATCAGATCACGCTTAATACCACTTCAGCAATTGAGCTGAGCCAATGAAGTTTCACAAGGCCTCAGAACTCATGACAAGGATCAAAACTAAATAGTGGCTCTTATACTGACAGATCTAACTCAAGCCGGAAAGAGTCCTTAGCAATAACATCAAGTCAATGTGATTCTAAACTATAAACGTAGAAAGATTCACTGAACACTCACTTATAAGCAAAACTTTTTTTCTTCTCTAAAGACGTTCGACCTTAGCAATCCTATTCACTAAAATGACATGGTGAAAACTAAATCTGCGATAGAAGCCCTTGTTGACATCGTGACATTTAATGTTTCCTGTATTAAAAAATTCAGTAAGTTAGTTATTTGATTTTACGCCGGACTCCAAAGAACTATGCTTGCATGCATATGTCAGTACAATTAGAGTTCGAATCCTATTTAGAGCAAAATGATAGAATAACCTTGTAGTAAATTTCTCCCAAATAAAATGAAATTGAGGTATCTTCTTTAAGACTTAGAGCAAATCCATGCCAATCCAAAAAAAAAAAGAAGGTAAAAAACGAATGTAGCAATGAAAAATTGTTTGACCCATGTAATTGGCCCAGATTCAATTATTCTAAATCAATGGTCATGGAGTTTTAACTAGTCTATTGGTATGGGAATTGCCTTTCATAGTTGCATTGACAAACTGAAAGCAATTTTGCCACTTTTAGATGAATACTCATTTAGCAATTGGCAATTGACCTTTGTACATTGGTGCATTGCTCTTAACAACTTGCTCTCTTATGCATCAAATGGTTTCTATTGCCTTAATAGCTTTGTGGTAGTATCAGTTACATTTCAAATGAATATGTGTTGGCTGTTAGCGAGGAATCTGAGAAGACAAGTATGGTGCCATTTAGCATATACTTATACATGATGAACTGGAAGTAAGATAACAATATGCTCTGGTCAAGATAAATAATAAACAAATGTCTCTAAGCTTAGTAGTATGATCATGAAACTCCAACTCATAATTGTTTGGCCCCAAAACCAGTCTAGTTGCAAATAGTCTCTTTTGAGCGTGCGCAGGCGTGCCAGCACTGTGAGGTGCAATCGTCGGGGAGTCCCTTGACCTGACTTCTTCTCAAACACTGTGGACGAGGAGAGCACAAACCTAGTCACAAGGTTCTTTTCTATGCCTTTCGGAAAAGGACTTCTTACCTTACGGATAAGGGCTTGTGTTGTGATCTCTTGTGTTCACCGAATCGATACTTAACGTTGTAGGTTAAGCAGAGCAATCACTGGGAAGTAGGAGAAAGCACGGGCTTGCTAAAGCGTATCTTTAGCTTCGCTGGGTTGAGAGGGCGTTACCCTTGCTTTGCTAGTTTGCAACTAGGTTGCAGGTAGGTTTGCTCCGGAGAGGCTTTGATAATCTGTGAGATTAGTTGATTGAAAAGTTGTTGTTGTTTTGTCCTTGAAACCTGGTATTTATACCCTAGGGTTTTGACTGTTCCTTGCCATAGAAGGATTATTGATTGAAGTTTCCTATTCAATCTCCGGTACTTGATTCCAATAAGGGTTCGTTTTCCTTATGGATTCTGGAATGGGTGAAGATGTAACCCAAACCCAAGTAGGCTTATTTTTAGGCCGCATGTATATCCCGCTATGCTAAATCCCCTAAAGGGATCTTGCCAAAAATACTTTTGGGCTCAAACAATTCCCCCCAGGCCCCGAAATCAGGCCCACGAAAATGTAACTGATCGAAGGGGACTTAAACCACACGCTTGATGACCGAAACGAGGCCATTAATGAGGGCTCGCGTCCATTCGCTTTGCAAAACGTCTTTTCGTCGCATCGTTTCCCTCACAAAATCTCTTATTTAAACCACACAGCTACTTCATACCGGCATTTCTGGCCCCTTTTGGATCCTCGACTTCTGGACTCAAATTTACTTCCCCTATTTCCGCCGAGAAGACATTCCACCGCTTCCACCGGCTGACGTGCTCCTTGGCCAATGGCTCTGCCACGAGGCAAGGTACACATCCCCACCTTACTCTGAATGTTTCTCATACCTGTACCTCCTGGACGAAATGCCCTACTTGGATTTGGTACTTAGTCGAAGATTCCTGCCTTTGCTTGAACATGGGTTTCTCCTTGGGGACCTTAATTATCGCGATCACGCGCGCGATCTCCTGCTCAGATATCAGGCTCGCCGCTGATGAACTCAGTTACGAGCTTTATGCCCTTAATCACTTCGCTCGCCAGCTCGGCCTGGTCCAGTTAGTGCCATTTCCCCTTTATGATGCTCGAAACTACAACACTTCCTGGCGCAGAATCAGCCCTACAACCGGGCCTCCACCAGCTCAAAGCATGCTCGCACTGGTCGACCTCCCCAACTGGGCCAACGAGATTGCTCCTGTCGATGGGGTCGCTGAGGATTACAACCAATGGTGGTCAGAAGTCTCTGTTAACTATTAGAGACAGAGGGATGATGAGCTCTTCGCGACCCTCTTCCAAGACTTGAGGTATCCCAATGAAGATGATACTGAGTTGCTTGCTCGCTTCCCAGAGGATAAAGCACAACATCCGCAACCTGCGCAGGCTCCACAACCCGATCTAGCCCCGCGTCCTGCTCAAGCCGAAATCGTAATCCGCGAGCCTTCTCAAGAGGTAATTTCCTTCAACCTTCTCTCCACCTTCTCCTTTTAGTTCCACTCTTTTATTCCCCTAACTCAAACTATTTTGCAGGGAAGAAGTGTGCCACCTTCCGGCACTCAAGCAGTTGATGCTACTCCGGCCACTGGTCAGACCGCGAAACAAAAAGCAATAGCGACGGAACCTGAAGTTGAAGACTCTTCTGATGATGATGACTCACATACGGTAAGGAATCTCTCAAAGAATTTATTATCTTAATGTTTTCTTTCAAAGTCTAATGTGACTTCCTCACTCTTTAATAGATTGCAGCCGCTCTGGCCCGCAAGAGCAGTCGCTCCGACCCCCGGACTTATCCTTTGGAAGAAGATGAACCACTCGCTGATCGACTGGTAATATATACTTACTGCGAGCCCTGAAGACTTTCGTCTCATCCTTATCTGAACCCATAACACTCCTCACTTGCAGGTTCGTCACAGATCCATAGGCCCCTTTAGGCAAATCGGGGAAGGATCGTCCACCGCTGGCAGTGAAGCCTCTTCCTCACAAGCATTGCCACTAGCCTCTGCTGGCGCGACAACCCAACCACCGCCGCGAGTGACTCACGGCTGGCTCTGGTGCTAGTACAAATTCTAGACGACAGCTCGCCTGAGGTAGAAAGAATGCCACCTCTAGACACCCCTCGCAAGCAGCCAACTGCAGCACACATCCTGGAACAAGTAGCACCTGACTCGGTTTCGGACATTGTTGAGGCTGTCCAGGGACAAAGGAAACATAAACTCTCATCTCTCTACATGCTTCAGGAACCCCTCGCGAGCTAATTATTGAAGAGGTACACTCTCATAGTCGCCTTTGCTCTGACTCCTGCTTTAATCCTTTTGATATTTTAACACTTCTTTTTAGGATCAGAACCCTGCTCCAAATGAGGAGATGGCTTTCGCTGCCGAAGAAGTAGCTGGCGACTATCCCGTGGAGCCAGATGGCGAAAATGTGGGTGACCAGGAACCTGCCCCCCAAGTGCTTGAAGCAGGAGGAGGAGTAAACCCTGAGCTGGTGCCAGAGGCAATTCCTGTTGAGGAGCCTCTTGAGGCTCCTGTCGTTGTTCCCGTTTCGCAACAAGCGCCTCCTTCCAGACTAGAGCGGTTGGCTCGCCTGCTTGAAGTGACCCCTCCTGGAGTTATAGATGACACTAGAGAAGGCTTCGCTGTCGGGCGCGCCCTCGAAAGCTTTAGAGTACCTCCGAGTTCTTCTTCGCGAGGGTGCCATCACTGAAGCCCAGTTCCTCGACATAGACAAGCTGCTAGATGATCTCCCCAGATGGCTTAATGAGAAAATGGCCACGACAGCTCAAGCCAAGCAGGCCCAGGTCCATTATCAAGCCCTTGCCCAACAAATGGACAACCTGCAAGATTTCCTGGGTGAGCGGGCCAACCTCATTAGAGACTTGAGGATCGCTAAGAATCACCTGCAGTCCCAGATCTAGGAACTCCAGGCCCAACTCAACACTGTGAGGGCCAGGCTTGCCTATGAGGAACCCCAGCTGGAGCAACCCTTAGCCGTTTCTGAGACGCTGTCTCAAACCTTGGCCCAAGCACGCGAAGAAGTACAACAAGCCTAACAAGCCGCTGCCGACGCTGGCTTTCGCCTGGACGAGCATTTCCTTCGCCTAACTTATGCGGGTCGGGGCTTTTAGGCCTCCAGTATTAGGCCCATTATTTTGTATGAACAATATTATTATTAAAATTACTTAGTTATTTAGCCCACTTTTGCTGGCCCAAATACTTCTTTAAGTTTTGTAGGCAATGCAGTGTTCAACTTTGCCATAATTGCACATTAGGACGATTTTAAAGAGATAATCTCGAAATGGAGCGGT
Source organism: Rosa chinensis (assembly GCF_002994745.2). Taxonomy (NCBI): domain Eukaryota; kingdom Viridiplantae; phylum Streptophyta; class Magnoliopsida; order Rosales; family Rosaceae; genus Rosa; species Rosa chinensis. The sequence continues at coordinate 17,945,224 of NC_037090.1, forward strand.
TACCTCCTTAAAGACTGTTCCGTTACCCACGCGTCTTCAATTTCCTTCATTTCTGAGATCAGCATTCAATTTTATTGATGGCGTTGAATCTACTCCAACCGTCCATCAGAGGGCTAAGGCCACCGAGGTTGGTCCTATAAATATCCGCATTTGGGGAAACAAAGATACACGCAAACATGACTTACCTAGAAATAACCTTGCAAGCCTTGCTTCTCTTCCTTCTTTTCCTGAAATCTTCTCCTCACAAACTCACCCTCAGCCTCTAAATCTTAGGCTTTATGGCTTAATCTCAAGCCCTGGGTAGGCCTTATGGCTTAATTTCAGGTCCAGCGCATGTCTTTGGCCTCAGAAAGTCTGGATGAGATTCACCGGTTTCAGTTAGGCTGAAGAACACGCGGCGCTCCTAACGCGGGATACCACATTCTGTGGAGTCCTTCTCCTTGGGTTCCCCTGCGCGGAGCAAACCGAAGAAGGTTGGGAGGCCACCCAAGGCCGTATGCTCTTCTTCGGAGCCCTACCTTCTGGACTTGGCGGACCAAACTTTCGTTTTGTCCCGGAGGGAGATGAGGCAGCTGGGCTGCACCTTCATCTGATGACCACCTTCATCCTAGAGGATAACCAACTGGAAGGGTTGCGATGGATTATTTCCTTCCCTCTCCTTGTAGTACAGACGATAGCAACTGCAGCTCAGATCTGAGGAGGGTGAAGAGAGAAAGAGTGTCACGCCCCGAATCCGGGTCAAATTTTTTTTTTTTAATATTTCCCGAAATCCGAGATGTGAGTAAAAATAAAAATAAACGAATAGAAAAAATAAAATCGACACTTTGAAAATGGAATTGACTTATCATTTCGGTATAAGGATAAATCCAACTCAAGATCACTAAGAATACTCACTTCCGGAATAATGATCTTACATATACAAAACTCCAACTAACTCTAATTGCTTTCGATCACTAATCTTCATAGTTCTTGTGTTTAATAACCTGCAAGACTGTTAAGGGGTGAGCTCAACATGTGGCTCAGTAGGGAGCTATTTCTCTTCACACAAAAGATAACCAAACAATCATCATATGGTATGCATGAATGCATGTTCTATTCCCGATAATTCACACAGCAGAATAAACTGAGCCTACATGTCCCATACCATGTATTTTACCACGAAGGTGACTCAGAGTACTTAACTATATGAACTAACCCTCACCCAAAATCAATCCCCCTAACCCTCTTTTGCTAGTCATCTTGTCCATGCCCCTTTCGCCAGTCCCGAATTACCCTTTCAATCCTATACTAATTGCGCATTAACAATGGGCATACCTGGGATCTGGTACTTGCTGAGGTTATGGACTCAACTACGCAAAAGATAAATTTCAAACTTTCTTATATCGAAAACATTACACATATCACCATCACCACCCTTACACTTCATATGTACTCAATGGATGATGCATCAATTGATAACATATACTTCGCAATGTAATTGCATCAAATATTCATTCATTCCACAACAAACATGTCAAGCAACATATATGCATACAATACAATTGAGTAGAGGTTCCCAGATCCCCCTACCTGGATTCCAAGCTATTGTATAGATACATGTTCCTGCATAAAAAGTAAATATCCAAGTACAATTCACATTTCCTATGCATAAGCACATAATTTATTTTAAACACAAAGCTATGATTCTGCCTTAAGAACATACTTCAATATCGAGCTTATGTCTTAAGAAAATGGTACCTAAAATCTCAAGCCATTTAGATTTCACTTGAAATGCTAAATAACTAACCAAAAACGTCTTGCAGATTTATTGTGAAGGAAAATTGACGCGAAAAACTGATTTCACAATGACATAAGTATCTCAAATGAATTCAGTAAATAGTGTCACAAGTTTTGTTAAAAATAGAAGAATCTCTATGTTCAGTTGGTGGTCGACCTAAACAAGTTTGAATACAGGAAACTATTGAAACGAAATGGAACAAACAGAAACATAATGAAAATTGCAGAATTTCCTGATGCAGACCCTCAGCTTCGAAAAATCATAACTTACTCTAGAAAAGTCTTTTTCATGAGATTTCAATTCTGAAATGATCTTTGAGATGTCTACTGAAACTTTCATGAAGACACCAATTTCAAATACCCAGCCTAAATGTACAGTTTTGAGTAAAAAGAAAACTGTGTCAAAAACAACAGATTGCAGACCTCTGTTTTTAGCCTCAAAATTAACCACTGAATCTTACATGAAATTCTATGAAACTGTACAGATATCAAGCTTACATTATAAGCTTTCAACACATGCAAATGGTTTCTAAAAAGAAGGTCTAGATCAAAGGATATGGTTGCTCAAAGTTAACTAATGATTATAATGCAGAAACTTGTTCTAGCTTTCTCCAATGCCTACAAACTAATGTTTGAGATTACTGCTCAGTCTAAGGTTGTTAAACTGATGCATATAGGTTCTTTGATCACTCTAACCTCTTGTTGTTAAGATAAAATAAGAATTCTAACCCAAACAGCAACCTAAGAATTACTCAGGACACCTATTCTTATGGAACCAATTCTCTAATCATCTTGATTTGTTTCTATGCTTACAATCATTTACATTATTAACTGTAGAAAACATTAAGCCAACTTAGACAAGAACTGAGCAAAAACACATGAACAAAGTTCCATAGAAATAGAAATAGATTTTAGGATCGAAACAGACCTTTGAATCCCAAATCTAATTCTCCGAAACTAATCTTTGTAATCATGCCTTCCCTTCTCTTTCTTCTACCCCTTTTCTTTCCTCTTCTTCCCTCTCTATTTTCATTCTCACATATCCTTTTCTTTCTCCCAGTGTCTTTTTTTCTTTTGTTTCCTTTCCTTTTTGTTTATTTCTTTCTTTCTATCCTACTCCTTTCTCTCTATCTCCCTCACTCACGTTCTGTTCCCCTATTGCTCTCATTGTAGTGTGGATATGAAACAAGTAGATAGCTGCTATTTATAGTACTAGTCAGGTTCTTGGCCATCAAGCAAAACAATTATAATTAAATCTGCATATAGATGTGTTTGTCCATACCTATCACTTAATGACTTAATCACCAAGCATTCAATAGATATACTTGTACAATCTTATCTCTTAATAGAAGCCTTCATCAGTAAGTATTGCAGAGATAGGTATGAAAGCTCTTATCCCATTATAACTTAATGACCAAGGTTATATATAAAAACATATAGGAAGAAAATAAGCTTTATTTCTACAATCTGGGGATATCCATGTGATAGCAGTAGACTAGAAGTTTTAATGATGGATAAATAGAGCTTGAGCTATAAATTGAGTGATGCCACCTCAAGCTACTAGCTAGCTTAGTCTACAGGTTCAACAACACCTATAATTCCTAACTTTGCATAATCACCCAAATAGAATACTTATTCACACTTGGATACGAACAATGACTAATAAGAGATTCATTGATTGGGTTTATAAGGTCTCATCCGAAAATGTTTAAACCAATTGAGTAAAACTAGCTTCCTCACAAGCTACATGCAATAGGTAATAGACTTCTCGAACACACACGCTAACACACACACACACACACACACACACACGCTAGTAAAGAAAATATTATCACACGATCTAATATATAATTAAAATTTCGGGTTGTTACAAAGAGGAAGAGTGACCATCTGACTGCCCTCCTAGCAGAAAACCCAGAAGCTCTTAGAAGATCTAAAGTCCAAAGTTTCAGCCACTTTTGGCTTTGTAATCTTACAAATGTACCTTTCGCGAATGTACTTGTATTGCTTTTGGCCGTAAAGCCACTTTATGAATAAAATCATATTTCTTTCGCTACTTCGTTCTCCTATTACATAAAAAGGGCCACTGTAGGCCGTGTTACACGCGCTCATACTCTTAACACTTGTTGTCAAAATATTTGAAGAAAAAATTCGAAAACAAAGAAATCTAAAGGTCATGAAAACAAAGCCTAAATGCATAGAGTGTTGCCCCCTAGTCTTTCTAGGTGAAGCGAATACATGAGAATGAGGCCAATGAGGAGGCCTAAATGTAAGGGAGGATGCGAACATAGTAAGACTATGGTTGCCCCCCTGCCCCAAGAACAAGTGGATCTGGGGGATCTTCAAATTCCCAGACGCTTAAGTAATATTTCTTCAAGAACCTTCCATTGATTGGGTTTCGATGGAATTCACCATCCAGATCCTTAAGGTGAAAGGCCCCGTGATCGAGAATTCGGTGAATCACAAAGGGACCTTCCCAACGCGGAGTCCACTTACCGCGGCTAGTCAACTTCTCGCCCAGTGGCAAGACTGCTTTCCACACAAGGTCACCCTCCTTATAAATACACCCGCATGTCCTCTTATCATAGGCGCGAGCGATGCGTTGCTTTTCCATCACAAAGCTGTCCAAAGCCTCCAAGCGCTTCTCGCTAAGATCTTCATGCTCTTGCCACATAGCCTGGACATAATCTTCACCAATCAAGTGATGTTGATCCTGGACGCACAGTGATTGGACATTGATTTCTAAAGGGACAACTGCATCATGTCCAAACATCAGAGCATAGGGTGTGGTGGCAGTAGGGTTCCGCTTGGAAGTGCGATAAGCCCAGAGTGTCTCATACAAAGTGTCATGCCACTGGCGAGGATTCTCTGCCAGCATCTTTTTGAACAAAGTGATGATAACCTTGTTACTAGCTTCTGCTTGGCCGTTGGATTGAGCATAGTAAGGGGTAGAATTAGGGATGGGCACCCAAAATCGAAAGCCCGATACCGTACTGAAAAGTGTCGAGACTGGCCGGGATTAAAATCAGAAATGTCATGTTTGGGCCCGTCCCTTCCTGTTTTAACCCAAAATGCTAACTGATCCCCAATTCTCTTCAATCTTGATCTCTTCTGAGTCTCTCCTCCACTCTCCAGTTCTTCACTTCTTCTTCTGCTCTCTCAGATCATTCCCAGACGAGGCTATACCAAGTCCGGCGTCGTTGGCGTCACTCAGCCTCTCCATGTCGCCGCCATCTCCATCGCCGAGTAACCTCAACAAACTCTCTCATCTTCACGTCAGCCGATCCTCACTATAAAGCACAGACACACACAACAGCGATAGTCTTAGACCTTCCTCTCTCTCTCTCTCTGCTGCCTAACTATGAACCCAACCATAACTGTCCGCTCAGCTAGCTGGAGCAGGACTCGACCCGGACCCATCATCAAGTATTGTTCTCTCTCTCGTTTCGATATAAATTTCATGTCTTTGTTTCGATCTGATTGAGCTGAAAGGGTGGTTGGTGATCTGATCCGGCTCAGGGTGGTGTCTCGCCTCAGCGATCTGATTCGGCTTCCGATTTGGAAAGGCAGCAATGTAAGTTTATGTTCTGATTTTCCAATTTTTCGTCTGCAGCCTCGCCTTGAAATTGCACCACAAACGAGTTTGTGATTTGGTTTTTTGTGTTTTGCAATATGATGTTATGTTTATGCATTTTGAGATTTCAGGGACATATTGCTGGGAGTGATGAAACGATTGGTGAAGAGGCATGCGTCGAATTTGAAGGTTCTGACTACTTCGGCAACTCTTGATGGTGATTAAGTATCACAGTTCTTGATTATAGGAGGAGAAAACCCAGAACTCCAGGTTTGCAACTTCGATATATATTTTTTTTTTTTGGTTTCGTCCCGGATTGGGCCCAATCCCGGCCCTATACCGATCGGGTTCGGGTCCTTCGAGATCTATTCTCAAAATGGCCTAAACCGTCCCGGCTAGTACCGAACTTTATTTCAGGGACAGGCTTCAGGATTACCACAATTTCAGCCCGTCCCGGCCTGTGCCCAGCCCTAGGTAGAATGGATAAACTGGATACCCAAGTCAACCACAAGCTCTTGCATATCGCGTCTCATAAATACTGCCCCCCTATTTGAAACCAGCACCTCCGGAATGCCAAACCTGCAAATAATATTTTGAAAGATAAATTGTCGAATGGTGGCACCCGAGGCCTCTTTCAAAGGCTCAGCCTCTACCTACTTCGTAAAGAAGTTGGTAGCGACAATGATGAACTTGTGCTGGAGAGACGAATGAGGATGGATCATCCCAATCAGATCTAATGCCCAGCCTCGCGCAGGCCAGGGCTTAATAATGGGCTGCATGGGTATATTGGGAATGTGCTGGACTGGACAATGTGCCTGGCAATCCTGGTATCCTTTCGCAAACGCGATGCAGTCCTTTAGAATACTGGGCCAGTAATACCCATGTCTCCTGATTAACCAACGCATCTTAGGACCTGCCTGGTGTGCTCTACACACACATGCATGAGCCTCTCGCATTAGTCTCTTTGCTTCTCGACCATATGCACACCTGAAATCGATGCCGTCTTCCCCGCGCCGACGCATCTCATCGTTTTTGAGAAAATAATCAGCGTAAGAAAGCGTATCTTCTTATCAGTAGAGGAGTCTGGCTGCTTAAGGTAGGCGATCAAAGGAACCAGCCAGTCCACATCAATAGGGTCTAAGACAGCCACTATTTAGTCATCAGGTGGGTCAGGCCGCTCGAGCCATAAAAGCAACGTGCGTCGCTCAACTTTCAAGATTTGCTCGCGAACACCATACTTCAAAGTAATGCTGGTAGCCAACTAGGCTAGCTCATTGGCCGCAAAGTTACGCTCGCGAGGAATATGTTCCAAGTCCACGTCATCAAATTGGTTCAAAAGCTCCAGTGCACGATCCAGATAGGTGCAAGCAAGTAGCTTGTGTACCTGAACTTCTTGAGCAACTGATTGATCACGAGCAAAGAGTCCCCGCAGACGTGGATGTCTTTGACCCCTAGTTCTAGTAACACTTCTAGGCCTATAATAAGGGCCTCATACTCTGCTTGATTATTGGTGCACCGGAACTCCAACTGGAAAGAGTAGGAAAACCGATCGCTGGTTGGGTTCTCCAAGACGACTCCTGCCCCTGCTAGTGTATCAGTTCTTGAACCGTCAAAATACAGCACCCAGGGTTGGAGTGAGACTGTGGCTTGATATAGCGCGGCGTACTCTGGTAAACACGCCAAGTCCGAGCGATCTAAAGTTTCAACAACAACTTCTAAATCTCTCACCTCGGGGACGTGCAGCATGGGGTGATGTGCCAAAAAATCCTCAATGGCTTGTCCCTTGATTGCTTTCTGTGGGACATATTGTAACGAAAATTCTGATAAGGCGAGCACCTATTTGCCAATGCGACCTCTCAGACGCGATAGCATATATTTGACCAAATCAGTTTGAGCGATGATGCAAGTTGTAAAGGATAGCATGTAATGCCGAAACTTGCATGCTGAGAAGTATAATGTAAGACATAGCTTTTCCATGGGAGTGTACCTCGTTTCACAACCTGTTAGTGTCCTACTGAGGTAAAAAATAGCATGTTCTACGCCCTATTCATCGTCTTGAGCAAGTAGGCTACCAATGGAGGCCTCAGTTGTCGAAATATACAATTTTAATGGAAATCCGGCTCTGGGAGGAAAGAGCACAGGCGGGCTCGCTAGATAGGCCTTGATTTTGTCAAAGGCCTCTTGATGTTTAGGTTCCCATACAAACTCGTTATGTCCTTGCAGCTTTAGCAGTGGGGAAAAAGGTTGGATTTTCCCAGCAAAGTTGGAGATGAAGCGTCGTAGGAAATTAATCTTACCCAGTAGCCGATGTAGCTCTTTCTTCATTCGTGGGGGAGATGCATTGATAACCGCATTGGCCTTATCTTCAGGGACCTCGATGCCTTTTTGATGGACAATGAACCCTAGGAAGTCACCTGCCTGAATTTTAAAGACGCACTTGGCGGGGTTCATCTTGAGCTTGTGCAGTCACATGAGCTCGAAAACTTTTCTGAGATCCGTAATGTGGACTCCTCGCTTCTTAGATTTCACGACCACGTCATCAATGTAAACCTCTAGGATCTTTCCCAGTATGTCATGGAAGATCAAGTTCATGGCTCTCTGATAGGTGGCCCTAGCATTCTTTAGTCCAAAGGGCATGACCACATATTCGAAAACTCCCGCAAACCCTGGGCAATGGAATGCGGTCTTGTGCCTATCTTCCTCCGCGACCGGAATCTGGTGATATCCTGTTGTTCCGTCCATGAAAGACAACAGTTCGTGCCCTGCAACTGCGTCTACCGGCATGTCTGCGACCGGCATGGGGTAGCCAAATTAAGGTCTCTGTAATCCACGCAGACCCTCATTTTACCATTTTTCTTACGAACAGGCACTATATTGGATAGCCACTGATTGTACCTGGCCACCCTGATAATGCCTGACTTGTCCATTTTTTCAACTTCCTCTTTGACCAGAACTTGGGTTTCCGAGTTCGTTCTTCACAGGCCTCTTGTCAGGGAGCGTTGGCAGCTGATGGCATACCAAGTTTGGTGACAGGCCAGGCATATCTTCATATTTTTCCGTGAAGCAGTCCTTGTATTCCAGCAGTAAGTCGATGATCCTCTGCTTCTCGCTAGGCTCTAAATAGGTGCTGATAGCCACTTCCATGGGCTTGTCAGTTGTTCCCAGATTGACCTTATCGGTAGGGTCCCTAACCTTCGGAGGTGTGTCATCCAATGCCGCTGGGGTGAGTTGAATTTTCTGTTCTTCCTCTTCATGGTCAGAGAGCTCCTCATTAACTATTTCTAAAGTCGCGACTCGGTCATAGATCTTTTTTTCCACCAAGTACGAGGATAGACGTTCGTACAAAGAATGGAAAGCCTTTATCCTTTCCTCTGGAAGGTCGTAATCCATTAATTATTCAAAGTATTGGGCACAGCGTGGCCAGGCCTTTCCAGGTCTTCCTTTGGGAGCGTGAGCCCCCACTGTGCCAATTCAGAAGCAGTCACCCCTGTGGAGCGGCCCTTATTGTCTATGCCACTTACCTGGAATGGAGCGATTGGCTCCAAGTAGTACCTGGCATCTACATAATTCGCGGATACAGGGAATGGGCGAGGATCAGCTTTAATCTCCTCAGCCTTATCAGTCACCCTGTTCCACATAATCAATTCCTGGTGGAGAGTCGACCGAACATAATAGCTCCGGTGAATCCAATCCCGGCCTAGAATGGCGCTGTAGGCCGCATAACAATCTGTAACAAAGAAAGCATAAAATCCTTCTGCGGGGCCGACCTTGATACGTAGGAACAGTAGGCCTAACGTCTTCGTTACAGTCCCCGCGAAGTTCTTAAGCGTGATGGACATGGACTGTATCTTCTCTTTCTTGATTCCAAGGAGTTGTATGGTCCTTGTAGTAATGACGTTAACCGTGGCTCCGGTGTCGACCATGATTTTGCTAACTTTGATGCAACCAATTTCCGCCATGATATACGAAGGCCGCATGTGCTGAACCATAGTAGGTGTGGGTCTTGTAAAGCTCATGAAGAACTCCTTGTTATTGGCATCTTCTGTTTCAAGGAAAACCGACTCTTCTACAGGTGTTGTTACCGCTGAGGTAATCTGCAGAGGTTGTTCGACACCGCCCTCGACTTCTACACATTCCTGCGCAGCGACTGGCAGAGCATATTTCACGGGAAGCACATAAACCATGTTGCAGGAAGTGTCAACCGCTTCTATCTCATCCATGTCGTCTTCAAGGTTAAGCTTGGGTTCATCGACTGGGATTTCAGTGTTGAACTGTCTAGCCACCAGCGCCACCAAAGATTCTTCCGCTAGGGGCGACTTTTCCTCTTGCCTGTGTTCTGATATCGCAGTGACTTGCCTTGGCGGGTCTGACTTTTGTTCCCCTGCTGGGCTCTCGTTTGGGAGCGTGACCACTAGACTTTGGATTTTCTTAGGTCTCCACCGCAAGGCCTTTGCAGAGTTATCCTTGCCCCCCAGTCTCTCAAAAACTGAGGACTTGGTTTCTGGCTCCTCGTGAAACAACCTGCGCCTGACATATGACCGCCTAGTTGGCGAGCTTTCCTTTCTAACTGGCGATGGTGTCCTTTCTTTAGTGATCCTGCAGAAAACACTGGGCTTAGATGCCCCTGACTCTGAGCTTGCTTGCTTTTGAAAGCTGCGGGGAGCCACTAATGGCTTAGCAGCTAGTGCCTCCATCTCCTTCTGATATTGTTCAGGAGATTTGACTAATTGCGAAGGCTTGATCAAGCCCTGATCGAGAGCCTCTAGTGTTCGTTTGGCCTCTCCAAACTTGCGTTGTAGCTTCCTTTTCTTGAAAGGGCTGATTTCTACTGCCTTTCCCTTTTCTCTAGTATAACACTTGCCTTCCTTGATGGAGGAGGTTGAAGCAGGCGGTATATAGGGTTTGGTCACGACATCCTTGTGCTCGCTCCCAGCTTTTCCATCTCGTTTCTGTTCGGCCGCGGTCGCTCTTAATTTCCTGAACAGGTTAGAGTCCTTTGGGGATGGCGGTGACTCCATCCTGTCTCTAGCTTTTGGGCTGGAAGGTTGATAGCTTCGCGATGGCGAAGCCCATTTGACTGGTGGGAAAGAGCCAATGCGAAATGTCTTATCGACCTCTTCATGTGACACTTGGATGCTATATTCCTTTTTGCATCGCCAGCATAGGACCACTGGTGATGCTTCGCAAATAGGTTTGGCCTTCTTCTTTGTTGGGATCTCGTCCTTGTCCTTTTCTTGTCCTTTAGTAGTCAAATCTGTTTTCTTGGTCCAATTCACATCAACCATATTGACCTCGGTGTCAGGAAAAGGGTTCAGATCTACTAATGCTGCCGCGGTCGTCGGAGCTTCCACCTGCAGACTACCATTATTGAGCCATACCTGAATCTAGTCCTTCAGCTTCACACAATCAGCTGTGTTATGATTCCACAGGTTGTGAAATTTGCAGTACTTTTTTCCTTTCAGCTGATCTGGGCGCCGAAAGGGTCCAAAATTCATCTTTACCATCTTTGCGGCGATCATTTCATCTAAGATCTCATGTGCCTTATTGGTATCATATGTATACGTCGCGAATTCAGGTTTGGTGAAGGCCACAGATTTGAGCTTGACAGGTTCCTTAGAGATTTTCAACTGCTTCAAGGTTGAGTTCTTTCTTCCTGTCATCTCGAATGCGAAGACATCATTATCCTCTTCATCATCTTCATCCTGAGCAACTTCATCACCTTGGTCATAAGGATCATAAGTAGCCGGTTGATAGTTCAGGGCGGCCACTGTACAGTGTTTTCCAGGCACATATGTCCCTTTGGACGCATTCTTTCTAGCGTCAGTTTCTCTGAGGAGATGTTCAAAGCTACCCACCTCTGTGATAAGCTCTCCCATTGATTGGATCATGCTGCCATGTTGCTTCTTTCGCTAGCGTGGCTGCAAGCCCTTGATCGACAACTTGACTAGTTCTTTCTCAGGCAATACCATACTCAATTTGGCCTTCTGAATCTAGAAGCGTTGAAGATAAGCAACAGCAGACTCGATGGGCTGTTGGGCCATCTGAGTGAGAGAAGCCAAGTCAACCTCAGGCTCAATAGCCTCGAAAGTTTCTCGGAAGAGCTTTTCCATTGCTGGCCAATCTGCCACTGATCCTGGTCGAAGCTTAGAAAACCATCTAAAAGCAGCTCCCGAAAGAGAAGTACCAAAGCTCCTGCACTTGAGGATGTCATCATTTTGATACTGGCCTCATTGCACCCTAAACCTGGCCAGATGAGTTGCCGCATTCTCAATATCCTCTCCTGAAAAAGTAGAAAATATGATATTTTTGTAGCCTCTTGGGAAAGTCGCGAGCATTATATGCGGCGGGAAAGGCCCCTCATAAACCCCATCAAGGTGGGCCCTAGGGTTAGCCAACCTGATCATCTCTTCTACCTCTTCACGTCTCACATATCTGGGCCAGGAGGAGGAGGTATTGCCACAGTCTGGCGCGCGGTCTGTAGGGATACGGCCTGGGTAGTGGTCGTTGTTCCTTCCTCCAGGCGAATGGTCTAGGAATAGTGGATTGCTGAAGAGTCATCGCTGGCGTGGACACATCCTTTACCAAAGCCGTTATCTTGATTGGATTACCTGCCTGGTCAATGCCATAGTAATTTCCTGGGAACTCTTGGTATACATTCTCTGCTCCATCGCTGTCATATTGAGCAAACACGACAGGATCTGCAGGAGTGCCTTCGCCGAATTTCAAAGTTTTACTTTTCTGCGCTGCCGGAGGTGTAGATTTCTCTTTACCACCAATCACCAGAGCTTTTTCCTTGTTTTTAGATGACGAGGCAGCGGCGGTTGCAGATGGATTAGCGGTGCTGCTGCCAGGCTTCTCACGGGCATTAGGTGGTATGTATTTACTAGAGCCTGAGGATTGACCAAGCAAACCGAGGATGGCACTAGGATCTCCTAAAGCTTTATTCAGAACCTCTTTGGCCTGGTCCAACTTAGCCTTTTGCATGGCAACCTGGGTCGCGAGGTTAGACCCCTTATTGCGAAGAGCTACCAATTCTGATGCAGTATGCTTGGCTTGGTTCGTGATGTCGGCCGAGATGTGCTTGCTCTGGGCAGCCTGACCATTTATCATATCCACGAGCTCCTTGTGGTTTTCTCAGCTATGCTTGTGCATATCTTGCCAATATCCCTGTGTTTGTCGTGAACTCACTTGAAGCTTTTGAATTGAAATTGAATGCTCGTCAAGCCTTCGACGCTCTTCTGTGAGAGCTTTTTCCATCCTTTCATTATATGCGGCATCATTCTGTTGAAAGACAGCAAGCCGCTCCTCAATGCTCGCATTCGCTGGGACGAGATTGTGCACAAAGAGATCAGTTGTCTCCCCGCTCACGACCACCTGGGTGGCGCTGGAAGCGTTGCCAGCCTCATTAGGCTGGACAACATGGGTGTTGTCGCCCTCAACAGCTAGCTGGGGAGTTCCACCTTGTTCTGTTGACATGTCGGATGATCGCGGATTAAGTGAGAACCTTTGAGTCACCTGTTCGTCAGAAAGACCACTACAGTCTGCACGAGAGTGCGGGCTGTAACTGGAGGTCTTGTGCTTCGGGCAGTTAACGTAAACCTTTTAGTAAGGGTTTGCGCTTGACTTCCCAATGGTTGCAATCGCTAAGAAACGGTATGCAGGTCCCACTGGGCTTGCCAAAATGTTTGGCCCCAAAACCAGTCTGGTTGCAAACAGTCTCTTTTGAGTGTGCGCATGCGTGCCAGCACCGTGGGGTGTAGTCGTCAGGGAGTCCCTTGACCTGACTTATTCTCAAACGTTGTGGACAAGGAGAGCACCAACCTCCTCACAAGGTTCTTTTCTATGCCTTTCCGAAAAAGACTTCTTGCCTTACGGATAAGGGCTTGTGTTGTGATCTCTTGCGTTCACCGAATCGATACTTAACGTTGTAGGTTAAGCAGAGCAATCACTGGGAAGTAGGAGAAAGCACGGGCTTGCTAAAGCGTATCTTTAGCTTCGCTGGGTTGCGAGGGCGTTACCCTTGCTTCGCTAGTTTGCAACTAGGTTTGCTCCAGAGAGGCTTTGATAATCTGTGCGATTAGTTGATTAAAGAGTTGTTGTTGTTTTGTCCTTGAAACCTGGTATTTATACCCTAAGGTTTTGACTGTTCCTTGCCATAGAAGGATTATTGATTGAAGTTTCCTATTCAATCTCCGCTACTTGATTCCAATAAGGGTTCGTTTTCCTTATGGATTCTGGAATGGGTGAAGCTGTAACTCAAACCCAAGTAGGCTTATTTTTGGGCCTCAGGTATCGGCCCGCTATGCTAAATCCCCTAAAGGGATCTTGCCAAAAATACTTTTGGGCTCAAACAATAACATCAGTAAATCATGAGCAAATATCAGATAATAATGTTGAAACGCCCATTCAGATATATGAAAAGAGAACTTTTATTTTATTTTTTAAACACTAATGTCAAAGCCCTTGGGGATTTCCAAGAACTCAGTGTCAAAGCCTTTTATAAATGTAGATTTTAGGGTTTACAATGGAGGAAAATATTTTTTCCAAGTTGAAGACTATTACTATTCGTAGAGGTAAGAATAATATGTTTTTTTTATTTTTTACCCACTTTTGTGTCTTTATTGGTAATTTGACATGAGTTGACAAAGTCAAATATCACTTGGAAAAATATGGAGGTCCAAATGCCAATTTTAAAGATATGAATAGAAATTCCCTTTAAAAAATACTTTTACCGATATTAGAAGCAGATGAAGCTTTTCAATTATTTATTTTCACTATCTTTCTTTTTCTTTTCTAGACTTTTCTCTAGGGCTGTCAATGGGTCGTGTCGGGTTGGGTTCGTGTCGGGTCAAGGTATTTATCGTGTTACAAGATACAAACCCAAACCCAACCCATTTAATAATCGTGTCAAAAATTTAAACCCAAACCCAACCCATTTATTAAACGGGTTACCCGTTTCCAACCCGTTTAATCCATTTAATAAATAGGTTGTGTTGTGTTTGACAAAATGACTCATTTAAGGGTTAACAATGCGACCCATTTAACTAAAAAAATGCATAAATTGATTAAATTTGCTAAAAACTCCACAGGACGAAGAATATAAATAATTATATATAATTCATAAATAATTAAATCCAATAATTATAAAGAAAAATATTTCAAATTGTCTAATCTTATGATCAAATACTCCCAACGTCTAAAATTTCAGGATAAAATATAGCATAATCGGGTTATACGGGTTCACTTCGTGTTGGAGGGTTGACCCGTGGCCAACCCATTTATTAAATGGGTCATGGCGGGTTGACCCGTGGCTGACCCGCTTTTTAATCGTGCGGGTTCAACCCGCTTTATTTCGTGCGGGTTTCGAGTCGTGTTATCGGGTCGTGTCGGAATTGACAGCCCTACTTTTCTCTGTTTTGTTTATTTATTATCATCATTATATAAACACTACAAAGTAAAATCAAACGTCAGCAAATCCGATTTGCCCCAATTGTTTATTGTTTTCCTCATCATAAAACAAGAGAAAGTGCCAAATCCGTGTCCGAAACGAGTAGTCCAAACTCCCAAATCCAACCTGACTACTCTCTGATTGGTCGAGCACACGAGATTGGTCCTGATTGGTCACCCGTGATAGCTTCACCACCAAGTATTACAACCAACACTGTTCCTGCTCTTCCAAATCACTACAACCAATCCCCACGCAAGAAATGAAGAAATATCTCACACTAAAAACTAAATAAATAATCAAAATATCTTCCCCCCCGGGGGTCCCACCGTAACTAGAAACTTCCATATAACTGATTTTCAAAAAATCGTAGCTCCAAGGAAACGTCCCCAGGTCGGCGCTCAAAACCCTCCTCCTCCCTCTCTCTCTCTCTCTCTCTCTGTCTCAAATTGCAGCCACAGCCCCACCTCAATGGCTCTGAACTCGGATCACCCCTCTCTTATACACAACAGTGCCTCTCCTCCACCGCCTTTGAATTCCCCTTTGACCAATACCCCCCATATATACCCCCACCCAACCCCCCATTTCTCACCCAATACACACCCGAAAACCAGTACTCTGTTTTTTGGTGCAACAAATCCAATAGGTTGATTTTATGTATCCGAGAGATGACGAGAGGTTTCCAAAACCTCCTACGTCAATTTCGGGTCAATTGGACCCCGAAATGCCAGAGCCGCTGCTCGGTGGGGTTGCGATGGATATAGAAGGGATGTCTGGTGGGAGTAGCGACTGTGTGGGAGTGCCGCAGCCGCTTCAGTGTCTGCAGGGGACTCCGGTGCCGCCGTTTCTGTCCAAGACGTTTGATTTGGTGGACGACCCGTCGCTGGATTTGATCATATCGTGGGGTTCTACTGGAAGAAGCTTCGTGGTTTGGGACCCTGTGGAGTTTTCGAGGCTCATCTTGCCTCGGAATTTCAAGCACAGCAATTTCTCGAGCTTTGTCCGCCAGCTTAATACTTATGTGGGTATTTGCAGTAGCACAGCCTCTATTGGCTGATGTCATCTGTCTGTATGTAGATTTTGTTGTTCTCTGGTTTGTTTTCCTTCTTTTGCTTTTGTTTTAGCTTTATTTGAAACTGTTGTTTGTGATCTCAATTGGGTTTGATGAGCTTAATCATGTACAGATGTAGCTGAGGCCATTGTCACTGTATAAATTAAACCGTTGTTGATGTAAGACTTTGGAGGAGTAGGGGATTTTGTATAGTTAGCTCACAATTTGTTGTAATGAATTCTGATTTGTACGTAATTGACCGAGGATTCATTTGTACTATACGATTTCTTTGCAATGGAATGAATGCTTGTTTTCCTTAATGGTTTGGAAGATAATTTGGTGAATGTGTTGTTCTTTTTGGTTTTCTTGGTGTTGATGATATGCTCTATCTTGGTTGCCCTGGTTCTATTTCTCCATCTTGTTACCTTTATGTCCAAATTTCTCAGGATTATGAAATAGATGTGTAAGAAATGTAATATAGTCAATCTTATGTAAATGGTAGAGGTCCTTGATTTGTTAATTAGGAATGGAGGCTTACTACCACGAAAAGAACATCCTCCCCTCTACCGGGGGGGGTGGGGTGGTTGTTCATCTTTGGCAGGGAGAATTCAGGTTCAGGTTCTTATTGAAATCAGTTATTATGCCAATTTGTCAAGAGCTATATATATATATATATTCTCAAATATGTGTGATTTGTAGATTGTATTATGAAGTTCAGCTCCTCCTATGCATGAAAATTGATGGCTTCAAATTGTCTTGTGTGAACAATTGTTTACCTTTTGAACAATGATATCTATCTATAGATTTATGAACTGTTTCTTTCTATAACATACTTAAATATCTTCGGTCCTGTACTCAGGGTTTTCGCAAGATCGATACAGATAAGTGGGAGTTTGCAAATGAAGCTTTCCTGAGGGGCAAAAGACATTTGTTGAAGAACATCCAGAGGCGCAAGTCATCTCAGTCCTTGCAGATTGGGAGCTTTACTGGGCCTTCTGCTGAAGCAGGAAGGCCTGGACTCGAAGGTGAGATAGAGTCACTGAGGAACCAGAGGAGTCTGTTAATGCAGGAGGTCGTTGACTTGCAACAGCAGCAGCGAGTTACAGTTGACCATATGAAAGCAGTGAATAAGAGGCTGCAGTCTGCTGAGCAGAGACAGCAGCAGATGGTTTCTTTCTTGGCCAAGGTGCTTCAAAACCCAGCATTCTTAGCCAGGCTTCAACGGAAGAAAGAACAGAGAGGTATAGACTCTTCCTCTGGGCAGAGGAAATTTGTTAAGGCGCGTGAACGTGAACTAGTTAGATCTGATGCTTATGTGGAAGGGAAAATTGTGAAGTACGAACCTGCTTGGAGAAACCATACTATGTCGTCTGCAGTCCCAGATGTAAATCCAGTTCCTATTGAAAACTCTCCAGATCATGGTATGCCATTTCAATGTGAGAATATTGCATTTGATGGGTTAACGGTCTCGGATGAACTAGAAGTAACACCAGAGCAAGAGGGTGAAGGGGCATCAAGCATGGTAATTGAAGATCCACTTTCCAAAGGCAAGAGTGTTGTGACCCAACAACAAGAGGTTAATCCCGAGCCTTACATCTCTTTCCAGGAGGATTTGATGAAGGAGAGGAGTCCTTTTGAGGAACTCTCATTTCCAGGGATTGAGAGCATGGTTAAACCAGATGATGTATGGAGTATGGGTTTTGATGCCAGTGCTGGTATGTCAAGTTCTAGTGGGTTTTGGAGTAATCCGATCAACTGTGATATGCCAGAGATGGGAATCCCAGACGGATTGTTTGATATCTGGGACATAGGTGCACTGCAAGCAGCCGGAGGGTCTGGCATTGATAAGTGGCCAGCTGATGAATCTGCATTCGATGAGCGTGCAAGTCAAGATGAACAACCAAAAGATGGATGATTAGCTAATAATGTTGGTCCATAGAGCTGCACTTCTTGCCCATTTGCTGCCCTTGAGGATCTTAGTTAGTTTTAGTTGCAGGGGTCTATTATTTGGACGATTTGTTGATGAATATATTAAGTTTGACATTTCCATTCTTTCTTTATCATTAGCTTTTATTCCTTTTCTTTATGATTTTCATTCTGAAATTTTAGTTGTTTCTATAGGACATAATTCTTATGCATTCATATGTTTTTGGGGGATTAAGGTGAGGAACCTATTCTTATTTGTTTTTGAGTTGCATGCATTACTTTAAGGTTCGTTGGGATTCAAAGTCTTCTTGCTAACAGATAGTTTTGAGCTGTGAAAATTGCAGGTCTTACTCTTGAGATGGGCAGTCTGCGATCTGTTGGGAGGAAATGGTCATACATACCAGATTGCCCCTTTCATCCTGTTATATTCCGGTAAGATATATGGTTTTAAGCATAATACATGGATAAATGTCTTGCATTTATTATTATTGTTCTTTTTTTTTAATATTATTATTATTATTATTATTTTATTTTTTTTATGAAGCTGTCTTTGTTACTTCAGTAGTCCAAAACTACTTGCTAGTCTAGTCTGTTGAGCATGTTCTTATTAACTACAGAAGAATTTATACTGTTATGGTATAAAACTATAAATTCATAGAATATATGGGCTTTGAACATTTCTAAGTTCAAGCTTTTAGACTGGTGGTGCATCTTATAAGGTCATTTCTTCAATTGGTGCTTTTGAATATAGCCAAGAAGACGCTGAGATGGATGATCTGGTGCCTGGAGCAGTTTGTGAACCTACCTTCTGCTGTTACTCTTTAGAGTAACATCACTGATTTTGGAAATCAGTATGTCGTTTTTATTAAAAGGAAACATGTAATATAGAAGGATGGAGAAGGTTGCAACTGTTCAATGCACTATCCTTTGTTTTGAGTTTGTAAAATTCATAATAGGCTTTTTCGGTTGTAAAAATTATGAAGAGTTTCAACTTTCAATTGAACTTTTGTTCTTCATTGATTTTCCATCCTCCATTCCTGGACAAAAGTGAACCTGTGCGTGCAAAGCAAGGAGCAAATAAAAAGTGCTAGAGACAAAAATAAGAATAATTGAGCCACAACAGGCCATCAACTACTGGTCTGCAATACATTAGGAAATGTTATGTTACCTGCAACAAAGGAAAGCTTCTTTCACTGAACAGTCCAATAAGACCATTGCAATCACAACACAGCTGCTTATGGAGCAAGCAAATGAAATTCATGGGTGGGAAATAATTTTAGAAAAGGAAGGATTCACTACCATTCAAGTGTACATGTCATTTTGTCACACAAAAACCAACAGATATAACCCATGCTACACATGACAACCAAATGTATAATAAGCAGAACTTAAAATCTATGAAAGATGGGAAGGGCAATGTTCCCATGGTACTCTAATCTGTGCCACCCTTTGACTTCAATTCTTGCAAGCATTGGCCTAATAGAAAAGTCGATGACAGCAAGAGTAACATGACTTGAACCCAGTACACTGCTTGCCCGAAAAGAATTACTCAGTATCTTCCTTCTGCCTTTTTGATGCATTCTCATCGCCCTCTTTTTCCTCCTTTCTCGTTTTAGCTTCACGGCGCTCCCTTTTAATTCCTTTTGTCTTGTGAGGCACATACGAATCTCCAACCTTTGTGTGGAAATACTTCGTGTCATCAACCTAAACCCAAAGATTTTCAGTAAAGAACAAATATTAATGAACAAATAAGGGAAAAGAAAAAAAGAAGGATAAGTATGCAACTAGCTTGACGTGCTTTAACTTCAGAATAATGAAACCGCAGTTCCAGTGAGGAAAGAGGCAATTCCCTCCCCCACATCTCTGACCATGTACTTTATGCACTGAGGCAATTAACTACAGCTATATAAAAGAAATATGTTTTTCGGCCTTTTACCTTCTGATCTGGAATATTGATTTTGCCAACCTTGCCTCGCAGTGTGTCCTGTTGAATATTTTTGTCCTGCAAGTATAAAAACATTTATGTTACAGACATGTCATGGGGAGTAAAAAAAAAAAGAAAAAAAAGTGGTCAAGTTTATTAAACAAACCTTCTTAGGCTGATCTCTAACCACTCTCATGGCTTCTTTCCTTAGGCCAACATTAGGAAGACGATGCCGACGAATTACCAAATCCATGGAGGGTCCAACTTCTACCAGTTCAGTCCTTGGAACTACTGTGCCAGACTTTTTCAGTCGCAGTGCACACTGTGTAAGGATCACTTTGTTTGCGGATATAGCTGTACATAGATATACACGATCTAACCCAGCAAGATTTAGTTTCTCTACAACCTGCATATATCATATCCACGGATTTAATTATATATCTCTTCATGCCAAAGTAAAAATCTATAACACTCTTTGATTAAAAAGAGAGAATTCAGAAAAGGGCATCAGAGTTTTACCTCTCCTCGCAACAGATCAAGCAAAACCTCCTTCAAATGTTTCAGCTCTTCTACGCTCTCAAATCCTTCTCCAATAAAACAAATGAAAGGCTTCGACCCCACGTGTGGAGATAGTTTCTTATCATATGAAAATGAGTCCATGCGTTTATAGTTCTCAACCCCAACCTCTATAAGATCATAGATATGGTGATCATATGTTCTCCCTAGGACAAGATTGTTGGGCCGCTTCTTTGTATGAGAACCATACTGCATATAAAAGCAACGACGAGCTCAAAACGATGCCCGTAAAACAGAAGAAAAAAAAATCACAAGCACAGATACAGTGCCTGATCTCAGTTAAACATTAGAACATTGAACACTCGGCATTCTAAATAGGGCAACAAGGGTTTGGTTCAAGCAATTGGGATAAGGGTCCCCACTATCCACCAAGATACTTTGGAAGGATTGGTAAACCTATTTTGTTACAGTCTGCGGCACTGAATCAATTGCCCAGTTGTAAAATTCTAGAACAGGACTAACATGCACATGAAAACCAAGAACAGCATCATCATAGAATGACAAGAGCAGAATTACCATAAATGCCAAACTATAAGGAATGCGAGTCAGTACAGATTGTACTGAAAAATCAATGCATAACACTCAATTCACAAAAACAGACACATTTTCAGTAACACACATGCTCGTTTCCTACATAAAGCTCCTCTCTCTCTCCGCTTCCAGTCTCTCCCCAAACCTCCCTTCTCTCTTTACCTCACTCTCCCTCTTTGTTTGTATCTATGTACAAACCTCACACACTCGCAGCCCAAATAGAAACAATTGCACAACATATACATATATAAACCTAAATGAAAAGGAAAGGTAGAAGAAGCAAAAAGGCCGAGTGGGTTTTGTACTTACAACAAAAAGACTGCAATCGGTTTGATGCGAAAAGAACTCAAGCGAGGTCTCACCACCATTTTCGAAAGGGCAGACATCCTTATTCCGGCGGCTGAATTTCACGGCGCTCTCCTTCTTTAAATGGTAAATGTCTGATAACACCGCGTTCAAGACGGCGCTGGTTCTCATGCCGTGGAGTATCAGAGTCTTCTTCCCGGTCTCGATCTTCAAAAATTACACAAAACCCCAATTCGTAAAAACCATACCCCAAAAAAGCACACAGAAATTAAAGCTTTGGTTTTGAACATGTGGGGATGGGGAATACTTACGAGCTTGGGGGCACGCTTCTCGAGCGCTCTTCTGGCCCTCGCCTTCTGGGGAGTTTTCACTCTCAACATGATTGCGGAAAGTTGAGACCTTTGCTTTCTGGGTTTCACTCTCTCAACGTGTTCGGCTGCAGCGATAAATCCTCAGCAGGATTTTGGAGGGGAAAGCTTTAGGGTTTTAGTCCAAGGAGACGGTGAGAAGATTCAGGGCTTTATGGGCCCGACTATGGACTGGGACTTCTTTGAGGTCCGGCCCAGCCATATTTTCGTTTTGAGGAATATTCCCCCTTTAACCCTACCTTTTTTTTTTTTGAATAAGGATCATCTCCGATTGTCATTTATCTCAAGCTAACGGCACATTATATATCTTTCAACTGTCATCTATAGACAAATAAGAAAATGTGGTACATCTAATAGCACAATTCATTTAACAACAAAATTCATTAACGCTTACTAACAACTAACAAGCATAGAACAAAAGTGCATAGCTCTTTAAAAATGTGGGGAATTATTAGAAATAAAACAACTAACTAAGCAGCAGCTCAAAGGCCCAAAGCAAAAGTCAGCCTTAGGCCCAATACTAGCGCAGACAAGTCGCCTCTATGCATATCAAGAGCACCCATGAACCACCGTTGCCATCGCCACATAATAGGAACTCCACCATTCTCACATAATAGAAATAAAACAACTAACTAAGCAGCAGCCCAAACGCCCAATAACAACCCAGACTAGTGTGGCAGTGTAGTCACTGCCTCTGTGCATATCAGTCAAGAGCACCCATGAACCGCTGCTGTCGTTGCCACATAAAAGGAACTCCACCATCCCCACCTCAGCGACACCACCAGGGCCACGTGCCGCTACCGCCTTCTGGAGCATCCTCGCCTACGCCGCCTAACACCGAATCAAGAAACCGTGCACCCAACTTCCTCACCATAAATAAGCAATAAACCAGAAAAACTGATGCACCACTATCCAATTTTCAAACCGAGTCATCTCAAGAACCAGGCTTTAGAAACCTCCATTCGTCCGGCAGTAACAACATGACAACAACGCGAACGTGATTGGCATTGATGCCGACCACCGCCGGACGAGCATTGTTTGGAAATGCCAGAAGTCGGCTAGGGTTCAAAGAGGAGAGATGTGCAGCTAGATAGATAGCCGATTTATTATAATTAATGCATGTGAGAGCAACAACTAAAATTCATTAAAAGTGGCCAATATAAACCTAACATAGGTCGATATGAGTCTTTCTAAGTTTTTAGGTATGCTAGAGGTTTCCATATCTGGTCTGGTCATACTGAATGAGCTAGGGTTTCTAACCCTAGGCAAGAAATAATGGTTACACCATTGTTGCTTGATGCTCAAGCCGTAAACACTACTGCATCACCTACTTTGACATCTTTGTTCAAGGCAGTTGGGTTTTCACTTTCGGAGTTACAGGCCATACCTAACTTGGGCTCTGCGACGGTGGAATCCACAATGGTGGCTTTGCAAAATGAGGTGGTGACTACTCAATATTTTGGGAGTAAGATAGAAACCCCCAACTGAACTGCTACAAGTTGGTAAGAGTTCGAAAATGGAATTGGTGCAAGTTGATCAACCTTTGGACGTTGATAATGGTTTTGCCCTTCTCAATGTGAATAAGGTGATTAATATATCTCCAACTAAGAAGAGGGAAAGACCAAAAGGTAGTAAGAGCAAGACTAATGGGCATAAATCTAGGAAAACTAGGTTTCCATGCAAGGATGCGGTGGAGGTTGCTGGTGAGGTGGCTGCAGTGATAGCAAAGGATGAAAATTCAATGTAGGAGGTTGCTAAATGAGGTGACATTTTTTTTTGGAAATGACACCAAATTCAACTAATAATTGAGCTATGTCACCAGGGGTTTTCACTTCATCTATACCTCTTGATTTCTCATGGTGAAGTTGAATTATTTTTTTATGTTCTTCAGTGTTTCTAAAAATGTAGAATCGCTTAAGTAATGTTTTTTTTTTTTTTTGACAACCCCACTGGGGTAAATGTTATGTATGATTTTGCTGATCAATAAAAGAGTTGACATTTGCTTAAAAAAAAAAAAAAACTAAGTTATTACTCTAAGCAACATGTATCCCCACTAATGGAGAAACATGAAGAGAAATTGACTAACACATGATATGCAGTAGCTACCAAAAGACTTCTTATCGTCTCAAGTCAAACCTTACAGTAACTTAAGAGCAAACCTAAAAATGAAACGAACATACTAGGTAACAACCCCACCTCTGGTTGTCACTATTGAAGGGAAACAAGAGCAAACAAACATGACCCTGTACAAAATAAAAGTAAGATAGGTTAGGCCTAGATCAAAACCAAAAAGTAGTCAAATTGAAAGGGAAGGCTACAAAAAGCCAGATCCACCACCGCCAACACATCCAGACTAAAACATAACCAACCTAGACCAGAACAAGACACCCCGTCCAAAAACCATCACCCATCGACCCGCACGCCTACATCAGCTGTAACGTCCGTATCTCAATTTATCCATTTACTAGTCATTTGGACGGTAAACAATAATTACTTTAACTTTTTATTTTGTTTCGATACTTTTAAGTGGCCATAAAATGTTGACTTTTTGTTCGGGCCAGTTTTTGAGAAAATTTTCTTCATGAAAGTTGTAGAGGACTTTAAACTGAGCGTGTGCATATGTGGTACCCAAAAATTGGAGTTGATATATGAAAGTTATGAGTGAAATACGGAAGTTACTGTTCACGATAAATTAGTTATAAATATTGAAATTTTACTTTGGTAGGTTTCTAAATCCGGAATGGAAAGTTTTACAAACAGTACACCAAGTAAGGGCTACTAATAAAACTTACAAGTAATTTTCCAAACCGATCATTTTGGTACACAGACTCCTGAGGCCGACCCGCTTTGTAGACACACCGTCACTAACGCCGTGTGAACCACTGCCATTAACTCTAGAATGGAGGGTAGAATTGGGTTTTCACTCCAAATCCCTTTTATATTTAAGGGTTTTGGTCCCTAAGAGTCAAAGCATTTCTCTCTCCCTTCCCTTATCCCTTCGTATGCTACAAGTTTCTGAAACAGTGAGGGTGAGGGCAGAGGGAATCAGAATAAAGTCAGAGGATCCAATAGGGATTTTATACCAGAAAGAGGGTGAAAAGTTATGGCAAAGTACTTCAGATATTTTCAGTTTAATGGGGATCCACCAAGACATGGAGGTATGGTTAAAGTATTGCCTTTTATAGAGTTTGTTATCTTTCGATGCTTTTGTCCCCATATATGAGTTGTATATGGGTTTTCTGTTGAAAGTGGTCCAAACTATTGGATGTTTGTTTGTCCAAGTCAAAGATTGACTTTAGGGTTTGTGGGTACTGTTTGTTTAGGGTTTTTTTTGTCCATTTGTGCTCTCATTTAAAAACCATTCCTTTTTTGTTGGTCAAATTTGTTGGATTTGGTTGGGAGTTGAAAATACATGTGATTTTTGTTTCTGGGTTGGTGGCTGGGAAATAGGGTTGAAGTAAATGAACTGCAGATTTGGGGTTTAAATTGTTCTTCCAAATTAGGTGAAAACAGTGGAGTCATTTAATAGCTCGGTCCCTTAATGACAATAGTAAACTGAAAAGGGAAAAACCCTGACACTTATGTTTCCCCGTATGTTTTGACACTTTATAGTGATTTGAGTTTATGATGAAGTTTGGTGTGTATTGTTATGTATAGCAGCTTACATTAAATTGATGGTTGAATTTGACAGGTGAAAATCTGTTTACTGTCCCAATTCATCATAGGGGTAGATTTTATAGCAATGGTGGAGTTAGTAGGCGGTACAGGGGTGGTGAGGTTGTGTATGTGGACGGTGTTGACCCATATAAAGTCAGTGTTATGGGTTTCAACTACTGGGCCAATGATCTTAGGTATCAGATGGGTCCAATTATGTATTGGTACAAGATCCCGAGAAGTGAGGCTGGCACTGAGTACCTACCCGTAGTGACTGACAGTGATGCTATAGATATGCTCCAATTTGTTCCATCAAGAGATAGGGTTTTGGATGTCTACATTGTGTGTCTTTCTCCTAGGAAGCTGTTTGTTTATGATTGGGAGATAGATGCAATGGATGAAGAAGTCGATCACTTGCTATACTTTGGGCATTTCATTGAAGATCTCCCTTTGTCTTCACTTGAAGCAGAGGACCTGGACCCAGTTAGAAACAGGGCTGATGGTGATGCAGAGAATGATGAAGGCCAAGGGCTGGGCCAAGTAGGTGGAAGAAGTGGGACAAACAATACCCAAACTCCTCCAAGCAACACAAATAATGGGCCACCTAGGCAACAAAGAAGGCAGTCAAGAAGGATAAGGCCTACTGTTGGGATTAACATTAGGGAGCCTACTGACACTCAAGGTTCTGGACCTTTTGTTCGAGCTTCTCAGTCTGCCAAGGATAAAGGGAAGCAGAAAGTTGATTGTGGGCCAAGCAATATAGGAAAGAAAAAAAGTGGAAGACCAAAAAAGGGAGTGCAAAGGAGGTATCCTACCAGAGGCAACGAAGGATGTTCATATGCTATACCTGAGGACAGTTTTGAGAGCTTAGACTCAGATGATCCCAACTGGGAGGATTTTGTCGACAGTGATTATGAACTGTTTGATAAGGATGATGAACTGCAATTTCAAGCAAATGTTGATGGTGATCCAAGTAAGGAGGATGAGTTTGTTGAGATGGGCTCTGATGATGGCATAAGTGACGTAGCTTCAGATGGATCTGATGGATTTCCAAGCTATCATGGTTCTGATAGTGATGGTGAGGATATTGGGCCTTTCAAGGTGAAGGATAAGAAGAGGTTTGCAGAGTGGGAGGAGTTTAACCCAAAGACTGACATGAAGAATCCAAAATTCAAGCTTGTAATGGTGTTCCCAGACTCTGTTGTGTTTAAGAAGGCAGTTAGGAAACATGATGTGTTGACAAGGAAGGAGCTTCGATTTGTAAGAAATGAAAGTCATAAGGTTAAGGTCATCTGCAAGACCTCACTTGGCTGTCCATTTTGGCTTTTTGCTAGTAGTCCAGGCAGTGACACAGTCTCTTTGATGATCAAAGTTTACAAGCCAGAGCACAAGTGTAGTTCTATTGAGGGGAGAGTGTATCACTGCCATGCACCCTTCATTGCAGATGAGTACATGGATCAATTCATTATGGACTCAAACTGGTCAAGAGAGGGCATCCAGAACGCAGTAAATAGGGACTTTGGCATGGACATTGGTTATCAAATGTGCTATAGGGCTAAGAACAGGGCTGCAAGGATGGCTCAAGGTTCAATTGAAGATCAGTATAACCTACTTGAGAGTTATGCACACGAGCTAAAAAAGAGAAATCCTGGAACTTCTATATGGATGCAAACAGAGATCGATGGTGAGATTACAAGGTTCAAGAGAATTTATATATGTTTTGAATCATTGAAGCAAGGATGGAGGGCTGGGTGTAGACCCATAATAGGGCTTGATGGGTGTCATCTTAAGGGGGCATAAAAGGGTCAATTGTTATTTGCTGTTGGCATTGATGGCAACAATGCCATGTACCCTATAGCCTATGCCATTGTGGAGCAGGAAACAAGGGATTCATGGACATGGTTCCTTACATTTCTAAGAAAGAACTTACACATTAATTCATCAGTGCACTATTCCTTTATTTCAGAGAAGCAAAAAGGATTAGAGCAAGCGATCAGGGATCTGTTCCCTCATTCAGAGCATAGGCATTGTGTAATTCACTTACACAACAACTTTAAGGGAGATGGCCATACTGGTTTGGCATTGAAGCAGCTTCTGTGGGCTGTGGCTAGGTCAAATACTATGAGTCAGTTTAACAAGGCAATGGAAAATCTTCAAAATGCATCATTCAATGCATGGAAGTGGTGTATTGATAGGCCAGCAGTACATTGGTCAGGGTCACATTTCAAGGAGGAAATCAAGTGTGACATTCTTCTGAACAACCACTACGAGTCCTTCAACAAGAGTGTGCTTCAGGCAAGGAAAAAGCCAATACTGCCGTGTTTGGAAGATATAAGGATTGCATTGATGACAAGGTAAACAATCGAAGGAACTATGCAAGAAGATGGAGATGCAAAGTGGGACCTCGAGTTGAGAAGATAATGAAGAAAAATGCAAGATGGAGCC
Organism: Rosa chinensis; assembly: GCF_002994745.2. Taxonomy (NCBI): domain Eukaryota; kingdom Viridiplantae; phylum Streptophyta; class Magnoliopsida; order Rosales; family Rosaceae; genus Rosa; species Rosa chinensis. The sequence goes on from NC_037090.1 coordinate 17,972,800, forward strand.
ATGAATATAGAGCAATTGAGTCAAGTGAGAATCGATTTGAAATACAAGGAAGAGGTATGGCCTGTGAAAGTGGAGTTGTTAGTCAGCATTGTGTGCAGCTAGATGCAGGGTCTTGTATATGCAGAAGATGGGATCTGTCTGGTCTCCCTTGTGCCCATGCATTTGCTGCTATATATAGCAAAGGATGTAGCCCTGATGAGTTTGTTGCTGAATGGTATACACAACAGAAATATCTTGAGGCATATGAGGTGGTTTTAAATCCCATAGCTGGTGTTGCTGAATGGGAAAGGATAGAGAGGCCAGTTGCACCTCCACTCTATAGGAGGCAACCAGGGAGGCCCAAAACCAAGAGAAGCAAAGAACCAGGTATTCAATTCATTTTTGATGGGGACTTGATATATGTTATGTCATCACTACATTGTACTTGTAATGTTTAGGTGAGGAACCACCACCTGCTGGGACTGAGGTGCTGCCGAAGAGCTACTATTCTCATATTAAGTGTGGAAGATGTGAGAAGAGATGGCACAACCAGAGGACTTGTTTAAGAAGAAGCCAGGTATAACCTACTTGAGAGTTACCAAAAAAAAAAAAAAATTAATCAAACCGAGCCAAGAGTCCCAAGGCCCATCTTTGACTTATATATATGCATATTTTTTGGGAAATTCAATAGGAAAAGCCCACCAATGCCACAAAGCCCACATCTATGTTATGTCATCCATTCACATGTTTGGGAGGATGGGGCCTTATAAAGGCTATAAACCTTAAAACTTTCTTCCATGTGGGACTTTTCCAACATTCTTCATTTCTGCATTTTCTGGTTTACAAGTTTGCTGCATTTCTACTTTACAGTTTTTCTACATTTCTGCATTCTCTGCTTTACAGTTTTGCTGCATTTTTGCTTTACAGGTTTTGCTGCATTTCTGCTTTACAGTTTTGCTGCATTTATGCTTTACAGTTTTGCTGCATTTCTGCTTTAAGTTTTGCTGCATTTCTGCATTTTCTACTTGCTTTACAGTTTCTGCATTCCTGCCATATTTCTTGGCCTGAAAAAAACCGACAAACCCGACCGATTGTTTTGGGTCTCTCATCGGTCTCAGCAGTTTGCAAACACCGTTCTAGTTTTCAAATTTTTTGGACCGAACCAATCCAAACCCAACCCTAGTTTTATGATTTTAAATGCATCCATGCAGGGTGTGAACCAAGAAGCGGACCCTGACATTGCAAAGGACATTGCAGTTCCTAATGTTCAACCACAGATGGCTGAAGAGAACCCACCTCAACACAACACTCCACAAGATACTGAAGTGCCAGATGAAGGATCAAATTACGATAATGCAGAGCATGTGTTTTCTCAAGCATCATCAGTTCTGCAAAGCATGGTGAATGTCAATGTGAATGTGAATGTTGAGCAAGGATGTGATGATGGGAATACTCTGCTTTCTCAAAACAATGGCAGTGTGGTGCATCCAACTGCACAAGTAAGTTATTTGCAGCTATGTATTTCTGTGCTTTTTTATCTTCGTTGGGACTTTGCATATTTTTATGTGTTGGATGCAACTCATTAGCTTGTATATTCCCTTTTTTGTAGACTAAACCAAGGAATGAGAGATCAACAGCAATACCTGGTACCTCGGGAAAGAGATTCAAGAAGACTGCAGGGAGAAAGAATTCTAGGAAATCACCCAAACTTGCTGCAAAATCTGTTTCTGCATCTGCATCGACATTTGCTCAGGGTTCAAAACCCAAACTCTAAACGGCCTTGTGGAAGCCCTAAATGTATCTTCTTAGGAACCAAGTTATGGTATAATTGCCAGCTTATACCCCCTGTTATTGTGGCATTTGTTATCCTATGTTATGTTACAAATGCCATTGGGTTTTATAGAGCTTTTATGTAACAGGGGGTTTTTGGTTTGACCAATTTGGCGGCCATAATGGTATTGATGTAGTTTAAACCAATGTTATCTATCTTAATTAAGTACTTTGATTTGGATGGTTTTGTGTTGGTTTCAGTTTCCTGGTATAGATACCCTTATTTTCTGCAGACTACTTCATTTTTTTACTTTCCCCTTATTTTCAACAAATTGGTTGCCTTATAGAGGATTTTCGGCGGGAAACATGGAGACTGTTGTATGGAAGGCAGCAAAAAGGAAGGAATTGGAGGGAAAATCCGTACAAATGATTTTACCCCTAAAAAAGGGCCACGTGGCAGAGGGAATCACACCGTTAGTGACAGTGTGTCTACAAAGTGGGTCGAGCTCGGGAGTTCATGTACCAAAATAATCGGTTTGAAAAATTATGTATAAGTTTCATCAGTGGCCCTTACTTGATGTACTGTTTGCAAAATTTTCCCAATCCGGAAACCCACCTCTCTCTCTCCTCTCCCCCGAACCCCCGAACTCTCTCTCTTTCCCCTTTCGGTTATCTTCTTCTTCCCCTCGAATCACCGCTGACCAGCCACCAACCGGCCACCACAGGAGCGCCTCTTCCTCCTCTACACCCTAGTGACCTTGGGTTACAACCATTTGGCCAGAAAACCCCGAATCGAAGCAAAAAATAATCATTGTAGCAGTTGGAGGTTTTCCAGTGATTCTTCCGTTTCCGGCCATCTCCAACCACCAAACCGGGTCTAGTAGGAGCCCCTTGAGCCAGTGACCAATTTCCCTCAAGCTATTAGCTCCAATTTATAGCGTGGAGGATGAATCGAAGGAATTTCCGAATCTAGGGTTTGAAATTTTTGGGTTTCTCTTCACCGGCCGATTTTGACTATTTCAAGATAAAATTGAAACTTGTTGTAGTTGAGAAAAATGTTAGACTTGTTGTGTTGTTGTTGTATATGAAATTTGGTGGCCATCGGAGGTGGTGACCGGTGGCATGTGGGGCCCACGTGCCACCATTGTAGTTGGCGCGTGGAGGCACGTAGGGCTACTTTCTGACTTCGATTTTTAGCCTATTAAATTATATAATTGTTGAAGAGGTTGAATATATGATTTTGGTGAATTTTTTTAGAAGTTTGACATTGATTGTGAATTTCCAAAGTTTAGAGTTTCGAATGTCGATTTGTGGGAATCCGACCTTCGGATTTCCCTTATTCCGCTATGGAATGCTTTAATCGACGGATTGATATTAATAGTAAAGTTTGGGTTGAATCCGGAAAGAAATGGAGATGTTGATTTACGTGGAGTTTTCGGGTTTCGTTTTAGAATCGAATTTATTTGTCGAATTATTGTTTACGGAATACAATTGTGTACAGGACGAGGTACTGACTCAGCGCTCGACGAGGATCCTTACGCTTGAATACCACGTTAGCCGTATACTGTGAGTGGACTTTTATTTTCTAAATAATGATGCATGCAATTGTTTTTTCCGAAATAAGTATTTATTTAATTAATTATCATATTATTATAATTCACTTTCGGGAAATTGATATTGATTTTGATTTGGGAAATGGATTAGTGATTTAAATTATTGTTTTAAGTTATCGAGCATATTAATTGGATTTGAGTATTCATTACCATATCGATTGGAATTTCGAATTGAAGTTTGTTATGCTCGATTTTGAATTTGTGATTTATATTGAATTTCGATGAAATAGTTTCTGAGGTGATTTCCGGAATTATTTATATTTTTACTTGTCGATTATGAGATTTCTGGAAGGTTTTCGAAAATGGGATTTTCGAGAGAATTTTACTCATCTATTATTCATAGCCTAATTATTTATGAATTCGAGAATATTTTGGCGTGCGGGGTCACGTCGTTAGGATATGTATTTTCTCGTGAGATATTGGGGAAGTCTTACTGATTTTCGTTTTTCATATGATTTTAACCCACCATACCTGGGTCGTCATATTTATTACTAGCTAGCCTATTAGAGCAAGTTCACCCGTTGGGTCACCAGGGCACCAGGGCAGGAAACTATTCACTGCCACTGGATCTTTGCTTCCACCCATTGGGTCAGGGTCACCAGTCAGTTACTATTCATCGAATATTTTATAAATTTTTTTTTGGAAAATGAGAAATGTATGATGTAAATAAATAGTATTGATAAACAATTTGCAAATGCAACCAAAGAAAATTTTATTGGTAGACAAATTATATGTCCACCGACACTCTTTTTTTGTCTTTTTTTTTTTTTTTTTACTCCACCGACAGTTTTATCATATATACACTACCGACAAAGTTTTTGAAAAGTGTGAAAATATTTAAAACTCCATCGACACTTTTATCATGTACACCACCGACAAAGTTTTTGAAAAGTGTGAAAATATTTAAAACTCCACCGACACTTTTATCATGTACACCACCGACAAAGTTTTTGAAAAGTGTGAAATTTTTTTTAACTCCACCGACACTTTTATCACATGCACACCACCGACAAGTTTTTTGAAAAGTTTGAACAAATTTTAAAATCCACCGACACTTTTATCACATGCACACAACCGACAAGTTTTTTGAAAAGTGTGAACAAATTTTAAAATCCACCGACACTTTTATCACATGCACACCACCGACAAGTTTTTTGAAATGAGTGAGTGATAACCCACCGACACTTTTATGTGCGGAAAATTTCAATAAATAGACATGATGTTTTCACTACATACACACACCATCCGAGCTTAACAAAACTTCACCCTTTTCATATCTCTAGCATTACATATTTCCTAAATTCCCCTCGTTGCAATGAACAATTTGTGGGATCAAATTCGACGGTCTCAGGATGAGGATGATGAAGAGATGATGGCCACCAACGCCATTGTCATGGCTGCAGTAGCTCAAGAATCTGGAAACCAACACCGATGGCGCGGTTCTCATCCGGGTCGTGCACCAAATGAGGAACGATTTAGAGAAGAAAGGGGCAAAGGTATGTTGGCCGACTACTTTGTCGATCGGCCAGTGTTCAAAGATGCGGAGTTCCGAACACGTTACAGGATGAGTCTCAATCTCTTCCAGCGTATATCTACTGACCTTTGCCAGTATGATCGCTACTTTGTTCAAAGGTCAGATGCTACTGGCAAAGTCGGACTGCTTCCGGAGCAGAAGATGACAGCTGCCTTGCGAATGCTTGCGTACGGTGCAGGGGCAGATCAATGTGCTGAGTATTGTAGGATGGCGAAATCCACCTCCGTTGCAGCCCTTCAGCACTTCACACGAGGAATTGTTGATCTTTACTCAACAAAATACCTCCGCGCTCCAACTGCAGCCGACCTCAGACGACTTCTTACCAAAGCTGAGAGGAGAGGTTTTCCAGGAATGATTGGGAGCATTGACTGTATGCATTGGCAATGGAAGAATTGTCTGACAGGTTGGGCTGGAGAATATAGTGGTAGGAAACAGATCCCCACTATCATCCTGGAAGCAGTCGCATCTTACGACACCTGGATTTGGCACGCATTCTTTGGAGTGCCTGGGGCATGCAACGACCTGAACGTCTTGGCAAAGTCTCCATTGTTTGATGAGCTTACCGCCGGTAGAGCACCTCTTGTCCAATTCCAAGTTAACAACAGAGCTCACAATTTAGGGTACTATCTCGCCGACGGTATTTATCCTCGATGGGTGACTTTCTTGAAAACTGTTCGAAATCCTACACGCCCCAAGGAAATTGAGTTTGCAAAGGCTCAAGAGGGGTATAGGAAAGATGTAGAAAGATGTTTTGGTATATTACAGTCACGGTTTGGTATTATTCGAGGAGCTGCTCGTGGGTGGCATAAAGAGGACCTTCGATACATTATGTTGACGTGTATTATATTACACAACATGATTGTCGAAAATCAACGACCTGAAGATAGCGATGATGAGGAGGATAATAATATGAGACCCAGGATTGCTGAGGTATGGGAGGGATCAACCGGTAGAGACTTTGATCCTGTTGGTAGATATGCTCATCATATGAACGGATTCATGGACCGCTACCAACAAATTAGATCTGAGCAGTGTCACTCCAACCTTCAGGAAGACCTCATTCAACACTTTTGGGAATTTCAAGGCAATAGGCGTATCTAGATCTGCTATTTGTGTGTGTTTTCTATTAGTTTTTATGTTTTTAATTATGTTTGTGTGGTTTCTACTTTAGTTTTAATGTTTTTAATTATGTTTGTGTGGTTTCAGTTAGCTTTTCATTTGTAAGGGTATTATTCCAATAAATGTTAATTTCATCAATCTAATATTACATAAGTAAAAAACCAAGCATTGGAATCATAACAATACAATTATTTAAAATAGATAACTCCCTAATTTTCCCAATCCTCATCTTCATTAGGAATCCAATTTGTGTTTGTGGGGTCATCCATATGGTTGGGGTTGGTGGATTCACCCGAAGAGAAAGGTGGGGAAGGGACACCACCGGTGAATGGTGGTTATGGGAAGCCACCGGGGAAATGAGATTGTGGATAATACCCACCGGGGAATGGTGGTTGTGGATAGCCACCGGGAAAAGGAGGTTGTGGATAGCCATCAGGGAAAGGAGGTTGTGGATAGCTACCGGAGAAAGGAGATTGTGGATAATACCCACCGGGGAATGGTGGTTGTGGGATGTTAGATCCACGGGTTGCATCTTCAGCTTCTTTCTCTGCAATTTTTTTTTGTTTTCTTTGCCAGTAATTCTTTTTGGTTGGCGTCATCTTACTTGTGTCCATCTCCATAATACGCTCTTCCCTCTCTTGAATTTTGAATGCCTCGTTTCGCATATCCATTTGCAAGCGTATATAATCTCGTTGTTGTTGGTCACGGAGATGTCGAGCATATTCCTCATCACGTTTCTCCTTGGCAGACATCATTGATGTTTGGTTAGTTGCTATAGTCTCCACAGCGGCTGTCAGAGGACTGGAATCATTAGATGCTTTCTTTCCTTTCCGAAGAGCTTCTTTGGCAGCCTTCTTTCCTTGAGGCCTCACCGAAGGATTTGGAGTTGCATCGGCGTTTACCTCATCTGCATCTATGTCCAAATGGACATGAGAATCAGGAGCGGATTGTTGTGTGTGCATCCGTTCAGTTTCTCTCCTGGAGGTTCCTCCAGCCAAAGAGGAATGGTTTGGAATGTCTTCAAATTGTTGAAACCCTTTAACAAACTCGTAACATTCTAAATTAATGAAATCACCTTTTTTTTGTTTTCCTTTCGATTTGGTCATCGCAGCTCTCCACAAATCTTGTGCTTGACGTAGCTATTTAATTTAAACAAAAAAGTATAAATCTATTAGTACAAATATAAACGAGGTACAATGTATCAACTATTTAAGTATAAGGTGAGTATAATGTATAATTTAAATAAAATGAAGTCTAAAATATGATTATGAAGTACTAATTTGAAGTATAATTATCAACTAAATTTTATATATGAACTAATAATTTAAAGTATAATTATCAACAAAATATTTCAACTAATAATTTAAAGTAAGATGTATCAACTAATTAAATTTTAATATACACTAAAAGAATAATAAAAATTAATATTTGTGTTACACTACAAATTCATACCTCATCAATCATATTCGCACCACTCTTGTACCAAAGTTTCGCTTGCCTTAACGCACAATGCCAAGCATAGAGTTTGACTTTCAAGGTTTTCCACCTCCCTTGAAAAGCTTGCAATGATCGGACATATCCATCCCAATGTTCGGCATAGTGTTGGCGTACCTCTAACCATAGATCATCTTTTCTTCGTTCCGTACCCTTTGCCGGATCTTGGCTAACAGCCCTCCAAGACTTGCACAATTGAATGTCTTCAATAGTCTGCCAACGTGTCCCGTCAATACTTGGATCTCCTATGGGTTGGACAATCGTATTCCCTCATACACTCATATTCGAATAAAAAAATTGTAGAGTATGAAAGCTATGAGGAGAAGGAGCAAAAAAATTTGAGGAAGTAAGATAGATGATTTTTTTGGTGTGAGAGGTAAATTAGGAGGTGAGGTATTTATAGGAAATTTTGGTTATTTTTATTTTGTTACCGTTGTAATCTAACGGTATTTTTTTTTTTTTTTTAACCTCTGCAATCTCCAGCCGTCAGATCCATTTCATAATCATAAGCAACGGTCCAGATCTGTGGATCGTTGCATTCAAATCTGTAGCTGCTCACCAACGGGCTACATGCCACGTCGCCGCACATATCCACAAAACAACAAAAAACGAAAGCAACGCGCCTGCCTTAATTGTCGCCGCTAGAAGACAAGAAACTGACTTCCACTCACCCCCAAGGCGCGTCTCCCCGAGCTGCTTTGTTTTGGGCCAGGCTGGCATCCTAGGTCACGGCCTCAGTCAGCCTCCTACCCGAGTTCATGACCTAGGCCTCCCACTGTGGTTTTGCCCTCTTTCCGGTGGAAACATGAACAAGATCATTCTGGGTCAGCAGCTGCTGCTTTTGACGTGGTGCCCGGGCAATAGGATGCCCAGTGAACTTGCCCTTAGTACTCCTCCCTGCTTACTCTGTGTTTGTGGGTGAATTGAGCAAAGCATGGGATGCTCAAGAGTGTGGGACACTCCGACCCGAGCCTGGGAGGCTCCCTTATTCGTATGGTAATGACTTCTTCCCCATACTCTGTTGTTAATTTTTGTTTAACCAGCGGGGCTGGTATGTTCTCATGAGTTTTCGAGCTTAAAGAAATGTACTTTATAATTGTTGCATGCATCGGTTTTTAATGAAATAAACGTGGGAAAGTATAAACTCATTTTATCTTTTTGATTACTTTTTTTTGTCCACTCACGCTAACGTTTTTATCTACTTTCCCCTGGGCCCTTCGGTTTCTTTTGCCCAGTCTGCAGAGTAGTTGTTTCGGCATAGTAGGATTCGGGGCATAGCATATGTTGCTGTCATTTTCATATTGTAGGATAATTGTTGAACCTACTTGTAATATGAACTTTTTATCTCTTTAAGATTGCTCTGATAACCTGTGGGACAAATGTTGTAAAGTTTGAGAGTTACACTTGTGTATTTGGATTATGTTGTATGGTTCGTATTTCAGTTGTAAATTGTGGAGTTGTTGTGATTTCGGGAGCAAGGCTGCTCCAGAGGAATAAGGATGGTTTATTAGAAGTGAATGTGTTTTTACAGGTTTTGGGTAGTCCATTTTAGGGGTGATTCTGCCAAATTTTTTAGTAGAGTTATTCTTAAAGTGGGCTCCATATGGCCACCTAGGATTTCAGAATGAAATTCGAGACGGGTCCTGTCATCAGCAATCACCGACCCTCCTTACCACTCTCGCAGCACCACTGCAACAACTAAGCTAGACTCTGATCACCCTACTCCCAAAGCAGTAATCACCCCACTACTTACTACTCCATTTAGAAACCTGCAAATCAATGCCAGTGTTTATAAAAAGGCCACCCCTCATCTAGAAAAAAAGCACAGTCCTGCCAACCAGTCAAAACACCATTGCAACAAAAACGTTAAAGCTAACAAATCATATCATAGCATATGTCAAATCTCAACCTCCACGTCAATCTAAAACTATTCGAAGATCAAAACTTGCATTCCAAGACTGTATTGGTACCCCATGAAGAGCGAGTTTGATTTAACTAATGTTGTCTTATTATTGGATTGAAAAAACCTTAACACAGTCCAGATAGATGAGGCAGATTCCGATCTAATTCTGATCATCGATCGTTGAATAAAATCTGCGTAGTGCTTGAAGTGAATACTCCCACGTTTTGAAAGGTGTCTTACAAATCAAAATAAAGTAAGCTTTTTAAAAGTATAATCTAATTTGCTAGATCATATTTAGTATGGAAATCTAACTTTTCTAAAAGCGAAATTAAACACATTTAAATGTGAGCCAAATTATAAACTATAAAATGTGAGACAACGGTAAGGATTCTACTATACATACCCTCAACCGTCCTAAAAACAATCATGGGTTGGTTTGCAAGAAATGTATTATTGTCAATCATGCTTGCATTGTTCCTAACTATATGTGCTGCTGCTACTAATTCACAACTGAATATTAACATCACTAATGATGTGGTTGCAACGGGTGAAGCTACCAATCTCAACATTCATTGTAACACAAAAACACGATTTTGGTGGTCCAGTGATCCTCTATGTATCGCACTACGAATTTGTTTTTTTTCACAAATATTTTTCCGAGGAATAATACAAGGATTTTCCGAGGTCCAGTGGTCCAGTGATTTTAGGGTGTATTGATGTCTAATTTGTTTTGCATTTTAGTCACTCTTTCCTTTAATCTTTTTGGTCAAAGGCTATTGAAGCACGTCTTGATAATTACAAGGATTATCACTTCACATGTACGTAGTAATTTTTGCAAGCAAGTTACTGAAGAAATACCGTTATTGTTGGGCCGAAAACAAGTTATAGTTTTCAGTTTTTTCACAATATAATCGTGTATAGTAAATTTACTAAATTGACTTAAATGTAATTTCAGATCCAAAACAAAAAGAAAAAAACTTTACTTGTAATTCATTCAAAAAGAAAAAAAACAGCTCATTCCTCATTTTGGTTCGGATAGAAAAAATTCCTTCCTTTCTTCGATTCACGAAAGATCTTTTTCTTTTTCTTTTTTTGTCTACAAAATAATCTCGCTCTGGTCCTCTGTTATATATGCCTCACGCAGATACGCGCACTCTCGTCAAATCTTCCCCAATCTTAACCCTAAATTCCCAAATCCCAAGCTCGTTGAATCAAGCTCCAGTCTTTCGCCTCAGATTATCAAGTTTTCTTTTTGTTTTGTCTCTTTGATGATTTTGTATGCTTGTAATAAGAAACGAACCAGGGTTTATCCCGATTCTCCATGTACAATTTAGCGATAGGCCCTTTTACTTTCTTATATTCTAGATTGAATTCCAATAGTCATAGACAGATGCTTGTTATGTAATCGGAAATCAGATTTAGGGTTTGAGTTTCGTCATTGTTGATGGATATGGAGAGCTCGCGTAGGCCGTTTGGCAGATCGAACGAACCAGGGTTGAAGAAGGCGAGATTGAACGACGACCAAGGTGTTTTGAATCCGAATCTGAACGGCCGAGGCTTCGGACAAAGGCCCGGCGGAGCTAATCCGGCGCTTCAGAGGTTCAGGGTGAGTGATAGAGAGTCGGTGGAGGGCAATGACCCTCGCGGCGGCGGAGCCTATGTGCCGCAGCCAGTGCAGCACCAGGAGCTCGTGAGCCAGTACCGGACGGCGCTGGCGGAGCTGACGTTCAATTCGAAGCCAATCATCACCAATTTGACCATAATCGCTGGGGAGAACGTCAACGCTGCGAAGGCCGTCACTGCCACTATATGCGCCAACATTATTGAGGTGAAACCCAGCTTTACATAGCTGTATTTGTGTTCATGATTTCAGTTATGGCGCCAGTGTTTTTTTTTTTTTTTTTTAATTTACTTGTAAATTGGTGGGAAAGAGGAGGATTAGATTGTGCTAGTGCGTTGATGCATGTCTCTTGTTGTTGTGCCCATGAGTTAGTGAAGAAAAAAAAAAAAAGAAGTGATTTTGTCTGACCCTTGGGGAAAAAAGAGTTTCTATTGGATGCGATGTGTTTATGTGATCATAGAGTTGTGGTTTTGTTCCATATTCCGCGTAATTTTGTTAAAGATTTTTTTATTTGTGGATGCGAATAACAAAGCTCCTCTACAACAATTGTGGTGGCCTAATCCTAACTGTGAATGGGATAGTTTGTATTATCCGTCAGTTTTCCCATCGGTGGAATGAAACCTTGTATCAATACGATAGTTGAGAGTCTCACTGCAACTAACTTCGATCAGGGTTTGTACATTGTAATCGTTTTCTTTTGCTGACTCCACCCCAACTTGTTGAAATAGGTTTGAGTTGACATTTTTGTAGTCACCTGTGTAAAATTTATTATGTCCATTGCACACCAAGGATGCTGTGTTTGTATAGAGTAGGTACATGAGAAGAATGTAGTCATTTTATTAGAAATGGGATTCATGCAACAGATTGCACTTGGCTCCAAATCAAAACAAATTTGTCCCATCCTTGTGGACATGGCTTTGCACAAAAAATCTCTATAGTATCTTTTGCTTATCTTTGAATTTATCCCATCTTTGTTTAAGGTATCTACTGAGCTCTGGATTGTGTCGTGTTTGGAGATGTTTCTTTAGATATTAGATTATGCAAGAGTGGCAGAGGCAGGGTGTACCGATACTACTTAGCTTATTTTCAATACAGTGGTAAAACCAAGACTCAAATCCTGGTGATACAGGAACTGAACATGCGCCTCATGCTCCTGGTTCAGCTGCGAAGTGGCTGGGTTAGGATAGGATGCATAGTTATATTTTTATTTATCAATGTTAGAAAGAAAGAAATAAATCAGAAACTTTTTTAAGTCAAGGAGTTGCTGTACTCTGGACGGTCCTAGCTTATGAGAAGTGATGATACGTGCAGCTTTGCTGCTTCTGTTATCATTAAAATGGTTTGAAGAGCCTATACTGACACTGCTTCTTCCCCATTGCCAACTTCCTTTGGAAACATTCTGGTGTTGAGCTGTTGGGTTATTACTTATTTGCTTAGAAAGAACTTTGTTATAACCAGTGTTCAGTTTCTGATCGTAGAAAGTCCTTGCAGGTTCCTAGCGAGCAGAAGTTACCATCGCTTTATCTTTTGGACAGTATTGTAAAGAATATTGGAAGGGATTACATAAAATACTTTGCTGCCAGACTACCTGAGGTTAGATTTCTATTTTGCATGAAGCCTCTCATTTTTCAACTTGCTCATTTTGGTAGATTTAAACCATGCTGTTTACATTCGACACGTAAGAATGTCTTTTCCAATACTCAATTATATTAAGATTGAGAACTAACCACTAGCAGTTAGGAAATCATTAACTCTGACTTTTCCTGGTGTTCATCCACTTACTAAGTATCAGGTTTTACTAAAAAAAAAAAAAAAAAAAAAGATTTTTGTTTCGCAAGCAATCTGTGTCACAACTGCACAATTGGCTTGATTCTGTTTGAGTTACTTTGTAGTCACCACTTTCTCCCCTTTTCTGGTCTTCTAGGTATTCTGCAAGGCATATAGACAGGTTGAACCCCCTATACATCAAAGCATGCGTCATCTTTTTGGAACTTGGAAAGGTGTCTTCCCTGCTCAGACACTTCAGATGATTGAGAAAGAACTTGGGTTTGGTACTACAGCAAATGGTTCGTCCTCTGGAGTTACAACATCTAGACCAGACTCACAGTCACAACGTCCAGCACATAGCATTCATGTGAACCCCAAGTATTTGGAAAGGCAGCGTCTTCAGCAACCAACCAGGGTAAGTGGAGTTTTGAAATCATGGTTGGGAAATCCTGAGCTCTTAACTTCTGGCATCCTATTATGTTATTGTAAGCATATGAAGTTTCTTGGATATTTGAATTTCATCTTGTTTGCTTTTCTACTGGTTTACTTGATGCTATGCCCACTTTCAAATATCTTTATTTGAAATTTCAAAGATGTAGCAGTATTTAGTGGTTTTGAAATTACAACTATCTTATATAAAGATCTTCTATATGGTTCTGTGATTTTTGTTTTGCGTTCTCCATTCTGAGAGTTTATGGGTAAAAAATATGCTCTTATATATCATGGAGATCCTCAAATTTCTACAGTATTATTATATATGACAAATAATTTCATATTTGATAGTACATTTTCTGTTTTCATGTAAATAGTTGCCATTTTGTATGCTTAGTGTTTGTACAGGCCTGTGGACCTTGATTTACCATCATATGCAAATTATCTGGTTATGCATGGTTTTACTTATCTAGTTCTTCATAAGATTATATCCATTGATTTGAGTTTTCATTCCTGTGGAATGCTTTCTTCTCCTTTTTATTTAGAATTAGAAATTTAGAATGTAGCATTAAGGCCATGCTCCATATATACTAATTATTTCTCTCTAATTCTGCTTGTTTTTGGTATGAAGACAAAAGGGATGGCTAGTGATTTAGATGGGACTATGACAAACTCGATTGATGATTTAGACAGGCCGGACAGAGTAGCAAGTATCAGTGCTGGACGATCGTGGGTTGATCCTCCTGTTAAAATGCCTGTATGTGAAGTAAATTTTGATAGAAACTCTCCTTTTACAAAAAAAGAAGATAATTTTGATTTTGCTGGTGTATAATTCCACTGTTCCTATAGTTTCACATAATTGTCAACTTTTGCAGAATATTCAGCGTTCAACTAGAGATGCACTAAGTGAGCGTTTTCATGAGAAGAACGTTGGTGGCGAATATGACGACTTTGATTATGATTCTGATCTTCGAAGGAGTTCAACCTTGGGCATTGGACGATCTGGTGGGAATATTATCGAGCAAGGACATGATAAACCTTGGTATGGAGGTGGAAGCAGTGTTGCCGAAACAATTTCCAGCCAAAGAAATGGTTTTAACAAGAAGCATGGATTAAATTACTCAGCACCTAAATCATTAAATGCTGATCCTCGTTTACAGACACCACAAGCCATTGCAAATAGAAACAGGGGTGGGTTGTCTAGTAGTTGGAAGAATTCTGAGGAAGAGGAATACATGTGGGATGATGTGAACTCAAGATCAACAGATCACATAACCCCTGATCTTTCTAGTAATTCAAGAAAAGAGCGCTGGATTTCTGATGATTCAGAGAAATTGGTAAGTATCCATTATTCTACTGGTATAAATATTATTTCTCAGTCCCAGTTCATAGCGAATAGAGATTCGAGAACCAAAGAAATCGCTGGTTTCTTTGTTCTTCATTTAGCTTCAGATAGCTATCCACTCTTATAAGAGTTCACATGATACCTACATAGTTGTTGAGCTAATTCCTGTTGGGTCTGATGCAACTACTCATTCTCTCACTGCCCTGTGAGAATTAATGATATGAGAGTGACAATGTCTTTATGTACTGTCACACATTTTGACACTAGGATGCACAAACTTGGATCATCTTACGTTATAAAAGACTTATCTTATGTGTCTGTTGATTGACCTTGATCATATGCAGGGGTTTGTTGGTGGCTCTCGTAAACTGAAAAGAGTAAATGATTTGGACTTGGCTGCTGATATCGGTGATCAGAAAGATTTAGCTGCTCTCGGGCACCGTATGCCATCACCTTGGTCATTGCAAGAGTCACATGTTGTGGATCGGCTGACCTCTCCTGGTGCTCCTGTCATTAGTTCAGTTCATTCAGAGCGTTATGTTTCAAGTTTAAGTGGGTTATCGACAAGTGGAGACTCTTCTGTGGCAAGATTGGGAAATAGAGCACAGATGATGTCTTCTCGTATTGGGGCCTCAAGCTTTGGGTTGCCAACAAATGCTGCAACAGGGTCTAATGGAGCTGTAGGGAAACAGCAGCAGTCTCTGAGAGCTGCATCACCATCTGGACAGTTGCTGATGCACCAGCATTCTCCCTCACCTACATCAAAAATACAGCATCCCCGTAATTATTTGGCTGAGCAAGACCCTGCTCATGCTCCATCCCTTCCTCCTGATTTAAAAGTATCTGAAATTTTGGGAAAATCGGACTTAGGGTTGCATAGCCAGTATACTGAGGACTCTTTGCCTATTCCAACGTCCAATGTTCGATTAGGTGGCATGGCGAAATCACAGGCTCAAGATTTGAAGGCTTTGTCTTCCTCAGTGGCTGCCATCCAATCAAGGCACCACTATCCCTTCCGACAACAACAAGACAGTACAGAGCCTGAATCCTTGGATCAGACTCAGAAGCCCCATGTACCTCACGTTGCTACTTCTATAATGCCCTCAACAGTTAGAAATTCTGTATCAGATCTTTCTAATCTCCTTGCTGCAGAAACTTCAGGACAGTCAAGCACAAGTAGTTTGTTGGCTGCTGTTTTGAAGACCGGAATTCTCTCTAATAAATCAATTACTGGTAGCCTGCCCAATTTGAATTTTGGTGACAAGGAAAAAATGCCACCAGAGTCAGGTGGTCCGCCCCCCTTGCCAATTGGACGGCCGCCTACCAAAGTTGCACTTCCAGGGTCCAAAGTTGCAGCAGCAGCACCTTCATTAGGTCATCCTTCCCGTGAGAACTCGCCGACCACCTCAAGTACTCTGCAGAAGGTTGCACATCCACCTCTTCCACCTGGCCAACCACCTTTGTCTCTAGAGGGTAGCTCAACAGCAAAAGATCCAAATGTGGTGAAAAATGCCAAGGATCCAATATCAAACCTTTTGAGCTCTTTAGTTGCCAAGGGGTTGATATCTGCATCAAAGTCAGAGTCACCTACTCTTCTGCCATCTCAAAAGCCGATAGAGGTGCAAAGCCAGAACCTATCCACGACTACCACCACTACTGTCTCTCCAGTTTCAGCATCATCAAAAGTTCCTGTTTCATCTGAAATGGATGATGTGTCTCTCACAGAACAGGTGGCTAAACCCTCTGATGCCTTGGCTCAATCTACTAAGACAGAAAAAAGAAACCTAATAGGATTTGAGTTTAAGCCAGATAAAATCCGAGAATTACATCCATCTGTCATCGATGAGCTTTTTGAGGACCTTCCACATAAATGTAGCATATGTGGCCTCAGGCTCAAACTTAAAGAACGTCTTGATAGGCACTTGGAATGGCATACTTTGAAAACTCCCGAAGCAGATGGTTCCATTACGGCATCAAGGGGGTGGTATGCAAATTCAACCAACTGGGTTACTGGAAAGGCAGGAAGTTCTTCTGAACTTGACTCCAACAATTCAAACGACATGACTGTCAAGACAGTGATCAGTAATGAGCCCATGGTTCCAGCTGACGAAAGCCAATGTGCGTGTGTTATATGTGGTAATACGTTTGAAGACTTCTATTGTCAAGAAAGTGATGACTGGATGTTCAAAGGAGCTGTGTATATGACTGTTCCATCTGGGGATGGTGAGTTTGGAACTGCAGAGGGGAGCGTTCTGAAGGGTCCCATTGTGCATGCAAATTGTATGGATGAAAATTCACTTGAGGATTTGGGACTGGTTGCTACCCGAATTAAATTGGTAAGATCTTGTTCATAAGCAAATAGCCCTCTCTTATGGCAGTCCCTCATTCTTAAGGATTTTATCACCAGATCCCTTTGCCTCTTTCTGTTTATTTTTTGATGTTATATCATTCTGGTGCGTTATTTTAAAACTTTTATGGATGATAATGTTGCCTCTTTTACTTTTTGGCAGGAAAAGGATGTTTAGTGCTCCAAAAACAAAAGATATATCCATGACCCAACAGTTATGAATATATGAGATAACAGGTTGTGTATTGTAGTTGAGTTGTTCTTCAGTGCTAATTGTGTTGAGCCACAGAATGGTGGTGAGAGCTTTGTACTAGCTCCATGTTCTCTTTTTGTTTAATTCATAGTTGAGAGGAAAAGAAAAAATACATCTATATTCCAGATAGTTTGCTTCTCAGTGATTCTCTGATGAGTGATGTGGTTTGATGTTTTGCTATTTTGTTTGTTACTTTGCTAAAGCGCTTTTGCCCTTGATCGCATGATATCTGATCCAGCAAAACAAGGAAATACACTCTCAGATTCCCGAACCATGCCCTTCCAGCTTCACAAATCACAATTGGCAAATGGTAGTGGGATATGCCTATGTATGGTCACAATAATAATGGAACCAAGTTTTGTTTCTTTTTATCTTCAGTCCTTCATTTATTCCTTTACCGAATGTGGTTTTAGCATTTTAGATGAATATTGTTTTTTCTTTTCTTCAATTGTTACTTCAGTTGTTTTAGAGAGAGAGAGAGAGTGGATAATGCCACTTTAACTTTTTAGAATTGCATTTCTCTTTTCCCTATGTATATTGTGCGGCAGATGCAATTTTGAAGTTCTTTCGATCATTTTTTATTCTGTTGTTAACCTCATCTCCAAGTATATTAGCATCTTTTACGTGCGAACAGATTGTAATTGCAAAACCCTCGATTGTTGAATCTGGGTTTTCAGTTAGAGAATATGGGAATTTATTATTTTTGTTTTGTCTGCCAACCATTCCCCCTACTTCTTCTGGTTGATGCCATAAACTCTTTCACATTTGCACATGGTCTCTGAAGATTCTTTCTTAGATGGGATCACCAATCTTATGATATCCTGCAAAAATTGTTGAGGATGGAAAAGCCCCATAAGCCCCTGCTTCATCTTCATAGTTGTGTTTGATTCCATGGCCAATCACGCATGACCATGAAATAGTGAGACCTGGTTGAATTCGGGTGTACTATTGTGCTTGGCCGGCCTTGATGGGATACCACTGCCACTGATGGTAACCCATCTTGAATTTTGAGCTGCTGACCAAAAACAGAGATGACATGTATTTGCAATTCCAGATAACCGTCGGTGTCAACACAGGTCAAACGGTTCAACAATTCCATATTGAGTGTCACTGTTTCTGAAACTGGATTAAACTCATCAAGAGTGAAGAAATGAAGTTCAGACAATTGCAATAACAAAAGAGAATCTAACCGCTGATTGCATAACATTAATATATTTATTTCACACCAACATGTGGATTACATATATTTTTGGTTTATGCTATGCTTCTAAGATTTCATATCTCACTGCTTTTATTATTATCTGGAGCATAAGTCCATAATTATTTAGTAATACTATACAGCTTCTGGGAACCCATTTGACATGTCTATCTATGGCTTCTGGTGTTGGGTGTAGATATAATCTAGGTGAGCTTCTGCAATCATCCTCCTCTGTAGACACTCTTCATCTTTCTCATGGCATTCCTCCGATCCCATTAGCTGTAATGATCGACCACCACCCAAAATAAAGATCAAGAAAATCAATTAGCTAGTTTATATTGACATAGAAATCAGACAGAAATTATGAGATACGGAAGATCATATTCTCACGTCCATGATGCCATGATCTGCAGCGGCAGTTGATGAGCCTTGGTCATGTGGAAGATGACGAGCATGTGATGAGATGACGAGGAAAAGAAAGAGAGAAAAGATGACGAGGAGGAGACTCTGCTTCTTCATGGTCGGTTTGTTTGCTGCACTTCAATTTGGGAATATATAAAGACGAAGACCTAGTGCTTGTGAGTGATAAAGGGAAGAGGTGTGACAAAGAGGTTGTTTATAACTCTAGATAAAGACGAAAGCAAAGCTATTGCTGACTCTCTTCTCTTCTGTGTCCTTAGGATCACATGGAAGGCCCCAAGCAAAGCAGTTACATCTTACAACTTATAGCACACCACTGCAATTTGAGTGGCCCCACCAAATGTTTACGAGCTGTGACATCAGACATGTATGTAAACGGATAAATAACTATTGAAAGATTAATAATAATCGAGAAGTGTTATATTACTTATTTTATCTTTACATATACACGAATAAATAACTGTTAAAAGATTAATTGAGAATCTCTCTAGATTAACTGTGAGGTCATTTATTATCTGTTAACATATACACGAATAAATAACTGTTAAAAGACTAATTGAGAATCTCTTTAGATTAACCGTGATGTCATTTATTACTAAAAGATAATAAATGACCTCATGGTTAATAATATAATATAGTCCTTTCTTAAATGATTTTGAACGGCTCTGATCAAGCGATGGTTAATTTCAACTGTCCAGATTGTACAACGTAATTTCTTTTATTTAATATAAATTTATATAGTTCTTAACTTCAGAAACTTATAATAAATAGCTTGGGTGTCGGAAAAAATTCTCACGATTTTGTCGTGTTGGGTACTTTTTTGTCGAACCTTTAAATTCAATATTTCACCTAAAATAATATTCCTGAGGTTCCTTACTAATTACTGAGGTTATAAATTAAATCTTGAGAAATTTCACTTTAACTCCTTAAATATTTCTGGGGCTCACATAGGTTTTCTAAAATGTTCATTATTACTATTTATTTACATCATATATTTCTCATTTACAATAAATAAGAGAATATTGAATGAACAGTGTCCTACCCCAATAACTCAGACCCAACGGGTTTGCTAAGGCTTGGTGCCTTAGAATAGCATTTTTATT
Source organism: Rosa chinensis (assembly GCF_002994745.2). Taxonomy (NCBI): domain Eukaryota; kingdom Viridiplantae; phylum Streptophyta; class Magnoliopsida; order Rosales; family Rosaceae; genus Rosa; species Rosa chinensis. The sequence goes on from NC_037090.1 coordinate 17,992,698, forward strand.
TATTTTCTTTTTTCCTTTATTTGCTTATTTATTTTCTTTTTTCCTTTATTTGCTTAGTGACTCTAGTTCCGTCTATCTAAGGATTGTAGGTTAGCCACTAATCCCAGTGGTACGATAATTTTTTGCTTAATATTTCCCTATCTTGACACGATTCGTACGCTTGCGAGAGTTTATGCATCAAGTCAATGGCGCAAAAAAGTAGTGAAGAGTGTTTTTGACTCAGTAACCCAACGTGTGAACTTGTTCTTGGAAAATTCTACAATGTGTTAACGCATGACATGCATACAATTGCCTTAAAAGTAGTAAAATGAGTCCTCAAAATAGTAATATTAGTCCTCAAAATAGTAACATGAGTCCTTAAAGTGGTAAATTTTTTAGTTACCACATGAGTCCTCAAAATAGTAATATTAGTCCTCAAAGTGATAACATGAGTCCTTAGAGGGGTAAAAATAGTTGATGTATGAGAAATGTTAACATACCATAGCTTTACCCCTTGTTCTTAGTATCCTTGTTAGGTTAACTTTTGTTGTTGTTAGTATTGTTCTTGTTATTTTTCATTTTGATGTAGCTTTGTACATCTATCAGGGGTAATTTTTCTTATTATTATCAATAAAGTTGTCATTTATATTAAAAAAAAAAACTTTTTTTCATATCTAATTAATTTTAAAGAAAAACACAGCTCCAACATAATAGCTAAATCAAAGTTACATTTTACTTGGGGTAAAATGGGTAGCTAAATTTAGGGCATCTCCAACAGAATACTTATTTCAAAAAAAAAATATAAAAATTAAAATTTAACTAATTTTAGGCTAAGTTTGATCTCCAACATACTAGCTAGATAAACAAAAGCTATATTTAACTTTAGCTAATATATTTAGCTAGAGAGGAGTGAAAATTTATCTAAAAATTTAATTTAACTTAGGATTTAGGTATTCTGTTGGAGCGAAATTGAAAAAGTAACTAGTTATATTTTAGTTTTAGTTACTTTTAGCTATGAAGATAGCTGTCACTGTTAGAGATGCTTTTGCTAGTGAATAGCTAAAGTTTCAGCCATATTTTTCTTTCATCTTTTCTTTTCTCTTTGGCCACATGTCACTGTTAGAGATGCTTTTGCTAGTGAATTGTGAATAGCTAAAGTTCCAGCCATATTTTTCTTTCATCTTTTCTTTTCTCTTTGGCCACATGTCAACTTATGATTGGATAAAACATTTTATATCACTAACAATTAGCTAGAATTGCTAGAGCACAATTGTTTAATAAATAGTTATATTTCACATTTTTAGCTATTTTAACTCAAAAAAATTGAAACCTAAACTAACAACAAAGTAATTCATTACTAATTTTATCTTTTATTTTTATTTTTTAAAGGTACTCATTTTGTCTTATATATTGAATAACTATCCTCTTATACGTTAATTGAATTATTTTCTTTTGATAAGTAGTGCAGAATTCATTTGAGTGATTCTTTATGTAATTCTTTTCTTTTTCTCATAGGGATTAGAACTTAGAAGCAGGTTTTAGCCTTTGATCATTTGTTCTACTGGCATTAGTATATTCTTTGTATGTGAGAGGTTGTGAGTTTGACTCACGAATGACTAGTTGTTGTGATTATGAATTCTTGATGTAATAAATAAATAAAAGGGATCTAGACCAAATGCATCAAAATTGGCCAAACTTATCTTACTTACCCCAGCAACAAATTTTTAATCTCACTTACCTATTTCAGGCAAAATGATAGTCCTGCCCTTGACATAATTAACAACTACATTTTATGCCACTCAAACTATCTAGCATGACTCTCTCTCTCTGATTTCCACATCAGGTTTTTGTCTCTCTCCGATCTCCGGTCACCTCTAGCGTGACGTTGAACTCCGGCATCACGATCTTGGATGACATGCGGCGATGGCGTCCAACTCAGTCTCTATCAGAGCCTCGGAACAGCGCCGCCTCACCTCGGAGCTACCTCGACAAAGTCTCTGAGATCATCGTTGGAGTGGCTGAATTTCCGGTCGATCTGAATGACGCCTCTCTCTCTCTCTCTCTTGCAAATTCCGACGATCCAACGAATGTCGCGATCTCCATCTCGCCGGTTTCCTCACCTTCCATGGTATTCAGACATTTGCGTGCTCCTGTTTCGATCGACCGATTGGGACTGAAACAGCAACTGAGGGTCTGCAACCGGCGGAAACAGGCAGAGAAAACTTGAGAGGTGGGTGCCCGAATCATTTTTTTTTCTTTAAACTGTGGGCAGAAGAAGGGAAAAAAAAAGGTTTTATTATCTCGTAATAAATGGTTACTTGGGGGGGGGGGGCAATAAATGTTTTAAATTGATGTAATCTCCTCGTTTTTTCTTTAATCAAAGTTTTATTTGTCTAATTTTATGGAGATTAATTCCCATTCCGACAACCAAAAGGTCTATTGGGTGGCAATAGACGTCTATTGGGGAACAATACAGGTTTATTCAGGGGCAATAAACCTCTCCGGCCCCATATGAGATATGCGAAAACCTCTTTGGTGACTTCCGGCGAGGTTTCATAAACCTCTATTGGAAGCAAGGTTCTAAAAATCGCTACGTGCTAGTCGGGCGGAAACCAAGGGCCTAGGTGGTTTTTATTTTTTAAATATTTATTTAATTTACAATAATAAGTAATACTAAAAAAACTATTAAATAATACCTAATAGTAGTTATTTATAACTATCCAAACCCTATCTTATAAAAAGATTAAAAAAAACTATTCCAAACAGCCAAATCTGATCACAAATGTGATCTGTAGTGGTCAAATACAATTGAATAGCTCATGACTCCACATCTCTTGTTATTTTATTTTATTTTAGTTTTGTTAAACAAGCTCCACGTGCTTGTTTAACTCTCTTCATCTTCGTCTTCTACCTCCAGCATCTCTCTTCTACCTCCACTCTCTCTCTCTCTCTCTCTCTCTCTCTCTCTCTCTCTCTCTCTCTCTCTCCCTGACTCTTCTTCACTTTTAGATTATAGTGAGTCATCTCATCTCCTCTTTCCTCTCTCAATCTTTCTTGCACTCTCCGATTATGATATTAATCAAGAGCAGTTTAGAAGATAAAGATGGTGGTCAATCTGTGGAGGAGAGAGTGATAGACCTCCAACCTTTTGAGAATCAGTGTCAAACATATGCGTCTGAGTTTTCAGAAAAAATAAAAATAAAGCAGTGCCTAGCCCAGCTTCCAGACCACCTAGTCGCTTTCTAGCCCTCCCAGGCGCCCGCCTAAGCTCCGAACGATTTGTCTCATCACCTACCCCATAATCGGGGCGGTTAGGGTGCGCCTAGCACCTAGGCGGTCGCCCAGGCCGCCTTTTAGAACATTGATTCGGAGACAATAGAAGTTTATTGTTCTTTTATTGGGGGGCAATAGACGTCTATTTGGGAGCAATAAACCTTTCCGACGACCTATGAAATCTCCGAAGACCTCTTTGGAGACTTTCGGTGAGGTTTTCAGAGAAGTCCGGTGAGTGACGGCGGGAATCTGGTGACCTGATTCCGACAAAGTCTCCTATGGTTTCTCTCTCTCTCTCTCTAAGTAATAAAGGGGTGAGGGTAAAATAGTCTCAAAAATAAACAAAAAGCAAAAAGAAAAACTTAATGGGGTATTAGGAAAGTCTTACTTAGAGTATTTTAGGTAAGGGAGAATTAAAAAAACTTAATGGGGTAAGTGGGAAAAAAAATATCTAGAAATGAGGTAAATGGACAAAATCCCTAAATAAAAAAGAACTTAGAAACAGATTTTGTTTTTATATTAGTTGGTCAGAAGTAGTTTTCTGTCTAACCAGTTAGTAGTTTATCGAAGATTTAGGGATGTTAATCAAAATGTGTTTTTTTCTTCTTCTTTCATTGACCTCCCCTATAATCACCTCTTCAACATCATTTTTGTTGAGACTCAACCGAACTATAATGTCATTGTTCGCAATTGAAAAAACCACACAAAAGAAAAAACAAAATAGACACACAAACTCGTCAGCAAGACCATCTCATATGAATAATAAAATAAAAAGAGATGTATCGTTGCCTTCGAGTAAAAATCGACCTTCCCTCTCATAACTATGTGAGGTGAATGGCGCAAGACGATTCCACATATCGATGTCGGAATGGGATCTGGTCTTTTCACGTCTCATTGGAATTTGTTTAATTGGCATGAGATGTCCTTATCTTTTTATCCTAGTTAGAACATGTCGGTGTCTTTCAAAAGAGAATTATACACATAGTTCCATAGCGGAGCTAGTCACTGGCTACAGGTTTCTTCTATTTTTTCGCTGGCATTTGAGTTGTCTCCCCTTCTCTTTCAATTGACACACTCCATAGAGTCAACCTCGGTAACAAAGAAGGAATCCATAAAAACTTGGGATCTTGATGTGTAATAAATAAATAATAATAAATTAAAGGGGACAGACTGGTGCAACACTTCACCACTTTGCATAACAACACGACGATGCTTGTATTAAAAAAAAAAAAAAAAACTTTAGCATACCCTTCCCTTATATTTGCCAGTGAGAATCGAACTCATAAGTCATAACCTTTATAATTTTAGAATTATAATTTACTAACATGTCACAACTCACCAGCAAAAAATTTCAAACTTTTTTTCAAATTTCAAGCCTTGATTAATGAAACTGTTGAATATAAAAGGAGGGGGGGGGGGGGGGGGGACATTGAGCCTAAACCCCTGATTACAATAAGCATCTAGAGAACGTCCTGAAATATTATCATGAGTCTCTACAAAACAACTGTATTCAACTAGACACCAACTAGCAAAGAGCGCTCTACTGGCGACTCTATTTGCTTTGATATAGCGGTGACATAACAGAAAGATAACTTGATATGTAACCCAATTACAAGGTAGCATAATTACCATACGCATAGCTTTCCTACTATGTTGCCACTGAAAATTAAATCTAGTGATACTTAGTTTCACCCTGCCACTAGGAGGCTGCGACTATTTGACCAGGCAAGAAACTTGTTGCCTACCTAGAGCAGACACGTTATTGCCACTAGAAGGTAACGACCATTTGCCAATGCAAAGAACTCGCCCCCTACCTGGAGAAGACAAGGCACACAAAGCGCATAAACTGACACTAAGCCCATCTCGTCCTACCAACCTAAGGCAGAGACTTATTATAGACAAACAACAAAACTATAAAATAACAATAATTATTTATAAAACTAAAGTCAACAGCCCACCATAAAGGGCCCAACTCACCCTAAGCCGGGCACAACCTCTAATCTCCCCATGGAACGCCGGATCTGTAGAAATCCAGTCCCTCATCCACCAACTCTGCCACCAAAGAGCAGCAACCATGCAATCCCACCACCAAACTAGCGCCATCGACCCTGCAGCACCCCGCTGCCGACCATAGGTCGTCGCTGATATCGAAGTTCGACTCAAGGTGTTACAGATCCCTTCTGGATCTCCATTGCCAGGAGATGCGCCCCATCCACTGCTCTGATCCAATCTGCTTCGGTGACCTTAGAACCCGATGCTGGCCAGCAAGACCCCCACGCCACTCTGCACCTATGCTCGGCCACGACCAGAGAAGGTCAGATCGAAACAGATCTGCCCAACCTGCCATCCACTGCACATCAACCCTTCCTGGACCATGCCTAAGCCAGAGAGCCCCTCTAGTATTCACATAAACCTCGCACACCCGTCCGACGACAGCGCCCTAAGGACGTGCCGCCCGACGAAACAGCAAGCTCTCACAGAGACACCAGCCCGTGGGGCGCGTTCTTCAACTCTCCTTTTTTTCCTTCCTACAAGTTCTCTCTATCAGTGTTAAGAAATCAACTTTAGTTTCAAACTGTTTTGATAGCTTAGATTGCTCCGATTTCACTCGTTGCTACAAAGCAAAAATTCATAGATAGAAAAGAATGATTAGAATGTCTAGTTTTAACTCCGGCTTCTGCAATTCTCTTATTTTCTTTATTAGTTGATATTAAAGTCTAAGTTTCTTTATATGTTATTGTATTATTATTGATATCATATGAAATTATTTATTATAATAATTGAGTGTTTCACGATTTATTGCTATTTTAAAATAAAAAATTAACTAGAGGAACCAAAAGATTTCTTGTGGGACAAATTCATGAAAATGATGAGAGGGAATGATCGTCTCCATTCAACACATTTATGATGAATTCAGTACTAATTGATTAAACCATTTAACATGTTATGTTATCGATATAATTAACAACACTATACCCCAATATCCCAATATGTAACAGACATACTTTAGCAATACAAAGTGCTGAGGGAATATATGCTACCCTAACATGTAATGGTCTATAAGGCTAAGAATCCATAAAAGTTAAAAGAGGGTTGGTGATGTGATATCACTAGATCACAATAGTGTGTGTATATATGTAGTAATGTAGTATGGTAGAGCTGGTTTGTTTAGAAGAGAAATCAACTTAATTTCTTTTATTTTTTTACTTGGTTGTCATTGTCATTGCAGTCCGGACTCCGAAAAAAGTTGTAAACAGTACACAAAGACCAAAAGGTGCAAAACAAAGAGAAAGAAGGAAACTTCACGACTCATTGTGCTCTGATTCTTTACCTCTCTCCAGAGCTAAAGAAAGACAGAGACTCCCAACCAGTCAACCTGTGGACTACTTCCATAGCTGTTCTCGATTTCATAATTGAAATGGATGTTGATGCCTTTGTAACTTTGTCCCAATTTCCACAAACCCCCACTGACTTTCCATTACATGCATGATAAGTGATGAGTAATATTTTTAAGTATTCAAGTTTCTTTTTTCTCTCTCTCTCTAATAGCTTGTTTTAATTAATATATCTTCTTGTTTTTGGCCAAAAATAAAATGTTTCTTTTCTCTTGACTTACACGTTTGTCTATTGAGAAAGTCTTGCGTACGGCAGACGCAAGGAACACGTAGTACGGGCTAACCAATCAGACTCCTAGCAGGGGGTATTTTAAATATTTTACTTTAAAAAATCAGAGGCAGTTTTGAAATGAAATAAATTTTTGATGGATTCTGATTGGATAACCGCACAGCTACGTGATGCGGCTGCCGTATGTAAGAATTTTTTATTGTGTATTAATCTTCATCTGACATGAAATCCACTTTTGTGTCTTTGAATCCTCAACGTATACATCGCTCTCATTTTGGACCCCTGTCTTCCCACACAGATCAACAGCCATTGTACTCCTACTTAATGTTATATACGCCCTTCTTTCTCATCAATGAAAATGAACTTATTTTATAGCTAGCTAGGTAAACAGTTTCCTTGATGACCGGCCTTCACCATCATCCCCTATTTCTGTTCCTACGTACTATTAGCTCCATCTTTGTCTTCACTCTCTTGGTCGTTTATTTTAAGCACTGATATTTTGTGTGCAATAATTTCTGTGTTTTCATTGATTTATGTTGAGTATTGTTGCAGTCAAACAAAAATTGAGAGAACTCAACTGTCATTAGAGCCCCATTGTTTGCAACCTAAGAAGTCGTAACGAAACGACACACAAAGATCGTGACTCGCACATAATTTGATAAGGAAAACTCCGTAGTTTCAAAGAAATCTAGACAATTTGTCCCAAGTTCAGATGATCAACCTGAATACTGGTACCAAACGTCGTTGATGCATGCATGGGGTCTAGTTTGGTTTTTTACTTTATAAACTTTTGACTTAGTACGTACGTTCATGTGAATCCAACAAACAGATAGAGATTTCAATCACCATAGAATTGAAGTCCCCCATTGATCTCATCATGTACGTCCTCATTTTGGGACTATTATCGATCATTCAATTCTTATCAAAGATATGAAAATTAAGATCGATGCGCTAAAATTTGTTTCAGAAATGCGCACTTGGAAGAGGATGCCAACGATAAGGGGTGATGAAGATATGCAAATGAATCTTGTTCAAAATAGAATTCCCTTCATAATGATGGATGAGGTTGAAAGTCTAGATCATCGATCCATGTTCTGGTCATGATCGAAATTTAATTGCTCTGAAGAAACACTTCAATATATTTGTTCAATTAACAAGTGTTTGATTATTGTAGACAAAGTAATTCGTAAAAACCAAAAGGAATTTTGATCTGTTACCTTTACAGATCCATCGCTTGATATGTCTTACGAAGGCTTAGAATATCACAATATCTTTGGCAAAATGTTAGTTCCAATTTTATTTATTTATTTATTTATACGTTCATGTATATGTTAGTATTTTTCTGTTCATTCTTTTATGTAAATATATTGGATTATTGATTGATCAACAGGACTATTTTGTTTGGTTATGGACTTATGGGTTTTAAATCGGATACGATTATGCAGATTGATGTGAAATGATCCATCCCAATCGGTGAGAAAAACAAAACCAGAGTACTGTTCATCACCATGACTTTGTTCCATCCCAATAAATTTTAAGAATTTGACTGACAGACAACGAGAAACCTCCCATTTTTATGATCACACCCTTGCTCCCCACGTGTTTTCTTTGTTCAAGTTTCAACCTATATTTTCTTAAAAATTCTATTTTGTCTATAAAAGTATTTTTAACAAACTCTTTATTTTAATTATTTAGCTATTTTGGAGAACATGTTTAGCTTTGGGCCTTTCTAAATGTACCCAACAAATTTCTATGTAGACCTAACAAGTAAAAATTATTTCTATATTTCCAATTTTACCCCTATTGTTGGAAAAATGTTCAGCCAGGAGTTCTCAACTCCTCACCTGAGTCACATTCATTCATTCTATTTCAGAAGCGTTTTTGCCTCTTCCAAAAAGGAGCGCCCTTTCTCTCTCTAAAGTCCAAAGCCTTCAACTTTTTGCTTCTGGGTATTCAAGCCACGAAGAACACAAGCAAAATTGTTAGACTTGAAGGACCCAGACCGCCCTTCATGGATGAGTATTCCGGTAAAAGAGCTAGTGATGGACTTCGCTGACAACTTCAACTCTTCTCTCTCTCACTATGTTCTCTCTCCTCTCTCACACTCATTACCCTTTCGTTTTCATTGCCTTCTCTTTTCAAACCCAAATCCAAAATTTTCACCTACCTTTTCCTCAAAACCATTGTTTCCCTACAAATTAAAAGACAGCTTTTTGCAAGGTTCTCTACCGGATTTTCTTGAGTTGCCAACAGAAATGCAAGACCTAGAGGAACTTCCAACTATCTCTTTCCCACTTGAAGAAGAGCAAAATGCAGGCTTTGAAGATTTGACCTTTTCAATTTCAGCACCTTTCACAGAATTCAGTCTTCCACTGCTTCCCAGTCGGCTGCAAACCTGAGCATTACGATCTCTGTTTGGAGTTTCCCTCAAAACAAGACCAGGCCCCTTTCTAGAGAAGTCCATCACTAGCTCTTTTACCGGAATACTCATCCATGAAGGGCGGTCTGTGATACAGTGTTGGTGCTGGGTTCAAATAAGGGTAAAATTGGAAATTAATGGGCAAGTATTTTGAAGCTGGGTGTATTAAGAAATTTGCTTGGTACATTTAGAAACACCCTTAGCTTTTTATCTATTTTAGCAGCTGCACTAGACTCCTAAAGTGGCTCTCTATTATAACTTTTAGCTATCTCACTCATAAATATAAAGAGCGGGATGATGTTCTCTATAATTAAAAACATTCATTTTAAGTTATTTATGTAATTTATATATACATTTAAACTATTTAATCTTCATTTAAAAAATAATATAAATTTAAAACTAGCTAAAATAGAGAGCATTGTTGCAGCTAAAAGTTTTGAGCAAGAGTGTACAAAACGATGAAACTAAAAAAACCACTCATAAAAAAAAAAACTCTCTCTAGAAACCTTAGGGTTTAGAAGCGGGCAGCGGCGACGGGATTCTCCGTTTGCTGTCCGAGTAAGCAACGGCGAGGATTCTCCGTTTCCGTTTGTTGACCGGTGAGTCTAGAGAGGGAAGAAGTTCCGTTTGGAGGACGGCAGTTGATTTGATCTGGGATTACTTTCGATCTCTGATTGGCATCGACGTTGATCAGAGTTTATGATCTGGGCTACGGGGTTGTACAGGCATACAGAGGCTGGGAGGACAGGGTTCCGGACTTCCGGCCGGCGACGCAAGAGAGCTATTCGTTGCAAGGGAGGCTTTGGGCTTTGGTGCAGCGTCAAGCTCGATCAGGGTCGCTGGTGAAGGAAGCGGTTGGTCTAGTCGAGGCAAGGCGGCGGGTCAGGCGAGTTGGTGCACCTCCGATGTGGTGGTCCAAGGGTTTGCCGTCGGAGGACATGACGGCGACGGCGGCGAAGGAGCAGCTGTGCAAAGAGGCTCCTCCTCTATTTGCTTTGGGTTGGGCCTGGGTCTTTGGGCCTGGGATCACTCTTGGGCTGATGGGGCAGGGGGCTGGGCTCAATCTTGGGCTGATGGACCTGTTTGATTGTATTTCTGCTAGACAAGACTAGACTTGGTCTTGGGCCTACGGACTTGGGCTCGGGTTAAGGCAATTGGGGCCCTAATGTATTAGGGTTTGAGCCTGTGTGAGGTTGGATTAACTTCTATGAGTCTTCTATGACGTTTCTGGTCTCTTGCTTGTACTACAAATGCGTGATTGGTAAGTGAGGGCTAGTTGAATGATTTCTTTCTGTAGGAGGCGAGGTTTTTTCATTCTTGTATAGGCTCGCTTAAATGTGAGCGACCCAGTAATCTTTAAAGGCTTGCCAGATTTCTTATGTAAGTTTTGGTAGACTTCAGCCTATTTGCTGTTGATCTAATGAATTCAACTTCTATTTCAAAAAAAAAAAATTGATGCAGCTAAAATGACTTTTTAGCTACTTTAACTAAAATTTAACTAAAAAATGCTCTAATTAAGTTAAAGTGAAAATAACAAAAGTTAAAATAAATACTCAACAATAATTAAAGAAAGAAAGAGAAAAAAAAAAACACAATTGCAACTGAATTGCAGATCGCCATCATAACTATTTCATAGTTATCGGTAAAGCCTTTCTCCTTCCTCCTCCTCCTCTCTCACTCACTGGTTCTTTACGATCGAATTTGATCGGTACAAAGAAGAAAGAAGTCTTCAGTAAAGTAGTCATTGCTTGGAACTATGATCAAAGCTCATGGAGAATTAAAATGAAGAAACACAACATAGTGCAATCAAATTTAACGTTCTAATGTCCAAGGGTTTAGGCTGTTACAAGCCATAATTTTTTTTTTTAATGAAGAAACACAACATATATTTTTTTTTTTAATCAAGTCCGAAATAGTATATTTATCACAAGTCAGAATAGGCTGTTACATACAATTCCTCTATCATTTATAGAGAGACAAAAAGATAGTGGTAGTACTCACAGTGGTACTTAGAAATATACATACTCATTATACATTCAAATATCTATGGTAACAGAGATCTTCCTTTGGACCGGAGGCGCTAGAGATCTAAGTTTCTAATACAAAGAAATTATTGAAATTAGACAAAAACTAAAAAGATATATATTGGGCCGAGGGCAAAAGCCCTAGTCTAAATTAAAAGCCCAGCATCTCCAAGAGCAGAAGCCCAAAAAATAAGGCCTAGCAGGATTGCTGGAGCAAACCCAAACTCTATCTCCATCATGCACAGTTCCCGTGCAGCTCCGCTTGATCCCATCGCCAGTCCGCTGCATCCTGCCGCGCAGACCCACGCCAAACCATGCCGCACTAGCCCGAACCCAGCATACGACGCACCACTACCCAGAACACATGGCCTGCTTCACCGCGCTACTCTCCAGAATCCATGCCGCTGCCCGGATCATCCATCTTCGCGGCCGCATAGCCCCTCAAAACCACGTCGTCGCCCAGATCTATAAAACCCACTCCGAAACCTGTCATCTCTGCACAGCACAACCACCACTCCTAGAGCTTTCATCTAGTACTCACCACCCAGCCACCCATCCAAACCTTGAGCCAATAAACCTCTCTCTAGAACTAGCCGAGCAAACAGTGTTCAAACACCCATCCGGCAACGGTCCATTAGCAGCGAGGCAAACCTGCACAGTTCCCGAGCGCCGCCGGACGAGTAGAAGTTCTCAAACCCCAGAACAAGAATAATTCGGGTTTTTTGGAGCTCTGTAAAGAGTTTTCAAACTTTAAAATTGAAAGAATATTTGTTATAGGGTGAACAAAGAAAACAAGATGGTGGCAATAGCCGCATCTTTTTTTTGATGGAGTTAGCGTCAAGTTATCTGGGATTTCGATGAAAAATAAGGAATTAGTGAAAGAGTGTGTCAATTGTAATGTCCCTTAGATTAGACAAAGAGTTCAAATTTTATGAAATTAAAGTGAATTTACACCTTCCTCACTTTAGAAGAGCACGATTCATTTTCCCTAATTTAATTTTGATAAACAAATACTGACTGATTAGTATGGAAATTGCTCAATTTCACAATCTCATCAAATTAATGCTTTTAATCTTTGAAGGAGATTCGGCCACCATCAATTTATTTATCTGTTAGCTAGATTGTTTTCATTTCGAGAATTTGTAAAAGCTATGCATACCGATTGGCATGGATACATTGTTCACAAATCCACATGACATTTATATTTCTTCATTTTGAAATGTAGGTGTTGAGATGGCCGAGTTGGTCTAAGGCGCCAGATTAAGGTTCTGGTCCGAAAGGGCGTGGGTTCAAATCCCACTCTCAACAAATATTTTTTTGGGTCAGCTTATACTATTATTATTGTTTCATTCTCGGCGATCTTGCTTTGCTTATGTGAACATGGGCAAGTGGTACTTTGAATAGTTAGTAAAAAGCCCAACTGAGTGTATACATCGTCAATGACTACTGAAGATTCAAGTTAGGTTCATACGTGCTAACGAGCTCGAGCTTAACTCAACTTGGCTTGAAAGATATTTTTTCAAGCTTGAGTTTGGCTTGGTTTGGATTGTGGTTCAAGCTTAAGCTTCAGTGATGCTCGGTTTTGTGCTCAGGAGTGAGCTGGAATGAACCAAAAGTTTTGTAGCCAAAGGGGCCCCACTGACGTGGCCAGTTCACAACCTCAGAATTTGGATACTTTTTGTTGACCCTTACTGAGACATAAAGTATAATTTATGTGTCGTGATGTGAAACGAGGAGGGGTTTCTGGTATTTATCTCCTAACCCAGCTTCCTATAGAAGTTGCCTCACAAACATCTGCCTTCCGCGATATCTTTTCCCCTTTACAGCTGATTAAAAGCGGAGAGAGAGCAAACCAATCCCGGGATCAATCAACCATCAATCAGCCTAAATACCGGCGACTCTGGCTCTGTCATTGTTGTTATGCAGATGGATTTTAAATATTGTTATTCAGTTTGATTTTGGTTGGAGAAGAGAAGATATATGGATTTCCACCTGTGTTGGTAAGTCAATGAAGGCGCATTACTTTTCTAATTGGGTAGGCGATTGGATAGCAGATGATCATCAGAATGCCAACAAGCCAAACAAAATTCGAAGCAACAGAAAGCCCATATCTTGAGCATATAACTTGTGGAATAATCTGACCCAGAATAGTAAGTCACAAGTCAATCGCAATCCCAATATCCCATTGCATCTCAATGAGCTTATGATAAATTGAGTAAGCAAAAATACCTCTCTGAAAATTAGAACAAATGTTACAGACAGCAAAACGGCAACAACAGGGTCAAAGATTTCATCAAGGTATAAAGGAAGGGCCTAAAAAGTAAAAATAAAAATAAAATCCAATGAACAATACACAGATAAGCACTTTCCAGATCTGAAACAGTATTTAAAGATCCTAAATTTACAGCAGAAGAATCCAATTCAGATAGAATTGATGCTTGGTTTCGAAGAAGATGACATTGACATGCATCCACAAATGGCAGCAAAGCAAACTTGGACTGTGAATAACCTCAAAACTTTCTCAGTGTCTGGGTGATTCTTCTTCTACTTCAGAGTAAGATCAAGGACCCAAAATCGATCAAACTATTTTTAGTCTTTGCAAACTTCTCTCCTCCTCGACGCAGCCGCCTATGTCCTTCTCCCCTAAAAGCCCCTGTGTAACTTCATACTTTACAGTTTCATCTAACTTGTCCTATGTGAGTTGACCTGGTCAGTCTAACAGAAAAACAGACGGCATTTGCTGGTCTACAAATCTTTTGGTTCATTCCAGATTTCTCCTTATACTCATTCTTAAATTTGTATAAGAAAGATATCGAAAAAATAGAAAAGATCAAGTTAAAATCATTACAAAAAATGACAAAATCATTCATATTTAATATTTTAAATTAGATACCAAAAGATACTTCAAATATTTACTACTTCACACTTTAAAAGGATAGTTATAATTTATTTGCCCTTTGGTTAGCTCAAGTGGTGAAAAGGGGACGTTTTTTTTTTTGAATCGAAGGAGGTCAACCATTTATTGAAAAAAAAGATTACAGTGATACAATGTCAAAAAAAGACATCAATAAGGAAATAAAACAATTCGAAAAGAAAATTACATAAGAAATATAAAAACGTAAAAATGCAAGAGCAGCAACGTCGAGACGCAGCGCTGATTTTACACTACGGATTGCAGCCGTGTAGTAAATTGAGTAGTCGGTGGTCTGACTACCCATGCAATTCCAACAGACAAATTGACAAAAGCCAACTTGGCGCCGGAATGAGGGCACTCCACCTAAAGATCGAAGTCGGCCAAGGGTGTCAGAACATGGCCATGTTGGCATACGATCTTTCACGAACAGATACCAAAGACTTGGGTCCCGAATCCAATACCAATAACGCATAGGAGCCCCAAACCATTTTAGCAACTGAGCAATAGTCCAACAAAAATAGTGGGACACAGCCGAAGCCCAACTCCCTCCTGGATCCCAGATCCGGATCCCTTTGCAAATCTAACCCATATCCGAGATCCGAGTCCTTCTGACATCGAGAGCAGACGAGCTGAGGCCGCCGACCACAAACCCATGGAAACGGACTACCAGGCCAGCAACAACAACACCACAAAACTGCGAACCCCTTCAACCACCACCATGAGGATCCAAAACAAAATCGATGGCCTGATCCCTCATTCCCCAACACTTTCCCCAATGCGCCGCCGTCCAATCGAGTCCAATGACTGGAGTAACATCCGTGGTCCATTGTCCCGCGTTTAGAATCCACATGAAGTCTGTCGGAAACCAAAGAAAAGCACCACTGAAGGAAGCTGCCGAAGCCCAGTCCCTGGATAGATCTCCTTTGACAAACTTCCTTGAATTTGCAGATGGCAGCCACCGCCAAGCACACCATCACCGCCACTTTGGGACGCGACGAAAAGAAGAAGGAACATGCCAAAGCCTGTGAGAGGCTCCATGAAATGGAGCAGGTACAGGGACGACGAGGGGATGCCGTTTCCCAAACCCCCAAACCCTAGTAGAGCTAGGTCAATGAAAGAGTAGTAGTTGAACTATTAGACATGTATGTTTAGGTAACTTGATTTCTAGAAATTTTCATATGAAAAGGGGACGTTAAAACTAAGTTAGGGTCAATTATTCAATCCTCTCCAATACAAAAAAGAAGAAGTTATATTTCATTTAGTTATAAATTTCATATTTAACTATTAGATTAAATATTTCTATTAGCTCAATTTTAGTAAACCAGCTAAGTACATAAATATTAAGTTAGTTGTTTTGTTCTAACTGTAATTTTTTTAGCATGCAAATGGGAGCGGAGGCCCTTTTGGGTTGATGACTCCGCCACCGTCTTCTCCTGAAGACTTGTGTAGGCTTCGACCTTCTTTCTTTTCTTCTAATCCTCTTAATTAGCAAAGATCTCCACTCGAATTCCATTGAAGTAATGATCTATGGTGGCGAGGTTTGGGCAAAAGCTAGTGGTGGTTGGACCAGTGAGGTTGTTCGAGTGGGGACTGGAGGCGGCGTCATCGTTCGCTAAACTAGGCAATGTGGCTGTTTCCTCTTCTTTTGCAGTGCTGCATAAGGGATACAACTTAGCACGGATGCATTTTGTTGATAAGCATCTTCTTGGAAGTTGTGATCTTCTTAAGGGTGTTTTTCTGAGATCCTGTTAGTCTGATTGCAGCGGCAGATTGGGTGGAAATCTATCCCAATTAGGATTTGGGCTATATTCTTTTTTTTTTGGTTCTGGGCTTGGGCTTGTTTGCTTGTAGTGTTTGTGGGCTTGCAATTGGTTAGATCCGAATTTAGGATCCCGGTGGCTTTTGTATTAAAACTTTTGGATTCGGGTCATTTTTGAAATCGGGTTATGTACATTTTTTTTTGGGGAAGCCCCCTTTGCGTATTGAGGTCCTATATGTCTTAAAAATAGATTGGGTTGGAAACTTGGCCTGGTCCAGTTTCTTTCCTGGTAGTGTCAAGTTTACTTAGTTACTTGGTCTCAATTACGATCAAAATACATTTTTACTTAGGTACTAGGGTTTTTAGGTTTCTTAGCAATAACTCGATTATGATGGGTCCTATAAGGGTGAGTTTTTATGTGTTGTATGCCTCTTTCTACTTTAAATGGACTGACACTCCAATTTGATCGAAAAAATATTATGAAAATATTAGGATGAATGTGTTTCTGGGTATCGGGATTGATAGCCATGTTGCAATCCTTACTGGGCAGATAACCGAAATTCACATAGAAAAACATAGATTTGGTTACGCAGTGAAAACCTTAATTTGATATTAAAAACACTGCGGGGCTCTTACTCTTGAGAACCCAAAAGAGACAATCAATCCACTAGTAGTGAAGAACAAGTTTCTTTACAAACACAAATAGTGCTACACTCGGCTACAATCACTAGACTAACTAGGTGAGGTGTTTGTATTGAATCTTTTATGCCTTCTTCACACTTGAACGATCTCCAACAATCACTCTTCTTCAATGACTTCTCTACTGATCTCAAGAGAACCATGCAAATAAAAGAATAAATGATGAAACACCTTAACAAGGAACAAGTGTTTCGAAGACGCCTATCATACTCTTTGTCTCTTTCTAAGCAAGCAAGATGCACACAAATCTTGCGTAAAAGTCACCCCCCAAATAAACGCACACTATTTTGAATATATGGAGGAAAGAACGAATCTTATTCAATCAAGTCTTTACCATCATTGACTCCTAATAGGAATAATCTTTTAATAAAAGATCGCCAATTAAAATAAACAGATCCTAAATCAATTAG
The DNA here is from genome assembly GCF_002994745.2 of Rosa chinensis. Classification (NCBI taxonomy): domain Eukaryota; kingdom Viridiplantae; phylum Streptophyta; class Magnoliopsida; order Rosales; family Rosaceae; genus Rosa; species Rosa chinensis. The sequence goes on from NC_037090.1 coordinate 18,009,799, forward strand.
GACTTAAAATGCTACGAAATAAACAGGTGGAAAATATCTTTGCACAATAATCTTTAAAAAAACAGAAAGATACTTTCCGAAAACAAACTTTCTAAAACCTAGGACTGACTTGGGGATTGCAACACGGGTTGCAATCTCAATGCATATGCATAACCATGAGATGCATTTACATGAAACTTCTCTGAGATCAATATTGAGGTCCATTTGCCAGCTTCTAAGGATGAAATGAGATAAAGTACCTGACTTACTTTTATATGGGAATGTCAATGCTCAATACGTACAAACTACAAAGTCTTGTACTTACATATTAAGTTAGTTTTTTTTTTTCTTGACGAGGTTGACGATTCGACTTATTTCTTTTACCAACATGAGCTGAACCATATTGAGCGTCACATCCCTATAAATATATTATTTTTTGCAAACTAAATGGTGTGACAAGATTATGTCTAATAGTGAGTTTAGCATTGTAATATTGTAGCAATGTAGAGGGTTTTGTTCAATGTCCATGATAAAAGTTGGTCTAACTGCAATCTACTTATTTTATGTTATTGGTGTAAAATAATGAGCGAGTCACAGAATTGAAGGGAACATAGAGAAACCGTGAGCATATTATAGCATGCAAGGCCCAAGCTAGTCTGCTAGAGCTAGCTAGATAAGCCATTTATATCGGACAAGTTGCCTTCGTGTGTATTTATGTGTGTGTGTCTATATAAATAGCTACTGTGTCATCGAAGAGAACATTCACGGGTTCTGTGAAGTGTGAACTAGTTCCGTAAAGAAAAGAATCACCTCTATATATAAACTATGATAACATAACAGTCATCTAGAAGATGATCGAGTGGAATAAATCAATAAAATGAACAAATTGACAAGCTAAATAATTCTATGGCTAGCTTGAGAAAAGTAAAAGACTAGAATAAAGAGAAGCTAGCTAGAAAGAACCGTGCAGTCAATGAAAGTTCTATTGTATATGCATTCTTTGCTTGTTTATAGTTGCTGTTTCATTAAGCAGACCTTAAATTAAGTAAATATTCATATTGATCGACTGGCATGGTTCTAGAACTGAAAGCTCATATTCCTTCACATGGTTTCATCGAACATATTTTCTTCATCTTATATAGTCATAGCGTAAAATTCTCAGGCAGACATTAGCTAAGCTATAATAATCTTACTTTCCATATATTGTATCCATTATTTCTTGGTCAGAATTTTCTATAATTGAGGCATGTGAAGACAAACTAAACTATAAATTACAGAAGTCACAGAGACACTAATTGGGGAGCTCATATAACTTTCTCCTTCTATCTTCTTCTTGTTAATTAATCGTACCGTGTTTCTATATACGGATACAATTGCCTGTAACATATAATGGGGCTCTGTAAATTATATATTGTTCTAGACCAGCTATTCCCTGATCCATGTGTGCACGTGTGAGCTGACATGTGTATGTGTGAGTGTGAATCTATATATATATATTAATGTCAAAGTCAACATCTAATAGCTAAGCTAAGAGTGATAAAGAGAAGAGTTGGAGTTTCGACTTTACCGCAAGTTCATCTGTGAGTTATGATCAGGTCACCTATTATTCACTGTTTTTATGCGTATTTTCATTCTTTGGGTCATGGATACAGTGTATTTTGTGCCCTGGGTAGCCATGTGTCGCCTTGGGTCACTTTTTAGGTCACCCTGGTGACCTGCAAGCTGACCTGGTGAGTGGTGACCCAGGTCTTATTGGAAACTGTGTCTGTGACTTAAAGAGTGGAAATAAACACTAAAAAGAAGTGAATAGTAGGTGACCTGGTGACCCAACGGGTGAACTTGCTCTTAGAAATGAAGATGGTCTAGAGGAGGAGAATGGATGGAGATAGGGGAAGGATCAAAACTAATTAAACTGATTTTTTACAGAGATGATCTTTAAAGGTTAATTTAAGATATAGACCGTTGGATTATAAATTTATTAAGTAAAAATATGTTAATCAACAATAAAGATGAATATATTCGTTCACCCTTAAAACATAAGAATTGTCCATATATGATATTGGGTATAAAGATAAAAAAAGGGCATTGGTTGAATTGAATTAGTTTCCAAATTGTCAAACAACATGCACCTGTCTATCAAGTTTAGTAGATTTCCACCTTCTTTTTCGACTAGTCAACTCCACATTCATTGCTCTAGTTGTAAATGTCAATCCAGCGCCCCACCAGCTGCGCTTTTGGTCCGGAGTGATGACATTGATGTCTAATTACCACTTCGAGAATTCTTCTAAGTGATTCGAGAAAGCATAAGCAACTGTTTGTTTCAACAACTTGTTTACATCATTTTATCAAATATCTTACTCATTAAGAAAAATGGTTCGATCAATTCAGTGTCTCAATTTAATCGATTAAATGTCAACCATCTCTATTCTATCCTATAATTGATACATGTAAAACTTAGATACATGAAATGTGCAGATGATTTTAGATCTCTTGGCAACGATTCGTTTTCTTAGCTACACATTAACCCTAATAGAAGAAGTAGGCGTTAGGTTTTGGCTGAAACAGTTGGGAAATCAAAAACTCATCCGTCTGCTCGCCACTTATTGGTTTGACTTCTTTGGTGATTGGATCGATATTGCGGCCGTTGGATGAGGAAATTGCACTACCTTCATTATTATTCAAGGTGGTGCTGCCGCTAGCAAGTCGATCGCCTACCTCAACTAACATTTCTAGACATCTCAATCCATCTTAAATGCTTTCCTAACTATATATCAACTCCCACTCTGTCACAGAAGAAGAAAAAGAAACAAGACAAACCAAAATAAAAATTAGCAAATACTAAATGGGTCATTCAAATCCTTTTGTGCTAGAGAGATTCTGATTCACATAATCCTCATAATTGCATTTTGATATGAAAGTCTCAGAAGCATATATTAAGATAAGCGAATTTTCCAACCGATACAATTGTTGTTACTGATCACCTTTTAAGAAGTTTCTGCTTGGCTTAACTCCATTAATATTACTTCGATATGTCTCCAACTTTCATTTTGATTAATTAGCTAGGTTCTGTCTTCTCATTGTGATAGAAGTTTGTCGTTACTCGTTAGTAGTTCTGTGTCGTTTGCGTGTAATCAACCCAACTCGATCGATCACCATGCATGCATTTATTTTACAGTCTCACCATAACAATATCAACCCGTAGCCTTCATGAGTCAATCATGAGGTCTTTCTATTATTAACATGCATGGAAAGTTGGAAACCCTAGCACCCCTATGAATTTGCGTCGAGGATGAAAAGAAATGTATAGCTAGCTCACAAGACTTCCAAGTTGCAACGTACACTTGCAAACCATTCATTTACTTTCGGTTGATCAACATGCTTGCCTGCCTTTCTTAATTCACAAATTACTCATTCTTTTTCTGATTTCGAATTTAAAATAATATACTCATCGATCCGCAACATGATCAAGCATTATATATCAGACTGCGGCTGCCCTTTCCTATCCTCTCATGGCTGCCTTTCGCATTCTCTAGTCGCTTAATTAACTCTCTGCAACACCTTCATATATAACATCCACACAGCCCCCTCTTCCAAAAATGGAGACTCATTTCATCAACTCAGTAACTCGTCTACGTGCAACTCAGCTCCTTCTCTGCACACTCGCTATATTACTCTTCTCACCCACCACCACCCTATCAGAGCTTCCCAGAGGCTTCAAGGCCACTCCCGACTCCTCAACCCAAACCTTCCAACCTCTCCTCTCCGACTCCACTGGCAATTTCTCCCTCGGTTTTCTCCGAGTCAATAAAACCCAGCTCGCCCTCGCCGTCCTCCACGTCCCGTCATCCGAGCCCTTCTGGCTCGCCAACCCGGCCCAACTCGCCCGCTGGTCCGACCGTACCCACCTCACTTTCAATGGCAGTCTCGTCCTTTCCGATCCTCAGACAAGGACATATTGGTCAACTCACACCGATGCTGATCATGTTATCCTCCTCAACAATTCAAACTTGCTAATACAGAGTGCCAACCAGAACGAAGCTCCAGCATGGCAGAGTTTCGACTTTCCCACAAATACCCTCGTCGAAAACCAGAATTTCACATCTAAAATGGTTCTGATTTCCTCCAACGGACTGTACTCGATGCGATTAGGGCCCGACTTCATCGGCCTCTACGCGAATTTCAATGAAGGCTCGGACCAGATTTATCTCCGGCACAAAGCAATGGAAGCCAAAACCGATATAGTCGAGAATAAAGGCCCCATTTACGCGCAGATAAACCCGGATCGGTACCTCGGTATGTACCAAACGGGTAACCCGTTACCGGCCGACGTTCAAAAGTTCAACAGCTATCAGACACCCATCACCGGCTTCCTCCGGGTCCGGTTAGAACCCGACGGGAACTTAGTCGGGTACTTCTGGGACGGGTCGAAGTGGGTTTTGGACTACCGGGCGATTTCTCAAACCTGCGAGCTTCCGAGTGCGTGCGGTTCGTACGGGTTGTGTACAGCCGGAAATGGCTGCTCGTGTTTGGATAACAGGACGGAGTTTGCCTCCGGCGAGTGCTTCGCGGCGCAGTCCGGTGACTTCTGCAGCGACGGAATCCCGAGAAATAATTTCTGGGTTTTGAGGAGGAACGGGGTTGAGCCGCCGTACAAGGAGTTGATGGGGTACCAAACGACGTCGTCGCTGGCGCAGTGCGAGAGGCTTTGTGAAAGGAACTGTAGCTGTTGGGGCGCGGTTTTTAATAACGCATCCGGGTTTTGTTACATGATGGACTACCCGATCCAAACCCTAGTGGGTGTGGGGGATGAGACCAAGATGGGGTATTTTAAGGTGCGGGAGGGTGCAGGGAGGAAGAAAATGAATGTGGGTGTTGGGGTTGGGATTGGTGTGATGTGTGGGGTGGTTTTGATTTTGGTGGGGATTGTTGGGGTTTGGAGGTTTAGGGTTTGGAAGAGGAAGAGGGGAGGAGGAGCAGTAAAGAGCCGGTTCATGGAGCAATACGGCGGCGTTTCGCCCGGCCCGTATAAGGATCTTGGATCGGCAAGCTTTAGGTCAATTGAGATGGGGAGTACATAGTGACGCAAGGAGTGACATTTTTGGGTTTGGGACAAATGATGATGATTATTATGTTAATCACTAACTCATTTGATTAGTGGTGGTGGGTTCGGGCTAATCTTTGTTATATTGTATGATAATACATGATTAGTGAACCCTCAAACATAAACGGCTAATCTTCTTGATAATGTTTGCAACTATGCATAATTGTATATAGATTAGTGCTCTTCACATGTCACTTTGAGATCTTTATATCGATGAAAGTTGCACAATATTAAATATAATGAATAGAGGTTTCGACCTGGGGTAATGAATCATGTTGGAGTTTTTAATTTCTTTATTATAGCTAGATTACAAATGTTTTGTTCTTTTTTATTTTTTGAAATGGGACAAATATTTTGCTTATGTTTACATGATTTATAAAGAAATTTTGTGACATATGAAGTGACCGGATAAGTATAATATAAATTTTATTTTGTTATAGTAAAAATGCATCATTTATCATTGGATATCTCAACCTTACCACATTTTAATGATGACATCAATTTTCTTGCTTCCTTTATTGGAGTGGGTTTAAAGTTCATTTTTATAGAGGCGAACTTCATAGTGAAAACTTCGGGATCATCTTAAAATTTGAGAAGTGTCAATCCATTCTCGTCAAAACGAAGAGTTTTTTGGTTCCCAATTCAGAATGTGCATAACCAAGTTGTAGTCGTGGCCTGATTTTTGTATACTTACATGTTGCACCAGTTGTTTGAAGATGCATTACTGTTTAAGTGATTGGAGGCACACAACACAAGCAAAATTGGAGGGTGGATACTGAAATTAGGGCAGTGATGTTGTGACTTATGGATGAAGCAATTGTTAGGTAGGATAGTTTGTGGTTCTCAGTCATATGGATTACAAGGGAGTTGATTGGCACTATGCAAATATTTGGGTCCTGCAAATGACGCACGGGGTGACATCTTGTAGATTGTGATCCGACATTGAAAATCCTAAAGACTCGGATGCAAATGGTTGGGTATGAGTGTAGGACAAAAAAGCCGTCATTGCAATTTTAAGTCTTCAAGTCCCACTACAGTATAAAGTCCCTAGCAAATACCCCATTTTTGGCCATTTTAAATCCCCCACCCGCCCAAAATATGATCAAATCTAGTTATTGAGAAAAAAATGAATACTATAGAGAAGTCATTATCATTATGATAAATCTCAGCGTTATGTATGCGAACATCACATTGATGCTTTAAACACAAGAGAATGATTCTTATTTAAATTGTTTGCTTTGTATTAATGGCCATGGGACCATTGCACCCAACTTACCAACTAACCTTTAGTCCTATTGAGGTTTTGTGTCATTTTTAATCTACGTAGGCGTAATTAAACACAAATGGAATCACAAATGAAATCTTAGTGAGTGATTATAAGTAGTTGCAGTTCATCCCCCTTTTTTGTCAATAAATTGAGTTCAAAACAAAAATCTCGGATTTACATTTCACAAATGTTGGATCTCTCCTCTAGCCAAATATTACTAAAGATCCATGGAAAACCTAGTTGAAGTACATTTCACTTTGGTTTAGCTACTTTTTAGCTACTTGGTGGGAGTTGATATTTGCTTCAAAACTTCCCAGTTTCTAACACTGAAGAATGTATTGGAGATCTCCCTAAATTCTTGCAGCCAAGGAAGTAGATCGTTAGACCATAAAGTTTTCACCATTAACCAAAAACCGAAAAGAACAATTGGGCTAGGGCCCAGTGCCTCCAAATTTTCAATAAGGTCCGGCCCAAGATATCAAAATCCAAATGTAGTCTCATATTAGACAGCAGTGTCTGAAGGAAAAACCCAGTTAGAGACGGGCCCTTTTGGTGTCTGTAAGTTTTATCATTTTTGTTTACTTTTTCATTCAGTTCCGCATGTGTCTTGTGCTCAGTTGTTAAACTCGCCTCTTTGTTTATAGGTTTCAAATGCAATAATAACCCTAAAGCTTTTCCAGAAACAACTAATCATTAAATAGACTGGTGCTTTGAATAAGTAGAGAAGCAACATTGATGCCACAAATTGTGTAAGAAGCAGTATTATGAGTCCCATCTAGTGGAGAACGCTCCAGAGGAGGTGTTCATCATGTTTTGTTCTTCAAACAAGTCAAAGGCTTGAACTGTGTCTGGCTCAGAAAAACCCTGCTTTGAAATTGTACCGACAGCTCTGCTATTGCACAGTTTAGATATGATATTTTACGAAGCAAGGCTGGCAGTCTCCAACTATATTATTCATATTACAACTAATACCTGAAAATAATGCAATGGCCAAAACAAAGAAAGTCGTCAAAGTCTTTGCCCAAAACGGTGTGCAAAACTGTATTGTGTAGTCTGCATTGCAGTACTTAGCTTGCAGATGTAGATATGATAATTGCCGGTGTTTTGATATGGGAATAGATTCTGATTCATTTTCCAGATCATATTCTGAACTCTTGAGTTTCATTATCTCTGATTAGCTGGTGCACAGATGTATGCAGTTTTGCTATATATCCCAACAGAGTGCAAGGAATAATTGCTTTATGGGTTTATGACCCTGTGAGGAGGAGGCATATATGATTTTGGGATAAGAAAAGGATATTCTTACTTTGCTTGCACATCTTTACATAAATGATAAATTCTGTACACAAGGTATATGAGGGTGATTGAAGCATTTTATTTATGTTCTTCGTTAATCCCAATTACAACTCTTACCTCTTTTGTTTTTCCCCTTAACTCTCTTGATTCCCCATTCATCCTAGGTCATGGCTGACTTTATTGATTTTTTTGCTTTTCCAATTGCATGTAGGGAAAAGTTATTTGATAAAATGTCTCATATAGTCTTCTTCTATTCACACTCTTACAAAAAATAAAATGCTTGCTCCGTCACTGTGTATCATAGGATGTTGGCTGAAATAAAGAAGTATATATAACTTTGAGGAAGCTATTTTCCCATTAATGTTAGATCATTGCCGACTTCAGTGATGTTTTTCAAAATGTTGGGCAAAATTTTTCGACGAAATGTCTCAATGAGAATTCTTTATCATGCTTCCATAATGACAAATTTCTAGCCCCGTCACTGTGTATATCATAATTATTGGCTACGTATATTTGATTTTGAGGAAGCTTTGAATTATTTTTAGAAGTTTTTGGTTGAATAATAACTAGTGGCCATGTTAACTAAGTGACTTCAGGAGCTGTACTGCTGTTGCAGCTTTGATTCTTTTATCTCCCTGCAGGTATATGTTTTCTGGGAGAGGTAAAGATTGAAGAAACTTTCCTTCTACTTTCCAGGAAAGTAATAAAAAAACCTTGTCTGGCCGTGTAGAGAATCACTCAGTACACTAGTGCAGACAGTCAGTCACCATACAGACATTGCCATATTTTGATTCATCAGCTTGCTTTTGATGATATCATCAGATCTGGGTTCTCTTCTAGTTCTACAACAAATTGAAGAGAAAAGATGGACCGACTACGCAGCACTTGTATAAATGATCAAACTGCAGGCGTGTTCTCAGTAATTGACAGTTATGGCCACTTCGATAATGATCGAGTTCATTTCATTGGTGTACACATGTGGTATATTATGAAGACATGCATGTCTTCTGGTTTCTTTGCAGGCAAGTCTCCCTCGACTTTCCTTTGCCATCATAAGGAGGTTCCATTCTTCTTTTCCTTTGAGCAAAGCATGTATATTAATAGGACTAATATCTACTACTTCTCAAAAACTTCACCAAATTTTGAACTATCCAAATTACCCTTATTGAATTAATTGAAACAAATTAATACTGGAGTTATTATAGTAAGAAGCAAAAGAAATAAACAAAAAAAATAAATAGAGAAATGATTGACATGGGTAGTGAGAAGTATAGGATAGATAACTACATTCATTTCAAATTCTCATATCTAAAAGCCGGTGGATAAACTTATAAATCAAAACTAACCACTTTTGCTTTTTTTTTATTATACGAAACTTTGTGAGTCCTTGCAGATGTACGGGTAAGCATCTCCAACAGTAGGAGTTATTTTTTTAGCTAAATCATCTAAAAGTTAAATTTAGTTCGTAAATTATTAGTTTTTGCTCCAGCAGTGTTAGCCAAACTAAAAAAAAAAAAAAGAACATGGAGTGTTTAGCTTTTTGTTATTTTCTCTTTCCTCCCTAGCTATATTTAGATAGAAATTTTAGTAAAAGCCAAATTTGACTTTTATATAGCTATTTTGCTGGAGTGTTTAACTACAGCTAGTCGGAGATGGCCTAAAAGGGTGGTTATTAACAATACATTGCACCCTAAAGCATAAGGTACCACAGACCAGCATAAGGTGTTTTTCACATGCAAATAACTCATTGTTTTTTTATTGTTCACAAATTTACAATATCAATTTCAAAGTAACAAAAAATGAATTTGGCACTATTCTAAATGAGTGCTATCATGCGATAAAATTTGTACAATTTTGTACGTGAGTACTGGATAATAATTTTTTAAAAGACATATACAATACTATAATCGATGATGCCTTAGTTTATTTATTTTGGCATTGAAATGGATTTAGCGAATTGAGTTATTAGAAAAAAAAAAAAAAACCTTAATCCACATTCTACACCCTATTAGAACTAATGTTAAAGATAAAATTGAGACTTTTTAAACTAACACAAATGCAAAAGCTACTTTTCACTTAGTGTTTGTGTTAGTTTTTCTAAAAAAACTTATAAATACGCATAGTGAAACTTATCCTCATATCTAAAATTCTCTAAATGAATATTACTAAAAATTGAAGGAATCGAGCGCATAAACATAGGTTCAAAAGACACCACCTAGAGTGGTAAGGTTGGTCGAGCGGACTAGCATGGAACTCCCATGTCTAGCGTTAAGCGTTCGAGTCCTAACTCCCGCTATTTTTTGGCCAGCAGGTTTGAGGGGCTTTCTGGTTTGTGTGCTTGCGGTTAGGGATTAGTCTGGCTTTGCTGGGTACTCTCGTGGACCTCGGTTTGAATATTGACTGGGTGGGTGCGTTACCAACTCGTTAACGTAACCAAAGTGGCTTGTTACCTCAACCCCAATAAAAAAAAAAAAAAAAAAACTCAGGTTGAGAATAAGTATTCTCTTAACCAATGACATGAAAAATTTAGGGTGTATATAAACATTTATGAATTGTTGATTAAGGTCAGTTAACTCTTCTCATCATTTCTAGCTATGCATGCGCTCTTAACCGCCAAAACTATATGTTTCTTGTGAGGTCATCTACTAATAATTTTTGCTCTTCACCAGAAAATAATACAGGATCTCGAATGTAAAATAAGTATTTTCTAACCACCCCAACTACATATCAAGTTGTCCACTATACATCATCATGCTAACATGTTTAGTAGTGACTTTTTCTGCATCCCCTTCCTTGTTACTATTAGCAAATCTCACATCTTATGTGTGAGAGGGTGACAAAAATTGCGTGGGATGCACACAATAATCTTAGGAGGAAAAGGTCCAAAGGAGGGGATCTTCACGTGTGAAACTTTTCTAAGAAAGTAATTTCTCTTTATTAATCTCCCCATTAATTTGTAACCGTCATTTCAATTTACTATGGTAATGTGAAAGCTTTATAATTGCCAGGTACAGATTTGTTGGTTTTTTCTTCTTTTGGGATTCCCCTTTCCTCTAAACGTAAAGTTTAGCTTTTGTAACTCCAACTACGCCAATAACTTAATTGCATTAACCAATTCCATAAAGAAAGGCTTTTTAGTTTCTCTTCGGAAGAAACCTTAGCTTAGTCTTCAAATATGTGAGTGCAGTTTTGTAGTAGGTGAAATCTCATGGCATGCTTTGAATTCGTGGACCCAATCATCACCATCATCCATTCATCACCATCATCATCAACATTACTCCATGTTATCCAAATAGCAACCCTAAAGTCAGTTCCTACCCTTACCTAAGTGTTGTTCACCAATCTAAACATGTAATCGTTTCTGAAAATATACCCGAACTTGAACGCACTCTTACAAAACTTCAAAGAAAATCAGTGATAAATTCACGAACAACGTTGTTCTTACCAAACAATTTGATATGTTATGTAGGGATGGCAATGGGGTGGGTTGGGGATGGGGATCAGAATATCATCCCCATCCCCGGGGTAATTCTTCACCTCCATCCCCGCCCCAATCCCCAAGAAAAATATATTGGGGATTTCCCGTCCCCATCCCCACTGGGGACGAAGTCTCCAAACCCGCCCCAAATCCCCAATAAGAATTTAAAAAATAGAATAATTTTTTTTCTCATATTGCCTTTTTTAAAATCAAAATTTACAACAAGTAAAATTAAAACATGATTAAATTCATAAATCATAATTTGGTGAGTGCAAAAGTCAAACACCATTAAAGTAAAGTAGTAAATGTATATATTTGTGATTTATATTATAAAAATAAATATATATATATAAATTATATATATATATATTTAATTTATATATATATATATATATATATATCATTGGGGCGGGTTTGGGGATGGAGATCATAATACCATCCCCGCCCCATCCCTGATCTTAGATAGCGGGGATTGGGGATCCCCATCCCTATTCCCCATTTGTTCCCGAATTCTCCCTCATTTGAGGCGGGTATCCAATGGAGCTCCGCCCCGCTGGAGATTTTTGTCATCCCTAATGTTATGTTACCAGATAAGTAACATTAGAGATTCCGCTGACTAATGTAATAACATTTTATTTCCCACACTACTTTTAAATGTATAGACTTTTATTTAAATACACAATTAAATTTGACTGATTCACAGTACGACGTACTATCGGGTATAGATAACATTACTCCAATTAATTTTGAAATATTGCTCCCCACCCTAAAAAGAAAAGTCCAATGCATATCAAAGACCTATTCTATATGAAACCTCATAAACCATATTCCCCCCCTTATTGTGCGCTTGTCAATCTCAATTTGGTTGACCCAAAATACAATATTAGGTTAGGTTAGGTGATTAACTATACCTAGATTGTATTTTAATTTTAAATTGTCAGGTATAACAGATCAGGTCATACTCAGAGCTTTTATGCTAAAAAATTATTTCATTTTTCTACGAATGCAAATTGCATAAAAAGGGAGTTATGGTCATCTCTTTCAATATTTCTTAAAAGAATGGTTAAGGTTAGGGGAATCCGTAATTAATGTCTATGGGCTGGCCTAGAACATGGATTTCATTGTCATCCTTTAATTGTCATTCACTCTCTGATTTTTCATTTGCACAGTTTTATGTTCTCTGAATAAGAAAGGGCACCCCCACATGGTAAACCAGAGAGAACAAGAGGAAGAAGAAGAAGAATAGAACAAGTACCATGCCTTCTTTTGCCACCTTCAATACTTCCATTTTTCTTCAACCATAGGCAAACCATATCCAAAAACGTACCCTCTTGCCTCTCCCAACCCCAAAACGCAGCTGTCATACAGATCTCCCACCTTGTGTTTCTTCATTTCTGGGATTTGATTTCTACACCCAAATGAGGAGTATAGCTACTTGTTACAATGAACATGCTATCAAGGTATCAGATTCATATTGTTCAGGGCCTTCAAACAGAGCCTATGTGACCCCTAAGTCGACTCCTTCAATCCCAAATGAAGTTACATGCATATACAAAACCAAGCTCTTGAACCACCAGCGGCTTTTGATCACTCTAACTTGGTACAACAGAATTTCAGGCCAAGGACTCATTGTCAATGTGGACGAGTACAAAATGAATTCCTCCTCCTCCTCCTCATCTTGGGAATCAAAATCATTGTCGAGTTCGAATTCCCAGAGACTGCAGAAGGAAAAGGGTACCAGGACATTCCAATCCTGCAATTTAAAGATAGAAGTGTTTTGGGATTTCTCCACTGCTGATTATGACAATGGAGGACCAGAGCCAACAAATGGATTTTATTTATTGGTTTTGGCAGACTCAGAACTTGGTCTGATCCTTGGGGACAAGATAGAAGAAGTGCTGGACCTGAAGAAGTACAAGACTATCATTTCACAGCAGAAATTCTCATTGGTCTCCAGGAGTGAGCATGTCTCTGGTAATGCAGTGTATTCAACCAAGGCTCAATTCTCTGACTCGGGAATAGCTCATGACATTCTGATTAAGTGTGACAGAGACGACGAAGGAGGCTCGAAAAGCCAGGTGCTAACGGTTTCAATTGACAAGAAGAAGATTTTTCAGGTGAAGAGGTTGAAGTGGAATTTCAGAGGGAACCAGGCAATTTTTTTAGATGGTTTGCTGGTGGATTTGATGTGGGACATTCATGACTGGTTGTTCAACCCAAAATCTGGGCGTGCTGTGTTCATGTTCAGGACTAGGAGCGGATTGGATAGCAGGCTTTGGCTGGAAGAGAAGGTTCTTGAACACAAGGGACAGGACAGGCCGGAATTCTCCTTGTTGATCTGTGCCTGTAAGAGCCCTGACTAGTCATTTTTCTTTCATATCTTTCTTAGGGAGCAGAAAAGATTTATAATTAACAGTGACTTTATGAGTTCTTGTTTGGTTTTATGGGTTTTAAACCTGAAAGATATAATGGTTAATCTTCAGGTTTTATAGGGAGCTATATGCTTTACTTGGGTTGGAAAACTGTATAGAATCAAAGTTTACAGGAAACATTTCTGGCATTAAAATCCTCTCTCTCTCTCTCTCTCTACCCTTCCAAGGCAAAGCTTAGCTTCATTATAATCTGCTGGGATGGACAACAGATTGAACTTGTTTTCCTATTTGGTGATTATTGGTCTGGATTGAGGCTTATAAGAGACTTGGCTTTTGAAAACCCAGGGGACAAGCATTGCCCATTTTAGGAAGTAGCTACTAACATTTAACATGACATTGTGGCGTACACATTTTTTATGGGCTGCCATTATTACATTGTTTTTTGCATGAAAGTCGAAGATTTAATTCAGAGATAGAATGGAGGGAACTAGAGCAAGTCATATTCTCAATTTAGGGTGAATGTCAAGACAAAAGCAAATTCCGGCATAGGTATTGGATTGGTTTGAGCCGATCGACCATACTTTGGTGTACACCTAGATCTGAAATCATCCCTCCAATTGGTGCGAACCAAAGACAGTCTTTCTTGAATAGGTTCAAGCCGCTATTGTTCTTTTGTTGAACACCTTCAACCCAAGTGAGGTACCTTTTTGATACTTATACGTAGGCTATAAGGGTTTAAGTCATGTTATTTCATGTTCGGTGTCGTATGTTAGTATCAAGTATTAGTTTGGACCAAGCTGCAGACTTTTAAAATGAAATTAGTTGAGGGCGAAGGATAGGGACTATACTTTTGTGGGGGTGGGATATGATTAATGTGGCAATAGCCAATAGGGCAGACGGCCAGTCAGGCTTTGTGTCTAGCTAGATTCATTATTATCTGTTGGGATGGATAACAGATTGAATTTGTTTTCCTATTTGGTGATTATTGGTCTTATGGATTGAGGCTTAAAGAGACTTGGTTTTTTAAAACCCAGGGGACAAGCATTGCTCATTTTAGGAACTTAACATAACATTGTGGCATCTTGTCAAAAAAAAAAAAAAAAAAAAAACATAACATTGTGGCATACACATTTTTTAAGGGCTACATTATAACATTGTTTTTTGCATGAAAGTCGAAGATTTAATTCAGATATAGAATGGAGTGCAGATGGTAACAAAAAGATTATAAGGAAACTAGAGTAAGTCATATTCTCAATTTATGGTGAATGTCAAGACAAAAGCAAATTCCGGCATAAGTATTGGATTGGTTTGAGACGATCGACCGTACTTTGGTTTACACGTAGATCTGAAATCATCCGTTCAATTGGTGCGAACCAACGACAGTCTTTTTTGAATAGGTTCAAGCCGCCAATGTTCTTTTGTGGAACACCTTTTTGATACTTATACGTAGGGTTGGGACTCTGAGACAGACCCCCAACTATAAGGGTTTAAGTCATGTTATTTCATGTTCGGTGTCGTGTGCTAGTATCAAGTATTAGCTTGGACCAAGCTGGAGACTTTTGAAATGAAATTAGTTGAGGCCTTGAGGGCGAAGGATGGGGACTATACTTTTGTGGGGGTGGGAATAATGTGGCAATAGCCAATAGGCAGACGGCCAGTTAGTCTTTGTGTCTAGCTAGTTTTGTTACTAATCACCCTAGTCCGGCCATGTTATCTATAATTAATGGTGTTAGAAGACGGTTACTCTTATGTCTAGTTTTGTAACTAGTCCGGCAAATTTATCTATAATTAATAGTGTTAAAACACTTTCTCAATAACAATGGTGTATTTAGTTATATCTTATCCCAAATGTTCAATTGCATATAACGGTCCATATATTTCAATTTCACAATTAGTTTCTTGGTTATTTTGTAGTTGCCAACTTTATATAACTTTGTAATAGATCAACTTGCTCACTAAAAATACTTTGGTTATTCGACGTGATAATGATAAAATGACCCAAATTTCAAATATTTTTAATCAAAGGTTACAAATTTGCAAAACACAAAATAAGTAGATACCTAATTACTTGCTAACCACAATACATGCATGAATCATAAAAGGCAACAGTGGATCCTTATTATTCCCGTGTCACTTGTGTCATTTTCGGGTCATATTCTCGCCTCATGTCAAGAAGTATGACCTTTACGGCCAAGAGCTCAATGAATTATGTTTCTCTCCTACGGCCTCTAAGATCTAACCTCTAACATAATTTGGTTACCCAGCTCCTGGCCTCTAAGTATGCTGGCTCCACCCTCTGAAGTGGTGAACTGCTGATGTTTCCATGTATCTTAATGTAGTCGAGTATATATAGAGATGGATAGGTGCATGAAGATGACAGACTTAAACATAATACAGGAACAAACGTCCAAGACTGGCTACCATTTTCGCCGATTTAATTTCAGTGCAAGATTGCAAGTGGTTAGGTCCAGCCTCACATGTGCCAATAAATTTAAGTCACCATCTCATTAACAAGTGTAATGGGATTTATTAGCCCAAGGATTTTTCTTCTTGTATCATACAAGATTTTTAGTAGTGGTGTTCCATCGAATCACTCATTTCTGTTTGTTGATAAACCGAAGGAAAAAGTTTGGCTAAGATTTGATCGAGTCGGTTAGCATGAACGAATTTGATTCGATTTTGAAAGGATAAAAATTAGTCTAGAAGTTGAAAGCAGAAATCTTAAAAAGTTAAAACCAATTGCTAGAGCATCTCTAATCCACATCAAAAGAGCTTATGTTGCAATCGTAATCGAAAAACTAACAATGCACAATGTTTACTGTTTACACATGTCCCAGATTTTTCAATCGATGCACGAAGTAATGTCATATCTCATCTAAATCCTCGGTTTTGAAAAATTTGTTGCAAGTCTACTTATGTACAATGTGATTACAACTTACTAGATCAAATTTTTAAGCCAGACAGTTCCTCAAGGAATGCCTAAAGCTTTATAATTGTTTGATTGCTCGAAAAATTGTTCCCAACAATCTTCTAAGACCTATGCTACTTTGGTGATCTTAGAAATGCTAGAGAACTTTATGGTGAAGCAATTTGACTAGGGTTTCTTCTAGGAATGCCATGGTTGATATGGTTGGTTGGTAATGTAAATGTGTTGATGGTTTAGGTGAAGGACTTGGTGTTCTTGTAATGTTGATTGTGGGCTACTGAGACCCAATGAATTTGTGTAGTTCCTATATGTTTGTTCATAGTTGAAGGGAATAGAGCTTCATGGGATAGATTTGCTGCTCGAATTTGTGCTACTCCTATATATAAATTCTTCATCACTTTATTTTTTATTTTTTATCGAGATCACATGATATCTTTAAATACTTTCTAGGTCCAAAGACTAGTCCGTGTCAGAGGGTCATTTCAAAAACATTTCCTCCTCTTTGTTGCCTCACCAGCCCTTTATTAAAAGAAAAAAGAAAAAAAGATTGAGATTTAAACTCCAATAAGCATCAGCAGTATTCGAACTCGGGTGTAGGGGTTCCACACCTAAACACTATTACCAACTCGACCACCTCTGGTGGTTAAATTCTTCATCACTGGATGTGTTCACCTGATTAGTTACTAACTGTTGTAATTAAATTTTAATTTTGAATTCATTTTGTTTTTCATCATTAACCGCCTGATTTATCATGATTTCTCTATCAGTTATTCACCGGTGAACACCACTCATTTTTTGCTTGTTTGTTCATACTTTAGTGCATACTTATCCCATGAAATAAAGTAACAGATTATTGGTGGACAACAACAATTCTACCTTGGAGCCCGGAAGAAATAGCTAAAATTTGACTAAAGAAAAAGAAATAATTAAAACATAAAATGGCTCAAAGCTTGCATTTTCTTAAGGGTGGTTCAATTTGAATCTTCAAATTTGATATTTGGACCTCCACTTTTTTTTCATTGGTTTTTAAACATTGTCAACTCATATGAAAAGACAAATAAGAAGAAAGAGAGAGAAAAAAAAAAAAACAAATACTTCTTTGACCTTCCCCATTAATACAAGTTACCTAGAATAATTAAGTAAAAATTAATTATTATACATGGCTCCCTCATTTGATACAAAAGTAAATTCAAAACAATCTAATTTGAAATTTTCCTAAACTAAATTCGTTGAATACTTTGGTATAGTTATTACTAATTAAGATCCAAAATCAACTCCTTTAATTATATATATTTTTTTGAAGAATATTATGTCAATATATTAATAATAGGACTAAATTCAGTTTAGTCCCTTGAACTTTAGGGCTAAAATCACTTTGGTCCCTGATTTTTTTTTTTTAATCACGATGGTCCTCGATCTTCCAAATTGCATCAGTTACGTCCAAAATTTGAAATTGGCTCGAAAGATGACGTCACTTGCTGAGTTGGAGCGGACATAGGGCCTCATTTTTCAGCCTTTGACCCATAGTTTGGACGAAATGTCCAAACTACCCTCGTCACCCATTGTTTCCCTATCAGTCCAGTACACTTCTCTCTCTCTCTCTCTCTAAAATTCCCGATCCTCTCTTTCGTTCTCTAAAATTCCCAATCCTCTCTCTGTTCAATTCCCAAACCCTTATTGCTACACTTGTTCTCAGAAATTCAAAGGTTGTCTTTTCTCCGACGATCTTGGCATTTGACGATGGCGTGAGAGGAGGAATTGGGTCGCTGCTGAAGATGAGATCTTCAAAACTATCTGATTGATCTCAACCTCAAAATCACCGCCGCCGAAGACGAGATCCTAGCCCTAGCCCCTCCTCCTCAATCCAATCCCAATTCCCAAACCCTAGCTCCCAATTCGACCAAAGAGGCCGATTCGTATGGTAATCCTAGGGTTGGCTCTGTGCAGACCAGAGAGGGTAAGAGGTCGAAGATTTTTATTCATAAATTGATTCCTGATTCTGCAGCCTCTGATTTCAATCAAAGAGGAAAGCAATATAGCGGCTGAAGCTCATCAAGAATCTAAGCAGCTTGTCCGGGAAGCTCTCAATACTCACTAGTTTAAGCTCTGCTCTTTTGGGTCTGATGGGTCGCCGCACTTCCCCCTCCGGCCAAAGATGGTGAGCTCAGATTTAAGGGAAGTGGAGGTTCTTTACAGACTAAGAAGGTTGGTCCTTCATTTTAGAGTGAAAATCTGCAATAACCATCTCGCATTTCAAGTTTTTGTTGGAAAATTTGATGAAGAAAGTAGCCCAAATTTGGGCCCTATGAATTTTTGGGTTATTTTTGCAACGTTTCTGTTTCTGCATTGAAACTTATAATAGAGTAAGTTGATACAATCAGCATTATTTGGTAGAGAAATAGTATGAATTTGGGTCTACTATCGTTCTTGTTGTACTATTTTGGATTGAAAATGTGCTATACCTATCTGGTAGTTGAAGTTTTTGTGGTTAAGTTTGTAAAAATAGCCAAATTTTGTAATTTGAAGCAATGTACGTTGTCATATTCTGGAAATGTTATGGTAATGTTAATTCTGGTAAATTTAAAGGATTAGATTAGGATTTGCACTGGAGAAGATGCTAGGAGGGAGGGGGGGGGGGGGTTTGGAGTGGGGCGGTGGCGCTCTACATTAGGGTGGTCAGTTGAAATTGGAGGTTGTCGAGATGGAAGGATAGGATTTTGATTGGAAGAAGAAAGGTGGGTTTGGAATTGGGGAGGTAAGGGGAAATGTCCATTTTACCCTTCTCGGCGGGTGAAAGGCTAAAAAATGGGGCCCTATGTCGTCTCCAACTCAGCAAGTGGCGTCACCTTTCGAGCCAATTTCAAATTTTGGACGCAACTGATGCAATTTGGAAGATCAAGGACCATCGTGATTAAAAAAAAAAAGTCAGGGACTAAAGTGATTTTAGTCCTAAAGTTCAAGGGACTAAACTAAATTTAGTCCTTAATAATACTTAGGCCAGAAAGGACCATTACATATCCTCCCTCTACCGTCTACGGGTAGATAAAGAGTTTGTAGTAAACCACCGCGATACATAAATTAGATCTGATCATTTGACGGTACCAATGCTCACTTATTCAAGAAAGCCTATAAACTATGTTACCAAAGACAAGTAAATAGGCTAAGTTCAAAAGCAAATAAACTAAACTTTCTCCTTGCTCTTAGGGCTTGGAGGTTTGCTAGGGCAGATTACACTTAGCACTTCTTCAGCAGATACCTTTTCAGTCTTGGAAGGATTTTTGTTCTTCGACCCCAAAGGCCTACCCTTCTTCTTCTTGATTGGCAGCGTCTGCTCTTTTGGGATTGTACCCTCTTTGGGAACTAGAACTCCTTCTGGAGCCTCAACCAAACCAAGAGATTTAGCAGAGAATTTGGTGTGGAACTCTGGGAATTTTAGCTTCTTTGGTATCATAGCTATACCCTCTGATGTTTCACCTAGCAGAAACTTGAGTTTCTTTGGGAAGGAGAAAGGGGAAGCTGGCCTGCTGCACTTCAAATCCACTGATACCTCCTCAAAAGGTATCAGAGCTAGGGCATCCTTGCTAGTACCCTTAGTTCGATCAGCTAGAGTCTTCAAACCTGTGTTTCAAATAACAATTGGCTTTCGAGGCTTGTTGCCATCATAGGAGCCAAACAAATTACGTGCTACAGAAGATAATAAAGGTGTTTACACACCCTGGAATTTGAATGCGCCATTGACAAACTTATTTTAGCAAATCCCATGAATGATTTTGGCAATAGGAGACGCACCTGGTCTGTCTCCTTAGAAGGCTTACACGGTGAGACCGCCTGACAAACACCTTGGGCATGGTATATTAGATTACACTTCCTGCATTTACCAATCAAGTTCTTGAGAAAGAAATCTATCTCAGCCACGACACTAGGAGCAATCTTGAGGGCCATTTTCTGGAAGAAAGGTTTGGAGATTTCATGTGCTACCCGAACCCTAATCTTACCAGAGTTGTCAAATGGCTTTTGATCTAACTCTTGGTACGTCCCGACCATGGAGGCCACATTCATGATTGTCTGTTTCTCTTCTAGAGCTGGTAGGATGTTATTGATTCTCACCCAAAAGTACAGGGTGTCTAGCGGTACCAATTGAGGAGCAATAAAGCCATCATAGTCTTGCATGATCACAAGAGCTTTGTTGAAATACCACGACCCCCCTCTGAGTACCTTGTTTCAATCCTTTCGATGATGGAAAGAGAAGATATACTGGTTTGGAGGCGATCTTGCACCTTGAACGAGCCATCTAGCACCCAAATACGTTGAAAATGACATTGCAGATCCATAGTGTTGCATGCTTTCCTCGTCAAAGGACGAGTCAACAAGAAAGCTTGGGATCCCCGCTTGGTGGATTTGCCAGTCATGTGGGAGATATCAACAATATCGCCCTGGCCAAAGCCAGAGAGGCGGCAAAAGTGGCTGTGACATCCTCGATGGAGCCCATCTTGTAGTAGGAGGAGGGCGCCGTAAGCAAATCGTCGCTAGGGTTTCGTTGTTTTTGGAGCGCGGCAGAGAGGCAGCGCCTAGGGTGTTTTCCTATAATTAGATTTAATCAATATGTATGTGTGTGTTTGTGTATTTGATGAAATCAACATATATTATTTATTTGAGAACCAAAATATTTTTCATATTGCAAAAAAAGAAAATAATAATAATAAATTTGGATTAATTTTTTTATTTTTTATTTTATTTTTATAATTGTCTACTGTTTCTGGTGGCTTTCTCCGGGTACCTCACACAGAATGCTATACCGTCTGGGGTACCGATCCAACTCCTAAATCCTGTATCAAGAACACAACGTTAGAGGGGTAAACCGTACCGGACGGTTTACACCTCTCCGATGCCTGAGTGAGAAACTAATAGATGTGTATCAAGTAAATAGTGGACAAAGGAGTTATTATCCGTTAAAGGTGGTTGTGCTAATGTCTTTATACTCGAGCATGGGAAAGGAGTCTCCCTTATCTTCGATGTGGGACACAGGTTGTTCTTCTGATGCCATATCAGCCCTCTTGTTGTGTAAATAGATGGGCTGTGCTGACCTTGTCCCGGGCCCTGGGTGCCCGGGGTGGCATCCCATATGAGCCCCGCCATGGTGGGTCGTGAACCCGGCCCATGGCATAGTACTTGGGAGTACCGATGGGGCCCAGCCGATAGTGCCAAACTTAGTTGAGACTTCCCCAGTATGTACATCTACTTTTTCGGCCCCTCCAAGAATCAATATTTGGTTCTGCCACTGGATGAAAGTACAGCAATAATGTAGGCAGCTCACTTACAAATTAATAACAAATTTTTGAAGATACAGATTTAATCGTTCAAGGGTGTTATGGTAAAATTAAGGAGGTATACTTAGCTTTTTTAATATTCGAAAAAGTGAATTGGAGGTTTAGAAGTATGAGAGGTCCAAATATAAAATTTAGAGGTCTAACTAGAATTGAGAATTGCATAACATTAAGAAGAAAATTTAAATACACATTCCTATTATTTTATATTTCAAATCAAATTTTATAGGTAGGTTAAATTATCAAAACAGACATCTATGTATTAGAAGAATTTTTTTTTTGAATTGTGCCTATGTTCTTTTCAGAAAAAATAAAATAAAAAAAATATATATACCAAAATAGACATTTGGATTTTCTTTTTGGACAATAACATTTAGTATTTTATTGTAGAGTTCTTCCATCCATACCTCTATTATTTGTATTTGGACCTCCTGCAATATTTTTACCACTATACTTCTAGTTTTTCCCTTATTGGTTTCTCTCTACACCTCCCTTCCTAGCTCCACTATGATCTGCAATCTGCACCCATCAGCATCTTCATCCAAAAAGGTTTCTACGCACCCTAAATGATAGTTTCATTGCTCAAGTTGACTCCCCTACTTCTATAGAAGCAATCTCAAGGGCCTCAACAACATCTTGTGTCATTTAAAGGGGAATATGAAACAAAATTATATTTTGGAAACCTAGAAGAATTCCAAATGAAACAGCACAACCTATGCAGCATCTATTTGTCTATTTTATTTCAGTCATTAATTTGGACCATTTATATATCTATTGCCAATATTGTATTAAACACGTATGAGATCAGTAATGAGCTTGCTTGTTCCTCAAATTGGGTGTTAGGTATTATCAATGTAACAATGTTTATGAACTTGAAACATAGAATTTTGGTAATAGAAAATCTTTAAAATGTACTTTGTTTGTATGAGAGAGAGAGGGAGACGCTACCAACTGGAGGTTTTTTTTTTTAGCTTAATTATATCAAGGGTAAATTAGTCTTGTGAAATGTTCAAAAATTGCAATAGGTCCAACTACCGATTTTGGAGGTATGAATATAACTTCTATTTATTTCATTAGTTTTTTTAAATATGTAGTTTTCGTTGTGCAGACTATATTGAACAAGTAGTGCATGTTCATCTTGCAGGCCATATTGAATAATTAACATTCCTATTTATGTGTGTGTGTGTGTACACACTCAGACGCATACTGCTACTCGGTATTCCCTGGGTATTCTCTAGGGTTGGACTGACATTGAAATTGAGAGTGACTCCACGCTACTTATTGCAACCCTAAAATAGGAGGGAGATGATTTTTCTGAGGTAAGTCGAGTTTTGGAGGATTGTAAGTCGTATTTGATGGCTTTTCAATCCATCCAAATCTGACATATCTATAGAGAAGCAAATGTTGTTGTAGATCTTCTGGCACACTTAGCTAACTTATTTGTTTTAGATGGTGTTTGGTTAGAGGAGACGCTTGCTATTATTGTGGATTTCTCTACAAGGATTATTGTCATTTGTATTCTGAGGCACGAGGTACATGTTTTATGTCCCCCTCGTTGCTCAATTATTCTATAATAAACTGAACTGGGCCTAGAGCTGAGCCTCCCAACTAGGCAGGTTTCCAAACCCTATTAAAAAAATAAAATACATACTACTACTAGGCACTAGCTTATGAATTTTAAAGGACTTGCAAATGTTCGAATTTTTTTTGTTGAATTCTAATTGATTGGTCATAATGGTGTTAGGATATAGTAGTAGCTATATACAAATACAGCACCAATACATTTGATTATAAATTGAACGATGATAGACCAAAATTTCCAGAATCAGCAAAAATAGAAGAAAATAAAAACGATTCGTATTTAGTAAAATATTATAATGAGAAATTAAATGGATGATATATTGAGTAAGAGTTTTTCTACTTGAACCTCCAAATTTGCTCACTTGACCTCTATGCTTTTTACACCTCTTATCAAATACTAAATTTACTCACTAAACCTCACTAAACTTCCTCAAACAACCTCACTCATATAATTTGCAAACAAATTATTATCTTTAAAATAAAAAATTTAGTCATTTCAATGATTTAATCACTCTATAAATCTTAACTAAATATACATTTCTTAATCAAACTTGAGTTTTAAAAATTAATGTCTAATCAATAAGAAAATGCCATGAACTATTATGTTTTTAAAATTTTTTTTTCTATTTTAGCTGTGAAAAAAAAATGAAGAAATCATTTGTTTTTATTCTCAAAAAAAAAAATCATTCGTTTTTTAATGTTTTTTTTTTTGCAAATATAATGGATGTCATAAATCATAAGAGGATTTATTTTGTTTTCCCACAGCAATATGCGTTCAACATATATATCATACATTTTTATGTCACATGATCTTAATCATATTTTAATTCTTATTAAATATATATTATATATGAATGCTTTAATGAGTATGTACTAAAATTGGAAAATGAAAATAGATAAGGAATACTATCTAATATTATTGAATTGGAAAGTCTACATAAAATAAATATAATATTTTTTGGGTATAATTATTGTCCTTAACAGTCATTTTATAGTAGGTTATGTATGTCATTTAATAATTCATAATAGAGTGATGTCAAGTGAGCAGATTTGGAGGTCCCAATAGAAACTCTCATTGAGTAAGAGTGTGTATTTAAAACTTCTCTAATATTAAACCGTTGAAATGTTTACTACAGAGGTCCAGTCAATACACGTTTGAAATGCATGAAACATAAATGGCTCGAAGCTTATGAGCTAAAAGTTCAATATATTGTAAAGGAAATTATTTGGTTGTTCATCTCAATCACAAAGTCAAATCCAAATTTATATCTTCCTCCTTCTTCCCTCCATGGGCTTTGAGACCTTCAAGTTTTTTGGCCTCATCAGCATGTGGCATGAAGTGTCTACTTTGTGAGTGTCCAACTGCAACATCTTTAGATTTTTTACTTTCTTTATATGTTACCTGTTACAAAATCATTTAGTTTTTTTTTGGGGCTAAATACTAGTTACTATCCTGTGGTTTAGGTCCAAAATCAATTCAGTCCCTAGACTTCTAATTTCATCAAAAACACCCCTGCACTTTCAATTTTGATCTAATAGGTCCAATTCGTTAATATTCTGTTATGAGTTCAAGTTATAGTTGGATTATTTGTTAAAAAACTATTTATTTTATAGTAGGACTCACTCCTAAATTGACTATGCAGGCTACCTCGACACCACATCATAAAACATAGGCCATATATGAGCCACATTAACAAGTTAAATAACTTCAATTATTGGAAAATAACAAATTGGACCTATTATATCAAAATTGAAAGTGCAGGGGTGTTTTTGATGAAATTAAAAGTTTAGGGACTGAATTGATTTGGGACCCAAACTACAGGGTAGTAATCAGTATTTAGCTTTTTTTTTTTTTAGAAGTACTAATTCTAAATGAATACATATCCAATCTTTATGAGCAGCGTTAGCTGACCATGGATCGTCAACCTAGAATTATCTCGTCAATAATATACTAATTGTTCACTTATAATAGTTAACAATAATCCATTTAGGTATGGGAGTATCAAGAGCCACTTCTGTCTTACTTCTCTCTAGGGTTTCAACGCTTTAGGGTTAGGGTTTCTTTATGTGAGAGAGTTTCAGCGAGATTTCAAGTTTCTTCGTACCATGGAGGACATTGACGCAATGGTAGCACGATTAGCGTCGTCTTTGGTGTTGGCAGAGGGGAAGAAAGCAATGGATCTAAGGCCATCCAAAGGCAAGGGTCTATGTCAACCGGAGGTATATATGGTTGGCAAGTTGCTCACAACTTGGGAGTATAGGAAACGATCTTTTTTGGGGATCTTTCAATCTGTATGGATGTCGATGGGGATCTTAGGGTGGAGTCGGCAGCAAGGGACCAGGTTCTGTTCACATTCTTGGATCTGGTGGATCGCGCTTTTTTTTGGTATGGCAGCCTTGGGGTTTCAACTGAGCCCATGTAGCAATGGCAAAATATGATGGTATTGAACTAGTTGAACAGGTGCTATTGCAATGTTCTTCCTATTGGGTTACACTGTTGGATGTGCTGCTGGTGTTCAGATCTCAAAGAGTGATGCGAATGATTGGCAGCACCATTGGTGATATGAAGGAGTGGAAAATGCCAGCTTTCTGGCAAGAGGTGTTTTGGGTCAGGGTGGAGATCGAGTCTTCCCAGCCCATACTTTCTCAACTCCTTTTTCTGTTGGAAGATCGAGTAGAGGTGCTGGTTCGGTTCCGTTTCGACAAACTGTTCGGCAGGTGTAACAGGTGCGGATTTGTAACCCCTATGGGGTTACCATGCTTTGGACCGGTACTGGAGGATGGTGTTGGACATGTCAGGCCTCGTTCAGGTGGGCAGAATAGCGGTGATGGTGAGGCAACATTGGCGGTCAGAGCAGGGAAGGCTAGGTCAAATAACAGTTGCCCTACTTTGGTCTTCAAGGCACAGGTTCCTTCTGGGATAGTTGAACCTTTGCCTTCCATGTCTGCAGGCTCATTCCTTCCTCAGAAGACTCAGCGTCAAGTCACCATCTGAGAGATTGAAGAAAACACTAATCATACATCTCCAATTACAGGGAAGAGGAAATGAATGGGTGATGTTTCGGTGTCCCTGAAGAAGCCAAGACTGAGTTTGGCTATTGGTAAGCGCAGTATGAGTTTAATTGAACCTGCTATGAGCAAGTCAAATAAGAAGAAGCATGGTCGACCTACTGGTAGTCTAAACAAGATGCCCTATGGTACTGCTGGTAAGGGAAATAAAAACAAAGATGCAAGTAATGGGAAGAAGAAGGCCTCCAAGGCCCGGAAGAATTTGAATGAGGACTTGGTTAATGCTGGTGACTCCAACCCTAAAGGGAAGGAGTTGGCTCTATTTTAAGGTTATTTACAATTTTTTCAAGTCTAGTGTATGTGATGGTAGCTTCTAGGAGCTTTCTGAGATGTTTCTATGTGTCATTTGTACCACAATTGCGTGCCTGGAGAGCGAGGCATAGATGATTGATCTTTCCTTAGGAGCTAAAGTTATTATAGCATGTACTAGGCTTGCTTTAAGCAAGCGGTAATTTGTAATGATCTGCGATACTTGGGTGAAGTTTTGGTTGTTTCCCCTCCAATATCTTTACCCTTAAGTGTTGTTAGTCTCTGGCCTTTTTATGGCTGTTGATCTATTTATTCTAAGCGACTCTGAAACCGCTCCCAAACCCTAGTCTTCTTCCTCATGGTGGTGCACCCTCTACAACCTTTATTTTACTGCAAAATGATGTCCATTGACGACGTTACAGCGAGCTTAGCTGCATCTCTCGCCCTAGCGGGCTCTGATATCCTTAACATCTTGCACTTGAACTGCTCAAAAGAATGGCCAAACTCTCAGGCTTTTCTTATGGCCAAACCTATGGCAAAGAAACAGTTTGGCACTCAGGATTTGCAGCGTCATTTCCGACGCATTTGGGTCCTCAGTGGAGCCTTCAAGGTCTAAGACAGTACCCAAGGTCGCTTTGTCTTCTCCTTTGATCTGAAACGTGATCGAAACAAGGTTTTAAGGTGAGGGTCGTGGTACTTTAACAGAGCTCCTATTCTGCTACAGCAGTATGATGGCCTGGAAGATCCACTCGCCATCTCCATGAATTTGATCTTTTTTTTTTTGGGTCAAAATCACAGGACTGGAGGCACCAGGTTCATCCCTAACATCCCAATTTTCAGGTTTTTTTTTATCTTCGTTTTCAGAATGGAGCGTTCCGGTTTCAGGGGCTGCAAACACCTCTATTGCCACCAATTGCACGCAATCTATTTGGCAATCCTGCTATGCTCAAGCACCGCTGGCCTATTGTGGTGCGTAATGTTGATCTAAGGTCTACTGAAGAAGCAAATGCCATAGCCTTAGTTCTTGTGGAAGCTGAGTCATCAGCTATGAAAAGAAGCAGGCCTATATGGCCATATACATCCCCAAAGAAACTGAAAATTCTCTTTAGTGAAGGTGAGGCTGCTGCTAGCTCATCTATACAGCCAAAGAAGCTGAAAGTCCCGAAATTCCACACCAAATTCTCTGCTAAATCTTTGGGTCTCATTGAAGCTCCGGGAGGTGTCTTAGTTCTGAAGGAAGGATTGTTCCCTAAGGAAGCTATGCAAGTGGTCAAAGTGGAACAGAAGAAGAAAAGAGGCAGGCCATTAGGGTAAAAAAACAAGAACTCTTCCAAGAGGAAGAAGATTGTAGCTGAAGAGGTGCTTAGTGTGCTATGCCCTGGAAAACCTCCTAGCCTAGTGTTAAGGGTAAGGAGAAAATTTAGTTTTTATTTTCTTTTGAACTATGTTTATTTACTTGTCTTTAGTAACATAGTTTATAGGCTTTCTTGAATAAATGAGCATGTGTACCGTCAAGTGATCGGACCTAACCTATGTATTGCTGTGGTTTATGACAAACTCTTTATCTACCAATAGATGGTAGAGGGAGGATATGTAATGGTTCTTTCTGGCCTGAGTATTAATTTATCAACATGATATTATTTCAAAAAAATAATCCATTTAGGTAAACAACATTTCAAAAAGCATATTTTCATCATGAATTCAATTGCCATATGTTCACCTCTAAAAGAGTTACTTTTGCCACAAACACCATATTGAACAAGTAAATTCGGTCATGAACGAGCTCACCTGTTCTTGTTTTTGTTCAAGTGTTGCCATGTTGAGGACTTCTTTCATTGCTTTATACGATCGAAATCGCTTTTTGGTATGTGGTTCATAGTAATACTGCAATTTTAGTGTTGAGTTATTTTTTTATTTTTTATAACTGAAGAAAAATAGAAACACAACTACAACAAAACTCCTCTAGAAACACTCCCTCTTAGCTTATCCAGATGGAACGTTGGGAAATATATGTTCAGTTGTTGATTATTATTAAAAAAAAAAAGTAATTTTGATTTTGGTAGGTTACATAAATATACCACAAAGGAAAAAGTACAAAATTGGATAAAAATTATGTGGATTATGCATGAGATGACATATAATAATACTAGTATTTCTCCACACATGCTTTGCATGTGCAAGTTATTATTATTATTTTTCAAAAAATAAAAAAGAAAAAAAGTTGGTTATTATAGAGAAAAGAAAATGGGAGAGCGAAAAGTGGGTTGTGGGTACTTTTTTTATATAATTTTTTTAATAAAAATATATTTTGTAAATGTCTTAATTATCCTTGTGATTTAATTAATTCTCAAAGTTTATTAATCTTTTAGGGTCAATTCTGTCAAAATTTTAGATTTTGGCTAACAAAATCTCTTCTCTTAATAATAATATAGATATAACAACATAATTATTAAGGGAAATGAAATCCAACACTTTATATTTTCTTTTAGTACGTATCTTAACATCACATATTTTACAATCCACACAATAAAAAGACAAAACTTAATGGGTAACTTAATATTTAAAAAAAAAAAAAAAAAAAACATAGAGTGTGGATTGTAAAATAGAGTGTAAATTTCACTCCCCGTTGTTAATTTCAAAAATAGGTTAGAAGAATAATGGATAATAGTCTCAATATAGCAATTTCAATCTTGAAACTTGTATATCACTAGAATACGTAACACTAAAAAAGTAATAATACTACTACTTGTCTAAGGATGGCTCTGCATCCCCTAAACCCTAGCCGCCTAGGCTTTGGGAATCTAAGTCGCTCTAAGGTCATAGCCGTGAGTTCTCTGGCCGAACTCCAACGTCGATGTTTGTCGACGAATCTATTGCTCTGTGTCAGAATTTTGTTCTTCGCAAGCCTACTTGTGGGTGACTCTCTCTGGTTCATCCATAACAGATCTGGTGAACCCAGGATCGATAATCATGGTGGAAGATCTCAGATTGCAAAGATCCATAAGTCTTCACAAGAGAAGGTAGGAATGGTGGTCATTCCACCACAAGGCGACAACCGAGTCGACATTGAGGGCTTATCCTCAACACTGTCGTCGACACCGGTATGGACCTTCAGGAACTATTGGGCGCCGTTCAAGAGGTGGAAATCGGGACCGGTACCGTGGACAGCTAGGACGATGCTATTACCGATCGGGACTGTAGTTGCCTATGGCGATGCGCGTATCAATGAGTCACACTTGAAACAAATTTGGACACTATTGCTTCCGTTTGCAGTTGTCACCAAGCTTATGACAGTAGCGATGGCGGTGGTGCAGTTGACTGTCGTAGGTCCGACCTCTGTTTTCAAGGAGTGGGCATCTCTTTTCAGGGTGTACGTCCACAACAAAATGGAGTCAATGGTTTTTGGGGTTTGGCAAAGTTTGGACCAGTATTGGGCTTTGGGTTTTTGGACCCCAAATTGGAAACATTGGATCTATAGGCCCATTTCATGATGAAGTGCTAGGGTGCCTTCTCTTTTCAGGCACCAACAATTTGCAGATTTTAGCCAAGAAGGTGTCTGCTGAAGAGGTCCTGAGTGTACTGTACTCAGGTAGCCCTCCTAGCCCTCGCTTGAAGGGGCTATACTATGTCTTACAATTCTCCATAGTTTATAGGCTCACTTTTAAATAAGTGAGCGATTAGTTCGAATATAGGTGGTCTATTTCTATGTGTCACAATAGATCTCTTACTACACTTTCTTGATCTGTCTAGTCGAAGGCAGCAGAAGGATATGTAATGACCATCTTGGTATGCGTTAATGAAATCCACATTTCTTTCAAAAAAAAAATCTTGAAACTTGTATTTTTTTTTTTTTTTTTAAGGGAACTAGTATTTTCATTAAAAGAAGATATTATTGGAAACAAAATGGTTTTTGTTTCTTAATTCCTATTGATTTACAAACTTTGCACTGCAATTGAAATAAACAGATATACCCTAATTATTGTATGACAGCTTGTTAAGTTGATGTATTTTAATTCTTTTCACAACAAAATGTATATGTAGTATGAATCATTTAATGTAAAAGCATTGTTTTTCTAAGAGTTTCTTCAATTAGCTCCCTATTTGAATTCATTTAACAAAAATTAAGGAGAAGTTAATAAATAACTGAAGGGAAAAAAAAAAGAGTTCCAATCATGCTCTCTAACGTACACTTCCAAGTTCCAACATAGGAATTTTTTATTTTATTTTTAAATGGTAACGTAGGAAAATTATTAGGAGCTCCTAATTAAATCTGAGAAGTGAGAAAATGACTCCCAGCGCTCCTAGTGCATTAATTGAACAAATTATCTATTTAAAATTATATTTTTCTATTTTATAATTTTTTTTTTGTCAATAAGTTTGTTGTATTTAAAAGAAAATGTCTTGATTAACTATCCTGTATTTCCTTTTTAGAGGAGCGCTTTAGAGCTAACCAGTTAAACTTCATATTAAGAAACAAACCATCTTTTAGAACAACTTTTTGATCACATATCGGCATCTCCACTGTTTAGTTTTTAGGTTACTATAAGTAGATCACTTATGCAAATTCTCAGCTAGATTGATGATC
The DNA here is from genome assembly GCF_002994745.2 of Rosa chinensis. Classification (NCBI taxonomy): domain Eukaryota; kingdom Viridiplantae; phylum Streptophyta; class Magnoliopsida; order Rosales; family Rosaceae; genus Rosa; species Rosa chinensis. The sequence continues at coordinate 18,041,026 of NC_037090.1, forward strand.
GTTTGGGTATTCATAATCGTGATTTACTAATTATAAACACGAACGGTTCAGGTTGGACAGATTTGGTTCGTCTATTGATTTGATCTAGTTCGATACCGAAACGATCATCAACTTGGATGAAAATTTGCATAAGTGATTTACTCATACGGACCTAAAAGCTGAAAGGTGGAGATGCCGATATGTGATCGAAAGTTGGTCTAAAAAATGTTTAGCTTCTTAATACTAAACTAACCGGTCAACTCTAGAGCACTTCTCATTCTTTTATATTAAAAAAAATAAGCAACTTATTTCAAAAGAAAAAATAAAATCAAAATATAAGTAAAAAATGAAAAATAAGAAAAATAAACTTAAAATAATCGTATACTTCCATGTTTCTCTCCATCTCGATCCGAGAACTCAAATATTACATTTAAAACAAACAAAATGTTACATTATGGCACCGTGTAAAATTGAGCATGATTAGAACAAGATTATATTCTTGCAGTTTGAGACAAAAAAAAATCCAACAAACACCGAACCTAAGTGTATGTGAAGAACCTAGTAATTAACTTCATATAGTTCTTTAAGAAAAAAAAAAACAAATTAGTTCAATTTCGTTGATGGACTTAAAAAACCAAACCATAAAAAAATAGACTTTCAATATAAAACCAAACCAAACAAAAAAAAAAAAAAATTACACACAAGTGTCATTTTAAAACTTTAATTGGCCATAAGGCCACTTAATTTTTATTGTACATATAAGACCACTTCCATCTTCCATTTATTATTTTCTTGACGATTTTTCCCTCTATACACAAAACAAATAGCCTCTAAAATCAAAACCCCTCTCTCTCTCTCTCTCTCTCTCTCTCTCTCAGCTCCTGACGGCCTCCAACTCCCATTCTCTCCCTCCGTCTCAGCCATGACCATCTCCAACTCTGATTCTCTCCCTCCGTCTCAGCCATGGCCACTGTGCACGAATCACCCACTGGTCCAAGCTGTTCCTCAAGTACCTAATACCGGAGCCCTAGCCCAAATCCAAAACTCCAAATCGGCAGCTTCAAATCTCACATAATCAACTGGATCTCCCAGATTCTTTTGACTGTGCCGTTGTCTCTCTCCGCCGACTCCTATCTCTCGCAGACTTCTCCCACAAATCGACAGTTACGACTTCGTCTCCGGCTTTGAAGGCAAGTCCAACCTCTTCTGGCTGCTTGATACTGGATCTCCAACTCTCTCCTCTTCCTCTCAATTCCATTGACCACATCTCCGTCTCAGGCTCCTCGACGAATCCCTCCATCCACGGTTCCTTCCTCCAAGGCAAGCACAATCGAACGCCAGAGAGTCCAAAGCATAGCGTCGCCGCAGCTGAGAAGCCTCAGCAAGCTGAGGTCGCGGATCCGAACGATGATGTTCGACTCCTAAAACCTCCGATCTTGGCGAGTATTTTCGTCTCTGACCTTTTCAACTTCTAATCAAACGTTTCAGAATTGTGATCCATTTCATTCTCTTACTCTGCTTGTAATTTGACTCGGTGAATTCTCACATTATCATCCTTAATCTCGTGTTAACAAATCATCAGATTAGTTCCTTTGATTGAAATTGTTTCAGTTTGATCTATATTCGATCAAATGATTATCACTTGTTGCCTATGTATCGTTGTAGACCCATTGTGGTTTTCTAATTGGATTACATTATACTTGAGAATTGCTAAAGTTTCTGTTAAGAAGGATTGTAGTTTTATTAAGTTCTTGAGTTGTGTTTGGTTGAAGTTGAAATAGGAAAAATTTGATTCAAGTATTTGAGATTTTCAATTTACAGTTGTTTTGATTTTTTGGAGTAGCTGTTGTATTGCTTGGCGCTAGCTTTTATAGTCGATAGGAGTAGCTTTATTAGTCTCAACTTTAGGGGATAGCTTTTGTTCTACTTAGTAGTAGCTTTTGTTGGTGGTGAGAGTACTTTTTGTTGTTAATGACAATAGTTTTTAGTATTTGTGACAGTAATTTTCTTTTACCTTGCGGGAAATTTCACTGGTGTAGCTTTTATTTTTGGTGAAAGTAGTTTTTGTTGTTGGTGACAGTAGCTTTTAGTGTTGGTGATAGTAATTTTTCGTGTCTCGCCGGAAATCTCACTGGAGTTGCTTTTGTTGCGGGTGAGAATAGCTTTTGGTGGTGGGGATAGTAGCTTTTGGTGGTGGGAATGGTAGCTTTTGGTTTTGGGGAGCGTAGCTTTTATTAGTGGTGGGGAGCGTAGCTTTTGTTGCTGGTGACAATAGTTTTTGTGACCTCGCAGAAAGTCGCCGAAAATCTCACCAAAGTAGCCTTTATTGCTGGTGATAGTGGTTTTTGTTACTGGTGACAGTAGCTTAGGTGACCTCGCCGGAAGTTGCCGGAAATCTCACCCGAGTAGCTTTTATTACTGGTGATAGTAGCTTTTGTGGTGGCCTGAGTTGACCGAAAGTTGGACGGAAACTCACCGGAGTTGACCGGAGACCTCGTCGGAGAGGAGAGAGAATGACTGTTGATTTTGTACTCTAGTGGCATTTATGTAAATATATTAATTTTTAATATCCAAAATATAACACCCTTTTTAATCTAGTGGCCTTATGAGGGAAAAAAACTAGTTGGTGGCCTTATGGCTAAAAACATATTCAAAGATGCACTTATATGTAATAAACCCAAAAAAAAAACATTGGTCCTCACCTTGGGATTTAGATCTAAGGGTAAAAATAAATATTATGAAACCTAAGTTGGTTTAGGTTCTATCTTTAGATCTAGATCCAAGGTTTTTCTGGCACCATGTTGATTACTATGCAAGAGAAAACTACTAGAGATTTATATACATTTTGATGCAGAAAAGATAATAACCAAGCCAAATAGAAAAAAAAAAAAAAGAATTAATTAAACCTTATCAATTTTGCCTTTTTAGGGTCGTTTCCTCTCTTTGACCACCCACCCTTTCGGCAAATCATACAGTACACCATCTATAAGCTTAGAAGTCGTCCCAGTTTCAGTTGGTCGAAATTTTGGTGTGTTGCGTTCCTTCAGATCCATATTGCAAATTTCAATATTTGCTATTCCTTACTCTGCTGCCTTTCACATAAATTTAAAGGCCGGATACTAGAAAAATTAAGTTGCATACATGTATCCAAATCCATGTTTGGAAAGAACAAAATTATATTTCCGACTATTGTGTGAACAACGCAGGTGAAGATGGATTGATAGCAAGAAGGAGAAAAATGCAAACAATACTTAACCTTTGGCCCATTAGTAACTTTCGTACCTGAACTTCAAAAAATATCACTTTGGTACCTGAAGTTCGAACCCCGACCCAACATTAGTAGCTGGGGCTGTTAACTCCCTTACGGCGTTAGTCAACTAACATAACTTGAAGGACATATAAGTAATTTCAATTTTTTTAATTTTATTTTTATAAATTTATTTCCACGCACTCTATTCTTCCTCCTCCTCTCTATCTCTCTGCTAATTATGGTTGATTTGGATTGGAAAGCAAAGATGGTCTCCTCAGATATACCCAACAAATCCCTTGGACTCTCCAACAAGCTCCACCACCTCTCCATCCCCATATCCAGTTCGACATTTCCACTGTGCCGTTGTGGTGCAGGAACCGGATACCTGGTCGGAGAGTTTGCAATCGTTAGGCGGCGAGGCTGTGAACCCATCAGAGGTTTGGGATTCCGGGAGGTATGGATTCGGTACAATCGCAACAGAGAAGAGTTTCTTGTTCATAAAGACTTGTACTTAGTGTCTTGGTGTTTCTTATTTCTTCCTTAAATTTATTCTTTGGTAGAGAAAAAACCAATCCTTGAATTGAATTAGAAGAATAACAACAAGAAGAAGAACCTCCATTGATTATAAAGAAGAACCGTTGGGCGGCGCAACCCCCATGTCGCTATCGCCGTCACAGACGCCGCAGTTGAGCGATAAGTCAGAGAGAGATATGCAAATGAGTTGACTGATTTGTTGCATTAGAATTTTGTTTGATATCCCAAGCTAGGTGTCCTCCATTAATCTTAATTTGGAAATTGGTTGTTGTGGCAGCGAGACCAAATCCAATCCAGTTCTAATAGGTATGGTTCCTCAGAATAGCTCGCTGATATTCAAGGTAACAACAGTTCTATTTGATGCTCCAACATATTTCTCCAGATGCTCCAGCAGAAAGTTCACCATTGGAGTTCAGAGGCTTCTTTGAATCATGTCTTGGCATTTGTTGACAGTCTTGCCTCCGTTGAAGGCAGAGGAGGAGGTGCTGGTTCCAGGTTCTGGGGTGGGTTCGTCTGCCATTGTGTCGCTGAATTTGTTGGTGTGTTTCTCTCTACCTATCTCAGGCAGTGCCTCACGATCAACTCATTCTCAAAGCAAAACCCATGGCTCTTGGTGCTTAATTTTCTATGGGCTACAACCACTTTTCTATAAATTGTCAATGCAAACCCAAAGGAAGAATAAATTGGCTACTATGTTTCTCTTATTCATGCTTTTTGGATTTGGTTGTTGGGCATGAAAGTTTGAAGCTTTTTGATACAAAGGTTGCATCTTGGTTTGAGTATTTTTGGGTTGGTTTTGATGGGATGGAAGCTTCCTCTGATCAGTCCAAGCAGGACCTGGATTATAGTCCTAGAAGCTTGAAGGAAGGATTATAGTCCTGGAATCTATAGGTTGATCTGGAGAGAGGGAAGAAGAAGATAAGAAAGAACAGAGAGAGAGGAAAAAATAATTAAACAAAAAAAATAATCGATTAAGATACAAAGAGACGAAAATACTTTTTGAAATATGACAACTGGTAGTCTCCATAACAGAGTTAAACTGAGTTAACGGTTTTAGGTACTTATGTTGGATCGGGGAGTGAACGTCATGTACCAATCTTACATTTTTTTAAGTTAAGGTACCAAAGTTACTAATGAAAAGAAGGTCGGATATGGTCCGCATTTTTTTCCCTAGCAAGAAATTACTTTAATTTTGTTAATGTCTAGGATTCAGTGGTAGCTAAATCCCGGTTAACGCTAGTTCGAGGAGCGAACCGCTACTTGTGATATTCTTGTTGCTTTTGCTACTTGTCAAATAAAATACAAAGGGGCGTCTAAGGGAGACCGCAGTTGGCGGTTTTCTCTTCTCCGATGCCTAAGTTAGTCAATGTATTTGTGTTGACAGAATAATGTCAGGTAAGTAATAAATGTGTAATTAATGAGAAGAGAGGAGTGGACCTTTATAGGTGGGGAAGAGACTGATCTCTTCCTTGTTTTCGATGTGGGACTGATATGCTTAAGTTCCCAGCTTCTGATGCTTTAGCAAGGTGACCTTGGTGCGGCGCGTGGCTGCGGGTCAGCGGCGATCTAGAGATGAGCTGCGGCTGCAACGATAGCTTGCCTGGCTGTGTTTCCGTAGGTAACACCCTCGATGATTTTTGGTACCATTGGTGACAGTGTGAGCGTGGCTCATTGTAGCTAATTATGTTTAGGCAAATGCTCATGTAAGTACAAATTCAACCAAAATTTAATCATTGTTTAAGTAAATCTCTATTTTGTGTTTGACCCAAACTCTAGGTTACTTGATTTAGTGGTAATAGGGTTTAGAAGGATCTAGATATTCCTATTCAATGTATAATTACCTTTTCTTGTATGGTTCAGATTCTATGCCTTGTAATCCTCTATATAAATAGGCCCTTATTATAAATGAGAATACGCAACAATTTTCTCTCAATTTCTGATTCCTTAAAACACGTTATCAGCACGAAGCCTAACCCTGAAAACCTTAATTTCGTAACCTTCAAAATCTTGCAACCACCGTCCCACATATCGAAGCCCTAGTCCCAAGAAGCCCAGAACTGGCTGCGAAACCATCGGAACGGGCCAGAAAACCCATGAACCGGCCGTCGGAAAAATTAGACCTACCCCTGCCCTCCGCGCATCTGCCGAGTTGCTGCCGAGATCTGCCGACAGCCCCTGCACGCTCCATGCCTATAGCCTTGCCTAGGCCCTTGCCGAGACCTGCCGACAGCCCTGCACGCATCTGCCGAGACCTGCGCACCCCTGTGCCTGCTCCTATCAACATCTGCCGAAAGCCCTGCATAGCCCCTGCCGACACCTGCCGAACACCAGCCGAGACCCCTGCATAGCCCTGCCGAGACATGTTGATAGCTGCCTAGCCCCTGTCGAGCATCTGCCGTCACCTGCACAGTACCTGCCGAGCATCTGCCTGCCAGCCTCGCACAGCCTCCGCACGTCCCTGCACAGCCCCTGCCTAGCTCCGACCACCAGTTTTCGGCCACTTTTTCGGCGACCTCAGGCCACCTCCGACGACTTTTCCAGTCAAGATTTCCGGCTATCCTTCAAGGTAAACTTTTCTAAAAGTTCCCGTTTTTGAAGTTTTTCATTCTTTTCTTCTTTTCTCGGGAACTTGCAATCTCCCTTCTTCTACCCCCCTTTCTTCTTCATAAGGGAAACCAAATAGCCGAACTGTGGGGGTTCGGGCTCACTCCAAGTTTGGAGCTTGTAGAGTCCTCCAAACTTAGAGTTTGTTGAGATAAAACGATCGACCACATACATCATTGTTTCGATCTACTCTTGGAATAGAATTTCTTGGAAGCGACTATGCTCAGAAATTTTTATTGTTTTTCATGGTAGCCTATTTCGCTCCGAAACTAACCCTACTTTCTTGTTGTTTTTCAGGATGAGTAACCTGAACAAGTTGAGCTTCACTCCACTAGAGACAATAGGCGCAGGATACCACAAGTGGGTCCGTGATGTGCGCCAGCAACTTAAGGCTGATGGGATCCTGAGTACGATCCAAGAGCCTAGTCAGGACGTGCTTACTCCTCAACAAGCTGCTGCTTTTGAAGCAAATAGAGCTACGAGCGAGGCGAATGAAGCTAAATCCATCATTCTCATGACAAGGTACATGAATGACGCTCTCCAGAATGAGTACCTCAATGAGGAAGACCCAAGAAAACTGTGGGTAGAACTCGAGCATCGTTTTGGCAACGTCCGTGACTCCCTGCTTCCAGACTTAAAAGTGAGATGACATAGTCTTCGCTTTTGTGATTTCAAGTCTGTACTTGACTACAATTCGGAAGCACTTCGTATCAAGTCTTTGATGGAATTCTGTAGACAGAAAATCACTGATACGATGTTGATCGAGAAGACTCTTTCTACCTTCCCCGTCTCTGCATTGATGGTAGCCAAGAACTATTGGATTGATGTCAATGCTAGACGCATCACAAGATTTCATGAGCTCATTGGTGCCATGAACGTAGCTGAAAAGCATGATAACATACTTGTGAAGAACTATAACTCTAGACCCGTGGGAGCCAAGTCAATTCCGGAGTCTAATTATAGTTGCACCTCTAAGAGAGGTCGGAAGGAGCAAAACCCTAAGGATATGGATAATTCTCTCCCTAAAGAGGAAGGAAACCACCAAGATAGGCGTGCATGGAACCGTGCTGGTAAACGTGTGAAGAGAGAGAGAGGCCAAGCCTCCGATTATGGTGGTGACGCCACCAAGGAAAGAAACCATCCCCAAAACGCTTCTAAAGCTCCTCGATAAAGGGAACTTGACCATAAAGATGCTTGTCTTAGATGTGAACTACCTGGACATTGGGCAAGGGCGTGTAAAGCATCCTAGAATGTTGCAAACGCATACAAGATGTATCGTGAAGCAAGGGAGGCAAATTACATGGAACAAGAATATCAAGATGGTGATCTCGATCTAAAGGTGGAAGACTTCAAGGATCAAGACCCAGAAACTGGCAATTTTGATTAAGTCTTTTTATTTTCCAAGAGATATAGGCAATTGCCATATTATTTTTTGTAGTAGATGCCAATGGTATTAGTTTCTCTTTAAAGTAGGTATACTCAATGTAAGTGTGATGTCTAGGAAGGTTTTGAGATTAGTGGTACTTAAGAGAGCCTTGCTCCACCAACATCTCTCTACTCACTTGGTCACATTTGCGTTGAAATTACAGAAAGAAGTTAGACGACTACTATTGTTTTGCATTAGCTAGTTTTTGGATTAGATTTTCTTTGGTGAAAGAGACAATGATGTAATCCCGTTGGCTAATTAATAAAAGTTGAGTTCTTTTCTTTATGACTCCTTTTTAATTACGAGTTTTTCTTTTAGGAATAGATTCAAGAGAACTACAATGTTTTGCGGATAGTGCGACTACGCACACCATTCTACGCCATAGGCAATTATTCTTAGAGATGTTGCCTACACATTCCTGTGTGACTACGATGGCTGGGCCATCAGGTTTAGTTCAAGGACATGGAATAGCCCAATTCCTATTGCCAAATGGCACCTTGATTAAAGTCGCAGAAGCTCTCTATGCTCCTAAGGCAAATCGAATCTTATTGAACTTCAAAGATATTAGAGCTAATGGATTCCATGCAGAAAGGCATACTGAGAAAGGAAAAGAGTTCTTTTTCATTACCTCTAATGATTGCGGATGAAAGTGCATCTTAGAGAAGCTTATGTGTCAATCTAGTGGACTTTATGTCACTACAATTTGACCAATTGAATCAATAATGTCATAAGAGAAGATCTCTTGGATTCTGACACATGCTGGCTTTGGCATGACCAACTAGGACATCCTGGTCGTGATATGATGCTCCGTATACTAAAGATTTCACACGAACATCCATTCTTCAGAGTGAGAAGAAGCAAGAATCAAAAATTGATTCTTGGACTTAGCAAGACTGTAACAATTGGAGGATCTGGCGCTGCAGCTGTCTTGGGGCGCCATAGGGCCTCCCAAGTCTCTTGTGACAACGCCATAAATGGCGCTACCCATGGCCATGACGCCATGGATGCCTCTCCCCATGTCCAAGGCGACATGGATGCCACTTTCCATGGTTCCAACACCATGATGGGTGATGTAGTAAGACATTTTGCTTCTACGAGCGCTACAAACGCTCAGGCCCAACCAAAATCCTCATTGGTTGCTTCTAAGGCCCCTCGCTCATTCTGCTAAGCCTGTTCATTCGGGAAATTAGGACCGAGACCATCCTATGCAAAGGATCCCAAAATACTCATTCCGTTCTTACAGAGAATCCAAGGGGATATCTGTGGACCAATTCAACCATCATGTGGACCTTTTAAATAATTTATGGTATTGGTTGATGTGTTGACACGTTGGTCACATGTTGCACTGTTGTCCACTCGAAATGCTGCTTATGCTAAACTCCTCGCCCAGATTATCCGTCTACGGGCTCACTACCCTGACCATCATAGTAAGTCAATTTGACTTGATAATGCTGGGGAGTTTACATTGAAAACATTCGATGACTATTGCATGTCACTGGGGGATTGATATGGGACATCCAGTTCCCTATGTTCATACCCAAAATGGTTTCGCAGAAGCCACTATCAATTGACTATAAATGATAGCACGAACATTGGTTATGCGCACCAATCTTCCTGTTTCTGCTTGGGGATATGCAATATTGCATGCAGCGACGCTAATTCGTGTACGACCTATTGCAGCCCAATCTTACTCTACATTACAGCTAGTGACTAGGTACGAGCCTGATGTCTCGCACTTACGCATCTTTGGGTGTGCCATTTATGTGTCTATTACGCCGCCACAGCATACTAAGATGGGTCTACAACGACGGATGGGCATTTATGTTGGTTATGAATCTTTGACTATCGTCTGCTATCCCTTGACAGGTGATCTCTTTACCGCTAGATTTGCGGATTATCACTTTGATGAGACAGTTTTCCCATCGTTAGGGGGAGATAAGAACACATATGTTCAACAGGAACGACAGGAATTGTCGTGGTTTGTCCCCACTATGTCTCATCTCGATCCCCTTACCGCACAGTCCGAACTTGAAGTGCGAAGAATAATTGAGCTTCAGAACGTAGCAGACACTCTACCTAATGCGTTTTCTGATGTTGCAAAAGTGACGAGATCACACATACCTGCTGCAAACGTGCCTACAAGGATTGATGTCCCGAATACTGGACATAACGCCACTCCTATGACACCAGGAGATGGCGCCATTGCCCAGAATGGTAATGATGTGGCATCTATGGCCACAGGTCCCGCAAGGAAGTGCGGTAGACTGATTGGTTTGAAGGATTCTCGCCCTAGAAAGAGAGCGAATGAGGCACAAACAAATCTTTTGATCATTGATACTCAAAATCCGTCCCATGAGAATGTTCCGGATTATGGTTATGTCCAAGAGACATCGTTGGGGGACGCCTCAATGTTAGAACATATTCCCGAGAACGTAGAGATTTCTATAAATTACACTAGTGTACATGGGAAGTGGGAAAGAAGCTTCACCATCATTGATGATATATTCGCGTATTCAGTGGCGAGTGAGATTTTTGAGACCGATGACATTGAACCATGCTTCGTTGATGAATGCCAACACATAGCAGATTGACCTAAATGGAAAGATGCGATCCATGCAGAACTTAATTCTCTAGCGAAAAGAAAGGTATTTGGACCAGTTTTGCCAATACCGCCCAACACCAAACCAGTTGGTCACAAATGGGTATTCGTTAGAAAGCATAATGAGAAAAACGGGATTGTAAGGTACAAAGCTCACCTTGTGGCGCAAGGCTTCTCACAACGCCCTAGAATTGACTACGAGGAGACCTATTCTCCCGTAATGGACGTCATAACGTTCCGCTACCTTGTCAGTTTGGTAGTTTCTGAAAACTGAACATGCAGCTTATGGATGTGGTTACTGCGTATCTATATGGGGATCTAGATATAGAAATATACATGAAGGTCCCAGATGGACTTAAGTTACCCAAATCAAGTGGCTCTAAACCACGGAGTGCGTTTGCAATTAGATTGAAACGCTCACAATATGGATTGAAACAATCCGGACGGATGTGGTGTAACCATCTAAGTGACTACTTGATTGGTAAGGAATATGTCAACAATGAACTATGCCTATGTGTGTTCATAAAAAGGACAAGTTCCGTATTTGCAATAGTAGCGATTATGTCGATGACATGAACATAATTGGCACCCTTGAAGAGTTGAGGGAAACTGGTGAACACTTGAAATCCAAGTTTGAGATGAAAGATCTTGGGAAGACATGGTTTTACCTCGGTTTGGAACTTGAGCACCTTAAAGATGGTATCCTGATTCATTAATCAGCTTATACCCAAAAGATGCTTAGGCGTTTCAACACTGACAAGATTAAGCCTTCAAGCACCCCAATGGTCGTCCATAGTCTTGATCCAAAAAAGGATCCATTCCATCCAAAAGATGACAACGAAGAAGTGCTAGAGGCAGAAGTGTCATACCTAAGTGCAATAGCCGCATTATTGTACTTAACATAATGCACAAGACCGGATATCTCATTCGCTGTGAACTTGTTAGCTAGATATAGCTTTGCGTCAACACCACGCCATTGGACTGATGTTCAGGATATCTTTCGATACCTAAGTGGTACGATTGATATGGGCTTGTTCTATCCCTACAGAGAGAAGATGGATTCGGACCCATCAAGTGATAGGGACGCCATAAATGGTGGACTGCGTCCCCTCTCCCCATCCCAAAACGATATAAGTGTTTTGGAAGGTTTTGTTGATGCTGGGTACCTCTCTGACCCACACAAAGGTCGCTCCAAAACTGGCTATGTATTCACCATGGGAAAGACCACGATATCTTGGAGGTCTACAATGCATACCTTAGTTGCTACCTCTTCGAATCATGCAAAGATTATTGCTCTTCACGAAGCAGTTTATGAATGTTTATGGCTTCGATCCATAGTTACGCATGTTCGAAGCAATTGTGGTTTGAAGTTTACCACAGATGAGCCTACTAACATTTATGAGGATAATGCTGCTTGCATTGAACAAATGAAGCAAGACTACATCAAAGGCAACAACACCAAAGCATATATCTCCCAAATTCTTCTATAATCAGCAACAACAGAAGCTCCTCAAGATCATGGTCAATCAAGTTCAATCTGAGGACAATGTGGCAGACTTGTTTACTAAGTCATTGCCTAAATCCACGTTCGAGAAACATGTGGCAAGAATTGGCTTGCCAAAATTATCTGAACTCCCATGATCATAGTCATCAAGGGGAGGCGCAGACATCAGGGTGAGATGGTTACATGTTCGTCTCGAAGCGTGAAGGGTGTGTTGTGCTCTTTTTCCCCTTCGACCGAGGTTATTTTTGTCCCACTGGGTTTTTGTTATTCGGCAAGGTTTTTAGCTAGGCAATGAGAGAAGCACCGCGTTTGGACAACACAAGGGGGAGTGTTTAAGTAAATCTCTATTTTGTGTTTGGCCCAAACTCTAGGTTACTTGACTTAGTGGTAATAGGGTTTAGAAGGATCTAGATATTCCTATTCAATGTATGATTACCTTTCCTTGTATGGTTCGGATTCTATGCCTTGTAATCCTCTATATAAAGAGGCCCCTATTATCAATGAGAATATACAACAATTTTCTCTCAATTTCTGATTTCCTAAAACAATCAGAGCTTTTTACCAATAAATGCAAAAGGTAGAAAATGTTTCCCTCACGTCAGATGCTTTTCCCTTGCAAACCATTTTTTTTTTTTACTTAACGAAGAATGTCATTCATTGATACTGCAACGAGAGTACACATAAGGACTTGCTCCTGTAGAGTTGTCACCAAAAGTCATTACCTAAGCACGCACCTCTATGAAAACAAATAATAAAAAAAAGGAAAAAATTCACCAACGGTGTCTGGACACTTTGGTGACTTTCAGAATGATACCTGAACTCTGAATGTTATCAATGTGATACCTAGACTTTACTTTTCGTATTATCGTCGTACCTCTGACGAACTTCCGTCACGTCTCCGTCAACTGTGAGCACGTGAGCCTAAAAATGAGGGCAAAAAAGACATTCTGCTCTCAGTTTGTTTTAGGAAAAAATTCACCAACGGTGTCTGGACACTTAGGGGACTTTCAGAATGATACCTGAACTTACAAAGCTATCAATGTGATACCTGGACTCATTTTTTCGTATCAACGTCGTACCTACGACCAATTTCCGTCATAGAGCCGTTAAATTTTGCACGTGAGTAACTTAATGAAGACAAAAAGACCGATTTACCCTCAAAAGTTTTTTTTTCTTTCTTTTATTTCTTTCTCTCTTTCTTTCTTTATTCTTCTTTCTTTCTTTCTTCTTCTTTTTTTTGGTTTCTTCTTCCCCTGATTTGAATCATCAAGATTCAAATCATCTTGCTTGTCCAATTCCCACCGTCGATTGCCGATCAAACACCGCCGCTGTGTCTCAATCCACCTTCATGCACCGCAGATGTTTATGGTTCCCCCTACTTCAAATCCTACAGCAAATTGAAATTGCACTGAGGCTTCGCCGCCGACGCCGACTTAGCCACCACCACTCTCGTTCTCTCCTCCGACCCCCTTTTATACACCATTGATCAGAAACTCAGACCATGCCAACCCTTCACTCTCAAATCACAGCTCCAATCCCACCCTGTCATCCTCTCCGTCGTTCCCGACATGCAACACCACCTCCACACCATCCTCACCTACAACTTCATCGGTCTAGCAAACAATTTCGGCCTCTAGCCAAACTTCGATCAGAAGCAATTGTAGGCAGCCAAAGATTAACAACTTAGGCCTCCACACCATCCTCACCTGCAGAAAATTCGAGCTGTTCTGATTCACCAGCTCCGCCACTCCGCTGCTACCCACCATTGCGCCTCGCCGATTAGCAGACAAAGAACTCGGAGCCTCCACCATTGAGAAATGGAGGCTCGCGTTCTGTGTGTCCTGCGCGGCGGATATCGGCACTGTCGGATAAGATGTTGTCTGAACAGAAATTGAGTTCGGGTTCCACGGCGGCAGCTCGTCAAGCTCGTCGATTGCAGCCTTGGCTTTCTTGATGACCCAATCGACGGCCTTGCTGGGCCGGTCTTATCCGAGCCGGTCTTGCACGTCATAGAATTGAATGGCGGTGTGGGCGGCGAGCCGGACGCGGTGGTCCCTGGGGCCTTTGGCGGTGTAGACCTTGCTGTGGCGATCCTTCCGTCGGTGGCCCTTAGAATGTGGCCTTGAGCCTCCACGATTTCGCTGGCGGTGGAGGAAGAAGCAGTCCTTATACCCAAACCCAATCGAGAAGCAGCGGAGGATGACGTCATTGCGCAGTGGTGGAGGTTGTTGTGGCTCTCCCCCATTTTTCTTCCTGCATATTCCATGGTGGGTTCTCCGAAAGCGGTGGTGTTGGCAAGGAGAGAAGGAGAAAATAAAGAAATTGAAAAAGAAGAAGAAGAAGAATAAATAAAGAAAGAAAGAAAAGAAAGGAAAGAAAAAACTTTTGAGGGTAAATCAATCTTTATTATGTGACTCACGTGCATCGCACGTGCAAAATTTAACTGCTCAGTGACGGAAATTGGTCGTAGGTACGACGTTGATATGAAAAAATGAGTCCAGGTATCACATTGATAATTTTGTAAGTTCAGGTATCATTCTGAATGTCCTCTAAGTGTTCAGACACCGTTGGTGAATTTTTCTCGAGGGTAAATCGGTCTTTTTGTCTTCATTAAGTGACTCACGTGCATTGTACGTGCAAAATTTAACGGCTCCGTGATGAAAATTGGTTGTAGGTACGACGTTGATATGAAAAAATGAGTCCAGGTATCACATTGATAACTTTGTAAATTCAGGTATCATTCTGAAAGTCCCCTAAGTGTCCAGACACCGTTGGCGAATTTTTCCCTAAAAAAAAACTAGTTGCTCCAATTAAGCCCTTAAATAAGAATTCAAGGGAATGCTAAGAGTGTGTTTGGACGAAGGAAAAAATGATGGAATTTAATTGGAAGTGAGAATTTCATAATTTCTAAAAGCCAATTCCCTTGTTTGACTTTATCAGATTGGAAATTTTAAATTTCTCTATGGAAAAAAAACGAAAGAATTCGTTATTTAAATTCCTAACTTCAATTTCCACCAAAATATGTGTCATTTACTAATTCCTTTGCAGTATTCAATTTTTATTCCAAAACAAGACTTTTTTCTATTTTATGTTTTTATTGTTTTAAACTTTCTTAATTTATTACACATTTTAAATCCTAAATAGATGCAACCAAACAATAGAAATTGCAATTAATGGAATTTTAGATTGATGGAGTTAAAGATTCAATCATTTATAAATTCCTATAGATTTTATAATTTTCTCATCCAAACGCACCGTAAAAGAAATCAAAATACGAAACTCAGTTGAAGTTTTGTGACATCGTCCTTAATCAAAAGAGGCCGCATACACCTCATTCATATTAACCAACGTCATGTTGCTCCCCTTTACATTAAAGCCTCGTTTGGTTCACGGAAGGGAAATCGATTCCCTTGTCTTTCCCGTGGGGAAGGGAAACTAAAGTTCTTGTCAGATTTCCTTTCCTGTGTTTGGTAAAGCAGGGAAAGCATCGAGGAAAGATCATTTGATTTCCCTTCCGATGTTTGGTTGGTGCAGGAAAGGAAATTAAAAATATATCAATGTTTCAATAATACCCTTCTATTTTAAAATAAAAATAACCTGGAATGAATTTTCAACACTACCAAGGGTACTCAAGCAATTAATGCTAGGGTATTATTGTCCAAAATTATTGCAATTAATGCTGGGAAATAAGATAGGAAACTCAATCCCATGAAGTTTAAGTGGAATGAGTTTACGTACCCCCAACTTTCCCCTATATCAGGAAAACATTTCCGGATTTTGTGGTTACCAAACAAAGGAAATGAATAACTTTTCTTTCCCAAGTCCTCAAATCCGCGAAACAAACGAGGCCTAAGGTGAGCCCCATCATCCTTTGGAGCCTCAACATGATAATAACATGATCCTTAAGATTTGTCCTTGTGTCACTTGAATAAAGAGGGTTGGTAGGAAGAATCTCCACCATGCTTTCCAACTTGAAACATGTCTAAGGTTGCGAGATAAAACCCCAGGCAATTCTCATATCCATAGCAGCCTCCACCTCCGTGGTGAAATAAAAGACCCTACGCAAACGAATCTAACATTTGAAATAAAAAAGAAGAACTAGATATATCCATTGCTCTGCTTCTCCCAAAAGAACTGCAATTCAATCATACATACCTAATTATCCAACCAAATCGAGGATTCGATTACGACAACACGCGTTGTCAATTCAAAGAGTAAAAAAAATCCCACGCACTATACCCAGTTCTCCTTTAAAATCAACGGGAAACCATAAGCATGGCCCCTAATTCTTGGTTTTGAGATGCATTTTTCCTAAGAGTATATACTTACCACTCAAGGTGAGCAATATTATACATAGACTCACCACTTCTATTAGGCCACAAAATAAAGTTTAAGTTTTAAGTGGACTCATTGTCATTGATTCATCTTTTTTGGCATGAACAAAACCTACCATGTTGTCGTCAATTATCTAACTTTCCAAAACTGAATTTGACCAAGCCGACAACTTTATATCGGTTTAGGGCAGTTTCAATTTCCATTATATTGAGTTCAACAAATTGACTTATCCTTAACAAAAATTTGACCTCTTCAATATGGTTAACACTTATCTTAATAAAGTTAGTTTGAACTCAACAAATAATTATTGTGTGGTTGAGACTACCATGTATCCCTGGTCGCGATACTTACAGTAGCAACATATGCATAAAATGATTTTTTTTTTTTTTTTGCTTTAAAGGAATTTGAAACCCAATTTAGTTGGGCATATTATTAGATAATGAAACAGTATATAACGAGAAGAAGCCCTGTGAAAAAGCAACTTGAAAAGAAACTCTCGCTAAGAAACGAACTAAGCCAAATCCACAGGATAAAGACCGACAAGAAGGAAGTTCATGGTCCTCGGTAAGAAATCATTGATGATGCATCAAAGCTAAGAGACTGCATTATGAAGTGAAGGGCATCATCCCAGCAAAAATCACCACCATGATCTTTCTCATAATTAGTAAGAGCATCTGCAATAGTACTCCCCTCACGGTAAATTTGAGACACTAGAACGTTCAATTAACTAGCAAGGTGCAACCCATTTCGCCAATGAGTCTGTAACCTCTAGGGTACCAATTTGGGTTTTTAAAATATTGAACAACCAACATAGAATTAGTTTCTAGCCATAGGTAATTCCACCCTTTGTTCTGTGCAATTTTCAAGGCCTATAAGAATGCGAGGACTTCAGCATCAATGACGCTATGAGCTTCAACTTTTATAGAGAAGGCAGCCAGAAAAACCATAGAATGATTACAGAATACTCCTCTTGAACCTGCTTGATTTAAGTTCCGAATTGACCCATCTCTATAGGGGTTATCAATGGGTAGGCCGAGCTTTTTCTTAAAAATCAAGGCCTATGCCCATTATAGGCCCAAGGCCTTAAGGGCTTTTTCAGGCCAGGCTGAGCCCATTATATTTATATGTATGTTCTTTTATTAAAAAAAAAAAAACAAAAAGCTATATAAAAATTATGATATGTTAATGATTGAACAAGAGAAAATACAAAATTAACAGAGAATATGATCTAATAATACAATAATTAGTTCACATATTCAACTAATAACTACATAAAAGAAATAATAACCGTAATGGTTCCAGAAAAATAACAGTAATGGTTCCAGAAAAGATGGGAGAGAGTGAGAGCTCTGTAAACCCTAGCGCCGTCGTCGATGGGCGTCCCTTTTGGAGGCCTCCTTCGCCTTCTTTCCAGCGTCCGCTCAAGTGTAAGAGTTCTCCTTGCTATGGCTGCAAGGCTTTCATCCTTCGATGGAACAATCTTCCAACGACGGCAAGGGATCTGATTGGTTGGGTGTCTTGTGCTCTATGCCTTCGGGTCTGGGGCTTCTTGATGTTGTGGGATCCTGGCGATACCCTGATCGGTGTGCAGCCGCTCCTAGCTGGCGAGTGGTGGAGGCGAGATCGGTCAACAAGCAGGCTGCTATGGGTGATGCGACGATGTCGATATCAGGCTAGGCTGGTTTCTGCTTTCTTGCACGGTGGTGGCTGGGTTCTTACTTGGTGGCTGATCTTGTTCTGGTGGTGGGGATGGTTAGAGATCACTTCAGGTGATGGCTGGTGGTGGAGCTTGGGTTCTCTGCGTTAGGTGCCCAGAGTAATCTGGGTTATCCAGATAGGCTGGGGCTGGGCCGATGCCACACATATGCTGGGCCAGACTTTTCCATAGGTCTGGATCTGGGACCCGGGTGGATCTTTGGCTACTTCTTTGTTACCTTGGATGATGCCTTTGGGTGTGACAAGTTTATTTTCAGGTGGATTGAGCCCTTCTAGATTCTATAAAAAGGCTCGGTATAGTCACGCTGTGAGTACCACAATTGAGTGCTTTGGCGAGCAGTGTCCCTTATGCTGGGTCGAATTTAGTTTTGATTGGTCAGCTGATCTTTTGCATGCTCGAATCACAAATTCTGATTGTTAGGTCTACAAATCTCAAGGTCATGACAATGGTTGTGTTGTTGGTAATTATCTTGAGGACAATGAGGATTTACCTTTAGAATTTGTTAGTTTTTATAGAAAAGTTTCATAGCAGAGTTTTATTGTACAAGGACAATTGGTTGATGTAGTACATCTTCTAGTTTGTTCTATCTTAGCTCTATGACCAAGGCATTTCTAGCCTTTGTATGCTCCCAATTGGGATGCCCCATTCAATGAACTTTTCTTTAAAAAAAAACAAACTACAAAAAAGAAATATTAATACCTTTATTGAATGAGCTTTTGGAAAGGGCTTATAAGGCTAGGCCGGATGAGCTTTAATGGGCATATAGTAGGTCGGGCCACGTCTGGGGTTTGAACCCTCCGCCCTATCCCTACCTCATACATGCCCAACGGGCAAGGCTAAGATGAGTTTTGCTATGGGCCAGCTCGGACTTTTGCCCAATGGGCCGGGCGAGCTCCCATGGGCTTTTGGGCCCGCGGGCCAAATGATGACCCCTACATCCGTATTAGCCTTCACCCATAGGGTCATGAGGCTTCCAAGCGACAAATATAAATCTAGAGGCCTAAGCTCTCAACGTCATAAGCCTAGGAGCTTGAAAATACGACGGTTGTTAGCAGTTGGGCTTTCATGTCTGAAGGCCAAGCTAGCAAAATCTTTGAGGGCACTAGAGAAAAATAGACGAGAACGATTTGGGCCAAAAAAAACCCAATTCTTTTTTTTTTCCTTAACTTATTAAATTCTATTCGATTTGCATCTCAATAATTAGTATTCAGTAAGAATTGTTTTCACATGAAATACTTGCATTTTGGACATGAGAAAATTGTTTTTTGAAATTATACTCAACAGACAATAATGATTTTTTCTATAAGATGATAATGAGAGTTATTCCAATTTTTACTTAACCAAGCGAAGAAAGAATCCTGAGTAGTGGGATAAACTGTAATATAAGAAGAAAGAGCATTCCAAACTTCAACAGAGTATGAACATTGAAGAAAGAGATGATCGATTGTTTCACAATGAGTTTTACAAACAGGACATAGATTCGTAATATATTAGAAAATCTCCTTAATCAACTAGTAGTAGACAATTTATTTTATATTAGTATCTATGCAAAATATTTAATCTTTGGTGGAATTTTAATTTTACAGATAGATGTTTGTAAGTAATTATACTGTTAAAATATAGGGCTTTAATTATGAACTAGCCAAGGGTTTTATATGCAATTTACTCTAGGAACCTCTAAATTAGGTACACAGCAGCAGGCAAGCGAGGTTTAGCATGCGCATACAATGCATTGAGCTTGAAGAGGGATTGAGCCTGCTCAGTGAGGTCAATCTCATCCACCTTGGGTGGCATGCTCCATGTAAACCCTTGAAGAAGCCTAGCAAGGAGCATCACAGTTATGTTTGTTCCAAGCGTACCACCCGGGCAACCTCTCCTTCCAGTAGAAAATGAAATGAACCTTAGCTCATGTTCACCTAGATCCACGTGTTCATTGGCAGGTCCATTTAGATGACGCTTGGGGTCAAATCTAAAGGGGTTTTCCCAGACTTTGGGGTTACGACCAAGGTCTAAACGACTCAAAAGAACACTACTACCCTCTGGGATGAAGTAGCCTGCTACTATGGCATCAGCACATGAGACATGGGGCAGATTAAATGGTGCAGCTGGATGCAGCCTGAGCGATTCTCTTACACAAGCCTTTATGTAAGGGAGATGAGGGATATGAGATTCTTGAACAAGCATGTGGATTCCCACTACCCTATTTAGTTCCTCTTGTGCTTTTGTAAGCATATCAGGTTGGTTCAGCATTTCTGAAAGAGCCCATTCTGCTGAATTGAAAGGATTATCCACTGTGGCAAGTTGTAGGTCCTGATCACAAAATATAAATAATTATATATGTTCATATGAATTATTTCTATTTCATATAATATTTTATCATTTTACAAAATTTTTAGAGTTTTTGTCCGTTTACCCCAATTCTAGGGAATTTTTTCCCACTTACCCCAATAAATTTTTTTAATTCCCTCTCACCCAAAACACTCTAAGGAGATCTTCCCTAATACTCAATTAATTATTTTTTATTTTGTTTTGTTTATTTTTGAGACATTTTTAGCCTCACCCCTTTGTTACATATAGAGAGAGAGAGAGAGAGAGAGAGAGAGAGAAGGAAGAGAGGAAGAGAGAGAAACCATAGGAGACTTTGCCGGAATCCGGTGACCGGCCACTGGATTCCTGTCACGGGTCGCCGGATTCAGGCCAAAGTCGTTGGAATCCTATCATCCACCACCGGATTCCTGTCACCGACCGCTGGAATCCTGTCACTGGCCACCCCCCACCGGACTTTTCTGAAAACCTCATTGGAGGTCCCCAAAGAGGTCATCGGAGATCTCATAGGTCCCCAGAAAGGTTTATTGCCCCCAAATAGACCTTTATTGCCCCCCCAATACACTTCTATTGCCCCTCAATAGACCTTTATTGCCCATCAATAGAACTTTCGGTCGCCGGAATGGAAACTAATTTTCCTAAAATTAGACAAATAAAACTTTAATCAAAGAAAAAAGAGAGGAGATTACATCAATTCAAAACGTCTATTGCCCCCAATGGACCTTTAATAAACCTGTATTACCCCCAATAGGCTTTTATTACCCTCTAATGGGACCCTTTTTTTCCCCCCTTCTGAGCCTTTCTGCCCCCATTTTATGAAAAAAAAAAAAGAAAGAGTTGGTCACCCAGAAAAACCATTTTACCCAAAAAAAACAAAAAAAGCCTGAATGACTGCGTCCGAGCCGACTCGAAGCAAAGCCCAGACTGAACACTCTTACTGGCACGTAGAGCTTCGAAGGTCTACATCTTGAACTCGGATCAAAGAGACGAGGAGAAATGGATCCGAATATGGAGACGCAGGGCAAAGCTCCGATCTCACGCTGTGTAGTCTCCGTTGAGTCTCTTCATCGTCAGAGAAAAGCTCCACCGCCTATGACGTTAGCTGCGAAGAAAGCTTCGATCTCACCTGTGGATATTTTCGTTGGAGTAAGGAAGCTCCAACCTCCGATGGCGGCTTGGGCCTAGGTGAGCCAGGCACTGGTGACGACGCTGTGGTGGGCGGAGTTGGCGTCGGGGCTTTGCAGGGCAGAGAGAGAGAGAGAGAGAGAGAGAGAGAGAGAGAGAGAGAGAGAGAGAGAGAGAGAGAGAGAGAGAGAGAGAGAGAGAGAGAGAGAGAGAGAGAGAGAGATTGGGATGAGAGAGATTGATGTTGATGGCAGTGATTGTAATTCTTTAATTGGTTTGAGGGTAAAATGGTCATTTGCTGTTAAATTGTGTATGTGGGAATAAAAATATGTTGTTGGGGTAAGTGGGATAATTTTTTCTTATTTTGGTGCGTTGGGTCAAGGACCCAAAATTTTACCATTTTGACAACTCATGTGATAACGACAAAAAAGTTCTCGCTAAAGGTAAATAAATCCCTTATTTATAGGTTTTTGTTTGAGTAATTAAATATTGAAATTGGTAATTTATTACTAGGTAAAAAAATTATTTTTATATTGAGTTGTTTTGTTTTTCACCTTAGGATTTACATCCAAAAGTGATTGAGTATAATTTTCTTGTTTAGTTACTGATTAGGTGAACAATACTGTATATGTACAATATGGTTTATCATTTGGCCCATGGGTGCTCGCCCGACCCAGCCCAAGTTGTGGCCCGAATTGACCTAACCCATTGGGCATACGGCAGGCTTGGACGGAGGGTTCAAAGTCTAGGCCCGGCCCAATATATTCCCATTAAAGCCCTGCCCAGCCCTGCCTTATAAGCTCAGCCCAAAAACCTATTCAATGTTAGTATCAACATTTTTTATATAGTTATTAGTTGAAAATTTGGATCAATTATTGCATTACACTATATTTTCTTTAGGGTTATTATCACAAATGGTACCTGAACTTATCCTCTATTTTATCGATGGTACCTGAACTTCAGTTTTGATCACAACCAGTACCTGAACTTTTCGATTTCATTTTAAATAGTACCTAAGGCCACCTTCGATCACTATTCCGGCCAAAAAACCCAAATCTAAAAAATAAAAAACAAAAAAACAAGTTCAAGGCAAGTCTATTACAAAAAAAATCATCACTATATATGATCGCAACCCTTGAAATCATCAAAAATCATCACTATGATCGCCTCCCATTCCGTTTTTAGTCAGAATAGTGATAGGAGGTGGCTCTAGGTACCATTTAAAATGAAATCGAAAAGTTCGGGTACTGGTTGTGATCAAAATTGAAGTTCAGGTACCATCAATAAGATTGAGGTATAGTTCAAGTACCATTTGTGATAATAACCCTTTTCTTTAAGTTTGTATTATATCTTGTCTATCATTAACCACAAAAGATATATCTCATAGCTTTTTATATTTGTTTGACTAAAAGAAATATGTATATGTATATGTATATATAGCTGTAATGAGTCTGGCTCTGCCTAGCCAAATATCCCGATCCTACCTGGCTCGAAAAAACTTGTAAGGCCCTGGGCTTATGGGCTTTGATTTTTAAGAAAAAGATCAGCCCCGCCAGGCCAAGCCCATTGATTTTGGGCAAGGCATGGCCGGCCATGCTTAATGATGACTCCTACGTGTCCAGTAATGTTCACCTTAGTAACCGATCAACCAAGAATATTATGCTCAACCACCATTGGATATAAACTTAAGGTTAGAAAATATTATTTCTAAATTGCGTTGTTTTATTTTTCACCGTTGGATTTACATTCAAAAGGTTGATTAAGTATAATTTTCTTAGTCAAATACTAACCATGTGAACACCACTAGTACATGTATGTCATCTGTTACCACTTTTAAGACTTATTTATTCAAATAAAAACCTATTTTACTCTAATGAAGAACTTATTTAGCTTTATGGAAAAACAATTTCTTAGTTACCATACCAGTTGTCAAATTGGTAACACGACTCCTCAAAGTGATAAATATTACATGAAATATGACATGTATGAAAAATGTCAACATACCTGAACCTAAATCCTAATAAATTAACTTTAACTATTCAAGGAAAAAAAATTAGAAAATGAAATTGTGTTAATAATTTGCATAGCTATTCTTGACATTCTATATACACCTACCTTAAATTTATATATTGAATGATACATTGAATTGAGAATATACAATCATCAATGTCATCACTTAATTATCTAAAAACATTTGAAACATTTGATGCTGAAATTTTGAACCATTCTAAGAATGTTTTTGAAATGTCAAGATCCTTTTTTTCCTAACCTAGCAGCGTGCAACTAGGGTTTACTTTCTTCCTAAAGAGAGATATTTTGCATCCATGAACTTGGATATTTTGAGTTGGAATTGTAGGGGGATTGGCAATGCAACGATAATAAGGGATTTGGTGGTTCAAAATCAACCCCAAATCTTGTTTTCGATTATAACAAAATTCAGCGAGTTGAATAATTTCAGACGTTGTAGTGTGAATTAGGGTTTTTTCATTTGATGGAGATACTTAGCATTGGACAATCTAGTGTCCTGTGAATTTTCTAGATGAAGAACATTGAGGTGCAGGTACGCACGTCATCGACTCATCAATTGATATATAGATTAGGTTTGGACCAGGAGAACCCTGTGGAAGTTAACAAGATTTACGGGTATGCTCGTATTAGCAAGCGTGATCAATCATGGAAATTGATCAGGGATCTTTGTGACATGGACTTGCTGTTTTGGGTCATAATAGGTTACTTCAGCGAGAAAACTAATGGCCTCTGCATCCTGAAAGGTAGATGATGGGATTCAGGGATACCCTTGGCTATGTAGAAGTATCGTAAGAGTGAGTTTCTTTATCAGGTATTTTGAGAGTCTCTTCCATATCTCTCTCTAGGAGCTATATACATGCCCTGGACTGTACATCTCCCATATTGTGTATCATTTATGCATCATATCTCCTACCCAAATTAGTTTTTAATATTTATGCTTTCGCTGTTATCTAACAAGCTACAATGATTTGATTGACCTAGAGTTTCAAGGAGCCAAGATGACTTGGTGGAACTCGAAAACACAGTTGAGACTACTTGGGACAGCAATATAAAGTGATATGTTCGAATTTTCAAGGGTTAAACTGATACGTCCCGGATCACAAGTTACCTGTTTACTGGTCATTTGGACGGAAAACGACAATTATTTTTACTTCTACCTTCGTTTAAGACTTTTTAGGGGTTTCAAAAGTTGACTTTTTGCTCGACTCTATTTTCAAGAAAAGTTTCATCACGGAAATTGTAAAGAATGTTAAACCGAGTTCGTGGACATGTGGCGTGTTAAAATTGGAGTTCGTACGAAAAAGTTATAAGGGTTGAAACATAGTGGCAATTTTGTAATTTTGGGGCTCAAATAGACATAATTAAATGTTCCCAAAGGGGAAACTTGTCTTTTTTAAGGGATTTCCATTTCTAGAAATCAGAGAGAGAGAGAAAGAGTAGATCGGCGCCAAGCTTTTTAGTCTCCCCGGCGACGATTCTGACGAAACCGGTCCCATCTGGACCGCCTTGTCTTCCTCTTCATCCTTGTGGTGGTGGTGTTCGACGTTTGCGGCTGTGGAAGGTGTAGCAAGCACGAATTCCGATGAGCTAGTTTTCAGTTTTTCAGACCAATTCTTAGTTTTTTGATCATTTCAGGCCGCCCCACCACCCACGTCTTGAAGCCCTCTCCTCCCTAGTTCAAACCCAACCAGTGGGTAGCTCCAAGTTTGCCGGAGGAAGGAGAACCGAAAGAGAGAAGAAATCTTGGGTTTTTCAGGGTTTTGAGGTAAATTCCGATCTATAGACTTGAAATTGAGCTTTGTTGCAGTTATGAAAGATGTTGGGGATGTTGAGAGGATCATGTTGATGTAATTTGGTGACCCAATTCTGGATTGGAACCAGCGGCACGTGGGGCCCACACACAGCAACCTGTGGTGGCCTGTGAGGGCGCGTCAAGCAGTTCCTGGGCTCCTGTTTTGGTTGGTTGGGTTCCTTGTAGCATGTAGAACTTGTGGTAGGAATTTGGTGGAAATCAGAGAAGGTTTGGGATCGTTTGGAATTTTGGAAGTTTCGGATATTTGACGAATTATTTATTGAGGGGTTTTCAGGTTTTGTTTTAGGATAGTATTTATTTTTCGAATCGTTGTACAGGGCGATGTACTGAGCTACTGCTTGACGATAAAACCTGTATGCGTGGTCGCCTAAATCGTACTGTGAGTGGACTTTGATTTTAAATGATGCATGCACTAATATTTATGACTCAATGATTATTTGTCTAACGTTTCATTTATCAAGTTTATTATTTGGTTTTGGATTTAATTTCAAGCATATGATTCGATTTCGATTTATCTCGTGGATTTGCTTTTAATGATGATTTCAGAGATTTAATTGTGATTTATTTTGATGTTGACATTTGGGAAAGATTTTGCCTTACCATTCGTTTGACTTTGAGATTTTGATGATTTATCTCCGAGAAATGGTTATCATTTGGAATCATGAACTTATTTTTAATCTCACTTATTTACTCATTGATTGATTTGAGAATATTTTGGCGTGTAAGACACGTAGTTGAATTTATTTGATTTATTCTTGAGATATTTCGAGTACGGTTCCCAACCATACTCGTGCTTTTATTTGCGAGATTTTGGGGAAGCTTTATGGATTTCGCTTTCAGTTTTCGCAATGTTTTCTTTCACCATACTTGGGTTGCTTTATTTTTAGTTCTCCTCCTCACGTGAGTTGCAGTCGAGGCTTCTTCTCACTTACTTTGTGTTTGTTTGTCAAAGTCGAGGATAGAGCCTGGGAGGCTCTGACCTGAGCCTGGAAGGCTCCTTTGTTGTATGGTGATTCCTTCTTCCCCATACTTTACTGTTTTCTTGACTAGCGGGGCTAGTCAGATTTCTCTTAACCAACGGGGCTGGTATGTTTTCATGAGATTTCGAGCTTAAAGAAATATGTCTTATAAACGTTGCATGCATCGAGATTTTGTAAATAATTCAAATTGCGGTTTTAAATACCCAGTTTATAGGCTAGATTAGTTGAGGTTGGACTTACCTGGAGTCGAGGCATAGTCAATATCGCAGCTTACGTATCTTTATCTTACTTTTAATTTCTTATATACCTTTTGTATTAGAATTGCTCTGATAACCTGTAGGATTGATGTTATTAAGTTGAAACTTGTACTTGTGAAATGGAGATATTTTGATTTGGGGAGCAGGGTGACTCTAGGAGAATAGGGATGGTTTGTTTAGAAGTGTAAATGTGTTTTCTACAGGTTTTAGGTAGTTCATTTTTAGGAGTGATGCTACCGAATTTTTGATAGAGTGATTCCTAATCTATTTACTATATGACTTACATGCAAATGCAGTTAATTATCACTTTCAAGGTAGTTGAGCTTAACAGTTGTGGATCTATATAAGAATATCTTACAGTGATTTGTGCTTTGATTTCTTCAACTGACAATAAACGCTGCCCATCTGCACCTTTGAGTGAGATGAAAACATCAAGCAGGTCCTCCTCTACAGGCTCCTTGATCCTATTTTCCTGATTAGAGCACCTCCACTTCCGTACTCTCTCATCTATAATAGGGTCCTGATACTGCTTGATAATTTTCAAAGCATCCCTCACTTTCTTCTCATGCCCACCTATGTCAAATGGTCTTAGCCATGGAAGGTAATCGGATACACAGAATGCATACGAATGCAAGAGTATTGTGAAAAGCGCAGAGATGTGTCTTTCTTCTTCAAGTCCTGGCCCTCCATCCTCTCTTCCTTTGCCAAAATACCTCATGTTGAAGATCATCCTTCTCATCACATTTGCTGGGTAATGTTGGGCTGCATTTCTCACATTCACCACCGAACCATTCTCACTGGTTGAGCACTGACTGTAAAGGAACTTCACAAGATTGTCTGCTTCATCGTTTCTCTTATTGAGTAGCCACCGGAGTCTGGACTGATTAAACACGTTGGCAACCAAAGCTCTTCTCATTTTCTTCCACTGCTCTCCCAAAGGTACAACGGCTGTAAGGTAAGGAGTCACGAGTAGTGAATATTGGTATTAAACGTACGTATATATATAAGATGGAGCATATTTTATGTTGAAAGTACTTCAATCCATATATACCTGTTGCCAAGTACCCACTACTTAAGATGTTAGTAGCCATAGTAATGGGTCGTGATGCGAAAACTGCGTCGTGTTTCTTCAAAAATTCTCTTGCAATTTCAGGTGATCTGACTACGATCACATGAACATTTCCCAATCGTACACAGGCAATATCAGTGTTGAGCTGTTTCAGAAGGTCATGTATCCATTTATATGCTGGTCTGTTCCTCCACATCTCTGGCAGACACCCAATGATCGGCCATGGGCTTGGTCCTGGAGGGAGAGGGGGCATTGCTGGGAGTACTACTCTCTTCTTTTTTTGGATAAGAAAACTAAAGAAGAGGGATGAGGCAAGGAAAAGTAGTACTGCAATAACAGGAATCATGATGAGTTTAATAGTGACTAGTGCTATGATTTGTAGAGAGGCATGAAGAAGAAGAATGAGAGGCTTGTATTAGAGAAGAACTCATCACAATAAGGAAAAGAAACTGAAATTATATGTAAAAAGAAATCTGAATTGCAGACATCAATAAAATGTAGGGCTGTCACTCGGTCGGTTCGAATTGGTTATAGGTATTACCAACTTCAAAACCAAAGCTTTCGGTTTCAAAACTGAGCTACCAATTACCAACCAAAATTTTCAGTTTTTAATTATATCTACCAAATTCGGTATTTCTGTTTTCGGTATTACCAACTTTAGAATAACAAATTCTTTATAATATAAATTATAATGAACAAAACTAGGTTTTTGAATTTTATAGTCATAAACGTTGTATTCATCTACTAATTATAGCTTTCTTTTGTATATATGACATCAAGTTCTAGCAATTTTCAATAAAACTAGGTTATTTAACCATCTTTGACTAGGTTACTTAAAATACATGTACTATTAATGTAGTATATGTAGTAATGTTCATACTATTATAAAAGTTTTATGTTTATTTCTTAATATACATTATGTGTATTGAAAATTGTAGTATATAAATCTAATATTTAGATAATCGGTAGAGTCGGTATTTACCAAAACCAAATTAACTTTTTTGTGTAATTTTCGATTTCGGTTTTATCGGTCTCGGTTACCAAAAAGTTGGTTTACCAAACGTAAAACATCGGTTGGTATTCAGTCGGTTTGGTAATTATCAAACCAAGTGGCAGCCCTAGTAAAATGAAATGGTTACACTTACATACATACCTCGGCAAAGTTTTTGAAATAAGAAAACAATTAAGGATATAATTAATTGTAATAAATTGTAAAAATAAGAATTCTTTTAAATGATTATATTTCTGAACAAAAAAGAAGTTAATTCAAAATTTAATGAGTAGCTACAATTAAAGATACTAAAATTAAGGATTAGTTTTTTTTTTTTAGGGAAAATTAAGGATTAGTTATCATTTCATATTACTTTTCACTATCCCAAGGGTAAATTTGGCATATTAATAAACACAAAAAATATTTATTATACATTAACACTCTACAAGGAAGGTTACCTATATGGATTGGGTGTAGATTGGGTTTACCTATATGTATGGGTTTTTCCCAATACCTCTTTAGACAATTGGGTTTATAACATTGAATAACATACTTCTAGAATAGATAACTAATTAATCACATAGTTATGAGGTATCTAAAACTCTATACCTTTTGTCAATGTATTGAAAACAAAAACTCATAGCATAAAACAACCTACCTACCTTATAGTCATGCTCCTCACTAATGTCATACCTTTGGAATAGGTAAGCAATGAAATTCATACCAAAAAAAAAAAAATAGTAGGCATCAAAGGTATAGAACTTGAAAGTCATACCTACTACATATATACTAGGTTAACAGGGTTAACCTGAAAGTCATACCTACTATATATAGTGACTAGTGTAGGCATCAAAGGTATAGAATAGGGTTGTCACTCGGTCGGTTCGAATCGGTTATAGGTATTACAAACTTCAAAACCAAAGCTTTCGGTTTCAAAATTGAGCTACCAATTACCAACCAAAATTTTCAGTTTTTAACTCTGTTCTAAAACTTTGCCGCCCAAGCCGCCTAGGCGGGAGTCCATGCTGATTAGGCGGCTAGGCGCTAGGCGGGCTCCCAGGCGGATTAGGCGGGCACCTAGACTGCCTAGGCTGATTAGGCGCCTAGGCGGTAGGCACTGCGCATGGGCGCATTCTCTCCCTTTTTTGATTCTTGAGGACTCTTTTGAAATTTGAATATTCTAGATGCAATTTTATTACTCTTTAAGCCTTATATATTTTTAAGGGAAAAATTCACCAACGGTGTCTGGACACTTAGGGGACTTTCAGAATGATACCTGAACTTACAAAGTTATCAATGTAATACCTAGACTCATTTTTTCGTATCAACATCGTACTTATGACCAATTTCCGTAACGGCTCCGTGACGGAAATTGGCCGTCCGTGACGGAAATTGGCCGTAGGTATCACATTGATACAAAAAAATGAGTCCAGGTATCACATTGATAACTTTGTAAGTTCAGGTATCATTCTGAAAGTCCCTAAGTGTCCAGACACCGTTGGAGAATTTTTCCCAATTTTGCACGTGAGTCACTTAATGAAGACAAAATGACCGATTTACCCTCAAATTCTTTCTTTCTTTTCTTTTCTTTTTTTCTTTATTCTTCTTTCTTTCTTTCTTTCTTCTTCTTCTTCTTTTCTGGTTTCTTCTTCCCCTGATTTGAATCATCAAGATTCAAATCATCTTGCTCGTCCGATTCCCACCGCCGATCGCCGATCAAACACCGCCGCTGCGTCTCAATCCACCTTTATGCACCACAGATGTTTCTGGTTCCCCCAACTTCAAATCCTATAGCAAATTGAAATTGTGGATTGAGGCTTCACCATTCACTCCGAGTTCATCCCCGCCGCCGCCGCCAATGACTTGACCACCACCACTCTCGTTCTCTCCTCCGACCCCCTTTTATACACCATTGATCAGAAACTCAGACCCCGCCAGCCCTGCACTCTCAAATCACAGCTCCAATCACACCTCTCCATCCTCTCCTTCTTCCCGACATGCAACACCACCTCCACACCATCCTCACCTGCAACTTCATCGGTTTAGCCGACAACTTCGGCCTCTAGCCCAACTTCGATCAAAGGCAATTTTAGGTAGACAAAGATTAACAACTTCGGCCTCAACACCATCCTCACCTGCAGAAAATTCGAGCTGTTCTTATTCACCAGCTTCGCCACTCCGCTGCTACCCACCATTGTGCCTCGCCGATTAGTAAACAAAGGACTCGGAGCCTCCACCATTGAGAAATTGAGGCTCACGTTCTGCGTGTCCTGCGCGGCCAATCGACGACCTTGCTAGGCTGGTCGTATCCAAGCCGGTCCTGCATGTTGTAGAATTGAATGGCGGTGTGGGCGACGAGCCTGATACTGCGATCCCTGGGGCCTTTGGTGGTGCAAACCTTGCTGTGGCTGTCCTTCCGGCCGGTGGCCCTTAGAATGTGGCCTTGACCCTCCACGATTTCGCTAGCGGTGGAGGAAGAAGCAGTCCTTATCCCCAAACCCAATCGAGAAGCAGCGGAGAATGACGTTGTTGTGCGGTGGTGGAGGTTGTTGTGGTCAAGTCATTGGCGACGGCGGCGGGGATGAACTCGGAGTGTGCGGTGAAGCCTTAATGCACAATTTCAATTTGCTATAAGATTTGAAGTTGGGGGAACCAGAAACATCTGTGGTGCATGAAGGTGGATTGAGATGCAGCGGCGGTGGGAATCGGACGAGCAAGATGATTTGAATCTTGAGATTCAAATCAGGGGAAGAAGAAACCAGAAAAGAAGAAGAAGAAAGAAAGAAGAATAAAGAAAAAAAGAAAAGAAAAGAAAGAAAGAATTTGAGGGTGAATCGGTCATTTTGTCTTCATTAAGTGACTCACGTGCAAAATTAGGAAAAATTCACCAACGGTGTCTGGACACTTAAGGGACTTTCAGAATGATACCTGAACTTACAAAGTTATCAATGTGATACCTGGACTCATTTTTTCGTATCAATGTGATACCTACGGCCAATTTCCGTCACGGAGCCATTACGGAAATTGGTCATAGGTACGACATTGATACGAAAAAATGAGTCCAGGTATCACATTGATAACTTTGTAAGTTCAGGTATCATTCTGAAAGTCCCTTAAGTGTCCAGACACCGTTGGTGAATTTTTCCCTATTTTTAATTATATAAACAAAAGATATAAAAATAAAATAAAAATTAAAAAAATACAAAACCGCCTAGGCTCCTGGGCGCTAGTCCCTTGGCCATTGCCCGACTAGGGCCTAGCGATTTTTCGAACCTTGGTTTTTAATCATATCTACCAAATTCGGTATTTCGATTTTCGGTATTATCAACTTTAGAACAACTAATTCTTTGTAATATAAATTAGAATGAACAAAATTAGGTTTTCCAATTTTATAACCGCAAACTTCGTATTCATCTACTAATCATAGCTTTCTTTTGTATATATGACATCAAATTTTATCTATTTTCAATAAAACTAGGTTATTTAACCATCTTGGACTAGGTTACTCAAAATACATATACTATTAATTATGTAGTATATTGAGTAATGTTTATACTATTATGAAAATTTTTATATTTATTTCTTAATATACATGTATGTGTATTGAAAACCATCTCCAGATTTTGGTTTGTGAATTTGGCCTCGCTTTTGGGCAGATTTTCCCTAACATGTGGCGGTTGCTGATGGCGCTCAACTCACTATGGCGTTTGTCCGGCTGTGAGGGTCCAATCGTGGCGGAGGTGTTACACTTCTACGAATTAGTATATGTGCGGTGCCAAGGTTGCAGTGGGCAGGTGAACCTGAGTCGTCATCAGGGGGCACCCAAATTGGTCGAGAATTTGAAGGATTCCATTTCACCGTGGCGAGGGACCTTCTGCGTTGCCACCGATAGATGGGAGTATCAAGCGGGGTCGAATGCGGGGGAGCCGACATTCAGGATTAAGTCGGAATTCCAACCTATTCGAGGTTGTCGCTGGCTTCCGCTGCTCAAGGTTGGTTTTGGTTGCACAATAATTCCTATTGTAGTGACTTTTTTTTTTTTTTTTTTTTGCAGTGGGTCTACGCTATAACCTGACGCCTGTAGAAGAGTGCTGTGTGGCGAGGATTCGAGGCTTCTGGCGGAACCGTAACCTGCTAGATCTTCGCCTACTCACCGAGTGAGAGTTGTTGGTCGATCAACAACTGACACGAGCCCTTGATAAGTATCATCCGCAGATGAGTGTTTTAGTTCGTTGTTGTCAGGCTAACTCTTTCTTTTGTATAGATTCTCCACTGGGAAACAGAGCGAGCCGTGAGGCGTTTGAGAAAGCCATGGACCGCGCTGAGATCAACAATTTCTTGGAGAGTATGTACGTCTCTGGGTTGGCGACCCAGAAGACCGTTGTTGTTCCCGAGACACTGGCACTGTGTCAATCTAAGGCTTCAGCGGTGCTACCAATGCCGCATCACTCTCACCTTGGTGCCGATGGTTCGCCCGTTGTTCATGCGGGCACTGACGTGGGTAGTGGGGCAGCTGGCGAGAACCCTGTAACTGTGCAGCAAAAAGAGAGAATGCCTGCTAGCTGGCGTGGGCCGTAGAAGGCTAAAGTGGTGTCGCCGGTTGAAGCAGTGACCATTGCGGGTTTGGGGCCACAGAAGAGGTCGATGACCGCCGCCGTTGGATCCACACGGGCAGTTCTACAGAGGAACCGTCGCCAAAATGACACTGATGAAGAAGAGGAAGGAGACGACTTTGAGACCATCGGTGCCCATCAGTAGAAGAGGGCCAGACAGGCTCCACCCAAGGTGACCGCGCCCGCCAGTGAGGAGGTGCAGGCGAGTGACCTGCACTCGTTCGCCGCATACGCCGAATTCCTGGCTGCACCGGAGCAGGAGTTTTTGTTCCACCTCTGCGAGAGGTTGAGATTCGGCTGACTGGATGGGACCGTCCGTCCAACAGTGCTGCAGCAGTCACCGTTTAGCTTGGCCTTTGGCCACTTGTCCATCGGGTTGCATGAATTCTTCCTGGCGACCTCGAAGCAGCCCCAGGTCGAGCGGCAGTTGTGGGAGGAGCTCGAAGTCCTGCAGGGGGAACTGGCGGATTCTCAGGCCTAAGGAGTGGCAGCTGGCCAAGGCGGAATTCGATGCCTCGGATGCTCGCGGCAAGCTGAAGATTGCCATCGAGCAAAACCTTGAGCGGAATGATCACATCAACCGGCTTCAGCAGGACATAGTTCAGCTGAAAGAGCAGATGGCGACCAAGGTTAAGAGGATTGACATTCTGCATAAAGATTCTGCCGCCAAATCAGCCGAAGTAAAAAGATTAGAGGGTGTGGCTGCCCAGCTGGAGAAGGAGAGGAGCGGTGCTGAGGTCACCGCTGTGGACGCCTTTAAGTAGTCTGCGGCGTACAAGAAAGCTTTGATGGATGCGGCGAAGGCCGATGCCGTTGCCAACGTTGAGCTTCTGAATAAGAAGGGCGCCATTGATTGGGCGAAGGCGTCCGGGACCTAGCAAGCTGTCAGGCCCAGGGGGCGGGCCCTTGGCGGTTCAGCCTGGGTTGCGTTCCGGCAGTGGGGAGAGTGATGATGACCCGGGGAAGCCTCCAGCAGACTCCGGTCCCACCTAGTCCGAGGTCTCCAGGGCCAATGTTGTGGCGGATCGAACCCGGCCGGAATGGACCATCATGACCCCTAGCCCGACTGCGCATGGCTCCGACCAAACAAGTCTTATGGGCGCCCGGCAGCCCCTTGCCGAGGGTGAGGAGCAACCGCCAGTCGAGGATGAGCAGGGCGGTACTGAAAATCGTTGAAGACGCTGCCGTCGATACCTTTGTATTGTATTGCTGCCGAAGCCTGCATATGTACTCTTTTTTTTTTTTGTAATTGACTGTTTTTGGGCAGGTGGTCCCGACCCTTAATATATGCAATGTCCCTTTTTTTCTAACTTTCTAAGTGTTGGATTCTGTGTTGTTTGCATGTTGCTATACCGCTAGTTTTGACTTGTGCTTCTGTTAATCAATGAAACATTAAAGGAATTAAATTGTTCCCAAGTGCACGATGTAGCAGACGTAGTCCACCGAATATTGTTGGCGTTGCCAGTTAATTCTTGTGCTTGGACTGGACAACAATGGTTTGAATAATTCCTCGTTTCATTGATAGCTATCAGATTAGCATTTTACAAAGCAGGGTTGTACCCGTTGGGTAGCTTCCCTTAGCTAAATATTGAACAAAAATTTAGCTAAGTCAAGATGCTCTTGGGTAGTGGTATGACTATTTGTAGTAATACCGAAGGTGTTCGGTATTCCAAGGGTGTGTCGTTGTGATGCCATCCTTGTCCATTAAGTAGAAGGTGTCGGGGCTAGCAACTTCCACAATTTTTTATGGACCTTCCCAAGTTGGGCAGAGTGTCGTTAGTGGTGGAATGACTTCCTTCATTACCCATTCCCCCAGTTGGAGGTTCCAGGCTTTGACCCTGGCGTTGTAGAAACGCGATACCCGCTGCTTATTTTGCAAATTGTGCAGATGGGCCCTGTGTCGTTTTTCCTCTAGGAGGTCCCTGTTGAGGTTGAAGCCTTCGCCGTTGGTCTTGGGGCCGTAGCCTTCGATCCTAGCGGTAGGTTGAGTTATCTCAATAGGTAGAACGGCTTCAGTTCCGAACATCATACAAAATGGCGTTTCACCAGTGGAGGAAGTTGGAGTAGTCCTGATGGCCCACAGAACTTCCAGAAGCTTCTCCGCCCACAAACCCTTGGAGTCGTCGAGTTTCTTTTTTAGCAGCTTCTTGATTATCTTCTTTGCTGCTTCGACCTGGCCGTTGGTTTGGGGGTGAGCGACAGATGCAAAACTCATCTTGGTGCCTAGGTTAGCGGTGAAAGAAATGAGTTCCTTATTGTTGAACTGTGTGCCGTTGTCTGTGATGATTGTGTGGGGGACACCATAGCGGCAATAAATGTTCTTCCAGTGGAAGTGAGTTACCTTGGCGGTAGTTATTGCTCTCAGTGGCTCTGCTTCTATCCACTTGCTGTTGTAGTCGATGGCGACAATGATGTACTTGAACTGGCCTTTGGCTGTTTGGAATTTTCCCAACAAGTCCAGGCCCCACGTGGAGTGAATCCATGGACCCATGATGATCGACAGTGGTTCTACCGGGACGTGTGGGAGATCAGCATATTGTTGACATTTGTGGCAAGATCTTGATATCCACCTAGCGTGGTCGCCGAGCGTAGGCCAAAAGTAGCCTTGTCGCATTGTGCGATTGGCCAAAGATCGGGCGCCCGAGTGGTTTCCACATTCCCTGCCGTGTATCGCTGCCAGGACGACCTTCCCCTCCTCTGGGGTTAGACACCGGAGGTTGGGGTGGGTGAACCCCTAGTGGTAGAGCTTGCCATTCTGGATGTTGTAACTGGTTGCTCTTCTCTTGAGCTGCCGTGCTCCAACCTTGTCCTCTGGCAATGTCCCATTGCGCTTGTATTCGATGATCTCATCCATCCAACTGGGATTGACCTCAATGTTGAAGATCTCCACTAGGGTTTTTGTGATGCTTGGCTTGTCAAGACACTCCACCCTTGTGTCTGCTGGACTTTGGTGTGGCTGAGCGGTTGCTAGTCTAGCCAGTGAATCAACTTTGGCTTTCTTTTCCATGGGGATCTGCGTGATGGTGTGGAATTTGAATTTTTTGAGGAGCATCTTGACGTAACCCAAGTATGCCGCCAACTGTTGATCCTTGGCCTAGAAACTGTCGTTGACCTAGTTGACGACTAACTGGGAGTCACTAAATATGTTGACACTGTCGGCCACTAAGTCGATGGCGAGGAGTAGGCCAACGATGAGCGCTTCGTACTCCGCCATGTTGTTTGAGGCTTTGAAGTTGAATTTTAATGCGTATTCCACGTTTAATCCCCCTGGCCCCGTTAAGATGACTCATGCGCCGCTGGCCTTGGCGCAAGCGGAGCCGTCCAGGTGTAGGTTCCAGTCTGACTGTTGGGGAGCTGGTTCCTCAGCGGTTACCATTTCCGTGCTGGGTTCAGCCTGTTGCTCGGTGAGCTCAGCAATGAAGTTTACCACCGCCTGGCCTTTCATGGCGGTTCTTGGTTTGTAATCAATGTCAAACTCGCTGAGCTCGATGGGCCACTTACTGAGGCATCCTGAGTGCTCAGGGTTCTGCATTACCTGCCTCAGCGGTTGATTTGTTAAGACATGAATTGTGTGGGCCTGAAAATACTGGCGGAGGCGTCTAGCGGTGACGATGAGTGCGAGAGCAAGATGCTCCAAGGGGGGATATCTTATTTCAACCCCGTTCATGCCTCTGCCGGCGTAGAAAACGGGGAGCACATCCTGGCCGTTCCGCAGGACAATGGCGCAGCTGACCGCTGACTGTGATACCGCTAGGTATATGTACAATGTCTCTCCCTGCACAGGGATAAAGAGGAGCGGAACTGCCCCCAAGTACTCCTTCAAGCTTTGGAACGCTGCCTCACAGTCTGGGTTCCAATCGATAACCTTCTTATGGGTTGTCTTCAGGACTTTGAAAAATGGGAGACATCTGTCAGTGAGTCTGGATATAAACTGAGAAAGGGCGGTTAGTTTTCCCTGGAGGCTCTAAACGTGCTTCTTCCATTATGGAGCCTTCATGTTGAGGATGGCTTGTACCTTGTCGGGGTTGGCCTCTATGCCCCGCTCATTGACTATGTAACCTAGGAATTTGCTGGCGGTGACGCTGAAGAAGCATTTTTCTGGGTTAAGGCGCTACCGTAGGTCAAGAGAATGGTGAATATGATTCTGAGGTTTGCCACATGTCCGCTGGCCTTTATGCTCTTTACCAACATATCTTCCGCGTAGACTTCGATGAATTTTCCCAGATGCTCAACGAACATAGAATTCATCAGCATTCATCAGCCGCTGGTAAGTTGCACCGGTGTTCTTCAAACCGAAAGGCATAACATTGTACCAGTATAGGCCCTTGTCGGTGGTGAAGGAGGTGCACTCTTGGTCACCAGGGTGCATCTTGATCTGATTGTAGCCAAATAAGGCATCCATCATGCTGAGTAGCTCGTGGCCAACGGTTGCATTGACCAGGTGGTCTATACAATGTAGCGGGAAACTGTCCTTGGGGCATGCCTTGTTGAGGCCCTTGAAATCGACACACATTCGCCACTTTCCGCTTGGTTTTTTGACCATGGCCAGGTTGGAAATCCACTGAGGGTAATTTACTTGGCAGAGGAACCCAATGCTCTGGAGCTTGGCGACCTCTTCCCCTATTGCACGGTATCTCTCCTCATCAAACGCCCTTCGCCGCTGCTTGACAGGTAGGCGGATGGCTTGATACTCAATTTGTGTATGATGATCTCAGTGGAGATGTCTGGCATGTCAGCGTAGGACCATACAAAGACAGTGGCGTTGTCACGTAGAAACTGAGTGAGCTCAGCCGCTACCTCTGGGTCTAGCTGAGCGCCGATGCTGACTGTCCGCTTAGGGTGCTCGTTGGAAATGCTGATAACCCTTAAGGATGTTTCTGGGTTGACGGCCGGGCTCTTTTTTGACATACTTCTTCTAGTCATCCCTAGGGTCCTCAAAGATATCTGGTGCCGCTGCATGATTTCCCACTGTTAGGATTTCATGGCAGCGCGCTGATCGTGCCACGGTTGTGGAATAGCACTCTCATGCCAGTTGTTGACTTCCCTTCACACAGCCTGTTCCGTTGGGAGTAGGGAACTTCATGAGGAGCATGTACCTGGCGATGATGCAGATGAGTTTGTTAAGTGCCGGTCGACCAATGATGGCATTATATGAACTGAAGCAGTCCACAATGATGAACTCTGTATGGATTTCAGCCGTTCGTGGGATGGCGCCAATAACTAGTCACATGTAGTCAAAACCCAATGGTTGTGTGACGTCACTGGAGAAGCTAAGCAATGGCTCATGATCCTGCAGTAGCTTTTTGTTCCGCTGAAGTTTGTCGTAGCACCTGTTGAAGATGACATTTACAGTGGACCCGGTGTCGACAAGGATCCTCCCCACTGACCAATTATCAAGTATGGCGTCGATCAAGAATGGATCGTCGTGAGGCAGATGTACTCGGCGCTCCTCCTCCTCTGATAAGGTAATGGGCTCCCAACTAGATTTTGGGAGTTTAGCGGACCTCTCATAGCGGATATTGCACACCTCCTTAGGGTGGTTAGCGCGCGCATAGCGCTTTTTTGCTCTGTGAGACATGTTGGTGATTGGAGCCCCACCGTCGATGGTGTTGATGCGGCCCAATGGCTCAATGTTGGCTATCACGGGTGGTGGTTGGTGTACCTTGAATTGTTCAATCTTACCGTCTCGGTATAAGGTCTCAATGGCTGTTTTGAGGGCGTTGCAATTGTTGGTGTTGTGGCCACTGTCCTTGTGATATTTGCACCACTTGCCAGTGTTTCTGGGCTTTCCTACCCTTGGGTATTTTCTTGGGGGTGGTGGCAGGATCTGGTCCTTGCACTGGTTGTATATTTCCTCGCATGAGGCCGTGAGGACTGTAAACACTGCGTACCGCTGGGATGACTCCGTCTGTTTATCACGGTTATCCCCATGAGATGAGCGACTGCCCTTATTGTAATGTTGGTCCTTCTGCCGCTTGCTCTGGTGGTTACCATGTTGCCATTCTCTCTTTTTATCAGTTGACGGTGTAGCTGAGGTTTTGCTAACTGTTTCCTAATGGATGGAGGAGGGTTGGGTGGACTTTACAGGCGTTGGTGGTGGTGGGGGGTTTCTCCATATGTGATGAATTCTACCTGTGCATAGATGACAGCCTTACTCGTGACATGGTCGTAAGCGGCGTTTGGATTATTGTAATTGAGGTGATAGAGAAATGGCCCCTTGAGGAGTCCCTGTTTGAAAGCTGCCAGCACCATTGTCTTATCAAGATCGCTGCATTGGGACGTTGCTGCTCGCCACCTGGTGACGACCGCCTTCAATGTTTCCTCCGCCCCCTGCTTGAGGTTGAATAGCTGAGTTGTACTGTGGTGTCCGGCCGCCAACAGGATGAACCGAGAGATGAAAGCATTTGATAGTGCATGGAATGAGTCAATGGACCCTGGTGGACACTAAAAAATCCAACTCATTGCCTCACTATCCAGCGTTTCGCTGAACAAGTGGCAGAGGGTGGCGTCATCGAACCCCTTGTTATTGGTGACTTTTTTGAAGGTGTCCATATGGACAAAGGGGTCAGTCATGCCACTGTACTGTGACATCTTTAGTGTCTTTGAGTGCGCCGGGCAGACGACATGCAGGATCCTGGCGGTGAACGGTCCTGGTCTAGACGCAAAGAGTGGATTTGGTATTGGCACTGGGGCGCCTACCTCGGCTCGGATTAGCCTTTGCTCTAGTTGTTGTATCCACTCCAGAATAAGGCTGTTGTGTCTCCATCGGGTCCTGCCTGGGTGCTCTGCTACACCAGCTCTCGCCTGGGGGTAGGTATATTACCCTCGGTTCTAGCCTTGATTGTCGAACAGCTGGTGTGCGGTTGTGACTCCGCCTCCTGCTCCAACATTAGACGGGGTGGAGGTGGTGGTCGCATTCCTCGTAGCTCCAGTGGATTCAACGGTACCTACATTTGTATGATTGGTCCTGGCATCAACCCCGCCGGTGTTGGGCTGACTGCTCCTGGTGCTCCACAATTGCTCGCTTTGCACTGGGTTGGCGTTTGCTTCCAGCGCCTTCTTCAGCTCATCAAATCTTGACATCAGCGTGGCCACCTGCATTTAGGCCTCGGCCTTTTCTCTGCGCTCCTGCTCGAGCTCTCGATTTGCTTTATGAAGGTCTGCTAGTGCGAGCCCATACATAGTGGCAAGGTCCTGCACCGGTGGGCGGCTGCCGTTCGGCTGAGCCTCCGCTGTAGTTTGGGTTGGCAGGATCTGGCAAGTAGCCTGGGGTTCCCCGCTGGGGTTGACCAGTGTGTTGAATAGTGCTCGGTTAACGTTAACCGCTAGATTGACGTTGATCGTTGGGTTGGTGGGATGGAGGTTGGTGGATTGATCCGCCTGCTCCTCCGCGTTTCCCCTGCTACCATTAGTCATGATGGATGTGGTGGGATGGCCTTTTGTTCAAGGGTTCCCACAGACGGCGCCAATGTTAATATTTAAAGTTCAGCGGTAGCTAAACCTTTACTAACGCTGGTCCGATGGACGGACCACTGCCTATGATACTCTTAGAGCTCCCGCTACCTGTCAAGTGAAATACAGAGGGCGTCAAAGGGAAATCGCGCTGGGCGGTCTTCTCTTCTCCGATGTCTAAGTTAGTCAATGTATTTGTATTGACAAAGTAACAGTAGGTAAGTATTAAATGTGTAATTAATGAGGAGAGAGGAGAGAACCTTTTATAGGTGAGGAGAGAGCTGATCTTCTCCATGTTTTCGATGTGGGACTGATATGTTTCAGTCCCAGCTTCTGGAGCTTCTGGTGTTATCTTAGCGTGGCGAGTGGCGGCGAGTCAGCGGTGATCTGGGGGCAAGCCGGGGCTCAGGCAATAGCCTACTTGGCTGTGTTCACGTAGGTCACTCTTTTGGAGGGAGTCGGTACCGCTGGGGGGTAGCATCAGCGTGGCTCATTATAGCTAATTATGTTTGCAAATGCCTATGTAAGTACATATAAACGGTGATGTTATCCCAATAGTTTTTTATTTTGATAAATGACGATGATGGGCTTAGCCACTAGTGGACCCACGTTGGGACTGCTGGGGGCAGTGGCCCCCAGTCATTTTTTTTTAAAAATGAGGATTTATTTTTATGTTATTCTTTGTTTCATGTCCAATGAAATTATTCATTCGTAATTAAAAATGAGTCATAATTAAAGGAACTCAATTTTTATTAATAAGTCAAACGAAATTACATAATTGTTTCTTTAACCAAAGAAAATCTAATCCAATGAATTAGCTAATGCAAAACAATGGCAATCGTCTAACTTCTTTCGGTAACTCCAAAGCAAATGTGACCAGGTGAGTAGAGAGATATCGGTGGAGCAAGACTCGCTTAAGTACCATTAATCTCAAAACCTTCCTAAACATCACACTTATTTTAGATGAGCCTAGTTTGAAGAAAGACTAAATGTTAATGCCTGGATCCGTTGGGGATCTAATTAACGTAAAGAATGAGAGAGAGAGAGAGATTGACACGAGATGTATAGTGGTTCGTTTCCCGCCTTAGCGGGAAACTACGTCCACTTGAAAGCTTATACTAGTGTGTTGAGCCTTGCGGCTCAAGTGCATTACAAAGTGTGTAATGGAGTTGGATTGGAATTGTGTTTAAGTGGGAGGAGGCATTCCTTTTATAGGTGAAGGAAGCCATCTCCTTTACATGGCTTTCAATGTGGGACAAGCAACAACTATTTCTAGTCTAGAAAGCCTATTTGTGAGGGCATGTTGACAAGGCCGGGAAGGTGGGTTCCCGGCGACAGATTTGCGACTTCTGGATACCGTAGCGTAGCTTGAACATAAGGCTACAAGATGCATGTCTCGGTTGGGCCTCACCATGGCTTGTGGGTGTCCCAAAGAGGGTGTTACTTATGCTTGGTGATGTAGTAAATACTCCATATTGTTGGAGGTATGTACAAGTCCCCGAAGTCCCCAAGTAAGAGGAGCTTCTTGGTTGGGGAGTTATAACCACGAAGTCATCAAGCATAAGTAACCGGGCGGCACGGAGCCCCTACAAGTCCCCGAACTCCGTAAGCAAGAAGGGACTCGTTAACCTGCACAACAAAGACAAAAAACAGGCATATGTAGAATGCTCGTTGCATTGGGCAACAAATGTGAGTTGCAATGATATGCGTTGGCATATATGAACGTATGGGGTGCATGATACATGTCGATGTATACATGCGAATGGCGCCGAGTACGATCGCTTATGACGTACAAACTCGAGAGCGCGTATGGTCGTGTGAGCATATGGATTGCATATGATAAATGTAAGTTGTATGAGCGCTGCGAAGGTAAGCGTTTGTAATTCGTGAATGATGAATACATGAACGCTTGTGTTTGCTTGGTTGTCGCTCGTATTAATGGAACGCGAAAAGAATTCAATTTGTCGTAAGTGACAAATGGTAGAAGGATTCAATGTTCCATTAACGTGTGGTGTGTCGAGTAGACATGAGCGTAAAGCTCGAGGATTGCCGGGAAGGCATGAGCGGAAGCTCGTGGGTTGCCGGGGAGGCATGAGCGGAAGCTCGGGGTGCCGGGAAGGCATGAGCGGGCAGCTCGT
This sequence comes from Rosa chinensis, assembly GCF_002994745.2. NCBI lineage: Eukaryota > Viridiplantae > Streptophyta > Magnoliopsida > Rosales > Rosaceae > Rosa > Rosa chinensis. The sequence continues at coordinate 18,083,765 of NC_037090.1, forward strand.
GAGCCGAAGCTAGTGGGTGTCGGGAAGGCATGAGCGGGCAGCTCGTGAGCGGAAGCTCGTGGGTGCCGAGAAGGCATGAGCGGAAGCTCGGGGTGCCGGGAAGGCATGAGCGGGCAGCTCGTGAGCGGAAGCTCGTGGGTGCCGGGAAGGCATGAGCGGAAGCTCGGGGTGCCGGGAAGGCATGAGCGGAAGCTCGGGGTGCCGGGAAGGCATGAGCGGGAAGCTCGTGAGCGGAAGCTCGTGGGTGCCAGGAAGGCATGAGCGGAAGCTCGTGGGTTGCCGGGGAGGCATGAGCGGAAGCTCGGGGTGCCGGGAAGGCATGAGTGGGCAGCTCATGAGCGGAAGCTCGTGGGTGCCGGGAAGGCATGAGCGAAAGCTCGGGGTGCCGGGAAGGCATGAGCAGAAGCTCGGGGTGCCGGGAAGGCATGAGCGGGCAGCTCGTGAGCGGAAGCTCGTGGGTGCCGGGAAGGCATGAGCGGAAGCTCGGGGTGCCGGGAAGGCATGAGCGGAAAGCTCGGGGTGCCGGGAAGGCATGAGCGGAAAGCTCGGGGTGCCGGGAAGGCATGAGCGGGAAGCTCGTGAGCGGAAGCTCGTGGGTGCCGGGAAGGCATGAGCGGAAGCTCGGGGTGCCGGGAAGGCATGAGTTGAAAGCTCGGGGTGCCGGGAAGGCATGAGCGGAAGCTCAGGGTGCCGGGAAGGCATGAGCGGAAAGCTCGGGGTGCAGGGAAGGCATGAGCGGGAAGCTCGTGAACGGAAGCTCGTGGGTGCCGGGAAGGCATGAGCGGAAGCTCGTGGGTTACAGGGAAGGCATGAACGGAAGCTCGGGGTGCCGAGAAGGCATGAGCGGGAAACTCATGAGCGGAAGCTCGGGGGTGCCGCTGAGGCACGAGCGTGAGAGCTCGAGGATGCCGCTGAGGCTTTAACGGGTAGCTCGAAGGTGATGCCCTGAGGCATGAGCGTGACCGTTGCTAATTATGCTGGGCTGTATGTACAAGTCCCCGAAGTCCCCAGTCAAGGAGGGTGTGCTCGCGGGTTGATACCAAAGCGTAGCTTTGTGCCGTATATCAAGCATAATTAGTGCGAGTGCGTCGTCCATCTAGAATTGGTTGGAGCGAACGCTTTTGCCCTTTCGGGTGGGCCCCTGCTAGGCCCTGCGAGGAGTCCCCCACTCCTGACTATAGACCTTCGGATGGTCGGAAAATTGTTTGATGAGGGGAGCTGCGCGGAGCAGAGGGTGTTGGGTAGCGAGCCCAATCTTAGGTACCCAAGCGTCGAGGTTAACTGCCGGATCAATGGCTGCCGTGGGCTGTGTTAACTAGTCCGTAGCTGTTTTCTCGAAGGAGAAAAGCTTGACTGCAATGCCGCGTAGCGGTCATTGTCATTATGAGGCGTTGCCTTACCGCTTGGCGGTTGAATGAAAAATGATAAACACATAGAGCAAGTAATAATATTTTGTTCGAGTGTCCCATGTTTATTTAATTGAGTTGCAATTAAAAAATAGAAGCATGGAATATGTGTATAGCATGTACTTGTAATGTGGATGCTAATATCATTTTTTGCATTTTTTGTAGATATGTTAAAGGATCATTAAGATCGGTATGTGAAGCATGGCATATCTAGTATGTGAGATCTAGAAAGTGTTGCCAAATCTACGAGATGTTGTAGGCATGCTTAAAAGTTATGGAAGCATGTAAAGATATATCAAGTGTGATATTCTGTAGTCATGCTTAAAAGTAGTAAAAGCATGGCATGTGCATGGCACTAGCTCAATTTGAAGGAGCGTAAAAGATAAGAGGAAGGCACTTATCTTATGTCGATTTGAGGTTCATTGCTTGTGGTGGATAAAGTACTCCGATAATGTCCGTCAACTCGTAGTTGCAGTCGAATGCTTGATAGAAATAATTGAATTTCCTTAAGCCAAAATAGATGATTAATATGTGGATTTGTAAAATCAATATAGATAATTTGTGTATGTACTTTGATAAAGTTGTAAGTAAAGTGTATACACAAATTCATAATTGATGACAAATAACCTGCATACATATCCATTTTGAATGTCAAATTTGTGTTTAACCGAACGCATTCGGTGCCATGATAATCGGAACATATTAATGACAGCATCAATTATGTGTAAATGCACTAGTCATGTGGCAGTAGTGAGATAATGAATTTGATATAAATATCCCATGTGTACGTGTACATGTTCTTATCCACAAACCATATGTCCGAAACATCACCCTTTTGTTGGCTTTTTAACTACCAAAAACTAAATGAATAGTGATGTGGTGGTGCGTAGCACATGTGCAGCACAGTGGCTTTGTTGGATGTGCACCTGTCATGGTCTCATGAAATAATGTGAAGATGGAGCATGCAAACTCAATATAATTTTCACTTGGACATATAGGCAAACTGATGTTGTCTATCGATGATGCTATGTGCAAAAAGATGTAAATAGGCATGGAGACAAGGACCTTAATTAAGCACCAGCATGTTCATACATAGACAAGCATGCATGGTCTTGAATTCAACACGTGACACATGTATATAGCATAATTATCAACATGCATTTAAGGATGAAAGGCATGTGGCCGACAGAGGCACAAGTTGGTCATAAAGGAAACATGCACACGTCGCTGTCGGTACAACCAAAGATAATGATTAAAGAAATAGACTTATCTGGCTGGTTGGTGCGTTTTCATGGATTTGAATCAGTTGAAAGGTAGTGGACTGTCAAGAGTGAAACGTCCAGCTTCGACAAGTTAACGAGGGAGCTTTTCCCGTCAAGCTTTGCCTTAGCTGGTTTCTGGGACCTGCATCCGCATCTGTTTGCGCTTATTGTGAGTAGCGGAGGTTTGGGCAGCAGAGCCCTGGCCGATGGTGGCGGAGGTGTCCCAGCGGTGATGCTGGCTGGCGGAGCCGATCTCGTTGATGGACACTTTCAGCGGAGTTTGAGTTCGGCGGAGTCTGCTGCTCAGCGGAAGAAGCTGCCCGCTGGTGGAGCTCTGGCGGAACTTAGTTGTCGGCATTTTGAATGCTAGGGGTCGCTGGTGGAAGACAACCGCTGGGTATTGCTAGCGGTCCACGTCGCCGCTGGACTCCCTGGTGCGTCTAGAGGATTTGGCAGAACTGTTCAGCGGAGATGAAGCTCGGCGGAGCGGAGCTATGCTAGCGGTTGAAAGTGGCGGTGTACAGTGTGGCGGAAGATTTTTCGGCGGAGGTTTCCTTTGCTGGTGATGGGAGCTAACAGTGCCGCCGGTGGCAGGTAGCTGGCGGAAGTCATAGCCGGAGCTAGGCTGGCGGAGAATGGTCGTTAGGCCTGCAGAGCCGCCGGTGGTGTTTAGCGGTGATTTAGCCGCTGGTTGTGGTTGGCGGCGAGGCCTGGCTGGCGGAGGCAGGATTGGTTAGCGGAGCACTCTTCAGCGGAGCGGAGCTATTTTGCCGGTGGTGCTGGTGCTTGACGAAGAGGATGATTGTTGATCGTGGGTCAATTTTAGTTTGTTTTGTGGCCGGCGGTGAAACTTGCTGGACTTGCCAGTAAAGCTTTGGCGGTGCCTAGCGGAGTTGTACCCGCTGAAGAAGTGTGGCGGAGCGGAGCTCTATGCTCACCTGTAGCTCGACGGAGATTCGATGCTAGCTCAGGGGCGGATCGAAGTTCGGCGGAAGACTCGGAGCTCAGCGGAGCCGGTTAATGGGTTGTCCGATGGAGTAGCTGTTGCTGGCGGTATTCTGCTAGCGGAGGCAGTTAGGTGGTGATGTCCTAGCGGTGGAGCGGTGATGATGGAGCTTTGGATCATCAACGGAGCATGAACGGCGGAACTGCTCAGCGGAGGAGAAGTTCGGCGGAGCTCGTTGATGGAGCTAGTGGGTTGTCCAGCGGAAGGGCTCGCTGGAGGAGGAAGCTTGGTGTTTGGAGCTCAGCGGAGGCGCTGGCCGTTGGTGTTGGCTATCGATCGAGAGAAGAAGCCTGGGTGCCCAGAGAAGTTTTTCTGGGTGTCCAGAGAAGATTTGCCGCCAAGTTTTTTTTTTTTTTTTTTTTGAATAGTTCAGCGTTGACTTTTTCATTTCCAGCGTTGACCAAGTGTGACCAACACTTTGCCAGCGTTGACCAACCATCTCCGGCGTTGACCAAGGGTTGACTTGGTAGATGGCACAAGTTGCCGCTAAGAATATCAATTATATGACTCAAGGAAAGAAATTATTTTGAGCTCGGTTAAGATGACTTAACTCAATGGTAAGTGACGAAGCCTTTGTGTTGGCTTCCCACAGACGGCGCCAATGTTAATGCCTGGATCCGTTGGGGATCTAATTAACGTAAAGAATGAGAGAGAGAGAGAGAGATTGATACGAGATGTATAGTGGTTCGTTTCCCGCCTTAGCGGGAAACTACGTCCACTTGAAAGCTTATACTAGTGTGTTGAGCCTTGCGGCTCAAGTGCATTACAAAGTGTGTAATGGAGTTGGATTGGAATTGTGTTTAAGTGGGAGGAGGCATTCCTTTTATAGGTGAAGGAAGCCATCTCCTTTACATGGCTTTCAATGTGGGACAAGCAACAACTATTTCTAGTCTAGAAAGCCTATTTGTGAGGGCATGTTGACAAGGCCGGGAAGGTGGGTTCCCGGCGACAGATTTGCGACTTCCGGATACCGTAGCGTAGCTTGAACATAAGGCTACAAGATGCATGTCTCGGTTGGGCCTCACCATGGCTTGTGGGTGTCCCAAAGAGGGTGTTACTTATGCTTGGTGATGTAGTAAATACTCCATATTGTTGGAGGTATGTACACTAAACTATTGGCATTTACTACAAAAATAATATGGCAATTGCCTACATCTCTTGGAAAATAAAAAGACTTAATCAAAATTGCTAGTCTCTTGGCCTTTGAAGTCTTCCATCCTTAGAGCGAGATAGTCCTCTTGATCTTCTTGCTCCATGTAATTTGCTTCCCTTGCTTCACGATACATCTTGTACGCATTTGCAACATTCTAGGATGCTTTGCATGCTTTGGCCTAATGTCCGGACGCTCCACACCAAAGACAAGCATCATTATGGTCAGGCTCCCTCGATCGTGGTTCTTTAGTGGCGCATTGGGGACGACTATTCTCCTTGGTGACGCCACCACCATAGCCGAAGGCTTTTCCTCTCTCTCTCTTTACAGGTTGACCTCCCCGGTTCCGTGCACGCCTATCTTAGCGGTTACCTTCCTCTTTGGGGCGAGAATATGGACCAGAACGTCCAGAATCATCCCTAGCTTTAGGGTTTCGCTCCTTGCGTCCTCCCTTGGGGGCGCGACTATAGTTAGACTCCGAAATAGACTTGGTTCTCACAGGTCTAGAGTTATAGTTCTTCACAAGGATATTGTCGTGCTTTTCAGCTACGTTCCTGGCACCAATAAGCTCATGAAACCTTGTGATACGTCCTGCATTTACATCAATCCGATAATTCTTGGAAATCATCAGTGCAGAGACGGGAAAGGTAGAGAGAGTCTTCTCGATCAACATCGTATCAGTGATGTTCTTGCTACAGAACTCCATCAAAGACTTGATACAAAGGGCTTCCAAGTTGTAGTCAAGTATAGACTTAAAATCACAGAAGCGGAGGCTATGCCATCCCACTTCCAAATCAGGAAGCAGGGAGTCACGAACGTTGGCAAATCGCTGCTCGAGTTCTGCCCATAGCTTTCTAGGGTCCTCTTCATTGACGTACTCATTCTGGAGCGCGTCATTGATGTGCCTTGTCATGAGAATGATGGCTTTAGCTTGGTTTGCCTCAAAAGTAGCTCTGTTCGTTTCCAAAGCTGCAGCTTGTTGACAAGTAAGCACGTTCTGACTTGGCTCTTAGATCGTATCCAGGATCCCTTCAGCCTTAAGATGCTGGTACACATCATGGACCTATTTGTGGTATCCTGTGCCTGTTGTCTCTAGTGGAGCAAAGTTCAATTTCTTCAAGTTACTCATTCTGAAAAGAAAAGAAAAAAATTTAGGGTTAGCTTCAGAGCGAAAAGGCTACCACGAAAACAATAAAATTTCTGAGCGTAGTCGCTTCTAAGAAATTAAGGATTTCTGAGCATAGTCGCTTCCAAAAAATATGATTCCAAGAGGTATTAAATTAGATCGAAACAATGATGTGTTTGTGGTCGATCATAACTTTTCAACAAACTCTAAGCTTGCAGGACTCTACAAGCTCCAAGCTTGGAGTGAGCACGAACTCTTACAGTTCGGCTATTGGTCTCCTCTATGAAGAAGAAGAAAGGGGGTAGAAGAAGGGAGGTTGCAAATCCCCGAGAAAAAGAAAAGAAATTAAAATTACGAAAGCAAAAGAGTTGAATAAAAGAAAAAATACCCTTTTTTTTGTTTCTCTCTCTTTGACTTTGAGCAAAAGTGTGAGCCTTCCTCTCTCTTTTTTTTTTTTTTTTTCTTCTTCTGTCTTTGACTGAGGGTAGGGCTGGGCACGGTCCCAGACCGACAGTGATTTTCCAGGGACCGGGACCGACAGTATAAATTTTGGCAGGGCTTGCAGTTTCAGATAACAGGGACCGGGCTAAACCGGATCGGTCCAAAACGGGCCGGTTTTGTCGGTTTTCCGGTCCTGTAAATCTTTGCAGCACTACTAGTGCATTTTGGCATTTTACTGCTTGACCTGCATCTGTTTAGGTAATTCTGCAAAGCACAACAAACACTCATAACTCACCATGGCAGCAGGATCCATTGATCTAATAAGCCTCAATATACACTGATCTTGATTCTTGAGCTGTTTCCAATTTAAAAGCTTCAACAAAACATAATCGAAATATAGAAAAAATCAAAAATCAATCAAGTGAATGACTGAAATCAACTAACCAAGCATTCAAGCTTGAAGCTCAAAATAGAGAGAGTCAGACTGTGGTGGGTACCTATGCAAGAGCGAGACTACGGCCGGAACTTGGAATAGTACGGTGAGACTATGAGACCTGGACGGAAGAGTACGGTGAGTACCTGGATGGCTGAATTTGGGATCGATTTGCGATATAGGATTTCGGATTGTGGCCTACTAAGAGCTGATGAGAAGCTGAGAACTGAGAAGACTGGATTTGCCATATAGGATATGGGCATGTGGCCGGAAGACTGGATTTCTGGTCTCCGCCTCTCTAGAACTCTCGAACAGAGAGAGTGAGAGCTGAGAAGTGAGAACAGAGAGATAGAGGCGAAGAGCTGAGATGGAATATCGATTTGGGATTTTAGGTTTACTTACCAATCGCATGTGGTCAGGTCCATAGTAACACAATCGACTAAGAAAAATAACCTATAAATGGAAGACACGTACACAAGGTCAGGTCTTCCGGTCCACGCATTCACCACTAGTCAAGAACCGGGACTGGACCGGCATCACTTAGCACAAGGACTGAACCGGCCTGAAATCATCTATTTCAGTCTAAAACCTGACCCGAACTGGTCGGTCCGGATTGGTTCCTTCGGGTATTTCTGTCTTTCGATCATTTATGCCCACCCCTAACTGAGGGTGTGGGCCGCAGACCTTCTTCTTTTTCCTTTCTTTTCTTTTCTTCTGACTTGGGCCGCTTCAGCCCCTTTTGCCTTCTTTTCTCCTTCTGGGTTTGACTGAAGATGCGTGGGCAGCAGGGCTATTTTTTTTCTTTGGGCTGCTCCTTCCTTTTCTTTTTTTTCTTCTTTTCTTTTCTGGCAATTGGTCGGGCCGCGTCTCCTTCTTTTTTCTTTCTCCTTGTGCTGGGCTAGACTAGTGTGGGGGTAGGCTGGGCTGGAACTGAAGACGTGCAGTGATCTGGGGGTCCCGGCAGTTCAAGGACATGCAGCGCTTCTGCAAGCCGGTCCTGCAACTTTCCAGCCGATTTTGGGCATTATTTTTCCGATTCCTGGATTCTAGATTTAGGGCGCCGTTTGTGATCAAATTTGATGACAAATGGCTATTTGGAAAGCTGTGAACGGGGAAAGAATGCGTTTTCTCTTCTGAGAGCCGGTTTGGTACTTTTCCAGCCGGTTCTGATGACTCCATCACATGTCTGGGCTCCTGGGATTAGGGGCTTCAAGATGTGTGGCGGGGGTTGATCGGATTTTAGGGCTACGAAATTAGGGTTTCAGGGTTAGGGCTTCGTACTGATAACGTGTTTTAGTGAATCGATATTTGGGAGAGAATTTGTTGTGTTTTCATTGATAATAAGAATCTCTTTATATAAAAGATTACAAGTATAGAGATAGAGTTGTACATGGAAACATAATCGTACAATGATTGAATATCTACAAATATCTTCGAGAATATCTCTAACATAAACTTTATTACAACTAGAGCAAGTAACCTAGAGTTTGGGCCAGACACATATTCTGGATTTACTTGAACAACTTTAAATTAATCTTTTTCCAAAATTTAGGTTGAGCTATAACCCACTGCAACCCATGATAGCCACGGTCTTGCTCTCACACACACAAAAGACGCCATTGTGTTTCTGTTTCTACATATGTAAGCTTGGCATCTTCTTGGTAACAAAAGAAAAGAAGTGAGAAAAACCCAATATACAAATTAAACTTTTGAAAAGTACATAGCTAAATTAATGTTTTCATAAGCCAGAGGGCATAAACCCTAAATAAACTGATCGACTTGCAAAACTACTACCAAGTAGGAATATTTGCCAAATTATAAACCAAGCTGACATTGTTCTCGATTTGACACTTCAATATATTTGAAATATGATGATTTTCTCCTCTCAATTACTTGTAACTAGGAATGCCCTTATATCTAGCTAAAGGAGAGCAACCATTGCATTCATGTTGCTCTCCTTCAGAGTAACACTGTAGTACTGCTGCACAGAAGTAAAGAATTACACTATCAATAAGAATGCAGCTGGCTATGTACTGTGTCTGTTTAAAGAGTTATTGGTGTAAGGTAATGGGCTTCTATCAAAGGCTCATTATACTAAAGTCAGTTAGGCTTAAGTATAAGCATTCACTTCTTGAATTAGCATATGAAGATAATAATCACAAATAGCATCAAATGTAAATTAAAACATCAATTCATACAACTTTGGCTGGGTCTTTCAACCCTAGACCCAACAAAGTACTACTTAGTACTCATCATAATCAAATTAAACATCAAAATATAATCTAGAGGAAAAATGATAGAGTTGGTTTAGTGGTGTGTCAGATGGTCCCCTAACTCACGTCTTGGTGGTGATGTCCTCTCTTTCTTTGTCTTGAAGATTTGATGATAAAAGATAGTTAAGCTTGAATTATTATTATTATTTTATTTATTTATTTGTGAATAGCATACCACATTGAGTGCTTAGTTAATGTTCTCGATATGGAATCAGACTTTTAGTTTGAAGTTTTAAATTTCATTCAATTAAATAAAGTGTATGTGCAATCCAAGTACACTTCAATAAGTTTTACTTACTAGAGATTTCTTCTGGTTAGACCAAATACTGCTTAAACAGCTGTTTCTATTTTTAGTTTGTAAGCTAAGACTCTAGTGTATGTATTGCATTGGCATTGCTCTAGTAAGGTATGATTATTCAATGAATTTACCTACCATTTGACAACCATTTTAAAATAAGGGCCGTTGCGCTTGTCCTCAACTCTTGATTAATGAAATTGTCAAATACATGGAGGGGGCATAGTGTTGAAACTCCAAATTACAATCAGTGTCAAGAGCGCTCCTAAACAATGGCAGAAGCCTTGGTTACAACTATATATTCAAACATGCACTAACTAGCAAAAGTGCAACATCAACAACTCTATTTGCTTGAAAATAACGGTGACATATCATAAAGCTAATGCAATGCCATAAAACAGTTAATTCACCTTTCGCAGTATGCTGACGACCAAATATTAATCTGACGACATTTAATTTCATCCTACCACTTGGAGGTTGTTTTCACTTGATGAAGCCTCGCCATCTCACTAGGACAAACAAGGCACAAGAAGTACACAAACCGGCACAAGACCACATAGACCTAACCAAAATATGGTAAGTAATTATCGAAAGCAAGAAACAAATTCAAACTGAAAACTGCCAAATTCAAAGCATGGAATAAGCTTAGTAACGAAGCTCAGGCCCAAAATCCATCCATGGCAACAATTTGTTGCACCAGCCCACTAGCACAGCCCAACCCATCCCTTGCATCACATCACTGTCTTGCCGCCAACGCCACCATCGCTGCATCACCACCTCCAAACAGCCACCATCCAATTAAGTTGAAAATATAAGGACAGAATACACTTTTCTGGAAAATGGGGATTGCAGTGCACTGATCAATCCTTACTGGGCAGCAGAAACCAAAATAACAAACTAGACACCAGATTTTGGTTACGCAGTGAAAACCTCAAATATGAGATTAAAAACACTGCGGGGCTCTTACTCTTGAGAACCCAAAATAATAATCATCTTATTCAAAGGATATGTTCTTATACAAACTTGTATAGCACTTGCCCGGCTATAAAATTTAGACAAAAGCTAACTCTAAGTTTGTCTTCCTTCTAGAACTCCTTCACTTGAATGATCTTCAAATCTTGTTCTTCTTTCTTCACAGTCTCTCTACTGATCTCGAGAGAGTATTATGCATATGAAACTATGATCACAAACACTTATACATGGACCAAGTGTTTTGAGTCTTTGTGAAGACACAAACTCAAACAAACATGCAAGACCCTATCATAAATTCTTGCGTTTCTGAATGTGTACCACAGACCGAATGATATATTTTCAGCTAATATAATAGACCTGCAGCCACTACTCAATGAATCAAAGATTCTACCCTAATTCCCAATTAAATTGGAAAGAAACTTCCCATATATGAACTCCAACAAATCTTAAGGGAAATCAATTAGGAATAGACATGTCCTAAAAACCCTAGGACATCAATAGTACGATTTTCACAATCAGAAGACTCGTTAAAAAACGTAAATACATAAAACTAAAAACCTACTTTCCAAAATCGGACTCCACATGAAACTGACTGCAGACTCGAGGATTGCAACACATGTTGCAATTCCATGCTTATGCGAATGCATTTACCTGATTCTCCGAGATCAATAAAGAGTCTTTGAACTTTGTATGGGAATGCCAATACGACACATACAAGAATTGTACTTACAATCTCCCCCTTTGGCATTCCTATACAAAACATAAATTAGGACAAACTCTCCCCCTCAACACGTACAGGAGGAGCATCACAACTCTTCATCCATTCATTCCTGAAACACTTTATCACACATTGGTAAAGAATACATAAGATAGAATAATGTTATCTCAGTCACACTTCCCATCTAATTTCTCCCCCTTTTTGAATAGGAATGACAAAGGTAACTTACGTAGCGGAAGCGATGTAGAAGGAGGATCACAAATAGATGGTGAACAGTGGACACTAGCTCAAGTTGAATCAATCAGAGAAAGATAGTCCAAGTATTAATACTCCCCCTAAGTGTGATTATGTTATGAAAGATGCAAGAATGAAATGTAAACACACAATGAGTGGGTTTGTATCCAAATGCTACGAACAGATTTAATTCACATAGCTTTTCCAACAAGATCAATACCACTTAACCATAAACAAGAGTGCAACAAAAAAAGTTCACACGAGTGAATTTATTCCAACAATCACAAGGTAAGATAGAGGGTGATCGAGTATTCTATACCTCTTAGTGTGAAGGGTGAACATATCTCAAGATGGGGTGTGTAATATTTGTGGAATCCTGAAAAGCAAGGCTCACATACGAAACACATTTAAGCACATAAACTTTATTCCCCCTTATAACACCGTGTGAGCATGATTTTGAATTTTTCTTTTGGCCTTTCACACAAAGTGTTAACGTTAGTGACCGAGGGGGTCTCTAGTTAGCTTTAGAGAGAGAAAGAGAGAGTGACACGAGATGTATAGTGGTTCGTCTCCCGCCTTAGCGGGAAACTACATCCACTTGAATGTTACACTAGTGTGTTGAGCCTTGCGGCCCAAGGGGATTACAAAAGATGTAATGGGATCGTGTTTGAGTGGGAGGAGGCATTCCTTTTATAGGTGAAGGAAGCCCTTTCCTTTACATGGTTTTCGATGTGGGACAAGCAACAACTATTTCTATTCTAGAAAGCCTATTTGTGAGGGCATGTTGGCAAGGTCGGGAAGGTGGCTTCCCGGCGACGGTTTTGCCACTTCCGGATACCGTAGCGTAGTTTGACCATAGGGCTACAAGATGCAAGTAGCGGTTGGGCTTCATCATGGCTTGTGGGTGTCCCAAAGAGGGTGTTACTTATGCTTGGTGAGATAGCAAACTAGTCATGCTAGTAGGTATCTACAAGTCCCCGAAGTCTGCAAGCAAGAGGAGCTTCTTGGTTGGGGAGTTATAAGCATGAAATCATCAAGCATAAGTGACCGGGCGGCACGGAGCCCCTACACAAAGTAACATTTTTGCTCAAGAAGACTACGACCCATGTAACAAGTATTATGCTAGCAACTCCCAAGTCAGATGACTTTAGGGTACTAGATGTAACAAGGACATCCCAAAGAGCACATCTACTCGAGTCAATAGTTTCACAATCCACCGGGGTGACCAAACCATTCCCATTTCTTCCCAATCCTCATATCATTCGTCACGACCGAGGCCTGTTTGCTTTGGGAATAGCCTGGCCATGCTCCATAAATCATTCTCCTTTTTTTTTTTTTTAAAGGAGCAGCAAAAATAAGGAATAATTTCGAACATGAGAATTGAGAACAAGCCAACCAACAAATATGACTTACCACCACTTAGAGTATGTGTGCATGTGAGGATTCAAAGTGATAGAGAATATGTTGCTCAAGCTCACAATTACAGAGTGATGCATGAGCAAATTCAAAACATGTTAGGCACCTCATTGCACACAGATTTAAGGAAAAGAGTATGGCCCTCGTCAATCTAAGTTCAAAATAATCTGTCAGATACTCAGGGATACAAACCACTATTTTTCAATCCTGAATTTCCAGAAACTGAACCTAACAATGCAGAAACGTAAAGAAAATGCACTTATACTATCATGAAGACATACACCATGAATGCAAGCAAAATGGATCAAATGAAGTGAGAGTATCAATACTTAGAGCATCCACCAATAGTGCTTCTAAGTGATTCAAATTGAGTTCTGTCTAACGGCTTAGAAAAAGAATTAGCCAATTTATGTTCAGTAGGAACGAAAGCAAGCTCAAGCTTATTATCAAGATTATCTGTATGAGCAGAAAAATGATTATTTGGACATTTTTTAATCCAGATTTGCTTTTGCTTTGTTTTTGTTTCCAAATCCACGGGGATTGAAGCCAACTTTGCAATCCTGGCGATCAGATTCAGACCCTCTTTCAACTCAGCTTGCAACGAGGCAGGTGAGTTAATTCTCAACGTTTTCCTCTGATTTTGAGTAACCCTGCGAAGCATATTGCACCTAGGACGTATGTGTCCTAATTTTCCACAATAATGACAAGTAGGAATGAAGTTTTTGGGGTTGTGAATATACCTAGGCTGACAAAGTTTGTCAAGACTTACCAAGGAGCTTTTCTGAAGTGTTTGGTGAGCCACACGTGGTTCTGATTTTGCAAGCAACTTCGAACCAGACCCATTTTCACAAGAACTTTGTGACTGACTTGAAGAACTCTCACCTCCCTTACTTTTTACAAAAGCCAATGGTTTGCAGGATTCACCATTATATCCTAATCCTTCTTTATTGTCATGAGCTTTGCCAATTCCCATCATCTTAGAGACTTTTTCAGATCCAATGGAGAATTTGTTAAAGCTTTCCTTGACCCTCAATAATTCTTCCTGCAATTTCTCATTCTCAAGGGTTAGAGACATATTTAAGGAAGATTGAGCCTTAATTTCAACCTGCAAAACTTTGATTTTGTTAGTAATCTCATCATGCTCTTTGTCCCAATTTTGAGACTTGACCTTACCCTGCAAAACATTTATCTTAGCAACAAGATCAGTACGCTCATCTTCCCATTCTTTCAAAGATATTTCAAATCTTTTCTCAATCTTGTCTTTCTCACCCCTTAAGAATTCAATTTCCTCTTCAAGTTTATTATTTTTCTTAAGAACAATTCTTGAGACATTATACAATTGCTTGCATTTTTCATTTGTTTCTTCATCAAAAGTGTCATATTCTAAATCAGAAACATCAGAAAACTTATAATTAAAAGAGGAAGTAAGAGCAAGATTTACCTCTTCATCACTATCACTCCATGTGGTCTTTAAAGCCTTATTACCACGTGAATTATACTTCTTGTTGCCACAATCGACAGCAAGATGTCCAATTCCACCACACTCAAAGCATGTAGGTTTGTTAGGAAATTTTTTTGAAGAGTTTTCAAAGGAGTTTTTGTTTTTCAGAAAATTTTTGAACTCTTTTGTCAACAATGATAAATCCACATAATCATCATCAACATCATCTTTCTTTTTAACAGAAGAGAAAGCAATATTTTTTACCTTTTTCTCTGGCTTGATCCTCATCTCAAAGGTTTTGAGATTACCTATCAGTTCGTCAAGAGAATAGGTGTCCAGGTCTTGAGTCTCCTCTATGGCAATTTGCTTGGCTTGAAATTTTGAAGGAAGAGCCCTGAGAAATTTCTTGACTATTCGGTGCTCCTCAAACGGATCATCAAGGCTACAGCATTGGTTTGTCACATTGAGAAGTCGAGCGTGAAAATCATCAATTGATTCATCTTCCCTCATGGTCATGTTCTCAAATTCCAATACGAGTCTTTGAAGCTTCTGACCTCTAACCTTCTTGTTTCCTTCATAAGTAACCTGAAGTAGATCCCAAGCTTGTTTGGCTGTATCACAGTGGCTAATTCTCATCCTCTCATTCTTGGACAAAGCTGTGAATAGTGAATTCCTTGCCTTAAAGTCACAAGTCCTATCAAGGACTTCCTCTTCTGTCCATTCCTTCCTAGGTTTGAGAACCCTTGCAGAGGACCCTTCTACTTTCTTTGATTCTTCTGCCTTAGTTGGGTGTTCCCATCCACTCTCAACTATATTCCACATGTTTTCATCTTGAGAGTAGAGAAAAGCCCTCATCATGATCTTCCATTGTGAGTAATCTTCACCATCAAACAAAGGAGGGCAATTTATCGAACTGGAGGCTCTGTTATATTCACGTTCCATCCTTGACCATGGATCAACTAAAAAGCTTTAGAACATGCTCTGATGCCAAATGAAAATATAAGGACAGAATACGCTTTTCTGGAAAATGGGGATTGCAGTGCACTGATCAATCCTTACTGGGCAGCAGAAACCAAAATAACAAACTAGACACCAGATTTTAGTTAAGCAGTGAAAACCTCAAATATGAGATTAAAAACACTGCGGGGCTCTTACTCTTGAGAACCCAAAATAATAATCATCTTATTCAAAATGATATGTTCTTGTACAAACTTGTATAGCACTTGCTCGGCTATAAGATTTAGACAAAAGCTAACTCTAAGTTTGTCTTCCTTCTAGAACTCCTTCACTTGAATGATCTTCAAATCTTGTTCTTCTTTCTTCACAGTCTCTCTACTGATCTCGAGACAGTATTATGCATATGAAACTATGATCACAAACACTTATACATGGACCAAGTGTTTTGACTCTTTGTGAAGACACAAACTCAAACAAACATGCAAGACCCTATCACAAATTCTTGCGTTTCTGAATGTGTACCACAGACCGAATGATATGTTTTCAGCTAATATAATAGACTTGCAGCCACTACTCAATGAATCAAAGATTCTACCCTAATTCCCAATTAAATTGGAAAGAAAATTTCCATATATGAACTCCAACAAATCTTAAGGGAAATCAATTAGGAATAGACATGTCCTAAAAACCTAGGACATCAATAGTAAGATTTTCACAATCAGAAGACTCGTTAAAAAACGTAAATACATAAAACTAAAAACCTACTTTCCAAAATCAGACTCCACATGAAACTGACTGTAGACTCGAGGATTGCAACACATGTTGCAATCCCATGCTTATGCGAATGCATTTACTTGATTCTCCGAGATTAGTAAAGAGTCTTTAAACTTTGTATGGGAATGCCAATATGACACGTACAAGAATTGTACTTACATAAGCTCATGGCTAGATCGAGTATAAATCACATATACATCCCCAAAACTCCCATGAACATCTTTTCTCAGCCAACAATCCATACGCAAGGCAAATCTTGAAGTCTGAAGCCACCATCAGCCACCCGCCAATAATTGGAAGCTACTCATTTTGTCCCTTCCTCTACCAAATCAGTACAACCAAACCAAGAGCGGCTCGGGCTGCAGCCAATCCCATAGACGAAGTATCCACACGGTCCGACCACCACCCACCACTGCGAGTCCCACTGGCTCAATCCATCTGACCCTCCCTCCCACATTTCTCCATCTCTTTTCAATCTCTGTGCACACCCTTGCCATCATACCTAGACCAATGTACTCCAGATCAAGCCACCGCACTTGCCCATCGATGTCGACAAGCAAGCTAGAAGAAACGAGCCCATCCTCCGACAACGCACAGGAACCAAGCGTGTGCGGTGCATTCTAGGTTTTAGATTTTTTGGTTGACTCTTTTTCTTTGGGATATTTGACAATGAATTTTAGTGTTCAAGAAATTGGGTCTCTTTTTTTTTTTGTAGTTAATGCGTCTGCTCGTGCCTTAGGTTGATTTTTGAACAAGAAAAAGAATTTTAGTGTTCAAGAATCAACCCAAGGCATGAATAGACTCATTAAAAGCAACTCCAAAAATTTTCCTATAATTTTTGTATAATAGGGAAATAAAATTCAAACTTTTAGCATCTTTTTTTTCTCTAACTCCAATAGATTCCCTATTTTACAGCAATATCTAAAATCTCCATATTTTTCCTTAAATTTTTAAAGATTGCTGTAAATATAGGGAATTTGGTTTTCTCTTTCCTCACTTTCCCTAAAATAGGGATAGTTATAAGGAATCTGTTGGAGTAAAAGAGACTCATTTTTCTTTAAAGAAGAGAAAAATCAAAATATGGGGAAGCTGTTGGAGTTGCTCTAAGTCCTTAACTAAAAGAATACTCAATTCCTTGACAATACTAAGTTCTAACTGAACTAAGGTTTGCCCTGGCTATAGGCTTAGCTAGCTATTGCCTAGGAACTCTGATCATAGATGCCCTAATTTTTTTAGACTTCATTTATATACACGTAAATTAAAAATTAAAAAAAAATTCACACTCTGTTTTAGAGAAACTGAATTTGAGAGGAATTTGCTGTGTATTCTCATTGATAATAGGGGCCTCTTTATATAGAGGATTACAATACATAGAATCTCAATCGTACAAGGAAAGTAATCGTACATTGAATATGAATCTAGATCCTTCTAATTTAACCCTATTACCACTAGGTCAAGTAACCTAGAGTTTGGGCCAAACACAAATAGAGATATCCTTAAACACTCCCCCTTGTGTTGTCCAAACGTGGTGCTTCTCTCGTTGCCTCGTTAAAAACCTTGTCGAGTAACAAAAACCCAGTGGGACAAAAATAACCTCGGTCGAAGGGGAAAAAGAGCACAACACACCCTTCACGTTTCGAGCTGAACATGTAGACATCTCCCCCTGATGTCTGCGCCTCCCCCTGAAGACTACCATCATGGGAGTTCAGATAATTTCTGCAAGCCAATTCTTGCCACATGTTTCTCGAACGTGGATTTGGGCAATGACTTAGTAAACAAGTCTGCCTCATTGTCCTCAGATCGAACCTGGTTTACTTTGATCTTAAGGAGCTTCTGTTGTTGCTGATTGTAGAAGAATTTAGGCGATATATGCTTGGTGTTGTCGCCTTTGATGCAGCCTTGCTTCATTTGTTCAATGCAAGCAGCGTTATCCTCATAAATGCTCGTTGGCTCATCTGTGGTAGAATTCAAACCACAATTACTACGAATATGCGTAACTATGGATCGAAGCCATATACATTCACGAACTGCTTCGTGAAGAGCAATAATCTCTGCATGATTCGAAGAGGTGGCGACTAAGGTCTGCTTTGTAGACCTCCAAGATATCGCAGTTTTTCCCATGGTGAAAACATAACCAGTTTGGGAGCGACCTTTGTGTGGGTCAGAGAAGTACCCAGCATCAGCAAAACCTTCCAAAACACTTATAACGTTTTGGGATGGGGAGAGGGAACACAGTCCACCATGTGTGGCGTCCCTGGCACTTGATGGGTCCGAATCCATCTTCTCTCTGTAGGGATAGAACAAGCCCATATCGATCGTACCATTTAGGTATCGAAAGATATCTTTAACACCAGTCCAATGGCGTCGTGTAGGCGTAGAGCTATATCTAGCTAGCAAGTTCACAGCGAATGAGATATCTGATCTTGTGCATTGTGCTAAGTACAATAATGCGCCTATTGCACTTAGGTAGGGCACTTCTGCCTCTAGCACTTCTTCATTGTCATCTTTTGGACGAAATTGATCTTTCTTTGGATCAAGACTACGGACGACCATTGGGGTGCTTGAAGGCTTAATCTTATCAGTGTTGAAACGCCTAAGCATCTTTTGGGTATAAGCTGATTGATGAATCAGGATACCATCTCTACGGTGCTCAAGTTCTAAACCGAGGCAAAACCGTGTTTTCCCAAGATCTTTCATCTCAAACTCGGATTTCAAGTGTTCAGCGGTTTCCCTTAACTCTTTAAGGGTGCCAATTATGTTCATGTCATCGACATAAACCGCTACTATTGCAAATCCGGAACTTGTCCCTTTTATGAACACACATGGGCATAGTTCATTGTTGACATATCCCTTTCCAATCAAGTAGTCACTTAGACGGTTATACCACATCCGTCCGGATTGTTTCAATCCATATAGTGAGCGTTTCAATCTAATTGCAAACGCGCTCCGTGGTTTAGAGCCACTTGATTTGGGTAACTGAATTCCGTCTGGAATCTTCATGTATATCTCTGTATCTAGATCCCCATATAGATACGCAGTAACCACATCCATAAGCTGCATGTTCAGTTTTTCGGAAACCACCAAACTGACAAGGTAGCAGAACGTTATGACGTCCATTACGGGAGAATAGGTCTCCTCATAGTCGATTCCAGGGCGTTGTGAGAAACCTTGCGCCACAAGGCGAGCTTTGTACCTTACAATCTCGTTTTTCTCATTACGCTTTCTAACGAATACCCATTTGTGACCAACTGGTTTGGTGTTGGGCGGTATTGGCACAACTGGTCCGAATACCTTTCTTTTCGTTAGAGAATCAAGTTATGCCTGGATCGCATTTTTCCACTTTGGCCAATCGTCTCTACGTTGACATTCATCAACGGAGTGTGGTTCGATGTCATCAGTCTCAATAATCTCACGCGCCACTGAATACGCGAATACATCATCAATGATGATGGAGTTTCTTTCCCACGTCCCATGTACACTAGTGTAATTAACAGAGATCTCAACGTTCTCAGGGATAGGTTCTGACAATGAGGCGTCCCCCAATGATGTCTCTTGGACATAACCATAATCCGGAACATTGTCATGGGACGGATTTTGAGTATCGATGATCAAAGGATTTGTTTGTGCCTCGTTCGCTCTCTTTCTAGGGCGAGTATCCTTCGAACCAATCGGTCTACCGCGCTTTCTTGCGGGACCTGCGGCCATAGATGCCACATCATTGCCATGTTGGGCAATGGCGCCATCTCCTGGTGTCACAGGAGAGGCGTGATGTCCAGTATTTGGGACATCGATTCTTGCAGGCATGTTTGCAGCAGGTATGTGTGATCTCGTCACTTTGGCAACATCAGAAAACGCATCAGGCAGAGTGTCTGCTACGTTCTGGAGCTCGATTATTCTTCGCACTTCAAGTTCAGACTATACGGTACGGGGATCGAGATGAGACATAGTGGGGACAGACCACGACAATTCCTGTCGTTCCTGTTGAACATATGTGTTCTTATCTCCCCCTAACGATGGGAAGACTGTCTCATCAAAGTGACAATCCGCAAATCTAGCGGTAAAGAGATCGCCTGTCAAGCAATGTAGCGGACTATCGCTGGAGATTCATATCCAACATAAATGCCCATTCGTCGTTGTGGACCCATCTTAGTACACTGTGGCGGCGTAATAGGCACATAAATGGCACACCCAAAGATGCGTAAGTGCGAGATATCAGGCTCGTATCCAGTCACTAGCTGTAACGCAGAGTAAGATTGGGTGGCAGTGGGTCGTAGACGAATTAGCGTCGTTGCATGCAATATTGCATATCCCTAAGCAGAAACAGGGAGATTGGTGCGCATAACCAATGTCCGTGCTATCATCTGTAGTCGTTTGATAGCGGCTTCTGCGAGACCATTTTGGGTATGAACATGGGGAACTGGATGCTCTACATCAATCCCCAGTGACATGCAATAGTCATCGAATGTTTTCGATGTAAACTCCCCAGCATTATCAAGTCGAATTGACTTAATAGGATGGTCAGGGTAGTGAGCCCGTAGACGGATAATTTGGGCGAGGAGTTTAGCATAAGCAGCATTTCGAGTGGACAGTAGCGCGACATGTGACCAGCGTGTCGATGCATCAACCAATACCATAAAGTATTTAAAAGGTCCGCATGGTGGTTGAATTGGTCCACAGATATCCCCTTGGATCCTCTGTAAGAACGGAATGAGTATTTTGGGATCCTTTGCGTAAGACGGTCTTGGTCCTAATTTCCCAAAGGAACAGGCTTTGCAGAAAGAGCGAGGGGCCTTAGAAGCAACCAATGAGGATTTTGGTTGGGCCTGAGCTTCTGTAGCGCTATTAGAAGCAAAGTGTGTGACTACATCTCCCATTATGGCGTTAGAGCCATGGAAATTGGTGTGTGTGGTGTCATGGCCACTAGGAGGAACAACCATGGCGTTATGCTCATGGTTGGTGCCATTAATGGCGTCACCACATAGGACTTGGGCGGCCCTATGGCGCCCCAAGACGGCTGCAGCTCCAGATGCTGCAATTGTTGCGGTCTTGCTAAGTCCTGGAATCAATTTTCAATTCTTGCTTCTTCTCACTCTAAAGAATGGATGTCCGTGTGAAGTCTTTAGTATACGAAGCATCATATCACGACCAGGATGTCCTAGTCGGTCATGCCAAAGCCAATATGTGTCTGAACCCAAGAGATCTTCTCTTATGACATTATTGGATTCAATAGGTCGAATTGTAGTGACATAAAGTCCACTAGATTGACACATAAGTTTCTCTAAGATGCGCTTTCTTCTGCAATCATTAGAGGCAATGCAAAGGAATTCTATTCCGTTCTCACTATGCGTTTCAGCATGGAATCCGTTGGCTCTAATATCTTTAAAGCTCAATAAGGTTCGATTCGCCTTAGGAGCGTAGAGAGCTTCAGTGACTTTAATCAAGGTGCCATTGGGCAAAAGGAATTGGGTCATTCCATGTCCTTGAACTAAACTTGATGGCCCAGCCATCGTAGTCACATATGAATATGTAGGCAACATCTCCAAGAATAATTGCCTATGTCGTAGAATGGTGTGCGTAGTCGCACTATCTGTAAGACATTGAAGTTCATCCATTCCTACAAGAAAAGTTCGTAATTAAAAAAGGAGTCATAAAGAAAAGAACTCAACTTTTATTAATAAGCCAAACGGAATTACATCATCGTTTCTTTAACCAAAGGAAATCTAATCCAATAAACTAGTTAATGCAAAACAATGGTAGTCGTCTAACCCCTTTCGGTAATTCCAATGTAAATGTGACCAGGTGAGTAGAGAGATGTCGGTGGAGCGAGGCTCACTTAAGTACCACTGATCTCAAAACCTTCCTAGACATCACACTCACATTGCATGCGCCTACTTTGAAGAAAGACTAATAGCATTGGCATCTACTACAAAAATAATATGGCAATTGCCTACATCTCTTGGAAATAGAAAGACTTAATCAAAATCGCCAGTTTCTGGGTCTTGATCCTTGTAGTCTTCCACCCTTAGATCGAGATCTCCATCTTGATCTTCTTGTTCCATGTAATGTGCCTCCCTTGCTTCACGATACATCTTGTATGCGTTTGCAACATTCTGGGATGCAGTACACTTCTTTGCCCAATGTCCACTTAATCCACATCTGAGACAAGCATCATTATGGTCAGATTCCCTTGATCGAGGCGCTCTGGGGGCTTTTTGTAGACGGTTATTGCCTTTGGTGGCGTTACCACCATAACCGGAGGCTTGGCCTCTCTCTCTCTTTACACGTTTACCTCCACGGTTCCGTGTACGCCTATCTTGGCGATTTCCTTCCTCTTTAGGGCGAGAATATGGACCAAAACGTCCAGAATTATCCCTACTCTTAGGGTTTCGCTCCTTGCGTCCTCCCTTGGGGGCGCGACTATAATTAGACTCCGGAATTGACTTGGTTCCCACGGGTCTAGAGTTATAGTTCTTCACAAGTATGTTGTCGTACTTTTCAGCTACGTTCATGGCGCCAATTAGCTCATGAAATCTTGTGATGCGTCTAGCATTGACATCAATCCGATAGTTTTTGGCTATCATCAATGCAGAGACGGGCAAGGTGGAGAGAGTCTTCTCGATCAACATCGTATCAGTGATGTTCTGCCCACAGAATTCCATCATAGACTTGATACGAAGTGCTTCTGAATTGTAGTCAAGTACAGACTTGAAATCACAGAAGCGGAGGCTATGCCATCTCACTTCTAAGTCTTGAAGCAGGGAATCACGGACGTTGCCAAAACGCTGCTCGAGTTCCACCCATAGTTTTCTTGGGTCTTCCTCATTGAGGTACTCATTTTGGAGCGCGTCATTTGATAGGAGCATTTTAATGCGACGTTTTAACTGTTATTTCCCTATATTTTCTGCGTTATTTCCTTAATAAAACTCTGTTTAGGAAAGTTTCCATTATTCAAATGGGAAAGTTCCTAATTGTAGAAAGTTTACGTTTTGTAGTTTCTATTTTCCATTTTTAGAAAGTTTCCATTTTAGTTTAAGAAAGTTTCCATTTCTTATTTTAGAAAGCTTCTATTTTCAGGTTTTTGGAATAAATAAGCTGAATTGAGTTCATAAATGGAACGAGAAGATTCATGAAGATGACATGGCAAGGAGAGAATCAAGGAAGAGTTTTTTAAAAAAAAGGAAAATATATTTTCCTTGGGGATTAAATTTGCCGTGTAATACTTAAGGAAAAACAAGGTGACAACGTGGGAATTAAGGTGATTGATTGAGAATTTCACGTGGAATAAATCAAAGGAGATTTTCTTGGGAGATTTTTATGGAAAGAAATATTGTTGGAGGAGTAAATTGGTGTGATTGCCAACATGAAAATCAGAAATAATCAAGGAGATGACGCAAAGAGAGATTCAAGGGAGATATTTATGGAAGGAAAATATGTTTGCACCAAGGAAAAGCTCAAAAGGCGTCCAGATTCATCCCTAAATTCCCTAAAGGAATGTTGGCCGAAATTCATGAAGAAAATCAGAATAATTTCAAGGAAATTCGGCAATTAAATATTAGGGAAGTATTTTAGAGAATTATGATTGGTTGGAACACATCACAAGGCTTACTTGGCATTCTATGATTGGTTGGACCACATCACAAAGCTTACTTGGCGAATTCCTATTGGTGGAAGCTATGTGGAAATTTCTGATTGCTTTGTGAACCCTAGCCGTGCTCCTATATATACCCACCTCTTTGACGTTGAGAAGGGTTCCTCTCCCCCATACAATTTACACTTTAGAAAAAAATCAGAAAATCTTCTTAGCATAGCCGTGAGTTTCTCCATCCTCTAGTCATCTCCACGAGTTCAAGCAAGGCCAAGGGAGAAGAAGCATAGCCGTGAGCATCCATCATCCATCTCCAACCTTGAAGTTTGCTTTCGAGCGTATCAATTTTTGGCGCCGTTGCCGGGGATTGAAAAATCACTTGTTTTTGTTCATAATTGTTGTATATAAACTGTTTGAAATTTAGTTTAAATTAACTAGGTTGTTTTTTATATTGTTGAATATGAGTTTTAATTGTAAGTTGTAAATTGAATGGAATAGGTGAAGTCGCGTTTGTTAATATTGGCCTAAACCCCTTACTGGTACCTAGTTCAGGTCCCTTAAGGTTGAGGGCGGCCTTTATTAACACTTGTTGAACTGTCTTCACACTTAGGACCTTTTTCATCTTAGTAAGTATAGCCTATGTGGAATGGTGTCTAGGAAGGAGACAACGTTCATGACGGGTTTTTGAATCCAGAAGTGCTTACAAATGGGCCTAAACCACTATGTGGGAGTAGCTCATGCCAAAATGGATTTTTCCTCTCGTGTTCGTCCTCCCCCACCTGGCCATTTCAGTAAGGTTGCCCAAAGGATGTAAGAGGGACTTTGTGTCTAGACGACTGTACTTGGGCCGCATGTCCAACTTGATTTACCGCTTGGAATTAGATTTGATATCAATAATATTTATGACAAAAGAAAATGTAACAAAATGTTGTGATACACTAAGGTAAAAAAAAAAAACATTTGTGTAAATATTTTTCATGTTTTTTTTACTCACTTGTGTACCTAACTTGTGTCTTGTGTACAATGTACTTGTTAATTATATTTGTAGTTTGTAATTCTTTGTTACTTGTTTATATTTTTTTGTATTTCTTTGTTAATTATAGTTACTAACTTTTTAATATCTATTCCGTCTGGCTGAAAGACGTTAAACTCAAGCGCTGCTTGGAAGGCAACCCAATTCAGAAGTAGCTGTGCTGGAGACTACAAACACAGATTTGCTTTCTCCTTCCCTATTTCTTTTATTTTTCAAATTTTCTCTTTTGTTTTTGTTTTCGTAAATTCCATCGCTATATGCTTAATTGTTTCGTTGCATGCTTATAATTGATTACATTGAGGACAATGCAATATTTAAGTTTGGGGGAAGGGATTTATACTTTTGTTTTTTATCTTGAGTCATATATATTGAAAAATACAAAAAAAAATTGAAAAATGTCAAAAATTTAAAAATTTTCGTTGCTTTTATTTTTGTTTTTGAGTCATAGGATGCCTTTCAACTGTCTAGGATGATTCTATATCTCTGAAATTATGGCTAAAAGAGGATCACAATATTGAGATGATTTTAAATGGTATTCTTTGGTTAATTGAGATTTATGAAAAATGTATGCATGTGTAGTGGATATGGATTTCGTGACCTTGGTACAGAATATGAGCATGTTAAGATGAGTTTTGATTCATATAAACCCATGTGAGATAATTGAGCCCATGTCCCTTTTTCTTGGAGTGAATCGAAAATATATATTCTTATTTTCTTGGCGATGTTTTGATGATCTCATTATTCTTTCATCTTGATTGACTACTTGCCATAGATTAAGTTTGATGGACTAGAGAATGCTAGAATTCACTCTTGTGCTTGTTGAAACGTTATATCAATACATGGCCCTGATTCTGGAAAGGATAGAGGCACCCTAGGAATTACCACCATTGCCAAATAAACCTGTGTCCTTAATTATGCCCGTCGTGGAACCCCCCCCCCTAGATAAGCCCCTTTGAGCCTACATTAAGCCTTTTCTTTCATCACCCTTAAAATCCTTAACCCTGAACCTTAGTATAGCTACACTCCTACCCTTTGTTCTAAAAACTTAGTGGAGCTATCTTTTGGGACATTACTTAAGGATTTGGCATTGAGAATGAAGATTGAGAAGAGGTGAAAGTTCAAGTGTGGGGGTAGACTTGTCCATGAAAGAAAAAAAAATGTGAAAGCCGAAAAAAAAAATGAAAAAAAGAAGAAAAAAAAGTGTACGGCTAGAAAAGAAAAAGAAAAATATATATATGGATTTTAGTCCCCCATACTTGGTGAGTTTGGAGATTGTTTTGAATTGAAGGCCCACTAGTGAAAAATGTGGCCTTTGTCCAATTCACAAGAGTTCAAGGGAAGTTTAGAATGAAGGTTGAGCCCAGCATGAAGACATTAGGCCCTTTTATTTTACCCCTAGGAAGGACATGACGTTTTGCTATGCCTTGGTGGATTTCTAGAAGTCTCTACATCTATATGAACTCTGCTAGGTTTTTAGGACACTTTGTTAAATTCCTTACCTTTCGTTTCTTTAAACCTTGAGCCTTAGCCCCATTACAACCCTTAATAAGACCTTCTTGATCCTTAAGATGGGACAGCCTTTGATTTATGGAGATGAGTTATAAGAGTTGAACCTATGGCTTGGGTCCATCTGTGCAAGTAGTTGATATCTTTCATGAGATCTTTTGAAAAGAAAAAATTTTATATTCACAAAGTGTTTTTCGTTTCTTATATATGTGAGCTATTTGATTGCCTCAAAATATTTTCTCTCACATATAATTGAGTGATTATAAGTTTTTAAGCATTGCCTTGAATTCTGAGAGAAGAAAGAGTGGATACACCTTGTGAGGATTTGAATCATACTTGTTTGAAGCATGCTTAACAGAAACCATCACCATTGTTCCAACCAAGTCCTACTTGTGTATATGTAAATTATGTGTTTTAATTAACTCTCGAATGCTTAAACATTGATTCTTGGTTAAGTGCTACTCTTGGTGTTGTGAAAGTAAGAGATTGCTGAGACAAAAAGTTGAAGGGCAATAGAGTCATTGTTTGTGTAGAGTCTTTAAATTTTCATTGAGTCTTAGTTGAGTCTTTGTGTGATTTTGCTAAGGGACTAGCAAAAGCTAATTGTGGGGGAATTTGATAGGAGCATTTTAATGCGACGTTTTAACTGTTATTTCCCTATATTTTCTGCGTTATTTCCTTAATAAAACTCTGTTTAGGAAAGTTTCCATTATTCAAATGGGAAAGTTCCTAATTGTAGAAAGTTTACGTTTTGTAGTTTCTATTTTCCATTTTTAGAAAGTTTCCATTTTAGTTTAAGAAAGTTTCCATTTCTTATTTTAGAAAGCTTCTATTTTCAGGTTTTTGGAATAAATAAGCTGAATTGAGTTCATAAATGGAACGAGAAGATTCATGAAGATGACATGGCAAGGAGAGAATCAAGGAAGAGTTTTTTAAAAAAAGGAAAATATATTTTCCTTGGGGATTAAATTTGCCGTGTAATACTTAAGGAAAAACAAGGTGACAACGTGGGAATTAAGGTGATTGATTGAGAATTTCACGTGGAATAAATCAAAGGAGATTTTCTTGGGAGATTTTTATGGAAAGAAATATTGTTGGAGGAGTAAATTGGTGTGATTGCCAACATGAAAATCAGAAATAATCAAGGAGATGACGCAAAGAGAGATTCAAGGGAGATATTTATGGAAGGAAAATATGTTTGCACCAAGGAAAAGCTCAAAAGGCGTCCAGATTCATCCCTAAATTCCCTAAAGGAATGTTGGCCGAAATTCATGAAGAAAATCAGAATAATTTCAAGGAAATTCGGCAATTAAATATTAGGGAGGTATTTTAGAGAATTATGATTGGTTGGAACACATCACAAGGCTTACTTGGCATTCTATGATTGGTTGGACCACATCACAAAGCTTACTTGGCGAATTCCTATTGGTGGAAGCTATGTGGAAATTTCTGATTGCTTTGTGAACCCTAGCCGTGCTCCTATATATACCCACCTCTTTGACGTTGAGAAGGGTTCCTCTCCCCCATACAATTTACACTTTAGAAAAAAATCAGAAAATCTTCTTAGCATAGCCGTGAGTTTCTCCATCCTCTAGTCATCTCCACGAGTTCAAGCAAGGCCAAGGGAGAAGAAGCATAGCCGTGAGCATCCATCAACCTTAAGGGACCTGAACTAGGTACCAGTAAGGGGTTTAGGCCAATATTAACAAACGCGACTTCACCTATTCCATTCAATTTACAACTTACAATTAAAACTCATATTCAACAATATAAAAAACAACCTAGTTAATTTAAACTAAATTTCAAACAGTTTATATACAACAATTATGAACAAAAACAAGTGATTTTTCAATCCCCGGCAACGGCGCCAAAAATTGATGCGCCTAAAAGCAAGCGCATAATTTAACCCTGAAAATATCGTTAGTAGTATAAGCAAATAGGGATCGTTCTATTCCGGGGATTGAGGGTACACCTGTAATTGCAAAAACAATTAATTAATTAGTAAAAGTAAAAAGTATTATTTACAAAAAGAATATATACAAATAACGAAATAAAAGGGGGGTTTAAGAATTATAAAATCAAAAGTTAAAGTAAATTAAATAAAGAAAACGTAAAAACATATATACAAGGGTGGAACGCAAGGAACAAAGATCAAAACCAATTCCATGTAATCAAATTCGATTCAAACCCTATAATTGTTCATCTAAGTCATGAGAAAGGAGTTGATCATGTGAAACATTCGAAAGCAAATGATTTCCCATATTTTACTTTTCAATGCTAATTAACCTAAGCGAAAGCACCTAGATCAATCCTATCAAACATGCATTCAAGCACTAGAAAGCTAGTTAATCATAACATGTTTAACGCATTACACATAGAGAAAGGCTATCAACTCAAGTGTACAACTTAGTATGGAAAAGTCCACCTAATTGCAATCCTCGTTAATTAAATTCGATCTTTGTACAAAACCTTTACTACTTTTGATTCAAGTTACACAAAGCAAAAAGTTGATTCATGTTCTTAAACCTAGCACCAATTACATGCAAATCCCATAAGTGTCGACCCAAATAAGATAAACATATAAAAGTTTTCTGTAAAGCAAATTTAATCGAACAAACTCACATAAGCAACTTAGAATCTCAATTATAGAATTCGAAAACTTTATTTAAACATAGAAATTGGGCTTAAACTTTACCCTAAACGTTATTGTTAACTAGAAACAAGTTCATACGAAATCAAACAAGGAAACCAAAAAGGTTACAAGGAAAAGGAACGAATTACACCGTGAGTGGAGATGGAGATGGAGAGCTAGATGGTTGGATCTTGAATCTTGGAAGCAAGCCTTCAAGGTGGATGATGGAGGATATGATCTTCACGGCTCATTCTTCTTCTTCCTCTCCTTGCTTGAAAACGCAGAGCTTTGCAACTAGAGAATGGAGAGAATTTTTCTGAATGAAGAGGTGTTGTGGTGTTGTTCTTCTGTTTGATGGTGTGTTGGTGTGTAGAATTGTGTAGAGAATGCTCCTATTTATAGGAGGATGACAACTTAGTCTCCAAGTCTTCAAGATTGATCCACACAGCATTAGCCAATCAGAGAACGCCACGTCAGCTCTGCTATGTCATCCAACCAATAAGAAACCTCCAATTTAACACCTTGATTTAGGGAGATTATTTTTGAATTAATTGCATGATTATTTTCTGATTTATCTCCTCAAATAACTATCCAATCATGCCACACAGCTTCGACTAATCACAGAATGCCATGTCAGCTCTGTTGAGTCATCCAGCCAATCAGAAGCCTCCAAAATAAATCTCATAATCTTTCCAAATATATTATTGCTGATTTTCCCAAGATTTAATCTGATTTTTCTCTTAATTTTCGGCCAAAATACTCTTGAGTGAAAATAGGAATGAATCTGGACTTGTTTTGGACTTTTTCTCCCTTAAATCTCTCCATGGCATCATTATCCTTGATCATCTCTTGATTTTTGACATTAACTCCATAATTTCCCATGGCAAAATCAGCTTTAATTCCACGTCATCATGTGGTCTCCTAATGCCTTCAGGTTTCCTAGCCTCATCAGGATTCCTGCGTTGACTGGGATTCCTAGTCGGACCAGGAAAACTCCATTTCTTCATTTCAACTCATTTCTTCTCCATTTATTTCAATGTACCTATAAAATAAAAACTAAATTAAAAATGATTAAATAAAGGAAATAACTAAGAAAAATATGAGGAAATAATTATTAAAACGTCGCATAAAAATGCTCCTATCATCATTCATGTGCCTTGTCATGAGAATGATGGCTTTAGCTTCATTCGCCTCTCTCGTAGCTCTATTTGCTTCAAAAGCAGCAGCTTGTTGAGGAGTACGTACGTCCTGACTTGGCTCTTGGATCGTACTTAGGATCCCATCAGCCTTAAGATGCTGGCGCACACCACGGACCCACTTGTGGTATCCTGCGCCTGTTGTCTCTAGTGGAGCGAAGCTCAACTTGTTCAGGTTATTCATCCTGAAAAACAACAAGAAAATAGGGTTAGTTTGGGAGCGAAGAAGGCTACCACGAAAAACTATATAATTTCTGAGCGTAGTCGCTTCCAAGAAATTAGGGATTTTTCTGAGCGTAGTCGCTTCCAAGAAAATCCGATTCCAAGAGGGGTTTTGGATTAGATCGAAACGACGATGTATGTGGTCGATCGTTTTCTTCTCAACAAACTCTAAGTTTGGAAGACTCTACAAGCTCCAAGCTTGGAGTGAGCACGAACCCCCACAGTTCGGCTATTGGTCTCCCCTATGAAGAAGAAAGGAGGGTAGAAGAAGGGATGTTGGAAGTCCCCGAGAAAAGAAGAAGAAATTAAAAAAAACCTCAAAAACGAGAACTTTTAGAAAAGTTTACCTTGAAAAATAGCCGGAAATCTTGACCGGAAAAGTCGTTGAAGATGGCCGGAAAAGTGGCCGGAGGTCGCCGGAAAAGTGGCCGGAAACTGATGGCCGGAGCTAGGCAGGGTTGCTGCAGGGGCTGTGCAGGAGGTGTGCGGAGGCTGTGCAGGGGCTGTGCAGGCAGATGCTCGGCAGGTGCTAGGCAGCTGTCGGCAGATGCAGGCACAAGGGTGCGCAGGTCTCGGCAGGTGCTCGGCATGTGTCGGCAGGTGTCGGCGGGGGCTATGCGGAGCTTTCGGCAGATGTCGACAGGGGCAGGCACATGGGTGTGCAGGGTTCGGCAGGTGTCTCGGCAGGTCTCGGCAGGAGGCTTGCAGGGGCTGTCGGCAGGTCTCGGCAGATGCAGGCACAAGGCTCGGCAGCTCTCGGCAGTTGCTCGGCAGGGCTCGCAGGCACAGGGCAGGGGCCGGTTCGATTTTTCCGACAGCCGGTTCAGGGGTTTTCCGGCCGGTTCCGGTGGTTCCGCCGCCGGTTCTGGGCTCCTTGGGAGTAGGGCTTCGATATGTGGGGCGATGGTTGCAGGATTTTGGAGGTTACAAAATTAGGGTTTTCAGGGTTAGGGCTTCATGCTGATAACGTGTTTTAGAGAAACTGAATTTGAGAGGAATTTGCTGTGTATTCTCATTGATAATAGGGGCTTCTTTATATAGAGGATTACAATACATAGAATCTCAATCGTACAAGGAAAGTAATTGTACATTGAATAGGAATCTAGATCCTTCTAATTTAACCCTATTACCACTAGGTCAAGTAACCTAGAGTTTGGGCCAAACACAAATAGAGATATCCTTAAACACACTCCTTATTTTTACAATACATTTTTTTTTTTTTTGCATCTTAAATTTTTTTTTTTGTTGAGATAAAAATTAGGAGTGTGAATTATATTATCTCAAAAAATTCACTAACAAGTTCAAAAATTAAATTTAATGAGTACTTTAAGGGCTTAACACCACTTCTTTTGTTCACTTAGGATCCCGAAACCTTAGTATCAATCTAGAGTCTAGACTGACCACATTCTTCGAACTTTAGATCTTTACCTTCGTACTCTATGTTCCTTTATATTAGCCGCCTCCCTAATTTGGACCTCTTTTTAAATGATTAATCTTCTATATAATAAAATTAAAAGAAAAATGAATATATCAACAATAAATGGTTGTGATTTTTTTTTTTTTTTTGTCTTTTAATTAAAAATTAGGGTGGTTCTAGTTGGACCTCTAATTTTTTTCAATTATTAATAGATTTTGTCAAGTCATATGAAAAGACAAATAAAGACAATGTTAGAAAAATGGGAAAAAAAAAAAAAAACTCTTCTTACCTTCCCAAAATATAACATTCAATTAAATTGTTTTTTTTTTCCTGAAATTTCCTTATATTGTCATATAGTTTTATAATTTACCTAAAACAATTAAGTAAAAATAATAATTTTTATACATGGCCTACAATTAATACAAAAGTAAATTCAAAATAATTTGATTTGAAATTTCCTTAAATCAGGGTTCTAAAAAACGGCCTAGGCGGCCGACTAGGCGGCGCCTAGGCGCTAGGCGTTAACATCCCGTTCCGATTTTGGCCTGGGCGATGTGATTAGGCGTCGGGCCTCCAGGCGGCCGCCTAGGCGGGTTAGGCGGAGGATAGGCGGCCTAGGCGGACTTGTTGGGCGCTGGGCGGACCTGCTGGGCGCTGAATTTTTTTTTTTCTTTTGAATCTGGTCATGTATCAAAAGGATGAAGAAGAAGATTCAAAACTACAAAGCATTTGGAGACTACTCTATGAACTAAAACCCAGTCCTCGACTAAGCCCTTGATTCCAAATTGACAACCCAGCGCCGGCGACTTGATTGGACGATGGTGGTTCCGGCGATGAACCCGATGAGAGAGAAAGCTAGGAACCAAAATTCAAATCTTAAGTATGATCTTATCAAATGATCGATGACTGGAGCTTTCCTTGGTGAAGACAACAAAGATCTTAGGTGTTTGGTGGTCAATTTTGGCAAGAGAAAGAAGAAGGATGACGAGAGAGGTTCTGTACTTGAGATTGCAGAGAGGAAAATGGGAGGGATGAGAGATCACGATTCTTCTTCTAATCACAGTTAATTGAAAATGACAATTATGCCCTTAAACTAATTAATATAATTACAACCATAACACTCTGATGAAAGAGTGGGAGATAATTAAAACTAAAAGAAAAGAAAAAAAGCTTTAAAAGGAAAAATACACACACTTGTTTATATATATATATATATATATATATATTATAAAATAAAAATAAAATAAAGTAATAATAAAAAACCGCCTAGGCTCCCGCCTAGGCCTCTAGGCGCTAGGCCCCAAGCTACCGCCCGACTAGCGCCTAGCGTTTTTTAGAACCCATGCCTTAAATTATATTCATTGAATATTATGATATATCTTTCAACCCAAAACCCATTAAATCCTTCTTTTAGCAAAGTCAAAGGAATTCCAGGAACATATCAAGATCGAGAACCAACCCTTTGATTACTTTTGGTGGAGGAGAGATCTACTCATAACAGAATAATATCATGTGATTTTGATTTATTCTTTTTCTCATAGTTGAATATAGAGATAAAAAGTAGAGTAAGATATTATTTATCTCATGTTCAAGGGTATTTTGGTAAAAATAAGGAGGTCTATTTAGCTTTTCAAGTATTCTAAAAAATAAATTTAGTATAGGATATCCATATAGAAAATTTGGATGTCCAACTAGAACCACCCTAAAAATTAAGATAAACGCTAATAAGTTGAGAGAGATAGTAAAAAACAAGCATAATGAAAATATACAACAGAAATAGCTACCAAATAAACCGTTAGAAACTAACCACTATCTTATTCTCATGAATGATTGAATGAACAAACCATAATGAATCCATTTCCATGGAAGCTATATATGGTGTTTTCTTCACGTCTCAAGAACGTGCAACATGGTTTTGCCCATTCAGATTGCCTCTTGATAAGTGAATCATCTACCAAAAGCCCGAAGCTAATAAAGCCATAATTCATACAAAGAAAGCCAGAAAATAGTGTAGAAGAAAGGCACGTGGCAATGAAGTAGACCGTAGAAGAGCTAAAAACACTTGGCGCCCCTGAATTAAGGTCTTTGATTCCTTTCCATCTTTGGTGTTTCTGGTATTCCGATCAATTTGGCCCCCAGACCCGCTCTCCTTTCCGGCCCATAGAATCATTCATCGGTTTTGCGGCTTTCTTTTTCTTTCTTATCAAGAAACTTTGACCCTTCCCTACCCACCTCTTTCACGGCAGTGGTTTCCGGAAGCTTGTTTTAGCTAAAGTAGTAATAAAGTAATTCTCAAAAAAAAAAATAATAATAATAATAAAGTAGTAATTTGCCTTCAAATTTTTAGTTTGCCTATTATACCCCTCACCTTTTTATTTTCAATTTAATTATTTTGCTAATTGTCCGAACATTGTCCTTGGCTTCTCTAAGCTGAAAAAGCAAAAATGAGAGTACTAAGAATGATTCGCATAAAAATAGAAATAGAAATTGAAAGTGAAAATAAAATATCTAGAATTTGTCAATAAAGATTTTGACGATCGATATTAGTATAAGCTTATATAAAAAGTATCGATTGTCTGTTCATATAAACGACAATTTTAAGGAATTATGAGGGACAAATGAATATAACGGCTTAAATAAGTGGATGAGATACATTTATCCCTCACATTCCCTTAAAATTATTATTTAGGTGAGCACGCCTGTATACATTGATATTTTGCTAGTTTTGAAAAATACCAGTGCAATAAAACCAACAAAATTACAGTGAAAAGTTCAATCATTTCAAAAATATATTTAAAAATCCTTGGTTATTATTTTTTGAAGTGGAAGCTTAGGTCGGTAAAACCGAATATCAGAGTGGGGGCAAAAGAGTAAAATGAGGAGAGAACGGAGCAACGTGATCCCCAAGCCCCTTCGGCTCGCTCATATTAAAGCCCTAAACCACATCAACTTCTCCTATCTATCGCTTTTTCACAACCGTCTCATCTCTGCAAAATCGTCTTTCAGATCCTCCGCTCGCTTTTTCTTCGAAATGACGGCCTTCAAGGGAAAGTACCATGGTAATCATCTTCAACCCACTTCTCTAAATTTTTGTTCCTTGTATCGCTCGCCATCTTTTGATTCAGGGGTTTATGTTTTTATCTCGACCTGATTCAACAAACTATGATATATATGATGTGTTTGCATGTGGATTTAAGTTTTGAATGGTCTATGTAACGGTTTGTGCCAGTTTTTTGATCGGTGACTGTTTACTCTGTTTCGATTTTTTTATCACTGGATTATTATAGTTATTCTATTGTTTGATTGGATTGGGTTCTAATGTGATTCTGTGATTGGGTGCTTATTTAATTCATTATTGATGAGTTTGGTTGCATAATAGACATGCTGGTTGTGCACAGATTATCTTGGTCGTGTTGGGGACTAGTGCATGTAATGATTTGGATGATTGATTTCTTTCATTATAGTATTCCATCCGTTAATCGATGGCCATGCCCTGAATTTGAACTTGATTTTTATCTCGGAATCTCTCAAGTTTTGGCTTGCAAATACACCCAAAGAGACTTGTATTTGTCATGGGCATTGAAGCATGCATATCGTTAGTTTGTTAGAATTGTTAAGTTAAGGGATTCTGATTTTGATAAAGTTTTTTGAGTATGTTGAGTAGTTTATCATTTTCGGATACTGAATTTTTGGGTTTATTACAGATGAGCTTATTGCCAATGCTGCCTACATTGGCACCCCTGGAAAGGGTATTCTTGCTGCTGATGAGTCAACTGGCACAATTGGCAAGCGTTTTGCCAGCATCAATGTTGAGAACGTTGAGGAAAACAGGCGTGCTCTTCGCGAACTCCTCTTCACTGCCCCTGGTGGCCTCCAATACCTTAGTGGAGTGATCCTTTTTGAGGAAACCCTCTACCAGAAGACAGCTGAAGGTATTTGACCCACTCCTCTTTGTGATATAAGATATGTCTATGTTTATGTATGAAAACATTGATAATATCCTTGAATTCATATAACCTTTGGATAAATTTCACACTATTCATCGCTTTCCATTCCTAATTTACAACATGGATTGCTGCCCTTTCCCATTCATACTTTAGATGGATCCTATGAATTCCCCTGGATTAACTTTTAGTTGCCTATCCTACAGCCGATGTGATATTCATGATCATTGTATGTTGCAGGCAAGCCATTCGTTGAGGTTTTGAAGGAAGGTGGTGTTCTTCCTGGCATTAAGGTTGACAAGGGCGTTGTTGAGCTTGCTGGTACCAATGGTGAGACCACAACCCAGGGTCTGGATGGCCTGGGCGCACGCTGCGCAAAGTACTATGAAGCTGGTGCCCGGTTTGCCAAATGGCGTGCTGTGCTCAAGATTGGTCCCAATGAGCCATCTCAGCTTTCAATCAACGAGAATGCCAATGGCTTGGCTCGTTATGCTATCATCTGCCAGGAGAATGGTTTGGTACCCATTGTTGAGCCTGAGATCCTTGTTGACGGGTCCCACTCCATTG
Organism: Rosa chinensis; assembly: GCF_002994745.2. Classification (NCBI taxonomy): domain Eukaryota; kingdom Viridiplantae; phylum Streptophyta; class Magnoliopsida; order Rosales; family Rosaceae; genus Rosa; species Rosa chinensis. The sequence continues at coordinate 18,119,771 of NC_037090.1, forward strand.
ACAAGTGTGCTGATGTGACTGAGCGCGTCCTTGCTGCATGTTACAAGGCTCTCAATGACCACCACGTCCTTCTTGAAGGAACTCTCTTGAAGCCCAACATGGTGACTCCCGGATCTGATGCCAAGAAGGCTTCACCAGAAGTGATTGCTGAGTACACCGTCCGTGCCTTGCAGCGCACTACCCCTGCAGCTGTCCCTGCTGTGGTGTTCTTGTCTGGTGGACAGAGTGAGGAGGAGGCTACTCTCAACCTTAACGCCATGAACAAGCTCCAGGGAAAGAAGCCATGGACTCTTTCCTTCTCCTTCGGCCGTGCTCTTCAAGCCAGCACTCTCAAGGCTTGGTCAGGAAAGAAAGAAAATGTTAAGGCTGCACAGGAGGCTCTCCTCACAAGGGCCAAGGCCAACTCAGAGGCAACCTTGGGAACCTACAAGGGCGATGCCAAGCTCGGTGAGGGTGCTGCAGAGTCTCTTCATGTCAAGGACTACAAGTATTGAGGGAGCTGTGTGGTAGGAAATGCAAGTGTGTTCTCTATGTTACCTCTGTCATAGTATAGGTTGGTCCTTTTTGGTACCATTTTCTTTATAAACTCGGCATGAGATACTAGTAGAATGATAAAAGCTTGAGGAACACTGGCAAGCATGGAGAGTTGTTATTTACCCCTTCGTTTTAGTTGGAGAACTGCTCATGTATGTTGGGTAATTTGTCGTTATGGTAACCTTTGATTTTGATATTCTGCTTGTGCGAATGTGCTTTCAAACCAATTGTTGCCTTTTATTAGGTTGCGTTTCATGTTCTTCCCCAAACCTCCTCCTGTGCACAATGGCATAGAGCGGGAGAAAATTGAGGCCCTAGTGTTCTATTGGGGAAATAGTCCAAATTGCAGATGACTGTATACAACATACGGGTAGTGATGGAACCCTCTTTAACACCAAGTCTTCAAAAATGTCCGAACTTGGTATTTTTTAAAAAAAAACTTCCCGTGTCACATACAAACACGTTACAGTTTTTTGTTTGTGGCTTTTGGGAGCTTTCACTCTCACCATGCGGAAAGAAAAGGAACAACACTTGTCCGTCAGTCCACATTTTTCCTTCTTTGCATATGTCCTGTAGTTCCTAATCAAAAATGGAAGATTGTTTATTCATCAAATTTTATAAAATTAATAACAAATTGCAAATTTGTTTGATGCTGTTGAATCACTAATGTCCGCCTACTAGCACACTTTTTTAGTTTATGAACAATTCGGATTATGACACATTACATTACCTAAATTTTGAGGAGAGTTAGAAAGAGAGGTGGAGGAGAAAAGAAAAGAAAATAACCTCTTTTTCAACAACTATAATAGGACATCACTTGTTGCAATGCTTTTATTTAGTCTAAATTTATCATATATTAAGAGAAGTTAAATTTATTGAGAACGTTTTTACTTGTCCGTTTGAAAAAATTGTGAATCCATTTCTTATCTCATGTTGTGATAAATAATTATAACAGGAAAAAGATAGTAGTGGAATAATAGATGAATAGACTATTACGAATCATGTCTACATCTATAGCGTGGATTAAGCATATGCCCACGTGTGATTTATATTAAAACGCACTTATTAGTATTTTGTATTTCAGTATTTGGTAGGAGGAGGACATACAGTATTTAATATTCAGATCACTATTGGCAGTAGTAGTACCAGTGCAGTACTCACATCGACCGCAATGCCATGTGAGCAGAGAAGAAATACAGATCGGCAGGAACTCGAATATATATATATATATATATATATATATATATATATATTTACAAGGATCGGATCAAGAGTAATAAAAGAATATTCGAATTGAGGCCTATGCAGGACCTGACTGTCCTCTTCTTCATTGTTCTCCAAATTTGCGTTGGATCCACGCATCACGGTTGGTTTGTTTCTTTATTTCATTTCATTTCAACCGAAATTATATCCAAGATTGTGGGCTAACTCCATGCCACCTGCCTCCTCAACTAGTTTGAAAACGAAGAGAATGAGAGATGAAGAGAGGTAGGTGAAGGCTCGACTTGGAACTCGACATCCAAACCTCTTACACTCCATGTTAGATATGGAGGTATACGCTATAACTAGTCTTGTGTGGTATGACAGAAATATATCAAATTGTCTGTCGTAACTCTCTTTCAAGCATTCGTCAAACACTTTATCTTTGTTTTGATATATATAAGAACAGATAAAATCAATTATTACAGTTTAGTTAGAAAACTTCACCAAATAACCTAAAGCAGAATGAGCAATAAGTATATCCAGTTAAATTTTGTACATTTCTTAAGTGCAACCACATTTAATAATTTATACAGAGAAAAATGCATCAGGCATCCCCAATGTGGGGGAAGACGTCTTGATCATATCTTCACATCAAAACTTTATTATAAAAGCTAGTAGCATATATGAAACTGACCAGCAGTGTAGAAGAATTACAGAGTATGGGAGAAAATTGCTAGTATTCAAATGACAAAACTAACTCATTAATGAATAATTAATATAAAAAAAAAAGTCAACTAATTTTTGTCTGTAGCTTTTCTTGGGTCTTATAGGGTGGCAAGGGCAACCTAATGAGGAAGGTTCTCATGCCATATTTTCCATGTTTTTATTTTCAATAATTTGTCATTTTAAATAATAAATAAAATCGGCGTGACAAGAAATTAAGAAAAAATGTGGGGCGTGATCTAAAATGATGCTAGTTTGAAGTTGGCGTTGGTTGAATATGAATATAAATGTTGAAAGTTTGGTTGAATGATGCATAACTAAGATTATTGGGTTGACTTATAAGTAATTAGAAAAATTTATTGGTGACAAAGAACTAACATGAAGCATGTTGTAGTACGTCCCTTTGACGCTCCAAAGCTGGTTTGCACAATGCATTTTTTATTCTTGAAGACCAAAAGAAATTTTAAAAACTTATTTAATTTTATTCAACCAACTTCAAGATTACAAGCCCAGTATTATTTGGTCTAATGACATAAGTTTTTTTTTGTAAGTAAGAGGTCGTGAGTTCGACTCACAATACACTATTTGTTATACATGAGTTGTTTATTTGACTAAAAAAAAATCAAGATTACAACATACAAAATTGTCATGAGTCTAATTTGTATCACTTTTGATTCAGTTTTGTATCACTTTGTAGTTTTATTTAGAGAAAAGAAAAGCTTATTTTATTGAATAAAAGTTTACATTCGTGAATTTATCTCAACTACTCCATAGGGAGAAGAAATATTTTACTTATTTCCTTCACATAAACTCGGCAATTACAAACACCATTATTATCATAAGACTAAAACTCTAACCACAATGATCATCATTTATCTCTTGTTACTAATAGTTAACCAATCCCAAGTATCACAATATGACAACAAACGTTAAGATGAACCATTTTACATTCTTTCACTACCGTGTCCTAAAATCTCGCACACAAAACTTTGTTTCATTATTTCTTCTTGTCAAGCAATGCAATTTTACTTTTTTTTTTCTTTTCCGAAATTGACTGTAGCACTATGAATGGCTTCGTGGAATGAAAATCATCTTTACAATGATAGTTTTTTTTTTTTTTAAGAGAAGAAGAGCATTCATTCAATCACCAAAACCATACATTTGGGGGGGACATAGACCAAAACCCCAAGAGAAGATAGTTACAGGTACCATGAGCCGATAGGGGCTCAACTATAACCGCAATACGCCAATTTCCCAGGCTACTTAGACTAAATTTACTCGAGTTTCTCAATAAACTCTTGTAATCAACAGCATAAGAGACTATGTCCTCTTCGACACCGTGTCTCAAAAGAGCCAAGACCACGTGCAAGGATCGCATGTCAGCATATTGACACCAAGAGTAAACTAACCCCAACTCAAGAGAGTGGGGCTTATTAACCCTAACCTAAAAACCCTAACAAAACCTAAAACCCTAATCAAGAATAAGAACCAGCCACAGCCCTCTCCCTCCTTTCCCCAAAGCTCTGACACCAGCCTAAGATCAATCATCAGAAAACCAAGAATTGCCCAGCCAATCTTCTCATCTCCAGGCCACCACCCCCCTCCACTCACCCAGCCATCAACCCTATGCCATAGGGCCTAACGACCACCAACATACCAATGTCCCCATCCATGGTCAACTGACCATCAACACTGATCACCGCTCCACCAGCCATAGCCACCACGCATCAAAATCAGAGAAGCCCAGCCTTTGAATTCTTGTCTCCCCGTCCACCATCGTGCTCCATGAACCGTCGCCGTCATCATGTGGAAGCAAAAGAGATGTCGCACGACACCACGACCAAAGCAACTACATCCCCGCCAGGCTGCAGCCACCATACTCCGACTAGGTAGATCCTTCATCGACGTTGGGGCACCGCCGGACGAGGGAAACCACGTCACAAAGAAACCCAAGTTTTGACTCCGACTTTTTTGGAGCAAAACCTAATCTTTACGATGATAGTTTGTTATCATCTTTGCAAAAATCAACAATATTGAAAGTAGTGTAATTATCTACCTAGTATCAAATAAACCGTTTATTATGATTTATCATATTCTACTGTTAACAAAAGTATCTTTTCTTTTAAAGCCGGTTTTTTTCGAGTGCGAGTTCGAGCTCTTCCTGCGTCGCCCGGGCGTCTGGGTTGGCCTCCGGCTGTGCTGACGTCTTGAGGTCTGCTACCGGATGGGTATTGACAGCTATTGCTAGTGGGGTTCCATCGAAGGGGGTGCTACTGGGGCTTGTCGGCTGGGTTTGGCTGGGTTGGTACGAGGCGGGGGTGGTACAAACAGGGCAGGCGATCGGTCCTTGATGCACGTTTCTGGGTTGACGGTGCTACGAGTCCGACTCATTGGCGGTGTGCGGGGCAAAGACCTGGCTTAGGGTTTGTTTTTCTAGGCTGGCGTGGGTCGTGGCGGCACGGATCGAGGTGACGCGGGTCGTGGCAGAGTGCGGTGGACAGAGCTCAGCCTATTGGTTTCGTACGACGGGGAGGGTATAGAGCAGGTGGACTGGACCTAACCTAGCAGATGGGCCTGCGTGGACTTTCTTTGGTGGATGCCCTAGTTGGGCTTTGAGTTTTGGGCTGGGTTTTGCTCTAGTCCCTTATTTTATGTATTAACATAGTCTTTTACAATAATTTCCTTTTAGGAAACTAATGCACACTATGTACACTCTATGCATCTCTAGCGCCTCTAGAGTAGTACCAAATGAGGATCTCCGCTATGTCTACGTGCATGACATGTCTAATGAGTAGGTCTATTTCTATGTACCACTGTAGATACTACCACTATCTTCTTGTCTGTCTGTACATGGCCACGGAATGGTATGTAACAGTCTATTCTAGCCTTAGATGAATATATCTATCGGCACCCGGATTTAGGTTTGGTTAAAAAAAAAAAGTATCTTCTCTTTTTACATCAGTTGATTGAGTAAACGATTTTCAATGTTGAAGATTTTTTTTTTCTTTGATATAAATGCATTTACATTCTAATATGAAATTATTGGTTCCAGCCATACATGCTAGATGAAAATTAAAGGAAATGTTGATGGAAAGAATAAGGAGCAAAATTGCAAACATTTCTAACAGTAAGCATCTATACAAGGCATTCAGTGGCTATTCCAAAGCGATCTGTTGGGTGTCTGTAACAACTAAACAAAGAAAGATCATTGGAAATGACACTCATTCATGGTGGATGACTAACCAGCCTACAAGTCAAAACTACCAACTCTACACAAGCTGTAGACAAAATGCCATTCAATTTAACCCCCAAATCGTTACCTATTTTACACAATTGACATGAGTCTGTATCTGATCTATAATGTTGGAGATATAGAGAGCAAGTTGGGGAGAAATACAGTTGGAACCATCTGGTGTGCCAAAAATAATGGCGAACCTAGAAACACAGGCTAATTGTCTTAAAACCCAGAAAGCTATTTAAGGCGGTTGCAAATATTGGTCATGAAAGTATCAAACCAAACCGAGATTAGAGTCACTCTCAAACCCCACAGGATTTGGTTGGCTGCTTCTTACCTTTGTTTTCTTTGCATTCAAAAGTCTCGAGTCTTGACCGCTCCCCCGTGCCGCCTACCTAATCACGGGACAGCTGCTTGTTTTGAGAAACTTTTAGGGCCCCTCAACCACCGTGCCTAATTACTATTTTAGGCTTCTTCTATTCCAAACTATAATATCCAATTTAGAAAGAACAAAAAAAAAGAGATAAAAAATGATTTCGACACAAATTTTAGATATTAATTGAAAGGGTTTTTATCACTACTATGATCAAAATTTTCTTGCACCGGATATAATGATATCTAACTTTCAAAGGTGATCAAAGAGATATCTGGACATATAAAAATTGATCAATTTCATACTTTACTTTCAAATTTCAAAAGTGATAAAAATGTACCTAAACTTATAAAAATTAATAAATTTCATATATCTGTCTATTTTCGGTCATATCTCCGTTAAAACTAAGGGTATATACAACATTTCACTAAATGTAGTTGGAATGTCATATTATCCTCTAATTTTTTCTCTTTCTCTTTTTCTGTTATCGTTCTTCCTCATTCTTTTGTAATCTGCATATTGCATCTATAACCCAAACTTTTTTCTTGTTTATGTAAAAGTAGTTGGATCAATGGTTATTAAGCAACAGAACTATGTGAAAATACAATGGACTCGCCACCGCCAATGACACCACAAAATTGTAATTCGAATTCAAAATTTTTGCAGAATTGGAATTTGAAACTGAATACAGAGATGCACAGCTGCAAAATCAAACCCATAAATTGAAGTGATTTGTGGTCAAAAGGGTCATCAAACATCTATAACCCAATCTTCTTCTTCTATAGAATTAAAATTTTCCATTCAGTTTCAATTCCACCATCTTAGAAAAAAGAAACAAATAAGGTTGGGATATTTCTCACCTTCTGAAAAAATAAAGAAAAAGGGCGAGATAGAGAGAGAGAGAGAGAGAGAGAGAGAGAGAGAGAGAGAGAGAGAGCGGTAAACGATAGAAGAAGAACAAGAGAATCAACAAAATAAAATATAAAATAATTAAAAATTAGTTTTTGTGGGAAAATACTATTATAATCCCAAAAAACACATCACATGCACCGCACATGATTAATTTTAACAGAAAAGTGACAGAAAATAAGCCAAAGTATCAAGTTGATTTGTTTTTAAAAGTTTAGGTATTATTTTGATCACTTTTGAAAGTTAGGTATCATTCTGTTCGGTGCAAAAAAGTTTAGACACAGTTGGTGATAAAAACTCTTCTAGCTGAAATATTAGAAAATATCGAAAAATATTGGTAGATAAAAACAAACTACAGAGATATGTTGAATATCGCGTAAAAAATAATTTCGAAGAAATTTAAAATGTGTAAATCATTACATTACACTAATAATTTAAATTGCAGTTAGACTGAAATTTTATATGATTACATTTTAAGTTTTAAATTATGTGAAAATAAGTTATGTTTAGATTTTACTGTAATAATAAATTAACAGAATCAAGATTCTTCGCTGTCGAATTGATATTCTGATGGATTCATTAGTTCACTTGGTCCATATGGTTGATGACATATTTTTACTTTGGCAATAAGAAAAGTTAAAACCAAAAAATCTACGTAAGAGATATTTTCATTAATTAATCCGGATTACACAATTAAAGATTTGATGGCATTTGAGAGATGGGTGTGGGGGCAAAAAGGAAAAATCCTAAAAGAATTACGTGGGGAATAAAAAAGAAAGAAAAAAAAAATACGTGGGAAAGACGCCAAGCAAATAGTGGCTGACTCACTCGGGTTTGCCCTTTTTCGCTTCGTTTTCTCTCCTTAAAAAGCCCCACCCACCCTTCGCTCTCTCTCCATCTTCTTCTCCTTTCGATCTCTCAGAAAAACCCTCTCTCTCTCTCTCTCTCTCTCTCTCTCTCCAAGCCTATCATCAACCACCATGACTGCTTACAGAGGCAAATACGCTGGTAATTTGAATCTTCTTCTTGTTCTTCGATCCGTATTTGATTTGTTCGGTATATTATTTTTTGCTCTGTTTGTGTATCTGTCTCGATGTATTGCGTAGATCTGTGAGGATTTGATTTATGAGATAGTCTTTGTTGTAGTATCGTGTAGTTAGTTCCTGTTTCATTCAGTTACTTGTGTTAGCGATCTGTTGTGGTTTTTGTTCGATTGGGTTTTTGAGTAAAGCGATCTGTTTATGTTACTGTGGAGTTTTGGATCTGACTAGTATACGCATGGGTTTTTGTTACTAATAGCTCAGTTAGGCTCGATCTTGTTGGATTTGTGATCTCTTACGTGTGCTGCGGAATCCTGTTCTTTGATGTGTTTTTCAGGACAAGTAGATTGCTGTGTGCAGTGACGATCCACTTGTTATAGTCTTGTAGCCTTCGTAGTTACCTACTAGTTGTTTGAACCAATTATCTTGTGATTGAAGTTTTTGATAGCTTGGATGTTTGTTAGATTATTCTCTCTGTTTATTTACGGTAGATTTGTGTATGAACATTTATGTTTATGATTTTGTGGTCTCCGTTGCCTGAATTTTGGTTACCTTGCAGATGAGCTCATTGCCAATGCTGCCTACATTGGCACCCCTGGAAAGGGTATTCTGGCTGCTGATGAGTCCACTGGCACCATTGGAAAACGTTTTTCCAGCATCAATGTTGAGAATGTTGAAGAGAACAGGCGTGCTCTTCGTGAGCTCCTCTTCACCGCCCCCAATGTCCTCCAGTACCTTAGTGGAGTGATCCTCTTTGAGGAAACCCTCTACCAGAAAACAGCTGCAGGTATATTGAACATAATTTCTGTTGTTTGATACTGTCTTGCCGGCCTTGTGCGTGGTTAGTTGTTTACTTTGTGATCAATCAATTATTGCTCTGTGATAAGAAATTAATGAGGTACATTTTGATATTGTGCCCTTTCGTAAATCCTTTCATTTCATTCTAATTTTAGCAATCTTCTGGTTAGTTTGAGTGTTTCCCCCTTTTGGTTTCTTGTTCTTGATGGATGGATCTTAATAGTATTTATGCTTGTTGTATTGTGCAGGCAAGCCTTTCGTTGATGTCTTGAAGGAAGGTGGTGTTCTTCCTGGTATCAAGGTTGACAAGGGTGTTGTTGAGCTTAAAGGCACCGACGGTGAGACCACAACCCAGGGTTTGGATGGCCTTGGTGCCCGCTGCGCTAAGTACTATGAAGCCGGTGCCCGGTTTGCCAAATGGCGTGCTGTGCTCAAGATTGGTCCCAATGAGCCATCTCAGCTTTCAATCAACGAGAATGCCAATGGCTTGGCTCGTTATGCTATCATCTGCCAGGAGAATGGTTTGGTACCCATTGTTGAGCCTGAGATCCTTGTTGACGGACCCCACTCCATTGACAAGTGTGCTGATGTGACTGAGCGCGTCCTTGCTGCATGTTACAAGGCTCTCAATGACCACCACGTCCTTCTTGAAGGAACTCTCTTGAAGCCCAACATGGTGACTCCCGGATCTGATGCCAAGAAGGCTTCACCAGAAGTGATTGCTGAGTACACCGTCCGTGCCTTGCAGCGCACTACCCCTGCAGCTGTCCCTGCTGTGGTGTTCTTGTCTGGTGGACAGAGTGAGGAGGAGGCTACTCTCAACCTTAACGCCATGAACAAGCTCAAGGGAAAGAAGCCATGGACTCTTTCCTTCTCCTTCGGCCGTGCTCTTCAAGCCAGCACTCTCAAGGCTTGGTCAGGAAAGAAAGAAAATGTTAAGGCTGCACAGGAGGCTCTCCTCACAAGGGCCAAGGCCAACTCAGAGGCAACCTTGGGAACCTACAAGGGTGATGCCAAGCTCGGAGAGGGTGCTGCAGAGAGCCTTCACGTCAAGGACTACAAGTACTGAAGAAGTTTAGACTTCTTTCTTCTCCTTGTGTTTTGTTTTTGGAAAACTATCTTTTGCGTTGTGTATCACATTGGCATTTTCAGGCATATAGTTTTAGGGATTTTTCAAAGTTCTGTTTTTCAATCTTGATCTTGGTTTGTAGGATTTGGTAGAATAAACAAGCTTGAAGAGTATTGACAAGTTGAGTTTGAAAATGTTTCTTTTCCTGTTCAAAAGAACGGATCATGATCTATGAGCATCTTAAGTTCTGAATAACCAATGTCTGCTATTCTAAAAATTTTGCTCCCGAAAGGTTTTATTGGTCATAATAGATCAACTTGATTTTGATTATCCATTTTGTTCTTTTATATGAACCATGCTTACATGATGGCTTTAGTCTGCTCAAGCTTTCCTATGGTTGAAGAGAAGAGAAAGCATAGCAATTAATTCCTCTCCACATTCTATCAAAACCCTTACGGAGTCTAAATTATTCTCGTTCTTGCTTGTCTGATGAATACAAAATGGTCATATTGGCTCAATTATGGTCAGTCGGATCTTGTTCCGGCTCATACTGGATCAACCAGCCACTATCTTGTTCCAATATTCTCTGTGTTTACGTCTTCGTCAAGTTGTGATCTGCCCCCATCATTCAATACTTATATTTCTCACTGTTTGTTATGAGTTATAGCAAAGCAATTGCTTATCTTCACCATAGCGGCACTGAGTTGTAAGCTTGGATTGACCTGTGCCCTGAGCATTGGGGATTGTGGCCCTGTAAGCACCCACCAATAAAGCCCAAACTGAGCAAATCACCCCAGCTTTGAAGACAAACGAATAAGCTTGGACTCCATAAAGCCTCCTTGAGACCAAATAGACTATAAATCCAAGCGATTTGGAGTTCCCACTAGTCCCATAGTTCATGTTTCAACATTCATAAACTAACTGTGTTTAGCTAAAGATTTTGGTAATGGTGATTACCTTTTTGATATACCATAGAAAGTTTTGGGTAAAAGATGAGTAAAGACGATCATCGTTACTCTATAATCCGTTGGGATTAAAATGAGATACACCAGAAAAACAAACTACAAATATAATTAGGTAATAGCTTTTCAAAAAAAAAAAGAAATTAGGTAATAGAGCACCGACTATTTTTGCTGTCTTATACTCTCACTCTCAACATGCAGTGCCACACCCTTGAAGTAAATGAACAAAATAGAAGAACAGAAGGTTTTTATGAAAGTGAAAAAAACAAAATAGAATAACAGAAGGTTAAAAAACCTGATGAGAATCAAATCCCGGACCATAGCCATTATTAAGCCCACTGTACTGAACTGCAGATACATCATTCTTACATTGTTTGGGCATATATACATATAATGAGTCTGAGACGACATCATTTTAAACCTCACCTTATGTCTGGCTCTAATAACGTCCTAAAAGTATTAAAAAAAAAATTCTTAACACACATTCTTAAACCTAATCTCCTTTTTATGGAAACACCATAATTAAGATAAGGGTTTTTGTCCATTTACCCCATTTTTAGAGATTTTTTTCCCACTTACTCCATTACGTTTTTTTAATTCCTTCTTATCCAAAACACTCTAAGGAGGTCTTCCCTAATACCCCATTAAGATTTTTTTTTTTTTTTTAAAATTTTTTTAATACCATTTTTCCCTCACCCCTTTGAAACTTAGAGAGAGAGAAAAAAAAAATGTAAGAGAGAGAGAAACCATAGGAGACTTCGCCGGAGCCCAGTCACCGACCGCGGGAGTCCCGTCACAGGCCGCCGGAATCAGGTCAACTTTCGCCGGATTCTGGTCACCGGCTGCCACCCACTGGAATTTGCTGAAAATCTCACCGGAAAGGTTTTTTATGCCCCCAATAGACGTCTATTGGGGGGCAATAGAGGTTTATGAAACCTCCCCGAAAGTCTCCAAAGAGTTTGTTGTAGATCTCATATGGGGTCAGAGAGGTTTATTGCCCCCTGAATAACCTGTATTGCCCCCCAATAGACGCCTATTGCCCCCCAATGGATGTCTATTGTTCCCTAATACCCATTTATTTTTTAAAATTAGACAAATAAAACTTTGATTAAAGAAAAGAAATGAGGAGATTATATCAATTCAAAATGTCTACTGCCCTCCAATAGACGTCTATTGCCCCCTGATAATTTTTTTTTTTCTTTGTTTTTTCCTTCTGGGCCTTCTGCCCCCATTTTACCAAAATTAATTAATTAATTAAATTCTGCACTCATTTTACCAAAAAAAAACCATTTGGGCACCCAAGACAAAAGCCGGATGCGTTTCTTGCGGGTGTTCGGAACTCCAACTCCAAAGTAGTTGCATCTAGTAGAGCTGGTCCAAAGTAGATCATTCAATCAATCACAGCCTTAGAGACGACGACGCTGGTGATGCCGAAGATGACAACGACGAAGTCGGTGCTGGAAAACAACGGGGAAGAAAGCCGACGGAGGGATTAGTGCGGGGAAGAAGGTTCGGATCGGACTCGGAGCTTTTGTAATTAAGATCCTCGTCGTCGTCGTCAACGTCCTTGCAGAAAAAGAGATCGGTGATGAGAGAGAAAGTGAGAGAAAGGGTCGTCGACATCTTCCTTGCAGAGAGAGAGAGAGAGAGAGAGAGATCGGTTGTCAACGGCGTCCTTGCAGAGAGAGAGAGAGTCGACGTCGTCCTTGTAGAGAGAGTCGTCAAGAGAGATAAGAGTGGCAACCTGTCATTTAGCTATCAAGTCGGGTTAGTGGGAACAAAATTTTGTTGGTGGTGTAAGTGGGCTAATTTTAGTTTATTTTGGTGCTATAGGTCAAGGACCCTTAAGATAACTATCTACACATTCACCATAATATCTTTAGTAAAAACCAAGAGACAGGGTTGTAAACTCCTATAAAATCTTGACCTTCGTTTTCGACATGATAATCACCTTAAATACAGTAAGTGCACATACAAAATTGCATGATAATTAATGGGATATCGTAGATTCATTGATAAAGACTTATTTCAAGGTTTGCCTCAGGCCTCGAAATCAAGTTCACCTATGTATGCCGGATATAGGATGAGGGATTAAGGGGCTCTATAGAATAAGGGGCTTCCCGTTGTGTATATTGGGAGCTAAGCAGAATACTCTTGGCACTCAACTTCAGATACACATGAGAAAAAATACAATATAGAACTCAAACAATACAATATATATATATATATATATATATATATATATATATATATATGCTTTCCAGTTACCAAACTCTTACACAGCTCTCAGTAAAATTTACAATTGATATAGGATTTTATATAGGGTTCCATATGACATTGCCACTATCATGACAACTATTAGAATCATTTACACTCGAGCTTATAACTCTCATAACATAGAACATAAGAAATGTCAAGAATCAAACTGTTATTTTACTCGTTACCTTCCTAACCTCTAAACTTTCTCGATTCTCATGGCTCCACTTGCAAACAATTATATGTTGAGCACTTGTTCAATCATCTAAACAATGACTTTTAATCTATTTTCCAAAAGAGTGTGGGCCGTGTGGCTAATATTTTCTGATTTTGTGTAGGTGTGAAATGGGGTTAATTAATTGCTGTAGTGTAAAGAAGAAGAAGAGTTAAAACCTCGATCTGATGCAAAATTTCAAACGGGAAGATTAGATTGATAATATGATTTCCCAAACTGGGGCAAGAACAGTTGCATTTTTTATATGTTTTGGTGCTTCATCAGCTCAGTAAGTGGTCACATCGATCACAAGAAAAGGCAGGTTTAGAAAGGCCTCCCCAGAGAAGCTGGCTTGCTTGAACTTGGAAGTTCCATAATGGCTTGCTTGAACTTGGAAAGTTGGAAGTTCCATAATTGTCAATGTGTATGTAGCTTCGTTTCTCCATTTAACTGCTCGACGAGACGAGATGAGAGATGAGCCTTGGGACAAGTAAAGCAAAGCTAAGCGAAGAGAAGCAAAGCAAAGCTGCGTGCATGGGTTGTTGAAGCTTTGAAGATTCATGAAAATGGTAAAAGAGAAAGAAAAAATGTTGGTACTGTCAAAACAGTGACAATGACTGAAATGTCCCCTTATTGTTTGGTTCCCTCTGGTGGGAAGCTTCTTTACGCTTTCCTATGCACACTGCCAGGAGTACTACTTCTCTCTGTCAATATATATATATTAGTGTAGCAGTACGAGCAGTCCAGTACTACTAGTATTATGAATTTATGATAAACATGAACGCACCCTGACGTTTTAAGAGAGAGTAAGCTTCAATATGATTGTCATTTACCCAAAAAGAAGAAGATAATCATCTATGATTTGTCCCCACACCAAAAGGCTAAAGAAAAGCAATTTCAAAAGTCCCTTTCTATCTTTTTCTCTTCTCTTCTCTCTCACCATAATCAATGGCATGCATACCTCTAATCGATGCAACTGGTTTTCATTTGAATGCAACTGATAGCGAAAGATCGATGCAGAGCTTCCTTGTCTGGGTGAGAAAACTCGAACCTCCAGGCGTTACATTCTTAGTGTAATTAGTGAGTTGGTTAATTATGGGATGAGCTCAGACTATTAACATCCTCAGTGGATATTCTGTATTCAACTAGCTAGGACTAGCTAGGTCTATTGGAGCAGGAACAAAAATAACCTGACATTTATCATGAAACTAAAATTGTTTAGTAAATCCAAAACATAACAAGAATAAAACCAAATAATTATTGTTTAAAGCAAAATGAGAAAAGAAACTATTGAAAATGATAACGTGACAAACCTATCAAATTACGGTCATCATAAAAGACGTTTTACATGGGTGTTCTAATCGCGAGTAGGGTGTGGTTATTCTTGGTATATATGCTTATAATTTCTCTCATACTATATGCTAACAATTACCTTTCATAAAATAAAATAAAAACAAATATGTGTATCCGTGTATGTATATTATATAATATATAATATATATAATACATACATACATACATACATATAGGTAAAGCTATGGTATGTTAACATTTCTTATACATCAACTATTTTTACCCCTCTAAGGACTCATGTTATCACTTTGAGGACTAACATTACTATTTTCAGGACTCATATGGTAAACTAAGAAAATTTACCACTTTAAGGACTCATGTTACCACTTTGAGGACTCATGTGGTAACTAAGAAAATTTATCATTTCAAGGACTTATGTTAATACTTTGAAGACTAATATTATTATTTTGATGACTCATTTTACCACTTTTAAGTCAATTGTATACATGTCATACGTTAACACATTGTAGAATTTTCCACATACATATATTCACTGTAGTGACTCCTTCACTGGTTTAAAGATAATGACATGTTCCTGGTGTGTAGTGAAACCTGGTACTTGCATTTATTTTGCTATACTGCACATGGTTGCTTCCCTTGTTGTCAGTTTCATATAGCTCCAGAACCATGCCCTGCTTGGAAGCTAGGCAGCTTCCAATGGAGTCAAGCCTCAAAGGGAACCTGCCTTTTCTTTTTCCTTAATTTGTTCTCTTGGATGAAGTCAATACATGAAGGCTTCAGCTGAACTTTTTGAAGAAATGTTGCCTCTTGCTTTACTCTTTAATCTTTAGCAAGGTTTCTCAAGCTTTTGGCAACCATTATTGTATGACCATATATATAGATTACAATACTCCCTAATAGCAATTCCAACATTTCTTAGTTTCATATGGGTAAATCTCAAGAATCAAAACTTATCAGGCAAAATATCTACATATTAATTTGATTATTCAAATTCGCTTCATTGATCGTTTTAAGATATAATTTCTTTCCCTCTCGCCTGCCAGGATCTGTACCCTTAATTGGGGTGGTCGACAAAACAAGTTATCGATTAATTTTTGTTCTTTCATTTGGATGATTGGGGATCGATCATTATCTGTGTGTGTAGTTTATGCTAAATTGTTTGACATATGGTATATCACTATTTCCTACTTGGCTAATAAGTACTCAAAGAAGCTAGAAAGGTTAAGTAGGTAGATTATTAAAGTAACAGAAAGTGCTCAACTATGATTATAAAGCTCTTGCATGTTTACATTCAACCATATAATCATAGTTAAGTACTGTTTAACAAGATGCTGTTTATGCATTAGGAGAAAACTGGTTTTATGTCCCAAAATTAATACGATCCATATTCACAAGAACAAAACACTTTTTTTTTTTTTTGAAACGAAGAACAAAACACTTATATCGTCCTCCTAATCGCCAATTCCAGAAGGGGCAACAATTATTATTGTGTATCATCCACATCCATTGATACAAAATTAAAAGCATACTCCCATATTAATTGCAAAAAAGGAGAATGTATACATTAATATCTATTAAAAAAATAGAGAGTTTAAAAGCACAAAATGATACCATTTTCATGCATCAAGAAACTAAAATGTTTGCATAATAATTAAA
Organism: Rosa chinensis; assembly: GCF_002994745.2. Classification (NCBI taxonomy): domain Eukaryota; kingdom Viridiplantae; phylum Streptophyta; class Magnoliopsida; order Rosales; family Rosaceae; genus Rosa; species Rosa chinensis. The sequence continues at coordinate 18,136,057 of NC_037090.1, forward strand.
GGTCGATATATAAAACTTTGAAAATTAAGGTTGGGTTGGAGGATGACAATCCCAACACTTAGCACCACTTCAACCTCGATCTCCCTTCCGCATTAAATAGTAGTACTCCAGAAAGAAAATAAAATGCTTAATTTATTTTCCTCCCTCTAAAATTTAAACATCAAACCTCTCCTATACATATATAAATCCTCAGTTAGCTCCTTGCTTATATAACAAGTCAGCAAAACCACCTTCCAATTACCCTTTACAAGTTTTTTGTCATCTTCCTCATCTCTAATTCACTGGTTTTGGCTACCCTTGCTGAGCTTCAACCCGTAGTTCTCCCACAAATTGTCTCCTTCGCCCATCAAAAATGGAAAACAAGTGTCGTTCACCACTGCAGCATTGCCTACATTTGGATTATTAGAGGGAGAACCACCATTACCTTGTTCATGATTATTCATTTCACATGTAGCATAGACTCCTCCTTGACTACTATACAATGAGGAATTTGACTCATTGTTCCCAAAGTAACAAGAGCTTGACCTTGAATTGTTCTCCTTCCTCTTCTTACTGAACAACTCTTTGGAACACTTCCTCACATAGTTTATGCTCTCCCATTTCTCCTTGCAGACCATTCCACTCCTTTCATATCCCAAACAACTCATCTTCGCCGCTATCTCCTCCCAAAGTCTTTCCTCCACACACCCACCTCTCTGACTAGTACTAAACCTCGACTCCATGCTTCCTCTCAACTGAATCAATTTGTTAATCTCGCATTCCGGCCATGTCTCTTGCTCACTCACAATATCCTCATGATCATGATCAGGGGTTGAAGAAGAAGTCTTTACTTCATGACTAGTACTACTTCCTGTTAATTTCTGCAATGCATCCATGAGAGCTTTATCCCTTGCTTCAATCCAAGCTCTCTCTTTAGCCCAAAACTGCTGCTCTCGCTCCACCCGGCCCGCCTCTTGTTTTCGCCACTCTTCCTCTCTCAACACCCTCTCCCTTTCTTTCTGCTCAAGCGTGCCCATCAGCTTCTCCAACCACTCCTCTTGCTTCTCCATCATCTTCCTCATTTGCACGTCGATAAACTCCTTTATCTTTACCTTCCATCCCCTCCTCTTCCTCGTCCTCTTCATCTCAAGCACTTCATCGTCCATCGGAGCAATGGCACTGCCGTCGTTGTCCTCCGAGGAAGACGAGTCCTCGAAATCGGAAGAGTTCGAGACGCTTTGAGTGGACTGATAAGTAGTAGCGGTAGTAGTATCTTGATGACTCGGTTGAGCTTGATAACGAAAAGTATTATTATTGTTATTGATATTATTATTACCGACGAAATGGGATTGATCTGGTGGGAGTGATGAGACGGCAATGTTGTTGCTAGTTTCGCCATAGAGAGCTTCAAGCTGCCGAAAGAATCTATAGTGCTTTCCATCTTGTCTTCCGGCCTTCCCTTCCTTTGTCTTCTTGTAATACTTGTATAAGTTTTCGAATTTTTCCCTGCATTTTTTTCCGCTTCTTTGATACCCATGTTCCTCACACATGATCCTGCAAAAAAATTTAAATCAATTAAGTGTCCGATCATCTCAACAAATTAAGGGAACACAGAAATGATAGATTTGACAGTATTTGTAGGCAACCCTAATTGAATTGTGAAGTGAGAAGAGGGCATGTGATTTGATGATGATGCTTAATTTTGGTAATGATGATGCTATGATGGAGTCCCATGTGCTTAAAATATGTTTGGTAAGTGTATGATCTATTATGACCATTCAAATTTCAAAAGAAGAACATGTAATCAATGGGTCTCAAAAGGACATTTAATTTCTTGCATAGATCATGTCTTTTCTCATCAGAAAAAAACCAGTCGATAATTGGTACCGAATTGCATCGAAGAAACCACCAATACTTTAAATGATGGCTACACATTTTCAAACACCGAAAACGAGTCAGTGACTCAGTGATACAACTCCTTTTGCATAAACCAGTACTCATCAACAGACGCAACACCTGGATTTTCAACTGCACTTCATAGTCTAGTCATTTTCCAACTCCAAACGAAAATGAGAAGAAGAAGAAGAAGAAGAAGTAGTAGTAGTAGAAAAAAAAGTTAGCTATACTGATAATTAGGAATGTAAGTTTACCTAGAGACTTCATCCCAGAGCGGCCCTTTTTGATTAGCCTCTTTGAACTTGTAATCGAGTCGTGACCGGATCTCCAGAAGCGTGAGAGTCTCTTGCCTCGGCCACCTCCCGGACCCGCCATCACCGCCGAGACAGCCTCCGCCCTCAGCCTCCAGACCACCGCCGCCACTGAGAGAAGAAGTAGCCGCAACAGTATTATTAGTACAAGCACCACCACCACCACCACAACCACCGGCCGAGTCAGCAGACCGAAACTCATGAATCCCACGTGGTATGATGTCGTGGGAGGTCTGAAGCCGGCCCATCATCATGATTTCGTAGGGATGCTGCTGCTGCTGCTGATGCTGATGATGATGATGATGATGATGATGGGCCGGAGCGAGGAGCTGAGGCCTATGGTGGTGGCTACTGGGGAAGAGCTCCGTCGGAGTCTGGATGGCCGGGAAGTGAGACCTACCAGTTCCGTTCATGAGCTGCCTGAGATCTCCTAAACCATACTGGTCTTCCATTTCCATGGAGATCGAAAGAGAGAAAGTTTGAGAGTACTGAGGTAGTGAGAGAAAGGAGACTGAAATTGCAAAGGGTGTTGTTGTTATAAGAGAGAGAGAGAGAGAGCGAGAGAGAGAGAGATAGAGCGGCAGAGTCGGATCGTGTCGTTCACGAAAAAAATATCGAATTTAAGCACAGGACAATGGTCCCATGCCCCTCTCTCTCTCTCTCTCTATCTCTTGGAGTCTTGGTGACTCACACTAAGTGAGAGAGCTGTGTTTCTCTTGCTCTTTAAAAATGGCTCTCCCTGCTGTGCGCCTTTGTTTTGTATGTCACAGAGAGCTAGCGTGTAATTTGGAGTGTTTGGACAGAGATATTAGCAGAGACGGGACCGGAATGAGGTCTACGTAGGTCTTCTTTGGGTTTATATATCACCGACTCCGTGAGTCCAGTAGTAATAGTTGACAGACCCGATCAAACCTCGACACGTGTACAGAGACGGGACTACAGAGGAGCTGGTGACCCGCTACTGTTCCTAGGATGGGAGTCGTCTTGACCACTGAAACGGGGTGCCGTAGAGAGAAGCTGGAAACGGTTGTCGTTTGTGGAGATCGATTTGGGAGAGGTTTTAAGGTGGAAGAAACTTGGAGCAGTGGAAAAGTGAGGGAAGGGCATGAATGAACAGTGGCCACTACCACTTGTGTGTGAATATTTCATCTCGATCTCTGCTTCTTTTTGTAGTTTTTCAGGTGGTGCCTCTTTTACTTGGCTAAAAAGGGCCTTCGGGGGTCTCAGCTTTTGTGCCTCACTAATTAAAGCCCCCATTCTAGGCTTCCACATCTGTTCCTTTTTTTTTTTTTTTTTTTTCCGCCCTACCTCATCATTCATATAATTGAGGCTTATTTTGGTTACCATTGCCTAACCTTCATGCACCAACTAATTAAGGAGGAGCTCTATCGATTTGGTGAATGTTGAGGTAAATTCTGACAAAAGTTGTCTATAATGTTTCCGAGTATTGAAGTTTTAAAACTGGAATTGTTAGATTAACTTATTCAGTGGAGCAGGCTGTAAAAAATTTACAACATAACGGTTTTCGAATCTGGAGTTTCAACTACTTCAAAATACCATAGAATTTTTAAATTTTGGCATTTCAACATTATGCAACCATTATGGTGATGGAGACAAGAAGGACAATATAGTGTTTTGATTGGGGATTGAACATTCCACATGTTATGACTTAGAACAAACATTTATCTATATTTAATTGGTGCACTCTTTGCTAGATGGTTGTTAGAATACATAGATTTTGTGAAGAGTTTTGGTATTATTTCAAGATGTTCTCTTTATACTTATTGTAATTTGGGGTTAAGCCTCTACGTTCCCTCCCCCCCCCCCCCCCCCCCCCCATATATTCTGTAATTTTATTAATCAAGGCTTGAGGGCAGCCGCACCAATCCATTTCAAAAGAAAAAAAATCAGTTTCTCTCTACTCAACACGTGTTAAATTATGATTTATAATCAAAAAGTGATCATTTACATAGCGTTGAAAACATCTTACTTCACTTTAATCAAACGCGTGCTTTTTCTAACACGTATACAGAAAAAAAGAACATAATTTGTTCCTCTCCATTTTTATCATATGGTTTAAATATCATCTTTGTTGTACTACCAAATGTCACGTCCCAAGCAATGAAGATTTACCAATAATGATAGATAATTGTTTAAAATTGAATACCAGATATAAAAAAAAGGTTTCAATTCTTGTCCTAAATTACTTGCATTAAAAATGTGCGTCCACCTTTTATGCCTTTGTTGATTTCAATTGTTTTTTTGACGCACCAAGGTTCATGTCCCAAGTGCATGCTCAAGAAGAATGATGTAAAAATAATATTTTACTATATTATTGAATTTGCATGCACTTCATAGTTTATATCTATTGCAAGAGTTCTTATTTGGATAATTAAGACTGGTTTAAAAACAATTTTTTTTTTTTTTGAAGAGGAGGAATCCTCTCCATCACTCTATGAGATTAAAGGAAAAAAGAATACAAAGGAGGGGGATAAAAAACCAAAACCTCCCAATTCAAAAAACAAGCATAATGAAATTCTAACTAGTTAACAAAAACGAAACTGAAGAAGACCCAACCTATCATTCTCATAATCTTTCTTTGGCTACACATAATTTTCAGATAGATTGTGTCTTTTGGTTTCGAATTTCTTCACTGGCTTTTGACATGTAAACTTGACAGTTTACTTGAGGAGACATCAAATTAGATGTGTGATCGCCTAATTTTCCATAAAATTTTAGTTATTGAAAAAATTGTGTATGGAGAGGCGTGGATTATATGTTCACATCAATCATATTCCCATTAGTTTAATGATGCGTAATCATGAATTAATAGATGTGGTGTTGTCATAAATTTGAGAAATTAGAAGGATTTCAACCTCTTCACGTATTATCAATTAATTTTCGAATGAATGTTTAAATTTTTTTTTCCATCCATAATTAACTTTTTACATCTATATTTAGTCCAGCATCAGGGGCGGCCCTGGGGGTGTTCAAATTGAGCAGCCGCACAAGGCCTCCGGTTTTCGAAGGCCTCTGAATTCAATTTTGTAATGGCTTTAGATAAATATATAGGTCAAGAATGTTGAGAGTTATTGAATTGTTGTTCAGTTTAGTTGGCCACTTTACCTTAAGTTATTAGGCTTGATTGGTCTTGGGTTCAAAACCCATGGGTGCTTAGCTCTGTTTAATTTTTTCTTTGTCTATTTTGTGATCTTCTCTCTTCTTTTAGGCAGAAATATCACTTTGGTCATCGAACTATGGCTCGCTCGACACTTTGGTCATCCAACTTTTAAAAACTTCATTTTGGTCATCGAACTTTATCATCGCATATCACTTTGGTCATTTCGTTTGTTTTTTCTGTTAACTCTAAGGGTATTTTGGAGATTTAAAGTTTTACTCGCCATTTTTTTAACTTAATCCAACTTTTTCCGTCTAAACATAAAACTCCATCCAATTTTGCCAACTTTTCCCTCCTTTTATAATTCCTTGATTTATTAAATCAATATTTTTCTTCCTCTTATATTCCCTCCCTTTGAATCATTCTCTGATTTGATTATTTTTCTCTGTTGTATGCTTTGATTACTGATGATGAATGCATGAATAAAAGGAGGGAAAAGTTGGCAAAATTGGATGAAGTTTTATGTTTAGGCGGGGAAAATTGGATTAAGTTATAAAAATGGTGGGTAAAACATTTCATCTCCAAAATATCCATAGAATTAACAGAGAAAACGGAGAAAATTGACGGAATGACCAAAGTGATATACGGTGATATAGTTCGATGACCAAAATGAAGTTTTTAAAAGTTGGATGACCAAAGTGTCGAACAAGCCATAGTTCGATGACCAAAGTGATATTTCTCCCCTTCTTTTAATATATTTTTTTTCTTTTCATTCCTAAGGTCTCTCTACTTTCTTCTTCGATCTTTTGTTATGTTTCTTGACTTTTTTTTTCCTCTATTTTTCCTTCCTTGTTGATTTTTTTTTTTTTTGAAATGGGGTTGGGAACCCAATCAAGCTGGGAGGCTCAGCCCCATGCCCATATTATTATTCATTATAGACTGACGCATCGGGGGGGGAGGGGACATAATACCTGAACCCCTAGTGCTCATAGAAGCTTTACAACAATCCTCATAGAGGACATCTTGTAGGTAAGCAGGAGCCTCTTCTAAGAAAGGTCAACAACATTACCTAGATTAGCAAAGTGGGCTAATCTATCTGCCACACTATTTGCTTCTCTAAAAATATGTCGAATTACAATAGTATCAAAAGCACTAATATAATCTTTGCAATCATCAATAATTCGACTAACCTCCGAGTTATCCTTGTTGATGTTTTTAGGCATCCAATATATTTTTTTTCTATTTATACCAAACATTTTTTCTTAGTTCTTCTAATTGAGATCGTGATTAATAAGGCATCATTTAAATTTTCGCACTTGACCTCTTAATTTTCAAGACCGCCCCTGTCCAGCATCAAGTATTGATTCAATGTACAATGTGTTCAACATGGCAGGAAACAAAAAGTAGAATGTGTTGAAAAGTCAATACAGATGAAACTTTAGACATATTAAGGGTAATCTCATAGATACTCTTGTCCATGCATTTGAATATAATTAGATTTGAAATTACTTTCTAGAACCTTAATAAGAAGTTACTAACATTATGCTTTCATATTCCCAAACTAAATCACATAATTTTACAGGTATTTGCAATCAGAATAGAATTAGAACCAGCTGCAGACTATAAGTATATGTACTGTAAGTTTTATAATTTAAAGATAATATTTCAAACTTGAACGCCAATTCAATATTGCTGAGGGAACATTTTTGGTATTTGAAGAAATTTATTATATAAAAAAGATAGTACATAGGGAGGATATGCAACCAAGACGTTTTAGAAGAAACAATAAAACCAAAAAGCAACTAAAAGATAAGCAAGATTACTACCATATATGCAATAGCTATGGAAAAGACATTTATATAAAATGCAATGAGAGTTATCAAGTTGGGATTTATTTTCAATCCAAGTACCCTACGTTGTCTAAACTAAGACTTTTGGATCTAAATTTAAGAAATTTTTAATAATTTAAAAAGTTTCTTTCATGACTTGGAGTATTTGATGTTTCGAATATAGCAACCGTTGCATCCACAAATCAAATTCAAGTAAAGAGTCATATAATTTCATATAGCAAGATTTCTAAGGGCACTATCCTTTTCTTTTATTTATTTTTTACTTCCAAGGGCCTCTCACCCCACCTCATCCTATCCATTTTTGATGATAATGAAATTTGAATATATGACTTTCACGGTATTAGTTAAGCTAGCTAGTTTATAAAAATAAATCATGACTCACTAGGGAGGGATATAAATACGAGTATTGATTTGAAATTCATAATTGAAGAATTGTGTTTCTAAGTATTCCACCTCCCGATCATCATCTCTGTTAATTAAGTTGTAAGTGGAGCCCTCTTAATCTGAGTCCATTGGACCATTATAGGGTGTAATTGTATATGGAGAGGCCATGTGATTACCGCAGTCGATAGCGATGCATGCAGTATTACTGACAATATTTTGTGTACTACATACCTCCTTTATCATTAAATACGCCTACAGTCTTTGTTCTTCTTCTCGTCGCTTTCATTGTTCAGTTTCGCAACCAATTATTTGGTCCCAAGTAATCGCATTTCTAAGAGATGAGCAATGATTAAGTCTAGGTAATTAAGGCCAGTATTAGCAATATCGGGGTTATGAGATGTGTGGAATGGTGAGAATTCTAAGTTGATAATATCAGATGTTTGAACCATGGTTGATGTTGGTGAGCTATGTTGATGTTTTCCTAGAGGATTGATTCAATATCATTATACGGATCCATTGCAAGGCAAGTGAAGGCAATTTGTCTATCACTTTGATATAAGATTACTCGGTTCTGCAATTGATGTATTCTTGAAAAGCGATTAACTTTGCCACAAGGGATGAATCTATGGTAGGGCGACTAAAGGCAAACATCCCATTTGAGAGAAACTGCTTCACGATTCATAGTTCTTTTAATATCTCATAAAAGTATATAGGTGCCAAATGTTCTAAGAACTGTATCAAAAATTAAAAAATGTGGAATTGGGCAAGCAAAATAAGTTGGCATATATGCAGACTTCATCTACGCTACGAAGTCGCAATTGGGCAAGGGAACTACTTGTTGGCATATGGATTGGACGGTGCTCGACAGTATGAGGTTCACGCTCAAAATTGTTACTACTTTTTTTTTTTCCTTCGTTGTTTTAGTCTTCAACTTCGACTATGAATTATGCGATTTAAACTCTAAAAAGTTAAAAAAAAAGAGTTTTTCTATTGGAACCTCCAAATTTACTCACTTGATCTCTATGCTTTTTACACCTCCTATCAAATTTTTAAATACTAAATTTACTCATTAAACCTCACTAAAGTTCCTCAAATAACCTCACTCATATAATTTACAAACAAACTAAAATCTTTATAATAAAAAACTTAGTCATTTCAATGATTTAATTACTCTATAAATCTTAATTACATCTTCATTCCTTAATCAGACAACATAAATCTTTTATCCAATAAAAAAAATCAAGCACAAGGTATTGAGTTTTAAAAATTAATAAAAATAAAATAACATTTTTTTTAAGGCAAAACAGAACAGAACTTTATCGAATCAAGGAGAAGGGGACTCCTGTTGTACAATGTCTCGGATGCACTCCGGAATGGAGTTCAACCAGTTGTTACAATTATCATAATCAAAAGCTATACTAGCTAGTCGATGTGCTGCCCGGTTGCACGTTCGGGGAGCAAAGCATAACTGTACATGCTGCAAGGTTGTTAGGGTAGCTCGGATGCCATCAATCAACGTCCCATATTTTGTGAGGACTGGAGAAGCACTACAGATATCTTGCACTGTGACCAGACAATCTGTTTCAATAATCACAGACCGGTAATTGTGCCTCCTAATGAGTTCCAACCCGGCTTGTATGGCAAGGAGTTCCACGTGAAGAGCAGAGCTCACATATTGAACAACCTTCTGAAATGCAGCAAGAACTTCTCCCTTAGAATTGCGAAGAATACCTCCTAGTCCACCCTTTGGTAGGTGAGGCACAAACGCCCCATCAATATTCAGTTTCAAAGTAGATTCATTTGCAGGTAGCCATGTACGTGTACCAAGTTGCCTAGGTGATGCATCAGTGGCTCGCAATCGCTGGAACTCCTCCAGCCACATCATACAACTAAGGAAGATGTCAGCAGCACTCCGAGCGTTGTCCTCCCATAATTTTGTATTACGATTGGTCCATAGTCCCCATATAAGCATCGATAGCTTCTCAAAATTCTCCATCTTGAGATTTAAAGCTTGTTCCAACATCCATTCTTTGAAGTTGATGTGAGGAAGCAAAGAAGTCTGAAGATGAAACTGAGCTTGAGATAATAGAGTGAAGGCTGTAGGACACTTACAAAAGATGTGGGCAATGTCCTCCAGATGATGATTGCATAGAAGACACTTGAGCTCTCCCACATAGCCTTTAAGCATTAGTCTCTCTCTTGTAGGTAACAAATTGCAGCAAGCCCTCCATACACATATTTGAACTTTGCCCGGAACTTTTGCTTTCCAAAGTCTCCTCCACAACTCTCGATATGGATCACCATTGGAGGAGGATGCTAAAGCATTAGCTAGAACCTGTTCTCGTGCCACCCAATAGGCACCCTTGACCGTGAACCAGCCCCTACGTTCCAAGGACCAGTAGGGTTTGTCTGGAGCACTATGTTGACTAAGTGGGAGACTAAGGACTTTAATGGCCACTGTGGGGTGAAAGACAGCATGTACAATATCCGATATCCACTGCTTAGTGTTTGAGTCAATAAGATCTTCAACATATTCAATTGAAGAGAGTGCAGGCCTTGAAATAAGAAATTGGGAGCAATTTGGCACCCACTGATCATGCCAAATATGCGCCTTCGTACCATCACCAATTCTCCATCTAGTGCCGGCTTTCAATACCGGTCTTCCTGCAAGAATACTTCGCCAAGAGAAGGAGGGTGTCTCACCAAGATCAGCTTGCCAAAAATCAAAATGTGGAAAATACCGTGCTTTATATAGTCTCGCAATGAGTGAAGTAGGATTGTTGACTAACCTTCAACCTTGTTTAGCCAACATAGCAAGATTATAAGCATAGATATTTTTAAAACCCATACCTCCTACATGCTTTTTGAGACAAAGTCTCTCCCAACTCCTCCAATGAATTTTCTTTTTTCCAGTCGTGTCACCCCAAAAGAAAGAGACACAAAGCTTGTGGATATCATCGCATAAAGTCTTTGGCAATAAGTAACAATTCATAGCATAAAGAGGCATAGTTTGAGCTACCGCTTTTATTAGAATTTCTTTACCTACACAGCTTAGAATCTTAGCTTTCCAATTCTCTAGCTTCTTGGACAATTTCTCCTTAATGTACTGAAAAATTTGGGTCTTTGATTTGCCTACACGCATTGGCAGGCCTAAGTATCTATCATGCTATTCCACACATTCAACTTCCAATATGGCTGCAAGTGTAGCTTGAGTGTCAACATGCACATTTAGAGAAAAAACTACCCTACTCTTTTGGAAATTCACCTTCTGTCCAGAAGCCCTTTCATATGTGTTCAAAATGTTTCTGTAAGCTAGACATTCTTCAACTGTAGCAGCTCCAAATAAGATGCTATCATCTGCAAAGAATAAATGATGCAATATGGGAGCTTGTGGACACATTTTCAAGCCCTTAATAGTACCAGAATGAACTGCTTGTGAGATCAATGCAGATAAACCTTCAGCACACAAGATGAATAGGTATGGTGACAACGGGTCACCCTGCCGGATGCCCCTAGTGGGGTATATAGGAGCAGAAGGTTCTCCCTGCACAGAATAACATAACTTACAAAGGTGACACAACTCATAACCATAGTAATCCATCTTGACCAAAAACCAAGTTTTACTAGCACGGCTTGCAGAAAAGGCCATTCCAACCGATCATAAGCCTTACTGATGTCTAGCTTAAGAGAAAAAAAAACCTTCTTCCTGTGTCTTGAGTTTGTGCATGAAGTGAGCAGCCTCAGTAGAGATCAGAGTATTATCCGAAATTAATCGGCTAGATACATAGGCACTTTGAAGTGGGGAGATGATCTCAGGGAGCCATTTTTTCAGACGATTAGCAGTAACTTTGGAACTAATCTTGTAAATTACATTACACAAAGCTATAGGGCGAAAGTGTGAGGCAATAGTAGGTGTCTTAAGCTTCGGAATGAGATAGATGTGAGTAAAATTAGACTCCTTCCAAATCTCACCATTTTCCAAGATATTACGAATAGCAATATAGACATCCAAACCAACAATGTGCCAGTATTTTTGAAAGAAGAAGGGAGACATACCGTCTGGTCCAGGACTTTTAGAAGGATGCATTTGGAACAAGGCTGTTTTTATTTCCTCATCTGAGTATGGTGAATTCAAATCATTATTCATGGTGGAAGTGACTTTCGTTGGAGTAGCCCGAAAGACCTCAGAGATTGCAGCATCATCTATACCTTCAGAGGTGAAGGTCATATTGTAAAATTCGAGCAATAAAGGCTGAACTTCTTTGGGATCATCAGTCCACACCTCCTCCTCATTCTGTAGGCCACAAATAGTATTTCTACTTTTCCTGTTAGATGCCTTACGGTGAAAGTAAGCAGAATTCCGATCACCATCTTTTAACCATATAGCCCTTGACCTTTGCCTCCAGTATTTCTCCTGTTGTGATAGTAGTTGACTCTGTTGGACATGTAACCTTCTTTGCTCCTCATACTGCTAAGGAGAATAAGGTTGGCTCATAATATCATGCAACTTTTCCTGAATTTCACGTAGCTCAATTTTGTGCCTTTGAAATTCATTGCTATGCCATTACATTAACATTTGACCCATAGCATGTATCTTGGTACCCATCTGCTGCAGCATATTCCCGATTAGTGGAGATGACCAGTGCCTTTTGATGATTTCGGTACACTGTTCATTCTCATGCCATAACTCTTCAAAGCGAAAATGCTTGCTCCACTTTCTGTGTGACTCACGCATAGCTCAAACCTCAACTAACAAAGGGTTATGATCCTAATCAGAATGAGGTAAAGTGAGCGTTCTACTCAAGGGGAAGAGACTTTTCCATGAGCCAGACTGAAAACAACGATCCAGTCGTTCCTTAGTAAACTTATTAAACCAAGTGAACCTACAGCAATAGAACCCCATATCCACTAGTCCTGCAGCCTCCATAGTATGACGGAATTGCGCCATTGCAGCAAGTGCTCTAGGAGGACCACCTGACTTGTCAACCATAGTCATGAGCTCATTGAAGTCACCTGCCATCAACCATGGGAATGAGCACGCCTCTGCAGCTAGGGTTTCAATCAAGGACCATGTTCGATGTCGATCCTCTCTTGCAGCAAAGCCATATATCCCAGTAAATCTCCAAATATCATTTGTTCCTGCCTCCCTTACCTCTGCATCAATATGATGTGGAGCTTTTGTGCGAAGGTCAACATGAAGCTCCAAACTCCATAGCAGAGCCACCCCTTGCGATTCTGGTCCTTTTGGAAAGCAAATATTATCCTAAAAAACCAGGCGAGATGACAATGAATTGATGAGTTGGGGTGTTGCTAGGGTTTTAGCCAAGAAGATGAGATGCAGCCTCTTGGGATGAACCAAATCGATCAAAGCACGTTGTGTTTCAAGGTTGACAATACCTCTGCAGTTCCAAACGAGAATATTTGTAACGCCCCAAGCTGCACCTCACCAGCTTAAGCACGTCACAGTGCCGCGAGCCTCTAAAACATAAACCGAACGCTCGATTTACATTCTAGAGAATCGCTAGCCATTTTGTTTGAAAACTTTTCTTATAAACACAGCGGAAGCTACAAATATTTTGAGGTGAAAAATCCTTGAGTTGCTAAAATTTATTTCATTCGTCGAGGACTTGAAATGAATTCTCACACACAAGGTACGAACTTCAAGGAAACGAGAACTCAACCAAAATTTACACACGACTAACTATCAACAAGTCTCGGAATACGAATTTCGAGAAATATAATTCAGAACAAGGTCTAAACAACAAAATTTACCGAACTTGTTCTGCACACCCAGCTCCTTCCACTATTGTCCCGTCACCAGTGCACAGTACCTGCATCCACACTGTTGTAGGGGTGAGCTTTCGTCCTTGCTGCTCTTACAGGAACTCTACCACGACTAGATTTGAAACCACTAAATATATATTTGGGATCCCAGTATGAAAACATGCTTAAATCAAACATTTTAAAGGAACGACAAACTTTAATGTTTTTCAACTTGAAAACCGATGCATGATGCTTAAATAAATACGGCGCCAAAACCAAGTATTACCTGATGGCCGGTCCCATAGACCCACTACATGACCTTACCTCAAATTAAGTTATCACCAGGTAAGCGTAGCGAGAGCGTCCACTACCTAGCTACACACACGTACCGGGCCCGTTATTACGATCGGAATACCCGGACGACCGGCGTAACTAACCCTCCGGAGGTTAAGGGGATCGAACCCAAGGAAGTCAGAGCCACCCTTCGCTCTCAAGCCATCACACATTTTCTCACAGATTGGTTAGTATGCATTGCATTTTACATAACCAACCCATACCACTTATCATGCATCACATTAATAAAATATAAAAGAAAATCACAAACCGAGGAGAGTCCTGAATTCCCTACCTGGATTCGGTTGCTTTCTCTCACGTATTCCGAGAGTCGCGAACCTTCCGTTCCTCGGGTAACTGGAGTCCTAGATTCCGACATTTTGACTATTAATATCATATTGAACAATTATATGAAATATCGACGATTAATATATCGTCTAAACCAACTGTTTCTGGTTGGACCAGGAGTTAACCAAGGTTTGCCCAACCTTTCCTGGTTTGACCAGGATTGACCGTTTTGACCATTGTTTGACCAACGTTTGACCAATTGTAATAGATTCGATAATTAACCCAAATTACCGAACCTTTTACTTAAATCACGATATCGACCATATATATTAGGTGCACCCAAATTTTATCAAGGCCACCCGATATATACACATTTCTTTTCTCTACTCACTATCATTTTTACAAAATGCTTATGCAAACCAATGTTATAACAAATTCCCAACTCCATGAACAAATGAATTCAAGTATCCTTAACAATTTCGTCACATAGTAATCGAAATTACTATGGACACCCATCCAAGCTTATTCCATTCTCAATTAAGGTGTGCCCAAAATACTAAGGACACCCAAGCTTCATAACTTGACCATTTTTCGATTATTCCACAATCAATTCATAACTTCTGTACTTTTACTTCTTAATTAACAAAAGCCAAAATTCCGACCTAACAGCACAATTCAATTAACCCCTACATCACCAGTCAACCATCTCACAGTAAGCATACAACAAAGCAATCAACCCCAATCCAAAATTTCAATACCAGTAGCAGATTCATCAACACAAAATAAGAGGTTTCCCAATTTCACAAACACTTATTCTGAAAATGCAAACCATACCGCACATCCAACCCAAATCTTCACTTTCAGGGATTAACATCTGATTATCACCAAGTACCAAACTTTGATTCAAGATCAGGATTATACCTTGGAAAATCAATTCCAACCAAATCAACTCACTGCCGAAACTCAACTGATGATGAACTAATGCTTCTAATGCAATCGACCCAGCAAGCTTCCCAATTTCACTTCAATAGACGCAGTCAAGACGGAAACCGAGCCCAGAAGTGTCGGAGAAGTCGCCGGCGGCAACCATGACGTCGAACCCGAAACAACCCAGAAACCAATTTGTCAAAACTTGATCGAATTGAAAAACTAATCACACAGGCATATAGACCATGACGAGGAGATGAAGTTTCATACCAACTACAGCCCATATGGTGGCCGGAATCGCCGGAGGACTTCCAATCGTTGTTTCTCCGTTCATCGTCGATGCATGGACAATCTGAGGATGCAGGGAGGTAGGCGACACAGAGGCGAAGGGAAAGGTAGATGTGCGCCGTCGTGGGGTGGCCGGACGTCGTCCCTCCGGTCAGTTTTCTCTCTCGGGCCGTGCTGCGTCTCGGGTCAGAGCACCGAGCTCTATCTCTCTCTCTCTCGATCTTTCTGGTTTAATCTCACTGTTCACAGGCCTATAAAGTTGTCCAATAAATAATGGATGGCTAGGACCAAGAGGTGGAGGCGGTGGATGGCTGGGATGAAATGGTGGTGAGATCAACGGCTACGATTGCATCGCGGAAATCCTTTTTATTTAAATGAATTTCCAAAATTTCCAAACTTCGGAAATTCATTATAAACACTTCGGGTGTCCGAAAAATACAACGAAAATTTCCACGAACTCGTCGTGTACTTTATCAACCAACCCTCAAATTGAGGTTCTCATTTTTTTTTTTTGAAAATTTCTTAAAATTCCTCGAGCATCCTGACATTTATCGAGATCGTTGAATAATTTTGCGTACGATCTCCATTAAGCTCGATACATTTTTCCAGGGCTCACAATATTGCCTTGCAACATGGTGGCCTGGACGATGGTACAGGGCCGTAGAGGCGTCACAACCACAAGGGCGGCGCTTAGGGTTGGCTTCTTCTTTTTGTCATTCTGAAATTTTAATTAAACATAAGGCCACTTAAATTTTTTTTTTAAATAAAATAACACGAACTATTATGTGATTTTTTTATTTACTTTTTCTTTTTTAGCTGTGCAAAAAAAAAAAAAAATAATCATTTTTTCTTAATGTTTCTATATTTTTTGTATCTCATGATTAATTATTTAAATATTTTTTATTTATATTTTATTTGCTAGCTCTGTTTTTTTTTCCCTTCTTTTTGCAAATATAATGGTTTTTTTTTTCTTCTTTTTGCAAATGTAATGGATAGATTTAGATTGAGGTCATGATACAATTTATTTTGTTCTCCCTAACCAATATGCATATCATAATTTTCATCTTAATCATAGTTTTTTTTTTGAAAGGCTTAATCATCGTTTTATTTCTTATTAAATATATATGAATGCTTTAATGAGTATGTAGTGAAATTAGAAAATGAAAATAGATAGGAATAATAAAGAATGCAATATAATATTATTGAATTGGAAAGTCTAGAGAAAATAAATATAACAAATTTTTTGGTATAATTATTGTCCTTGATAGTTATTTTATAATAGGTTATATATGTCATTTAATAATTTATAATAGAGTGAGGTCAAATGAGCAGATTTAGAGGTCCTAATAGAAACTCTTTTTAAAAAATTTGTGTTGTAATTTTATTTTTTCGAAACTTTCGTATTCAAATAACATCATCTAGTTTATATATACCATACTGTAGCCAAACAAAGAGCATCCAATATTCTCATATTCTACATAAAGATTTAAAGATTTAACAAATAAAATGTTTAATTACTCGATAATTTATCTATCAAATTATTGATGCTTTTATCGAGAACTAAACATCATTGATGAATTGTCTTAAAGAGAAGCTAAGGTGCTTGAAATTAGAACAAACAAAAGAAGCTGTGGTATACTCCATCTCGACCTAACTAAGATTTCTGAGTGTTTTTGGAAAACTGGTGTAGGGTGATGGTGATATGCATGACTCAGTACGTCCAGATCGATCGAGATTACGTTAATGAAGGAAATAATTGAAGGAAGGGTATGGGCACGTAGTCTACAGACGAATCTCAGTACTGTTTTCGTGTGTCTGAGTTTTCACAGTGATTCTGAGCCTGAAAACTTACTGCTCAGAAGACTCAGATCTCTCTGATAGCTTGCTTTTCAAGGAGAGGACCAGCAGAACGTTCCATCCATGCATGCCTGTATAGTAATATATAGTAATACACACACACACACACATTTATAAATGTGTGTATATTTATGGGATTACACTTCACGTACTGCACCGCACGTGTGAGCTCTGGAGCATGCATGGCCCATGAACCACGCCGATCAGGTGCTCTGCAGAAACCGAGCCCCTACCCTAGCCGACCCTCTCTCTCTCTCGGTCTCTCTTAACCTCTCCATAGCCTTCGAGAACTGAATGATTGGGTGTGTCTAGACAAAGAAGCTGCGGGCCCCAACCCCGGTTTAGCTGGCAATCACGTCGTCTTGATGGACGGACGGGATTGATGGACGCGGATGATGACATTTCAGAGAGAGAGAGAGAGAGACAAACATAAAGGGCATGCAGGACTGACTGGACCGACTTTGGGGAGAGCAAAGCAAAGCAAAAGCCATAGCATGGGATTATCCAACTTGTGAGTGCAGGTCTCAGAAAGGAGATGAGCCCCAAAGCACGAAAGTCCTCCAACTTTTCTCTTCCTTCTTTTTCATACCACCACCCTCCTTAATCTTTCTTTTCTGCAGATTTGATTACTCAAATTTCAATCTATAAAACCATCCATGCATGTCAACTACATCACGATACATGTTTTCCGTGGCCCTGTAATTCAAAATCTCGAGCTAGATAGCTAGCTAGCTTCAAATTTGAATGGAGAATTGTAGCCCTTTGGTTGTAGGGGAGTCCTAGATTTATAAATGTTTCTACGTCACATCAATCATCAGGCTCTGTAGGCCTTAAACTGCTTACTAATTCAGAAAATTAAATTATTATCAGAAAGATGTCGGCCCTTCTTGTGGTCAATAAAACTGACATCACTGTGCAGCATTGGTTTCAGTAAAATACCATAAAATAATTGAAATATTGAGAAAATTCTTGAGTACCTCAATGTTTGGCATGCACCTATTTTAGTCAATTTTTTTAGATTATTGGATTAGTAATATATATATATATATATATATATATTTTTTTTTTTTTAAGAATAAGATTAGTAATATATCTAATTGATCAAAATATTTAAAATGAGGTAACTAATTTATTCCTTAACCAAATCATTAATAATTAAATATGAATTTTTCTCTCAAAAAGGAAAAAAATTAAGGAGTCTTTTTAAAACTAATTAACTACATCATTAATATTTTTCTTAACCAATTATAATTGAGGTACATTTTGAGTAATTTATTATGAAAGAAAATAAGTACTTATATGATGGTATTATGTTACCTTGTAGATGTGGAAATTTAATTTTATTCAAGTTCTTATTCCACCTACGACTATATTTACAAGTTTATAAATCAGTTTACAAACGTTACAACGAATATGTTGTTCTAGTGTTTTTTTTATTTGGATCTTCCATCTCTTTGATAAGGAGTCGGCTGCAATTATCGAAGATTGTATTTTGTTATGCTGACAAATTTGGAGGGCAAGAAACAACTTAATTTTCAACAATTCTCTCATCACTCCCCCAAATAGCATTACTCTCTCTACTGCCTCAGTTGGTTCCAACTACAGAAGAAACAATCAACCTACTGCAAAGACAAGCTCTTCCTCAACTAGGCCTATTCTGTGGAGACCCCCTCCAGTTGGCTTCTTTAAGCTCAACTTTGATGGCTAAGTCCAAGATGGTAACAAAGCTGTAGCGGGCTTTATTATTAGGGATTCCAGTGGTAGTCCAATCCTGGTTGGTGTTTGTAAGCTTGGTGTCACTTTGGTTCCTGTTGTTGAGGGTTGTGCTCTCAAAGATGGTCTTATTCAAGCGCTTCGTCATAACGTCTCAAGAATTCAAGTTGAGGGCGACTCTCTCCTCATTATTAACTGCATTAATAGAGCTTGCTCCCCTCCTTGGAAGATCAGATTCTTGATCTTTGACATACTCTGTCTTGTTGCGAAGTTCGATGCCATTTGTTTCTCCATGTCTTTCATGAGGCCAATGTTGTTGCGGATGCCATCACCTCGACGGGTCATGCTCTCTCCAATCCCAAAATTTGGCTCAATTCTTTTCCGGCTGCGGCTTTGTCCACCCTTCTTCTAGATACTGTTAACCTTGGTTGTCCAAGGGGCTTCGTGTTGTAATTTCCTTTTCTCTTCAAAAAAAAAAAAAATTGTTCTAGTGGTAATACTTCATTCGTAGAACAAATAGAGCATGTATCCTCACTGATGTGATATAGTTGTCGATTGTATAACTGTGATATTTTCTCGTGTAATGCATTTCACTGATAAAAAAAATTACATTTATGACGATATATTTTACTATAAATGATGACAAATGATGTAAAAAGTTGTATTAATGTTTTACTTGTGGTAATTACTCTACCTACAGCCGCATTGTATTAATGTTTAACTTGTGGTTATTACTCTACCTACAGCCGCATTTACAAGCTTCAAAACCAATTTCAAGATGTGACAATGATTAATGTAAAAGCGATAATTTTTGTTCTATTTGTAGTAATTACTCCACTTACAACCAAATTAATAGTTTATGAACAATTTAACAAGTATGACAACAAATTGTAGTAAATCTTTATGTTTTTATCATTAATGAAATGATTACTTCATTAACTGCGCATTTTACCACAACCCACAACAATTGATGTAAAAACTATAATTTTTGTTCAATTTGTAGTAATTACTCCATGTAAACTGATCTACTAGTTTATGGACAATTTAACAAGTGTGAAAATAAATTTGTTGTAAGAGTGGTAAATATTTATGTTTGTATCATTAATGAAACTATTACTTTAATGACTACCATTTTAGCACAACCCACGATAATTTATGTATCAAATGATAAGTTTTAGAGTTTTTCTATTAGATTCTCCAAATTTGTTCACTTGACCTCTATGCTTTTTACACCTCTTATCAAATTTTTAAATACTAAATTTACTTACTAAACCTCACTAAACTTTCTCAAATAACCTCACTCATATAATTCGCAAACAAATTATTATCTTTAAAATAAAAAATTTAGTCATTTCAATGATTTAATCACTCTATAAATCTTAACTAAATATACATTTTTTAATCAAACTTGAGTTTCAAAAATTAAAGTCTAATCAATAAGAAAATGCCATGAACTACTATGTTTTTTTTTCTATTTTAGCTGTGCAAAAAAAAAAAATTCATTTGTTTTTATTCTCAAAAAAAAAATCATTCGCTTTTTAATGTTTTTTTTTCTGTATTTTTTGTACCACATGATTAATTATTTAAATATTTTCAGTTTTTTTTTTTTGGCAAATATAATGGATTGATTTAGATTTAGGTCATAATTCATAAGAGGATTTATTTTGTTTTCCCTCACTAATATGCGTTCAACACTTCAACATATATATCATACATTTTTATGTCACATGATCTTAATCTTATTTTTAATTCTTATTAAATATATCTGAATGCTTTAATGAGTATGTAGTGAAATTGGAAAATGAAAATAGATAAGGAAAATAATAAGGAATACAATCTAATATTATTGAATTAGAAAGTCTACATAAAATAAATATAATATTTTTTTGGTATAATTATTGTCCTTAATAGTCATTTTATAGTAGATTATATATGTCATTTAATAATTCATAATAGATTGAGGTCAAGTGAGCAGATTTAGAGGTCCCAATAGAAACTCTCTAAGTTTTATTACATTTGTGGTACTTCATATACGACATCACTTACAAGATTATCAACCATTTTACAACGGCGACAACATGGTGTTGTGAACATGGTAAAATTAACATTTGACCAAAATATATGTAAGTACTCGGTATTCTAAGGAGGTTCTCCATTTGATAAATGTTGTCAAACTATAATATTTACATGTTTAACCACTCAATTACCACAACAACAAGAAGTGTGGTCATAGATCGTAATTTTAGTTCTAATAAGTGTAATTAAATATTTTGACAATATTTGTTACATGTTTATGAACAATGTTACATATCAAGAAATAATGTGTTGTTAATATGGTAAATATCATTTTTAAATGATAATATCAACATTTAAGTGGGTAACATAATGTTAACCAATTCAACATGTTTTCACTTTATTAACTTATTAGAACTAAAAAGTGAAATACTCTCTCAACTCTAGAGAGAGGAGTAGGCTGCCACTATGGTTTCCTAGAGGTGGTGCCGGAATCTTGGCCAGTGATGGTGGATTTTTCCATCTCTTTGGCAATAGGGAGTAGATGGTGGAGGGGCTCCTATCCGTCGTTGGTTTCGAATAGTTTTTTTGGGTCTTCTTACTCATAAGAAGCTTCAAGTTGGTGCGTTGGGTTATAGGGCAAAATGGAGGACGAAGGTCTATTCTAGGCTAGCGATTTTTGAAAGATAGAGAAGAGGCGACTTTCCTTAGGACGGGGTCTGCAGGTGTTTGGAGCGTTGCGGCGTGGAATGCTGGGTGGTGGTTGGTGTTGGATTTTTGCTTTCTGCCAGTTGAAAGAAAACGTCGGATTTTCCAAAGCGAGATTGGCTGCGGCGAAGGTTTCAATAGGCGATAGGGGCGGATCTTCTTAGCCAGCGACTGTTGGATGAGCTAGCTGTCCAAATTGTTGGGTGTCCTTAGTAGGTCCATTTGGGCTTGGAACCCTTCTGGGCCTAGTACAAGGGTTTCCCATTATTTTGGGCCTCTGATTGGCACATAAGGCAGTTAGGTTGCTTGGTTGGATCATTTTATTATTTTTTTTTAAATTTTTGTGTAAGAATTCCCTCTCTTATGGGGAAGGCATTTGTAGCTTCTCTCTGTGATTTGTGATCAAAAATATCTGGGATGTCTTGGCCCCTTGATTTTCTAGGATGTTTTAGGGTATATTATGGCTTCATGATCTTTAAAAATGCTGAACTACTTAAATAGTGACTCTTTTGACAGCCCCACCGGGTGGGTCGTTATATGTTATTTCGCTGATCAATGCAATGAGTTGACATTTCTCTAAAAAAATATAAAAACTTACTAAAAAAAAATATGACATACATCAAGGTACCGTAGTCCAAAATGGAATATTATACATTCTCTTCTCGATCAACGAATCAACCCTAAAGCTACTTAATTAGCCCCCGGTAATGTATCAGAGCAAAAATAAAAATAAAAGTTCCCTCGTAATGAAGAGTTGAAGAGCACAAGTGTCTTGCAATTAAAAGAAAAATACAAATGGAGAACATCGATCTATGGCAATAACCATTGGTTTTTGGATGAATCGGAACTTTGGAGCATAAAGAAATTTCAATTCTCTTTTTGACATTTTTTTTTGTATATGTCAAAAGAAATTTCAATTCTAATAAATTGTAATTATAAATTTACTGCTATCACAATATCCACTAAGGGATTATAATCGACTACGGCATTGACAAACTAAAATTAAACATTCTCACTTGCAATAAAAAAGACTAACATTTTTTTTTTTTTGAGTTGAAAATGTCACACTTTTATAAATTTCAGCAAGCATTACAATAATGGCTTGCCCATAGGGCCGTCAGAAGAAGCCATTACATAGAGCACACTACACTAGCACACCCCTCACACAAGCATACTACTCAGCGCACCCCTAGCACACCCACCTTTTTTGATTAAGCGCAAAATCAAGAGAACACAATTGGCCCAAGAACAAATAAAAATAACCAAGAAGCAACCTATCCTTTGTCGATCTCTTCCACTCAATAAAAGAAAAATGACTTAACATCCTTTTGTAAAAAAGAATGCAGGCCCAAAACTAAACCAAAAATTAAACAATGAGGAACCAAAAAGGCCCAAAACCACCCCTAGAAAGGCCCAAACCCCAATCTGGGGCCCAAGAACACAACCTTGGAGAACCCTAGAAAACAAGACGAACGCAGCCCCTGTAATCGCCACCGGTCTCACATTCGTCGCCAATACCAGTAGCACTTTTGTCTATATAATTAGCAATAGCAATGCCACCGCAAAACCAGACCCTACCTTGGTCATCTTCCACAACAGCACCTCTCCCACCAATACTCGACACCATCAAAACCCCATACAGAACCTGATCCCAGCCCTTAGCGTCGAAAGTTGATCGAGACATCAACCCAATGCAATCACTACCACTATCCACAGGTCGAATATCGAGTCCCTCCCTCATATCCATCCTTAACAGAGAGCCCGCATCACTATCATACCGATCCCACCTCAGATCGGTCTCAGAACCACTATCACCATAGCAAGCACCGGTGACGAGAAAAATGATGTAGCAGCCTAGTAGCAAGAAGCCCTGTCGAATAGTCTCGTCGGCACCACCAAGAATTAGACTAGAAAAAGGCGAAAGGACACCCGTCGTAGTCAATAACACAAGACCACCACCACCTGAAGATAGCCACCGTTGAGAAACCTCCCTCGCGGGAGTCAGAGAAGAGAGCTTTTTTTTTCTAAACAGAGAGGGACTGCTCTTAAAAAAAAAAAAAAAAAAAAAAAAAAAAAAAAAAAAAAAAAAAGACTAACATGTCAATGGATCTAACAGAGGAGATAAATTGAATAACCGATTGGGTCAAATTGACCTGAACCAAGATAAGTTTGGAGCCTCCACCTAATCACATAATTAATCACGCGCGAAAATTAGTAGTTGCAAATAAAACATTCAACAAGAAGAACATAGAGATAGAACCGTAGAAGTGAAGGGATAAGAAGAAACTACTTGATCAATACACATCATCATCACATTACATCACCATTAAAATCTTTAATTATCACCTTCTATTTGTAATGTGTTTAGTTGGGTAAAATCCTCATATGGTACCTGAATTATCACGAAATGTACTTTTGGTACTTATAAATTTGTAGGGAGTCTAATAGTACCTGTACTATCCCTCCATTAGCCTCTTTAGTATTTCCATCAATTATTCCGTTACAGCAGAGGTAAAATAGTAAAATACTTATTATTTTTTTTACAAAATTTTTATTAAATAAATTAAATTAAAGTAATCTAAGTCGTAAAAATAAAAAGTTTGATGGATATCTATTTTACCAACCGCCTCTATTCATTAATCATTCATTAAAAAAATCTCATTAATCGACCCAAATTAATATATATTACTATTTTCATGAAAAATAAAAAAATATTTTCACGAAAAAGAACCAAACACAAATAGAGGTACTGAAATGAATTGCGCCGAGAATATGACGAATAGAATTTGGTATTATTTTTAGGATTGAAGTCAGTTTACTCCCTCAAACTTTAGGGCAAACATCAATTTGGTCCCTGATTTTTTTTTTTTTAATCACGATCGTCCCTGCACTTTTAGTTTCCATCACCCATGTCCAAATTTCAAAATTAGCTACAATCATGACATCACAAGTTGACTTGGCACCGACAGCATGGTCCACAAGAAGAGCAAAACAAATATTTCAGAATAAAAAGATTTTAAAATAAAATAAAATAAAACCCGCAGATTGTGGAAGTGAGAAGAGAGAGCGCGCGTTTCAATTTCCAATTCGATTAAGTCCGTACACTCAGGTCTGGGCAAGTTGAACCTGGCCGGAAAAATGAACCTGAAATACAATGTCATTTGCAAGCTGTCGAAGCTACATTTGCTAATCAAGAGCATGTAGAAGCTTCTCGCAAAAATCGAGGATATCCACCTCCTGATGGACCTAGAAGACTTTTCAGGCTCAAGAACCAGTTAAAGATGAAAACGGTCTACGATAAGGAGTCACTTTTGTTCAGATCAAAGGGACTTGTAGAGATGACCGAGCTTTGCAAGGACTTGAAGAATAATGTTCTGAATGTGCTCGGAGTTGAGGTGGACCAAATGGGTGGGCCAAGGATCCTGGAGGTAGTGATGAGGCTCTACTTGGAGAAAACCGGGTCAGAGAAGATCATCTCCTCTAGGCAATGTATTTTAGCTCTGTATCAAAGGTGGCATCGAATGGCAGCGAGTACTTCAAATTGGGAATCGTCGGGATAAACGAGAAATTCGCTCAGCCATCGAATGATGAGTCGGTGGCGGAGGATGGGGAAAAGCTAATGTGAGTGGCGATCTGGCTGCTGCCGTCACTGAATCAGTCGAGCACCGCCATTCTCAAGTCTGAAATGTTGGAGACCATTGACATTCGAAAACTTGATATGTTCTTGATTGACAGCTGCATATCATAATAACCGATTCGATTAGTTTAGCTTGATTTTCATTTTTATGCAGTGGGTGGCAATAACGGTTGTGGTTCGGATCGAGGGTTTGAATGGGAGTGAGAGAAGCTCTCGATGCTAATAGAAGAGGTAAGAGAGAAGATGAAGATAGATGGGTCAAAAAACAAAATGATGAGGAAGAAAATGGATTTGTCTATCACAATTTGATAAATGAATTGTGAATTTTTCTTCTGCTTTTGTTGCATAAAGGATGAACAAGAAGAGGAGGAAGAAGAATTGTGCAAAGCAAGAAGAAGAAGAAGAATATTGGATAAGAAGGGTAATAGTTTGGACATTTCGTCCAAACTATGGGTCAAAGTCTGAAAAATAGGCCCTTGTGTCGGTGCTACGTCAGCTTGTGATGTCACAATAGAGGCAGTTTTGAAATTTGGACGTGGTTGATGTAATTTGGAAGTACATGAATGATTGTGATTAAAAAAATCAGGGACCAAACCGATGTTTTGCCCTAAAGTTTGAGGGAGTAAACTGAATTTAGTTCTTATTTTTATATTTTTATGTGTCAAAATATTTTTTAAATTATAGATGTAAAATATATTAAATACTAGAAATTCAAATATGAATGAAAATACTACTTTACCTAGACTCCCTAAAAATTTGTAGGTCCTAAAAAGTGCATTTCGTGATAGTTCAGGTACCATATGAGAATTTTATCCGTGTTTAGTTTTAGAGGCTTACATTTTAGTCATAATTTGAAAGCCTCTAATCTCATCAATAAGGGAAAAAAATGCGAATAGTACCCAACCTTCTTTCCATTAGAAACTTTGGTACCTCAACTTAAAAAAATGTCAAATTGGTACCTGACGTTCACTCCCCGACCCAACATAAGTAACTGGATCCCATTTCATCGTTACGCTGTTTGCAACATGGAAACTTTTTAGGGGTATTTCTGTCCCTTCACTCAATCTCTTCTTCTTCCTCCTCAACACACACAGACTCTCTCTCTCTCTCTCTCGTCGCACTTTACAAATCTCCGAGCTCAAATCAACCAGTTTCTCTATCGAAAATTCCATCACAAGTGTGCTAATCTTAATGTTGCTGTGCTTCGTTAGTCTCGCTTTGCTTCATTTTCATGTATGTATACCTCTACTCATGCATATAAGGTTTCAAAATGTATATATGTATGTACTCCTACTACTGCTCATGGAGAAGGCTCTAGTTAGGGGTCATCATGGGTCGGGTTAGGGCCGGCCCTACCCTAAATTTTAGGGCTTAGGGTCGGGCCGGGCCGGGCTTTGACCAAGTCAACAAAACTTAGGGCCGGGCCGGGCCAGTCCTTCCGAATAGGGTCGGGCCGGGCCTTTCTCTGTTTAACACTTTTTAACTCAAACTCTCAAAGTGAAATCTAAACAAGGAATAACATCAAATTTGAATAACTGAAATCACTGAATGTCTTGAATTGTAGTTTGAAATCTCCATATCATCAATTACAATATTACATAAACTAAAGTTACTAAATGATGTAGTCTACATCAGTCCAAGAAAAAAAATAGTAGGAAAGGTGTCATTCTTGAAGACTTCCGTGGTCAAGATCCAATAATCCTCTCTTCCCATGAGTCTGTTAAAACACAATACAAAAATATGTTAAAAAATAATACATTAAACCATCTACAGCAAACCATCATTACTTATGCACATAAACCCATCTATAAGAACCATAATGTGCAGTTCAAAGAACCATCTATAAGAACCGTAACTAGAAAAATTCTCTGTAAAACCAAAGGAAATGTTAAATTGAGTAGCTAATTGGCGTATCTAGACAAACAATTGGGTTATTTCACTACCCACAGTTGTGAAACTCGAAAGCTTCAGTCTTTATTCTCCAATCTCCATCATCATGCTACCCAAAAGCCAAAGCTTCAGTCTTTATTCTCGAATCAGTCGAATGCTTGCGTTTTATATTGGTAAAGGCGTCGGGGAAGGGCGACGACTGGGTCTTGGGATCGGCGGAGGGCGGTGATTGGGCCTTGGAGTAGGCGAAGGGCTGCGACGGGTTGGACTGCAGGCGGAGGAGGATAGCCTTAGGGGTCGGAGAAGGAGGGTGGGTCTCAGGATTGGCGAAGGAGGTCGGGGAAGGAGGATGGGTCTCGGGGTCTGCGATGGATTGGAGTGCAGGTGGAGGAGGAGGGCTTTACGGATCGGAGAAGGAGGATGGGTTGCCAGATCGGCGAAGGGTGGCGGGGTCGGCGACGGATCAGACTGCACCGTTGCCTACCTCTCTCTCTCTCTCTCTCTCTCTCTCTCAAATGGATAAGATATGGTTGATATGCGAATTGGGAAGTGTTTAGGACTTTAGGTCGAGTGACTCTAGTAAATGACCTTGTTGACAACACTTTGGGCTTTGGGTTCAGTCTAGGCGAAACGGGCCTCATAAATCAATTGGGTTTGGCCATTTAGGACAGAAGACTGGGGTAATATTCTTTCCCTAAAATAGCAGATTTCTTATTTTCTTTCTATGTAAATATGTAATACAAAAATAAATATAAATAAAATATAAATTTTAGGGTTGGGCAGGGCCGGGCCAGGCTTGGCCCTTACGGGCTCAATCGGGCCTGGCCGCAGGGTAGGGTCGAGCTTCATTTGCATAACCTATACCCTATACCCTACCCTATTTTAAAAAGGGTTGGGCCTGCCCGCCCTAATGCAAGGGCCGGGTCGGGCTTAGGGTAGGTTTAGGGTCGAAGGGCCAAATAGTGAGACCTACCTCTAGTGCAGAAGTACTGAATTGGAATCCAGGGGATTATGGCCTTTTGTTTGAAGGTATCAGATCTGTGGAAGTGTGCCACAAATATAACACTCGGAACAATGAGGATATCAATTTGAAAGTAAGACTTGGATCTGAGAAGTACTTCATGGCATGATTGGTCCATCATCTCAAGCTTGCTTGGTGACCCAACAAGTGGAGCACCATATGAACCCAAGTCCCCAATTCCACCACACAAGAATCTCAGCTAGTTCCGTTCTTGTAGTACCTTTTATCATAATACAAACAGGGCTTCCACTCAAACCCATAATTCAGGTCTTACAAGCACATATTACTGATGGAGCAGCTCCGATGATGAAGTTGAAAGAAGAACATGAAAGAAATTCTAACCAAAATGGGATTCATGAACCCAGAATCTGCAATTTTAATTAAACCGATAATCAAAATATGTAATTAGATATCTAACAATGCAGAAAATCAATCAATTTCTCATAGTTGCGATTAAACCTTCCAGAACGTGTGGGATCAAAGCACTAATGAAACCAAGATCTCGCCTGTCGAATCAATCAAACCAGAATTGACTTTAGGATCAGATCTGAGGCCATATTGGAAAATCAAAACCCTAATTTGGATTGCAAAAGAGCATGGGTTTGTTACGATTAATGCTTTTGAGAAAATGGGTTTGGAGATTATGGCGAAGGCTTCACGGTAGATATATAGAAAGAAGATAGAGAATGATGTCCTTGCTTGGAGGCAATGCAAAGGATGGCTCGGCGGCGCCGCCAGACAAAGCTCGCACCTTGACGTGTGTCAAAGAGAGGAGACACAGGAGGCCGGCGGTTGCACTCCTACTGCAAGGTCGGACAAGGCTCATACTGCAAACAGAAGGCACCATGAACGAACTTGGCCCTTCAACCCGTGGCGCTGATTGAGACTTCGAGTTTGGGGCGACGCCGGCAACGGCCTTAGCACTCAGCCAATATAACAACTTCGGCTTCGGGTCAGGGTCGTCAAGGCCAGCTTCTAAATGGGAAGCGTTTGATGTTATTGAGGTGAAGAATGGTGAGACGGGTGCCCATAGCAAATTTCTAGGTGCCTAGAGCAAATTTGGACGAGACAGTGGAGGAAAAAAAAACAAATAACATTAGAGACTCAAATTACCCATTTACCCTTTATTATATATTAGTTGACTAACATTGTAACGGCCAACAGTGTTCCAGGTACTAATGTTGAGTCGAGGTTCGAACTTTAGGTACCAAGATGATATTTTTTGAAGTTGAGGTACCAAAGTTACTAATGGGCCAAAGGTCAGGTACTGTATGCATTTTCCCATCAATAATGGCCCCTTGATAGCCAAATTAGGATTTCTTCAATTAACTAGAGATATCACCTCCTAAGATCATCTTTAACAGACTTTTTGTCTGAGCTCTTTAGCTATTTAGAGAGCATAGTTAGCCTTTTATCAATTTTAGTAGCTGCACCAGACTCTTGAGTGGCTCCCTATATTGACTTTTAGTTATCTTGCTCTTAAAAATAAAGAGTGAAATGAAGCTCTATATAATGTTTGGTTATTTAGAACAATCATTTTAAGTTATTCAATGTCATTTAAAATGTTTAAACTATTTCTTCTATAAATAAATAATATAAATTCAAAACTAGCTAAAATAGAGAAAATTGATGCATACATATTTAAAAGGACTAATTGTCTAATTTAGTTAACTCACTCAAACTTTGGGGCAAACATCAATTTGGTCCATGATATTTTTTTTTAATCACAATCCTCCTTGCACTTTTAATTTTCATCACCCAAGTCCAAATTTCAAAATTAGCTCCAAGCCAGAAAAGCGAACCTGGAATATGATGCCGTTTGCAAGCCGTTGGAGTTGCATTTGCTAATCAAGCGCATCTAGAAGCTTATCACAGAAATCAAGGATCTCCACCTCCTGATGAACCCAGAGGGCTTTCTCAGGCTTAAGAACTAGTTAAAGATCAAAAGGGGTCAACGATGCGGAGTCATTTGCAAGGACTTGAAGCACAAGGTTCCAAATTTGCTCTAAGTCGAGGTGGACCTGATGGGCGGGCCAAGGATCCATAAGGTGGCGATGAGGCTCTACTCAGAGAAAAATGGGTCGGAGAAGATCCATCTCCTCCAAGCGATGCATTTGACCTCTGCATCAAATCGAGACAGCCACCGATTTCGATCGAGGAAAGACGGCTGCTTGTGAAGCTGGCATCAGAACCGTGGTGGCGGAAGTGCTCAAGTGGCGTTATGGTGGCAATAAGTTCATGGACGGCTTGGATCGCCAATATTTGAATTTCGTTGGTTTGGATTTCTTTTTCTGCTTTGTTGCTGGGTTCAAGAACATAAATATGAAGAATTGTTGGATTCAATTGTTACAATCTGGATTCAATTGCTGGATTTTCTTCTAGACGGCTTCAGTTATCTGTGAATTTTTTGTGTTGTGGTTTTCAACTTGGTAGTGGAGGTGAGAGATTGAAAATTTTAGGGTTTCGATGAAGAGAGTGTTGATCGGGGAGAAGTGGTGCCGGAGCTGATCATCGAAATTGGGAATTTAGTGTTCTTCAATTTTTATTCATCTAGTGTTCTTCAATTTTCTGATTGGTGCTGGTGCAAGTTTCTGATTTATTCATCTAGTGTTCTTCAATTTTTTTTTTTTTTTTGAATTTAGCCCCAAAGTTTATTTTGAGTTGAAAAGCTGAAAAGTGGGGTCCCATGTTGGCTCTAACTTAGCATGTGACTTCACAATTGGAGTCTATTTTGAAATTTAGACGTGGGTAATGGATTGAAAGTATAGGGACGATCGTGATTAAAAAATTAAAAAAAATTATGGACCAAAGTAATGTTTGCCCTAAAGTTTAAGGAAGTAAATTGAATTTAGTTCTATATAAAAATAACTAGCCAAAATGACTTATTAGGTATGTTGGTTAAAAACTTGACGAAAAAATGATTAATATTGCTAAAGATGCACTAACAACAGTAGATCGTGTAAAGAAAATCTATCTCAAGCAAATTCAAGTTTTACTTTCTAACCTCCCTGTCTAATTAAGTGATGGCTCCCGCGTTGACCGGATCAAAATTAATTTCGACTATATGATTTGAAAGTTGTACTGTGACATCAACATTGAGCATAAAAAAAGAAGATCAGGAAGAGACCAAATAATGAGCCCCTCATTAAAAAATTTCCGGATGAAATCGTATATATTAGGTGAGATGTCATCCATAGCCGTACATTATGTTGAAAAATGCATAGTTATGAATGAGAGGGACTAATAAACCAAATGGGAGGAACTTCACTTAGCTAACTAGGTTGTTCACTTCTATATTCGATTATGTTCATGTCACGATTGTTATCATCGTAATGATAGCGTGCATGCATTTTACATCTCTATGATCAATTAAGATCAACCAAACCTACCAAATTAGAATGGAATGCCAACTATCTTGCATACAAAGGCAGGTGTCAACCTCACATTGGAGTAGCCATTGTACGAAGAATCCACCACAGATATTAGCAGACTGTAAAGCTAGCTAGTTCATCCAACCATGACTAAAACTCAAGTTATTTACTGTGCGAGACGAGATCTGATTCAACAAAATCAAATGTGGGGACGAGCTTGATGATAGCTATGGGACCCCAAATGCATGATAATGAAAGATCTTGATATATAAGAATTATTCAATAATTACAGTAAGAAAAAAAGGGATCGATAATGTGACATGTATGAACAAGCTAGGGCTTATAAGAGAAGGAGCATTGGATAATTAGTCAAAGATGGGTTTGATTGCTGGCCGGAAAACATAAAGAAGAGCCTAAGAGGGTAAGTGGGCAAGATTGCCAACCAATTAGGCCTTGCTTTTTGGGTGATGGTGGCTAAAAGTTGTCTAATTGGTATGTGGGAGTGAGTTGTCACCCTAAAGAGAGCTTAATCATGATGAAGAACAAAGAAAGCTGAGGGCTTTGATTTAAGTATTGATTAAAAGACTATCTTTATATTAGCAAAAGTATCTTTGTTTTTGAATCAAAAAGTCCAATCAAATAGAGACAATTAGTGGCTTTGAGTGTTTGAGAGACAGCAGGTTTTGCAGTTCATGTGTTTGAATAGTCGCAAGGCTTGTGAATTTTGTATACAAATATCTGTTCAAAGGGCTGCCATAGACTGCAGATTAGCCCATCTATATATATGGAGTTGGCTACCAGCTTATCTGGGCTTTGCTCTGTTCATCAGTCTGTAAAATCATCCTAAGGTACTGTTTCTGATCCAATCCATCATTACTATGCTTGACTCATACCCGTTTCAAATCTCGATCCAAGTCATAATTCTGTAACAAGATTCACAAGAAGCAACGACTAACGTGTTGAAAATTCATTCCCTCAATAGCTACGTCTTGGATTCTGCCAGGAAGGGTGGAGTGTTGGGCGCCATGAGTTAAATGTCGTTGCGCAAGTAAAGTCCCATCCATTCTCGCTCAGTATCATTTCTCAAATTTCTTCACCAACAAAAGAGACACATCGGTGAAGATGCCTAGATGCTACGCCGTTGGACGGAGTTTGTCCGGTGACGTTAATGTAAACACGCCCAGTGCTAAGGCTTTGGCAAGAACAAAAGCCGCTTCATAAGGTTTATGATGTTGGTTAGGGTTTTCCCATGAGATCAATGTGCCAGCACGGTTTAACAACTCTTAGTCATGAGCATTTCTACGAGCAATAGCGAGAGTAGCTCAGAGAAGCTCATAAGGAGAGGGTCCTCGACAATCTCTAGTGTTAATAGATTTGGACCAACAGATCTATCCATGGTGACTATGATCCTCGCATGGGTTGTCAAATGTAAGCAACCCGGCCAATACCAGAATAAGGTTTGTGATGCCAAATATGTGATAGTCTTTGCACATAAGGATCTAGTAATAATTCTAAAATCTCGATAAATGAATGTTCGAAAAATTAGTCACAACAATTAAATAATAAATTTTTCCAATTCCGATTAAGGACCAGTGTATTTTAATAATAACTTTACCAAATGCATAAGATAATAACTTTTCTAGATATCCTTTAGAACCTAGCAAATAAATAAAGTAATAATTGAAAAAGTAGTGTTAGCTCAGTGGTTAGAGCACCCACTACCTAATGACGAAGTCATGGGTTCGAGTCACCATGGGAGTAGAAGTGAAATCTTTTGATCCTCTTTTTTAAAAGAAGAGAAAAAAAAAATTGATGAAATACATAAAAAAATATCACAATTTTTTTTTTTTGAATGAAGGCATAGCCAATATGTTGATCAAAAGCCAGAATGATCAATACATATCCCTTAGCTGCTATTGTAGGCTTGTAAGAGGTTGTGGGAGTATCACGGTGGTACATAGAATTCAACCATCCATTATACAACCAATGTTCACTTATTAAAACAAAGTAAGCCTATTAACTTCTATTAAAAATATTTGAATAAAATTCTTTTCTATGCACTTCTAAAAGGTTGAGCTATTTTACGCATTTTTTTTTTCATTATCACTCTTCACATCACGGTTAAACCATTAGATGAATCAAACGGTTTTAAGACCGGTTAAGTTCATAATACGAAACAAACTGGCTACATACCAAGAATTGAAAACCCACAGCTTAGTACTACACTGATATTGTTCTGACTTAACCATTAGGTTTTGTATTTTAACTCGAAAGACCTCAACGCAATTAGTAGTAGACCATCTACTTAATTTTTTTTTTTGCGCTTCTTTGATTCCCATCCTCGACCAACAAACAACTAACCCCCCCCCAGGTGCATACTAACTATTAGGTCTGTATTTGCAACCAATTTGAAACTTATCCAATTCGCACTCCGACAATTTGTAGACTAGAGCTAACGCATTTTTTAAGAGTTCGGCTATACTTGGGTCAATAAGTCAAGGGAGAATATCACAAATGGTCACTCAACTTTTACCTATTCGACACTTTGGTCACTCACCTTTTAAATATATCACTTTGGTTACTCAACTTTAACTCTGTTATTTATTTTAGTCACTTCTTTTATTTTTTTTCATTAAAAAAAAATTATTTGCCACAATATTAATGATATTTTTGTCAAACCAATTTTGAAAAATTGAGAAATATGTATTAGAATGATTGGGAGAAGTGATCAAAGTGAGATAAAATGCCCCTTGGGTGACTAAAGTGACTGACAGTGTAATAGTTGAGTGACTAAAGTGATATATTTGAAACTTGAGTAACCAAAGTGTAGAATGAATCATAGTTGAGTGACCATTTGTGGAATTCTTCCATAAGTTAATTCATATGCCCAGTTACTTGTTTAATTCGAGCGCAGCAATAAATGTGGTCCACAATCCACTACTATACTAATATTCTTAACTTGATCACTTATTATGTGTTGAGTTTTAACTTAAAAGCTTCGATTTAGTTAACTAATTTTAAGTTATATATATATATTTAAATGAAATCTATGCTAGTCTAACTTTCCTGAAAACCAATATTGTTCCAAAACCCGTGGGCGGGTAGCTCGTGGAGAGCTTCTCTCTCTCTAGAACCTAGAGAGAGAAACCCGATCTGAGATTTCAATCCCCCCCCCCCCCCACCCAGATCTTGATCCATCTAGATCTAGATCGACGGTTGAATAGCTGGGATAGACCACAATAGCAAAGACTCAACTTTTTCCCTTCCATCTCCACTGTTCATAATCTTCCTCAAGCTGTTTTCAGCTTTTTCTCACCCTTGTGGTGATTTTGTACCCTCTGTGGTGTATTACCTGGCTATGTCCAGCACGGGAGGACCTTGTTCCTCGATTTTTCTCTTATTTTCTTCTCACTGTCAGACGTTCCCTCATGTTTCCAAGTCAAAAATTAATCAACCCCACAACAAATCTCTTCTCTCCATCCTCAAACTCCAGGAGGTTTCATATGGCTGCAATTACAAAGTGCAAGTCACTTACCTAGGCGAGTATGGGTGCTCACGCATGGGTATTTTACCCCCCATTCTCCATTGTTACTGTTCTTGTTATGGTTCTTTGCGTTGGATCTCGGATCCTGTTCGGCAGCCATGGCTTCTTCTTCGTCTTGATGGTGGAGGAAATGATGTTGTTGTGAGGGATTTCATCCATTTGGTTGTTGTTTGTATTTTGATTTGTGTATTGGGAGTTGGATGGCATCGGTTCACCATTACCGCTTTTTTGGTTGTTCAGTTTACGGCGTTTCTTCGGCGAAGGTTCGTGGCTGACGGCGGCGGCGTGGTTTGGACGGCAGTAGCTAGGGTTTTAGTAGTGAGCTGGGCCTCTTATTGGGCCTATGCTTTAGTTTTTTTTTATTGTTTTAAGGATTAGTTTCCTGATACTGGCTCTTTTGAAGCCCAAGAGGAAATTAATTTTCCGTCTTAGTTTTATGTATGTTTGGGCCTATTCAATAGACTGATTGTGGATGTCTATTTTCAGCCCATTGGGCTAGCTGTGGAGCAGCTTAATTGATCACCTTTTCCAAAAAAAAAAAAAAAAAACTTAAACTTATCAGACAGTTGGTTATTGCATGGTAGTGCAAACTTCCAAAGCAAACCAACAACCTCCTTTATCAGTCTTTTTCAGATTATGTATCATCGCTTATAACACTTTACAGATCAAATCCTTGAAGAAGCCCAGATTAACATTATCTGATCTCTCTCTCTCTTTCTCTCTGCGCGCGCGGCAATGTCTCTTTCAGAGAGGAGAGAGGTCTGACGTTCATGGTCTAGTGGTGGGGGGCAGAACCCACAAATTACTCTTACATCACACAATCTCTGGTTCATCACCATCACATACCACTGCCTTTTCTTCATTACTAGTACTGTTATATTGAATTTCGAGGCACCATTACATATATCCCACTGGGAATTAAAAAAAAAAAAAATCTTATTATATGTTTATGAAGTTTGTAGTTTGTACGAACCGCGCGTGGTAAACCTTATTATATATTTACTTTTCATTAATTCTATTTAATTTCATACTTCTTACTGCTTAATTTAAAGGGATATAGATTCTTTTTATTTTAACTTTGATAATGTGAGGAAAATTTATTTAAAATAAAATAATTTAAAAAAATCTAGTACACTCAATTTGTCAATTAGAGAAAACATAAACTGTACCTCGCAAAACAAACAACATAATTATAACTCTCAACTAACAAAGAGATAACCTAAGCGGAAGTTGGGAAAACGTGATGAATCATGTTGCAAATCCCACCATATCAAATCTGATGAAGTTATGCCATGATTTACCAAAGTATTAGCAATTCGTTTACCCTCATGAAAAATATGAGATTTAAGACTTGAAGTCATCCAATACAAGCAATTTCTTTCTATATATAGACATTATAAGGATTAAATTTTTTCACGTACTATAGCATCTCATGCAAATTACTAATAATGCTAAATAAAATTATATATGCTTTCTGCGTCCACTTTCTAGAATTAGTAAACAAGAAAGTAGTGTCGATAAAAGTCATATTAGGTTGATGGCGGCCCGCAGCTGCTGGTTGGTGAAAAAGGCAACTAGCAACTGGTTGGTCAAGAAAATTATTGATTAATTGTACCAAATGCGTACATGCACTTAAATCTGGTGGTGACTAATTAGCTCTCACTAGTAACTAATGTCTTTATTTATTTATTTATCATTTGTTCTTCTTTGGCTGTTTAGAGAAAACAATGCCTAATTAGGCAGTCTCCAACCCACAGGGCTAAAAATAGCCATGATTTTTTTAGTATTTATTGATATGATATCAACCGTCATTAACCTGTCAAGGTCAAATTACAGCTCTAAAATAAATTTTAAAATTTTGAATATACATACATACATACATATATATATATATATATAGAGAGAGAGAGAGAGAGAGAGCCATTCCACTAAGGGATCCATTTTTTTAATTTTTTAAGGGATAGGGCATTAGACCAATTTTTCGATTACATTTCGGCATCTCAACCGTTCAGTTTTTAGGTCCTAATGTATAGATCATTTCTGCAAATTTTCAGCGAAATTGGTGTTCGTTAAGGTATCAAATTAGATTAAATCAACGGACGAACCGAATCTGTCAAACTTGAACCGTTCATACTTATAATCTTAAATCGTCATTTTGAATGCCTTAATGATAATCAATTTGGCTGAAAATTTGTAGAAGTAATCTACACATTAGGACTTAAAAAATGAACGGTTGAGATGCAAAAATATGATTGAAATATTGGTCTAATGCCCTATACCTAGAAAAGACCCAAAAAAGGGATACCGTTCATTTTTTAAGTCCTGATATATATATATATATATATATATATATATATATATATTTAGGAGAAGGCCTCTAAATATAGGCCTTCTCTGCTAATGATATCCTTAACTTAGCTTATGGTATGGATTTCCATATTTTGATCACTTTTCAATTATATATTCACATCTTAACCTTTTAGTTTTTAGGTATATATGAGTAGATCACTTATGCAAATTTTTAGCCAAATTGATGATCGTTACGGCATCCAAAACTGCAATTTACACGAACGGTTCAGGTTGGACAGATTCAGTTCGTTTGTGTAAATTGTAGATTTGGATGCATTAACAATCATCAATTTGGCTAAAAATGTGCAGAGATGATTTATACATTAGGACCTAAAAACTGAACGGTTAAGATGCAAATATGTGATCGAAAAGTGGTCCAAATATAGAAATCCGTACCATAAGCTAAGTTAAGGACCTCCTTAGGCTAAATCACAAGCGGACGTCCGCAGCTGATGCAAAAGTGCGGATGCCCTCACGCAGGCTCGGGGCGGCACCGATGGTGGCTTTGGTTCTGTCCTCGGAGACCAGGGACACCTCGGACGTGAGAGCCATCAAGTTGAGGGCTAAAGTGATCGAAGTCGGAGGTATGCGTCGAAAGTTCAACGAAAACTCTGACCAAACCAATTTCGACTTCGAACTCGACACTGAGGAGTCCACCGGCAAACTAATTTCGACTTCGATCACGTCTAGGGATGTCCTTGGTCTTCGAGGACAGAACCAGAGTCGCCCCAAGCCTCCATGAGCGGCGTCTGCACTTTTGCATCAATTGCTGACGTCCGCTTCTGATCCTCTATATATATATATATGTTCTTCTTTTTTACTAGATTCTTATTTATAGTAATTGAAATCATTTTTTTGATAAAAAATATTTTTCCTATTGTCTTTTCAAATTCCATGTGTTGCTTGACAAACAATGTTGTAAGTTTCTTATATGATTTTATATATGTGACATATGTTATCTTGATGGAATATTTTTAAATTATCGGATATGACTTCAAGGCCACATGTTTCGTCGTGATTCGTTTGTGAAATTTCGAAATGGATATAAAGCAATTTTTCACCACATTCTTTTGTTCATTTTTAAATGCTTTTGTAATGAATAAAACATATATTGAAAATATGACACATGGTTTACGACTTTTATCAAATATTTATTTCATAATAACTTAAAGTTACAAGGAAAATTGAATAACTAAAATTATATGAAAACAATCGTGAAGCATAATTAGATTATAACAATTTATTTGGGCAGCTTGCACTTTAACTTTAAAGGGCTATAGGGCTAAATCAAAGGTTATATTTAGCCCTAAAAAATAGCCCTTACTTAACCCTTAACTATTTGGGTTGGAGATGAAAATTGTTAAATTTTAGCCATTTTGCTCTTTAACCCTTTGGATTGGAGATGACCTTAAATACTAATGTCATTGTAAAAATTAACCAAAAAAAGGATTCTACTATGTTATCAACTAGCTAGCTTGTTATAGCGATAACTAGGAGCATATATGACACATGCAATGCATATAGGCTGCGATGCATGTGAACTGAGATGAAAAAAGAGGGTAAAAGTTAGAAGGGAGAATAAAAAGTGATACCAATGCCCATATTTTTTGCTTAAGAGAGAGGGAGGAGGAATAATGCCAGGTTGCTAGTGGAACTCCCATCTTTCAAATCAGTTGCAATCTTTGAAGATTGGGGATTATCGATGTTCTATGATACTATATATTCGTGCCATCAAACAAATATGGCCGTTGTGCCATCAATATCCATACATCATGTCAACAATTCAGGTTGTCTGACCTTGTCCGTGCAATCTGACATTAGTCATGATCCAGTTATATATATTCCTCATAGAAATTAGACTTTCAATTCAAAATTTGATAAAATTTTAAAGGAAAATTACTCCAACAGTGTCCCACCTTTTGGTTATTCTAAACTTTCGTATCTCAATTTTAAAAAATATCAGACTGGTATTTGAGGTTCTCACCCGACCTAATTTTAGTATCTGGAGCCGTTAGCTCTATTACGGTGCCATCCAAAATTCAAATGTACAAGGGTAATCTCGTCTATTCAGCCTAATGTCTGTAAACATCTAACCCTCCCGTTATTCCCCCTTCCCCAAATTGAAATTGAAATCAGAAATCAGAAACGGTGTCCCCCC
Source organism: Rosa chinensis (assembly GCF_002994745.2). NCBI lineage: Eukaryota > Viridiplantae > Streptophyta > Magnoliopsida > Rosales > Rosaceae > Rosa > Rosa chinensis. Next base: position 18,175,455 of record NC_037090.1, read on the forward strand.
CCCCTCTCTCTCTCTCTCTCTCTCTCTCTCTATCTCTAAACTAGATCCTAAACTGACCGAGATTCTCTGATACTGATCCATAAGATTCCAAGCAATGACCCAAAAGTGGAGATACTTTCGCTTGGCAGGAGAGACACCACATTATTCAGGTAAAATGGTCCCCTATCCCTATTTGTTTTGCGCCATTAACCCTGTTCCTTTACTCGGGGGGAATATAATAGTGTGAAATTTGGGGTAGAAAGTTTCGCTTTTGTTGGCTTTCAAGGGTTTTGTCTAGAGTTAGGATTTTATGCCTTTTTTATTTTTGTCATCATCTGCAATTTTCTATTTATGTGTCTGTTTGCTGTCGGAATTCAGTGGGTGGGATGAATAAATGAATTGGGTTTAAGGACTGGGTTGGTGAAGAATTAAACATCCTAGCATATTTGGAAGTCTTCCGGTTTAGGGTTTTTATTGCTGGGTTGGTGAGAGTCATAACTGGAGTACAATATTTTAGGGCTTCAAAATAGTGTCTAATGGGTCTGCAGAATTGGGGTAAAACATGTGGATTAACTATTGTGCAAAACATGTGTTTAATGTAAACAATGTTGATTAAATTGGTTGCTGATTTTGTTGATGCAGATACAAATGTGTTCACAATGAAAATTTGGCATGGAGGTAGGTTACAGTGAGAGAGGGTGTAATAGGCAATATTGGGGGGTCGGGGGGGGGGGGGGGGGGGGCGGTAGGGTTCTTGTTTGTGGATGGAGTAGACCCAGACAAGGTTTCTATGACCAGGTTCATGATTATTTTACCAAGGATGTTTATTTGAAAGCATATGAGTCAATTCAGTTTCACATTTTTTGAGTGATTGAGTGGGAGAAGATACATAGGCCAATTGCACCTCTATATAGGAGGCAGCCTGGGAGGCCTAAAATGTCTAGGAACAAAGAAGCAGGTTAGCCAATCACTTGTCCAGTTTCATTTCAGGTTAATTTTTAGTGATTCTGTCCATGTAACTAACTCTGTCACATTGCCTGTAAATAATTGTAGGTGAGGTAGCCCCACCTCCTGATGCAACCAAGTTACCTAGGGTGTATTACTCCCAGGTCACTTGCTCAATCTGTAAGAAAAAGGGCCGCAATATATAGAAGGACCTGCCAAGCAAGGAATCAGGTATGGTTTGAGGATATGGTCAGACTTGAATAGAATTGATGTGCATTTGGATTGTTGTTGTGATTGTGTTGATAGTGATGTTGTATATTGGGATCTCAGGAAGGAAGTAATGTCCAGCAGGAGGAACATGTGAATGTGCAAGAATAGGGTGCAAAGAATGTGCAGCATGAGGAACCTATGCATATGCAAGAATCAGAAGCTCAGACTATGCAGCAATCAGAAAGCTTAGAATGTGTAGCACAATGCAGAGCATTTCTAGTAGCAGCAAGAGTCTCAGCCTGCTTTTGTGCCTACTCAGCAGTTCCAGACCAGTTTTGCTCAAGAAACATCATCCATACCCCAATTTAGACATACGAGGTTCAAAGTACTTGCAAACAGAAAACCCAAGCCAAATAATGCCCCTCCACCACCAGCTACAGATGAGTAGAGCACTATTGTGGGATTATGATGGATTTCTTTTGTTTCTAGGCAAGTTGACACAGAGCACACTTTGTTTTTGTATGTTGCTAATCCAAATTTGATGTTATTTGTGCCTTTTAAAACAAGAATTGTGTTTGAAACTTCACGCCAATGCAAGCTTAATTTTAGGTCATCTTATTTTGTTTTGGTCATTTACGGCTGCATAGTTTGTGCCATAGTATGTTAATCAGAGCTTCATAAATTCGAGGCACTTATTTTCAGTTGAGGTCAAAACATGAGGTACCAAAGTGATATAAAGTTTGGTCCTCTGATGGAGGTAACAACCAATCTCTTCAAAATTGGTGGCAAATAGGTCAACAGGAACCATTCTCTTCAAATTTGGCGGCAAATGGGTCAAAGGAAGAAAGAAGGGAATGAATAGGTCATTGAAATGGCGGGAATACCTGGAGGGATAAAAATTCCCCTCATTATATGCCACATGACACGCACTGTGATGGAGCTAACGGCTCCAGATACCAAAATTGGGTCGGGGTGAAAACATCAGATACCAATCAGATATTTTTTGAAATTGAGGTATGAAAGTTTAAAATGGCCGAAAGGTGGGACACTGTTGGGGCCATTTTCCATCCCAAATTTCAAACTCCCATAATCATAACATAGAGGTGGTTCAAATTCAATCCAATTTGTTTGCAAAATTCTCCTCATGTGGCCGTGCACTATGGAATGAGCCTATATATGTAAACAAATTCAGAAAATAGGATACTCATTCACTACAACCCCTGCACTACTATTGTGTAATTAGAAGTTTAGAACAACTCATTCTACACAACCACTTTGCAAAATTCAAAAAAGTCGACTTGAAATGTGCAAGTCAAATGTGTATATAAACATAATAACGATGATGATAAATAAATAAATAAATAAATAAATAAATAAACAGATGGATGTGGATTTTGTTGATTTTGAACTAAAATTAGATAAACATCTATTTTGCTGATTTTGTATCTAGTATGCCATAGATACATAATAACAATAATAATATGGGTGCAACTATTGCCACCCTACTAACTACTTTGTGAAGAGAAATGAAATTACTTGATTGAAGTTGTTGATTGATTATAAAGGAGAACACATATTTAAACCACTACAAGCATAGAGATGCCAAACAAGGCTTGGGAGATAAGATTTTTGTCTTGATGTATTTGCTCCAGATTTGTCTTGGCTCATAGCATAAGGATGGACATTGGCATGCTCTTGAGCAGAGTGCAGAATTGCTTCAAGCTTCAGTCTGTCCTGGTGCTTCAGATATGGTAGAGTATCTTGTCTAATGGTCCAATGCATTACTTGTATGTTTGCTAGGATTACTGGTATGCTGATATCAGCTTTCAATCTTGAATTAGGATTGTGCTTAGTTTCCAATCCCATACACTTAACACTGTGTTCATCCTACAAGTTTATGATTTATTAAAATACTAAAATATCCTAATATGAAATTACAATAAAGGACAATATCTTAATAAAAATTACAATAGTATTTCTTACTACTTTGTTCATCCTACAAGTTTATAATTTATTAAAATACTAAAATATCCTAATACGAAATTACAATAAAGGACAATATCTTATTAAAAATTACAATTAGTATTTCTTATTATCCTTACAAAATACATACTTAAACTTCATTCTTAATCTTTTTATTCATCGTTAAACTCAGTGGAACTAATTGACTAAGACTTCATGAGATTGATTGAGAGAAACAAGAGGAAGCCAAAAACAACTTGAGAGAGACGCGGAGGGAGCCAAATAGAAAAAGAATTCGAGTTAAACCCTATATTGAAAAATTGTATTTTAGGTATTGCAAATGTGTGAACAAAGTAAACATGAAATTAAAAAAATATGTGTAGGGTGAACAAAGTAGTTAGTAGGCTGGTAATAGCCGCAACCTAACAGTATTCAAATAACTAAATAATTTTGATCATGTTGATTTTTGATTATGTTAATTAGATAACTAAATAATTTTGACGATAATGTTACTACATGTTATTATTCTTTTCCTTTAAAATAACTCTAGACTATGAGGAAAACTGTTCTCAAGTTTTCTAATTAGTTCTCACGTGTGCTCGCGTATTACAAAAAAATGACTATGACTCTGTAGAGAGGACTATCGTCAATTCCTCTTTTTGGTGAGCGGCAGCGACAAATCTCCTCATCTGCTCTGCTTTTCATATTGCAGTGGCGACAAAATTATTTACATGTCTCCCTTTGTGGGTGGAGGAGGCGTTTATGCTAATGTTGGTAGGGATAGGGTACTGGTTGATCAGATCTAGTTTGGAGGAGATCCATATGGTAGTGGTGGTGGAGCGGCTCTCGATCCGACGATCTGGGTCTGGGAAGTTTGTGATAGAGATAGGGGGTCCGATCTGAGACGGATTGATTTTCTAGTCATGAAGATTAGAGGACCAGAGTTTGTGGCGGTGACGCCGCCGATCCGAGTGCGAATCTTCTTGCATTTTTTGTCGTCCATGAGCAAGAACTTCGAGGTCGGCATTGTTGGCAAGCCTCTTTGGTTGTCGATGACAAAGATTGGGAGGTTGGGTCTACTTACGTCAATAGCGAAGCTGCTGTCTATAAGACTAGTGTCGCCGTGGTATTTCTTTAAGTGGGTTGTGGCTTGTATCGCCACCTTTGGTGACAACGACGGTGTGGGAGGTGGTGGTATGTGGTGGTTTGTTTCTTCTATATCTGACGACAGAGGCTGTGGCATGCCGATTACGGTGGAGTGTAAGATGGTCACTGGGCCTCTAAGGTTTGTTCTAGTGGCTCTTAGGGGGTACTCTGGGCTCTATGGAGCTTGGGCCTAGCGTTGAGGGTTGTTACTGCTTTCCTCGGTTGGACTTTTGGGATGGTGGACTCCTTGTGGATTGGGTATTAGGCTGCTTGGATCTCTTGCTGGAACAAAGTTGATTGGGCCTCTTACTTTTGGCGGTTTTAATGAATGAAGATGGTATAAATGGTGGCACATCATCATCTACTCCAAATGTTGCTTGATTTTTTTATCTTGGACGCAAAGACCAGTAACTCTAAGGGTGTTTTTTTTTTTTTTACTTCTGCTTCGGAGTTCCTAGGTTTTTGTTTGGAATAATGGTATATGGAATTTCTAAAAGATGGGTGTACTGGGGTATATTAGGTTCTTGTTCTTGTTTAGAATAGGAGTCTCAAGGTACTCTGAAGAACGATTCATTCTGTCGACCACATAGGGGTGTTTCGTTTTTGTACTGCTTGCTGAATCTATATAATGAGCTGACCTCCTTTGATAAAAAATAAAAAAAAATAAAAAAAAAACCTCTAGACTCTGAAATAAGAATGCCGAAACCCTAAAAAATCTTTGTTGCAAAATATTTAGGGTGGTTCTAGTTAGACCTCCCGATTTGCTATATAGACCTCCCCTAATTTTTATAAAATTTTAAATCCTATTTAACCCCTTATATACCCCTTCTCATCTTCTCTCTCAATGAACAACAAAACCTCCCAACCATGTCAATTTTCCCAAATTGCAGAGACATCATCAATAATCAATCTCTTTTCATATACCTACAAACCAAAAAGATTCATCAACAAGGTTCATTCTTGTTCAATCTCTACATAACCAGCAATGGGTTCGATAAACATTGAAGCTTGATCTCAAATCTAAGCACATGTAGCTCAAGCAATTGGCTGGGTTGATTTTTATGGAAGGAAAACAAGGAAAGATGGTTGAGCTGAGATTGAAAGCTTGCCAAAAATGAAAGGCACAAAATAATAGAAAAACCTATACTTCCAGACCAAACCAACGTCATTTTGTGGTAGTTCCTTATGCAAAAGTATGATTACAAAAGAAGAAGGAGAAAAAAACCATTTTTTTTTTCCATTTGGGCAAGCTTAGTTCCCTCGTTTGAAATGAGCAGATGGATGGAAGCTAGGCTCGCTTGACACAACAATTGGATCCTAGTTTAATTCCTTGTTGGGCTATATATCGATTGTGTCTCGTTGTTTTTAATTGCGTAAGCTTCGTTAGTTGGTTTGCTTGAGAAGAGAGAAAGGTTTGGGCATGGGTACTTCGATACATGGCATCTTCTGGGTGAAGCAAAACTATAGGTTCAGAAAGAGTGGAGTCAACCTCCGATATGCTTCTAATAGTTGAATTTGTTTCTTTTTCTTAACAGAGGGTAAAACCGGAAATAAATTTCTACAAAAATTATGAGAGATCTAAGTAGCAAATTGAAAGGTTTAACTAGAACTACCCAAATATTTATTTTAATAATTGATATTTGTTCAAGTAAACCCTAATTTGTGTTTGGCCCAAACTCTAGGTTACTTGACCTAGTAGTAATTGGGTTAAATTAGAAGGATCTAGATTCCTATTCAATGTACGATTACTTTCCTTGTATGATTGAGATTCTATGCTTTGTAATCCTCTATATAAAGAGGCCCCTATTATCAATGAGAATACACAGCAAATTCCTCTCAATTTCTGATTCCCTAAAACACGTTATCAGCACGAAGCCCTAACCCTGAAACCTAATATTCGTAGCCTTCAAATCTCAGAAACTACCGCCTCCCACCTTGAAGCTCTCAATCACAGGAACCCAGAACAGGCGGCGCCACCCCAGAATCGGCCTGAATCGACCTGAACCGGCCACCGGAAGTGACTGAACCGGCCCCCAAGAAGAATTCGTTGATCTTCTGCCTGTTTTCGCATCCTTCCCATCCACCGATCACCGCCACCTTTTGTCAGAAGCTGCAGGGCTACCCCAGGATCCTGGAATCGGTGACAACTTTTCGGGAACCAGCCGTTAAGACCTCGAACCGACTAGTAGAAACCCTGACGTTCTCATTCCGGTCTGCATCTGCCTTCCCCCAGAAGCCTTGCCCAGAGAGATCAAGTCTCGGCCCAAAAGAAAGAAAACCCTAGGCCCAGTATAGCAGGATCTCGGCCCAACCCCTCAGCCCACTGACACGCAAGCAGCCCAGTCAGCCTGCCACGTCAGCACCTAAGGTCAACGCCGGTCAACCTTTTTCGGGCCACTTTCTGGCGACATTTTTCCGGTCAAGATTTCAGGCAATTTTTCAAGGTAAAATTTTCTAAAAGTTCCCGTTTTTGAAGTTTTTATTACTTTTCTCTTCTTTTTATCGGGGACTTCCAACATCCCTTCTTCTAACCCCCTTTCTTCATCATAGGGGAGACCAAACTAAGCCGAACTGTGGGGGTTCGTGCTCACTCCAAGTTTGGAGCTTGTAGAGTCCTCCAAACTTAGAGTTTGTTGACATAAAATGATCGACCGCAAATATCATTGTTTCGATCTAATCCAACCCCTCTTGGAATCGAATTTCTTGGAAGCGACTACGCTCGAAAATTCTTAATTTCTTGGAAGCGACCACGCTCAGAAATTTTTATCCTTTTCGTGGTAGCCTTTTTCGCTCCGAAACTAACCCTAATCTTTTGTTGTTTTTCAGGATGAGTAACCTGAACAAGTTGAGCTTCGCTCCACTAGAGACAACAGGCGTAGGATACCACAAGTGGGTCCGTGATGTGCGCCAGCATCTTAAGGCTGATGGGATCCTGCGTACGATCTAAGAGCTAAGTCAGAACGTGCTTACTCCTCAACAAGCTACTGCTTTTGAAGCGAATAGAGCTACGAGAGAGGCCAATGAAGCTAAAGCCATAATTCTCATAACAAGGCACATGAATGACGCGCTCCAAAATGAGTACCTCAATGAGGAAGACCCTAGAAAACTATGGTTAGAACTCAAGCAGTGTTTTGGCAATGTTCGTGACTCCCTGCTTCCTGATTTAGAAGTGAGATGGCATAGCCTCTGCTTTTGTGATTTCAAGTCTGTACTTGACTACAATTCGGAAGCACTTCGTATCAAGTCTTTGATGGATTTTTGTGGGCAGAAAATCACTGATACGATGTTGATCGAGAAGACTCTCTCTACCTTCCCCGTCTCCGCATTGATGATAGCCAAGAACTATCGGATTGATGTCAATGCTGGACGCATCACAAGATTTTATGAGCTTATTGGAACCATGAACGTAGTTGAAAAGAACGACAACATACTTCTAAAGAACTATAACTCTAGACCTGTGGGAGAAAAGCCAATTCCGGAGTCTAATTATAGTCGCGCCCCTAAGGGAGGGCGCCAAGAGCGAAACCCTAAGGAAAGGGATTATTCTGGAAGTTCTGGTCTATATTCTCGCCCCAAAGAGGAAGGAAATCGCCAAGATAGGCGTGCACGGAACCGTAGAGGTCAACGTGTGAAAAGAGAGAGAGGTAGAGCCTCCGGTTATGGTGGTGGCGCCACCAAGGATCATAGCCTTCTCAACACGCCCTAGGCGCACCTCGATCAAGGGTGCCTGATCATGATGATGCTTGTCGTCGGTGTGGAGCTTCCGGACATTGGGCTAAAGCATGTAATGCACCCCAAAATGTTGCTAATGCGTACAAGACGTATCGTGAAGCAAGGGAAGCAAATTTCATAGAGCAAGAAGATCATGATGACGATCTCGCTCTAAGGGTTGAAGACTTCAAAGGCCAAGATCCAGAGACTGGCGATTTTGATTAAGTTTTTTTATTTTCCAAGAGATGTAATAGGCAATTGCCATATATTTTTGTCGTAGATGCCAATGGTTTAGTATTTCTTCAAAGTAGGCTTACCCAAAGTAAGTGTGATGTCTAGGAAGGTTATAAGATTAGTGGTACTTAAGCGAGCCTTACTTCACCGACATCTCTCTACTCACCTGGTCACATTTATTTTGGAATTACTGAAAGAAGTTAGACAACTACCATTGTTTTGCATTAGCTAGCACTTTGGATTAGATTTTCTTTGGTCAAAGAGACAATGATGTAACTCCGTTGGCTTATGAATAAAATTTCGAGTTCTTTTCATTATGACTCCATTTTGATTCTGAGCATATGACTTTTGTGACTACGATGGCTGGGCCATCAGTATTAATTCAAGGACATAGAATAGCCCAAATTCCACTTGCCAAATGACACCTTAATTACTGTAACAGAAACTCTCTACGCTCCTAGGGTGAATCACACCTATGAATAGCCAACGGATTCCATACGAAAAAGCATGTAGAGAACGGAAATGAGTTCCTTTGAAATACCTCTAATGATTGCGAACAAATGTGCACCTTAGAGAAGTTTATGTGTCTCTCTAGTGGACTTTATGTCACTATTCGAGCTATTAAATCCAATAAAGTTACAAGAGAAGATCTCTTGGATTTAGACACATATTGGCTTTGTCACGATAGGATAGGTCATCCTGGTCATGATATGATGATCCGTCTACTAAAGACTTCACATAGACATCTTTTCTTTCGAGCGAAACGAAGAATGAATCAAAAGTTGATTTCTGGACTAAGTGTGACCGATGCTGCTGCCTAGGGCACCGCCTCCGTCCACCACCAGCCTGGGGTTGGCACAGTCCCTATCCATGACACCATGGATAGCGTCCATCATGGTGATGGTGCCCCAGGTGATCACTAACTTGCTTCAAATAGCGTTTCATACGCTCAGACCTAACCAAAATACTCATTGGTTGCTTCTAAAGCCTCTCGCTTGTTTTACAAAGCCCGTTCCTTAGGAAAATTAGGACTAAGACCGTCCTATGCAAAGGAAATGAACATACTCATTCTGTTCTTACATAGAATCCATAGGGATTCTATGGATTGATTCAACTAACTTGCGGACGCTTAAATATTTCATGATGTTGGTTGACACGCAAACACGTTGGTCACGTGTTATGCCATTGTCCACCTATAAATGCTACTTATGCTACACTCCTAGCACATAAAATATGACAACGGGCTCACTCCCTGGATCATCCTATTCAGTCAATTGGATTTGACTATGCTAGAGAGTTTACATCGAAAGACTTTCAATGGATATTGCAATGGGACTAATGTTGGACATCACATTCCCATGTACACACCCAAATGGTCTTGTGAAAATGACTACGATGGTAGTCCAGACATTGGTAATGTGCACCGATCTCCTTATATTCGCTTGGGGTGATGCAATATCGCATGCAGCTATGCTAATTCATCTACGACCCACCGCCACTCAATGTACCTCTGCGTTATAGCTAGTGACTGGGTACAAGTATTATACTTATGCATATTTGAGTGAGCCATTTGTGTGCCAATTGCGCCGCCTCATCGCTCTATGATGGGTCCTTACAGACGAATTGGCAACTACGTTAGATTTGAGACTCCAACAATCGTCCGCCACTTAGTGCCCTTACAAGGCGATTTCATTACCGCTAGATTTGCGGGTTGTCACTTTGATGAGACAGTCTTCCCAACGTTAGGGGGAGATAAGAACACGGATGTTCAGCATGAATGACAGGAATTGTCGTGGCCTGTCCCCACTATGTCTCATCTCAATCCCTGTTAAAGGGACGAGATCACACAAATATGCTTGAAACAAGCCTGCAAAGAAGGACGTCCCTATGAGAGGACGTAGAGCCACCCTACACAGAGGTAGGCATGGCGCCAACGCCAAAGAGAGTGGCACTCTGGAGTTACAGGCCATGGCCCCAGGTAGGATGCGTGGGAGGCCCGTAGGTTCAAAGGATGATTTGGCACACTCCAATCCTTTGATCATCGACACTCAAAATCCGTCTCATGAGAATCTTCCGGGTTATGGTTATCGTTGGGGGACGCCTCAACGTCAGAACCTATTCCTGAGAATATAGAGCTCTATGAAAATTACACTAGTGTGCATGAGACGTGGGATAGAAACTCCATCATAATGATTATGTAGTTGCACATGCGCATGAGTTTGTTGAGTCCGATGATATTGAACCACGCTCCGTTGATAAATGAATGTTAACGTAGAGAAATCTGGCCTAAATGGAAAGATGTGATCCTGGTTAAGATGGATTCTCTAACGAAGAGGAAGGTTTTCTGAGCCAGTAATGCCAACACCTCCTGACATAAAACCTATTGACTAATGGATCTTCATTAGAAAGCGTGATGAGAAAAAGAGATGACAATCTCGCCTTATGGCGCAAGGCTTCTCGCAAAACGCCCTGGAATTGACTACGATGAGACATATTCTCTCGTAATGGATGTCATTGCACTCCACTACCCTATCTGTTTGGTAGTTTCCGAATAACTGAAAATGTAGCTTACAAATGTGGTCACTACGTATCTTTATGGGGATCTAGATACGGAATGTACATGAAGGTTCATGGTGAACTTCATTTACCTAAGTCAAGTGGCTCTAACCACGGAGCGCGTTTACAATAAGGTTGAAACGCTCACTAAGATGACTACTTGATTGGGAAGGGATATGCCCACGTGTTTTCATAACAAGTTTCGGACTCCATCGCGGTTCATGTTGGATATGATCTTCATTAGAAGCCCTTAAAGAGTTAAGGGAAACCGCTGAACACTTGAAATCCGATTTTGAGATGAAGGATTATGGGAGAACACGATTATGTCTCAGTTTGAAACTTCAGCATCGTGTCGATAGATGCTTAGGCATTTTGACAAGGTCAAACCTTCAAGCACCCCCATGATCGTCCGTAGTCTTGATCCTGAAAAGGATCCTCTTCGTCTGAAGGATGATGACGAAGATGTGCTAGAGGCAAAAGTGCCTTACTCGAGTACAATAGGTGCATTATTGTACTTAGCTCAATGCACAGGACCGGACATCTCGTTTGCAGTGAACTTGTTAGCTAATGTATAGCTCTGCGCCAACGCGACGCCATTTTGATTGGTGTAAAAGATATCTTTTAGTACTTGAGATGTACGATTGATATGGGCCTGTTCTATCCCTACAGAGAGAAGATGGATTCGGACCCATCACACACCAGAAACGCCGTCAACGCTGGCCTGCGTTCTCTATCCCCATCCCATAACGATATAAGTGTTTTGGAAGGTTTTGCTGATGCTGGGTACCTCTCTGACCCACACAAAGGTCGCTCCCAAACTGGTTAAGTGTTCACCATGGGAAAAGACTGTGATATCTTGGAGGTGTACAGAACAGACCGTAGTCGCTATATCTTCGAACCATGTAGAGATTATTGCTCTTCACGAAATGGTTCGTGAATGTTTATGGATTGGATCCATAATCACGCATGTTCGAACAATTGTGATTTGAAGTCTACCACAAGATGAGACTACAAGCATTTAGGATAATGCTGTTCGTTTTGAACAAATGAAGCACGGCTACATCAAAAGCGACAACACCAAGCATAATCAGCAACAACAGACTCTCCTCAAATACCAAAGTGAACTAGTTTTGATATGAGGATAATGTGGTAGACTTGTTTACTAAGTCATTGCCCAAATCCACGTTTGAGAAACATGTGGCAAGAATTGGCTTGCGGAAATTATCTGAACTCCCATGATCGTAGTCATCAGGGGGAGACGCAGACATCAGGGGGAGATGTCTACATGTTCACCTCGAAATGTGAAGGGTGTGTTGTGCTCTTTTCCCCCTTCGATAGAGGTTATTTTTGTCCCACTGAGTTTTTGTTACTCGACAAGGTTTTTAAAGAGGCAACGAGAGAAGCACCGCGTTTGGGCAACACAAGGGGGAGTGTTCAAGTAAACCCTAATTTGTATTTGGCCCAAACTTTAGGTTACTTGACCTAATGGTAATAGGGTTAAATTAGAAGGATCTAGATTCCTATTTAATGTACGATTACTTTTGTTGTATGATTGAGATTCTATGCATTGTAATCCTCTATATAAAGAGGCCCCTATTATCAATGAGAATACACAGCAAATTCCTCTCAATTTTTGATTCTCTAAAACAATATTTAAGTTTTTTTTTTTTTTTTGTATTTGTTCTCAAATGAAAAAATTCCAAAAATAAATTCTTCTCCAAAAAGAAAAATAGAAAGTAGAAAATAATATTTTTTCTGGTTCCAATGTTATCTAATAATTTGCTGGAACAATATATGTAGTTTTTTTTGGTCTTACGCACCCAACCTGCATTATATATAGGAGAAAATATTTCAAACAGTACCCGAACTAAGGCCAACTCCTAACTTCAGTACCCGACTATGCAAAACTATCACTTTGGTACCCCAAGTTTGAAGCTCGACCCAAGAATGGTATACGCCGTCAATTACAGCGTTAAGTCTTTGCTACGTGGCAAACCATGAGGGTCCTCAAAATATGCCACGTGGTTAGCTAGTTAACGCCGTGATAGACGGCGTGTACCATTCTTGGGTCGGACTTCAAACTTGGAGTACTAAAGTGATAGTTTTGCATAGTCGGGTACTGAAATTAAGAATGAGCCTTAGTTCGGGTATTGTTTGAAACATTTTCTCTATATATAGTATAGGTAATAGATGATAGATTTCTTAGCAACGCTCGGAGTGGAATATCTCCACACTAAACAAATATCCCCATCCTCCCACATTTCCACTGTTATTATTCCTAGTTGGATGGGATTATCAGTCTTGAAAAGTTGAACCCCTCATTATAATAATCAAATCTTTGTTAGAGATATTGGAAAGGTGATGGATACATCATGCCCGGCCCATGTAACATTGCCTGTTCCTTCTTGACGTATGAGACAGTTTTCATTGCTAAATGCAAAAATGAAAAACCAGTCCAACGGATGTCCATTAACACCAAAAGGCTGGCTTACACCCCAAATATCTTCACAGCGCAGTTCATCAACAACTGGTTTGCACTTTCTGCTTCATCACAGTGCTTCTTCAACTGGAGAATCAGTGAGATTCCATCCACCATAAATGGCATGCCTTATCGTACTTTGTTTTCATCGATCGACAACACACACCATGCAATACACCACAAACAGTTCTGAATCAAGCAGCAGCTCCAGTACAGGTCCGGGGCGTCACCCAACCTATCGGGGTGTAAGGCGCCGGAGCAGTGGAAAATGGGTGTCAGAAATTCGTGAGCCAAAGAAGCCTAATAGAATCTGGCTAGGCACATTTTCCACACCAGAAATGGCTGCGGTTGCGTATGATGTCGCTGCTCTGGCTCTCAAGGGTCAAGACGCTGAGCTTAACTTCCCGAACTCGGCATCTTCATTGCCTGTGCCTGCCTCCAATTCATCAAGAGATATCCAGGCCGCGGCAACCTCTGCTGCCGCTGCTATAGGGGCAGCTGCTGCGGCCATGGGAGTAGGGAATGGTGCTACTTCTACCAGGCCGAGTACTGAGAGTGGTCATGGCCATGTGCTAAATGATCATGAGTTTATCGATGAGGATCTGATCTTCGATATGCCTAATGTTTTAAGGAATATGGCAGAGGGAATGCTTCTTAGTCCTCCTCGCTTGGATATAGCTGGTGATTATGATGCATTTGCCGCTGAAGAACATGGCAACCTTTGGAAATTTAATTAGTCCATCTTTCTATATATAATAACATATCCAGTGTTCAAGGTTAGGGAAAAGTTAATAACCCTCGAGAAAATCCGAATAAAAATGACATAACCCTTGATGTTTATGAAGGGGGTCTTCATCGGGACTTTGAATAAAGGGATGACATACATCATATTAATAAGTGCCACTATATACGCTGGACTACGTATATATGGTGGGTGTTTGTATTTAATAGATTGAATGTACAGGAATTTTATTGTGAATAGTTGTTATTGCTTGTAAACTTCTAGCCATCTTCATCATGCTTCTTGAAGGAGACTGTATATATTGCTCAAATCTAGATAGATCTGTGCAGACGAAACTTAATTGCTGACATCTTGTTCTGCATGGAATTCAATGATTAAAACAGTTCATTTTCTAGTTTTCTCTACATCAAATCATTTCTGAAGGAAAAAAGAAGAAGAAGAAAGAATTAGGCAATGGGAAAAAAGAAAGAAAGGAATTAGGCAGTCAGAAAAGGAATTAGCCATTTCAGTATCCCAACTGCAGTTTATCCAATACATTGGAATTATCTTTTTAAATGACAAACCGAAGTTTGATATGGTTTTTTTTTTTTTTTTCTTTGCAACTATGAATATATTGCAGTTTAATCTATAATGTTTCTGATACTAAAGGGACCGTTCATCATAGTTCCCTTTTTTAAAAATCATTCCTAGCAACATATTCAATCAAAAACAATTTATACATTAGACTACTATCATTCTCTTTTGAGTTTCCAACTCATTTGCTTCTCTATATCTATATATAGTTTAATTGACTGAATGAAGGACCATTTGGCTAACTTTATGAATGAAGGATCGGTGCGCGCATATTCACCTAAAGAGTGATGGTTCGAATAATTGAATTATATCAAATTAATGTGATCGAACAAATGAAGTTCTGCAGTAATCACTTCTGGAGACTTCCGGCCTCCTCAAAATGCAAGCCCTCATATGTGTGTGTGTGTGTGTGTTATATCAAAATGCAATATGGTTCTAGAAAGGACTTTGCAAACCTTGCGAACTCGCAAAATTGTCATACAGTTCAAATAATATAAAATATTGTTCGCAGATTCCTATTTCGTTCTAATTTCTTTCGTGACCAAGCTTGATAAATCCAAATGTCTGTCATAGAGCTTGAAGCAGATCATAAAACTCCCATGAATTGATTCAGCAACAGCATTAGATAGAAGGGAGATGATTCCAGAATTGTCCCAGAAGCAAAGATTGAATCCATGCTTTAGTTAATTTGGTGAAGAAAACCAAACAAGTTGAGAAATTAGTAATCAAGACATTGATATATATATCCGAAGTATATATGACGTACGTATAAATCTTTGCACGTATATATATAATTGCATGTTTATAAAAGAAGTATGTAGCTTTTCAAATACCAAAAAAAAAAAAAAAGTATGTAGATCGGTGTTGTCTTTTCCATTTATATTACCAGACTTTCAATCATATGTAGATGCAATTTAGCTTGGTGAATATTATTCTTCATTGACAAATCTCCTCTAATAGAGTAACAGAACAGTATATATGTGTAAATGTATTGTTCAACGACCATGTGTAGTTGTTTACTGTCTAGCTCTATAAACTGTGATTGTTCAGATGGAGCTCAATGCAAATTAGGGCCACCTTATCGGCTTATCCTTTGTTGACGAGTCATTTTCGACTAATTACTAGAGTCTCCATGATCAGACGTGGCACTCCAATAGTGGGAGAAGATACCAGGGATTGTCAAGGGTGGATTGTGACCCTTCACCTTCCTTCGGTTGGTCATGCAACGGTCCTAGCTCAGCTACCTATAGCTATGTCTAGGTGCATAGATGCCAAATGGTTCTTATAAGAAAAGAAACTAGCTTGCAGAGGCCGTCTTGTGAGTTTGTCACATCACTATGACGGGAGACCAAAACCCCAGCTAGTTCGAAGCGTCGAGTCTCCTTCTGTATGCGCGTCGCCGTGGTCTAGTTACCTTCTGTATGAGCCACTCGGCTGCACGAAGAGGTTTGACTGTTTGAGTTTCGGCGGATGCAGATATATGCATTTCCCTCAGAAACTCAACTTTTTTGAGTGAAGTGATAGTGGTCCAGAACACCAAAGGAAAATAATACATTTAGGCCGATTTGTTGTAGACTTGTAGGGCAAAAACTTCTTTAGTGGACACAGTCAAAATGAGTGATAAGTATGTGCTAAAGCACTGGTTTAGGCGCACACAACGTGATAATTATGGTGTAAAGATTCCTTCTTCTATTTTTCTGCTAAACAAGGGAATCGGGCACAATAGATTACAAAAAGTCCACAGGGTACAAAAATTACATTCAAACAATAGGCCCAGAATAAAACCCAAAAAATTGATCCGTCGTCGATTTCTTCTGAGTGCTTGCTGATAAACAGCTACAATATAGTTCGATCCAATACCCTTTAGAAGGTCAAATTTCCTCCTTGAACTTCGCTCTTCCATTTCAAAAGAGAAACTGGCCGGGTCAATCTAGCGTCTCTAATATCGACTTGATCGCTTTTAAGAATAAACACACGATATGGAACCATGGGGTTGTAGTGTGTATATACACCAAATGGGGAAGGAGATGAGGACAACATCGCAGGTTGGGGAAGCAACTAAAGTAAGATGGAAATGATAATTGGGCGTGTATTCTAGACAACGAAACATTTTCTTATATACGTGAACAGCTTTGATTAGATAATGCAAGCTAATACTATAATAAAGTATTCTGAGCATCACATGCAAATTTAATTAACAATATGTGAGTCCAAACTTTTATCAACTCTTGCGCTAGGTTGTATTTCACCAAGGCGGATGAACTTTACATTCTTGACAAATACATTGGAGCCTCGTATGTCATTGGTGAGAGTTTTTTTGACTTTGTCAAGAGGAACTCAAAGGCTTCTTAGGCCCAAGATAAACCCCTTCGGTGCTTGTGAAATGCTCCAACTGTGCATTGCAGCACAATGTCTGGCCACTTTGACAGCTTTGGTGAGAGTTTGTCTGAAAATCAAGCGTAAATTAAACCCCTTTTCTGTTTTGACTAGTTGCCATCTTATATTTCTAATTAATTTCCTTCTTACACATTTATTTTTTTTGGGAACCATAGACAAAAATTTCAGATTTTTTCTCATACAAACAAGATGTTTATTGATCCTTTTTGTAATGTGGTGTTCGATCACATGTATAGGAAGGTTATAGGGTTGAAAATAAGATGACTATGAACTTACATCTTTAGCATGAAAACAACACTAGCTAGTGAAACATCTTAACTCTTAAGCATTGATTGTTGAACATCTTCTTTATTAAATAAGTAGTGATTTTTATGAATACTACAAATATAGGAGGAAATTAACTTCATTGGAAAAGATAATTTTTGCTGTAATCCGTTTTATGTCATTTTATCTCAACCTTTAGTATTTCCCGATCAATATAAGCAAAGCCCGGACTGAGCCCAAAACAGAACACAGGCCCAGCCTAGATTCCTAGACCAATGCGGGATGAAAACCTATATAAACCCAACACTCTACTCCAAACCTAACCTTAATCCTAGACTTTCACTAAAGATTCTCCGGACACCCTTCTCGTCCCTTGTCCCAGCCACCATGCATATGATCGTAACCACGCCCGCCGGCGACTCCGCCTTCACCAACCACGCCTACTGCTCGCCGTCCGATCTTCCCACCTTCGCCGTCCCTCAATCCGGCCGCAGTTATGCCACCGTCGGCGACAACTACGTTCTATCTATCAGCCCCAAGAGGGTATAGAGAGCGGCCACATTGCTCTGAATGCGACCCAGCAAAAGCAAGCTGGGGTTTCTGTTGGTGACCAAGTTTCTGCCACCAGATTTATTCCGCCCGAGGAGTGTTTTAACTTGGCACTGCTCAAGATAGAGATAGAGTTGCTGGGGAAAAGAACCAAAACTCGACAGGTCGATGCTGTTTTCCTCGACGAGTTACTTAGAAACAAGTTCATGTACCAGGTATGTAGCTAGCTTCTACCTAGTTTTTATTGTTGTTTTGTTTTTTACAGTTCCACTTTAGTTTATATTTCTTATTTTCTTGAAGATTTTACCTTGGTTAGCAGGCACAAGTTAAAACTATTAAAAGTTAATTTCTTGTTTTCTAATCAAGAACCTTTCTTTGGATTTTGTGCTCTTTGATTCTCTCTTTTTTTTTTTTTTTTTCCGAAGACCATTGAGTTTGTCCAATAAGGTTGGTTTGGATTTGTTAGTTCGTGAGATGTGTATCATGTAAATGTAAACTGCTACCCAAATTATCCTTTTTTGATCAATTGTTTGGTTGACTTAATAGACTCTGATGTGATTATAAGCATTCTGGAACATGTTTCCCAAAGGTATGTACCGATATGTTAAATGCAGAACCAACTCTTCATAAAGTGGTCTACTATGGCATGAAGCTTATTATTATAAATGCTTTTGTGCATCTCCAGTGTCCAATTTGCTTGTAAAATTTAGAAGCAATTAGCTATTGTAATCGCCCCCTGTTCGTTATGGTGCAATTTTGCTGTAGATGTCTAACAATACTCCTGTGAATTGTGATCTTAGTCAATTTTAGTCCAAAGTGCACAATTTTTTACTCTTTTAGCCAAAGAGTTGTCAACTCAAGGATAATAATTATCAAGACAGTGAAAATATTCTGCGAATGATGCCATCACTTGTTCCTCTGTTGACTATGTTTTTGCGGAAGTATTTATGTGTTGTGTTAGGATTGTGGAATAACATTAAGCCTTGATATATGCAGGTTATGATGGCAGGACAAAAAGTATCATTCAAGTCTGATGGAGGTCGTGAATACGTTTTCACAGTCCATCAAGCTGCAGTAGAGGGACAGGAAAAGGTTGATGCTGATCTTGAAAGAGGGATGATTTCATCAGGGACATACTTCATCTTCGAGACACCAAAGGGTTCAAATGGACTAAAGATACTAAATCAACGTAAAATCTTCACGCAGAAGGAACTTAATCTTCAAAAACTTGGCATCGGTGGATTAAATGCAGAGTTTGAAAGTATATTTCGAAGAGCTTTTGCCTCCCGTGTACTCCCTCATCATGTGGTGAATAAATTGGGGATTAAGCATGTGAAGGGCATGCTGCTTTATGGACCTCCCGGTACTGGAAAAACTCTGGTGGCTCGGCAAATAGGGAAAATTTTGAATGGGAAAGATCCAAAGATCGTCAATGGCCCTGAAGTGTTGGACTGTTACGTTGGTGAAAGTGAGAAGAATGTTAGGGAGCTATTTGCTGATGCTGAACAAGATCAAATAGTTCATGGGGATGAAAGTGATTTGCATGTCATAATATTTGATGAAATTGATGCAATTTGTAAGAAAAGATCAGGTTCCAGCCGTGATAGTTCACGCATTCATGATAATATTGTGAACACATTACTTACCAAGATGGATGGGGTGGAGCCTCTCAATAATATTCTGATTATTGGATTGACTAACAGAAAGGAGTTGCTGGATGAAGCCCTTTTGAGACCAGGACGTCTGGAAGTTCAAATTCAGATAGGCCTTCCTGATAAAAAAGGTCGCCTACAGATTCTTCAAATTCATACAAACAAGATAAAGGAGAGCTCTTATCTTGCTCCTGACGTGAACCTTCGAGAGCTTGCTACTCGTGCAGAAAACTATAGCGGTGCAGAACTTGAAGGTGTTGTTAGAAGTGCTGTGTCATTTGCTTTTAATAGACAACTGAGTCTGGACGATCTTAAGAAGCCAGTGGACGAGGAGAATATTAAAGTTACTATGGATGATTTTCATCGTGCACTTCAAGAAATTAGACCTACTTATGGAGCCTTGGCAGAGGAGCTTGAACGATGCAGGTTAAATGGCATTGTGAATTGTGGTGATCGACATAGGCACGCTTATGACAGAGCTATGCTACTTGTGGAGCAAGTTAAATCAAGTGAAGGAAGTCCTCTTGTCAAATGCCTTCTAGAGGGCCCTAGTGGCACTGGCAAATCTGCCTTAGCAGCTACCATTGGCATCCACAGCCGCTTTCCATTTGTCAGGATTATTTCGGCTGAGTCCATGATTGGTCTTCATGACGAGAGGGCAAAGTGTGTTCACCTTGAAAACGTCTTCGAGGAAGCTTACAAGTCACAATTGAGCATCATTATTTTGGATGACGTTGAGAGGTTGATGGAGTTTATTCCTATTGGTCCAAGATTTTCAACCATGATATATCAAACACTATGGGGCCTTCTTAAGCGCTTTCCTCCAAAGGGGAACAAGCTTCTGGTGATTGGAACAACTAGTGAATTTGAATTCTTGGACTCAATTCGCTTTTGCAAGACATTCTCTCACACTTACAATGTTCCTACACTAACGAGTGAGGATGCAAAGAAGGTGCTAGAGCAGTTGCAAGTTTTTGCTGATGAGGATATAAATGCAGCTGCTGATGCCCTGAATGATATGCCTATCCAGAAGCTCTATACGTTAATTGAGACAGCAGGCCAATGTGCCAAGCCTGTTTACTCTGGAAAAAAGAAAATAAATATCAGTGACTTCTGTAATTGCCTTCGAGATATTGGGAGATAGTATTACATGTAGTCTTTATTCTGTAGCTTTTATTACCATAGTCTTTTCAAGTGAATTCCAGATGCATTTTGTTAAGAGTTTGTTGATGCAGACTGTATGTATATCACATAGCTAAATGTATGTATATAAATATTGAAGTGTGAATGCACCGACATGAATGATTTATCTTTCTTCTTCTCAAACTATATATATGGTCAGCTAAATGAAACACAAAATGCTTCTGTCCCACACCTCAGTAAGAAAAATAATATGGGAAGAAGATAAAAACTACAAAGACCTAAAGGAAACATGTCTGCAAAATTACGAAGTATAAGAAAGCACAAGTAACAGTGGTTAAAAATGTGAAAGTCAATTCACATTTCCTTTGCTCATTTACAACTAGATTCAGGACAGCTTTCCCACAGCTACAAGCAGTGATCAATACTGTTGGACCTTAAGACAGAGTGACAGACCCTGAGACAGGAATATATATATATATATATATCTGATATGCATAGGCAATTTCGGGAGCTGCAACAATGAGCAAATAATAAGTTGATCAGTAAATGCATTATTGCACCAAAAGTATGCTACAGTCCCAACTACAGCACCCGCAACTGACACCGTGACATACGGATCACTCGTTATCTTGTTGACACCGAAGAATGATATGCCTTCTTCATTACCATATCTTTCTTCATTCACACTTCAATATTTATATCTACTCAGTTGGCACTCAATATTTTCTTTCGCAAGATACTCATTGACTCTGTAATGTGTATGTAGGAAGGGCTCATGCAGACCAATGATGATGACGCTCGACATTTCTTTAAGGACTCTTCAGTCCAATTTCTACTCTGCTCTCGATCATCAGTCCAAAGCTAGGAAAAAAAGATGGTTGGATAGCATGTTCTTAAATTTATTTTAGTCGCGCTGAAAATTTCTGTTTACTTAGCCAACTACATTATTAAAGTATTAGTGAACCTAGAGTGGGAAAAGAAAAATGAAATAACACCAATTTTTTTCTCTATCATTTTTTCTTCCAATTCATGAATGTTTTTTCATTTCAAAGTCAAGTAGTATTAGTAAATTATAATTCCAATATTGTAAAGGTCATGGGTTCGATTCTCACTAACATAAATAACGGGGTGGGGCTAAGGGATATTTTTTTTAAAAAAAAAGTGTAGGACTACAAGTACTTGAGCTAAGAAGTGGCCCGATTAGAGAGGAATCAGAGGATCTAGACATATCGGGCCGGGTACGAACATGAGCCCAATAACTGACGCTCGTTTAAGAAGGAATCTGACGCTGGTTGACTTGACTTGTTGCTTTTCTCCAGGTTCGATTTCCACTCTGGGCTTTCCTTTTGTAACTGTATTCTTGGATTTTATGGCAGCTTTCCATCTCCAAGTTGGGATTCTCATCTCGGTTTCATGGAATATGAAGCCACCTTGCAGTTGTAGCGTTTTGTCTGTCCTCCTGTTTCTGGGTTCTCTGTAGTTTCATGAAATATGAGGACACCATCCAGTTCTGCCATGTATATGCATGTATATTTCTTGGTTATTTTCTTTGAACTAAACTGGAACTTGGAAAGTATGTATTTCCAGAAATGGGAAAGAATTCAATTTTAATGCCTATTCTGATTCTGTGCTTGTCATGGTAATATCTGTTTTAATGTAATGTTGACTTGTCGAGCATACATTTCTAGGCATACTCCCATTTTTCCTATATATATATATATGGCACGAGTTGAAGCTCCGTTGTACTGGGAATCTGTAATAATTAGGAAATCCATTTGAAGTTCACATCCTCTTCTTTCGGTTTGAGTGTCTGCGCACTTGCAACTAAAATTTGGACAACTTTATTGGTCTTCTAAGTGATTTATAGTGCTATATTCAGTATATTGCATTTTTAGCTTAGTCTTGTATGGAATAGTGAAAGTAGAGTCTCGATATCAATTTAGTTCATGCTTCAGTGAACTGGTTTACTTTTATGGCTTGGTAATTCTTGTTCATGGCTTTTTGTGTCCCGTTTTATTTATTCTCAGCATGTTTAATATCCTTTGTGGTTGAATTTTATTTATTTAGCATATTAGCATTCTCATTACAAACATCTGGTTGTGGGAATATAACACACAGTAGATCAACATACCACCATGAGCATTAGCACTGTGTTTTATTTGTTATCTTCTCTGATATTTATATAACATATGTTCATTTAGATGTTAGAGTTTAGACAAGTTTTTTCATCAGGTATTCGTTGAAGTTCTAACCTCTAGTTTGTCTCTCGACTTATGTTATCAGGAGAAGTCCACTCGTGCATTTGCAAATTCCATGATGGCGAGAAATTTAACACATTATTCCGAACCTTCAGTACAGGACCATGGGTCTCCGCGTAGTAGGAATCCCTCTAGGAAGAGTCAATCTCGAACAGAAAGATCACCTACTCGTCATAGAAAGTCCCACAGAGGCAGTTCTCCACCAAGTGAGAAATATTCAATTCGCCCCAAGTCTCCGAAGCATGCAAGGTCACCCTCAGCTCGCTCTCCTTTTCTCCAGACAAAAAGGTTAAGAAGAGCTGAAGCTGGAGGAGTGCCTGAGAGAGAACAGGAAAGGATCAATGGTAGGGGGATCGGTCGGAGTTTACAGGAAGGTGGTTCTGAGGGAGATGTTGGAAGTGATAGAACGGAGAAATTTTTGGGAAGGAATGATACTGATGGTAATACTTCAAGATCAAGGCATGGTACTTCTCCATCAGATAGAAACCCCAGGAGTAGACATAGACACTCACCTCAACATGCTGGTGATACAAGAGATGAGGAGAGAGTAACTGAGGGCCGTAACAGAAATCATAGCAGAGGGAATGATAGAAGTATGCATAGGGAAAATGAGACTGTAAGAACGGAGAGAATGACAGCAAAAGACAATACTGGTCATATGTCTGCAAGATCAAGGCATGATACTTCTCCATCAGATCAACACCGCAGGAGTAGACATAGATATTACTCACCTCAACATGCTTGTGATACAAGACATGGGGAGAAAGTAATCGAGGGCCGTGAAAGAAATCATAGCAGAGGGAATCATAGAAGTATGCATATGGAAAATGAGACTGAAAGAATGGAGAGAATGACAGCAAGAGAGAGTACTAGTCATCGGTCTTCAAGATCAAGGCATAATACTTCTCCATCAGATCGACACCGCAGTAGACATAGATCTCACTCACCTCAACATACTGGTGATACAAGAGATAAGGAGAAAGTAATTGAGGGCCGTGAAAGAAATCATAGCCGAGGGAATTATAGAAGCATGCGTTGGGAAAATGACACTGAAAGAATGGAGAGAATGACAGCAAAAGAGAGTTCTGGTCATAGGTCTTCAAGATCAAGGCATGGTTCTTCTCCATCAGATCGACACCGCAGCAGTAGACATAGATATCACTCACCTCACCATGCTGGTGATACAAGAGATAAGGAGAAAGTAATTGAAGACTGTCAAAGAAATTATAGGAGAGAGAACGATAGAATTATGCATAGGGAAAAGCATTCAGATAGGAAATATGAGACTGAAAGAATGGAGACAAGGACAGCAAAAGACAGTTCTGGTCATAGGTCTGCAAGAAGACACACGCAATCTACTTCTCCATTGAATGGACACCACAAGAACAGACACCGAACTCATTCATCTCAACAGGTTGCAGATATCAGAGCTCGCAATGAGGTGTCTGGTGATATCCACTCCCCCTTCCATTGCAACAACTTTGTTTTGTAACTTATTGCTTATTTTAATGACGACTCCATGGAAGCGGTTTTTCATATGAATGCAGATTGGCAAAGTTACTTTGGTAGAGAATTAGTATTCACAACTTCCATCCAAACATCTTTTAAATTTTGAGAACTTGTATATATTACTTTTAATTATTGTTTAGGAGGCACTCATATTGTAATTTGTTTGTGGTTTCTTGTTCATTTCTTTCGCTTCCTACTACTGGAGTTCAATAACATCCTACCATATGGGGGTGGTATTAAATTTAGGACCTTTTTCTTTAGACATGTTCAGGACTTTCTTGGATGAAGCAAAACATAAAACAAAGACATAAATGATATATTTTGCATTCATTTTGGATCAATTTAGTCTGTGATGCTTGTAGTGGTATGCATCTTATTGCATTAATTCTTATATGAAGTGTCTAACTGTAAGTAACTATGTTCCAGGCGCCTCAGTCGAGGGAGGCTAAGGATGGGTGAGTTAATCTTTCCAAATATTATGTTTACACATTTTTGAACAGTTGATTTATCTATTGGTTGTCGTATATTCTTCTTGGGTTGCACTTTGATATATCTACTGATTCTATTCATTAGTTCTGGAAAAAGGAAGAGGTAAAGGTTAGTGGAAGTTGTATGCTCTTGCCACGTTAACATTGTAAATCTTCATGCTGTCAAAAGTAATACAATGTGCCAATTTTTCATAAGTTGGTGATTGATAAGAGATATGGTCAATGGAAGAATTATTTACCGGATTTTCTTAATTCCTCAAGAACCTTAATAGTTTGGTAATGCTCTGAACATGGTATGGTGTCCGGTGTTCAGTGTTCAGTGTTCCTTCTAATATATAGGTTTGTACTATGAAATTCTTTGCTCAATAGTACCTTCTCTTTTTCCTCTGAAATTCAAATATTGTTTTGACAACTATATTGGTTGTGTCTGTTTATTATTTTGTCCAACTGATAGTAGGCAGAGGACAAATAAGTATGATAAACTAAAAACTGAATTTGTATAAGAAACTCCAAACATGCATAAATATTTGGGTATCAATGATATGTTATTTCCCAAAAATTGTTGCAACTGGGACCTCAAGAAAAGGACTTTGAAGCTTACAATGTCGTGTTTATGTCTAAGAATCCAAGTGCAGAAGTGCACTCCCCTAAAGAACTGAATGCCTGATAGTTTTGCTAATCTAGTTTCACACAAATATAATATAGGTTTCTGCGCTTTGGACTGTGTTATGTTTTACCTTTCTTGTGCATTCTTACATTAAGCCTGGATGTGGTTTTGATAAGCTGTTGGTTGCTTGCTTGAGCAGGATTGAAAAGAATGATTCAGTAGCTATGATGAGCGCTGCTGAGGAAGTCTTGGAAGCACAGAAAAAGGTGAGTGCATAGCTTGGTGTGGCACCTTTCCTTGACATCATAACTCTCATCTTCTACTTTTTGGTTATTCATGTCAAATTATTCTCAGTAATCATATGCAAGCTGTGATGAATCTTGTTTATCCCTACCCCTTTCAAGTATCATAACTTCATTGCAAATCATTTGTGACTCGACTTGCAGCAAAATCCTTCATTTGAGTTATCTGGAAAGTTTGCTATGGAAACCAATAGATTCAGAGGTGAGTCTTCATTTCTTGATTTTGAAACGATCTGTTTTCTTCTTACTCTCTTTCTTTTTCTTTTTTTCTTTTTTTTTGGTAAATGTTGGTGTGACAAAAGACTGCACTAATCTCAAAGGGTTTAAGTAGAAAACCAGCACCCAGCAATGTTTTATCTTTTGATTTAAATAATGGACCAAGTCATCTGTTCGGCTGTTCCTTAAGAGCAGATTTGTTTTTATCAAATATGGCAGGAGATAGCTATAAGAAGAATCTTCTTTCGAGTAGTAACTATGATGATGATGAAGACTATGATAATGAAAGAACACGAGGCATATGTAGGCTGAATCTAGCACCAAGAAAAAAAAAGCTTCTTGTGTTTGATCTCAATGGCTTACTAGTCTACAGAGTTTTTTGTTTCAACAAGAGTGGTATTCCAAGGGATCGTACTCCTGATGGGAAATGTGGAAACCATCTAGGTAGTAATGCAAACTATTATTTGTTCAATCTAACCATTTATGAAATTGTGGATCACAATTTATTTGGACATATATAATGAGTTTAGTTTGACAATAATCAATTTTTTGATTGTGTAGTTTTTAAAAGAGCTTTTGCTGAGGAGTTTATGCTATTCTGCCTTGAAAGATTTGAAGTTGGAATATGGACTTCTGCGCTTGAGTCAGCATTTCATTGAGATTATTTGATCAAGAAAAATATCAGTTACCTATGATATGTTTCTAATTTTTTTTTACTGATTGATTAACAGGAAAAATGTTGATGGTGTCTTGGATTGTGTGATGGAAAAGCTGAGAAGCAGACTTATATTTGTGTGGGTAAGTTGGAGCAGATTAACCCTTTGGTAAAGATAGGAATCCTTGAACTACTTGACTAGGAACAATTACTTACGTTCATTTGTTCAACAGGATCAGCATCAATGTACTGATTCTGGGTTCAAGTCCCTGGAAACGAAAATGAAGCCTCTGTTTTTCAAAGAACTGAAGAGAGTATGGGATCATTTTGAGGGAAAGTTTTCTGCATCTGATACTCTATTGATTGATGATCAGCCTTACAAGGCCCTTCTCAATCCTGTAATATAATCAAATACTCTGTTCTTTCTATGTTTGTTCTACTCTATTAGGAAAAGTTTATACATAAATCCAAGTTCTAGGCCCTCTAAAGACATCTAGCCAACTTTTGATATCGATTTATAGAAACAAAAAACTTTTCAAGTAGTACTTTTGCATCCTCTTGACAAACACTTGAGCCCCCTCGAGTTGTTATAATTCTAAGAATCTAAAAAGGCTGGCAATGTCCTTAAAGGGTCCAGGTTTGGGGTATATTTCACAAATTGTCCTATATTTCTGTTCTGATCTGTCTTATTATTGATGCCTCTGCAGCCTTACACAGGGATTTTCCTGGATCCCTACATTCCTGACAATGGTACTGACAATGCTTTAGGTAAGAAACAAAATGCATGCAACATGTAAAATTTCTGTAGTTGCTTTCCTTAATAGGTGCCCTTATTGAATGTGAATTAATAGATCCAAAGAAAGAGTTGGGGAAGTATTTGGCTGGCCTTGCATTTGCAGATGATGTTCAGCATTACGTGAAGGACAATCCCTTTGGCCAGCCTGCAATTTCATCTGAACATCCTGATTGGAATTTTTACTCTCATGTTCTCCGAAAACTTGGAAAGGATCTACTTTGTTAAAACTTGGCTTCAATGAACTGATGTGAACCGAATTCTTACCTTATGGTTGTACTTGCTTGCGGAGTTCAACTTCTGCTATTGTCTCATATAAACATCACACTTCATAGATTTTTAGTTGAACTCGTTAATGGGGTTGTTCTAGTTGTCTATGCAATTGATTATTTCCTTTTCTTCGTTTCCTGGCCGGTTATCATTTTAAAAAGGATAAAATTCATAAGCTTCTTTTCTAGACCTACAGACAACTATTGAAGAACGAAACCATAGAAGATACTTTATCAAAGACAGATTTAAGTTGTATATCTGTAATTTTCAATATGTAACCGATATAGGCGCTGTATACGTCTTTGTACACTGCCTAATGTAATGTAATGGCCTTAAAGCAGAATTATCTTTTTGATTTTTCTTATGGTACCTGACGTATTACAGTTTGGACAATGTGATACCTAGTCGAAAAAATGGACGGGATGGAGTACCAAGTGTCATGGATGACCATTTCCACATAAATGTATCGCTTTGAAAACATTTGAGGATTAAGTTTTCAGTTCACAAGTTACCTATGTATGTTCGAACACACAACATGTAATGAATTCCTGGAGAAGATGAATCAAAACCTGGAGGCTCCCTCATTGAAGATGTGTACAGATGAGGTGAATCTCAAAATGAGGAGCTATTTTCCATGTGCATTGAGAAACCAAGGCGTCATATTACCATATATTAATGAACCTTGGGATTAAACCATGCGTTGATTAACAGTGAACAAAGGACAACAAGGAGTTCAAAAGACACAACAATTAGTCCTCAGATGAACTCGCATATAAATCAGGTATATATATATATATATAACAGCCGCCTATGCATGTTCATCTAGCACAACAAGAGATGGCTGAAAAGAATAAAAGCAAAGTTGTGTGCTCAGATGATGATCACAGTGATGCTGAAGAGAGCAAAAAGACATTGGATGACTTAACTCTCCCTCTAGAGAAACTCAACCTTGGCCCAGAAAAGAAGAAGAAGAAGAAGCTTCTGGTTATTGGTCTTGGAGGCTTGCTTTGTCATAGAGTATACCGCACTGAAAAAATCTACATTCCAAATTATCGCCGTCCGGATGCAGCATATGGAAACTACAAGCGTATAAATTGCTTTTATAATATAAATTCTTTCCATTACATGTCTCATTTTGTAGTTTGTTCAATAAGAGCTCTTTTCTGTTTGATCTTGATAACAGTTTACAAGAGGCCTTACTGTGAAGAATTTATGAAGTTTTGTCTGGAAAGATTTGAAGTGGGAATATGATCTTCTGCAAGGGAGTAAGTACTGAGATTACCATCACCATCATTCTTTGTTGTACAATTCTGAGTTCTCTGTTTGAATTAACAATGTGTTTAACAGATGGTACTTGGACAATGCCTTGGATTGTGGGATGAAAGGATTGAGGAGGAAGTTGTTGTTTGCTTGGGTACATACACAATATCTCATGTCATGCACTTTAAATTTTGTAAAGCTTTGGTTCATTGTTTTGACATTGATGTAATATACAATTACAATGTTCTTGACACCTTTAGGATCAAGTGGAGTGTACTGATTCAGGGTTCAAAACCTTGGAGAACCAAAAGAAGCCCATCTTTCTGAAAGGGTTGAAGAAAATATGGGAAAACAAGGATTTCAAAGCCTCACTTCCATCTTCCATGGGGAAATACTCTTCATTGAACACCTTGTTAATTGATGATAAGGCTTACAAGGCTCTACTAAATCCTGTAATATTATACTTCATTCTCATGAAACCATTAAATTGTTGTTAAATTTCTTTTAAACATGTGTTTATTTATTTAATATTTGTTTATTGTTTCTCTTCAGGCTCACACAGCCATCTTTCCTCCTGAATTCAAGGTTGACCAAGTTGATGACAAGGCTTTAGGTAAGCATAACTAAACAAGGTTGTTTTGTATTTTTTAGAAAAGAGTCGTCTGGTTTCGTATGTGCTGAAAATTTACTTCAAATGTGTTATTAGGTCCTAATGGTGAGTTGAGGCTTTACTTGGAGGGACTTGCAGATGCCGATGATGTTACTTCTTATGTTAAAGATCATCCATTTGGACAGCCAGCAATAACAACTACTCACTCAGATTGGGATTTCTATTCAAAGATCCTTACTCATTTCCAGAAAGATTAAGCTATTGCAGAAGCTCATCAATTAATGTTATGGAGCTGGAGACATTAGAATAAGATTGTTATCACGGTATTTTCTAGTTTTAAAAAATTGGCTTTCCATTTGGCCAGCCTGCAATAACAACTAGTCTTTCTGAACGGAATTAGTATTCAGAGATTCTTGCTCTTTTTCAAAAGGTCTGTGCTCTAGCAAAATTCTGAAGTTGAAGTGAAAAATAAAATAAAATGGTAATTGCTATAAGGGATATCTTCTACTTTTCACGTCTATGATTAATTGAGCACTAATATTAATGCTTCAAATGATCAGAAATGGATTAAGAAGTTGTTTTAAGCATCAAGTTAACCTTTTCACACTTGCACACAGTTCATTTGGGTACTGGCCAATGCTAATTTGAGGCCTAAATAAGCAGCCCATATTCTCTTTGGACTCTGAATTAAGGCTTTTTAATAAGCCCCTCTATCATCTTGTAAGTTCTGGTTTCAATCAGCATGAATGAAATCTTCATTTTCTATCCAAATAAATATATGAGTCTTGAGAGTCTGGATCGGATGAGCATACAAAAAGTTGCATAGAATGATGAAATGGAAGCATCTTATTTATTGCTACAATGTGTCAATGGATTTCAATTCCATGTTTCAAAAAATAAAAATAAATTTGTGGAGAAATCAGAAATGTAGTTGTGGTAGTTTAGACTTTAGAGCAGTCGCCTCAACAATTAGAGGTTTGTGTTCCAATTCTCCTTCCTCCTAAATTTGTCTTGTACAAAAAATGAAAGAATTGCTCATAGTTCATGATAATAGTTTAGTAACATTATCGCTTCACGTTCTCTTCCTCCTTGACATCATCCCCAAAATCCACAGTTCGGATCTTGAAGCGCTCAAGCTTTGGTGATGATTCCCCAGTTCCTTGAAGACCGCGACTAGTAGTAGTAGTAGTAGTACCCCTTTCCACAATGACAGGACCTTCATTTTCTCTATGATCCATATATTTATCAAGTAATATGTGTTCTAGTTTTGCAGGAACTTTTTCAATAAGCTCTGACACGAACCCAAGCAATCCATCAAGACCTTCCCTATCTTCGTCTTCAGTTAGTTGTGCCCCATGGACAAAAGTTTCATCATAAACAACTTGTTGAGCATTGTATTGGTCTATGCTAACTGGTCTTGTGGGATGAGGAAAAGATGAAGGCAATGAAGACATCGTAGCCATGCCGTAGCTGCTTATCGGCCTTGTGGGTCTAGGAAGTTGATTCACCCCTGAATTTTGGCATGCACAGGTTTCTGAACTCATTCTATAAAATCTTCGCAAAGTCTGATCGCTAGCTCTTGCTATATGGTGCGTTTCTAGGAGATTATGGAGCAAAGAAATTTGTTTTGGAATTGAAAGTTCGCTTTGGTACATATATATGGAATCAGGGTTGAAGAAATCAAAACTGAAACATTGCAATTTGACATTTTCAAAGGCAGTCAACATAAGAAACTGGTTGACAATACGGGAGTCAAGTTTGAGAAGCAGTCAAATTCACCTTTGTGATCATACCGCGGCGGCAAGACCAAATCTCGGTTAGTTCTTGAATCTTGATTATGTCCGAAATATTCCTAATACTGCGTCTACTTGCGTGCTTATAGTTCTTAACGCAAATTATTAGTATTCCAAGTTGGTGTCTAACATGCCTAGGTGTAAGGTAATTCTAGATTCTGATCTTCTAGCAAGAAAACTTGACCAGAACTAGAAAACTCAGCATCTTATCCACTTGCTCCACTCAACAACTCCACAAAATGGAGTTGGTACAGAACATATAAAACTGGTAGTTGGGCCTAACCAACAAACAAGAAGACGTGATGGCTTATAAAACAGCAAACTGACGATGACTTAATTTGACAATTCTATGGGCTGGTATTTCACATTTCCAGCAGGGTCATTTGTGTTCAAACTACAGGGTGTGCTCATCCATTTACATTTTGATGATTACATGAATAACAAAGTTACCAGCCGCTACCAATTTTCGACATATATTGTGTGATGCTTTTTTGTAAGGAGTGTTATTCGATCTTGGCTACTCGAAGGGTCAAATTGTCTGCTTCTTTTCCAAAAATTTTGTAACTGGCGCTTGTATTCCTATCAGTCCGTTGTGATTTTCTTCAAAATTAACCTTTGGTCTGGTATTAATTCTAGATGTTCAGAGTTTGAATTCCCTCCTTTTCTTTCTTCTCAGTTCTTCTTTGCCCTGTTTTTCTTAGGTAACATAAAAGTGACACATTATTAGTGTTTAGCGTAGCACTTGACTCCTGAATTTAATCCCGTTCTCCTTCACCCCCTAGGCTAAACCCAAACTGCAAATGTTACATACTACATACTAATTGACACATGGTTTGCATGCCTAATAGTTGCCAGGAAAAGCAAGAAAAGAGAGACATGGCAAAGACAAAACAAAGGCCTAGCCTGAGAGTAAATAATGGTATATTCTATTGAGTGTCAAATGTCAAAGAACATAGAAGACTTCTCTATAAACTCTATTTATACAGCAAAAATATCTGTATCTCAAGAATAATAATAACTTAAAGCAGAGTATACGGTTTGCAGCACTGTGAGTATGAGCAAAATTAAAGCAGCAAAGGCCGAAACAAATGACCACGGTGTGTCAAAGTATCTGTACTTGAAGCTAGCCCATTGAACATGCCAACTATTCCGGTAATACTGATGAACATCATTGAACAATTTCGACAGATAACACCTATCATAATCAAAAGCCACATCCTTCCCCATATTGTTAATGAAACGAGCAATTTCCCCGTCGTTCCCATAGCAATTCTCCATTATGTTTCTGTCACACAAATACTCGACATCCTTGTAACTGTTCACGAGGCAATCGACGAATGTGGCATAAGTGGTGATGTGTTTCGAGCATGACTTGTGGCACTGCTCATAGGCCACGCAGTTCAACAAGAAAGCGCACATGAAATCGTCGATTGTGATGGATGGCATCTCGATTGCTCCACGCTTGAATTTGACCACCAAGAAGCTTTCGAATTCCTTAACATTGAGCTTGATACCAGCGCGACGAAGCTTAGACACACAATGTATTATGTGCGTTGGTGTACTGTTTCTTCTTTGTGGCTCTGCATAACCCGCTGGTATCACACTTGACCGCAACAAGTCAAGCAAATGCATACCTTCAGGCATTTAAGGGTTAGAAAATGCAGAACTATAGACAAAATAGCAGCAAGTAGTAATGTACTAAAACAAACTATCGACAAAAAAGAACTGACAATATATATAATGAGCATCAATTCAAAAGTAGAAATGTCATGGGATATTAGATCATCCAAATTTCATACCATACCCGTAAGACTATGGAGCTTTTCTATGACGGGGTCAGGCCTCATCAAATGGATGTTGAAGAATTGCAAAGCAAGCAAGGACAAGGATTTCACAGAGTCTTTACGATCTTCGGCCTTGTTTATCAGATCATACAAGTGCTCAAGAATAAAGTAGGGCATTTGGTTCTCAAGTCGAAGAAAATCCCTGACCATAAACGGTAGTATCCAAAACATATTAATGAGTGGATCATCACGCTCAAACCGAACCACACGCCCAACTTTTCGAAACAACTCGATTAAGAAGCAACCATCAACAACCATCATTTCTAGGAAATCATCAGTGCTGAGATGGATGGTCTCAGAGTAACACTCCCTGGCTCTAGCTTCCAATGGCTCTATGGACTTCAAGTAGTGCTGTAGAGTCAACCCTTTGGGCTCTGTTCTTGAAAGCAGCGAGCCCAGGTAGCGCCACTTGTGCTCCTCGATCATTCTGAGGCGGGGCTCGCCGCGGTGGTAGGGGCCGATGGAGACGATGTGGGGCTGGTAAGCCTTGCCGTTTATCTCGAGGAGGCTCTGCGGGACTCGGAAGATGCAGCAGGAGGCTTTGCCGGCCGCGTTGCTGAGGAGTCGTGGAGGGTCTGCTATCTTCTGGTACATGGAAGCTAAGCGATCACTGCTCATTTCCCAGGTGGGGTTGACATGGTCGTGTTCTTCTTGAATTGGATTGGTATCCATGACGAAACGAGATTGGGAGTCAACTCTAGTTTTCTGTGTTGCTACTTGCTAAAGCCGTGATGGAAAATTAAGGAAGATGTTAGAGGTAGGACACCAAGGGATTTGAGCGACAGCCAAGAGTCCAAGACAAGGGCGAGGAGAAATGATAATGTAAAAGTGTACGTTTTATTATCCTCTTATTTTTTGAAAAAGAAATTAAACGAATAATATGACTTTTCTAAGGCCTAAACCTTGGGAGGTACGCCGGAAAATTTTCCTATCCAAATTTTTCATTCTGTGAATCAAACGAGACTTGAAGCCGAAACTTAGGAGTTTACTAGTAATTGGCTTTCACGGTACAACCATTTTAGAGAAAGAATGAAGAATTAGTTGAGATCCCAAACTTTCATTTGTAGACCAAAACATTTGTTTTTCCATATGAATTTTGGCATTGTTTTTCCATATGAATTCTGGATACGAATTTATTATGCTTGGATTTAGAGTTATGATTTATTTTCGGGAATATGATTTAATTTTCGGAGATTAATTATGATTTATTTCAATTATGTTTCGGAAATGGATTTTGAGCCTTCGATAGTTTATCTCCGATATATGATTTTAATTGAAATCGTAATTCATTCTAAAAAATAAAAAAAAAATTGAAATCGTAATTTATGTGATTCTCGACTAATCATTTTCCTAGGTAATTTCCGGAATTTAGTAATATATTTTATTCGTCGATTTGGAGATTTTTGCCATATTATTGGACTTGAGGTTTTTGGAAGAATTGTTATATTTATTATTTCTTGCCTATTTGTTTATGTTTTCGATAATGTTTTGGCGTGCGGGGCCACGTCATTGGAATATATTTGTTTTCTCGTGAGATATTGGGGAAGCCTTATGGATTTACTGGATTTGAATGTTTTCTTCACCATACCGGGGTCGTTCTATTAGTTCTCCTCCTCACATACTTTGTGTGTGTGGGTGGCAGTTGAGGTGATTGGTTCTCCTCCTCACGTGAGTGGCACTCGAGGCTATTAGTTCTCTTCCTCACATACTCTGTGTGTGTGAGTGACAGTCGAGGTTATTAGTTCTCCTCCTCACACATAGAGATGTGTGAGTGGCAATAGAGGGTAGAGCCTAAGGGGCTCCTTTACCCGTATGGTAATATTTCTTCCCCATATCCTATTATTACTTGACTAGCGAGGTTAGTCTAATTTCTCTTAACCAGCGGGGCTGGTATGTTTTCACTAGATTTTGAGTTTAAAGAAATATGTTTTATAAACGTTGCATGCATCGAAGTTTTATAAATTTAAATAAGTGGGAACGTATTCAATTTTGCTTCATTTAAATTATCTTGATTATTTATTTTTGTCCATTCACACTAATGTGTTTTCAATACTTTTCCCCTGGGCCCTTCAGTTTCAAATGCCCAGTTTGTAGGTTAGGTTAGTTGAGGTTGGGCGTACATGGAGTTGAGACATAGTCAATAACACAACTTCCGCGTATCCATTTTATCCATGTTTTGCTTATTTACGTTTCATTCTAGAATTGCTCTGATAACCTGTGGGATGAATGTTATTAAGTTGAGATTTATACTTGTGAAATGGGAGATGTTGAGATTTGGGGAGCATGGTGGCTCTAGGAGAATAAGGATGGATGGTTTAGAAATATAAAATATCTTTCTACAGGTTTTGGGTAGTCCATTTTTAGGGGAAGTTCTGCCAAATTTTTGGTAGAATTTCTTCTAAGGTGGGTCCCACAAGGTCACTTCGGATTTCAAGGTGAAATCCAAGGAGGGTCCTGTCTAACCTCCTCAGCTGTAAGATCATTAACATGTCATTAAAAAAACTGTGGATGCAGAAAACAATGAACTAGCAGGTTATTCCAAAAAAAGGAACAAAAAATTGACTGGATATAGGCCTTGTGGCTTATGTACACACTCCAACTTATAATACATCCACAGACCCTAAAGACCAGATATGCCTATCTGGAGTCCAATAGCACATATATTATGTCGTCGTTATTGTCTTGCTAGTGCTATTTACCACAGACACAAACCAAGCTTTCAAAATTAGTATTGTTATTATTTCTCTGTACACCTAGAATCATGAGGATTTAGTTTATCAAAGAAATAGATGTGCACATCACTCACTGAGAGCATACACATATATTGCAGTTATGTGTAATGATGTTTTTTCATGATAGAGTTATCTTTCCAGTATGTCACTGCTATGTCAAAGCAAATAAAGTAGTCATTCGTGCACTTTTTACTAATTGGTGCTTGTTAGAATACATAGATTTTGTGGAGAGTTTTGATATTATTTTAGGATTTTCTCTTTATGCTTATTGTAATATGGGGTTTAGGTTTTAGTCCCCCCCCCCCCCCCCCCTCTTTTATTCTGTAATTTCATTAATCAAGGTTTGAGAACAGCCGCACCGCACCAACCCTTTTCAAAAAAAAAAAAAAAAATCTAAAGTAATGTTATGGGCCTCATTAAAGAAAAGGAAGAAACTGCTTTCATAGTCAGAGAGTAACCATGCATATCTTGCAAGTAATAAGTGACATAACCACAAAACCAACTCAATTTTGAAACCGAATAAATAAAAATATACAGAAAAATATTAAATAAACAAATTAATTAAAACATGCATCAATGAATTTCACTAAATTTCCTTTGAATTCCAATAAACTCAAGTGAAAGCCACCACCATTGTTCAGATACCCTCTCAAGTCTCAATTCCAAGCAAAGCAAACCCCAAATTTAAATAAATATGAATCAAATTCAAGAAAACAAACAGATACATAGTTCAAAACCCACACATGCAAATAAGAAAGCACCAAAATTGTCATGAAAGAAAGAAATTTTTATCTTTGTTTCACTAAATGAACATGTACCAGTCCAAAACTAGCCTCAGCCTTGCTATACATCTCCCAAAGTTGCTGGTACGTGATGGGAAACACACAGAATCTCTGGGTTTACTATACTAATAAAATGGGCTCTTCCTCCTCCTTGTCATCTCTCTCTCTGATTCATTTCTGAGAGAACCCATGTCCACTGGGTTTGTGGGTTTCAATGTTGTTGGGTAGAGACTACTACTAGAGAGAGATAGATAAACCCTACAAAGATCATTTTTGAACTGCTTCAACTGAAATGTCGGTTCTATGGGGTTCAACTAGAATCATAGAGTGATAGAGTAACGGCAAAGTGAAGAAAACGAAAGACTAGAAGCAGAAACAACTTACTGCTGGACCATGAATGCCAAATAAGCTAATTGATGCCTCGCTTATCTGTTGTGCTTTTGATGAAGAAGTTGCCAATTGCCAAACCAGATATCTTTAGTGGTTTTGATGAAGAAGATGCCTACCCATATATTAGCTATAAGCCTCTTATGGCATCTAGAAAAATACCAGAAACCCCTCGTCCTTTCACCTTGACGGCACAACAATTACAGTTACCGTTCAATTCACGATCAACAAAAAGTAATCAATTCCTGAGGATGTTAACTGACCACGTCAGTGGGGCCCCTTTGGTCTACAAATGTTTTGGTTCATTCCAGCCTACTCCCTCAAAACAAAGGCCTAATCTGGAAGTAAATAATGATATATTCTATAGAATGTAAATTGTGGATACATGTCAAAGAATATCAAATACTTCTCTATAAAATTTATTTATACAGCAACAATATATTTACCTCAAGAATGATAATAACTTAAAACAGTGTATAAGGTCTGCAGCAAGGTGAATATGAGCAAAATCAACGCAGCAAAAGCCGAAATAAACGACCATGGAGTGTCAAAGTAAGTGTACTTGAAGCTTGCCCATTGAACATGCCTACTATTGCTGTAATACTGATGAACATCATTGAACAATTTCGACAGATAACATCTTTCATCATCAAAAGCCACATCCTTACCCAAATTGTTAATAAAATGAGCAACCTCCTCATCGTTTCCGAAGCAATTCTCGATTATGTTTCTGTCAGCCAAATACTCGACATCCTTGTAAGTATTCACTAGGTAATCCAGCAACGTTGCGTAAGCGGTGATGTGTTTGGAGCATGACTTGTGGCATTGCTCATAGGCTACACAGTTCAACAAGAACGAGCTCATGAAATCGTCTATGATGATTGGGGGCATTTCGATAACTCCACGCTTGAACTTGATCGCCAAGAAGCTTTCGTATTCTTTAGGAGGATTGAGCTTGATTCCAGCGCGACGAAGCTTTGAAATACAATGTATAATGTGGGTTGGGGTACTATTCTTGTGTCCTGGTTCAACATGGTCGGCTGGTATCACACTTGACCGGAGTAAGTCAAGCAAATGCTTACCTAAAATCAACACACATTATACGAAAAAACATGAGTAAAATGTAGTAAAACAAAATATCAAAAAAAATATTGCATCTAAAATCAGTTAAAAACGGAAAGTTCATCACATATTATCGAAATTTCAAACCATGCCTGTAAGATTATGCAGCTTTGCAATGACTTCTTTCGGCCTGTCCATATGGTTGTTGAAGAAGTTTAAAGCAAGCAAGGACAAAGACTTCACAGAGTCTTGACGATCTTCCGACTTGGTTATCAGATCATACAAATGCTCAAGTATAAAGTAGGGGATTTGGTTCTCAAGACGAAGAAAATCTCTAACCATAAACGGAATTACCCAGAACATATTGATGAGTGGATCATCGCGCTCAAACCGAACCACACGGTCAAATTTTCGAAACAACTCGATTAAGAAGCAACCATCAACAACCATCATTTCGATGAACTCATCACTACTGAGGTGGATTGTTTCAGAGTAACACTCTCTGACTCTATCTTCCATTGGCTCTATGGACTTCAAGTAGTGCTGGAGAGTCAACCCTTTGGGCTCTGTTCTTGAAAGCAGAGAGCCCAGGTAACGCCACTTGTGCTCCTCGATCATTCTGAGGTGGGGCTGGCCGCTGTGGAAGGGACCGATGGAGACGATGTGGGGCTGGTACGACTTGCCGTTAATCTCGAGGAGACTCTGCGGGACTCGGAAGATGCAGCAGGAGTCTTTGCCGGCAGCATTGCTGAGGAGTCTCGGAGGGTCTGCGATCTTCTTGTACATGGAAGCTAGGCGATCATTGTTCATTTCGGAGATGGGGGTGACATGGTTGTGTTCTTCTTGAACTGGATTGGTATGCATGAAGAAACGAGATTGAAGTTTATGTTGCTTGAGTTGTGATGCAAGATGGAGGAAGGAGAGAATAGAGACTTTGATACTTAAAAGAGGTAGGAGACCGGGGGGTTTGAGCGACAGCAAGACAAGGACCAGGGAGAAATGATAATGTAATTAAAAGTATACCTTTTTTTATTATTATTTTTTATGTTTTGAAAAAGAAATTAAACGAATAATATGGCAACCTGAGGCCCTAAACCCTGAGGATAACTAGTAATGGGCTTTCATGGTGCAACCATGCGAGAGAGAGAATTAAAGATTAGTTGATAGCCCAAACTTTCATACTCAAACATACATGAAGAGGATAATCAAAATAATAGAAGTTATGTTAGATCATAATTTTTAAAGGTGTCGCTGAGCTGTGTCATGTTAGTAAGTTATAATTTCAACATTACAGTCATAGGTTTGATTATCACTGATATATGTAAAGGTGGGGTGGGCTAAGGGTATATGTACGGGTGGGGTGGGCTAAGGGTTTAAGGAAAAAAAAAATTTAAGAGCCATATCTGGCCATTCGTACACTTTTCTTTCCAAAAGCGATTACATCAAAGATTGCATCCAAAAATAAGCATGTTTGAATGTGTAACGCTGACGCAACCAAATTCCACTCATCATCAAGGGAAGTAGTTAAGATAATTCAAGTTATTTAATGTGAAAATTTCATAAATAAGCAAACCATAGTTAATGCATCTGATTGTTTTTTTTCCTAACATAATCAGGGTACAATTTTGAAATGCCTATCTGGCTATATCCCAATATATAAGTTACAAATTAGTGTTAGTTAATTACGGTTTATTCTAATTAGCAAATTCATTGATTTTTCATTCTTTATTTTTTTTGTGAGAGTGTAAAAGGACCCAAGAAAACTGTAACACTCTCACACAAAAAATATTTGTTTTCTTGTAGCGACATGGCTAAAACAAACTAATGCTCTAACAAATAGGGAACTTCTCTGTTTGGGCTTGTTGGTGATTGGGCTTGGGGCTCACCCTTTGTCTCAGGATGGTCTGCATTTGCTGTTTTTGTTTCACTTAATTTTTGTTTTTTAATAATTGGCAGTTTTATGCAAATAATTGGTTGTTACCATTTTCTGGTAGGGCTAGGTGGACTTTGACTTGATCTTCACACTTTGGGTGCCATGTCTACTCTATGTAGGTAGTGAGTTCCTTATTTCGTCAAATAATCGAAGTTTTTGAGTAGCAGAATGAAATATATTGTCACCGGATTTATTTCTCAGTTGCAACGTCATGGAAAAGTAGATATAATTGTCATATGTCTTCACGTGAGCAGTGTGTTTCCAATATGTTACCACAATTATAAAGCAAATGGAGTAGCCAATAGAATACTCTTTGTCAATCAGTGCTTGTTAGAATGCATAGGATTTACAGAGAACCCTATTATCATTTTGGATGTTCACTTAATTGTAATATCGAATCTAGGCACTATGTCCCTATTCGTGCAGTTTCATTAATGGTAAAGGCATGAGAGCAGCCTTACTAGCCTTCCTTCAAAAAAAAAAAAAAACATTGGGAGCAGACTCAAAGTAATTAAGTGTGTAGATATGTTATTAGACTTACTGCATAATTTCTTATTATACAATGCATTAGTACCCACATTTCTATAGCTAATAGAAGATAGAGTTGTAAGACAATTCCTTAGATTTTGTTTTCAAATTATCAACTCAATTTCTCTCTATTTTACACAATTTACTCATCTCTCTCTCTGAGAAACCCTAGGCCGGCCTCTCCGTTTGCAATTTGTTCTCGTCCGGCGGCACCCCAACGACCGGCCTCACTGCTATCTTGGGATTTGCTGCCAGAGGGGAGATCTACTGCCCAGAGACTTCGTCTAAGGGATTCTCTTCGGTTTGTCAGATGGTTTGGTTAGGATGGTGGCGACGGCGACTGTCATGCGGTATAGGTCGGTTTCTTCGATCCCCGCTGATGACTTCTTGGATCGATTACACCTTGGGTCTTGATCGATGGCGATGGGGATTGCGAGGCCTGGCTCGGGGATGGTGTTCCGTGGTATTGTAGGTTGCGGCTACGTGGCTTGGTGGTTTGGATCGCCGGGATGGTGTTGCTGTGTAGATCGTGGTGATGCGGCGACGTGTTTGGACAAAATGTGGCCGAACTGCGGTGCACGACGGGTCTGGGAGGAGCCAGTGGACTGGTCCAACCAACAGGATGGGCCTGGAGATCTCTTTGGTGACCTTATTGGGCTCAAGTTTGGGCTAGGGTTCTACCCTAGTCCATTATTATTTTGGGCTAAGTTTTATTTTCTAGTTTTGGTAGGCCTTTTCTGGGGCAGTCTAGTGGATTTTTTCCTATCTAGTTTAGTATTGGGTCTTGGTCTTGTCAACTTAAGTCTCAGTGTTTCTAGTTGTACACCAATTGAGGTCTCTAGGCGACTAGATTCACTATTTCAGAGTTAGATTGGGAGGGCCGGATCCTTCTATTTTATTTAGTTCTTCTAGCGCCTCTGGCGTAGTACCAAAAGGGGATCCCGATATGTCTATGATGTATTCAATGTCCAATGAGTGACCTAGTTCTATGTACCACTATGGGTACTAACACATTTTCTTGTCTGTCTAGATGACAGCAAAAGGGTATGTAAGGGTCATTCTGACTTTTGATCAATATATTGGCTACAGCCTTAAAAAAAAAAAAAAAATTTGAGTTGTAAAGAAATTAAACTATAACACCATCCTCAAAAAAAATAAAAATGAAACTATAACATCTTGTGCCCTAAAGCAAAAATTTTATTCTCCAACCAAATAGGCATGCATGTAGATATGGTGTAGAGCTCAAATCAAAATAAAGACAGCAAAATTAAAATTAATGATTAATTGCCTTTAATACATTTTTTGATGGAAGGATGCCAAGCCTTTATATAACCAAATGTAGGTAACAAAATAACATGACTTACCCAAGAGGATCATGTCAACATCAAGCCATGAGGCTATCCTAAAGCAACCTAGATAAAGTTACCATAACAATAAGCACCACAAACCAAATAATCTAGACAATTTAGGGCAAAGAGAGAAGATCACCCTAACATATTCTACAAACTTAGGACCTCCCTACGTAGAGGGGGCATCCCAAGGTTCCAAACTAACAGGACACATAACAATTGCCTTTCCATAACTACAAAGGGGCTTCTCTTGGATCCCATATACAAGCCCAAAAGTGAGTGGGCCTAACAGCCCTGCCTTTAATACAATTAGTGCATGACGAATCTTAAGAATTCGAATGTTTAAAGAGAATTTAATTTACGATAATGGAGACTTTTCAATACATTATTTTTTTAACTAACCGATAATAAAATTC
The DNA here is from genome assembly GCF_002994745.2 of Rosa chinensis. Taxonomy (NCBI): domain Eukaryota; kingdom Viridiplantae; phylum Streptophyta; class Magnoliopsida; order Rosales; family Rosaceae; genus Rosa; species Rosa chinensis. Next base: position 18,217,791 of record NC_037090.1, read on the forward strand.
TTAAAAGCAGCTAAAGTAAACATTACAAAAATGATTATATTCCAATAAGAACTATTCAGAACCTTTCTTCTTCTTCTTCTTCTTTTTATTTTTATTTTTTTGCAATTAAGAACCAAGGAAACTATAAAAAAGTCAACAATAAAAAATCAAGGGAAAAATGCACAGTCAGGGTCTGAAGACTCCGAGGACTGTCAAAATAATACCTGAACTTTTAAATGTATCAATGTGATATCTAGACTTATATTTTCTTATTAACGTAGTACCTATGTCAACCTTCCGTCACGGCTCCGTCAGTTCGATCAAGTGCGACTCATGTGAGGCCAAAAATGAGGGCAAAATGACTGGTGTGCCCTCAAATTGTTTTTTGTGTCTTAGCCATGATTTAATAAAATAAAATAATTAATTTAAACGAATTTCATAAATAAGAAAGAAATATAAAGGAAGAATTAAATAAATTTCTTCTTCTCTCTCGTTCATAGTTGACCTTAGCAGGCAGAAGTGATCTGCATATGGAGAGAATTAAACAAGTGAATTAAACCCTCCTCAGATTCAGAGAAATTAGGGGGGTTTTCTTTCTTGCTTCGAGTTCTTGTTCCTTCCCAAGAAGAAAGAAAGAAAGAAGACGATGGTGATCAACGTGGGCATGATAGTCATCATGTAAACTATAACCAGAGAAAAAGCAATTGAGATCGACGGTGAGGAGAGAGAGGGCGAGGACCACGGTGAGGAGGGTGACGTAGTTGACACAGAAATAGGTGAAGTTCTTGCGTATCCGGGAGTAGGCGTCGGTGAGGGAGTCGGGTCGGGCCAGGGAGCTCCGGTCCTGGATCTCGTACCAGGGGCGGCGCTGGGAGAAGCCAGAGTGGATCGACGAGGTGATGCATGAGATTAACGCGCGGAAGGCGGGCGTGGTGATCGGGGGCTGCGAATGGGATGCTGCGGCGGACGACGTCGTTTGGGGTTTGGTGATGGGGAGTGTCGCTGGGGCGGACATTGCTGTGGGTGGCGCGTGAGATGTGGCGGGTGTTTTGGAGGCTATGTTTGTTATTCACAGAAGGCAAAGATCTGGGTGTGTGAGATTTATGGAGCGAATTTAGTTATGAGGAATTGGGGATAGTGATATACAGAGACTATAAACTATAACCAGAGAAAAAGCAAAGCCCAAGAAGCTTGGAAGAAAAGGCTATTCTCACTCAAAACGCAGAAGCTTGGAAGAAATTGCAAGCCCACCAAGTGTGTGCTACAATGTTAAAGAGAGCATTGAAAGCCTCAAGAACGTTGAAGCAATAGAGCTTTCTCCAAGACGCACATGGAAACGCTTCTCCTTTGAAGAAATTTCAGATACCACTAATGATTTGAGCTTGGGTTTGTCTGTTTCAATATGAACTTGCAAAGGTTTTCTCTTTCTGGGTTTTTGTTGGGTGATTGAAATTCATATTTTGTGTTGAGGCAGAGGCCATTATTGGAGGTGTACCAGCGGCGGTGGGAGGAGAACAGAGCAGGCTTGGAATCTTTCATTTCTCTTTCAGAATGGGTTTGTCGAGTCCAAGAAGATGACCAATGTTCATTGAACATGAATGGGTTCAAGAACATGAATAATTGCTGAGAATTTTTTTTTTTTTTGCGTTTTTGATGGTTTTAAGAAGATAAACATCAAGAATTGAAGTTTTAATTGTAAAAAAAAAAAAATTTGAAGTTTTAATCAAGTTTTGGGGCTGATGTGAGTAAAAAGTCAATTTTGCCCTCATTTTCGGTCTCACGTGCATCGCACGTGACTCGAACTAACGGAGCCGTGACCGAAAGTTGACGTAAGTACTACGTTGATAAGAAAATATAAGTTCAGGTATCATATTGATACGTTTGAAAGTTCAGGTATTATTTTGACAGTCTTCGAAGTCTTCAAACCCTGACTGTGCATTTTTCCCAAAAATCAAATTCAAAAGATACATTCTAGGGCTCGGCTCGGGTCGGGCCAGGCCCGAAAATTAGTGAGACCTAGACCGAACTTGAAACTGTCGGTTCGGGTTTTTTGTAAAATGAAAACTGACTGAAACCGAGCCCATTGGGGCACGTTCGATTTTCGGGCTTTTCGGGCCCAAAATGTCAGGTTCATCATTCAGCTATTCTGTTTTGCCAGTTTTGGAACCTAGAAGACTGGAATGCATATCAAATTATAATGCTGTGAAATAAACTCATTGACATAACTATAATCAATTTGCAATAATCAAGTTTAGTCACAGTTTACAGTTTACGACACAAACTCAAGAGTCCATAATACATTGTCCAACAGAAAACATAAACATAATCAGATTACGAATGGTACAACTGCAACAGAAACATAAACACAATTTACAGTTTTGCACAAATAGTCAAACTGTCCAACTAAGAAATAACTGAAGCTGCACAGCTCTAGGCCTTTAGGCTTTAGTTGCTCGGCCTGCTACCTTGCTCCATAAGTCCAGACCTCCATGACAACTCGAAAAGTGCACAAATCTGCAAGTCTGCAACTCTGTGCATTCACATTTCAAACTTGATCAGTTTACAAATACAAAGTTAAAAAGTAAAGCAATAACATGTATAATGATCTAAAATATGCAGGTTCCCATACAAACTTGAAACTAGGAGTGCATTCCAAATCAACAATGCAGGTTCCCAATTTCACATACAAGATTACATTACAAACATCAACACAATACCAAATCACATAGATACCAGAAAAGATCAACATGATGCAACTATGCATTTTGCAACATTATGCACAATTTCACATACAAACATCAACACAATACCAAATCACAAAGATACACAATTAACAACAATTACAACATAGATACCAAATCACAAAGATACCGACATAGCAACACAACATTAAAGCAGTAACCAATAATCCAATATCTTTAAAGCAACAAGTCAATAACCAATAAAATGCATAAATTAATATCATTAAGACCAAATGCAGAAATGCATAACATTAACTAAATAAATGCATATTGCTAACTAAATGTAGAAAAGCACAGTTTTAAACAAAAACTGGGGCAGATTCAAGAACATTAACTAACTAAAGGCAGATTGCTAACCAAATGCATAAATGCACAGTTTTAAAGAATAACTGGGGCAGTACCTTATTTTGCTGCTTTACTTTTGCCTGCATTAACTACCCTTGAATTCTTTGAAGCTTTAGATGATTTAGACGTAGATGGCTTTTCAGGCTGATCAATTGTACTAGCACCTTCCTCCCTTGCATGTTCTGGAAAGCAACAAAAGTGCAAAGTTTAAACAAAAACTGTCTAGATTTTGGTACACATTACTACATTGTATTATAAACTTGAAATAAATTAACAAGGCAGCCATTCCAAAAAATAAAAATCATACCATTCTCCACACTTTCATAAAATTCAATGTCCTCGATAGTAGGAATATATTGAATGTTGTTGATGCTTTTGGATCTGATCCAATTTTTGTAGCATATCAATGTTTCCACTGTTTTGAGAGTTAGAGAACTCCTAAAGGGATCGATGACCCTTCTGCCTGTGCTAAAGCAAGACTCACTTGCCACTGTGCTCACTTGTATTGCCAAAACATCCTTGGCAAAGGCAGCAAGATTAGGATACTTGGCACCATTCAACTTCCACCACTCCAATATATCCCATTTATGAGGAATTGCAGGCTTCTCAATCAGGTCTAATAAGTATCTATCCACTTCATGTGCAATAACAGCTTCGTCGGAGTCTTCCAATTCTTTCTCCCAATCTTGTTCCATGTCGGCTATTTTTCCAGTAGGCTCAACTGTCCTTTTGGAGCTGGATTTGCTGCCTTGGCTAATTGAGCTCTCTCCGCTTCTAGCTTTTCCATTTCCAGCCTTTGAAGACATCATTGAGGAGCTGTACATATCACAAAGGGCCACTAGAAGCTCTTTAACCTCGGCAGTCTTCTTCTTAATGTCATCGGACTTCATTTTTAGCCACTTATTGCAGATACTTTCAAAGTTTCTGATCTTGAACCTTGGGTTTAACACCAAGGCAATGAATAAAAGCTTATTGCAGTGTTCCAAGCTTCCAAAATACTTATCAAACTTCCCTCTCATCTTCATAGCCATATCGAACAAGATCATTTCAGTCTCCGAACCAGTGAAATCATACTGTTTATTGAACAATTCATCGATCTCCGATTTGATGGACACTATCATGAAAATATTTCCATGATGTTGGGTGATTTGAGGCACTAATCCTCATTGTCACATCATAGAAGACCTTTAAAAACCTTACAAAAATTTCTGCCTTTTCTCAGTCCTCTTTAATCGGTGGCCCCACACTTTTTATCTTCTGTTTCTTCCTTAAATCAGACCCTCCAACTTGCAGCTCATCAACTTTATCATCGAGGTCTTCATCCTCATCAAAGTACCGCGTGTACTTGCTGTCCTCCTCATCGGCCATTCTATCGAAGGCTTTTCGCATCTATAATGCAGTGTCTAGCATTAGAAAGGTAGAGTTACACCTTGTTGGCACATCAAAGATGCATACTTTCTTCGACTCAACCTTCTCATTCTCTGCACACTATTTAAAAACATCGAGCCTTTGTCCACTGCTCCGAACATAGCGTATCGCATTCCTAATTGAAGCAATTGATTTCTCCATCATTTTTATGCCTGATCTGACAATGAGGTTCAGAATATGTGCAAGGCACCTAACATGCAGGTACTTGCCTCCAAGAATAGGCTATTTCTTCCAGCCTAACATCTTAGTTCTAACGTACTCAATTGCAACCTTATTTGCACTTGCATTGTCAACGGAAATTGTCAACACTCTCTCAACTTCCCAATCAAGCAAGCATGCCTCCAACAACTTTCCTATGCTATTGCCCTGATGATTAGGAATCACCCTAAAATGGGCAATGTCCAACCAGCATCAATAAAATGGGAAGTCACCACCATGTAGTTGATATTTTGCACTGATGTATCGGTGGTTAAGCAAAGGCAATGATTCCTTAACTCTTTCTTCAGCTCTAATCTGGCTGCTTTATACATGGACAGAAACAATTTCACAATAACCCTCATAGAAGGCACATCCCACCTAGGTACAGCCACACTACAAAAGTGTCTAAACCCCGGCCTTTCGATGAAACTAAAAGGCAGTTCATCCATTACTATCATCTTGCAGGCTGCTTCCCTCTTGAACTGAGGCTTCTCAATATTCTTGAAGTGCAACCACACCCAAGATCTTCCAGCAGGTTTTTCTTCTTTTGATTCTTCATTTTCATCATCTCTAGCATTGCTCGGTCCAGCAGCTGCAGTTTCACCATGTTTTCTCTTCACAACAGCCTTCCTCTTCGAGCTTTTGAATGTTTTGGGAATCGTCTGAACCCTTGAAGCATCAGTTGGTGTTGGAAGAGCAATGGCTTTTGAATTGGAATTGGAATCACAACTTTGGGATGAATTGGAATCGGAACTGTGGGATGAATTCTGAGGAGAAGCCATGAAATTTGGGATGAACTGTAGGATCAGATTTTGAATGCAATTTGGCTACCTCTGAGGCTCTGACTGAAATGCAATTTGGCTACCTCTAACAACTTTAAATTCAATTAAGAATGGCCTGCACAAATAGTAAACAATTAGGATTGATAAGCATGCTACTGCCAATTTAATAATTCAAAACCAATTCAAAAACAATTAGATGAAAATCAGAAAATATTTTGTTGTTGACCAACTCACCCTGCTGAGACTATAGGACGGGGAAGTATAACATGAATGGGCAATTCACAATTGGGCATCTCATCTCTATTTGCTATCTGAAGCAAAACAAGTAAGTTGAGTTATATATGTTGAAAAGAGGATGCCTGTACATTTTAGCCATGGCCCATACATTACATGATATCAATTTCATTCACAGATCAAGAGGATTGAAAGTTGAAACCCCTAGAATCTAGATTACTCACTGAAATGAGTTGCAAGGAGCGAAGTGTAGACTGCAGACCATCAAGGCTCAGGGAGGATCGACGGCGATGGTGAACCTTCGCCTCCAATGGCGGAGAAGCTGAGGAGGATTTCGATTTTCAGAGACAGAGACTGGACCAGGAGCCGGTAATGGACGGAGAGAGAGAGAGAGAGAGAGAGAGAGATAGACAACTCAGAGAGGGGTGAGGGAGGGACTGAGAGGGAGATTTCAGTTGCAAATCTAGGATTTCAGATTTTGATAATTTGGGGCTGAGATGGTCGATACCATCGAGAGAGGGACTGAGGGAGTGAGGGAGGCTGAGGTCGATTTAGACGACTGGAGGAGTGTTTTAGCCTTTTAGGGTTGTTTGTTGTTTATTTTTTATTTTTTAATATTTAACATATTATTATAACACCCAATTATGGATTGACAGGTGGCATATGCTAAAGATACGGGTAGGTTTGGGCTTTCGGGCCCTAAAAATATGAACACCGAGACTGAACCGAAAAAATGCATTTGGGTGGGGCTTCAAACCGAATCGAACATTTCTATACTAAAACCGAACCGAATCGGCTTTTTCCGTCGGTTCGGGTCGGGTCCTCGGTCTTTCAGGTTCAGACGCCCAACCCTAATACATTCAAATTCATAACAAAAAATTAATCCTTTAATCCTCTTGAAAACATGAGTAAAATAAAATAAAAACAAACAAAAAAAATTAATTCATGATGAAACTTCAAACTTCAATATCAACTAACGAAGAAAAGAATTTTATTTTTTTGTTAAATTAGACAGAAATCAAACTCCTGATCTAACCTAATCCTAATTTGATTCTCAACTCTCCGTCCCTCAACCCCAGAGCTAACTAATAAACAAGAAAGTTGAATTGAAAAAAATGTAGTTGAAACTAATGTTTCTAATCGTTTATTTCCGTTTATGAATTTTTTTTCCTCAGTGAGGTATAGAGAAAGACTAATATGATCTCAAAACACAACCCAAAGTTTACAAATTTTTTCTCATTTTCCATCATTTCTCACATGAATTTACTTATTTTTCATGATTTTCTCCTTTCGTTTTGTTGGTGTTCTATTGGAACCTCCAAATTTGCTCACTTGACCTCTATGCTTTTTACACCTCCTATCAAATTTTCAAATACTAAATTTACTCATTAAACCTCACTAAAGTTCCTCAAATAACCTCACTCATATAATTAATTTACAAACAAACTAAGATCTCTATAATAAAAAAACTTAGTCATTTCAATGATTTAATTACTCTATAAATCTTAATTACATTTCCATTTTTTAATCAGACAACATAAATCTCTTATCCAATAAAAAAAAAATCAAACACAAGGTATTGAGTTTGAAAAATTAATAAAAATAAAATAACATGAACTATTATGTGATTTTTTTATTTACTTTTTCTTTTTTGGCTGTTAAAAAAAAATTAATCATTTTTTCTTAATGTTTCTCTATTTTCTGTACCCCGTGATTAATTATTTAAATATTTTTTATTTATTTTTATTTGCTAGCTCTTTTTTCTTCTTCTTTTTACAAATATAATGGATAGATTTAGATTTAGGGCATAATACAATTTATTTTGTTCTCTCTAACCAATATGCGTTCAATATACTTATCATACATTTTTATCTTAATCATAGTTTTATTTCTTAATATATATATATATATATATATATATATATATATATATATATATGAATGCTTTAATGAGTATGTAGTGAAATTGGAAAATTAAAATAAATAGGGAAAATAATAAAGAATGCAATCTAATATTATTGAATTAGAAAGTTTAGAGAAAATAAATATAATCATTTTTTTTTTGTATAATTATTGTCCTTAATAGTCATTTTATAGTATGTTATATATGTAATTTAATAATTCATAATAGAGTGAGGTCAAGTGAGCAGATTTGGAGGTCCCAATAGAAACTCTCTTTTTCTTTTCCTTTTTACTTTTCTTCATGAGGACCCGGGCTTCGTTTGGTTCATGAAATAGATTTCTTTGGAAAGTGGTTCCTTTGTATTTCTATTGGGAAAGGAAATTAAGATTCCTACTAGTATATTTGGTAACAGTAAGGAATAGAATCAATGACTTACAATATAATGGAAAAAATGGTATTTATTTGTTTATAGGATTATTTTAGCAATACAAATATTGTAATAAATGTTAAAAAAAAGTGTAATTAATGTTGAAAAATGAGAAAGGAAAATGGTTCCTTAGGAGAATGGAATGATTCATTTTTCTCCCTATTTTCCCTTGCAAGAAGAACCATTTTGCTAACCTTGCACTTACCAAACATGGGAAAGTAAACACTTTCCTTTTTCCGATCTTAAGATCCGTGAAACAAACAAAGCCTTATAGTGATCACTACAACAAAATCTGGCTTTAATGACCACCACATTGGTCACTAAAAATAGCCAATTTGGTCACTAAATATGATTAGTGACCAAATATTATTGGTCACTGAGTGGTCACTATAGACCCGTCACTAATTCTATTTAGTGACCAAAATATGGTTTTTTTTTTTTTTTTTTTTGAGGAGAAACGGAAATTACAAAACAAAGCCCTTGGACAGCCAAGGTTTACAGTATCTAGTAGTAAGCCGCAGCCGGAACAGAACCAAACCAAACTTTGGGCCATGAGAGGCCATGACCCGATGAGGCAATAGCATCCGCCACAAAGTTGGCCTCCCGAAAAACATGCTTGAAAGAAATGGTCTCGAACTTCGCAGCTAGATTGAGAATGTCTTGGATGAGGGCCTTAAGTTTCCAAGGAGGGGTACAAGCTTTTTTTATGCAGTTGATAATGAGAAGAGAATCACCCTCAACTTGAATTCTTGAGACGTTATGCAAAAGCGCCTGCATTAAACCATCTTTAAGCGCACATCCTTCAGCGATAGGAACTGTAGTAGCACCAAGACGTCGAGCTCCCGCTAAGAGAGGGCTACCAATAGAATCTCTGATGATGTACCCCGCAGCTGCATGGTTGCGATTCTTGACCGAACCATCAAAGTTGAGTTTAAAATAACCAGCTGGAGGAGAATTCCAATGAATAGAAGTCGTGGAGGTAGGGACTTTCTTGACAGTAGACTGATTGTTGCTTCTGAAGTTAGAGCCAATAGAAGTTGCAGCAAGAGAGATGTTGTTTGGGGAAGCAAGAGTGTTGTTGAAGATGAGGTTGTTCCTTGCCCCCCAAATTTGCCAACAAATTAATAAGCAGTCTTCAATTGTTGTAGGAGAATCGTTGGTAAAGAGGGAAATGATCCAATCAGAGAGACCAGAGAAGTTTGCTGGGGCAGGAAGATTTGGGACGGACTGTTAGCAAAGGAACAGGAGTGGAACAAATGGTTGCAATCTTCCAAACCTGTTCCACAAAAGGCACAAGTAGAAACAATAGACTGATTATAACGAGCAATGAAAGCCCTAGTTTTCAATCTCCCCCGCAAAAACAGCCAAGCAAAGATTTTAACTTTTGGGGGAAGATTAAGTTTCCACAATTTATTGAAGAAAGTTGATTGGCTATGAGAAATAGGACTACACTGGAGCCAAGTAGCAGATTTAATGGAAAAGGCACCATCTGCTGCAGGACCCCAAACAAATTCATCTTGTAAATCAGAAACAGGAATGGGAATGCTAATTATATGATCAATAATCTTTTGATCCAGGACACGAGCTAATTTATCCAAGTTCCAGCTTCCATAAGTGATGTAATCACTTACGGATTCATTCAAATCCACAATAGCCTTGGCATTATCATCCAAAATAAAGTAAATAGGGAAATCGAAAGCCCAATTAAAGGTCCAGAATTTGACATCCTTACCAAAACCAATTATCCATCGCATTCCCTGAAGGGAAAGATCACGAGAATCAAGAATACCTTTCCAGGCCATCGAATGATTAGCCTGCTTCTTCAGATAAAAAAAAGAGTGTTTTCTTAAATATTTGTTCCTAACCAAATGAGCCCACCAAATTTCTTTGTCAGTTAATAATTTCCAACCGAGCTTAGCAAGAGCAGCATTATTGAAAAAAGCAGAAGGTCTAACACCAAGACCACCCTGGTTCTTGGGTAAGCAAACCTGGTTCCAAGCAACCGAGGGGGATTTCGAATCATTACCCCAGAAAAAATTCCTCATTTCTTTGTCAATGGACCTAGTGACCTTGGGGGGACACCTGAAACAGGACATAATATGGTTAGGAATACCAGATAAATTTGATTTGATAAAAGTTAATTTCCCTGCTCTAGACAAAGTGCTGCTTTTCCAGCCACTAAGTTTCTTTGAAATTCTAATGAGGAGCTCTTTAGCATTCATGGGATCCTTCCAGAAAACAATGTTCTGAATCCCCAAATATTTTCCAATGGAACATCTATGACTTTTCCCAAGTATAGCAGAGATATTTACTTTAACATTGGAAGGAACTTTAGAGGAGAAAAAAATGGACGACTTATCGAGATTAATTTTCTCGCCAGAAGCAGAAGCAAACTTTTGGAGAATAGCTGAGATATTCCTTGCCGCAGTAGGAGTGGTCCTACCAAAAATCAAACAATCATCAGCAAACATGAGGTTTGAAACTCTAAACCCTTTGGGGGAGGAAAGTAAACCAATATGAGATTTAGAACGACCAGTAGCCAAATTCAAATGTCTAATCAACGGTTCCATGCATAAAATAAAAATGTAAGGGGATAGAGGGTCCCCTTGTCGAATTCCCCTTGAGGGGGAGAAATTTCCCTCCTGCTTACCATTAATAATCAAAGAAAAAGAAACTGACGAGATGCATTCCATGATTAAATTAATCCAAGCAAAATTAAAACCAAACCGAGAAAGAACCCTTCTTATATAAGTCCAATCTAGAAAATCGTAGGCTTTTTCGAGATCCAACTTTATAGCCATGGCACCTTTCCTAGATTTAGACTTATTGAAACCAGAAAAAAGCTCATGGGCTATGAGGATATTATCTATAATCGATCTGCCAGGAGCAAAGGCACCCTGATTTTGAGAAATACATTTTTTCAAAAGGGGTTTTAGCCTAGAAACCAAGATTTTTGAGATGACTTTGTAAACAACATTGCAGAGGCTAATAGGACGAAAGTGCGAAACAAGTTCAATAGAATCTAGTTTTGGAATCAAAGCAATGTTAGTGTGGTTTAGATACTTTAGAGAAGAAGTATTGGAAAAGAAATTGAAAACTAGCTTCGAGAGACTTCCCTTAACAAAATCCCAATGTTTCTGATAGAATAAGGCATTTAAGCCATCCGGTCCAGGTGCTTTCAGACCTCCAATGGATTGAACAGCAGCGTGGATCTCTTCAACTGTAATTGGCCGTGAGAGCAGCCTGTTGTCATGGTCAGAAATTGTAGGTTCTAAAACAGAGATAAATTCTATTAAAACAGAATTCTCAGGATTTGCACGACTTCTAAACCTGTTGATAAAATCCTGCAGAAAACAAGTTTTGATGTCAGATTGATCATTTAACCAAATGCCAAGCTCATTTCTAATCTTGCAGATTCTGTTCTTTTTCTTTCTAACCGTAGCTTGGGTCTGAAAATAACGAGTGTTCCTATCCCCAAGAGCCAACCAGTTGACTTTTGCCCGTTGGGCCCAAAAAAGTTCTTCATTCCTTTGAATCTCAAGGATATTTTCTGAAATTTTCATAACTTTATCATGAAGAAAAGCAGACTGGGGAAACATCATAAGTTGGTTTTGGTAAAACATAAGATCTTTTTGTGAGGCATTGAGTTTGTTGAAAAAATTGCCAAAAACTTCCTTCTTCCAAACTGAAAGATGATAGGCAAAAGCACCAGTAATGGCCAAAAAAAATTTCTGGGGATTAGGATCAAGGTTTTGGGACCAGAAGTTTTTAACGATATGGGAAAAATCAGGATGGTTCATCTAAATGGCGTCCAATTTGAAATTTGACTTGTGGACTCTTCTGGTGGGGAGAGTAGTTAAAATAACGAGGTTGTGATCAGACCCAACTATAGGGAGATTTTCAAGAGAAGAATTAGGAAATAAATGCAACCAGCAAGCATTGGCAACAACTCGGTCAAGCCTTTTAAATATCACAGTGTGATCTTTGTGCTTATTAGTCCAAGTAAACGGAATTCCATCTGCAGGAAGAGAAGTCATATGAATATCATTCAAGAAATTAATGAAATTATGCATGTAATTGTTGAAAAGGGAACACCCACCAACTTTTTCAGCAGGGGAAACAATATTATTAAAATCACCAATTAAATTCCCAGGAGAGTCATCATCAGGTTTCAGATTCTTAATTTCATTCCAGAAATTTGCCTGCAAGGGCTTATGGGGATAAGCATAAAGAAAAGTGGTGAACCAAGTGATATTAAGAGCAGAGTCAGTAATTTGGCAATGTAAATATCTAGGATGAGCATGTAAAACATTAAGTTGAACAGTAGAAGCATTCCAAAATAAAAGAAGACCTCCAGATTGGCCAATTGAAGGAACAAATTCAAAATCCGAAAAAAAAAAAACACGAAAGGAAAGAAACGATTTTATTTGCTTGATTAATATCAGGAATCCTAGTATCTAGGATAAACAAAACGTCTAACCTCAAGCCAACAACAAGGTGTTGAACTTGGGTTAGAAACCCAGGCTAGGAACTACCCTGGCTATTCCAGCTTAGCAATCTCATTAACAACATTATCAGTTGGGGCCATAAAACCTAGACTCTGGTTATCACTAGTCTGCATCATTTCCACCATCTGCCTACTTCTTTTCTTAGGACTAGAATACATAAAATTACTAGGGCCCAAAACATCAACAGCCGGACTCTTAGACAAGTCCTTCACAGCTAGCAGCGCATCCATATCTCCAATTTTTGGCGCTTCCTCAGCATCTAAATACTGATCCACCTCCTGAGATGAATCAGAGAGCACAATAACCTCCTTCTTCTTTGACGGGCCTGCAGGGCTAGCCTCACTCCCGACAGCAGCCTCCTTAAAAGACCAACCAGGGGTAACAAGAGAGTTGTTTTTGAGGTTGTATTTTGTTGAGCTGTTGGGGAGAGATCCAAACTTGGAAAAGCAAGCATCCTTTGCTTTTCCCTTCCTGGACACAATCTTCCAAGATCCTCCATCATGGTTTTCAGAAGGGAGATCAGAGGATAGGGGGAATTGATTAGCCACTAAAGGTTGTGGGAAGATGATAGAGACATCATCAGAAAGGAATGGCTTAATAAAATCATAATCAGCCATCTCGGGAGGATAAACATCATGTTCTTGTCCAATACGCTCCACCATGAAAAAGTTGTCATTGACAGCCCTGAGCGAGCAAGAGTGAAGCCTAGTACGGTGCTGGCCACACCTGAAGCACACTTGAAAGATCACCTCATAGGAGACAAGAACAATAGAAGGGGGTTCATTCCCATTATTGACTTGGACCGTACGCTTAAGAGGGTAGCGCAGGTCGAGTTCAATGAGAATTCTTGCGAACATGGTCTTCTTACCATTAATGGTGTTGTCATCCGCCAGAATAAATCAACCAAGATGCTTTACCAAGGACTTAAGAGAGGTAGAGTTCCATTAGGGCCTTGGTAAGTTTGGAAGACGCGCCCAGACAATGAGCTTATCAATACGATTCACAGTTGGATCGAAACTTGGGGTCCATCTTTGAAGTCGAAAGAGACGGCTACGGATAAACCAAGGCCTCCTTCCCAGAACAAACTCAATATCCTCATCCATAGAGAACTCAAAACTAAACCAGTTATTGACTAACCAATTCATGGTAACTGAGCCCTGAAGTGCTATCCAGAGCTCAGAGCACTTTTCAAGGACGATATCAGCAGACAGTTGCTTCCCAAAAATTTTGCCAACAAGGCAAAATTTGGAAAAGTGGGAGAAAAAACCTTCAGGAGGGGGAGGCATATCTGCCTGGGCAGCAAATCGATCAACATCAAAAGAGGCATCCCCAAAGTTAACTTGGATAGGATCAGTACCAGTGTTTCGTGTGAAAGGAGGGTAAGTTCTAGTTAGTGGTAGTCTCCTAGGGCTAGAAACATGAGCTTGAGAGTTGGGACTGTAAGCCATAGTGAAGGTTGTCGAGACAAAGGATGAAAGATGATGAATCGGATGGGGAAGGTTCTGAATTAATCTAGTATTTATACTTACAGAAATACTTGGGGCATACCGCATACATAAAGCCAGGAAGAGGATAAGAACGCAAGTTAACTCTAGGGTTCTTGGTACCCCAAATATAGCCTTGAAAACTAAGATTATGAACTAAGTAATCTAGTAAAAGAGAAACTATTCCAAACACACGCAAATGATAAAATCTACAGAGAATGAAAAGATTTGAGCATGCAACAAAACAACCAATACCAGTGAAAGTAGGATTAATAGACGCGCCAATAGAAAATTCAAGAAAAGAATTCGAAAGGTTTAAGAGATCTCCCTGTGAATTATTTATCTTGAAATCTGGGTAGAATTGAACCCACAGGAGAGAGTGGATCGCAGGATTTTGATCGTGGAGATGAAGCAAAGAAATCGAACGGTTGTGCAACAACCAAGAAGAGATCTTCGTCTTGGGAAAGAACACCTTCTGTCCAAAAGGGGCTTTAGGGGCATAATGATTGACATCGCCGAAAACTGCAGGTCCCAGCTTCCTACCATCACAAAGAATCGGAGACTGGAATTCAAAAGGTAGGAGAGAGCTATTGGGTTCGGGTTTATCAAAGCTTGGCCAATTTGATCTCCAAGTAGTAACCCAAGCAACCCAGAGGATAACGAAAGAGCAAGAAAAGAGAAATTGCAGAAACCCTAATCCCCAAATTGGGAAGGCGCGTGGGGAGCGTACCATTCTTTTTGGTCTATATTCTTTTGACCAAAATATGGTTGTTGGTCACTAATGTGAAAAGATTTAGTGACCATGATTATTTGGTCACTCATCACAAAAAAATTAGTGACCACAGAGTTCCTCACTGAAAGTAACAGGTTTGGTCACTAAAGCACATGATATGGTCACTAAAATCCGAATAACATGCTTATATTAGTGACCAAACTGTAGGCCACTAAAGTTCTAATCACTAGAAAAAAAAATATCTCATAAACTTTTTAATTTTGGTCTCTACAATAGTCATCAAATAATAACTAGTTGAAAATAAAACTCCAATATTAATAATAAAACTTCTATATAATTGAAATTGTATCAAAGTAAATACATTGTATTGCTAAAAACAATCCATATTATCACTTGCTGATCATGATCACAAGTACAAGTCCCTTGAAAACTAATTTAAAAGCCTAAAACAATTTCAATACTTCCATGACAACAAAATCCATGAGAAAGATGGACAAGCTTTTGCAATTCTTCACATGTAACAGTTGTAATTGATGTGCATTGAGATATCTACCTCTGAACTGACAACCCTCTTCACCATTCTGCATTATAAGAACATTATAAGAACACATATTGACCAACAGAATATACTGTAAATGAAAAGGCATTAGGCTAAGTTTGACAAAATAGAAACTATTGAAGACATCAGTGATACCAACATACACAATAAATCATTAATTACAATGGAAAACTGGAAAACAGCAAATAATGTAATGTTCTTTCTTCAGTTGCTTTTTAATTTGATAAGTGAAGCTGTACTTCCACTATACAATTAAGAGTTGAGCAATACATAGAAGTCATGCCAATTAAATGCAAGAGAATGAAAAAGGTCTGCCCAACTCCTAAAGATTTTTGCTATCAAATATAAAATGAAGATATTCATTGAAAAGAATGGTAAGGACAGGTCACCTCCATTGACGTATGTTCAGGTCCTCAATTGACTTTAGTTTAGGTTCTTAAGAGATCTTGATACTGAAAATTTAATATGAATACCAGATCAAATTTCATGACATAACTACAAGTGACTATTAGTTTTCTAGCAAGCTAGACTACCTTCTGGATAAACCTCACACTTCACCCAAGCTAGGAAAAGGACAAAAAAAAAGTCCATTGATAACACAACAGTACCCAAGAGTTTAAAAGAAAAGCAGGATCTCACACTTTAGCTATACCATTAATAAGAGATTCCCGAATAAAGACCAAAGCATCTCAGTTATTATTATTTTTTTTTTCATTTTCATTTGAGCATTGTAACCTTCTTACTTATGTGATCCTGCATGATTCAACAAGTTTACATACAAAAGTAACAAGCAACTTATCCTCATCATGCTAGTTGCTACAACCTGCAAACTAATCTTAATGAATTTATTCTCAGTTTCATTTCAATAGTTTTAGACCACCATAAGAACCAGCTGAAACCAAATACGTACCAAGTAAACCCCAACTTGAGATACTTGAGTATGTTATAGCTCTTAACAGAATTCCAACTTATTAGCAACGCTAAATTTGAAGTTCAAGAATAAAGTTCAAGAGCTTTATGATCTTAATTAAAGTTGACAACTATGACTAAGGCAAATGTGAGTGAACTAATGATGATTCCATAAGATAGGGTGTGTATTATATGGCATTGAGGACGGAAATTACCACAAGTTTTTTCTCCTCAATATGGTCAGGGAGTCATTTCCAACAGTCTGAAACTGTTAGATCTGAAATATCAACTTCTTGATCCAGATAGCACAATTCTTCTTTTAAAAAGCTGCATACCAAATTAGCATAAAATGAAACAACTGCAGAAGTAAAAAATTGAAAACTGCATATCTAGATAAAGGCGAAAACACACAAAGAGAGATTACAAAGCAAAATGGAGGAAATTACTTTTATGGAAACAATATCTCTACTTAACAGCTGCATTGTACATGGTGAACATTACCTAGAAAAGTCCACCATCACTATTTTTGTTTCCTACTATACAGTTGAAGCCTCATCCTAGAGAAGGATTCTAACTCGCCAAAAATGGTCAGTAATGTAAATGACTAAGATCTATGCCTTATTCTGAGCAATGGTATTACCTGTCTTTCATAAATTCGAAATCAGACTAATTTTTCCAGTTACTAAACTCAAAAGATCATTTTCAAGGCAGATTAACTGATTGACTGGTCGGACAATATGCACCAATTGTGTGTAGATTCAGAAAGGATCCCACTTGTCAATTCATTCATCAGAAGCATCACTCAAAGGAGAAGATTCTTTAGAGCAGTTAGACTTGGATGCATTTTGAAATTCTTCCTTGAGTAACTTCCAGATTTTACTTCTCAACCTTGAAGCCTCTACAGGTTGGAACCACTGCCTGACAATCTGAAATTTCAAAGTAGATCAATCAGGTATAATCGAGAATGATACTTGCGGAGGAAACTAAATAATGGAAAGTACCAATTATTAAATTATACGCCAAAAAGAGTTTAACTTCCCACTACATCTATGTGTACACTCACCTCCCACTTGTGCCTGCATAAACATAGGTCATGCATCTTGGTTGCAAGCATGAAAATTTCAACAAACGGAGAAATAAATAGCATACAAACATAATATGGAACATCTCGAAGAAATAACATTCTTTCTTCTAGCCTCTTCATGGTCCATGATGCCAGCAGAAGTGGTGAGCATGATATATCTAAACTGCAAGATCAAACAAAAAGCAGTAAGCTCAACTGAAAGTGGCAGGATCAAATTTGTAAGGTGAACTTAATAAGGTAAGAGTGCGAAAAGGGTATAAATGTACAACACTATTTGATTCATAACAAGGCAACTAATTATACCACTAGTGCCCAGTGAAGGATGAGCACGAATGATCACAATTCAAGGCCACACTATATATACTCACCTAGAGTTCTGCTAATCTTTTAAAATTTCAAAAAATTGTTCAAAACAACAACTATAGATTAAATATGTATACTTAACGGAGCGTCGAAATCATATCATATTTCTAAACTTGAAAGACCACTGCAATTCTTTTTTCCGAGAAGAAAGCTAACTGCTAATGCTTGACTAACCTGTCTTGAAGGAAGCAACTTGGCAGTCCAACCTTCAATCTCCTTAACACCAACATCAAAACGAGGACTAATGACCCCACACTTGTTAAGCCTTCCATTCAGTTCGACCACAATTTTACCAGACCTGTGGTCGTCAACATACTCGAACCCTCCAATGTATCCTAAAGAAGAAAACCATAAACATAAATATCCATACATTCATAAAAACGGACTAACAAAAACAGAAGTAATGAATTATGTTTAAGTAATGGATACTTACCATGCTTTTGCATGACAATAAGAAACTTGATGATCACTTTGGATGACGGCCTGATCATCACCTGACGCTTACCACGTTTCTCTGCATTGTACATGCTCTTGAGAGCATCATTCAGCACGCTAACTCTCACCATTGTCGCTGCTGCATAAGAAAACAAAAATATCCAGGACTTCAGTTCACAAATCAGGAATGAAAAAAATCAAACAAACAGAAACACACATAAAACCTCTGCTCTCATTCTCTCAATATGCTCCTACTCAATAGCACCCAAAACCATAAAAGCACATGCCAAGTTCCTAACTTCATCCATATTCACATAACAACCCACCAGTCCAACTATCTTTTTATAGCAACCACCAACACCCATGTTAGTTTTCCCCATTTCTATCTACCAAACACATAAAAGATCAAAATGACTACCGAAGCTCTGTTCACCATTATAACAAGGCCGCACCGAATTCTAGCTAGTTCAAAAGTTTAAATCTTTTTTAACCCAGTTCCAAAACAATTTCATCCTACAATAATAAACCAAATATTTACATTTCACCGTAATGCCCTGGAATTCCACCAAGGACTTCAAGAACAAGCACAATACAAACACAGACCCTAAAAACCAAATATCCACACCAATATAATAAAAGCAATTACCCAATAGATCTACATGCTAAAGATCAAATCTTTGGTTCATATTTTCCATAAATTTTCGAAGAAACCAAACAGAGAATCCAGCTACGCCTAAAAAAAAAAATCACTAATTGAAATCACAAGGCGCATACATGAAACGATAAGAGCTTAAAATGGATACAGATCGAAACAATTTCAGTTATTGATGAAGAAAATGAATACTGACCTTAAAGTTGATTGATTAAAAGCCCCTTACCCAAACCCTAAAACGAAAATAAGTTTGGCCATGTGGAAGGGGAAGGAACAAATTCAATCATTAATTTGGATAGGAATGAACAAATTCAATCCAATACTTCAACTCTACCTTCACGAATGACTGACGAAGATGAGTCGCAAGAACAAGAAGCCATCTGGAAGAGGAAGATAGACTAGATGGTGCATTCAGTTTTTGAAGGAGAACAAAAGACGTGACCAGATTTTATAAAAATAAATAATGAAAGAAATCAATTTCCCACTTCAAGCTTTGAGAAACCGCGCCCAATTATCCCGCTCACTGAATAAATAAAAAAATTATAAAAAAAAAGGATAATTCCCGCTCACAGAATTGGTCACTAAATTGAGAAAATGAATGAACGTTTAGTGTCCTAAAACAAATTGGACACTAATAGATAAATAATTGGTCAGTAAAAGATCGGAGCTTCTTCCACCCACCCAGGGTGCTTAACAGCGCATGTATACACGCTCTGTTAGGATTTGTGTTTCCGTTATCGTTTGGACGTTTGGTGAGGAACACCAAAAACTGTCGACCTCAGTAAAATCATATTTACATGAATCAAATGGTCTGCACGTGCTATACAACTGAAAAAATGGGAGAAATCCCAAATCCAATGTATCTGGTCTCATACACAGGAGGAGAGATCCGCAAGTGGTGTCAAATTAGAGATCTGATGTCAATGTTTCAATCGTCGGCGAAAGATTATATCCGAGTCCATGCTGAGTTCCCGTCGCCGGAAATCTGAAGAGGACGATTGAAGCCCAAATGACTTGAAACCAAATTGGGGCATAGCAGACGTCTTCGTCATCGACTAAGCACCAATCTGAATGTCGGTGTAGTACCTTCGAGAATCCCAAGAAGCCCTCCGCAGCCCGCGTTGTTACTACTGTATAGGATGCGATCTTGGTGGTGATTTCTCCGGGCTTCGATGTCAGCGACGGGAAAATCCATACAAGTTGAATGTTAGGTTGGTTGATATCTAGTATAATATCGAATATTGTGATTGAATTCTCAAATTGGATTATCCACACTTCCTCCTTCGATTTCCATACTCCCAACACACCGCTGCTGCGTCGTCGTTCTCCGATCATTACATCTTCTGCTACGTCTCGATCCTCCACCGCCACGAACTCTTTTTTCGAGATCCAATTCGAATACCGGAATCAAAAGCCAAACAACAATAATCCAATTCGAATACCCGAATCAAGGTCATTCTAGCGTCACTTTTCTCTAAGATCAATGTTCAATAGATCGATCATCTTCTGCATTCTTTAGCATCCATGGGGTTGAGGCTTGAGGCACAGAAGAGAACTGGTAGTTGGGTACCCATTTAGCGGGTGGGAAAGACTGGGTATGGGTTAGTGTGGGTAATGCCAGATTGCCAACCTTATTGAAGATTGAAGATCTGGGATAGATACCCAGAACATGAAGATGAAATTTGCGTCAAAAAAAAGATTTAAAAAAAAAAAATCTTCTTTTTTAATCATAAACTTAAAAAAAAAAAAAAACGAAAAACTAAAAATAAGTTATATGCGTGTGGGTACCCCTCGGACGTACGTATTTTTATTTTTTATAAACTGTTTTGTGATAGTTTATTGTAATTAACTATACATAGAGAATGCAAATTTGTCTGCCATTATTCTAAATAAATCACAATGACATAAAATTAAAATGGCAAAAAAAAGGTTGAAAAAAAATTGTGAAATTAAGTTCTCTAAGATGACAGTGAACAACTGTATGAATTATTTTTTTAAATTTATTTTCAAACTTCTGAAATTCATAATAAAGAGATTTGACGCTTGAAAAATTTCACGAAATTTAGTCGCAACGCATATTTAATTATCGAATTCTCAAATTGGACATTCACATTTAATAAATTTCCAACAAATATGTCACAAGCTCACTTTTCTATATTTTTTTAATCAATTTTTATAATTTTAAGTTTCATAAATTCATAATAAATATTTTATGTGTTTCCAAAAATTCCAATGAGCTCATCACACAATTTATTTTCAAACTTTTAAATTTGAGATTTCTCCTCAATAAAAATTTTGAAAAATTTAAGATGACACTATTAGGTTTGGAACCGATGTTAGTTTTGTAACTATTATGTTGATTAATGCTATATCCACCAACAACCATGCCATTCATTTCACATGACGTATGTAACTACTCGGTGGATACATCTAAAGAGTCGAAAACAAACTTTATCAACTGATTTGGTTATTAGAAAATAATATCAATACGCCTAGTAGTGTTGTATATATAAGTTGTTCATTACATATAGGAATATGACTTTCAAAAGCGATTGCATGGTGAAAACTTAATTTGGAGAAGCCGACCATTGGATGAGTGGATTACATTTTTTTGATTCCCAATTTTGATTATATGGATTGCACAAAATCCTTATATGCATACTAATGTGATCTAACTTGTTTAGTAGTTATATCGAGAAGTAAACCTTCTATGATCAACAAGGTGGACTGGTGGAGTAAATAGAAATGATCAAAATCGACCGTTGGATGTTACCATGATAAGAAGAAATGGTTATGGTCAAAATTTCAACCATTTTCTTCATTGTTTGGGTCTCGATCTACTAGGTCAACTGTAAACCCTAAATACTACATAAAATTAATATGCTCATAACCAGTCATTTGCAGTTTCTTTTTTCGATCTGTCAGCTCTCACACTCTCGTGGGTATCAGATATATCAACCAATGTAAAACTTTTGGGGAAGTTTATCTCTTCGTGGTATAGCTCCCCTTAGGGATGTATAAATGTATAAAGAGTTGATTGCTTTGTTTGATATCGAAATGACGGTGGATCGGGTTAAATTCTTTTCTCAGTACTTTTTGATACGCTATAAATAGATAGGTAATGTCACAATTATCGATTCCTAGTTTTAATTTTTTGAATTGCACAAAATCATTATATGACTTCTAATGTGGTCTAACTTGTTTATTATGTGTATAAAAATATAAACCTTTCACAAGCAACAAGGTGGAGGAAATAGAATTTATAAAAATCGACCGTCAGATTTTATCATGATAAGAAGAAATGGATACGGTCAAAATTTCAACTATTTTCGTAATCGTTTGGGTCTCGATCTAGTAGGTCAACTTTAAACCCGAAATACCACATAAAACTAATATGCTTATAACCGGTCATCCGCAATTTTTTTTTTTCAATCTACCAGCTCTCACACTCTCGTGGGCATGAAATATATCAACCAATATAAAACTTTCGAGAGATTTATCTTCTCGTGGTATACTTCCCCTTAGGGAAGTGTAAGTGTGTAAAGAGTTGACTGCTTTGTTTGATGTCAAAATGACAGTGGATCGGGTTACTTTTTTTACATAGTACCTATTGATATGCTATAAATAGATGGGTAATGTCACATTTATCGATTTTCTAGTTTAGATTTTTTGGATCGCACAAAATCCTTATATATGCCTACTAATGTGGTCCAACATGTTTATTATGTGTATAAAAATATGAACCTTTCACAAGCAACAAGGTGGAGGAAATTAAATTTATTAAAATCGACCGTCGGATTTTATCATGATAAGAAGAAATGGGTATCGTCAAAATTTCAGCTATTTTTGTTATCGTTTGGATCTCGATTTACTAGGTCTACCCTAAACCATAAATACCACAAAAAACTAATATGCCCATAACCGGTCATTCACAATTTTTTTTTTGTTATCTATCAGCTCTCACACTCTTCTGGGTATGAGCTATATCAATCAATGTAAAAATTTTGGAAAGTTTATCTCCTTGTGGTATTGTTTCCCTTAGGGAAGTATAAGTGTTTAAAGGGTTGATGGTTTTGTTTGATGCCGAAATAAAGGCGGATCGGGTTAATTTTGTACACAGGACCTACTAATACATTATAAATAGATGGATAATGTCAAATTTATTAATTTCATTTTTTAGAATGAAATTGAAAATCGATAAATTTAACAAAAAATTTATTACTACTAGGAAAAATTTAAGGTGGAATACATGAGTAAGGTAATATCAAATATTACTACTAATGTAATGTCAAATAATGGGTACATATCACTACTCGAAAAAAAATTAAGGAATTAAAGAGGAATTATTAGAAATTGAGTATATGGTCTCGGTGATTGTTTAGAGATCTCGGAAATATTTTCTACATTTTTCTTGATGTAAAATCTCCATTTTATAGGTTCGATAATAAAAGACGCGACGTGACGAATCCGTGAGAATTTTCTGAAATTTTTTTGGAACTTGAGCTATTTATTACAATTTTCTAAAATTATATAAAAATATTTAAAGAAAAGAAAATTAACACGGTGCAATCTGAGCCGTCTATAAACTCATCGCTTGAACTGAGCCGTTGACCAACATATAATTATTGGCTGTATATTCCCAATTCAGATCGAAGAGCCGAGAAGCATCGAGTCTGTCGACCCGTTTTCTTGACCCGCGAAGCAACAACTGTATCTCCCAGGTTAGGCCATGTTGCGGCGGGGAACCAGTCCCTTCCGACCTGCCTCTTGATCGCCGATGTCTCTATGGTCTTTAGTTTGTCCATCGATCGAGTTTGGAGGGAGAATCGAAGGCTGAAAGCTTCGGCAACTCCGGCGGTTCTTCGATTCAGTTTTCCGGCGACTCAGTCACCATTGGCGGTGTTCTTTTGTTCTGGTAACGGCCACGTTTTCCTCTTTTTTCCTTACATTTCATAGATACAGCTAACGAAATGAAGTAGTAAAGCCCATCAGCTAATTATTTCACTCTAAACTTTTATTTCCTCTCGCTTTGTCTCTGTTCCCCCTCTCTGCAGCTCTTCTCATTCTCAGACCCAAACTCGACGACAAAAGATAATCAATTCCACCTTGGGATTATGAATGAAAAAGGAGGTTGAAAAACTATAACTTCCAGGTCAATCTCATCTAATTAGGTGCAGACAAATTCGAAACAGTTGAATCTAATGATTGAAAGTTTGAAACGTTAAATTGCTTGGCTGCACAAGAAATTTTTGGTTAGGTTGCGGCAATGGTGATTATATGTTGACTTCCCTATCAATTAACACGATCGAAATTTAGTTCCTAAACCCATATATTCTAAATCAAACACGATTTGTTTCTTGTTTGGCTGCTTCTTGATTCCGGCGATGAGGCAGTGTAGTCGACGCCCTCGACGATGAAGGCCTTGCGGCCGGCGTAGCGACTGTGGAGGAGGATCACCGCATTGGTTGGCCTCAGACACTTCACCATGCAGGCAGCCTCTCTCCTGGGTCCTTTCGAAGCTCTCGCTGCTCGCTGCTCGCGCTTGGATTCACCCAAAACTTTGTGACCTCTTCGTAAACAAGGAAGAAGAAACAGAGACACGATTTAATCGTGTGTGTTTCATTTACCCATTCATTGATTTTTTACCGCATTGAAGAGTTTTTTGGCCAACAGTTCGAACCATGATCATATCTCCGTCTATTAACTAACGACTGATCCAATGGACTACATTGGCTAGTCGCGTAAGGAGGCCAGATCTCTTGACAGCACATGGGGTGACCACCCACCTGGGTGGGTGGAAGAATTTTCGGTAAAAGATAACCAATAAGCGGGAGACTGACCATATTTCGCGTCCATCTCTTTAGTGACCTGTTGTCCTCGTTGGTCATTAATTCTATACCATTAGTGACCTAATGTCATGTGGTCACTATCAATTTGGTCACTAAAACCCGATATTGTTGTAGGTGAGAATCCTTCTACTTAATTATTGAATAAGTAGTTCTACACTTCTACCATCAAGTCTCGTGGAATATGATTGACACCCCTACTTACCAGAAATCTCATATAAGTTCGTTAATGCCTCATCATTGTCCACCTCCAACCACACATAAATAATATAACATTAGCAGTAGTACAAGAAAACATAAGGACGACTTTCTATATACTTCACATACATTACGTACATCTTAATTTCAGTTAATTACTCAAGAAATGTAAGCACTTAATTTTTGTGTTCCGTGGATTAACAATCACCTCAATGTATTTGGCTCCTCTAAAGTTTGTAAATTTTGTCAAATCTCGATCCTCCAAGTAATCTAATAATTTAGAAAGCTACCACTTCACTAAAATTGAGTATTTTAGAAAGTTTAACCAATTTGAGATTTATAGTGAGACTAACTTGCCGTTAACCTCATCCAAAAGAAAAATTACTTTCCTATATATAGTTCACGAACTATGAGATGAGATGTTTTCCCAAATCCATTGATGAAACTGTGTCAGTCTTTGGTTAAGAGGCTCCATCTCTATATGCAACACAACAGTTGGCCCTAGGATATGATGCACCGCTTAATTAACTTTTTCATTGGAATAAAACATAACAGTATGGTCCTCAATCGCCACTTGAGTCTTTGTGTATACTATGTAGGCATTCATGAGCGTTAATTGATAAAGGTCTAACCCCAAGATCCCTTGGATACTTTTATCACAGGTGAGCGACTTGGTCAAGAACACTAAGTTGTGCTTCCCATTAGGGCACTATTCAAAAATGCTAAACCAACAACCTCTTTAAATTTGAATCAATTCTGGATATGGTCGATCAGTTTTGACTTGCTGGTGAATGAAAGAGAATGTTAAGAATGGAAGATGATAATTCTAAATTAGTTTGATAACAATTTAGTGATAACTCTGGACTTTATACATGTATAATTGATATTGTGAAGGAGTTTTCTTTTCAATTAAAACACCAATACTGATTGTATCATACATCACATTCAGATGCTGACATTTTTTTTTCTTCCCACAGTTCACGAACTGATATGAGAAAAGATTTTTTTTTTTTTTTTTTCTTGATGAGGTTAACAGCAAGTTATTTTCGTTTTCGTTAATTTATTTTCTTTTGTTAGGAGGCTAGCGGAGCCAAATTGGCTAAAATTCTTAAAATACTAATTTTAATGAAGTGGCGGCTTTCCAAATCATTAGATTACTCGGAGCATCAAGATTTAATTGATGAACTTTACAAAATTTTAGAGAGTTTTCACTTTAAAGGAGCCGGATCCCTCAATATATACCTCATATCAATGAATGAATAATGATTCGTCTTTGTACCACTCTTCATACACAACGTATTTAACAAAAACACTCTTAGATAGTTTTGGTCATATTTGGTTGAGAAATGGATGGAACTTAAAACAAATACTAACAATCCAGTTGATGTACACCAATATTTTCTTTTTCAGGAAAACTGAACTTTATTAAAATAGTCAACAAGCTCAAGCTCAGCATCTTACAAACCCTATGAAAGATCGATCTGCCCCACAAGAGCAACAAAAAACACATTTGTGTCACCTACAAAAACTGATTGGGACCAAAAACTAGAAACCAAAAAACTAGAACAGTAAAAGATATAAGATAGCCGAACCAAGATCGTAAGCCTCGATGATCTCCGCAGAATTTCCCCTTCCTGCCGTCGATCTTACTGCCATCAAACATCAACTGGGTACGTGGCTCCCCTGCCGTTAACTTCCATCGGATTTCCTGGTGTCAGATCCGCTTCTTCGTCCCAGCACTGGTAGATGATGGAATCCCTAAAGTAAGGAGATCAGGACTAGCTAGCTAGGTCCACCTACATAGTCGGGGACTCATTGAGGCGAAGAAATAAAACCAAAGACTGCATGCATGCAGTAATCCAAGGAAATCAAACAGCTTTTGAAGGAGAGTGCGTGGATCAGAAAAGAAAAATGGAAAAAAGGGGGAGGAAGGAAGATGGTAACTGTGTGAAGCTCAAGGGGTTCCGATGAAGAGTTCCGGATATGGGTTGGAGGAGGAAGAAATTAAGCAGGAAAGAAAATATATCAAACAAAAAGGCCAATGGCTCGAGATCCGATTCTAGAACCTACTAAGCAAGGAAAGACTGTTCAAGAAGACTCTTAAGTTTTTATTTTGAAAGTGAAGGGAGTGACTCCCTCACTCGATTCTGGACTTAAATCTAGAAAGAAGTACCATCATTGCGTATATTAATTACAGAACCAAAGTATGTTGTAGACATTACTAACTCCAGAAAATTCTAAATGGACAATCGAACTAGAAGTTTCGGTATATGCATGTTGCATACATTGGTGGCAACAACAATACGTAAACCATTCCCTTGATCAACAATCCAAGTCAGGAAGTTAAGAAAGTTAATCACTCCACAGAGAAAACTCTACGGCATTCTCCAGATCATAATCATCCCAGTTAAAACCTTTCTTCAGGGCTGGGGGAGTTAGAATCAAACCCTCAGCCATACTGTCAAGTATCTCTGGCATGTTAAACAACTCCTCCTCATCCACATACCCTTTACTCGACCCTACTTCTACCTTCTCCAAGTTCACCATACTCGTCAACTCCGGCAATGACATACTCGAAGTCCAAGAAGGAGACGCCTTAGCTTCATCCGGAAAGTTCAACTGAGCAGATTCACCTTTCAGAGCCAGAGCTGCTACATCATAAGCCCTAGCAGCCATTTCAGGACAAGTGAAGGTACCGAGCCAAACACGAGACTTCTTGAGACCCGGTTGCCTCATTTCGCAAACCCACTTGCCGTTCCTCTGCCTGACGCCTTTGTACACCGGGTGGCGAGTCTCCTTGAACTTCTTCCTCCCAGCTTTCCTCTTCTTGATCACTCCACTCTGAATGTGGGTTAGGGTTTGCCCCAGATTCATTAACAACGAAGCTGGAGAAGATGGTGCTGCTGGTTCCTCTCTATAAGCCATTAGTGAAGAAGCAGAAGCATCGCAGAGCATGGGGATTTATGAGCATGGAAAAGGTACAGAACAAAAACACATGCGTCCGTTTAACACGTTGGTAGAGGGTTTAACACGTGGAAGAGGTGGGAAAACCAGAATACAAAACCCACGCGGAGAAAACTAAGCATATATAATGGCAGTTTTTCTAATTATTTAGATATTTTTGGGAGGAGAAATTTTTAGGTGGAGATTTCCAAATCAAGTGGTTTTAGGACTATCCAATTAGAAGAAAAAAAAAAAATTCTTTTTCGAAACTGCTCCTGCTCTCTAAATATACAATATCCAAAACACCTCCCTGCTGAGCAGTGATTCGTGATGCGGATGACTCACGCAAGTCTTTTTCTTTTTTGGGGACCTTTGAGACTCTTTGTTGGCAAAGTCATAGATGGTAGCCACGCCTTTTACATCACAGTCACAATAATTAATAATATTTAGGTGAATTTTTACACTGTTTCATAATGCAATATGAAACAGTGTCGGGACCAATGGCAGTGGGATGGTACAAATTATGGGACCAAATAAGAAAGCAAATTATGCGGGTCCTTAGTGTAATAAGTGTATGGCCCCAATCGTAGACTCCACAGGTCATGTGCGTAAACTGTCTTTTTTTTTAATGACACGTGTTTATCCACTATTGGCATCAACACGCAATTTTTTTTTTTTTTTTTTTATGACAGGCAATTTGTTTCTCACAGGCAAATTCTGAGTTATGAGTTTCCATCTCTCGTCAAAAACTTTGAAAATATCAGAGGTCTAGAGCTGCACCGAACCCCAAGTCGTCGGTTTCAGAAACTTTTTGGAAAGGGAATGAAATTGACACATTTTCGGTTTCAGACAACAAGCATGCGCATAACAAAATAAAGAAAGGCATGGTTTGCAAAAAAAAAAAAAAGGGGGTCCAATTTCACTCATCTTTGAAACAGTTTTTAAGTAATATAAGAGCATCTTTAGCACACTCTCTATTTTTGTACCTTACAACATCTCCAACAGTGATAATTATCTTGATAGCTAAAAGTAGCTAAAATTGGAATATAGCTAGTTGAATATTGAGTTATGCTCCAGCAAATACCTAAATCTCAAGTTAAATTTAACTTTTAGTTAAATTCTCTCTCCTCTCTAGCTAAATATAGCTAGGTCTTTTAGCTAAAGCTAAATTTAGCTTTTGTTTAGCTAGTCTGCTGGAGATCAAACTTAGTCTAAAACTAGTTAAATTTCAATTTTTTTTTTAAATAAGTATTCTGTTGGAGATGCTCTTAGCTATTTTAGAAAACATGTTTAGCTTTTTATCTATTTTAGCAGCTACACCAGACTCCTAAGTGGCTCTCTATTATAACTTTTAGCTATCTCGCTCCTAAATATAGAGAGCGAGATGAACCTCTCTATAATTTAAAACATTCTTTTTTAGTTATTTTATATAATTTATAAACACATTTAAACTATTTAATCTTTATTTAAAAAATAATATAAATTCAAAACTAGCTAAAATACAGAGCACTGATTCAAACGTAATTCTAAAGCAATGCTAGCTATTTTTTAGTCAAATTTTAGCTAAAGTAGCTAAAAAGTCATTTTAGCTAACCACTTTAGAATTACTTCTGCATCAATGCTCTTTATTTTAGCTAGTTTTGAATTTATATTATTTTTTAAATGAATATTAAATAGTTTAAATGTATTTATAAATAACATAAAATAACTTAAAATGAATATTTTAAATTATAGAGAGCCTCATTTCACTCTCTATATTTATGAGCAAGATAACTAAAAGTTATAATAGAGAGCCATTTAGGAGTCTGGTGCAGCTGTTAAAATAGATAAAAAGCTAAACATGCTCTCCAAAATAGGTAAGGAGCCACAATAGAGAGTATGCTAAAGACGCTCTAAATATCTCAAAAATTCCTCCATTGGTCGTTGCTAGCTGTTCTGCACATATTTTTTTGGCATTAGATTGGAAAAATCTTAAAAAATGAAAACACAAGTCCAACACAGTACAAAAATGTATTTTTGTTCCATTTTCATATTGCATTTTGGAAGTTTGCGAAAGCACAAGTCATGTTGGAAGTTCTCTCATGTGTGATTTGCGTGTGTAAAGAAGTTTGAAAGAGCATGCTCCAAATACATTTGATCTAGTGGTGGCCAAAACTATAGCCTTCATTTGTGGACTTGGGAAGGGGACTAGGGTTTTCTATTGAGTTCTCCTCATCAAAGCCTAACATTCTTGTCGGCTTCCTAAAGTACAAACGTTCTCGTGCTCGTTTTGTTTAGTCTTGGGTGGGTCGATCATTGTTATATAGTCGCCCAAATCATCAAAGATGTTTTTGCACTTGTGTTGTATTATTGGCCAAATAGTCACCCTCAAGTATAATGGTCAAGTTATAGTGTAGGGGATTATAAGTAAGGGATATCGTACCCAAAGGATTGGAAAACTCACTCTAGCTAGGGAAACCTAAAGGATGCTAGATGAATATTTAAATGTACAAATTACAAACAAAGGCTCACAAGTGAATCAAAGTTCATGGTGATTACATGCAAGATGGAATAGTGGTTTGATTTTGGTTTTGGAGATGATTTTATTCGGAAATAACTAAATGAATACTTGAGATGTAAACTAACCTAAACTAAATTAGATGTAATGCAATAGACAAGAATTAGGACTTAAGGCTTCCACCTCTAGCCTCTTTTGCAAATAATGATGCTTCTATAGTGAATGATGTCATTTTAATTAGCCAATTTCTCTCCTTGCATCCCTCTCGGGTATGACTAGGGACATGCTTCTTCAATGATATCAAGCAACCCCTCTCGGGCGCAGTATTTCAATCTGGTTAGGTATGTCGTGCATCACCCTTAATGCATAAAGCTTGGAGATGAAAAAATTATGCAAACTAACCATGCTTATCTCTAAGTAACTGTAGTTCACAACCTAACATGCACATATGATATGTTATCATGCTTCAAACAACCAAAGTTAATCAACCCCTAATTGTTTCTCATGTCATGACAAATATTCATACCCAAATTGATTAATTTTAAGCATAAATATTCAACTCTTGAACTAGCATGTTAAGGTGCCAATGAAAAGTGCATCAAACATAATATTTACATTAATGTTATATAAGATTGGCTAGAGCTTTCAACCATAACCCCAACAACTAACTACTCATTCATAATCAAATACATAAACTTCAACATATTTATGAACATCAAACTAAAAAGTAAGGGTAGACTGTAGAGAAGTGACTAGTGATGATCAAATTGAGGATGGTGTAGATGAGCTCATGGAGACATTGACATGATGCTAATGGTGATGGTGATGATGATTCCTCAAGTGATGCTAGACTCTTCCTTCTCCTTGCTCGATGGTGGAGTATGAGATGTAGAGATGATTAAATGGTGAAGCTTTATGTATATGAAATGGAATTGGTAGATGGAAAAAATGATGAATTTGGTGGTGGTGGTAATGGAAGTTATGGATTGAAGGTGGTGGTGATGGAGATTTGTGGAGGAGATGCTAGTGGATTGTGTAGAGAATAGATGTAATGGCTATGTGTGGGTGGTGTTTTCTTCAATGGGAGAATGGATGCTTAAATAGAGGAAGAGAGAGGTGTGAAATGATGATGAGAAGTAAAAGGAAGCAGCTCTAGCCTTGTAAGAAGCAAATGGTGGAGTGTTAAAGTCGTAACAGATCCCAGAACCAAGGAAAAATGGGTATGGGAGTGATCGATGATGTAGGTTAGAGTAGGTAATGATGAGTAAAAGATGGTGACTAAACCGAAAACATGGCAGATTTTTAAGGGATGATGGTGGTGGTGGACTTTTGGATAATATGAAGAGTTGAGATGATGTGGAAAAGAGAGAAAATGGATGGAGTTGATTCTGGACAAAAAGGTTTGGGATTTGGTTATGATAGAATGATGGTCAATGGATGTAATGGAATAAGTACAATGTTACTCCTCCTCCTTGATCCTCCATGAGTATGACCAAAAAATACATAGCACTACTATGAGTGGTGGTGCGCCTCCACTTGCCGCCAAAAGTAGTGGTGTGTGGAAATTTCGCTAGAATTTCACTTTTTTCTCCTCTTGTCAATATTTTTTACAAAACATGGAATTGGATTAATCAACACTAAATTGGAGTTTATAAAAAATAATTTTCATATTTTAGGACATATATATGTATATATATATGAATTATGATCCAACATGTATAAGGGTTGCCATTTGGTTTGGTAATTATCGAACCGACTAAATTATATCAATCGATGTTTTAGGTTTGATAAACTGACTTTTTGGTAATCAATTTGATAAAACTGAAATAAAAAATTATCGAAATATTTGGTTTGATTTTGGTAAATGCCGAATTTACCAATTACTTAAATATTAGCTATATATCTTCTACATTTAATGCACATAAATGTATATTAATAAATATAAGAAAATTATTTTTATAATAGTATTAACATTATTACTACTACTAGATTAATAGTACATACATTCGTATTTGTTCAATATAAACATTTTTAGAAACAATAGCGAAATATCACACGTGCAAATACATGGTTACGACTGGGAAGCACTAGATAATTAGGAGGAAGACCATCACCATGATGATCAAAATCTCCCTGAGACCCTGAGTCACCATCCATTTAATCTTTCTCGTTTTATATATATATCCAAAATCCAACTGCTAATTACTTTTAGCAAACATAAACCCACTAATTACTTAAGTTAAGTTATATGAGTAAATAGGGTTTTGACTATGAGTCCCTTCTCTCTCGAGTAAGGGTTGTGCCGTGCTAGGGTTTCTAGACGGCCATAGTTTTCTTTCTAGACTGCCATAGTTTTGTTTCTCTGCCTTTCTTCCGGCTCATGTGGTGGGGAATCCGGCTGATAGGCAAGGGGTTCAGGCGGGTTGCAGACTTGGTTAGCAAGATGGGACAGGTTGTGGAAGATTTGGCACAGAAGTTGTCCATTTCGGAGGCTCCAGATATTGAGGTTGTTAAAATCGAAGATGTTGAACAGCTAGCCTTGAAGAAGTTCTGGTTG
This sequence comes from Rosa chinensis, assembly GCF_002994745.2. Taxonomy (NCBI): domain Eukaryota; kingdom Viridiplantae; phylum Streptophyta; class Magnoliopsida; order Rosales; family Rosaceae; genus Rosa; species Rosa chinensis. The sequence goes on from NC_037090.1 coordinate 18,250,596, forward strand.
GTGGGTAAGTTGTTAACGAATAAACAGTTTAATAAGGAGGCGCTTAAAAGCACTATGAAGAGGATTTGGCGTACGAGGGAGGAGGTGACCATTTTTGAGTGGGAAGGCATGGACAGGTTCCTCGTTTCCTTTAAATCAGATTATGATCGGAGGATGGTGATGCGAGGAAGCCCGTGGACTTTCGACAACGCCCTGTTACTACTCACTGCTACAGATGGTCGAACAAATCCGAGTTCCATCCCTTTGGAACTGCAAAATTTCTGGATTAGAGTCAGGGGACTTCCACCGGAGTTTCTTTCACCGGCAATGGCCCGCAGAATTGGAGGCATTTTGGGAGTGTTTGTTGGATTGGATCCACATAAGAAAAGTGATTGCACGGGAAGTGTTCTTCTCATACGAGTTGGGTTGGATGTCTCCCAGCCACTACGGCGATGGATCAAATTGGATTTGGGGTTGGGGGAGGAATCCAAGTTGCATCTAGAGTATGAAGATCTACCCTATTTCTGCTTCTACTGTGGACGTCTTTCCCATGTGAGCTCTCACTGTCCATGGTTTAAGGATGGGACGATCACTGAAATGTAGTATGGTCGGTGGAAAACTTTATTGAAGAATGTGTTCACCATTGACCCAGAGTGCCAGTTGAAGGGAGCGTCTTTTGGTCTCATCAAGGACAAGTTGCAGTGGAAGATGACAGCTCCTGAGCCTATGTTGAGTGGAGCAGTGCGTTCCCGGGCAGAATGGGTTGAAGAGAATCCGATCCAGGAGGTTAGAATGGATGTAGATGGAGTTGAAGAGATGGTGGAGAAACAGCCGGAGGCAAAACGGCGGCGCGTGATTCCCTTAGCCAAAGCGCGTGAAGATGGAGTGTTAATTATGGGGAGTGATTCTAGGGATGCTGCTCTGATTTCTCTCCCTTTGATTTCGGAGACGGTTTTGCCGGAGTTTATGTCTGGACCAATGGTTGGTATTAAAGCGGGAATAGAGAGGAATTTGGGTTTGGATACGGTTTCTCACGAAGTGGGTGGGCCGGGTGAGAATGGGCCTACTGGTTCAGTTGCTAAGTCCAGAGGGAGGCCCAGAAGTGTATCAGTTGATTATAAACTCCTTAATAATGGGAGTGTGGGCAAGAGTACTTCTAGAAATTTCCAGAAGGAGTTGATTTCCGGTAATTCATCTTCTAAAAAGCAAGCAAACAAGAAGATGGTTGAGGTGCAGGAAGATGAATGTAGAGTTGAAAGTAAGACTAGTAAGAAGGGTTTGGGACGTGGACGGGGCTTTCCTGTGGGTGGTAGGAGCTGCAGGAAGGGTTTGTCTATGTCTCCTACGAAGAATGGTGTGTCTTCTAAAGTTGTCTTGTCTTCACAAACCGTGATGGGTTCCGGTGATAGGACCCATCACGAGAAATGATCGTTTTGAGCTGGAATGTGCGGGGTTTGGGGAACCTGCACAATTTCCGAGCGCTCCAACGCCTTTTACAGGTGCAATCCCCAGATGTTTTCTTTCTTATGGAGACAAAGAAGAGGAAGAAAGCTATGGAAAAGTTATGTGCTAAGGTGGGTTATAAAGACTGCTTTGTGGTGGGTAGTGTTGGTAAGGAAGGAAAGAGTGGGGGCTTGGCTTTGGGGTGGAAAGCAGATGTTCAGATGAGTATCTTGGGTTCTTCTCAAGCTCATATTGATGCGGTAGTAAGGTGGGAGAATGTTCTAGTTAGAATAACAGGCTTCTATGGTAATCCGGAAACCTCACGTCGTTCGGTTTCTTGGGAGTTGCTTCGAAGAATTGCTGCCACTGTCACTGGACCTTGGTTAATTTTTGGAGATTTCAACGAACTTCGGGATGCAAGTGAAAAGAGGGGAGGTGCGGTCAGACCAGAGGTGCAAATAAGAAAGTTTAGGGAGGCCACAGAGGATTGCGGGTTGCAAGAAATTTTGTTTTTTGGATCACCCTTCACGTGGTCCAATGGGCACACTTGGGAGAGACTTGATAGGGGGTTTGTGAATAAGGCTGGATGGTTATTATGGCCTAATGTACACGAGTATCACGTTGATGGTTATGCCTCTGACCATCTTGCTCTTATTTTCCATACTAATGGGGAGGGTTTGAAGAAGTTTCGGAAGAAGAAGCAGAGATTTATGTTTGAGCCGTTGTGGGTAAAAGAAGAAACATGTCAGGAGGCTATAAGGGCAGCCTGGTCTTCAGAAGCAGTAGAGACTAGACTGGAGAGTAAGTTACTGACTTTGGGTGATGTTCTTATGGACTGGAATAAGGAGCATATTGGGAATGTGCCGAGGAGAATTAACAAATTAAGGAAGGAGTTAGATGGTATTCCATTTGATCATCCTGTGGATTCGGTTCAGGAGCATAGAAAGAAGGTTAAAAAAGATCTAGAGAAGTATGTGGGCTATAATGAAGACTTATGGAGGCAAAGATCTCGGGTGGAGTGGTTGAAAGAAGGTGATTGCAACACAAGGTTCTTCCATAACTATGCAAAGTTCAGAGGATGGAAGAATAGAGTTAGTGGTGTGGCAGATACTAATGGAGTATGGCAAGACCAAGTTTCGAGTATTCAGGAGGCATTTGTCAATTACTTTTCACATTTGTTTACTACTGAAGGTTGTAATCACTTGGAGCTTATTTTAGACGCTATACCCACTGTTGTATCGAACCAGATGAATGATATTCTATTACAGCCTTTTACGAGGATATTGAAGCTACTTTGAAGCAAATGGCACCTAATAAGTCACCGGGAGCTGATGGCTTATCTGCGTTGTTTTACAAGCATTATTGGCATATTGTTGGGGATGAAGTGTCGTTTTTTTGTCTTAAAGTTCTTAATGAAGGGGCAAGTGTGGAATCGATTAATCAGACCCTAATAGCTCTAATTCCGAAGATTGAGCACCCGCACTGTGTTACGGATTTCAGGCCTATTAGCTTATGTTCTGTTCTTTACAAGTTGATTTCCAAGACGATTGTGAATAGAATGAAAGGTTTACTGCCTTCTATCATTTCGCCTTTTCAAAGTGTGTTCGTCCCAGGTCGCCACATCCATGATAATATCATAGCTGCTTTCGAAACGATTCATACCATAAGAGCTCAAAGAAGTACAGCTGACCCAAGATTGGTTCTTAAATTGGACATTAGCAAAGCATACGATCGGGTGGAGTGGGTTTATCTTCATGAAGTAATGGGAAAGCTAGGATTTCATAAACAGTGGGTCTCCTTGATCATGAGGTGTGTTACTTCGGTCAGGTTTTCTATTTTATGGGAAGGACAAGCTTATGGTAATTTCCATCCGACTAGAGGGCTCAGATAGGGAGATCCCCTCTCCCCCTACCTTTTTTTGATTTGCTCTGAAGGTTTATCTGGGTTGTTTCAAAAGGCTTGCAGAGAGGGTTTTATTGAAGGAGTCCAGGTGAGGGGGAATGCACCTCCTGTGAATCATCTTTTATTCGCAGACGACAGTTTGATTTTTGCTACTGCTAGGAGGGAAGTGGTAACGCATTTGAAGCAATGTCTTCTGTTGTACGAGGCTGCAGCGGGAGTTAATTTTCAGAAATCAGCCATCTCTTTTGGACCAGCAGTGGATGAGGGGGTTAAGTCTGATATTCAGGAGATGTTGGGCGTGCCTGTGGTACCATTTCATGAACGGTACTTAGGGCTCCCAACGGTGACAGGGAGGAGTAAAAAAGAAATGTTCAAGAAAATCAATGAAAGACTTGACTTGCATCTTACTAGGTGGAATAGTAAGTTTTTGTCTAAAGCAGGGAAGCTAGTATTAGTCAAAGTCGTTGCCCAGGCAATCCCAACATTTACAATGAATGTTTTCAGGCTCCCGAAAGGTATCTGCAAGTCGTTTCAATCTAAAGTTGCAAACTTCTGGTGGGGGAAGGCAGATGGGAAGAAGGGGATGCATTGGTGCAAATGGAATCAACTTTGTAAGAGTAAGAGTCAAGGTGGGCTTGGTTTTCGGGACCTTGAAGCTTTTAATCGAGCACTTTTGGCAAAGACAGTATGGCGTCTAGTGATGGAGCCTAATTCCCTTGTGCACAGGCTACTGCAAGGTAAATATTTCCCACAAACAAATTGGGCGGGAGCTAGGAATGAAGTAGGTGCCTCTTTAATCTGGAGTAGTTTGATGTGGGGAAGAGATTTGCTGATCAGTGGGACTAGGTGGAGAGTGGGGACAGGATGTAATATAAGGGTTTGGTTTGATAAATGGTTACCTACACCATGGACCTTCAGACCGGTCTCTCCCCATACTGGTAATTTAAATTTGAAGGTTAGTGAGTTGATGCTTTATCCTGGCATGTGGAATGAAAGTTTGATAAGATCTACATTTCGCCCACATGAGGTCGATACTATTCTGTCAATACCTATTGCTGCGGGTAGGAGGGATGATTCTATTGTTTGGCATTATTGCAAAGATGGAAGGTATACAGTGAAGTCAGGGTGTTGGTTAGCATCAGAGCTTCAGAGGGTTCATGAAGGGTCAGTGGGTTGTAGCAACAGTAGCAATAAGGAAGGTACCCAAGTTTGGGACACTTTGTGGAAATTAAGAATTGCTAATAAGGTGAAACTTTTTCTTTGGCGTGCTTGTAAAGGCTTTCTACCTTGTGCTGCTAATTTGTTCAGAAGGCATGTGGGAAATTCTAGCCTTTGTTGCCGATGTGGGAGGGAGGAGGAGACAACAATCCATTGTATGTGGAGCTGTCCGTGGTCTAAGAAGGTTTGGAAATTCTCATTCTTAAATGGAGTATATAAACAATGGAGAGAACCTAGTTTCATTGACTTGTTTGCGCATGTGGTTAAAACTTCCTCCAAAGAGGAGGTTGAATTGTTCAGTGTTATCTGTTGGTTACTTTGGAAGAGCAGGAACAGATTTAAGCACGAAGGAGTTGTGGAGGAGAGTAAGCATATTGTATGGAGTGCAAATGAGTGGTTAAACAACTTCCAAGATGCACAAAGGAGTAATGAGAACGTGACTAAAGATGCAACACAAAAGAGAGTGAAAGTCAAGTGGAGGCCACCTACTGCACCAAAACTGAAGTTGAATACTGACGCAGCAATAGATTATAAAAAGAAGAAGGCTGATCTAGGCATGGTTGTACGAGATGGTGAGGGGAAATTGAAGTGTGCCGGGCACAAGGTACTGCCAGGAAACCCATCTATTGTTGCTATTGAAGCTCTTGCTGTCTATCATGGACTACTTTTGTATAGAGAAGCTGGTTTTCAAAACTTAGTAGTGGAGAGTGATTCCACCATAGTAATTGATGCGTTGAATAAGACAGAGCTTGATCTTAGTGTGGAGGGTGGAGTCTTGGATGATATTAAGTGCTTGGCTTCAACTTTTGAATCAGTCCCGTGGAAGAAAGTCAATAGAGAAGGCAATATTGCTGCACACAAGATGGCAAAGCATGCCTTGATGGCTGACGAAGATAGACTCTGGCAGGAAGCAGGGCCACCTTGGCTTACTGGTATCATTTTAGATGAATGTAGAAATTGATGATATGGGGGGTGGTGCTCTTTTTTACTTGCTCTGATCATGCAGGGTTTTTAGCGAGGCCACCTTAACCCCGAAGGTTGTATTGACCATTTGTTATCAATGAAAGTTTTTTTAACTGATCAAAAAAAAAAAAAAAAAATAGTACATACATTCTATTGAACTTAGGAAAATTAGGTCATATATTATTGGGTAACCTGGTAAAGGATCATTAGATCACTAGTTTGATTGAAAATGGATGACACTCTATGTCATATATATAAAGAAAAATTGAAAAATAAATAGATGAACACGATATTTATGACAATTTATAAAATTTAAAAAAAGAAAAATTTATATTGTTCATTCTAATTTATATTCTAAAGAAATACTTGTTGTAAAGTTTTTTAATGGAAACGAAAGACTTATCTATTGATAGAAATCATACGACTTTACTAGGTCAAGGTTGAGGGATTCAAAGAACCCTCATATTACAATCGATGTTCAATCATAAAACGACTAAAATCCAAAATGAAAACTCCAAAAACACTAAAATCTTAAAGGAACTGCAGTAAGATAAAATGCAGAAATTTAAAACTCCCTAACCCTACACTGCCTTAAAATGGAATCGCTGTCTTGAACATCTTGATGGCTAAGACCCTCTTAGTGTATGTTACGTCCCGTATATCAATTTATCGTTATACTAGTCATTTGAACGATAAACGACAATTACTTTCACTTCTTACTTTGTTTCGATACTTTTAGTTGACCAAAAAGTTGACTTTTTATTCAGGTAAGTTTTGTAGGAAACTTTCTTCTAAAAGCTTTAGAGGGATGTTAAACCGAGTCCATGAACATGTGGCACGCTTAAATCAAAGTTCGTATGTGAAAATTCTGATCAAAAAATTAAAGTTACTGTTTATGGTAATTTTTCTATAAAAAGAGGAGATACTGTGGTAAGTTTCCATTTTCAGAAACTTACCTGTCAGTTTTTTCTCCTCTCTCTCTCTCTCTCTCGACCCAGACATCTTCTTCCTGCGATATCTCCTCCGTCCAGTGACGGATTTGGGCGCCACTAGTGTCATTCAAACCTTCTCTTCTTCCTCTTCAAGTCTAGGGTGGTATTTCATCCCATCTCCGCTTGTAGGAGGTGTAGCAGGGAAAAAACCTATCCAAGCCTCATTTCTGATTGCTAGCGATTTCTCCTGATTTCGGCCACTTCCAGCGACGAAACCGGCCTCATTTTTAAGCTCTTGAGGTGCACTTAAATCCCTCCTAGTCTCTTGATCCAATTTGAAGTGTGGAGAAAGAATCAAAGATTTGAAAGTTCTAGGGTTTGAATTTAGACCTTCTTTGCCTTCAAGGTAAATTCCAGACTTTTGACTTCAAATTGGACTTTGTTGTAGTTATCAAAGTTGTTGGCATAGGTGTTGATGCCCGGTTCAGAGTTTGACCCTATGTACCTCCACTGTTGGTAGAGCCTGGGGGCGTGGGGGCCGACTCTGGCATCCTAAATTGGTTGGTTGGATTCCTTTTAACTTGTGAAACATGTTGGTGTGTGTTTTGTGAAAATTAGAGAAGGTTTAGTATCGACTATGATTTTCCGATGTGTGGGGTTTCGATTTTTTATTTACGAGAATCCGACAGTCGAATTTCTCTTGGTTATACTCTAGAATGCTTAAATCAACAAATTGACTGTTGTAGTGAAGTTTGGGATGAATCCGAGAAGAAATGGAGATGTTGGTTTACAAGCAGTTTCATTTTTGAATCGTACTTAACTTTCGAATCATTGTTTACAAATTGTAATTTTGTATAGAACGACGTATCGACCCATTGCTCGATGAGGATCCTTACGTTTGGGTGCCATGTTAGCTGTATACTGTGAGTGGACCTTTGATTTTAAATGATGCATGCGAATATTTTTTGAATCATTGATTTATTTAATTATCGTTTTATTTATCGAGCACATTATTTGGTTTTGGATTATAATTTTGGCATTAATTGGTTTTCTTTTATGAATTTTGGATATGAGTTTGTTATGCTCAGATTTGGATTTATGATTTATGTTGTTTTTCGACGAATTATTTTCCGAGGTGATTTTCTGAATTAAACATTATATTTTTATTCATTGATTTTGAGATTTTTGAAAGGTTTTTGAAATGGGATTTTCGAGGAAATTATATTCATCTATTAATTCTTTCTTATTTGTTGATGGCGTGTAGGACACGTCGTTGATTTATTTGATTATCATGAGATTTACCGAATACGGTCAGAAACTGTACTCGTGAGTATATTTGCGAGATTTTGGGGAAGTCTTATTGGTTTTTGTATGATTTTATTCCACCATACTTGGATCGTTTTATTTTATTGTTAGCTAGCCTATTAGTACTCTTCCCCGCTTACTAAGTGTTTGTGGGTGAGTTGAGCAAAGAGCCTGGAAGACTCCGACCCGAGCCTGGGAAGCTCCCTTACTCATATGGTGATAACTTTTTCCCCATACTCTACTGTTACTTGACTAGCGGGGCTAGTCAGATGTCTCTTAACCAGTGGGACTTATATGTTTTCATGAGTTTTCAAGCTTAAAGAAATATGTTTCATAAATGTTGCATGCATTGGATTTTATAAAGGAATAAACGTGGGAAAGTATAAAGGGTTTTTGTCCATTTACTGATTTACCCCATTTCTAGAGATTTTTTTCCCACTTACCCCATTAAGTTTTTTTAATTCCCTCTTACCCAAAACACTCAAAGGAGGTCTTCCCTAATACCAAATTAAGAATTTTATTTTATTTTAATATCATTTTACCCTCACTCTTTTGTTACTTAGAGAGAGAGAGAGAGAGAATGGAAGAGAGAGAAACCATAAGAGACTTTGCCGGAGCCCCGTCACCGGTGCCGGATTCCGGTCACCCGCCGCCACCCCGCCAGACTTTTCTGAAAACCTCACCGGAAAGGTTTATTGCCCCAATAGACATCTATTGCCCACCAATAGAGTGGCAATAGACTTCTATTTCCCCCAATAGACATCCATTGCCCCAATAGTCTATTGCCCCCTAATAGATATCAATTGCCCCCCAATGGACGTTTATTGCCCCCTAATAGGACTTTCAGTCTCAGAATGGGAACTAATCTCCCTAAATTTAGACAAATAAAACTTTGATTACAGAAAAGAAACAAGGAGATTACATCAATTCAAAATGTCTATTGGCCCCAATAGACATTTGTTGCCCCCCAATATAACTTTCGATCGTCGGAATTATGCCCCCAATAGGCATCTTTCTCTATTTCCTTCTCGGATTTATGCCCAAAGTTTACAAAAAAAATGAAGAAGAAGAAGTTGATTTCGGCACCCAGAGAAATGCTCTGGGCACCCACGCAGCAGCTAGACCAAATCACTCCAGCCTGGTCCGGGTCCGGCAGATAGTCCGACAGAGGTGGAAGCTGGCCACAAACACCTTCTCTTGGTTGCCGGCGACTAGATTTCCCATCACGTGAAGGTAAGTGCATCTGGACAGGTCGGTGTCACCGAAGCCTTGAAGATCCAGTGAGACGGTCGGTAGCCGAGCGAGGCCAGAGTCTGGTTTTGGAGCCTCCATGCCAGATCTCCGGGAAGCTGTGGTGGAATTGGACCGCCGGTGACAACGTCATCGATGAAGGGTGACGGGGGCATTGAGAGAAAGCCGAGAGAGAGAGAGAGAGAGAGAGAGAGAGAGAGAGAGAGAGAGAGAGAGAGAGAGAAGAGAGAGAGAGTGGCATGGCAGTAATTTATTAATTAGGCTGAGGGCAAATTTATCTTTTCATTTTAAATTAGGTAAGTGGGATTAAAAATCTGTTGATCAGGTAAGTGGGATAATTTTTGTTTATTTTGGTGCTTTTGGTCAATGACCCAAGTATAAAATCCCTTTTCTTTACAATTACTTATTTTTGTCCACTGACGCTAACGTTTTTATGTGCTTTCTCCCTAGGCCATTCGGTTACAAATGTCCAGTCTGTAGAGTAGCTGGTTCGGCATAGTAGGATTCGAGGCATATATAGCATCTGTTGTTATTGTTTTCCATATTGTAGGTTATTTATTGAACCTACTGGTATTTTGAATTCTTTTCCTATTTTAGATTGCTCTGATAACCTGTAGGACAATTGTTATAAAAAATTTGGGTGTTATATTGTGGATTTGGAACATGTTGTATTTTCGGTTTTAAGTTGTCTTCTGTGGAGTTGTTGTAATTTTGGGGAGCAGGGTGGCTCCAGAAGAATAAGGTTGGTTTAGTAGGAGTGTTGATGTATTTTCCACAGAATTTGGGTAGTCCATTTTTACGAGTGACTCTACCAAATTTTCGATAGAGTTGTTCTTAAGGTGGGCCCTACAGGGCCACTTCTTTCAGGGTGAAATTCGGGACATGTCCTATCAATGTACGTCCTCGCAACAATCAACACAGCCACAACAACATGCTAGGAACAGATACATGGCTAAGGGCAGGACATGTCACCTCCCAAAAGACCCAAACCATACCCAACCCAAGTGAGGGAGAAAAGGGAAACTGGACCATCTTAGGCCTAGTTCACCGGATTGCATCTCCGCAGCCCAAAAAGGCAGAGGCCCAAATCCCATTGACCAAACCCTTCGTCCCCAACAACCAAATTAGCCGAGTCTGATCCTTTGGGGAAGCCACCCCCACCTTGCATCAACTCGGTGTCAGCCGACGGCTCTGCACATCAGAACAAGCTAAAAAAGACCCTGCCTTAGATCTAACCTGGAAGACAACCTCAACCGCAGTCGGAGGAGACCCTAAAGCCCAACCAGATCTGCCACGACCAATAGAAAATGCTGCCTTCAAGCACCTCCTTCAACAACCCAACCAATACATTACCGCAAGGACAAAAGGCCGCAAGCATCCGACCACCGAGTCCTCGATCCCAGAGCCCGTGTTGCGATCCAAAACGATCAAAGAACCCCCGCGTACCAATCTACACCCGAGATCCGAGCAGGAAACAGGGCTCAATCAACGTTGCACCGCCTTGATCCTCTGATCCCCAAGCCACAACACCAAAGCAATAATGACCCGAGCAGCATATTATTCACCCTCCCTGCACGGCCAGCGAGCTCCGTTCTGGTCTTTGTAACCGCCGCCTACCACGCAACACCAGAGTTTGCAAAGAGAAATCCTAGAGAGCGTCTTTAGAAGAATGTAAGATGTCTAAGTATACTTGTTATAAAGTTGGTAATACTAAAAATCAAAATCTCAAATTTGGTAGAAATTATTAAATGTCGTGAATTTTGGTTGGTAATTGGTAACTCAATTTTGAAATCAAAAGCTTTGGTTTTGAAGTTGGTAATATATATAACCGATTCGAACGGACCGAATAGCAACCTTATTTGTATCCGAACGTATTTTGTCGGTCGTAATTATTTTCTTGATAAAATTTGTCCACTTGTGCTAAAAAGAAAAAAGCAAACATAAATTAATGGGCGGGAGTTTAGTTCATGAGCCTTATTAGAACATGGATACTGAGAAGTTCTCAAGCGACGCAGAGAAAGGGCGGCAAATCTCTCCTCTCATCCCATTATATGTCGGCATTAGAGCTTTGTTATTAGCTCTGCCCTGGATATCAATGTCCTCTCTCTTTCTCAATTACCCTAAATACAAATGAGACTATGAGAGGTTGAAAAAATCTAGCAGTTCCTCATCAACCTACTACTTTCATATCCTCTCTCTTCAGGTGATCTAGATCAAGAAGCGTCAAGAACTCAACCATGGAGCAAGGATCGAGATGCCCAAGAATTTATAGCACTCTCCAAACCTCTTCACCTTATGAATTTGTGACGCTGAATTAACTAGTTATAGCATATGTTTGGAATGGCAAGAGATTAATTCCATTACTTCACAGCCTGATAGGTGAAACTTTTTGTTTCTAATCTTACAATTGGCTCCTTTGTTGTTCTCGTTTAGAAGATCCAAGCTACTTGCGGGTTGGTAAGACCATGAACCAGTGCAACAACCCAATATAAGTTGCGTTTTTTGTATAAAAGCCCAACTTTTGCATAAATGGAAGAGTCCGCCGAAAGATACATACTGAAAAGTAGTATGAATCACTAATTTATATGATTAGGATCTGCTTAATAATAGTGTTTGGTAGATAGTCCCATCAGGCCATCAGTATTAGTAAGTCGAACGAGACTCAAGTACAAGACTTTAACTAAACATATCTTTTTTTGGCTTAATAATGTCCCGCTTCGGAACGTTAGTTGTAGCAAAGAGACAAAGAGAGCATATATAATTAGCAAAAGAAAAATCAAGAAGCCAACAACTTCGTTTGTGAAAAATTGTTCTTGCACTTTATTCCTTGTTTATCATAGTTGCCAAGGAATCTAAGGGTTGGTAAAGTGTGTGTTTCCACCTTATTGGATCCTCCAAGCTTTTACTCATTCATACTTTCTTTTGGTAGAGCGTGTGTCCTAAAGTTTTATGCTTCTTCATCATTTGTATTTTTGGAAGGGACACCCTACCTGCTCCCATCTCTATCCCTCCCTCCCGCATAATCTTCTAGATTTCCATTCTAGTGAAACCAAAACTGTATACATCCGTGGCATATAAGAGATTCTCATCATACGTGTGCATACATGATATGATTGTGAGAAAATATAGATATTCGAAGGGGAGGGCTGAGAATTGTACATGTCATGTCTAAATAAGCAAAGGATACGTACATACACCAGTCCCCCACTACATACATGATTCATATACATATACCATGATACCATGTTCTTGCCTGCTCAGGCATGTTACATTTAGTAGCCTATTACTGCTTCACAGTGCAATGTCAGACTATACTCCAAGTGATCATAATATGATTCGGAAACGACCAAAAAAAATAAAGAAAAATTTACCCCCAAAACTCCTTGGAATGATCCCTAACATCAAAGCTTGTCCTAGTTGATTAATTTCAAGTTAAACAAACTAGTTCCATTGCCAATTCCTCAACTAGAAGGCCGAAGATAGCAAGCTCAATGTCTACTGCAGTCTCTCCCACCTGACCTTGATTTTGCTTCCACCCATCGAGTTCCTTTCTGAAATCTTGTTCCACCATCATATCTATGGTGTTCGACTCCACCTCGTTCCAGGAGTTAAACCTCTTGCAGACCCTTCTCACCACCTCTTCTCTATTGCTGAAATCATCATCCTCTTTTCTGTGTTCCTCAACAATGAGATCGGACACCAACCTCTTCACGTCTTCCGGAATTCTCTTTGAACTAGGGAAGCTTGACTTGAAAAGTACTTCTCTGACAAACCCATCAAGATTTTCTTCCCTGCTGCTCTCTGATGTTTTCGAATCATCATCGTCACATTCTTCTGATTCTGCTTCTACATCACCGATGCTGTTATAATATCCTTGGTCTTCATCATCATCTTCTTCTAACATTCTTTTTTCAAGTTCAATAGGATCCAACTCTGCCAATTTCTCAAATCTACGAAGCTTCTGCATTAACTGCTTCTGTGTCCCTGAAAATTCATTGCAAGTAAGATCAAAGTTGGTTACTTGCTTGACAGTTCGTTGAATTAAAATAGAAAACTGTTTCAGTTGCCAATTATAACAACTAAAAGTTCTTACTGCAGTGGGTAACATATACAAATAAAATTTGTTCATGTCAGGTCCTATTAGATATTTTTTGAATTGTAATGACACTGTAGAATAATTGACACCATCTGTTAGACTTCAATGCACAACAAACTGCTACAGCTTATGAACTAATGTCAATGGGTTCCACCAATCACTCATAAGGCAATCAATAAGCCTATAAGTTCAGAGAGGATCACATGTTAAAACTATCAACTGCCAAAAACATTCAAACAAGATCACCAAATGAAATGAAGACTTGTTGAGCTGATGAAATCAACAAAACCAACACATGCACTATGACATCTGCAGATTAGAATGTGGGTCACATATGCAGTTAAGGACTGAATCATAGAAACGTCGATCTCTTACATCAAAATATTAGGACAGTGAGAAAGAAATATTTCATAGCATGAACACGAGGGCAACACAGAGTAATATTCAAATTAGCGATCTTTCTATGGATCCCACAAAGATAACACGAGTCAAAATCAGAACAATTATATGGCCAAAAGATGCTTCAATTGGTTTATTGGTTCATTGAGTTATACTAGGACTATGCTCATCGAAAAGGACCGGACACCAAACAAAGAAAGGTACAATTGAATAAAATTTAGTGCACAACATAGAACTGTAACATACTCTGCATAATGGCATAGCTGCATTCCAAATCAAAACCATGTTCTTCGTCTTCCTCGTCATGCTCCTCGTCATCATCTTCGAATGGAGGGTCCAGTACTGATACAGGACTGCACTGTTCCTTATCTTCCTCCTCTTCTTCAACTTGAAAATTCTTTAATCCTTCCTTCTCCTATTAAAAGTTCAAATCCTTTATTAGAACATTACTCGTACATAATTGAGCTTAAAGAACAAATAATTTCCTAACTTGCTAACCCCTTAAACAGTGCCAAATTTGGATTAATCCCAGATCCATAATTGCTTGTGTGCTTGACTTTTCCTCTAGTTTTCAGAGAATAAGACCGAATAACTACACTTAAAAAGTATATAATTTGGCGATGTCGGGTTTTTGTTGTTGTTATCCAATACAAAAAACAAAACCCCATTTGTCCTTTGTTATGGAAGATTATTGCTATAGACAGTCTCTGAAAGCAAAAAGATTTGTAATGCAGAGACTTTTATCAGTGATCACAAATGCCAAACTTATCAATTAGCACATACATACACATACATACAAGAATTCTAGTATGGTGTTTGACACATATGACCTCCAGTGCGCCTAAATTTTCCAACCCAAAACTATGGAAAGCGATCTTTGTTGCCGACAATTTGATACATGCAAGTGCCCCTGCGAGTTAACTCGGACTGTCGACGGTCCCGAGTTAACCACTCGCTCAATGAAGCCTAATTGGTATTAAAAAATGGAAGTGGTATTGACAAATTAAAGAAAAGGACAAACCTCTTGTTTGTGGCGAACAGGGGACGTCGCCGGCGATGTGAACTCCGGCGTCCGGCTACCGGACGGCGAGGGTGTTGTTTCGAGCACAAAACGAAAAGGGCTCTCACAAAAGACCTTCGTCTCGCAGCAAACGCAATCTGTTGTACCCAAAATCGCTTCCGAGTAATCAGACTGACAACTACTCGAAGTGTCCATGTCCAAAGACCAAACTTCACTACTGGGCCTACTGTTTACATTAGAAGAAGTAAAGCACATCTCACAAGTAGCCCTTATTTCAGAAGCACTTTGGTCCTCCAAACTCAGACCAGAATCAAATTTATCCTCCTCCATTTTTAGCTGGCTATCTTCAGATGAAATCTTTCTGCGCCCAACTGATGAATCCCACCTGAGAATGTCTTTGACCGAGACCTTAACCCCGTTCCCTTCGATTTCACGCTTTTGGGTTCGGGTTTTTAGTCTCTTCAACAAGGACCCAATTAGCCCAAAACCATGGTTTTTGCTGTGGTTCTGGGTTTTGGGTTTGGAACTTGTCGACTGTTTCTGAATCCTCATGGCAGCTTCGACGAGAAGAGCTGCGGTTCTGGTTGGGATTTGAAGAAAAATGGCATTGGGACTCTTGCATGGGGATTTAGCCGCCGGCGACGAGAACTCGAACAGCGGCGATTTGCGGAGGTCCGGCGAGTCTTGGAGGGAGAAAAAGCAAGCATTTTTGCATAGGTTTCTGGGGAAGTTGGAAACTTCCGAGATGGGTCTTCGTTTCTTGACCTGCAATTGGGTTTTGGGGGAAGGTCTTTTCAGCTGGCCGCGTTTGTCAGCAATGTAGCTCTTGAGAAGAAACGGCTCCTGATCTTCTTTCAGTAACTCGTGTAACTGAGCCATATCGAAATGGGGTTGGCTAGCTCTAGCTCGACAGGGAAAGTAAAAATGGAAAATATACACACACAACAAGTGTTCAATCAAGGTGAGTGTTTGAGTTTCAGCACCATGAAAGAGTTGAAGAGGTTTCAACTAAAACTGGGGTGGTTCTAAAAAGGGGAGGTTTGAATGCTGGGAAAGTGGTCACTAATATAGCAGATAGCGAGAGAGGCAGGCAGAGAGAGGAAGGAATGAGGAGACTTCATGATTCAAATCTGAAAGGGTTAGAAAATCGAGGCCAGGATGGTGATAATAAACTGGTTATCATAAAATAATGCAGCACAATAAAAGGTTAAAAAAACATGGGGGTTCCAAAGGAGAGAGAAGGATCTGGTTTGGGCTAGGAGAGTTTTTGATTCTTCCTCCTATGCACCAGTGAAAGTGTATATATATAATAGCGTAGAGTAGAGGTAACAGGGTTTGTCTAGAATCCAAAATACAAAACGTACTTGTATTACAGTCTGGGTCCAAAAAAGCATGAATATATTACGGTATTTTCTTGAGGTTACAAGTTAAGAGGGTAATAGTTTAAGGGGCAGAGAGACACAGGATTCGCGAGCTGCCTGGCTGGAGTTTGGACCAGGTGGAGGTTTCCATCTCATTTCTTTCCCGAGATCCGCAGATTAATGTGTTGGGTTGCTTTAATTGTAACCTAGGTTTATTTTATTGGGGATAACAGATCTTTGATCAGACTGTACTGTAAACTTTGAGTCAAATAGTTTCTGCTTTCTACCTCCTTTTTTCCTTTTTGGCATACTGTGCAGTTTATACAGTATAATTTGCTTCCGAAAAAAAAAAAAATAGATACAAGAGAAGTCCAAAAGAAAAACAAACATTATGTATGATTAAGATAATTATTAAGAAATGTGCACAAATTTGGTTGGACTGTAATTAAAAAAAATACAGAGTTTTAATTGGTTTATGTGAATTTCAAATTTAAAGTTTTATATTTTAACAGCTTTCCAATGAAATCTATGTACGTTCTATGTTATTTTTTCACCAGAAATTATACAACTGAATATAGCGGGTGGCACCTCTAGAGGTAGCTTGTGAACATTGTTGAGGAGGAGGCGGGTGGTGTGGAGTATAGAGGAAAGAAAAGAAGTCAAAATACGATTTGGGAGGTACGTAATATTCATCACATAAAAACCAAATCTTCAAGTAATCTAGTTAGCATCTTAAATTCCAATGTCATCATTTGCATCACTGAATCTGAATGACAGATCGAGTCAACATGTTAGTCAAGCATAACAAAAATGGGCACCGACCAAAATTTTCTTCCTTTCACTAATTCGTTACAATCCTGGAACCCTAGTTAATGCTAAACCTGCAAGAACCCTAATTGCACCCAAATTGAACTGGAATCTCCTATGGCCCATTATTAGTACTACAACTACACGATCGAGATAAAACTTGGTAAAATGGGGGGTTTCTGTACTTCTGTTTGACAAGAGAGTAGAAACTAGAAAGGCCCTCAGCTCCTCTCTCCCTAATGGCTAATGTTACAGAGTTTTGCAGTCGTTCTGTTTTGGCAGATGGAGCAGGAGTTGGGTTTACTAATGCCATGAATGCAATCCCATTACTTGCTTTGCTTTACAGCTGGGGGCACATACAAAGTTCACATAAAACACACAGTAGACATGGTCCCAAATCCCAATATGACATTTGTTTATCCACCCCCAAAACTGGTAGGAGTTTCAAATTACATGCTTGATGAAATGACTAACTACCTACCTTAAACAAAAATCAGTCTTCCTCATCACGTTATCTTTTAATGAACAAACAATCAATCCACTTATCTCATTAATCATTGGAGGAAGTTGTTTGATGACTTCCTCTACGGCATGGGTTGAAATTTTATGCATAGAAAATCAATTGCCGACTTGAATTTTACATTAATTAACAAACTTATAGTAATAATTGACTGAACAACTTTTTATATTGCCTTAAACTTTGAATTATTTTTTTTTACAATCAAGTTTCACTTCTTTTGTTTACTTTAGTCTTCTAGTTATGAGAAAATATGTGATTAACATGGAGGTTGCAAGTAGTGGAGATAATCGATTGTGGATTTTATTTTGGACCATGAAGTTCTGGGAACTTAAATTGGTACAAAAGTGTTAGTTGTGAGCTACACACGCTGGGGAGCTCGATGGAGTTGGCACGGTGGTTAATCGATCAACAAGTATTTTTAATGCAGTAAAATTTGGAGTCTAATCAATTTATGTGTTATTACGCAAGTACATTAATGATTCTTAATCAACACACGATATGACACACAAACACAAATTATCACAGCTTTAATGTGGAAGATGCCATTTCCTACGAAACACAAAAACTCTACAAACTAAAAACACCAATAAACGAAGTCACAATTATGTTCAAAGGTGGGGAGCAAATTTCAAAACCAATCAAGGGGTGACCTCTTACACCCAACGAGAGACAAAAACGACAGTGATAATCGTACACCAAGATTTTCTCATATCACTTACTTGTTGGTAACTCACCCTATTGTCTACTTAATCAATGACAGGTTGGGTAATTACCATATGTATGGACGATCAAAAGAGGACAAAAGACGAGAGTATGAGCGTGAAGCCGTTGATTTCGATGACTTTATCCAGCTTTGTCTTTTTTTAACCTCCTGCAGTAAAGTTAAACGTACTATTACACGATAGTGGATGTGGTGGGTTGGAGCGTTCTGACTGAGCAGGTCGTACACCTTTTACTCCATTTTACCTTTGTCCAGTCCATTTCACTAACTTTAATTTAAACTTTTGAATTCTTTCCTATTATTATTATTTTTGATTTTCATTGTCTTTCATGGTTTTCGCTATCTGCTGCTGCAGCACAGCAGTCATGTATTTCGATAAGAGTGTGAGGCGTGAGAGACCAAGTTTTATTTTTTATTTTTTTAACTGTTTTTGGGGCTTTACAAAATGGCTGAAATTGGAACTGAACCTTGAGAATGTTTTCTTGAATGAGCTTTTCACTTCTAACATCAACCGTTTTACCCTAACCTCTCGTGGGAAAAGTAGGAATATAAGATTTTACCCTGCTTGAAGAGAGAGTCTTCAATCAGGCCGCCGGTTGACCGCTGAGATAATCTATCTGCCAAATTAATTATGTGGTTACATTTTATAGTACTCTAGAGATGAAGAGTACGAGATTTTAGTTTTCGAATTTTCAATGAGTAGATCAAACGTGTCTCGTTAGATGGTTACTAATTTTAAATCTCTTCTTACTTGACAACATATTTTTTTTCTTCTTTTTTTTTTAATCAAAACAGAAGATTAAGCAATATCAACTCATTGTTAACATTTTTGTGCGAGACAGAAGGATAGTTTTAAAGATTGATGATAATTGATTAGTGTTAATTTCAAGATGATGGCCGGGTCATATAATGATGTACAACTAATCACAATCACTAAAGCACTAAACTTCATAAAAGAAGTGACATTCAAACCAACCTATATGTTTTCTCATAAATTGACAACTAATGACAATCACTAACAAACCATAAGTTTTCATTTTACAAAAGAATATTTACCCTGCCTGAACTGGGGTTCCTAGATCCCTTCAAAAGAATTAGGAGTACCTAATTAGGGGGTGCTTAAATTCTGCATTGATGTGAATAAAAATATATCGGCGTGCAAAGATCTTCATCTGTTTCAAAAAAGAAGAAAAAAGCAAACGAAATAAAATAGTGCATGGATTGGGACAACAAACCAAAGTCTTTTTACTTTGATCTTTCATATAAACCAGGAACTTGTTCTTGTGAAAAAGGTTGGGGTAGGTTTCTGTGCAACTTTTTTTATCCAGATTGAATATCATTATCAGCGCTTGTGTAAGAAACTATAAGCTTTTGCAGGGTCGGAACTCTGAAGGAATGAAATTTGAACCCTTCTGTATTATCTATATCTTTTACTTTATACTTAGAAGAATCTTTGGCTACAGTAAGCTGAATTATTGTCATTAAGTATTAAATTTGGTTTTTCATAATCTAATCATTCCACTAGCATAAGTGGGAGCTGGAAGATTAGATTGATGGAGCCAAAAGTGCGGAGAAGATATAATTGGGTTATCCGAACTAGCATGCCGGCCGGCCGGAAAATGATTGCCATTCATCGCTTTTGCCCTAAAGAGATTCGACTCTAGCTGTCCAAGTGTCCATCTCATCAGCAGTATAGATAAAACGAAGCTTTGCCTGAGTGCTTGGCATATGGGAGGGTCCTTGGTTCTCAGTGCTTTCCAGTTTCCAGTTAATTAGATCATATCCATAACAAATTAAGGAACTGCTTTGGAGTATAAATCAATAATTAACCACTTAACCTGCTAAGATATTTGATTTTCAATTCAAATAATTATTGATTGCCTACCAACAAAATAATTGGAGAGTACGTATTTAAGGAAAAGTTTTTTTTTTTTTTTTTGAAAGGAAGGAAAAGTTTATGTTTTAGAGCATTGGCAATCATCATGAGCTACATTTTTTAGTGTGAATGAGAGGCACTACTCGATTGAAATAAGAGGTTTGGTTGTCACGTTTAGTGTGTTTTATGAAATATATTAAGGGGGATGTAACGTCAAAACCTGGATAGAAGTAATAATTACTGGTAAATTGTTTGAAATATTTCACAAGCCAAAAAAATCCTTATCTCTAACTAGCATGTCAATTATCATTATGACGGTTACAAGAATTTCTTCCAACTCTGAGCATAAACGTTACACTGTACATTATCCATTGCGAAGATTTCCCAAATTTCTCCAATTAAGTTAACTACCTTCAGAAGCTAAACACTCTTCGAGAGTTGATCATCAAGTTAGTAGTTTCAAAGAATCGATCTATTTCCACAACTCCTAATGTAATTAATGCCATGAGCAATGATATTAGATCCGCTGCTCAAGCTATTCAAGTAATTAAGATGTGTGCCCCATGAAAAGTTACTAGGCATAATGTACTAGACTGTAGGCGATTGATCGATCCCTTATGTAGTCAAGTTTAGAGGTTTTTAATTTTTATCAAGAGAAGTTTTTTTCTTTTTACTTTTTTATTTTTTCTTTTTTCTTTTTCCTAATTGGAGTTTGAGAAACCTAAATAACCGAGCGAAAACGATGACATGAACCATGGCCGAACAACCCTAAACAAATCACATTTTCTACAACACTTACTCTCTTTACAAAATCCTTGTATACTTTTTTGAACTAGTGTTCTCAACGTGTTTGATATATGTTAACCACTTAACCAATAATTTAATTTATAAGCAAGGAAACTTTCTCACTAGTTGAGCATAATATATCCAGTCAATTCGAACACCTCGAGTAAAAGTTGAATCATATCGATCAAGTTAAACTGTCAGGTTGAATATCCAAGACGTACAACTGTATACATATATGCTTCTTGTAGTGTAGTTTCTTTAGAAGATAGACCCGATTACTCAATAGTAAACTAGTAATTAATTAACTAGTTAGGTAATCACATGGTTTAGCCACTTTAGCAGTACTGTTAAACAAGTATTTTAGAACGTGTTTATTATATAATCTAGCAGTTAGCTAGAAGTTAAAAGAAGAAGATGCATGGGGTTCCTTTCCTAATATAAACCCTAGTAATCTAGTATCGTGGATTGTCTTCTCGCTGTCTCTCACAACCCATAAGCTACTTCCATTATTGATTCAAGGTAGGTAAAAAGAAAATATTAGATAATTTAAACTGTAATTTAACCTATTAGAATGTGTTGAATTTGAAGGGGACATGTAGGTGTTTTATAATTCATACCTTCAAATTCATTGCCCTCTAAATTAAAGGCTAATCGATCAAATCCCTCTATTTTGGTTCAGAATTTTGCACTAGATTACGTAGAAGATTGGAGAAGATCTCATATATATATATATATATATATATATATATATATATAAAATCATTAAAAAACTTATCTCATATTGGTTATTGTTACTATTAGTTATACCGAGATTTTTTTATCAAAATTTTACATTTGACATATGACTAAGTTGGAGACAATATCAATATTATCTTACCTCCTCCGTTTAATT
The DNA here is from genome assembly GCF_002994745.2 of Rosa chinensis. Lineage (NCBI taxonomy): Eukaryota > Viridiplantae > Streptophyta > Magnoliopsida > Rosales > Rosaceae > Rosa > Rosa chinensis. The sequence goes on from NC_037090.1 coordinate 18,272,068, forward strand.
TGAAATCGAAATATAAATGAATAGGTCGCGTGAATCACACTTGTTATTGATTAAGTTAAATCATAATGTTTAGAATTTAAATTTTTTTTTTTTTTTAAAGAAGGGTTGTTGCGGTTGCCCTCAAACCTTGATTAATATATGAAACTGTCGAATACAAGGAGAGGACATTAATCCTATACCCCTCATTACAATAAGCTTTTAGATAACATCCTGAAATGATATAAGAAGTCTCTACAAAATACAGGTATTCTAAGAGCAACTCCAACCATGGGGGTTCTATCCCATATTTAAGACCTAAATGAGACTTTGGCTCTCCAACAATTCATTTTAAGAGGAGTTAGTCTCAAAAATATAGGACTTGGTTTCAAACCAAGTCTCAAATTTGTGACTTTTCCAGAACCAGAACCATGAACAGTAGCTTGGGGCCACACATTTTCAATTAAATCAATTAACATGCTTTTGATATAATATTGATAAACATTATACTCATATTATATTTTAATAAATAACAGTGAAAATAACACCCTCATATAGTACTTTATGGTTGGAGATGAGAATTTGGTGCTATATGAATAGTGTAAGAAGGAGGTGCTAAAATGAGGAGGATAGCACCCCCAAATGAGACTTTATGGTTGGAGTTGCCCTTAACAAAAAGTGCGTTATTGACTACTCCATTTGCTTTGACATAGCGATGACATAACGGAAAGATAACTCGATTATCACGAAGCATAATTACCAATATCACAGCTTTCGAAGAACAAATCTGACGACACTTAGTCCCGTTTTTTTTTTTTTAGTTGTTCAACATTTGTTTACTTCATTTTAATCTTTCACTTTTGGTTGGTGAGGTAGTGGCTTAGTGACAATCCTAATGTGTCAACAAAATCCATGTTTTAAATTTCTTAATTAAAGGAGCCGTTATGGACGGCGTAGTCGCCTTCATTGTTATTGATCACAAATGGTGGCAATACAACTAGTTTATAACTTTATATTATTGTATAATCTTTTGTCGGACAAATTTACATTTATGTTTGCTCATTTTCATATTTTTCAAGAAATTTTGTCCCAATATGTATCCGTTAGAGAAAAGGTTGAGGGATTTTGTTGAAAACAACAAAAATGACAGCCATATATATATATATAGTAGATGAACATCTTGTATCTATCTTTGTTTGGATATTGATTTAATTGTCATTTCTCCTATTAGAACAAGTACTTGAACTTTGTCAAAAAAAAAAAAAGAGAACAAGTACTTGAAAGTTGTGAAACTCCCAAACGTTGGGTTGCACACCATTATCACTCATGGAAACTGTTTTTAAGAAAATATTTATAAAAAACCAATCATAAGTTTAACATTAGTGAAGTGAGAAAGTAAAATGATTTACAAATAATTGCATTGAAGTATGTATATGTGTCAATGTGTATGTGTGTAAACCAATGATAAGTTTAACATTGGTGAAGTGAGAAAGTAAAATGATTTACAAATAATTGCATCGAAGTATATATATGAGAAATTTTAAATACACACCCCTAATCACTTAATATACATCCCTATTATTTTATATTTCAAATTAGATTTTGTAGGTAGGTTAAATGACCAAAACAGACATCTATGCATTAGAAGAAGAAAAAATAGTCACATTTTCCTTATATTATTCTATTTATACACTAATTATGTATAAATAGTTAGATAAACACAATAAATTTCTATATATGGCCTCCCAATTTAATACAAGAATAAAGTTAGAAACTATCTAACTTAATTTTTTTCTTAAATAAATTGTAATTAAATGAGGTTTGAACCCATAATATTTAGAATTTTAAAATCAATGGCATTAAATATTTTTAAAACATATCACTTTACTCCCATTTTTTAGTTAATTTCCTTTTTTGTTCTAAGAGTTATGATTAATCAATTTATTTTCTAATATAAAACATCACATGTGAAAAAACTTTGTAATTGTTAATTTGTCTGGCCCCTCTAATGACAACTTTTTAGTTCCGCCATGATGGAGAAACTACTGGTATAGTTTTGGGTGAATGTTCAACTCATAATTTTATACTTGATTAACATGGTGTTTGGTGGATGAGAGCTCAAATAACACAAAACCTATTTATATGCATCTATTTAAAGGGAACAATAATAAATCTTTATAGATTTCTCAATAACTAACACAAGTAATCAATATGGTCATTTACAAAACGTCAATATACTAGAATATATTAATCATATTAAATAGTAACCTTTTTTTTTTAAAGAAGCGACTGATTTTATTGCAAACTATGGCAATAGGTTACAATCATGATGTAGTACATCCCTAATGCAATTAGGAGCTTGGGTAAACCAGGCTTGTTTCTGATCAAATTCGAATCCATGGTTGGCTAGTCTATGTGCTACTTGGTTACATGTCCGTGGGGCAAAAGTGATCCTGACTTGCGGCAGGTTGTGTAGGGCTGTACATATATCATCAACAATACTACCAAACTCAAAGAGGGCAACACCCTCATGTGTGATCTCTTGTACTGCTGCAAGACAATCAGTTTCTATAGTAGCATGAGTGAGCTGCAAATGCTGAATGAAATCCAGCCCCTCCCTGATAGCTAAAAGCTCCACTTGCTTGGCTGAAGAAACAAACTGAATAGGGTGTGCAAAAGCTGCAACAAATTGACCTTTATAGTCTCTGATTACCCCACCAAGACCCCCTTGAGTTAGAGTAGGCAAGAATGCTCCATCAACATTAATTTTTACTTCACCATGTTGTGCAGGCTGCCAGCAAGCTTTAGTCTTCGGTTGAGGTGCAATAGGAGAAGTTCTAGCCTGTTTGTACTCATCTAACCATGTCATAGAGCTTAGGAAAAGAGCAGAAGCAGGTTTCGAAGTGTTCTCCCATAACATTTCATTTCTGTTCTTCCATAAGGACCAGATGCCCATGAGAAGTCCTTCAAACCCCTCCTGCTTGAGATGCAGGGCTTGTTCAAACATCCATTCTTTAAACACCATGTTGGGGAGAATAGAATTTTGAAGATGAGAAGATAATATGGAGAAGAACTCAACAGCAACAGGAAACTTGCAAAAAAGATGCACAGTGTCTTCCATGCTATGCTTACAAAGCAAACAACTCAAGTCACCTTCATAGCCCTTGGTGAGAAGACGTTCCCTTGTGGGCAATAGATTTTGACATGCTCTCCACACATATATTTGCACTTTCCCCGGCACTTTGGCTCCCCATAGTCTTTTCCACAGCTCTTGGAAGGGATCCCCGGTTGATGTAGTAGCTAAAGCATTGCCAAGAACATGAGCCCTAGCCACCCAATAAGCCGATTTCACTGTGAAGATACCTTTCTTTTCTGGTTGCCAATACTGTTTGTCACATGTGCTTCTTCTGCTTAAGGGAATAGCAAGGATGTGTGTAGCCACATCATTAGGGAAAAGCGTATGAACTGATGTGGGAATCCAGGAACGATCATGCTCATTTATCAAGTTAGCCACCTTATCAAAAGGAGAGTTCAACGGTCTTTGGATTAAATATCTTGGACAATTTGGGATCCAATCATCGTTCCAGATGCTTACTAGCTGACCATCACCTATTCTCCATTTGACTCCTGCTTTTAGCACTGGTCTGCCCTCAATAATGCTTCTCCATGAGAATGAAGGTGCCACACCTAACTCGGCGTCCCAGAAAGAACAATTGGGAAAGTAACTGGCTTTAAAGAGCTGAGCAACTAGAGACTGAGGGTTGGAAATAATTCTCCACCCTTGTTTAGCAAGCATGGCCAAATTGTAAGCATAAATGTTCTTAAATCCCATACCTCCTTCTTGTTTAGTAAGGCACAACTTTTCCCAACTTCTCCAGTGGATTTTCTTTTTTGTATCAGAGTCACCCCAGAAAAAAGAGGCATAAAGTTTATGAATATCATCACATAGACCTTTAGGTAATAGGTAACAATTCATAGCATAGAGTGGCATTGTTCGTGCAACTGCTTTGATAAGAATTGTTTTACCTGTACTACTGAGAATCTTGGACTTCCAATTCACTAATTTTTTCGTCAACTTTTCTTGTATGTATTGGAACTTTGCAGTTTTGGATTTTCCAACCCTTAAAGGAAGACCTAGGTATCTGTCATGCTCATCAACTTTCTTCACTGCTAGAATGGATGCCAACTCATGTTGTAAAGTGTCTGGTACATTTCTACTAAACACCACACTACTCTTCTGGAAATTAATCTTTTGACCTGATGCTTGCGCATAGACATTGAGAATCTGTCTAATCGTCTGACATTCTTCTACAGTTGCAGCTCCAAAGGGAAAACTGTCATCTGCAAAAAACAAGTGGTGTAGAGTGGGAGCCCCTGGACACATTTTCAGACCTTGAAGTGCGCCTACTTCCACTGCTTGAGATAGGAGGGCAGAGAGACCCTCTGCACAAAGAATAAACAAATACGGTGACAACGGATGACCTTGTCTGATGCCTCTTGTTGGTGTGATCACTTCAGTTGGTTCTCCATTAACCAAGATAGCATAAGTAACAGACTTGACATAACTCATCACCATTTGAATCCACCGTGGATGAAATCCCAATTTTGTTAACATGGTCTGCAAAAAAGTCCATTCCAGACTATCATAGGCCTTTGAGATATCCAATTTGAGAGAAAAGAAACCCTCCTCTTGAGTCCTCAATTTATACATAAAATGAGCAGCTTCTGTTGCAACAAGAGTGTTGTCAGATATCAGTCTTCCTGGGACGTAAGCACTTTGTAGTGGAGAGATGATTTCAGGGAGCCACCTTTTCAGTCTGTTGGCTGTGACCTTTGAGCTAATTCTATAAATTACATTACACAAAGCTATAGGTCTAAAGTGAGAGGCTTCTGTGGGAGTTTTAATTTTTGGAATAAGGCAGATGTGCGTGAAGTTGGAAGCTTCCCAAATATCACCTGCTTCTAGAAAATTTTTGATTGCCACACAAACATCCATACCAACAATATCCCAATATTTTTGAAAGAAGAAAGGAGACATACCATCCGGTCCCGGGCTTTTTGAAGGATGCATTTGAAAAAGAGCACTTTTTATTTCATCATCTGTGTATGGTAGTAATAGGTCCGCGTTCATGTGTTGCAGAACCTTCATTGGGGTGGCACGAAAGACCTCAGAGAGGGCAGCATCGTCAATGCCATCTGTAGTAAAGACTCCCTTGTAGTACTCTAGAATCATTCTTCGAATTTCAGTTGGTTCATTCTGCCATAGGCCTGCTTCATTGACTAACCCTTTAATTGAGTTTCTGCTTTTTCTGTTTAAAGCTTTTCGATGAAAGAAGGCAGAGTTCCTATCACCATCTTTTAACCAAACAGCTAGAGAACGTTGTCTCCAGTATTTTTCCTGTTGGGAGAGAATCTGACTATGCTTAACATGCAACAAACGTTGCTCTTCATATTGGTTTGAAGAGAAAGGTTGCTTCATAATATCCTCTAGCTTCTCTCGAATTACACACAGCTCTACCTTTTGCTTCTCAAATTCTGTGGTATGCCAGCGCAAGAGTTTTGTACCTGTGTTAGAAATTTTCTGTCCAATTTGATGCAGCATGTTGCCGGTTGTAGGGGCTGACCAGTTCTTTTGAATGATGGCATTGCATTGTTCATTGCCATGCCACATTTCTTCAAACCTAAATCTCCTGCTAGCTTTCCTGAAATGATGTTGCTCAGATCGCACTTCAACAAGGATGGGGCAATGATCAGACTCATTTGGTGGCAATGTGATTGTCCTACTGTAAGGGTAAGAATCCCTCCATTGAATTGATTGAAAACTTCTGTCAAGACGTTCTTTGGTAAACTTATTGGACCAAGTATACCTACTGCCACTGAATCCCATATCAACGAGGCCACAATCCACCATCGTATGTCTAAATGAAGCCATGGGTGCAACAGCTCGTGGTACTCCGCCGGACTTGTCAGCCTGGCACATGATTTCATTAAAATCACCTGCCATGAGCCAAGCCAGATCACATCTTTCAGCCTCTAGGGTTCGAATTAAATCCCATGTTCTATTGCGTTCTCCCCGTGCAGCGAAGCCATAAATTCCCGTGAAACGGTAAGAAGCACGGCTTCCTTGTTCACAAACCTCAACATCAATGTGATGAGGAGATTTTGTGCGCAGATCAACATGAATCCCATTGCTCCAGAGTAAAGCCAGACCTTGGGATCCCTCTTCGTGTGTATAACATATATTTCCAGCAAAGCCAAGCCGGCTTGTTATAGAGTATGATATTTCATGATTTTTGAGATTAAAGGTATTTTAGGTACTTTGGGTTGTGTATTTAGTAAAATATTAGAATGAGTGGTGTATTAAGTAATAGGGGTGTGTATTTAAAACTTTTATATATATATATATATATATATATAGAACCTATAACGTAACAATAAATGTGGATAAATTGTGTTGTACGAGTTACTAAATCAAGTAAGTTGTGCAAATATGGTTGTGTATTTGTTAACCAACCATGGAGCGTCTGTAATTTTTTTGGTGTAACACTCATCTGAATTCAATTTTTGCTATATTGCTCAATGAGCACCCTTTATATTGATTGAATAAAGTTTGACTGGATCCAAAAAGAAAAGAAAAAATAAAAGCTATTTACAAACATGCATGAACACAAATATAAACGAGTAACAACAAATTGATTAATATAAATCGACTCAAACTAACATACCCATACGTTTATCTCACCGTCACTTATTACTAGTACTTTTCGCAGTATAGAAATTAAGATTTATTCTATTCAATCAACTCTTAAGTAGTATTATCAATGATCACCTAACTAGTATACATCAAAACACAAGGCAAACAACAAAGTGAACAAACCCTTTCTAAAGTACCTTTACATTAGCAATTAAATGAGACAATGAAGCACACATATTCAAATCATTACTAAACAAACTCCTAATCACAACGATATTTCTCATAATGTATTGGATTGGTAGATTTATCTAATCACCATTGTGTAACTTGCTCTTTTGTATTTGTTTGGGACTCTGGGACAAAATACTATACTCCTCCGGTTGAAACGCGTTAAGGGGCATTGACCTTCAGAAATTTGCCCTTAGCTTAAAAACAATCCGACTCATCGTCGACAACAAAATTATTTCTAAAATCTTTCGTGGGGCCCGCGAGAAATTCTCCAACCTTTTCCTAAACGACAAAAAAGCCATATGACCTCTCATAAATGCACCGTCACAATAACCGAGCACTGCGGAGCTTCCACGTAATAAAGCCAACACCGCGCGGTCCGTTTTCGCACGTGTGGGCGATGCGGTGCAGAGACTCCGTCCACGTGTCAGGGTCGGTCGGAGGATTTGTCCGTCGCTAAATGGTGGACTGTATGGATATCAAGTCAAAACGACAGTGCGCGGTATGGTCTTTTGCCTCCCCCTCCTCACGTACGTGGCAAATTCTCTACATAGGATTCCCATGATTGCCCTATTATTATAAAGGGTTAATGCTCATACACCCTAAATTTGGGAAAATACTTCTCATACACCCCAGTGTATTATTTTTGTTCCCTTTTACACAACTTTTTCTCACTTTCTTTCCTACCTACCCGTCTTTTCAAAATCCCTACCATTAGTACCCCTTTGTTGTTCTGGTTTGTTAGAGTCTGCATCTGCATATGTCTCTTTCATTTATATATATGTTGTTTTAGAAACGTGGTGGGCCCATCAGAGTTTGTTTCATTTGAATATATGTATGAAACTGACATTCATCCTCTAATTCGAAAGGTAAACAGTACAAATTACTATTCATAATTTCAATAGTAGACAGACTTGAGCTTGTTGCTATATGCAAACATACTACTAAAGAACTGCAGAAAGAGAGAGAAAAACTGAGAAAATTAAAAACCTATCGGGACAGCCTTGATAGAGAGTCTCCCAATTACTGGGATATTATTTATAGACTTCAGACTAGAATCTATAAGATAGAAGAAGAGATAGAAAATCTCCTATATGTTCTGGAAGAGGAACAAAAACCTCTGAATTATTTGAGCATTGGTTAGATCCGCACCCAACTGGTATCAAAGCTTGTAAAAGGCTCAAAGGAGAACCCCTCCTTAATGGGGACAATGTCAGAATTGTTATTAGAGAAAATAAATTCTCTACTTAAAGCTTCTGATGAGAAATATCAGAAGATGTTACTAGAAATATCTAGATGTCAGTCGACACTAGAAACATTACCTGCTATAATCCACCAATTAGAAAGATTGGAAAACAAACTGGATTATATCAAAGATCTTCCAAAAACGGAAGAAGAAAGACTGACAAGTGTCAGTAGAAAAATCAAAGAACAGCAAAAAACGCTGGAATCTATACTGAAGGACAAGAAATTGCCTACAGTAAAAAAGAAGACTAATGGGTTCAAACCATTAGAGAAACCAGACTCAAATCGTGTTCCTAACATGATTTTTCTGGAACCATCTACTAGTCATACTAGTATCCGGTATGAAAATCCGGAGAATACAGAAAAAAGAGAAATGAAGATGTTAAGCATCTTTGGAAAAAAGAAAGGAGTTCAACTCCTAAATTCTGAAGAATTTGAATACAATGAAATCGAGCATGAGGTAAAAAACTCCTCAATTCCAAAGCTAGATTTCAAACAGATCTACCGACGGGGAACATTTGACCTGATGGACAGCCATCATTTCAAAATACTTGAATTCACAACCCCCTCAACAACAGGAGAAACAGATCTCTTGATGATCACCCCTGCTGAAGTTGCCAGAGCACAAGCAAAGCAATACCAATTTATGCACATTGGAGCAGTCCAAGTCGGCATAAAACTATTGGCAAGAGAAGGCATCAACTGTTCAGTCCTATGTGTCCTACAAGACAACAGATTGACAGACTTCCAAGCTAGTCTGTTGGGAACTCTAGAAGCATCACTATGCAACCAAGTAGCATACTTCAACTGCTTCCCCAACTTTTCAACCAGCTTGAAGGATGCAGCCCACTGCCTCAGACTGAGAGTCAAGACAGACGGGATCTCAATGAAAGAAGAAATGCAAGAATTGGCAATAGTATACAGAGTGTACTATAAACTAATGAGCACCACAGTGGAACCAAAGACAAGGATCTCCAACATCCCTGGTCTCACTACTGGATTCCTCACCAGCCAGAAAAACCATTCACAGCAGATTCATAAGGTTGCTTGGAATGAAGTAACTTTTCCTCTTGAATGGAAACTGTCCGGTCCAAAAAAGCTGCCGGAACGAGCAAAAGCAAAGATCTACGAGAGTAGACGCACTGGAGAAATCAGCCTCAACTTTGAAGATCACAGGAAAAGTGATGTCTGTCCTGAAAACATCAGGATAAACAGCAATCTTCTGAGAAGAAGCTACAGCACCAGAGAAGCCGGTGTCAGTGGTACAAAACCCACTATTGAAGAACCAATATCAGAAGAAGATCTGGAAGCTGATCTATGCAGACCAGTCCATATGCTCAGAGCTGAGAAGCTCTATGATCTTTACAAAGAAGCTGAGAATTGTGAAAGTCCTGAACGATTAGAAAAACTAATCGAGGAAATGAAAGAATTCAAATACAGAAAGACAAGAAAAGTCTTTCCTTACCAAGATGTTGAAATGGAAGAAGGAGGAAGCTCCAGAACTTTCATAAAAAAAGAAACAAGGGAAATGAAACTCCCAGTTCAGAAAGCCCCCACGGGTAAAAAAGGAGAAAGAAATTCTCAAAGGTTCGTCCCCGAGGACAATCTGCCAAGAGTCCCGATCACGAACTATGGCATCTGGTTGAATCTAGACAAGAGTCTAGACAAAAGAAAAACTATTGACCAATGGGTAGACAGCCTGATGATGGCTTCTGCACTGACCCTTGGAAAATTTGAAGCACCAGATTTGCAGGTGTACTATGAAACTACTCTCACTGGAGTAGCAAAAAAGTACTACCTATCTTTCAAGGAAACTACCAGAGGAAGAGACTGGCTTGAAGAGATAAAAAATTCAAAGTCTCCGTATGATTTTGCAGTACCCCTGTACGATCAATTCTGTGGAGATCTCTCAAATCTGAGTGAGAAAGCCAAAGAAACGGCAAAGTCGAATATCTATGCTCTCAAGATCTGTGACATGAGATATTTCGAAGAATACCTGAATGAATTTCAGGAATATTACTGTACAATTGGTGAACTAGAGAATACTGATCTAGTTAATCTGTTGCACAGAAAGCTCCCTGAACCATGGAGAACAGCTGTGAGAGAAAGCATAGCTGAAAAACCAATTGAAAGATTTTCAGTTGGAGGAATTGCTGACAGAATTCGGCAACTACTGAAGGAGCAATGCAAGGCCAATCTTAGAGCTAAGATGGCTAAGAAGCAACTCAAAGGAGTTGAAAATTTCTGTTACGGAATACTGGATATGCCCACAAACTGGGGATGTCATGAATCCAAATTCCACAGAAAGAAGAAAAAAGAAAAATATTACTCGAAAAAATTCAAAAAGAGTAATCAGAGAAAGAATTGGAGATTCAAGAAAAGCTCCAATTACAAGAAGCAACAGGATGAAGATCCAAAAAAGAAATTCTTCAAGAAAAAGAAGAATACTCAGCAGCATAAACAACCTAGCAAGAAAGCTTGCAGATGTTGGTTGTGTAAAGCTGAAGGGCACTATGCCAATGAATGCCCGGAAAAGGGTAACAGATCTACTAAAGCTCTCTTTGAAGAATATGAGCAAATAGTAGAGGTAGCAAACATGAAAGGCTACGAAATAGCCTATTCTGATGATGAAGATGACGACAGGTCAGTCTATTCTGCCTGGTCTGAAGAAGAAGAAAGTTCATCAGAAAAGTCTGAGATAGATTCTGAAGTAGAGTACTTCGAATCCAGACAAATGAACGTTTTGAAAGTCAAAAACTGGGAAGAAAGCAAGACAGAATCCTTCATGTCTTCTTATCAGGTGAACCCTGGTTCATTCGTCTGTGACTACTGCTTATGTCACGAGAAGAATGGTCTCCCTATGTTCTGTGAAGAGTCTAAAAAGACGTATCACAAAGAATGCTTCATAGCTGAAGCAAGAAGAAAAACCAAGAATGGTCTTGTCAGCCAATGGGTTGAGCAAGAATATGAAGAGTATTTCGCTGAGAAAAAAGCGAGAGAAGTTGAAACTCTGTTCCAGGAAACCATGGAACAAACAAAGAATGTTGCAGCAACTGTAGTCCAAGAAACGACTATGGAACAACCATCTTCCTCAGAAGTAAAGGAAGAAATCATCGGTGAAGAAAAAATCGATGAAGATATTGAACTGGTTGAAATACCAGAAAATATCCATCTCTTAGAAAGACAAGAGATAGCTGCGGATACTGATACATGGGATCTACTTGGCCAACCTTCCGGCAAGTTTGATTACAAAGTCAGATATGATCCTCCCCCCTGGTTCAGTAATCCAGACAGCAAGAAGATAACTCCTACAGATTGGGATGATGATGACAAATCACCCACTCAGGAAAATGTTCCAGAAGAATGTAAACCATTCATTCCAACGGAACAAGCTCAAGAAAATGAGCCTCACCAATCGAAAGCCGTCTCTACAAGTAGATACAGCAACTACATAGAGATCGGACTCAAGTTCCCTGATCACAGGAAATATCATCTACATGCTTTTGTAGATAATGGATCAGGTTTTACTGTTGCAAAGAGATTTGCAATTCCAGAAGAACTCTGGAACGAAGACAAGAAAAAGTCAGCTACTGGTGTTACATTCGATGGAAGCCATCTCACCATGAAGAAAGTAGCAAAAAATGTTCATATCACCATTGGTGGAGGAACATTTATCATCCAGAATGTTTGGCAATCTGAAGGCCAAGGATCTGATTTCTTGTTGGGCAACGATTTTATTCTCCAACAAAGATTCATTCAGGATGAAGAAGCGATAGGCTTCAGAAAAGGAGAACGGGTGTTCTGGGCTGACCGCCTCCCACATGCATTCAGTGTGACCGGTCCCGGTTTTACTACTCAGTATCAGAGATCGCAACAGAATAGTGGTGATCTTACCCCCTACAAACCCAAATTTCAACCCATACTCCAAATCAAACAACAAGAAGAACTGCTTGTTGAAGAATCTTCAGAAGAAGAAGAAGAAGCTAGTAAAGATGAAGAAGCTAGTTTCATCCACGAGCACAACCTCAAGCACTTTCAGAACAAGCTTGAGTCTCAACAAACTCCCACTCTTGACAAAATCAAGAAACTACTCGAGCAGAATGTGGATACAAATCCTCAGAAGTTTTGGGAAAAAGACCCAGTGGTCTGTGAATTGAGATTGCATGACATGAATGCTATCTGCCATGTCAAAGCCATTCCTCAGTACAAAGAGGAAGATAAAAAAGAATTCAGAAGTGATATTGAAGATCTCCTGAAGAAGAGATTAATCCAACCTTCCACTAGCCCTCATCATGCTCCAGCATTCTACGTGAGAAATCATGCAGAGAATCTAAGAGGAAAAGCTAGAATGGTTATTGACTATAGAGATGTCAATAAGAAGACTGTCAAAGACGGATATCAGATCGCTCAAGTCAGAGTCCTGATCAACCAGCTCAGAGGAGCTAAAGTCTTTTCGAAATTCGATGCAAAGTCGGGTTTCTGGCAGGTCAAGATGCATCCTGAGAGTGTACCTCTCACTGCATTTGGAACACCACAAGGTCATTACGAGTGGCTAGTAATGCCTTTTGGTCTCAAGCAAGCTCCCTCAATCTTTCAAAGAAAGATGGACAACATCTTCAAGCATGTAGCGGAGTTCTGCGTCGTCTACATAGATGACATCTTGGTCTTCTCCAAAAACAGAGAAGAACACATGAAGCACCTCCACGAGGTAGCAAAGCTGATAGTCCAGCATGGAATTATCCTAGGTGAGAAGAAAATCTTCTTTATCCTCGATGAAGTTGATTTCCTAGGAATAAACATCAAGAATGGAGTCATAAAGCTCCAACCTCACATCCTTGAAAAGATCTGGAAGTTCCCAGACAAAATTCCTGATGCTAAGAGTCTAGAGAGATTCCTTGGTGTCATAAATTATGGGAGAGATTTCATCCCTAGAATCTCAGGGTTAACAGCAATGTTATCTCCCAAGACAAGTTCCAAAAGGAAATGGAACTTCACAGAAGATGATGAAAAGATCGTGAAGCAGATAAAAAACCTCTGCAAGAACCTCCCTCCTCTTCAACAACCAGAAGAGAATGATGAAATTATCCTCCAGACAGATGCGAGTGATAATTACTGGTCCGGTGTTGTTCTGGCGAGAGCGCCTGGAACTAACATTGAAAAGATCTGCAAATTTTGTAGTGGCAAGTTCAGCCCTGCAGAACTGAATTATCCCACAGGGGAAAAAGAGATTTTAGCTGTCAAGAAAACAATTTTAAATTCTCCAGCTTATCTGGGAAAAACCTTTACTGTCCGCACCGATTGTGCTAGAGTAAAGAATTTTAAAAATTTTAAACTTGACAAAGCTGCTGATAGAGGAAGATTAGCCAACTGGCAATTGTTTCTTAACCAATATGATTATACTGTTGAATTAATTGCAGGAAACAAGAACTATCTTCCAGAAGCATTGACCAGAGAACTGGCAATGTTCAGCCAAAGAGAAGACGACGAAGGTCGTAATCCCAGAAGCAGAAGGACTGGGAAAGAACAGGAATCTGAAGAAGATCCAAAAGAAACCAAGGAGAAAATCCTTAAAAGGTTTCTGCTAAGCTCAAAAGGCTTGGCCTCAACTGATCAATCCCAGGGTAAAGGATTGGCTAGCCCGTCTCAAACGGCAGACGGTAAAGGCACATCAAGACCGTTGACGGCTGCTGCTTTGCCAAAAAGCAGACCAACTCCTAGTGGAGTTATAAATGTTTTTAATTACGAATTAAGAACTTTTGATACTCCTGTGTTCAGAACTGGCAGGAGACTAGCGTATCACCAGAAGGCAATCCTGGACAATCTCTTATTTGCCTTTCAAGAAAGAAGCAGTGGATTAATGTTCCCAGCTCTGTTTGCATTAGCTGAAGAACTCTACGAGAATGGTAGACCACAAGGTGAAGAGCTTCATACACAGCAGAGTGCTGTAAGGAAAGAAAAGCTATCCTTCCTTGAAAGTCCAGAAAGTGCTAGGGTCCCTATCATAGCACTCAATGAATCAGATTGGTATGAATTCCATAATCTGATAGGAAGGCACAATCCTGAAAACCTAGTTCCTCCAACCCTCTTTATTGTCTCAGGACCATATGTTGGAAGATACCTGGTAAATGTTCAGAGTGAACATCCTCAAGAACACAAGCTATGGCTTGTTGAAAATGGTTTTGTCCATAATTTATGGACTAAAACTAATGATGATCTGAGAGGCTTGCCGCCTATTATTGTCAACACGGTCAAGAACATCAGAAAAGACAACTGTATGCTTCGTCTGAAGTTCAGATCCACACCTCCTGAATGGATCCAGAAGACAGATGGTGAAGTTGAATATATTCCTCCATATCATTATGTGAGAATTATTCAAAGAAGATATCTTCAACCAGCCTGTGTAGCATACAACGGCCAACCAAATTCTAGCATTCCCTGGATGAAGGCCATGGCTCTTGACTACATCAAAAAGATCATCTCTGAAGACATCAACAACACATTCCTGGCAGCAGGAGAAAAGACAATTATCACTGCTTACGATCATCCTGACGTAGTCAGCAGCGATATATTCCTATCTCTAACCAGAAAAGAGATAGACTCGACAATGGCATGCATGCGTTGGGTGGAAAAGCTTGAAAATGACAACCACTACAAGATGTATGTTGACACAGACGTCGAGGATAATGCAACAACAACTCGCATGGCCCAGACAGACAACAACTCCTTTGTCTTTGGCCACCATTCTGAAACGGACGAGAACATGTGAAGCTACAGGTGAAGAATCAGCACCAAAATAGCAACTGTAGAACTTTAGACTTTTCTAAAGCTACTTTTGCTTTTTCCTTTTCAAAAAGAAAAGGTTAAGTGAAAAACATTTCACTTTTTCCTTTTGCTTTTCCCTGACCGACCTCCACCAGCAGGAGCACTACGAAAAGCAGAAGTCACGGAGTTGTCCTGTACATTTTTGTATTTTGAATTCTAGTTTGAGTTCCGCTCCCTATATAAGGAGCTTCAGCTTCTCTTAGAAGGCATTCGAAATTTAGATCAGAAAAAACTCCTCTGATAATAAAAATAGTAGAATAGCAGTGTGCTTCCCTTCCTATCTAGGTGTGAAGTATCGTGCTTCTATTACAAGTAAGTAACTGGTCTCATTCTTATGGATAGCTAAACAGCTTTTGCTGTTTACCTGAGAATGAGGCTCTGACTGTTTAAAGTTTTATATGTATATTTGAATAAATAAATTCAGATGGATGTTCACCCACTTCTTTAATTTATAAAATGTTTATTATCTTTACATATTTGTAATCATCTTTATCATGCATAAGTTTACTATTCCATAGTTTGAACACTCGAATGCATGCATCCCATGGAAAGCTAAAGTTCTAAAGCTTTACTGTTCAGCCAAAAGAATCAGTTTTAAAACAGAAAAATTAGGACAAGCAGCAGTGATTCCGCCCTGTGAGTAGCCGTTTAGACAGGAAGTCGTTAGGCGAAATGTGGCATGTTGAAGGCTAGTCTTGTTTTTGTTTTAATGTTTTTTATTGTTTCCTTTTGACTGAATAGAACGGTAGAAGAATCTAAGGTCAACATAGGATACAGAGGGCATTTGTTTGTTAAAACTATCCATGTAAGTCTTTGTCTTTTGTCAATAGTGAAATACCAAAGTGTTGGGCAGTTGGGAAAAATACCAAGGATTTTTGGGTATGCGGGAATTACCCCTATTATAAAAATCTCATTTTCTTGAACCAAGAAAAATTTCATTTTAAATGTCGTAGATTCTCATAGTCTCTTGTTTTACCATTTACTAATGTGTTTTACCATTTACTAATTGAACTAGTTTCTACTCGTTTTCATGCAACTTGATCATCAAATGATTCCCATGTATGAGATGGTTTTTCGCTCTTTCACTTTACTTCTATTTATTTAGAAAAATTAACTCTAATCGTATTACTTAGTCATCAACTTCAATTATCACATTTATTATATGAAATGTGAGAGTTACAAGTTCTGTATAAAAATTAAAACGAATCATAACTTCATAAGAACATCTTTGATTAATTAGCTTTCACGGGAGAGTTTAGAAAGATAAATTGAACTATCACACTAAATTTCGTAACGTGTAAAATGCAATGTATTTGATTGATCTTAATGAATCTCGTCAATTTGCAATGTAAGGTTGCGTTTGCATGCAACCTGGTTTCATCCCCACTTGATTATCAAATGATTCACATTATGATATTTGGTTTTTCCCTATTTCACTAAGTTAACCTTAAACATTACCTTCTACGACATGTATCATATCCGCATTATATAGAATTAAAAAAAAAAAAAAAAACCAATGTGAGATTTGCAAGCTTTGAAAGTTAAAATCACGCGCAAGAGCATCTCGAACTAATTTATTTTCATATAATAGTCAAAAAGGTAATGTAACTGGATTCTAGAATGTGTAGAACGCCAATGAGTTTAATTGGCCTTTGTGTTGACCTATAAGTTAAGTGTTTTAGGCTAGCTTGACCGAACAAGGCTCAAAGTGAATTTGCCATGTTACGAATCTAAACTTGAACACAGTCAAACCTTTTCTACCTTCATGAACACTTTAAGACCCAAAAAGCATGTATAGGTACGTACCCTCATTCTTCTGTTCCAATGTAGCAAGGTCGCTCTCATAGGAGACATCAAATCCTCCTAGCAAGCAAAGGACAGATCTCTCTCTCTCTCATAGTCTCATCAGTCATTTTAGGTGGGTAGGACGTAGGAGTGAGAATAAGTTTCCGGGTGCCGAAGTGGACGGACGTGTGTTCTCTTCATCTAGTCATGAGGTGCAAGCAGCTTGATGAAACACATAGCGGACCAAAGATATTCAAGTTAATGGGTGCCTGCATATTGGATTCTCCTTATAATTTTATACACAATGCTTCCAAAACTATTTTGGTTCACTGATATTATTATTGTTCTTTGATTTGATTGGTCATTCAATCAAGTTATGGGACAATAATGAGTATGTCGCAGCTTCATGAATTAATTTTTATATGGATCATATTTATGTAATGCCTCGACTACCATACTCCTCTCTGTTCATATTAATTTATCATGCATGTTCTAGCACGTACACCTTTTATGTGTGGCATTCTGCTACTTAATTTTCAGACCAGAACAATTCAACTATGTTTATTCCCTTTAAAACGACATTAGTCTGCTAATGAAGCTATTTTTTATAGTAGATTATGCCAAGAGAAACATCTTGGAAGTTTGGTACAAAAATGAATGCATATGAAAGGGACAAAAGAAGATCATATTGGATACTTGTTTGGGATTTTATTCATGTCCATTGGTAGGATTCAGTGTATCATATATCTCATAAGTTCACACTAATGACTGTTCTAAATGGGGAAACCTGAATTTTTCTATTGGCTTTTGGGCTTTTTAGTTTTTATGGGTTGGTCTTGGGGTTGATAACAAGGTTTATCAAGCTTCAAGCTTCAATTTGTATCAAATCCCTTTGTCAAATGTAGATCGACTAATTCAAACAAGTGAAGTAGCGTAGACTCTGCGACACACGGTTATCGGGTGCGACCGGGGGATTTCCTGTGACCAACACTACGTATTCCTAATCATCATGGCTTTTCTCCTTTTCCCTTCTTTTCTGGCAACTCAAAACTCAAGTGACTTTTCTTCTTGTAGGACCATTCACTAGAGTGCGAAAGCATAGAGGGTGAACGAGGTCAGATACCCTGGTAGTTCTTGCCGTAAACGATTAGTGTTCTTCCTTGGTTTATTTGGTCTTTGTGGATTAAGGCTCCGAAGCATCTTTCTTTGTCCTCAAGTTTCAAAAGTAGTCAAATCCGGTCCTCCTCGTTGCCGTTGTTTAAGAACCCAAAAAGTAGAAGAAAATCAATAATGTACTCTACTACTTTCGAAGACCAGAATCAGATTTTCTTTTCGTGCCATATCTACCAAATTTCAATTTGTATATATGTCATTTTTGTCATTAGTTCCAAACCCTACAGTTGCATTCTCCATCAACCAGTTGCTACCATACTGTCCATACATTCATAAACCCTTTAAGGTAGAGGTATATAAGCTCAAAGGCCTTATCCATATCTTGTCTGTCCGTAATAACAACTTTCCCTGCCACAAAGGTATGTCGATATCTAGATCTTTCATGTTAATCAAATATTTTACAGCTCAGTTAAATAACTGGGAATCGAGATCTAGCTAGTCTCTGCAATCACTTTGATAGTGAAATATTGGTAACAAAGTCAGTACGTGCTAGAGAAATCTTAGACAATAATAGCTCAATTCATTGGATGAAAATGGTGAACTGAGTAAAAAGTCAAGTTGAGCTTAATGTGATTGGAAAGTACATTCTATTTTTACATGCAAACCAAAGGAGATGATTAGTTTTTTTAAAATTTTTTTTTTTATCAAAAGCCACACCGAACCTGAAGCTTGTGACGAGTTGAGAACAAAGCTTGGTATATGAACATCAAAAGCTTCAAATGTCTTTCAATTTGCAAAATTGTAGATCAAATATCTAATAGCTAAAAAATAGACATCTAGATATAAAAAAGTATTACAGACATGAACAAACTAGATTGAGAATCAGGATGAGATGAACTAATTACTTTCGTTGCAATAATCCTCTATTTCAGATTGTCTTGCAGCAATCCTCTATGCATGTGTCCAGGGCAATCAGAGCCTGAGGATTGAACTTATAAGTAAACTTGGATAAACCAGATCAATGAACGAGTCGTTATGTGGGGATATTGTTCCAAGGAAGAAACAATTGCCACTTTGAGGTTCACCAGACTTCGTGTAGCGACTATATAATATGTGTAGTAAGGGTAGAGGAATTAGGGCATAAAAGGATCTTTAATCAAAGAAATCAGTCCAGCCCAATTAAGTATTGGGCCACTCATGTCACTTTCAACTTCTAAAAGATTTATAATCAATATTTTGCAGCTTAAATGCAGAACATGCCCAAGACACGGTCCTTTTTGGTTGGTCTGGATGCCCAAAGACACGATTCAATGCCAAGAAACTCACATATACGATACTAAATTATTGCCGAGAGGATTTTAGGTAGTGGTGGGAGAGGGTGGGGAAATGAGTTGAGATATAGGTCAGAGGTTCCTATCCTCTCCAATATAACAAGAAGCAATATACGCGTCTACGCCAGAGAGGACTGAAAGAGATGCCTATGTAGTGGAACCGAAGGCATAAGCTTTTGTGTAAGTAGCTGCAAGCTTGCAAACTGAAGACATACTTCTTCCATTCTTTTCAAGCAATTTCTCTGTTTTTATTAAATATACTATCTAGAATCTTTGGTCATTCCTGTGAACTTCTTTAGTGTATTTGGCAAGTTTTCGTGCATCCGAGTCATGTGTGAAAAGTTTCGTTGTATCCTTCACACATTAAATCATTTCAATCAACTATAAGCCTAAGATATGGAGTTTGAATTACGTAGAGATCAGCCTAAAACTCACCTCAACCTCACACCACCAAGAGAATTCAATTTGGGTTTATTATTTGACCCTCTCAACCTTGCTTGGTTCATCATTAACTGTGATCCAAGGACTTCCCTAAAGTTCGATCCTTACATATATATAAGAGATCTGATTGTAGGCACAGAAATTGTCATCCTAGCAAAACAGTTAACCTAATTGAAAACTGTCATAACAGTTAACAAGTCTGGAGTGCACAGAAATTCCTAAATCATCTTCAAAGCCATGTCTGGCCAACTTGGTTCTCAAGTTTTCTAGTCCCATTTGACCACCAGAAATGACCAACAACCATAGTTGGCAAGAGTATCCGCCAAGCCATTTCCCTCGAAGAAGTTGCGGGAAATACTAAAATAGAATCGACGAGCATGCCATAAACAACTAAACACTACACCACCTTCAAGGCTTCAACTACCGAAGAATCTAGAAAAAATAATCGTCAACTAATAACTGCGAGTCAATCTAGTCATATAGGTGAAGGCCAATTTCTATCCCAATCGACTCCAATGAACTACAAGAATAGCCGCATGCATCACTCTCACTAGGATCGAAGAGTAGCTGGAGAAGCATAAGCACCAACGAAAAGACCTTCTAATCACAAAGAATACCGCCCCCATAGCATGAAGACGCATTCAGTATTAACCATAATCCAATTGAAAGAGGAGGACGGCAGACGACCTGAATGAAGTTGGCATATTTACAAAAAGATAGATACCATAAAGAACCGAGGGAATTTGAAAGAGAGGATTGACAAATCCATCGAACCATCCTATCATTGGACATTCTTGTTGACTTAATATTTTGGTCTGTCTTTTTTCTTATGTGGGTATAATATTTTATGGTTATAATATAGTCTGGAACAGAGCATTACCAATGCATTCCCTCAAACATTAAATTCATTCAGGTTACCAGACCTCATTGACTATAGGATACATATGGAGGTTGAGTATTACTACCTCAACCCGACAACCACATACTAGCAAGAGAATCTAATTAATTAATAAAGATGGGATTTGTATGATCCGGGTTTGGGTTTGACCATAATTCTGCTTCTTCTATGATTCAAAGACTTAATAAACTTCTTAACCTGGTAAATCACAAGTAGAACTTTAGAATACTAAACCAACTTTGACCGATGGTGGCTGTGGTTGGCGAAACAGTTGACCTAACCGGAGCACATTCAGACAGGTTTGGAGCACAAAGAAAGAGCTAGCTAACTCATCAAAAGGCCATGTCTGGTGTGATTGGTTCTGGTTTCTCTATCAAGTTTTTTTTTTTTTTTTTGGCAACAGTTTCTCTATCAAGTTTGGTGAGCCGTCTATCAATCTATTATAGCTTGTACAGCGATGGCAACGCGACGTGCTCAATCTCCTTTATAGTTTTAAACATTTATAAACTACTAACCAACTTGCTTATACAATCAGTAGATCGAAGGAATGCTATATCTGTATGAATTATTCGTATGGTTTTGGACCACACCTAGCTCCCTGCTGTTCTTGGACCATCTGAGGCAGCCTCGCATTCATTACAAAATCCATCATAAAATTAATGATTATGAGAATATCACTCGGACCAAAAAAAAGGAAAAAAAAATAATAATAAGTACACATAACCGATGAATTAAGAATTGAAGATTCATGATATGGACAAAGAAACAGATTCCTCATACCCATTCGATCGAATCAAATTTTTGCATCTTGGATGATGAGACCCCCTCTCTTATGGGTCATTGACATTGTATACTTTTAATAGATTTGACACCCTGATAGAGATGTAATTCATTAATCTGATTTTTTTTTTTTAAATCGGTCTACAAACTAAATTTGTTGATTGCATTACTCATACGACAAGCCAATCAAATTGATGAGGATTACACTGGCACAAACCTCAGAGATGAAAGCTCAACGCTAACCTATTTTCAGAATAATAGTTACTGTATAGTTATTTAAGAAGTGCAGAAGTTGTATATGCCCTTAAACCATGGATTACAGATGTGAAAATTGCAGGTAATCAACAGTAAACAGGGTTATTAGCAGTCCACTACTCATGCAAACACATTAAATACAGCCTACCCTATGAACAACCTCAATAGCATTGGGGTTTCTAATCACTAAACACTTGTAAAGAAATTGAGATGGTATTTTATCCCACTTCTCAAACCCTGTTCTCTTCTTCAATTCTCATTTACAGAAAGCTTCGTTTGGTGGGTTTGGAGAGATGTAAGTTTTTAACGGACAGTACTTGCATATCACCTGTCTTGATCGCAATGAATGGACATGCTAGTTTTCCATGTACTTAAATAGTGATGAGAACACAACGTGCAATCATAACTCTCATTTAAGCAGTGGCCAAACAAAATGTAGATGTAATGCAAGTCGGTCCCAACATAACCACAAAACTAATTTACATACCAATTACATAAATATAAAAAAATAAGCATTTTCACAAAAAGAATTTCAAAAATAAATGAAGAAAACCCACATTACACTAAAAGAGACCTTACAAAGAGAAGAAAATGCGAAGTTCAGAATGCGTTTAGTTACAAACCTGTTTAAATTTAGAAGGGTATTTCCTGCCTAAATCAAGCTAAAGTTTTTCAAATGCCTAACGAAACAGCCAAACTTAGAATACACCAAAGCCAATCACCCATATATGTAAACATTAACAAAGTAGTCATCTTAAATACATCACACACACCTAATCAGAGCTATCATCAATGGGCTATATTCACTGCATTGAATCAATGTTCTTGCTCAGCTCCTCCAGCTTCTTCATCCTCATCTTCTCACTTTCACCCACCAGCTGCACAAATGATCAACCAACGTTATACATCACACAAAAATGATTGCAGAAACTAGAATTAAAACTTATGGAATGGTTATATTATAGGAAGCAAATAATTAGAGTTTGGATCCTCTAGCATCTTTAATGTTCAAGTAATGTGCTTGTGTTTGCAACTACCCCTTTCCAAGCTTCCATCAAATTATCTTCCACGAGAATCCTAAACCCAAAAGTCTTACCCTAAAATATAACATGGCCAAATTTTCAACACAAATGAAGAAATCTATTCCAATGAAACTAATCAGACTTTCACAACTACCCCTTCCCAAGTTTCCATCAAATCATCTTTCCACAAGAATCCTAAACCCAAAAGTCTTACCCGGATACCCTAAAATATAACATGGCCAAATTTTCAACACAAATGAAGAAATCCATTTCAATGAAACTAACCAGACTAACCTCCATCAGTTTTGTAATGAGCTGTACTTTTTCCCTGTTCTTTTCGTTGAAAGCCTCAAGTGCTTCTCTGTATTCTTTTTCCTGTAACAAGTTACCAATCCAAAATCATTATAAACATGCACGAATTGATGGATGCATCATTGCAAATGCATTAGAGGTAAATACTAATTAATGTGGTAAAATCTAAGTGAATTGTCTAACCTTCTTCTGGCAGCTTTGTCCCAGTGGCTTTAACTCCTTGTTAACTGTATCGATCTTCTTACGAACCAGTGAAACCTCCTTCCTCATTGGATCTGAAAGCCCTTCAAGCTCCTGGAAGTTTCATAATCCCAAAACAGGAACAAACATAAAATTACTGACACTTATCACATTGCATGAATATACAGCAATTGGGTTTGGGTTTAGTTGTAACGGCAGAAAAAGATGCATATGTGCCATAGATACTTTCAGAAAGGTATTAATATTTCTCTGACACAAATAGAAATGAAATTAATAGGACCCTATTCCAGGTTATCGGAAAATTAACGGTCTGTTTTTCCCATCAGAAAGTTGGTGGCTCATGCACATCAACAAAATGGAAATTTTAAAAAACTTTTCGGCTAATTATCATCTTTTGTTCTGTTCAGATCTTGAATTAGATACGGTAACTACATGACACTAAATAAGACTTCTATATAAAAAAAACTCTTCACAGAAATTAACACACTAGTAGAAATTGCTGGTATCAGAGTGTTCCATGCAATTTTAATTCACACCTTAGTTGCTCTATAACCCAAAATTGGAAAACCCAAAATAAAAATTCCAAAAAAAAAAGTGATTTAATTGAAAAGATTTGGGATCTGGGTTTTCCATTAAAGATTGTTAACCCAAAAAAATCCTGAAAATTAAAAGGAAAATTGCCAAGAAATTAGTGACAGTTTTCAGTGTTTAGATGTGTCTACAAAAAACCTTAAAATCTGTGTTACACACCCCACACTTAAAACCTCAAGATAAAATCTGAGTTAAATCAGGTGAAACTGGTAAAAACCGTGTTGTGGGTGCATGAGATGAGAAGTGAGAAGGACATACCTCACGAATGGTAGCCAAGCGCTTGGTCTCTTCCTCAACACGACCCAACTGGGCCTGAACCTTCTCTCTGACCTCGAGCTTCTTCCTCTCGATCTCCTCCTCCTTGGCCCTGAAAGTGGAGAGAGCCGACCTGGACATCTCCTCATCCTCCTTGGACATGTTACTGTTGAAGCTGAGAGAGCCGGCGGAGTTCTGCACGGTCAGTTGCTGCGACTGCGACTGCGTCTGCGGCGGAGGCGGCTGAGGAGGAGCCTGCTCAATGGTCTGCATCATCTCCCCGAGGCGTTGCTTGCTCATACAACACAGTGAAAGCCCTATCTTCTTCCTTGGATTTTCTCTCTTTTGAGAGAGAAAGAGAGAGCTTTTGCTTTTTTTTTTTGCTTTTGAGGGGGTGAGAAATGATGGGTTTTTACTCAAATGCTCTGTTCTCTGCTCCTCTCTCTCTCTCTCTCTCTCTCTGGATTTGCAGAGGGGGCTTAATATGGTGAGAATGGGTCTCTCTCTGTCACTGTGTGGCTGGCGTTAAAGGTTTTTTTAAAGCCAGCGGCTAATTTGATTCTTTTATTTTATGAATCGAAACAAAAAAAAAAAAAAGGAGGAGGAGAGGAAAATTGGAAAAGAAAGGCTTAGGTTGAAATGACCCAACTGCCAACCCACTGATAAAGATGTTGTGCAATTCTCTTGCTTTAGTGAATGAAATGAGGTGTTTCTGTCTGGATTTCTTTTTAGTTTCAAAATCCTGTCTCTTCAAGTTTATGTGAAGTTGTGAACCTCCTCCCCCACCTGCTGAATCCCCTTGGCATTTCAAAAATTTTGTTTCTTTTTACCTAAATTTGAAATTTTACTCTCTCCAAATAGTCACAAATTTTAGAGTAGAATACTAAATTATAATAATTGTTCCCCCAACGAATTAGATATTATGTGGAGTTCTTCTATACGAGACGCTAATCAGTTACACTTGTAGTTTTATTAGATAATAGAGAATACAGTGGAGCTGAGCACATAAAACTTAAAGTTTGAAGATTATAAGTTTCAAAAAAAAAACTTAAGTAGTACAATTTATGAATCAATTAGCCTAATTCTCTAACTAAAAGAATAGTTGTGTTTTACAGATTATCTCATTCAATAAGTGTTGATGATGAAAAAGACATGGGTCCTCAACAATATTGCACATTTGCAATACATCATCTAAGCTAGAGCTAATAATTTTAAGACAGAATCCATAACTTAAAGCTTACCAACAAACAATGCAATATAAGTTATCAACACAAAACCAGAAAAAAGAACCTAAACTCTTTAAGTAACTTTTTGGTGTAAAGTGTTATACAAATCCTAACGTTCCATTTTGTGTTCAAATTTCTTGAACTTTTTTGGGTGCAGAACAATTTTATTTCTTTTTGGATCTGAATGGTCCATATCAAGTATAGTTATTATGAGAACCTGAGAAGTTTGGAATTGTTATTTGCCTGCGTTGCAATGTTGGTAGAGTGACAACTTCAAGCTACCTTTTATAGTTAAGTCATTCACATGGGCTACACCGCAAGTGAAAAGCACATAATGCCACTGGTAGAAAGAAAACATAATGATTAAATTCATGCCATACTCGAATAGAACGCTTCATCATCGACTTAGGTCGGTCATTCCATCAAGCATCTATTTTGCAAGCTTAATTTGTGTGTGGGATGCTCTTCCTATTTTTCAATCACACTTTTTGGGAAGAGGAAAGTTGTACGTGAGTATATGAAATTCTGATGCAGATCCCTCCATCATTACCTAAGATTTAGATTTTTACAAATTAAGCATGATATTGGTATTGTTTTGGTGACTAGCTTAGACCGTTGATCCACTGGCTGACGAAGAAAAATGAAATTAAACTCTTATTTATCTTTGTCTGAATTGCAACAGGGGCAATGAGTTATAATAATTGTGATGTAAGACGAGTTAAGTTTAAGATGTGTTTCCGATAATATTATTATTATTATTTTTTTTTACTTCCTCATTATAACAAATCCATATGGAAAGAGACTTCAATCAGCTACATAACAAATGCAATTACGAAGCAATGTGTTGCAAACTTCGCTAGAGTGAAAAGAGACTAGGACATACCTAAGAAAACAATACTCATAGGAGCAGATCTCTAACATTAAAGAATTGTGATAGGAAGGTTTCGAAGTGGTGGTGAGAAGTAAGTAGATAGCAAAATAGTGTTGTAGCTTATGCCTGGGTTTCAAGGGTGCTTAAGATGAACGTTTGGTGTGGGTTGGACAGGGTCACCAACATGACACCCAATCAGAGTCTGACCTCACTTCACTTGAGACTTAGCTATTGAGATTGACAGAGAAGCGTAAGAGCCAAGGCAAAGTTGGAGAGGGCAGTTCGGATTATAATTCTTTTGACATATATATCACCTCCTTTCCGCTATGGACTGGGCCTTCTAAAGCAAGAATCTATATCTTTTTTCTTTCTTTTTTTCTTTTTCTCTTTTTTTTTTGTTTAATAAGTATGAGCAAATTACAAAAATGGCCCATGTAATTAAATCCCTAAATTTTCATTTTATTAGCTAAATTGTCTTTCGAACACGATTGTTTTCTGTCTTAGAGCAACTCCAACAGCTTCCCTATAATTTCTGTATAATAGGGAAGCAAAAGTCAAAGGTTTAGCATCTTTTTCTTCTCCAACTCCAACAGATTCTCTATTCTACATCAACCTCTAAAATCTCCATATTCTTCCTTAAATTTTAGAGATTGCTGTAAATATAGGAAATTTGGTTTTCTCTTTCCTCACTTTCTCTAAAATAGAGATAATTATAGGGAATCTGTTGGAGCAAAATAGGCTTATTTTTCCCTAAAGTAGAGAAAAATCTAAATATGGAGAAGCTGTTGGAGTTGCTCTTAATGGCGCGTGAAGTGATCCAACTAAGGGAGTCCAAAATATGTTCCCCAGCCAACATGCTCTTTCTCTACACCAAGTCCAGGTTGACGTGATTGAGAGTTTGTCATTGAACTGTGTTTGTTAGACTACTACATGGCTGAATTGACCTAATTGTAATTGCAAAGACTTTAGGGAAGTTTACTTTATTGAAATAAAAACAAGAAGGATTTGGGAGAAAAATGACGATTCTTGAAAAATAAAAAATATTGGGAAGTAGAATAGAAAGAAAAGTGTTCATAAAAGAATTTTTTGAGGAATTAATCTTAATCCAGAATGTGATTGCTGATTTTTATGTATATTTCTTGTTTGTTTTGATTTTCAAAACTTTAGTGAAATACAAGTATATCAAGATTGTGTGTAAATTGGTAAACACATGGATCATTTGAAATGAATACATTCTTGAGATGTTAATAAAGGTGTATGTAATGACATCAATTTTCTCTTCTTACACTAATTTTCAGTCTGTAAACCTAAACGTATCACAACGGATCATTTTCATAATTTAGCTTAAAGAAATTATCTTTTCCTAATTCTTATTTTACTTGGTATGATTGAGTCAAGGTGTGCTTTAAATATTCCAAAATGACATAATCTCTTTGCTAATGGGATTTCTCTTTTTCTTTCTCCTATGGGGGACCGACTCACCATGGCACCATTTTGACAATTTCAAACCCAACAATTTTCATTTTCAAAACTGAAATCTTCATCAAACGGTTGGGATGACGAGACCAAATCCATGATGGCCCTAGGAATCCCATGAATGGGTCCTTCCAATGGTGGGTGATCAGTGCACGCATTACCTTAACAGCATGCTAATTTTGCCCCAATTGTTAATCATGATATGAATCAAAAGAGGAAAAAGATAGCAACTTTTACCTAATTGCCAGCATAAACAAGCTGCCCTTATAAAAATAACAAGAACAAGAAGCAATTTGGGTATAGTTTAGAGAAACACTCAATGATTTGGGGGGTGTCAATGAATCCCAGAGAGAGGCTCTGATATCTGCAGAGTGCTGTCTTGTTTTGTTGCCATTGTCAAATTAATGTTGCAATATTTTAGAACAAAATCAGTTTCTGTGACTCTTTCTTGGATTTCTCTCTGTCAAGAAGTGGAACCTTTGTGTTGGGTGGCAGTTATGCCAACTGTTCTCCTAAGATTTTTTTTTTTTTTGGACGTGAAAAGACATTCATTAAAGCCCAGAGGGCGAAAGAACAGACCAGACCCAACATGAACAAGGCCCAGCAAACACCAACCAAGCTTTCATAGTCACAGGCCCATACTAAAGGCACGACTAGACAAGCTAACTAAGACGAAACAAGAAAAGCTACAGAAAGAAACAACAAGAACGATAACAGGGAACGAATGCCAGCAGTAGTCTACAGTCTCAACCCAGCCATTGACGCCGGCGGAGGACAAGGTAATCCATCGCGTGAGAGAACATGGACCAGGGAAGACGGCGGCCTGTCAATCCAGACATCCGGGCACGTCTTCCTCACACTAAGCGACGCAATATGGTGGGCTGCGCAGTTTGCTTTTCTGGAGATCCACGACCATGGGAGTAGCCTGCATGGGGGTGGAGCTGCTCGAATTCGAGCAATCACAGGGGAGATTCGCCAATCCCTACCAGAATCAATACCGTTGATGTCATTTACTAGCTCTTGACAGTCCGATTCGATCTGTATAGGGAGATGAGTGTACTTCTGGGCAAGAGAGAGGGCAAGGATGGCAGCTTTTCCTTCAGCTTCAATTGCCGAATTTGACCGGCAATGATGAGATGCACCATCAACAAGAACACCATTATCATTTCGCACAACAACACCGAGACCAGCCAGGTTAGATTTTCTATCCCAAGCTGCATCGAAGTTGATTTTGATGCCACCCAATGGTGGCTTTGTCCAAGTGATTTTTGGATCATTGGGGTTGTGATTTATGTTATGGGGATGAATTTGTGAGATGTGGGTTATTTGTGGTGGGTTTTGATTATGGAGATGCAATTGGGTTTGATGTGGATTGGCAAGATCAGAATTGGGATTAGTAGCAGTGAGGTTACTGGTTTGGGTTGTTTGGGAGAGGTGGGATGAATTTGGGAGAGAGCACGGATGGTCAGGGGCTTGTTGATTTTGAGTGTTGGTGACACTGTGACTGGAGATAGGTTGCATAAGACGTGAGAAGAAGTGTGAAAGGTTGGCAATGTTTGGGTTTTGGGAGGAGAGAGTGTGGTTTGGAGTGTGAATGGGGAAAGGGGAGGTAGGAATAGGGACAGAGAGGGAGGGGGTACAATTAGAAATCATACCTGGCTCCAGCTGATGACCATGTTTCTTTGCTTTCAGGAACTCCAGGGCTGCTTTTTCTGCTCGAGATGCAATCATCATTGGATGAGTATTGGTTGCCTGATAGATAAATTGACATCTACTCTTCCACAGCTCCCAGAAGATGAAGGATATGGTGGTAAGGCAACTCTTTTGAAGCTCCTTATGTGGGCCTGCTAGCTTGAGAATTTGTTCAATCCATCTATCAATTGAGGTAATCTCTTGGACATTAATTTTGTAATTTAATGAACAAGCAAACCAAGTGCATATAGCAATGGGGCATAGAAGGATGATGTGTTCAATTGTTTCCGGAGCTAGGCCACATTTTGGACAAATAGGGGAAGCAACAATCTTTCGCTTGAAAAGATTGTAGTAAGTAGAGATAGCATTGTTGACAGCTTGCCACAGAAAATGCTTGATCTTGGGGAGGGTTTGGATAGACCAAATAGTAGTCCAGACAACCTGGTTTACTCTGTGAGAGGAGTGGCTCATATGTCCTGTGGGCTTGAACTTTAGAGAATGGAAGAGATTATACCCTGATTTTACAGTGTAGGAGCCATGCTTTGTTGCGGGCCAAATTAATTTGTCTTCAACCAGGGTGTCACTGAACATCTGCATCTCGATCTCTTGCATGTCACTCTCTGTAATTAGGCCAAGAATTGGTTGTAGATTCCATGTATAAGAATCCCAATCAATTAAGTTAGACACTTTGGAAGGCACAGAAGGAGAGATGGGCATAATGGGACGGATATAACCCAACTCAGAGTTCAAGATCCATTTGTCCTTCCAAATGTCAATTGAGCAACCATTGCCAACCATCCATCTAGCCCCTTCTTCAATAAGGGCTTTTCCTTCAAGTAAGCTGCTCCAGGCCCAAGAAGCTCTAGAACCTTTCCCTGCTTGGAGAACATCTGAATGGGGATAGTATATGCCTTTGATCATCTTTGCCCAAAAGGCATGAGGTTCAGTATGTAATCTCCAGATCTGCTTGGCTAGGAGTGCAGTGTTGAAATCTCCTAGGTTTCTGAAACCCATTCCTCCATTTAATTTTGGCAGCCCCAAGTATTCCCAGCTTTTCCAATGAATTTTGCTTTCCTCCTTCTTTTGACCCCACCAGAATTTTGCTATGACTGCATCAATTTCTTTACATAAAGTAGTAGGGAACTTGAAACAGTGCATTGGGTAGTTGGGCACTGCCAATGCCACTGATTTAATCAAGACCTCTCTTCCAGCAGAAGATAAAGTCCCCATTTTCCAACCTTGCAACTTGTCCATGAGCCTATCCTTGATGAAAGACAAAGAAGCTTTCTTTGACCGACCCCAAACTGTTGGGAGTCCAAGATAATTCCCTGGGTTAATAGTCAAGGGCACCTGAAGGATCTCTCTCAAACTTTCAATAAGAGTTTCAGGAGTGTTTGGTGTACAATAGAGACTAGACTTTTCTAAGTTGACCCGCTGACCCGATGCCTCGCAATAGAGGTTTATGATCCTCATTAACTCCTCACAATCTTCATTTGTGGCCCTTATAAAAAATAGTGAATCATCTGCAAAAAAGAGATGGGTAAGGGGGGGGTGAATCTGCTGAGGTAGATACCCTGAATAGTGCCCTGATCACCAGCTTTTTGAAGGAGAGACGAGAAGACCTCCGTGGTGAAAAGGAAAAGATAAGGAGATATGGGGTCTCCTTGTCTTAATCCTCTTGAGGGTTTGAAGTACTCTCCGGTCTTTCCATTGATTGTTATCGCCAAGGTGACTGATCTGACACAACCCATAATCAAAGATACCCAACTTCTTCCAAAACCCAATTTCAACATAATAGCCTCAAGAAAGTCCCACTCAACCCTATCATAAGCTTTGCTCATGTCAAGCTTGAGTGCTAGCTCATGGAGTTCACCACTCTTTCTCAACTTTAAGTAGTGATAGGCTTCATGGGCAACTAGGATGTTATCTTGGATCTGACGGCCTGGTACAAAAGCTCCTTGAACTGGTGATATGATATCCGGGAGAGTAGATTTGAGACGGTTTGCCAAAATCTTGGACAGTATCTTGTAGGAATAATTGCACAAAGAGATAGGGCGAAATTGACTAACCGATTCCGGGTTTGGGACCTTTGGGATCAGTACAATGTTTGTGCGATTCAGGTCTTCAAGTATTTCACCTGTTCTGACAAATTCTTTCGCTGCCTTGTTAACAATCTCGTTCACATTCTTCCAAAATTTTTGGTAGAAAACGCCGTGAAAACCGTCTGGACCTGGGGATTTATGAGCTCCCATCTGAAAGGTTGCATCCTTGATTTCTTCAATTGATATTGGCTGGGAGAGGTTGTTGTTTATATCCTCTGAAATGATTGGTCTTATTGCATCAAGAGCTTCAGTCCAATCTCTAGGCCCACTCCCTGTAAATAAATTCTGGAAATACCCCTGAAACTCCTCTCTAATATTCTCTTCCTTCTCCAGCCATGTGCTTTCACTATTCTTTAACTTTAACACCTTATTCCTTTGCCTACGATGGATGGTGGTGAGGTGGAAAAATCTTGAGTTGGAATCCCCTGTCTTCAGCCACTTAATTCTTGATCTCTGAGCCCAATATTTTTCCTCTTTGTCCCAAAGGGATGCAAGTTCGTCAGTGAGGCTGCTAGCAAGCTTCCCCGCTTCCGGATCTGATCTTGTCTGTAAAACTTTAAGTTTCTCAATATTACATTCAATCTTTCTTCTGTTGTTTGAGAACTTCTTACTCCAGTGCCGTAGGGCCTTGCTACATT
Source organism: Rosa chinensis (assembly GCF_002994745.2). Lineage (NCBI taxonomy): Eukaryota > Viridiplantae > Streptophyta > Magnoliopsida > Rosales > Rosaceae > Rosa > Rosa chinensis. The sequence continues at coordinate 18,304,022 of NC_037090.1, forward strand.
GAAAGAGATTTGTTGCCCACTGTTGTTGAGCAAAATTGTCTCCCATATGATTAGACCAAGCTTCTGATATAACTTCCCCACACTCTGGGTCCTCAATCCAACTAGGCTCAAATTTGAAAGGTTTTGGTCCTTTCACACTTGGAGGATCAGTATCAATGACTAGAGGGCAGTGATCAGAACCGATCATAGGAAAGTGGAAAACGCTTGAGGCAGGCCAACGCTCAATCCAACTCGCATTAACAACACTTCGGTCCAATCTGATTTTGATTAGACCCCCATTTGGCCAATTGTTGCTCCATGTGAATTGCTGCCCCTTGAATTGAATATCTATGAGATTGTTGGCTTGCATAAAATCCCTTAAATATCTTCTCTTGCCCGGATTCCAAGGATTTCCTCCTTCTTTTTCATGGGGCCAAATGAATTCATTAAAATCTCCCGAACAGATCCAGGGTAAATCAATAGCTCCTTCTAGGTTCATTATACTATTCCAGAACAATGCTCTCTTCTCCTTCTTTGGTGGGCCATAGAACCAAGACATTCTGATACTGGACCCATCAGCTTTGAAAGTTGCAATTGTATCAATGAGGTTTGTAGATTTGGAGAGTACCTGAACTGAAACACAATCATTCCACCATAACGTCAATCCACCTCCAGTACCCACTGGGTTGACAGAGACTCCATGAGAAAATTTGCACTCCTTTCTCTTTTTTTTGAGTTTTTTCTTATTCATTCTAGTTTCTGAAAGAAAAACAAAGATAGGGCGGAATTTGAAAATTAGCTCCTTAAGAGCTTGGCTAGTCATGGCGCGCCCTAGCCCATGACAATTCCAAGAGAGTTGTATCATTGGGGCCCTGTGGCTGTCGGCCAGCCACCACCGCCTTGGAGGAGATCGCCTCCAACCGACTCATTAGCAAGAGAAACCCCCGAATCTGAATGCTGACCATTCGTATTGTTTTTGCTCACATGTTTGACAAAGCGTCTGGGTTTAGGACTTATCTTGGGTTTCTTTTGAGTTGCAGGTTCACTTGATTCCACAAACATGGGTCTCTTAGGGAGGAAAGTAGTGGGGTTGCTGTTTGGATGGGTCTCCTAAGATGGATTCACAGAATTGGTTAATCTTGTACTTAATTAGGCCAACAGATATACTAAGCGCTTTTTTTCTTCTTATCATTCTGGCAATTGTGCTCTAGTAGTACTTTTTTATGGTTTGCTTGGCCTTTCAGTTTGGAATCTCATCAAATAAAGTCATAAACCCAAAATAGTCAAAGACCCAAAATGTTTATCAATAACAAATACAAATAAGGTTTTGGTGACCTTATTATTTTTTGAGCTACTGTACATATATATATATATATATGTACACAGTTACACACACAGATATATATATATATATATATATATATATATATGTATATATGAGAAAATTAGGATATAAACCCAAAAATATAAGCTTCTTTTGAGAAAAACTCATAGATATATTTTTTTTTTCAATTTACACCAATTCTACATAAGCAAACCTTCTATATAGAGTATATGTCTATAATTAATAGTTTTTCTCATTCTTTAATATATATAATATGCTCTTCTGATTATGGAGAGTTAAATTAAGTATCTTGCTTAATCTTATCATCCATTTAAATTTGAAATATTAAGCTAAAAAATCAATTCATTTTTACTTTATCAAAATCAATTGCGTCCTTAATTTCTTCCTTACTTTATATTTTGATTACTGACTTGAGTATATATTTCTATATATGCTCATTACAATAGTAGTTCATTTCCGGCACAAATTTTAATTATATGTAGGTATTTTCTTTTCAAATAGATTTTCAATTTTCTTTTCCTAGATAGGGTCAATTATTGTTTCAAAAGATGGAAAAAGATTTTGATTCAATCACAAAGTCATTTTGAGGGACAAGTGAATCTGACAGCTAAAAAAAACAAACATTCCAAATCTCATTACCAAGATACCTGCTCACTTAAGAGACAGTTTTTAAGGGATTGTGAGGGACAAGTGAATCTGACAGTTGAAAACAAATGTACAGTTTTAAGTTCTTATAATTTCAGTTATTTAATTTAATACATGTGGTTGAGATGCATTTATCTCTCACAGTCTCTTAGGTGAGCAAGCCTGTAATTACCAATATCACAGCTTTCCTACTATGTTGCCGCCGGAAAGTAAATCCAACACTTAGTTTCGTCCTGCTATTAGGAGTTTAGGAGGCTGCGACCAATAGACCATGGATCGTCACCTTGCTAGATCAGACAAGGCACTTAGAGTGCACACACATGCATTTAGCCTAACTAACCGTACAAGATACATGCAGAGACTTATTACACGCCAAAGCTAGACAAACCTAAACAACTAATGAAAATAAGACCCACACAGAGTCAATGCCTGTCTGACGATCGAGAGAGACTCGCCGCCAGACAGGGAAGAAACTCTCTCTATTGTCTCAAGCGCTTGCAAGCGCGTTCCCTCAATAAAAGTTATATTACCCCTCTCTCTCTCTTGTTTCGTTCCTTCTTTAGTATGGCTATTAACTACCTTTTCCAAACAGAGAGTAGTGTTCTCTTGGTCCATAAATGACAAAAAAATCATAACTAATCAGCTTTAGATCTAGATCTAAGAATAACCAAGAGAAGACTAATGTGAAAAATTAATTAACATACAAAAATAGAGATTGAAAAAAATTACTCTTAGAAAGCACTAACGCTAAAAGATAAATTAAGAGAGCTAAATAGAAAATCACCAAAAATTTTGGAGTTTAGAAAGGATAGCATTTGACCTAGCTACTAAAAATTAAGAATTAATCAACAAATGACAAGCCGACAATAGATTGCAACACTTAATTGGGAGGGGGAGACTCCTCGTCATTGCCCTATCCACACCCCCGTATTTCATGGGGTCAGATATTTGTCAAGTTAGTTAGCCACTCAAATGGGATTGTTGATAGCGGGTGTTGATAGCGGAAGTCGAACTTGGTTGGGGCTCAATGCACAATCCGATCTTTGCTAACTGAACCAACCCTCATGGGCAAGATGTTTCTATGATTAATGTCTAAGTAAAGAATTCGAATTTACAACCTCAAATGCGACTACAAAGCTCAACAATCACCACATGAAGTTTAGATATTCAAAAGCCTACAAACAACAAATACATGGTTATAAAAAATCATATTGAATTTAAAATTATTGTCTAGGCTGTAGACAAAGATTTCGTGCGGGCTTCCCATGATCCCATTTCGTCTCGTAGGAATCTTTTGCTGAATGAATCTGAGAGTATTGTATTAATCTACTCTCTCTGTCATTATCAAACACATATATACATACATCAATATATAACAAATGGATGTAGCTCGATCAGAGAAATATCGTAAGCCATTTTGTGTGAATCCCATTGTTTCCATTATTCTGTATCTTTGTTTCAGTCACAATCATGCTGCAGGCTGCAGTCAATTTTCTCTTTTGTCTGCAGTTGTGCGTATACTAACAAACTGGGTTTTTTATAATCTGTAAACTTCATCAGCTTGTATAAGCGTGTTTTGTTAATAAAACCACGACATTATGAAGTGTCCAAACTAATCTGGTAATCTTAGGTCATCTTATATTTCGTGTGAAGGTAGCGTTGTTTTGCAATTTTGGGATTTAGGGATTAGTATATACACACTTTCACTACTTGAGGATAATTTAAGATAATCCAATAAGAACAGGAGAACCCATGAATTCCATGAAAGTTTCTGCAAGATAGGAGTTTTAAAGTCCCTAGTTAAAAATAACTTCTAACAAAAACAGACATCCAACCCAGCAATCGAAGATGGATCAACTCGAGCAACGTTTATTGAACTTTTGATTTGATGTTGGATCATCAAGTTTCAAAGAGATATTATTTAACAAATTTATAATCTTTCATTCATAGATTCTTGAGAAGCCCAAAATTATAACCTTTAGCTTTGTGGAGAGGGAACTCATTCCCTTGTTGTCATTGTCAACCTTGTAGTCTTCCTTGCTACTATGTTCTTATACAGAGCTCCAATCAATCATTTGGTTTCCTCAAGCTTATGATCTCAGGTCGACACAGTTATGCCCATGACAGTAATGACAAAAAATATTAATGATAACCACGGATGACTGACACCATATTGAGAACCGCCAATATAGTCACAGGCTCACTGCTAGCCATGCGAACAAGAATTGACCAATGGTGTAATACTTACTCTAATATCCCGTCACTGATGTAGGACAAGATAAAAGCTAGTTTATAAGGTAAAAAACAAAAATAAAGAGGCAGTACAATTATTTGAAGATGAGTAACTTTCACTCAATGAGGGCTACTAGCTATGAAATATTATTAAAGCTGTGATTTGAACTTTTTTGTAGCTCGTGCAAAACGTCGGATTTAGACTGTAAAATAGTTATGTGCCGAAGTGTTTATTTTGAACGCATAATAGCTTTCTTTTCAAGAAGACAACATGGAAATCTACAAAAACCCACTACAAGGTCCTTTTAAACCAATTGTAGTTCACACATCCAAGAAATCAAAGAGCACGATGATCTATGAGCACTCAACCAGTTAATCAACTCTGTTGGGCCTAGATTTAGGAATGGACACTTTAGGTTATATTCATTCACTTTAGGAATAGGAAACAATCTACTGACCCAATTTGGATGGATTGGTTCTTTTTTGTTATATAGGCTTTTGCAATTTGGTTCGCTGCTGACCCAATAATCCTAACCCACCAGGCTTCGTGGAGAAATGAAGCCCAGATGTTCAAGAGATACAATTATGAATTGGGCTAATTGGTAACTAATTTTCCGAAGCTCAACTTGTTTGGTTCAAAATCCTTTGAGCATTGCATCAAGTTTGGAGACACATTTTTGTGATGATATTCAATGATTGATTTAACTTTTAAACGGTTAATTTATAGATTTGGATTGTCAAAAGAATGAATAAATAATTTAGACACACAAGATATGCATGCAAGTATTTTCCTAAATCTTGGTCTCATCATTTCCTTCCGAAAAATACTCTTATCCAAATTAATTTGGACCAGTACGTACATCCAAACTCTTCTCTTCATCTTCCATTCTGCATTGTAGTTTTATAATCCACATAGTGCTCGAAGGTTACAATAAGAGTCGAATTTTTTCCTTTTCTTCCTTTATACAGATGACCATATACTAGCAAAAAAGAATCTACTCGCAACCTCATTTTTCTTCCTCTATAGCTCGGTTAGTTGATAATCCTCTTGTTCCTTCCCTCGATTTTTGAGCAGCCAATATTGAGAATATGTATATTATTTGTCATCAAGATATAGTAACAGATGAGAGCCTACACAGTACTTAAACCCTAACAGCTAAAGTAGTCAAGTAAACTTTAATTTCTGTAGCCTAGCTAGATCATTAATTTTTCTTCTAAATTTTGTTATCTGCTTGTTTTGATTTCCAATAGTCTTAGGAAAATTTAAGCCAGCGTCAGCATAGCAGCTCCGCCCCTGCCCAGATCATTAAAACTCATCCAATTTTTTTCCAGTCCTTATAAAAACCCATGCACTAACTTTTTTTTTTTTTTTGTCAAGTCCCATGCACTAACCTTAACCACCCAAAGCTATATATAATTACAAATTTACAAGGTCCCATTAAAATAACAAGCCTAGCTATCTACGGTCAGTTCCATGAACAAAAGAGCATACCTAGCTTTGAACCAAACCCTAACGGGATTGATATAAACTAGAGGTTTCAAAGCAGAAGTTTTGACTGGCTTGGAATTAAACTATGCCTGTAGCTCCTTCATGATAGCTACTAGCTGAGGGAGGCTTTGCATTATTGTGATTTATATATATAGCACTCTTGTCAGTATAAAGAAAACGATGTATTCCATAAGACTGGTACACCAAATAGTTGATGCAGTTATCATTGAGCAGCGAGTTTACCAGAAATATGCCAATTGTTCGAAGCAGAGACATTGATATGAATTTGAGATGTCGTTGGGATAGTGTTCGATCAGGGAGATCCAGATCAAAGATATATACTATTGAATAACAGTAGTAAATCCAAAGATATGTCATTGTCCGTCACTACGTACGCACATAAACATCCAACAGTTCTCCATCTATTGAATGATTCTCAACGGTGTTGTACTCTCAATATGTCATTTATTGTAAACTTTCCCCAAAAAATGGTTCAACATTGAACTATTGAAGTGTATATATGCAAGACTTTTGAAAGTAGTCCTTTTGTAATCACAATGACTAAATGTAAACTGATCTATTTTTTCATCAAATTTGTTGAAAAAACAGCAACTAGGAGTCTAGGAGTCACGTTTTGGAAGCCTTAAAATATTGCTTTAATCTAATTTAAAATTTTATGCAACCATAATTTTTTTTTATTAGATAAACAACTCATATGCAACAACTAGTTTTTTGTGAGTCGAACTCACAACTTCTCACTTACGAATGAGACTTAAGTCACAGGTACTGGGCAACCATAAATTATTTATTGTAAAAATTATTATTATTGGCAAAAAAAAAAAAAAAAAAAATATATATATATATATATATATAAAGAATCTTAAAAAAATTAATAAAATTATTTAATGCTTTAGGAGGAGAGTCACAATTTAAGAAATTTTACTCATTTGCTAATTAAGATGAGTACTGAATGTGTGCAGGAACTCTAAAACCCTATAAAAATAAATTAAAAAAATTGAACTCATGACATTGATCAAATTATTGTCATTCTGGTTTTGATGTGGGCTGGTTGTATGTTGTACTCTGTTCTTGGTTTCTAATACCGTTAAAAAAAATAAAAATTATTGTCATTCCCCATATTCATAAAGTTTTTGTGTCATAAAAGAATTTTTTTTCCGTTCCTTTACGGGTCCACTTCTGATATTCCTTTGGTTCATTCTTTGAAGGTCTACGAGATGATTGAAATTTTTTTGAAATTGTCAAAATTTCCGCAACATTGGAGTACCGAGACGAAAATCATATATTATGTCATTTCTATAATAAGTTTTTTGAAATTTCCTAAAATTTTCCCCTCAACTTTCGAGAAATTCTTAATTTATGTAATATTTACATATAATTAAATAGCATAAATTAGCCAAATTTTCGCTGAAGTTTCACATGAAATTCGAAAACAATTTTTATTTTACAGATGAACAATTGATCTATGGATTGCACGCAGGAAGAGATCAACAAACATGCGATACTTATGTGATGAAATACCAAAATCGATATCAAAATCCATGTACTTGGGAGCAGTATTATATGATATTAAATAAAAACAATCCAACTTACTTAATTACATAGAGATGAAAACATTAGTTTAGCAACCTACTTAATTACTCATTCATATTAAATATTATAATTTTATTGTAAATGTACGATTTTAGAGAGATTACTTTGTAAGTTATAAATTATTTTGGGACCGTAACACATATAAGGTCATAAACTTGAAACTTCAGACCAAAGCTATCTATCACTTGTGCTTCATTGCCGATCTATTCCATGTGAAAAGAAGTGGCCATATATGTAGCAAAAACTAGCAATGTAAGGGTTGGAATTCTACAGGCCGTTACTATCTAATCCGTCGTCAAAGCATCGTGTCTTAATTGCTTCTTAAACAAAACCATCGCTTTGACATACTTCAAAGTTCAAACCCTGTCCTGTTAGATCCGTCGAGTCTAAATAGGTGACAAAAAGATGCTCCAACCTCACACACCTACACAGTAGAATGGTAAACTACTCGATTTGTAAAAGAAAAAAACAGCTCGATCAAAAAAGTGAAACGTGAACATTTGAAACTAGCCAGTAGTGTATTATGAACTAAAGCGAATATTCATTACTTGAGAGGAATTGAGAAGGGAGCTACGACTCCTAACTACGAGCACATGCCCTCAAAACCATTTAAAAAAAAAAAATAGAAGAACAAAAAAAAAAATTAAAAGAGGAGCAAAGATAAGCCTCGAGAAAATAAGTCACGTGGAATCACGTGAGGGGTCTCGCGTGCCGGCGTGCCCTGCTTTATCCTACAGAAAATGTTGAAATAAAGGGCAGGGACCCACGCTGTGAGGCAGCTGTCTGTGAAGCTTTTCTCTGACACGATGTTGTCAGTGACGCGTAGGGCCCCCCCTCCTCCTTCTGAGACATGTGACCCCTTTGTTTTTTATTTTATTTTTCAACATAAATAGTTTATTTGGCCAATATAATATTTTATTGTTTAACTTGGGGAGTCCCCTAATAAAGACGAACTAGCTGATGTGGGGTTTGCTTTTGTGGAGCCCGGCCCAGATCCGTACGTGCAGTGGATCCGAGATGTCTTTTGGCCAGTGGGCAGTACGTGGTCTCGTGTTATGTGGGATGTGATATGACATATATACCCCCCGGCCGGAAACTTGTGGAAATACCCAAAGCAAAATTTGGCCTCATGGCATATGATCGAGCCAACGAGGCGCCGTAGAAATGGTATATATACTAATATAGGTTTGTTTGTTGTTGTTGTTTTTTTTTTTTTTTTTGGGGAGAATTAGGGTGTGGTTGGTTAACCATTGTCTAATACTGCATGAGTGCATCGATATTATCTGTGTCTATTTTTGAAGTAGTTGGTTAACCAATGATGTATGAATACCGTGAAATCTCTTATAGTATTTTAGTCAACTCACTTGTCATGAAAAAATAATAATAATAAATTAATGCCTCAAAACGGTAAATTACTTTTTTGAGTTACAGCTAATGTAAAACAAAATCAATTCATTAAATGACATGATCATATTAAATCAACTGCTACATACAGTTTGATGCATGCAATACCTTAAAAAGTGATTTATCTAAATTTTTTTTTTTATTGAAGCGGCTATATATGGACATGAAGTAATGACCGGAGGAAGAAAAGAAAGAAAATGGGCAACTATAAGGCCTTCTCCAACCCTATTCCTAGTGCTAAAGGGCCAAAATAAAGCCCTTTTGGACTCCAACCCAAAAACTTAAGGGCCAAAATGCCAAATTAGAGGCCAAAGGTGGGATTATAGAGCCAAATATAGCACTTTGAGTAGCACTTTGCCCCTTTAAAAAATGGATCATATTGGTGGTGGCCCACGGGCTGCAGTGGATGCTGACGAGAGCATGACGTCAGCAACGGCTAGTTGCTGCCGTCAGCTAGCCGTTGGTTTTTAATTTTTTAATTTTTTTTTAATTTTTTATTTTTAAGCCGTTGGTTTGAAATTTATCCAATATCATGTTGGCATGCATTATCCTTCATAATATGATTGCTGAGGATGAATGTGTCTATTACTACAATGGCGAGTCTGATGATGACGAACCGGATCCAAATAGGTCCATAAGGGCTTGAGCTCGCATCTTAGACGAAGCGAGAGAAAAATTGGAAAGGGATCCAAGATCCGGAAGAATTACAATGTCGGAATATATGTCTCGATACAGAATGATACGTTCTCCTGTTGGCAACCGACATTTACAAGATGATCTTGTCCAACACCTTATTTTTAAATTTCTTTAAAAAAAAAAATACAACCAAAAAAATTAATTTTATCATAAAAATTATTGAAATTACTATAAGTCAATTGACTTTAAAAAAATAAGAACATATATATATATATATATATATATATATATATTACATATCCAAAATGTTAAAATATATTTTAGGATTATAATTTAGCCCTTTGGGTTGGAGACGGAAGCTGTCAGATCAATAAATAGTACACAATTCAGGGCTATTTTTAGCCCTTTGGGTTAGAGATGGCCTAAGGCTACAGGCGAAGTGACAGTTGTGGAAGGCTCCCATGCGACCTCTCTCATGGTTCGTAGTTCGACCCCGTGCCAAAACTCCAACTCTCTCAGTTTTGCATAACTTATATTGTACAAAAAATTGCTTAACTTATAGTTAAATAAGAAAAGGTGTCTGGTAAAATTAAATAAAACAACTTATTACCATTATGTTGCTACTTATAGAAATTGATAAAAAAAATAGTTTTTATAAGTTAAAAGTTATTGCTTACAATTTAAGTCAAGTTATTCCAAATTGAGCGTAAGTTCAATGACGACTACTTCATCTCTTATTACAATCGTAGACTTGAGAAGTCATAAATTCTCATGGTTTTGAGGTCCTAGTATATCGGAGGTCCTAGGTTTTCCTCTGAAACTTTGGGTTTTTTCTGTGTTGGTTGGACAGTCTTGTCCCGCGGCGCCCCGGCTCTGGCGTGGGCCTATGGTCTCGCTGGTGCATGTTGGCTGTTGCCGGATGGTTATCTGGTGTCTTTGAGGTGGTGGAGGCGGAAGCATTGCAAGCGACTTTCCTCTGCCTTGTTTGAGGTCGACGGCTTAGCTAAGGGTGGTTCCGATCTGGTTAAGGGTGAGGTGTGGCTTCGACTGGGTCGAGTTGTGCAGACCTTTGTCCGGAATAGGAACGTCTGGCAATGGAGGGGTAGGCGGAGGTGGTTTGTGTCACTGTTGGTTCTGGTTTGCTGTGTTAGGGGTCGAAGGGAGGCGACGGAGCAGGTGGGTTCTTGGAGGAGGTTTTTTTCAGGCCGCTTTGTCCTAGTGGCGGGGAGGATGGCCACGATGGTTGGGTTTTGAAGTTTGGGGCCCACCACAGTTCAGATCTGCAGCGGGGTGGAGTGACAAAGCCAAGACCAATCCAGCGACGGCGGTGGTTATTTATGGTCTGGTGACCGGTGCTTGGCGGCAAATTGTGGGTTGCAATATTTTCTTATTGGTTTTTGTTAGGGTTAATAAGTCCCTACTCATTTGAGTTAGGGTTGTGTTCCTACTCTTTGGAGTTAGGATTAGGTTTATGTGCTATGCCATGTCAATGCTGTCATTCCCGAGGACGATTTGGTTCAAATTTGGTTTGCTGTAGTGGTCGATCTGCTGACAAGCGATTCTTTACACGTGGTCTGGTACTTTTTAGACACGGTGTTGAAGAGAACGCTGTCACTTGGCCGTCGACTACGAGGTACTACTGGGACATTAAGGATCATCGGTTCAAAGTAGCCTTGGTAGGAGGTGTATTGTGGTTAGAGTTTGGGCCCATTAATTAGCCTGATGGTATCTGTAACCGTGGTTTCTTAGGATTTCGGTTTGCTTTCGATTGATTGAATACATTTTCTTTCTTTCCCTTAAAAAAAAAAAAAGTCATAAATTCTCATACCCAAGCGGCTAGATACTAGGGTTGGGATTGTTTATGCTGACAGTGTGGTTATTCAATCATGCATGTCAATGCTTGATCGTAATGATACTCGTAAATCATAATTTAGTGTACCTTAAAAATGCCCATGAAATGAATTTATGTTTGCTAAACATGATCATGTAGAAGTAGAGTATATTGATATTGATTCACCAAGGAGCTAGTTGAGATTGACAACCGTAGCATCAGTGGATGCTTTAATTTATCTACGGTAATAACTTCACTTGGCGTATTAAAAATTAAAAAACATGTCAAGATAAGTGCCAAAGCTGAATGTAAAGAAATGACATTTGCTGACGACTGTGGTTGAGACGATACAAGAGATTTAACTAAAAAAAAAACAAATCTATGAATTTCCACTTACATAAGTATCATCATGCCATTAAAGTTTTAGGGTTTTTTGCACCAACAGTGTCTGAAGACTTGGGTGACTGACAATATGATACCCGAACTTACAAAGTTATCAAAGTAATACCCAGACTCAATTTTTCTTATCAACGTAGTACCTGCGGTCGATTTCCGTCACGTCGCCGTTAATCTTGACCACGTGTGACGCACGTGAGTCGCAAAATGAGGGTAAAAAAGACTTTTTCACTCCATCAAACCCTAAATAAATAAATTCAAAATTAAAAATAATTGGTTTTTCCCTTTCCTCCCGAAACTCTATGTTCATCATCTTTTTTTTTTTCTTTTTTTTTTTGATCAACCATGTTCATCATCTTAAATGCAGCAAAAAAGCAACCAAAACAAAAAAAACAAAACGAATCCCAACAAATGTTGATGTTATTGAACCCATTCAAGTTCATCTTCTTAAACCCAGCAAACCATTACGATGCCATCTTTCTCTCTCTAGAGTTCCAATCAATTGATACAAACTTAAAGAACAAAAAAAGAAGAAAATTTGATCAACAGTACAAACTAAAAAAACAAAATCAAGTAAATTTGATCAACAGATCTGCTATAATTCCATTAAAGGCTACCACATCAGCAGATTCATGTTGGTAACACTTGAACCCAACAATTCTTCATCTTCATGTTCTTGAACCCAGCAAAAAAAGAATCACAACAATGTTGATTCATTCATGTTCATGAACCCAGCAGAAAAAAATCTGGTCTTGACTTCAATCTTGGCCTTGACTTCTGAGGGCAAAGTTTGCTCAATTGATTCTTTTGATCTTATCTCCACATCCAACCCCAAGGACTTGAGGACACTAACAAATTCAGAGTCCAACTCTTCCTTCAATTCCAAAACCTTCCCCTTTCAGGCTATCATCCAAATTATCAAGGCTAGACACCCCCAACATCAAGATTAGACACAAAAACAAACATTCGAGATTCAAAGACAAGAAAACAACTAGATTGCAACACTTGAACCCAGAAATTCATCATATTTATGTTCTTGAACCCGGTTAAAAAGCAAAAGAAGAAAATGTCAGCAATCCTTGATTCGTTCATGTTCTTGAACCCAGCACAAATTTCTAACCCGCAGCGGCCTTTGACTAGGTTGAGGTGGGGATCCACCTCGTCGGCACCGTCGATAGCGAGATCGAGGATCGGGTAGTCATCGAGGTTGGATAATGATATTCTAAGAGAGATGACTTGTTGGTGGGTGTTCTTGGAAATTCTGATGATGTTATGAACTTTTCCCGGTTGTAAAAGCTCGCCCAAGCGATCCACGGTGTGTTTGACGGTGAAGCCGGAGTTGAGACCGAAGATCATGCCGGACTCGACGACCTTGTAGGCGGCGATTTTCTTCAACTCGTCTTGGGTCAGAATTGAAGAGCTGAAAGCAGAAATTGGGAAATAGAGGAGGAAAGAAAAGGGTCTTACTTGTTTGATCCATTTGTGCGTCACTAAAACTCTTGGTCAGATCAAAAGAAAAAGTTGAAGAGAGGAAGTTGAAGGGAGGGGGACTGGGCAAGAGTCCAGAGGAAAAAGACGAGAGTTGAAGAGGATATAAAAAAAAGAAGAGTAAATAGGTATATATTATTAATAATAAATAAAATGTTAAATAAAGGGTAAATCAGTCTTTTTGCCCTCATTTTGCGACTCACGTGCGTCACACGTGGTAAAGTTAACGACTCCTTGACGGAAAATGGCCGAGGGTACTACGTTGATAAGAAAAATTGAGTCTGGGTATTACTTTAATAACTTTGTAAGTTCGGGTATCATATTGTCAGTCACCCAAGTCTCTAGACACTGTTGGTGCAAAAAACCCAAAGTTTTAAACAATCACGTACAATATAATCAAACTAAACATGTGGAGGTAGATTAGACATCAAGTCTAGAAAAAATTGAAGGATCAGAATATATATTCGGTTTTAGCTGGCATTCTTAATTACTATACAAATTTTCTGTAACTCACTTGATAATTTAGGTTTGGGTAGTATATATCTTTGCACTCTTGTAGGGAATCATGACATGAATGTTACGTTTAAGTATGGATTTTCCAAATGCTTAAAATTATCTCTATCCCAGCTACTCTCACTGGTGTACAAAATATGTCACCATCAGTTAAGACAAGAATGATCCATCAGATTAAAAGGCCAAAAGGCATACTATCCCAGATTATTAGTGATTTCCTCTCATTCGTGTACAAAATATGTCACCATCAGTTTAGACAAGAATGATCCATCTGATTAAAAGGCCAAAAGGCAAACTATCAAAAGGCAAACTGTTCAGAGGTTCTTAGAATTTGTGCATTTCGGGGACTTGACCGTAATGCAAGCAAGCTACTGCTTATTAGTTATTAGTTATTACACACGTCTTTGTTTTAGTTACCTTCTTACTGTAATCTTTGTTACTTGCTTTCGTAATTCGACTTGTGATTCCTTACATTTTTTTTGTATCAAATTGTTATGCACGATGCATCAAATTCTCATTAGAAAAACCAACAGAATCAGTGTCGGGTAAAGGAAAACCTTTCGGAACTGTAGAAAATCAAAATCACAAAGGTCAATATATAGAACACCATAACATGGGTAGAGGATCCTATTCCTTGCTCAATAAACACTTCACCTAATCAGACAAGAGATGTGATTAATAATTTGACTATTTTCTGTTCCGTAAGAACAGCTTACCTTAACTAATTAATTTTTTGGTCTGAAACCTTTAACTAATTGGGTCTTGGAGAGAGTCTGAACATGCGCAAAAAACCAAATGTTTTTCTCTTTTTTTTTTTTTTTTGGGGTTAGAAACCAAATGTTTTTCTAAACCCTAAACTTTAAGAATATGAAACTTAAGATGACGAATAATCGCGAACTGGGTATTGCTTAATGTGTCTCCTTTGATTGGTAGACTTAGCTGTTTGTTCATTAATCACGAATGAACTCGATGATCGACTTGCCAAGGCTATCCCACCAACGCGAATATCATATCATATCAACTCCAGGCTCATCATTAAACCTGTGCTTCATTGGCGATAAAACTAACAGCAATTTTACATATATTTGAGCTGACAGAATGAACCAGATCTGGTCCAAGCAAATATATAACATAACTACATACACGAGTTTGGTTAGGTTGGAGAAAAGATCAACAGTAAGCTGGAGAGAATCAGAGGCAAACCTACAGAGTAGTTTTGAGTTTTCTGACTGTGCAATAAAGAAACGAAAAGAGGTCGGAAACCAAGACTGCAATATTAAAATGTAGGGCAAAGGGTTTTGCAGAGAAGAGAATTTTGTCAAAGGGCCTATTGTAATTATAGAGATAGGGATGGCAGAGAGTAGAGCAGTAGGTGCTAATGGGGTTGGGAGGACTGTTCGAGTTGTCACTTCGTTACAGGAAATGGTGGTTGGTCGCATCAAATAAAGTATGAGCACATTAAAAACAGTAGGAGTCTTGTTTGCAGGAAGAGGATGAGGAAATAATAAGGAAAGCTTTAATGAATCGGATGAGCTTGCTTGGGTTACATGGGAAAGCTCCATTGCTCCCTACCCACCAGTTCTGTTCTAATGGTAATGTTCAGCTAGTGCCTTCCACACTATCCACCACACACCATCCCCCCCCCCCCCCCCCCCCTCTTTATTTATTTGATCTTATTTACGTTCGCTGAGCTACTTTTAGTTTGAAATAACTGTGATTTAAAAAAAAATTTATTTTTACTGTGTTATGAAAATAATTAATTATAAATTAAAACAGTTTTGTATTTAATAAATAATATTTTTAAAAGTGCTGTCAGTACATAAAATAACTTCAAATTGTGTTTTGCTCCACATCAGCTTTTAAAAACAACATTTAGATTGTTTCTAAAATCTGCTGCCAGTGACCTATAAATTTCAATTAAAGTTACTTTTTATTTATTTATCAAACATAATAAAATCTAAAATTTTAAACAAAAGCAGATTTTTTTTTTTTAAGTGAAGCAATCCCAAACAAGACCTTAATTATATTCTGTAAATGTCATTGATATGTGAGATGGTTTAATTGAAGTAATAAATAATTTTTAACTCGTAACAAATGAAAAGTTTAGTTTCAGTGTTTCACTAATAAATTGTTTATTTTTTTGCCACACTTTTTCCGGCTTAATTTACTTGTTAATTAATTTTTTTTAATGTCACCCCAAACGAGCTTTATAGTCATAGGTGTAGGACAGTACAAAGCATTGCGGAGTAATTCGAACTTTATATTCTAATTTTATGACTAATAAACTTGCTAGTTTTGTTAAAGATTTGGGACCTCCTCACCTCCCCCGGTTTGATTCAATTGTCTACCTCTGTATTCCATACGGATCAGTTGGGAGAGGGTGTACATAAAGATTTTATTTTTTAGTATTTTTCTTGTATTTTTCTTTTATAAATAAATAAAAAAAAAAATTCAAACCTTATGTTAAGGGTCTCATTCGGGATTTACTGAAGTTTTAGATTTCAACTTGAGCAGTGCAGCAACATTCAGAGCAAGTTCACCCGTTGGGTCACCAGGTCACCCACTATTCACTGTTTTTTAGTGTTAATTTCACTCTCTGGGTCACGAACACAGTGTATTTCGTGCCCTAGGTCACCCTATACAGTGTTCTAGGTCACCCTATACAGTGTTCTAGGTCACCATGGTGACCTGCACAGTGTATTTCGTGCCCTGAGTTACGAGCACAGTGTATTTCGTGACCCAGAGAATGAAAATATACACTAAAAAATAGTGAATAGTAAGTGACCCGGTGACCCAACGGGTGAACTTGCTCTCAGATGACAACATCTCTCATATGCATCTGTTGAGCTCCAAGAGCACATTGAGCGAAATTTGGGTGTGATATATTTACCATAAGTAAATGCAGGGGCACGTGGGTGAAACAAAGGTACCTGCTTCCTTCCTCTCATATGGTAGAACTGTAGGATTACACAGAGGTCTGCGGAGCCCACATTTCTGTGCCCTTCTTACAAGGCTGAAGGAGACTGATCATCTTTGGCTTGGCGTAAGCGTAACTGGCTTCATTTTCATCTCAGCTAAATTCATATTATTCATGCAGGTTAATTTGGAGCATTACTCAAAAGTCAAAACCTTGGTTCGATCCGTTGCAAACGATCAATGTAGTTTTGCAAGAAATATATTCAAATGAAATACTTTAAAAAGACATTTCATGTTGCGTTACTTGATATTTCATTCATTCACTGTTATATATTTTGTCGATTTATGAATGTTTTTGAGTATTTGTAAAAGATAAAATAATCATTAAACATATATTATTGTCAAATATTGTAAAAAATAATTTTCAATCACAATATACTGGGTTTTGTTTCTCCAACAAAGTTTTGTAAGCCGAAAGTAAGAGCTTCTTAGAAACACAAATGTTAGTTAAATAGGATTCTTACCGTACTTGCAAATAAATCAATGTCTTAAGAAAACCTAACATAGCATACATACGCGTACTTACTGAACAAGAAAAGAATATTAGCCTTGAAAATGGAGTGGTAAAGCCTGGGCTCGGCTGCAATGTAACTGCAAAGTCGGCTTGAATCCCTCTCTGCCATTTTTATATCATGCATATCATATGAGTCTTGGGTTCAGGTTACAATACTTAATCTGTATTGTTATGAATAAACAAACCAATTAAGCCTAATAAAAACAGGTTGTATGCTAGTTCCAAGGCAAAACAGAGAGAGAGAGAGATAAAAGACTGCAGGTTCTTTGCTCCCTCTACTAGTCTAGCTTGCTCTTTCATCCATTCATTGTTTTTTGAAAAAATTTTAGTCTCACTTTTTTGGTCTCAACTGTCTTGTCTGAGTGTCTTTTTCTCAAGTGCCCTCAGGCTTCTTCACTGGCTTAAACAAACTTTGCAGGCTTTAGTTTTTTGAATTTTTTTGAATTAATTTTTTTTTCTTTCTGTCAGAATGTGAAGTGTAGGTATCTGCCAAAGCTATAAAAGAAGGCACAGAAGCCTCTGCAGAAAGCTTCAGCAAACTTTCCCTTCACATAAACCCAGCCCAACACCCACCCAGGAAAAAGATAAGAGAGAGATATTAATAAAACCAAAACCAAAACCAAAACCAACCAGTAAAACTCATAGCCCCACCTTTCTTTTCTCGCTATGGACTTTCAACTCAAGCAATGGAGAAACCAGCAGCATGAGTCAGAGGAACAACAGCCCTATTCTTCTGCTACAAAGATACCAAAACTTGAGCACCTTCAGACCCAAACACACCCTGAACCAGCTTCCGGGTATGCTCTCCCTTTGTTTGTACCTGAACCAAACACCAAAGTCATCAGCAACCTGTCAGCATTTTCTGAATCTATTACTCCTACACCAGCTTCTTCTGCCACCAGATTTCCCAGTGAGATTCTCTCTCTCTCTCTCTACTTTTTCTTGTTTTTGACAGAAACCCAGAAAAGTCCGAGTCTTTTCTTACAGGTTTTTGTTTATTGTTTGATATTATTTCTTGGGTCTGTTCTAGGGATGGGGAGCTACTTCAGCATGAGTCAGTGGCAAGAGCTTGAGCTGCAGGCTTTGATATTCAGGTACATGCTGGCTGGTGCTGCTGTTCCTCCTGAGCTTCTTCAGCCAATCAAGAGAAGCCTTCTGCATTCGCAATTCTTCTTCCACCACCCTCTTCAACAGTACCCTGCTTGTAAGTATCTAACGATATACATGTTTTTTTTTTACTTTGATGATTTTTACCAAACATTCCCTGTTCTTAAGACATTGGATCCACATTGAGTTTGTTACTTATCGGGAAATGGGTTGGGTTGGAGTTTGAAATCTCATGGAACAACTTGTTTGTGTGTGTGGTAGTGTTGCAATCTGGGTACTGGGGAAGAGGGGCCATGGATCCAGAGCCGACCAGGTGCCGGAGGACAGATGGCAAGAAATGGCGGTGCTCTCGAGACGTAGTGACCGGTCAGAAGTACTGCGAGCGCCACGTGCACCGCGGACGAAACCGTTCAAGAAAGCATGTGGAAGTCACCACCACCGCCACCACAACCACAACCGCCGCCGGAGGAGGAGGAGTAAGGACTCTTGATGCTGCTACCAGCAACGCAGTCGTTACTGTTGCCTCATCGTTGGGAAATGGGTCGGATGGGACCCATTTTGCTCTTTCCGGGTCTTCCCCTTCCATCGATCTGCTCCAGCTCAAACAAAGGTGAAGCCACCAACAAATCTGTTGTTCTTGTCCCTTTTCATTTGGGATCAAATTAAATGTGCATCATATGGTATAAGAGTTTGAATGATTAATCCCTCAACCATTGGACCCAGTATATAGTAAAATCGAAATGAGTATAGCATTGAATGAAGCCATTGGATTGTTTCTCTTTTTGTAAGTGTTATTGCAGACATGGGATTTGATAATAATAGAAATCTCAATGGACCCTCTAGTCTCCTTTCTAGTATTTGTTCTTAATTCTTAATCTTTAGCAAAAGGCATGTTTGATAATAATGCTTCAAATCCAAGAATAATCGAGTTTCCCTCAACTCATTTCCGTTTCTTGTAGCTCTTTGGAGTCCAAACATGAGAACAAGAGCTTCTTTGATAACCGCAGGGAGGTTTCGGGGTCTATTCAATCCGACAATCATATCTTGCGGCCTTTTTTCGATGATTGGCCGGGACAGCTCCAAGAACCGGACAATGGGAGAGGCAATGCTAGCTCAATGAACTCTGCCACCTCCCTCTCCATTTCAATACGTGGGAACACATCATCATCAGATGTGTCGTTGAAGTTGTCTACCGGCAATGGAGTAGAACCAGGCCAAGAGAGTGAACAGCCGCAATTGAATTGGCCAACGGGATGGGGGACAAACCATGTGGCTTCAATGGGAGGGCCTCTTGCAGAGGCTCTGCGTTCCTCCAACTCCAACTCCAACTCCTCACCGACCAGTGTTCTTCATCGGTTGCCTCGTGGCTCTGTCAATGAAACTAGCTTCATCAGCACCTGAATATCATATCACAGTTCCAACTTCCTTTTTCCAGTTGCTTGTATAAATTGAATCAGTTTTATTTCTAACCGGACCAGATTCTATTGCTTGCTTGTTTAATCAAGAACAACTTTGTTGCCAATTTCTTACGAAATTAATGTTTGTGATGTATTAGCATGACAAGAAGGTTGAAAGCTTGAAACCCATCGGATAACAAAATTTGCGGGTTCTCCAAATAAGAGTATTCAGTGACTTATAAACCATAAATCAGCTACATGCTATCTATACAATGCAAAATCTCTAGCAGGCAATTTGATCGGGCTTAACGTGGAAAATAATTACAGAAAGGATTTTTCACAAACTGGAACATTAGTCTAATTTATATGACTAGGTCACTAGCTGGGGTTGGTCGTCTGAACTATACATAAATTCTCATTTTTGAAGCTCATGTTCCGCAACTACTTCCTTGACTTTATTCTTCTGACTTAGGTTGGCACAGCTGCCAGAGATGGCAAACATTATTCCACATGAACTGCACTCTGCTTTATTAGCAAGTGTACATGGCGTCTTTGCAGCAAGAAGTAGAGATTCTCAGTGCCAGAATTTTACTAGTATAAAAAATCAGCCTTTGATGGGTATCGTTTCCTTTGTCTCTACTAGAGCATAGACCACAGCTGTTCTACAAGGTGCATATACTTGGAAGGAATTAGGCCGCTCATCATACCATCCATCCTGCATACAATCACCAGGGTTTAACACAAAGTTTCTGTATGATTGGGCAGAACGAAGCAAAAAGACTCGGATAATGATGCAAGGAAATTTTTCTTACAACTGTGAAGTACTCCGCGGTGTGAGCAATCCTATCAAAGCCTCCAAATATTTTCTCATCTGAATCCAAGACAATCTGGAAGGAAGACAAACACGTATATGATACAGGACAAAATAAACCGAGTGGCAGGCACATAAAATTCATTTTGAAAAAAAAGCAAGAAAATAACAGCAAAATTAGAGTATTGAGTTTTAATGGTCAAAATACATTCCCAACCATCAGAATCAACCTAAGAACCCCTCATTTATCGGACCACACCCACATTTGCAGCATATGATCTTTGGATGTGATATTGGATTATTGCGGTGTGAAAAAAAAATCAGCCGGCATATTTGGGACTAAATCACCTAATGATCTCAAGATGCACAAAGAAAGAAAATAAATAAACAATCACCCAACATCTACGATTAATTCTAGAAAGATAATGAGGAAAAAAAAAAAAAAAAATTGGCAACCCAACTCTTGAGTACTAAATAGAAGTTGAAGAGGATATACCTTATACTTTCCTGGCTTTAAGCAGCCTACTCGGTAGTCTGAATAGCTTTTACTCCAATGAAAATTGAAGACAAAGACCAGGTTTCCCCTTTCAAAGACAATAACCTTATCTCCTTCATCCTTTCGGGATATATATTGGTGCTCAGAAGTCATGAACTGCATCAAGAGTTGATTAAATTTAGTACTAGAAATGCACAGCTGACATTAAATCAGATTGAGCTTTTGAAGTTTGATTATCTAAAAAATCAATGGATTTTTGAAAGCCATAGGGAACCGGTTATAAAAGCAGTCCACATGCTAAGCAACCAAGGCTATCAAAACTTACACTATAGGTTTCTTCAAGATGATGCATTGCTCGATCAAATTCTTGCAAGCCATGATATCTTAAATATTCAGCATCTGCCTGGGTACATAACCAACGATGTCCATAAAACATGAGCACAACCTTTCAAAATACACTTGAACAAAGAACAGAACATAAACCTTTTGCAAATGAAACCATCCAGAAATATCAAACAAGATGTGCAGCGCGCTGGTGTTTGTAATAAGATAGCAGTTAGAGAACTATAAGTAGAATATAAATGTTCCAACATGATTTTAGCAGTTGAAGAACTATAAGTAGAATATAAATGTTCCAACATGATTTAACGAAGGGATGACGATGGGTTGGAGCATGTGTCAAAGCATTGCCAAAGAGCAAGCCCCACTGTCCAACAGAGAGAGATAACAAATGCACTAGAGAAAACAGAATAGATCACGAATAACATTTCAACAGGGGATTGGTTCCTATCAAACTGTTATCCGACTTGTGCTCTATTGAATTTTAGTCTTGGAAAACTCCATTACCGTTAATAATGCCTTTTGTGAAGCAATTTGTATGTTCTTTCTTGTACTGACATCACGATACTACCTATTCTACTTTTTGTTTCAAGAATGCGTATAATATGACTTAAGTGTGTAAAGGAATGGTTCACGATGAAATCAGAGGCATTCCAAGGTCAAAAATCTGGTCTCATCAACCAATGGTCCAATCATGTGTAAACACCACCCCACCACCCTGTGAGAAATGAGTCCTAAATATAAACAGTAGTGAATGCAGCAGATCCATAATTTGGAGAGTGTATGGATCCTTTGAATAAATGAACACTTGGACTATATGCTGGGCAAAACTTACAAGATCAAATCTACGCCGGCATTTGTCAAAACTGTTATTGTTCCCAGGAACTATTTTTCCATTTGGAAGATGTTGAACCCCTCTTGGAAAATCAATCCACTCTGGGAAAAATAAAAATTAAACCACACATTAAAGCTAACAGCAGTTCAGTCTAATGATAAAATAATAATATAATAAATTGATGTAATGCCAGTTTTACCAGGATGTCCAAATTCATTCCCCATAAAATTCAGATATCCTTCTCCACCTAATCCCATAGTAATAAGCCTAATCATTTTGTGTAACGCAATTCCACGATCTACAGTGGGAGTTGATGGTCTATCCAGAGCCATGAAATCATACATATCCTGAAACCAGCACAGAAAATGAGATAAATACTGATAGATATAAGAGACACGAGTTGCACAAAATTTGTGATCAATTTTAACAAGATACTAAGTAAACAATTTCCAAAACTGGTTCATATTTGCATTCATAATAGATATAGAGAATTGGGCAGGTGAAATTTATTTAGAACAGAGTTTCCAGGCCCAGGATCATGGCACATTTTGGTTCATGGTACGTGCACGTTACCATGATCATTTATCAACTACTTCAAATAATATTGAACAAGTACAAAAGGACCAAGATACTTCTCTTATAAAAGACTGATCAAGAGAGCAGTACCCTAAGCACAAAAGGCACAATTCATACTTAGGAGCTTTGCCATACTAGGATCATAATAAAATCACTGCAGAAGCTATGAAATCTTTATAGAGGTTGTAAAGGGCTTCACAAGGGCATACATATAAAAGATTGAATTCTTAAAAATTTTCAGAAAATGACTACCAGTGATCATGTCCATAAAGGTCAATGTTGGATTCCACAGATAGCACTCCTGAAAGATAATTTCTTTTACCCCTGAAGGGTACCCAGGCTTCTATAATTCATCTAACGATGATACAATATATCTATAGCAGCTGACAATACATGTCCTCTATTAGAATAGGCATGTAAAACTACGCATCAATGGCTATGAAATCAACCATTTGTCAAAATATGGATTGAACAGAGCACGTGTGATATAAAATCAACTGGTATTTTGCAACCAAACAATAAGCATTATGTTGAATCCTTTCATAGGTAAGTGCTTTTTAAAATGTATGATATACGCAAGGCAAAGGGAGTTTTTGTGACCTTGTCCATCAACCAGAATGCAATTGTTTTGTCACCAACAAGAGCTTGGTCATGACTTTCAGCATAAGCAACACACTTCTCTCCCCATCTTCTGTTGGTCAGTGTGTGAACAATATCACTCATTTGCCAGGTTTCATCCATTTTCCTACAAAAAATTTCATGACACAATAAGGCAAGCAAGAAGTTGACCTGTTCATACATAAATGTGAGCTAGATTGGTGATGCAAGACCCTGATTTCAACCATCTCGAAGAGTTACATTTCAGACGGCAACTTACTGGAGGAGCTCAATCCATTTATCAGCAATAGCCATATGCAAGCGATAATCAAATCCAACACCACCACCCGCAACAGGAATACAAAATGCTGGCATTCCACTAACCTGTAATGACAGATCGTGCATAAGAACTAGAACAGTCAATGATGTTGGCACTATGATCATTAAGGTTTTAAACCAACTACTTTACTAATTTTAAACTTGTAAATCCAAAGAGCTGGAAATATTGCTAAAGAAAAAGCTTCCATCTGTTAGGCAAGGGCAAAACTAGGACAGAAAATCAATATACCGACAAAAAGAAACAAAAAACTTAGTAATATAGAGGTAATATCTTAGTTTCCTTATTTCAAGTTATTGAAGCAGTAACTGATTTTCAGTTCACTGCACTGAGAAATATGAATATGTTAAGGAAGTGGTAATTGCCAACACAAAGGATGCTCAATTTTACTTCTGCAAGGGAATAGAAAACATACATCTTCACCAATGCTAACAGCTTCAGGGTAGAGCCCATGAATCAAATCATTAACCAGCATCAGGTAAGTGACAGCCTCTACATCTGTTGCTAATCCAAAATACTCGCTGTAGTTTCCGGTAAATGCTACCTACAGAGAGTTGAACCGATAATTAAATTAGTAAACAAACATAAGGAACCTGGCATTCTGAAGATAAAATAGAAGTGAAACACAGTAATGTAGCACATGTAGAAAAAAAACTATTGCCCCAACATGGATGTCTTTGATATTTTGTGTGAGAGGAAAATTTCCAGCATATTCCTTGCCTAATCCTTCATCATGAAAAGTAACATAAAAAACATCAAGTGACATATCCATAACATTTCTAATACCTATACATTGAACACCACTGTCACATTATCATGAATACCATATAGGAACTGGACTTTGCATGTATTACCTACAACACTTCAGTGCAGTTCCCCAAGGTCCTAACAAGTCACTTTTAAAACTTTTATCAATCATAGAATACAATTGGGTCATGAAAAAATGCATCGATGTGCCTAATACAATTACAGAAATTTGAATGAGAAAACCAAGATTGATATAGGATATAAAACAAATTAAAAAACAGTGCTGACAGTAGACAAGAATGAAAGCGTTCAAATTTGGTAGGATCTTAGAGCTAAAAAGTAATAATAATCATGTTAAGACATAATATTACTAAAAAAGAAGCAAAACAGATATGCTTGCCTGTTTTAATAAAACTAAAGAAATGCATAGCATGCACGATATTAAATAGCATTATAATTTTGGAATAAAATTATAAAAGTAATTGTTGATGTGATGCAAATACAATTATCTACCTAATAAGACAAATTGAAAACCTAAATAACACCTGCAATCCATGATGAGTGTACATCATTGAAGTTACACCATCAAATCTGAACCCGTCAAACTTAAATTCTTCCAACCACCACCTTGCATTTGAGAGAAGATACCTCAAAACCTGACAACAGAATGAAACAAAAAGATTAAGATCATATTTCTCACAACAGTAACGTACTGTTAAATGTTTTGAAAAAGAAAGCACACACCTCCCAACTTCCATAATTGAAAAGGCGAGAATCCCACATCCAATGATATCCTCGGGACCCAGAGTGGAAGTAGTGACTATCGGTTCCATCAAACATGTTCAGCCCATCCAACGTATTATTTGATGCATGGCTGGATGTGTTAAATATTAGAAGACAGATATAGAGAATGATAAGTTTAAAAGCATTATATAAGTTTGATAGTCATAGATTCTTTTCATAATATCAGCCAGATAAAAGATAGCAAAGTGTGATTAATACACTACAATCTGAAGGAAGAGAAACAGAGATACTCCAATTAGTTTGGAAAATAAGTATTAAAACTTCATCAGTAGTTCTGTTAAGCCCTGTGGCCGCATGATCATCCAAAGGGAGGTGATATTAAGCTTGAATAAGTACCACATATTCTATAATTCAATTGGAAATTCTGCGATTTGTCCTATCAGAATTTAAATACAGTAAGAAAGGAGACTGGACCCAAGTATAAATGTTTACAAACTTGTGTGCACTCAAGCATAAGTACAAAGATATTAAAAATAAATCTATTATGATGTTGTAATGTGCAGATCTCATAGAGAGAAAAAGGCATGTCCAATATGGAACAAATATGTTCCCAGAAACTTATGTTAAATCTTCTATGCAACATTAGCCAGTACCTGTGAACAATATCCATGAGTACAAGCAGACCAAGTTCATGAGCTCTATCTATCAGAGATTTCAGATCGTCAGGCGTTCCACATCGGCTGCTAGGTGCAAAAAAATTGGTGACATGGTACCTGCATCACAGAAAAAAAGTGCAACTTCACTTGTAGAATAAAGGGAAGATAAACCGCTCATAAAAAGCCCCAACTGTTATATTGGCTATCCCATTGAAAATATAACGTGAAGTACAAAGTGTTAAAGCAAATGCTAAAAAGGACAATACCCAAAGCTGGCATAGTAGGAATGCTCCTGAATAGCCATGAGCTGAACAGCATTGTAACCAAGCTTTTTAATGCGTGGTAGCACATCATCTCTGAATTCAGCATATGTGTTAATTTTTGGCTCCTGTAACAGAGTCATTAATAGTATCAAGGTAGAGAAGTTTAACAGATAAATGAAAAAAAAAAAAAAAAAGAGTCAAGACAGGTTCTATGGCCTATTAACTTTGGATCCTTTTCATAGGTAGAATTTATAACGTTTAAAAAAACAGATGAAGCTTGATGCTGTTATTTAACCATAAAACATGTGAGGTACAGATGTTGAGGCATATTTCAAACTTTCAACCAACACTATAAGGTTTGGGTTCAGGTTGTACAGGACCGACCCTCCCTCCAGCTTGAAATTCAACTCAGATTGAAGATTTTCATTCCTACACAATCCAATTTCAAAGCTCAACCCTAACTTGCCCAATTCACATTGGGCTTTGGCACACAGCCCAACCAAGGAGTACCCTCTAGCTTTGAAGTCATTAACCTATACTATCAAGCTGAATAAAAAGATGCCCCTTTTAATTACCAGAGAATTCACAATATTTGCCTTGAAGTTGGGCTCATCCAAGTTTATATCTGATACAAGTTCCCTTGAAAAAGATGCATCATACATCTTGGAAAAAAAAAAGTTGAGGTATTCTAAAACTTAGATCCTACATCTCTGCAGCATGTCTGTACTGACCCAAGGTAAGGTTTATTGCAAAGTAAAGGAATATTAAATATCAAATATATATATATATATACACACAGTCCGGCTACGGTGCGGACGGTACGGATTTCCGGTTTTCTCCCACTTTCCGATTACATTTTCACATCTTAACCGTTCAGTTTTTAGGTCCTAATGTATAGATCACCTCTGCAAAATTTCAGCCAATTTGGTGATCGTTAAGGCATCCAAAACTGCAAATTACAACAATGTACACGAACGGTTCCGGTTCTATAGATTCGGTTCGTTCGTGTAAATTGCAGTCTTGGATGCCTTAACGATCACCAAATTGGCTGAAATTTTGTAGAGATGATCTATACAATAGGACCTAAAAACTGAACGGTTAAGATCAAAATATGTGATAGGAAAGTGGGTGAAAACCGGAAATCCGTACCGAAATTTCGGTACGGACGTCCGCACCTGAGAAAAAAAAAAAAAAAAATATATATATATATATATATATATATATATATATGTATGCAGCCTATGTATGTATTTATGTAGACAGAAACACTACACAAAATTATATAGATAAGCCAGAGGGGTGGCAATACTTACTGTGCTACTCATTCCAACATGTGCCTCATAAATGCGGAGTGATTGTGGTCTCTTCGGCTGAGGATGTTGAAATACATACTTCTCCTGAAAAAGAAGTGATCAGCATTTAGCCATGAAGATTATCAACAGAAATACATCACAAGATTAAAAACGTCGAACTTGACTTAACATTTTCCTGGCAAATTAATTGAAGAATTCCCATCCGATCAATGACCAGTATGAGAATCCTACGCAAACATTAATGACTCGTGAATCACTCTCTCCAGACAATTTCCTCAATGGAGCTTCAATACTATGTTGCTCTTTATTTTTTGTTCCTTTAGTTGTTAAAGTGCAGCATGGTGAGATTTAAAGAGAACTTCTATAGAAATTCCTCACACATGAAGTAATTTAATGCAACACTACTGCAGCCTTTCTTTTACCCAGAACCCATAGCATTTTTATCTACAGTGTATAAATAGTTGAAGCATTCGTTTGTAGAAACACCCAGACACCGAAAAATCTGTTGAAAACATACCTCTTCTGGAGGATCATAGTATATTCCATTGTATGGGATTTCATTAGGAGCCTGTACCGAAAACTTGATCCAAGCAGGAATTGAGTCTTTGACACCTGAAGGAGTATCCATACGGATCTGCAATTTCACATAACACATTAGATGAACTAGACAAGGTTCTCTTATGGCAATAACAGTACACTGGTAAACCAATTCTCTAACAGTGGATGTTTATTAAATCTCAGATACATCCACCTGAAACTGTAGCATGCCTAGCAGCTAGTCTTATTGCCACAAAAGAAGTTGTACAGAGACAACATTAAAATAGCTATATATATATAATCAAAATCGCTCAGAAAATTTTCATTATTTGATTTGTTCATAGACATCAGAATTAAGGTATAGTTGGCGTAAAAAAAAAAAAAAACCTTTACCTTCAACTGTTAACAGACAATCCCCAGATTTCAGAAAAGTTAGACTTAAAATCATCAACAAGCAATGTTACCTTAACTCGAGAACCATGCGGAATTGCGGGTGAACCATCTGCATTGTTTGGCAAAAAGATTTCCCAGACCCCAAATTCATTCTGTTTACATGAGCAATGTTGTGAACAACAAAATTATCATGCAACGTTCATGTCATGCATGCATTCTTTTGGTTCCTATGTAGGAAACCCCACAGGTAAAGTTTCGAAAAACATACCTGAGTCATCACATCCGCATTCATATTCCAATTGTTGAAATCTCCAATTAATGATGCGGACTGAAATGGTCAACAAACAATCAGAACAATTATAAAGAAGGGGAAAAAGATATAACTTTGACAAAATATATAAAAGTTCAAAAATATGCTATCTAAGCTAATCCTATAAAACCCAGACTGTTCCATCAAAGGGCAAGATAGTCCATGTGATACTGCCAATACAATAAAAAATATAAAAAATATAAAAGATAAAAAAATCTACCTCGTAGGCTCATATTGTTCCGTAGAAAAGCAAAAATTTTTTTTTTTTCAAAACAGAAAGGACGATAAAATCACATTAATAATAAATCCTTGAGATAGAAGACTGAGACACAGCAAAACTCAAAGAAACTTTTCATAGTCTTACGACCGTAAGTTTGAATTATATTGCAAATCCTCTATACTGGCAATGGAATTTCTATATTTCATCCAATTGATACAAGACTTTCCATAGGTGAAGAAATATGGATATACAAACCTTCAATATGCTTATGGATCATTTGCATTCACATAACTTAGTATGAAAATGTGAATCAAAATCATGGTTCAATAATGCTGAATTGCTTTTAATTTTCTTTTTTTATGTTTCCTTTCAGGGTCTGATAATCAAGAACTGCTGAAATGTCATTCTTGCACCAATCAAGTCAAGTTTGAGTTCATTCTGGTTTAGCAGTGTCTTTGCATGTATGCTGGCATATTAACGTCAGTGTGTCTATGTAGGTGCTAGACTAAGGGCTGACGAGAATACCAACCTAATCCTGAATTGAACACACTATATCCATTATACTTGGCTTTAATAAGTTATCCTTACTTCAACAGTACACAACAGCAAAAATTAAATACTTAAAATACCAAAAGAGGACTAACAGTTACAAGTAAATCCTTAAATAGCCAAAAGAGGCAAACAAACCTTAGCTCCAGGTGCCCACTCCCTATAAGTGATACCTGTGGCACTGAAAAACCAGTTTGAGATTATAATCAGCCCAGAAGATCTTAGATTATTTTTACACAAAAAGTATATTCTCCAAAATAAATATAAAAATGTAATGTTAGATGGTAATGAGCAAAACAGACCACATAAAAGGCTACTACCACCCTAAATTGGAAGAGAGTGCATCTTTATTACACATATAAGGGCACAATATGGTTTTTTTTTTTCCCCAAAAGACCTAGCCTGTCCGGGTGATATTTGTCACAAATCTGTTTAGAACCTGCAAGTTGCACGCCTCGAATGTTGCAGAGGCCATGCACACTGTTACTAAATGAATTAAGCATGTAAAAGTTCTCCAGAGAAAATTTTCATTTTGTCAATCCTAGGGACAAAATATATATTGAAGTTTCCTCTAATCAACAAAAGGCTATGGGAACAAATGTCATTTTACTTAATGTGTTGAACTCTTGATTATAAAAGCTATACAAATGGTACCTCAATCTATTGAACTCCAACAGTTTAAAAGATTGAAGCATTTGTTTTGAACTACTAGAAGGTACTTGAGACACAAGCATGAAGTAGCAGGGAAAACTTTTTTTTTTTCCCTTTCAGTCAGCTGTACTGACCTTATACATCACCTCTCTATTAGTTTGGTTTATGTTCTAATTGCTATTCTATATCAAAAGAACAAGAGACAAGTAAAAAGTGGTTCATGGTTACTGAGTTGAGTATAATACAAGAAAGATGCAAAAATGCTTTGACTGTTGCAGAGATAAAAAAAAAGCAATACCTGCGTGTGAACCCAAACTTCTCATAGCCACGAGAAAACACCTCCAAACCACCTTCATACTTGTCAATTTCCACACGCAACTTTTTGTATTGTCCATATCTGAGCATAGTATTCACAATCAGTGAAAGCCTATAACCTAATTTGGAAATAAAGCAGGCAAGAAACATTTATAGGAGGAAAAGAGGAAAAAGTAACATAAACTGGTGCACTACCAAAACATAAATATTATTGCAATTGTAACATAGACCAGTTAGCTAGCCATTGTTCTGCCGATTTGCTCATAGGGGAACAGACCTTACTAATTAAGTAATTAATCAATTATTTTTCATTCTCTTCTCAACTTCAGGCCATCATCCATTTCGATAGTTAGATGTATTGCTTATATGTGCAAATGTGAAAGAGAAACCTACCGGTAATCCAAATGATCACGGAAGCCCTTCAAAAGTGGATCTATTTCATATATTTTTTGCCCAGTGCCAGGTGGTGGAATTGACTTTGGAGCAGTACTTGCTGTCCCTTTTAAAGGACTAGGTGTTTCCTCAACCTTGGTTTTATCATCATCAACACTGCCCACGTCTAATGAAGAAATTACTTCATCTTCAACAATCTCATCTTCCATAGTTACACTGTCTACATCCTCAAGCACCTAAACCAAAATCATAGCACTCAGAATCAATCTGTGATGTGATTCAAGATGTCAAATAGAAAGTGACATTGCTAGAGCATTTCTGCTCAGCATCTAAAATCCCCAAATTGAAAGTAGAATACTTTTTTTCTTTCAGAAGTGAAACAGGAATACTGTTGCAAAACCATAATTGATAACATAGAACATTTGTTACGCATATCACAAACCTGAGGATCCTCTGAATCTGTGCTGGGAGCTTCCAATTGCTCTGTCAAAGGTGGAGAGCCATCAGTCGGACCTCCAGGAACAAGAACTTTCTTTGAAGCAGCAACAGTTAAAGAAGAAGGCGAATCAGAATCATACGAAGACTTTCCGGCAAAGATCTTCCCTACAAACAAGAATCACTTTAGCTTAACATACTTAACAAGTTAACTAATAGAATAGTAGGCAAACATTGATCAAAGAAATTCTACTTATTTTTCAGATGCTAGATTCATCTTGACATGAAAATTAACCGCGCATGAAGCATATGTTCGGATCAACCCCAATATAATTGGCATTGAGTCCATAACCCAAAAGAAGAAACAGAGGAAATCAATTTCTCTTCTAAAACCCCATTTCCAATCTCAGTGGTATCAAAATTGATCCTTCTTCAGAGTTCCAAGTTACATCCACCTCGGAATCAGCAAACAGGTAATCGTTCCAAGCTGATCATCGTCATCGTTTAGGGTGCTCACATTTGCAATCGCCATTCTTATATCCTCGATTTCACTTCAAAAGCACAGTTTGTATATCACAAGCACATCTATTCAAATTTTGCAAAGCCTCGCAACACATCCGAGTAAACTCCAAGGAGTAATAGTAAATTAATCTACGGTAACATCCACAACAAAACAAACAAGAGGCCAAAATCTACTACTACATTTCAATATAATCAATTAAATTACTGTTGTATTGACTGCTCCTCCCATAACATTTCCTCAAGCCGAAATCGAATGCGGAAACGAATTGATCATAAAAGCATACATTTCTGAAAGGAAAACGAAAACGAAAACAGAGCTAGGAGGAGGAGGAGGAGGAGAGTGAATACGAGAGAAGGAGGAGGTGTTGTCGAGCAAGAGGCAGAGGGTGGTGGACCTCCGATCGCCGCCATTGAAGTTGGAATGCAGGGAGGACTTGAAACCGGAAGGTATAAGAGGGAAGCGTATCCCCGAGAGAGTCGAGACCATCTTCTTCTTCTTCTTCTTCTTTTGTATCCTTCTAGCTAGCTAGGGTTTCTTATGAGAGAGAGAGAGAGAGAGAGAGATCTGTATTTTACTGAGCTTGGAAGGTCGCACTTGCCACCGGCCCTCCCGGGAGAAACGTGATTTGAGTGAGTGAGAAGCAGCAAAAATCGGAGAGAGATGAAAGTCTCTCGTTTCCAGTGACGCTTGAAGCCAAGAGAGAGAGAGAGAGAGAGAGAGAGAGAGAGTTTGGGCTACTCGCTTTGCTACGTGTGCAGTCGAGAATTGCATGGGAATGGGTGTGCGGGACCCATCCATCACCTCGCGTTTTCGATCGTCGATTGTAGTTGGGATTTGATTTTCATCGCTAAAACAAATGTTATAAACTTATAATCCAAAATATCAATCTCAGAGGAAAAATAATAAATAAAAATAATATGAAGTGCACGATGGAGATGAGGAACGAAAGGCTGTGAAAAGGGAGGAGGGCCCGCTTGGGATATTTTTGTGTGTTTGTTTTTGTAGCCCCCTCTAGGCTCTAATCAAGTGAAAAAGGTCCTTTCTCTCCTACTATTTTCGGCTGCAATTTGACAGACTTTTTTATTTATTTATTTCATGGATCATTGGGGCATATTCCATGGTCCATGCTAGTGAATTTTGCTGCAACAGTTTTCGTACTTCATGTGTTTTCAAATTGTTCTTGGATATCTCTGAAAATCTCAACACTTTTGTGAAAATTATGACATGCGGTGGGAATTGCATGCAATCTTAATCAAAGATACCACCAAATATTCCTTTGGTTAATGCCATATATGGCTATATAGTATATCAATTATATCATACGATGACAGATGCTCTAAAACATAAAGAAAGCAATCGACTCATTTTTAGAAGGTAAATCAAGACATAGCATGGCAGGGCATTAATGCATTTCTCCCCTTGAAATAGTACTAGTTACCTACCTCTCATTTTCATTCCCCAACATCCAAGTCCTTGTCAGTTGTCACCACCTTACCATAATTTTGGTCTCACATGACCTGCTTGCCCATCAAAGACCTTATTCTTCGCAGTCATGATCAGGGGCGGATCCAGAAATTTTTTTCAGGTAAGGCAAGTCAATGGCAGGAAGGGAAAGGAGGAAAATTAGAGAGAAGCTGCAGATTTTGGAGGCAATTGTGAAGATTTTGCCTTGATTTTGGCTAATTTCTGCCATTTTCTTCCCTAATTCACCTTGTTTTGCCTTATTTTTGCCATTTTCACATCCCTTACCTACACCAAAACAATGTAAAATCAAAAATCCAGTCTAGGCAAGTGCCCAAGCTAGGCTCTATGTGGATCCGCCCCTGGTCATGATCCTTCATTATTCAGAGCTAGTGTTGTCCGGTATCAGCAGCACGCCATTACTCTTCTTTTATCTACTTAGGACAAATTTCTTTCATTCCAGCAATTTATAGCCTTTTGTTTCTCTCACCCCGTCTCTCTAGTCTCTCCACCGTCAAACTCAAACTCATGAGTCATGACTCACACTCTTGGTTTTTCCAGTTTCATCTATTATCCTAGTGGACTGGAATCTCATAGATATCTTTGCAATGGTGAACCACACGCACTTGTAATACTGTGAGTCTCACTCTCTGGTTGTCCCAATCATCATACACATGTGAGTGAATAGAATGATCCTCATAATCGAACACAAGTCATGGAGGAATATGCCTTCATCCGGGGGATTCTAGCTCGATCAAATAATTGAGGTGGCAGAGTGACACTCGAATGTACTTCCATGATTGATTCCATATGGTACGTAGCGATGGGTTCTGAAGTGAACTTTCAGACTTCGTAAAATTGTCGCAGTTTTCAAACGGTAAAACAACAGTGATTAAGCGGTCTCTGCATTTCAGCCGAAGTCTGCAAGTTCGCAAGTCTGCTTTGGAACGTGCCTGCTCATCGTGTGTGTTATTGTTCATAACCCTACTACAAAAGCCTTGTGGCTGATGAGAAAGATGGTTAAAGTTATCTTCAATACTCAATAAGATTATCATCATAAGAAATTCCGGATGACAAACTGAGAGAGGATGAAAGCATTTCTTATAATTTTGAACCATATTTTCTTTCGAAAAGAGAAACTTTACAATGCTGTTAATCTGTTATAATAATCTACAACAGTAAACGGTTGGTGGGGTTATGTGTCTACGTTACACATATATAACCTTGAGATCACAACATAACTACTCCTCTTTAGAGAAATTTCATTCCTATTGGAGCTACAAAATCACAAAACACTACCGTACCAGTGAACACCGGTATAATCCTTGATCATGAGAGTAAATCTAGTAGCTTAAAATGCCAATTGTCTGATGCAAACACTGAAGATAAGAGTGACAGTTTCTCTGATTTGGTACTCAAGCTCAGGCAAATATAAATGAAAATGGAAAGGGAAGCGTAGAAACTGGGAAGGAAGGTTAGGAGGGTTGAAATATTCCCAATGCTCAGATCCTGTTTTTCTAGAAAAGAATTCTTGTTCCTTCAGCAACAACAAAACAAAACTACATCGACACTCTGTAGCAGAACAGCTTTTCAACTCTACTAGCCCATGAGGAACATATTCCATGCGGGGATTATAATCTATATGCTTTGCCAAATTATGGTAGCAAATAGATACTTTATTATGAGTGAGTGTACCCCAGACTTGAAACTAGTTTGCCAAAATGTCTGTATCACGGACTATCCTCATAGAGGGGAGTAAAATTGCAGCCACCGGGTTCTTTGCCATACCACCGCTTTCATCAATAATCAGCCTTAAGCCTTCAATATGAAGCTTCCCATGATGTCCACTTACAATAACAGTTGGAGTCTTTTTCAGTTCCTATAAGATACCAAAACACCAGCAAATGTCTAGATTTCAGTAACATTCCAATAGTATGAGGATATATAACAAATCTCAGTTAATCCAGACAACTGAAATTTTTATCAAGAATAAATATTGAAATTCATGGAATAAAAGAATCTTGGGCCCCTATATAGGGAAAGTTTCACTAAAGAGGATTAGCGATATCAAGGGGCTTTTTCCGATTATAGGCATAAAAGAGAATGCACATTTGAGTATGCATTCTCTTACAAGCGGTTGATTGCCAACAACGTAAAACAAGCGCATGCTGTTGGCAATCTACCAGCTATAAGAAAATGCATGCTTGTCTGCTGATAAAAAGAGGTATAGAACCATCACCTCTGGTATATTCCACACGTCTTTCCTGCCACTCAGAGCCTCTATCTTAGGTACCCGAGTATCTCGGGCTTTCAGAAACTCCAACTGTTGTTTGACATCTTTATCTTTCTCCAAACCGGCGTGCACGGCAATCAATTTACAGCGTTTGGTTTCACCCTCAATCTCTACACAGACATCATCCTGGAAAAAGTGCACATCATCAATACTCACTAAGCTTCATCATTTGTTCTCAATTACTGCATTCTGCTTCAGAACACACAAAAAATGGGAAATCGAAGCCATTTAAATTTTCCTCTCAATTTTACACAATGACTCTAATCAAATGCTCTTTAGTGTGGTAAAAAATTTAGATGAGAGCAAGTAAAACAAGCCTGACCTCTTCATGCACCCAAACCAGATCGGCAAGAAACTTCTTATGATCATCAGGAACTGCCTTCATCAGATCTGGCCATAAGAATTGTTCCATTTGAGAAAGTCACAAAACGAATTCATATCAGTGGATTTACTGAGAAAGCACACTAACCAATCCAACCATAGACAACTAGTTAGAAGTACTGAATAGCACAATGATACATCCATAATTTGGCAAAGCAAGATTCAAACTTATGACACGCAACGGTGTATAGGGGAAAATCATACAATTAAGAGACACATGAAATAGCCATGGATTGCCCAAAAATGCACGGTTTCGTTGCCAAATTGAACCAAGAATCACTCGACTGAAAAAACGGATAATGGCCACCGAAAGATTTAAATTAAGTAAATTTAACACTCCGCAAGAACTAAAGTTACTGAATTATATACAAAGTAACACAACAAGACATTCACAATTCGGCAAACCAAGATTCAAACTTATGTACAGCAGAAAATCCAACTGATCTGAATTCAAAACCATCATGAAATCACCAGGGATTACCCAAAAATGCATAAAACAGAATCGTTCCATTGCCACTCTACTGAAAAAAACTGTAAATGACCACCGAAAGATTTAAGAGATGTAAATTTAACACTACACAAGCACTAAAGTTACTAACTACTACACTTAGTAACACTGTGAAACATTAATGACTCAACAAACCAAGATTGTCACTTGCAAAATGCGACTGAATGCAGCTGAAATTCAACAACCAAAACACACAATCAATTTCCATCACCAAACATAATCATACCGGCAGAGCCATGAGGCACCCCATAAGACTCAAAAGTGGGCCCAGCGTCATAAATGGAACCCTGGTACTCGGTCCCCTTAGCCTTATTAAACCCCTTCATACTCCCAGCCCATCTCCTCCCTTGCAAGTGCATTCCCTCGTACCCCTCGGCCTTGAACCACCCTTCTCTCTCCTCATTGTCCTCGAACTCCTTCCACCCCTCCCGGAACTCGGACCCGTCCGCCGGCGGAGGCAGGACTCTCAAGAAGCCGGCGAAGGCGAAGTCGTGGTTTCCGGCGATGAAGACGTGTTTCTGATGCGGGTATCTGGAGGGCAGGGAAATGAGGAAGTCGAGGACTTTGTTGGTGTCTGGGCCGCGGTCGCAGTAGTCGCCGAGGAAGATGACGAGGGCGGTGGCGAAGTCTGAAGAGGGGATGGAGGATTCGAGATTGGACCAGAGGTTTTGGAGCTTCGTGTGGAAGCCGTGGACGTCGCCGATGCAGCAGACTTGTCTGGGTTTTGGGTCCGACATGGTTTTGGTTTTCCGGTTAAGGGTGCTGAGATTCGGTACAAATGAATGTGGAAAGTTGCTCGGAGGTTGAACTGGGGGCTTATATATGTGGCGGGGTTTGTGGCTGTGATTCTCGTTGAAATCAAACTCCAATTTGAACTTCTTTTCTTTATTTATTTAATAAAACTACAAGTCTACAAGACAATTTGATTGGAAGAATTTTGGGCTCTGACCACCGGCTACGGTTCCTAATGTGATTTATATTCTACGTTTAGGAATTTAACGGGGAATTCGTGTTTATTGTACTAGTTTTACGTACGATAACCACACTTCAGAGGTTCTAATGAGTCTTCTCTTTATTTTAGTATTTTTCTTAAAATGTCATATTGTAACACAACGAGTCTTCTCCTTATTCTAGTATTTTTTTACCTCCATTGTTAATATTCTTATTTAACTCTTCAATTTGTTGCGTATAATTCTTAACTAGAATTTTAACTTGGCAAAATTTAACTAGAATTCGAAGAAGGATAGTTGCATACCGAATCTTTAGACCTCACATAAAACATAAAAAAGCAATCAGCTCTTAAATCAAGACGTTGATGGAAGACCTGGCTCCTTTAAAGTGAGGATGATGTGAATTTACTTTAATTTCATAAAATCTGAACTTTTTGTCTAATCTAAAGGTCATGACAATTGACACATTATTCTTCCATAAATTTTTAGTTTTTCATCTAAACCACAGTTAACTTGCCGTTAACTCAAGAAAAAAAAATTAGGGATTTGAGTTGCTGCGTTTCTTTTATCTAAGCTTCCATGGCAACTCATCCATGGTTGAAGAAAAGAATAAATAAATTGTGTTGTTATTGATTTACCATTCAATTGTTCATTATCTCAGTTGCGTTTGCCCTTTAGTTTGTTCCAATGCTAGAAATATATATTCAAGAATTGTTCAGTGATCCATTAGCCAACGTCATGAATTTAAGAAGAAGAAAAAAAAACTTGTGTAACAACAAAAAACAATTATTAGCTAGCATTCAAGATTGAAACTTGGGAAAGCATTGGAAATTTCTATCAGATGATAGGAGGAATTTCATTTAACTTATATTAGTCATGGAATTACGAACTCATTCTTGGTCAATTTGAGTTTTTCCAGATACAGTATTGCTTCTTGATGAATTTTCCAATTAACACAACTTCCAGGGTTATGTTTATAATTCATATGCCATATTCATTGCTGCTATTCACTGCAAGTCAGCTTTTTTATTTTTTCTTCTTCTCTGCAACCATGAATGAGTTGCCATGGCTAGAAGCACAGAGAAAGAACACGCAGCAACTCCTCGAGTCCTCGCCAAATCCCTAATTTATTTTTTTATTTTTTATTTTTTTGTCTAGAGTTAACGGCAAGTTAACTGTGGTTTAGACGAAAAAAACTAAAAATTGATGGAAAAGTGATGTGTCAATTGTCATGATATTTAGATTAGATAAAGAGTCTAGATTTTATGAAATTGAAGAAAATTCACACTTTTTTCACTTTAGATGAGCTAGATCCATGAAGGAATACCCTGGCTAGAGAAGAGGCAGATTTGTCTGAGGTTAGTTATATAATTAATGATTGTCGTCATTACATGGGGGCTTTCTATTTTGTTTTTCTTTGACATATCTTTCATGAAGCAAATGGTGTTGCAAATAGGCCTGCACGATCTAGTATCTTTGTTAGATGAGTATTGGATAGATGACACTTTTGATATTATTCAGGATGTTTTTTATTGAGGATAGTTGTATTACTACACGGGGTTTAGGCTCCATGTCCCCCTTGTTGTACTCTCCAAACTTATATGTCCCCCTTGCAGTTTTCAAACGGTAAAACAACAGTGTTTAAACGGTCCCTGCATTTCAGCGGAACTCTGCAAGTTCGCATGGTCTGCTTGAGAACGTGCCTGCCCATCGTTTGTGTTATTGTTCATATCTATACTACAAAAGCCCTGTGGCTAATGAGAAAGATGGTGAAAGTTATCTTCACTGCTCAATAAGGTTATCATCATAAGAACTTCCGGATGACAAACTGAGAGGATAAAAGCATTTCTTACAATTTTGAACATATTCTTTTGGAAAGAGAAACTTTACAATACTGTTAATCTGTTATGGTGATCTACAGCCGTAAACGGTTGGTGGGGCACTGGGAGTATATGTGTCTACGTTACACTCATATATAAGCTTGAGATCACAACATTAAGTACTCCTCTTTAGGGAAATTTCAATCCTTTTGGAGCTACAAAATCACAAAAGAGAGGTGCTACCGTACCAGTGAACACCGGTATAATCCTTGCTCATGAGAGTAAATCTGGTAGCTTAAAATGCCAATAGTCTGATGCAAACACTGAAGAAAAGAGTGACAGTTTCTCTGATTTGGTACTCAAGCTCAGGCAAATAATAAATGAAAATGGAGAGGGAAGAGTAGCAACTGGGAAGGAAGGTTGGGAAGGTTGAAATATTCCCGATGCTCAGATCCTGTTTTTCTAGAAAAGAATCTTGTTCCTTCAGCAACAACAAAACAAAACTACATCGACACTTCCATATCATTCAAAGATGTAGGGGAACAACTTTTCAACTCTACTAGCCCATGAGGAACATATTCCATGCGGGGATTATAACATATATGCTTTGCCAGATTACGCTAGCAAACAGATGCTTTATTATGAGTGACTGAGTGAGTGTATGACAGTGCAGCATGTACCCCAGACTTGAAACTAGTTTGCCAAAACGTCTGTATCACGGATTATTTTCATAGAGGGGAGTAAAATTGCAGCCACTGGGTTCTTTGCCTTACCATCGCCTTCATCAATAATCAGCCTTAAGCCTTCAATATGAAGTTTCCCATGATGTCCACTTACAATAACAGTTTGAGTCTTTTTCAGTTCCTATAAGATACCAAAACACCAGCAAACGTCTAGATTTCAGTAACATTCCAATAGCATGAGGATATATTGCAAATCTCAGTTAACCCAGACATATGAAAATCTTTATCAAGAATAATAAATATAGAAATTCAGGGAATAAAAGAACCTTAGGCTCCTAAATCAGGAAAGCTTCAATAAAGAGGATAAGCGATATCAAGGGATTTTCCGTTATAGGAATAAAAGAGAAACATTTGAGTATGCATTCTCTTACATGCGGTTGATTGCCAACGACGTAAAACAAGCGCATGCTGTTGGCAATCCACCAGCTATAAGAAAATGCACGCTTTGTCTAGAACCATCACCTCTGGTATATTCAACACGTCTTTCCTGCCACTCAGAGCCTTTATCTTAGGTACCCGAGTATCTCTGGCTTTCAGAAACTCCAACTGTTGTTTGACATCGTTATCTTTCTCCAAACCGGCGTGCACAGCAATCAATTTACAGTGTTTGGTTTCACCCTCAATCTCTACACAGACATCATCCTGGAAAAAATGCAAATCATCAATACTCACTAAGCTTCATCATTTGTTCTCAATTACTGCATTCTGCTTCAGAACACACAAAAAATGGGAAAGCAAAGCCATTTAAATTTTCCTCTCAATTTTACACAATGACTCTAATCAAATGCTCTTTAGTGTCGTAAAAAATTTAGATGCGAGCAAGTAAAACAAGCCTGACCTCTTCATGCACCCAAACCATATCGGCAAGAAACTTCTTATGATCATCAGGAACTACCTTCACCAGATCTGGCCATAAGAATTGTTCCAATTCAAAAAGTCACAATTTGAAATCATATCAGTGGATTTACTGAGGAAGCACACTAACCAATCCAACTATAGACAACTAGTTAGAAGTACTGAATAACAATGATACATCCATAATTTGGCAAACCAAGCTTGTCACTGGCAATGGTGTATAGCGGAAAATCATACAATTCAGAGAGACATGAAATAGTCATGGATTGCCCAAAAATGCATCAAACAAAATGGTTTCGTTGCCAAATTGAACCAAGAGTCACTCAACTGAAAAACAGTTAATGACCACCGAAAGATTTAAAATATGTAAATTTAACACCCCGCAAGAACTCAAGTTACTGAATTAGACGTTCATTATTAAGCAAACCAAGATTGACACTTGCCAAATGCTACTCAATGTAGGCAAAAAAATCCACAATGATACATTTACGATTCATTTGGCAAACCAAGATTCGCACTCAAGAGACATGAAATCGCCAGGTATTACCCAAAAATGCATCAAACAAAATGGTTTCACTGCCACTCCATTGAAAAAACAGTCAATGACCGTCGAAAAATTTAAGATATGTAAATTTAACACTACACAAGCACTAAAATTACGTAGTAACACAATGAGACACTAATGACTCAACAAATCAAGATTGTCCCTTGACTAGTGGTACAGTCTCTCATTCGTATATAGAAGGTTATGAGTTCAACTCACAAAAGATTAGTTATAGCATTTGAATTTTTTATCTGATAAAAAAAAATAAAAAAAATAAAAAAATTGTGACTTGCCTAATTGGACTGAATGTAGCTGAAATTCAACGATCAAAACACACAATCAATTTCCAATAAACAGAATAATCAAGTCAACCAAACGAAACGAAACACCGAGCGCCCTACAATAAGAAAATCATACCGGCAGAGCCATGAGGCACTCCATAAGACTCAAAAGTGGGCCCAGCTTTATAAACGGAACCCTGGTACTCAGTCCCTTTAGCCTTATTAAACCCCTTACTACTCCCAGCCCATCTCCTCCCCTGCAAGTGCATTCCCTCGTACCCCTCGCCCTTAAACCACCCTTCTCTCTCCTCACTCTCCTCGAACTCCTTCCACCCCTCCCGGAACTCGGACCCGTCCGCCGGCGGAGGCAGGACTCTCAAGAACCCGGCGAAGGCGAAGTCGTGGTTTCCCGCGATGAAGACGTGTTTCTGATGCGGGTATCTGGAGGGCAGGGAAATGAGGAAGTCGAGGACTTTGTTGGTGTCTGGGCCGCGGTCGCAGTAGTCGCCGAGGAAGATGACGAGGGCGGTGGCGAATTCTGAAGAGGGGATGGAGATTTCCAGATTGGACCAGAGGTTTTGGAGCTTCGTGTGGAAGCCGTGGACGTCGCCGATGCAGCAGACTAGTCTGGGTTTTGGGTCTGACATGGTTTTGGTCTTCCGGTGAAGGACTTTGGTTAAACGAATGTGGAAAGTTGCT
Organism: Rosa chinensis; assembly: GCF_002994745.2. Taxonomy (NCBI): domain Eukaryota; kingdom Viridiplantae; phylum Streptophyta; class Magnoliopsida; order Rosales; family Rosaceae; genus Rosa; species Rosa chinensis. The sequence continues at coordinate 18,346,160 of NC_037090.1, forward strand.
ACAATCATTTGAAGTTTTTCTCTGTATTATTATTATTATTAGGTATTATTATTATTATTTTTTTACAAAACGAATCTTTTTAAATGAAACTACAAGACAATTTCATTGTAAGGATCTTGGACTGAGTCCAAGCACTTGCATCCGGATGTGATCACACCTCAGAGATTCCAAACATGAAAATTTGATACCGACCTCGAGCTCAAATTAATTGCAATTAATCCACAATAAATGTAAACAATAATAAATTTTGAATGTGTTACGATTGGGAGGAGAAGTTTTGGGCCAGAAAAGCATAGAGGTCCGAGACGGAATTGGGGCCGGGGTTTGTGCTGTGCGGTGATTCTCGTTAAAATCAAACTCCAATTGAATTACTATTTTTTTTTTTTAAAGTTTCGTTTTAAATAAAGGGTCCTTGACCCAAAGCCCCAAAATGAGGGAAAATTATCCCACTTACCCCAGCAAGAGATTTTTGTTCTCACTTGCCCATTTTAAAACAAAATGACAATTTTGCCCTAAGCTAATTAATGAATTTACATCGTGCCTCTATGTCTCTCTCCGCTCTCCACGATCTGAACTCTCTCTCTCTCTCATCCCTCTCCGTTTGCTCTCTCTCTCTCTCTCTCTCTCTCCCTCTCATCGCTCTCCGACCTGCTCTCTCTCTCTCTCTCTCTCTCTCTCTCTCTCTCTCTCTCTCTCTCTCTCATTCCTCTCCGATCTGCTCTCTCTCCGTCTCTCTCTCTCTCTCATCGCTCCCGGATCTCTAATCCCTAGAAATGGGGTAAATGGACAAAATCCCTTAAATAGAACTATAAGACAATTTGATCGTAAGGATTTTGGACTCTCTAACCACTGGCACTAGATGTGCTAGTTTTACATATGAAAACCACACTTTGTTTCCAAACATGAAACTTTGATACCTCAAACTCAGATTGAGAGGTATGATTATGGTAACGTACGTAATATATACGGAAGGAACTGACTGACCATTGCATAACAAATTGCAAACCACAGAAAAAGTAAACATTAGTAAATTTTGTATTATGTAGAATCTTTAACTGAAGCTTCTGACATTATTCATCTTTGGTATTGTCTTGGTCACTGTTATCATCATCATCTATTTCTTCTTTGGTATATAACCATGGAACCACAAACACCAGAGAAGAAGGAAAAAGAAGCAGAGTCTACTATAGAAGAACCACCAAGGGCTAGCTGCTGTAGGCGAGCGTTGTGAGATATGTGGCGCCGGTCACAGTACTGTAACATGCACATATGATGACATTGGCCTAGACTCTCTAGTAGGAAGTGATGAGGAGGAGTTACCAGAGGGATTTACAAGGGCACCATTGCACTACAGTACCAAGGTGAATGGTTAACGCCTTCGAGGACCTGCTGTTCGTGATGTTCCCATGGTTTGTTTTCGTTGTTATAAGTTTGGTGAGCACCGGCCCGAAAAGAATTGCTGGTACTGGGGTCAGTCTGACGGTCTGCAAGAAAATCATTGTGTTTACTCTGTACTAGTTCATTCAGTTTGATCCCAGAATGTATTTGAGCTGGAAAGTTCTGATGTCTCCCTCGCTGTCATTTTTCCATGGTGCAGATCATATGTAACTAGAATATGCATGTATGAATGTATGATCACTTAATTATCATGGTTGCCATCAAATCATTTTAGTAATTGTCTGACAAAACATAAACAAAAAGTACATTTTCTGTGTGTCCCTAAAATATATAGCTGATTATAGCTGCATTGGTGGAAAACCAGGACAAAAGAATGTAATAATGCGCAAGATGGACTACTTTACACAGATAAATGCTATCCTATTGTATTGTATAACAGTCATATTTGTAGCAGTGAGTGAGTGAAGCGGGTTATCTCCTCTGAAAGTTGAGGAACTTGATTCCATATGCAAACACAAAGAAGAAAAGGAGGACCCAGCCAACATGGGCAGCTGCGACAGCCGGAAGGAAATCATAATCAAAACCCAGCTGATCCTTAAGGAACGTCTTCAATTTCATAGTGCCATATCCAGGTAGCACAAGATCAGCATCCTTGTCACCCACTTGAGAGGTCACAAGGCCATATAGCGTCCAAGCCACAGGTGAAGCCCAGTAGTACCACCTCCACCATATTGGGATTTGCTGCTCATAATAAGAAATGTGGTGAGCTATTGTATCCCAACACAAACAGAAAATCAAGTATGGTTGACGCATTGTGCAATATTTATTTGGATTTGATGTCACATACCGGTCTTGGAATGAGAAACCCGGAAAACAAATTCCAGAAACTGAGGAAAAAGGACATAACAATTGCAGCAATCTGGTGGCCTGGAGTGAGTGCAACAACCATCATCCCATACATTGTGAAGTAGATGAAGCACATCAGTATGTAGTAGTAGAACCAGAGGAATTTAGCTATCTTCCACTCAAATCCAATCATAGAGTAGAGGATAAGAGTGTAGATAAAAGTTTGAATTGCAACATAGATTGTCTCTATGGCCACCTGCAAAAGAAGTGAGATAGCTCTTCAGTGAAGTATTGTGATAACCAACTTTTGCTAGATTCACTAGGTTTAGAATTATAAAAGTTTCTAGACCAGGTTATCAAGTGTATGCATTACCTGAGCAAATGCATAAGGCAGTTCAGAATACATCCCAGCCGCTCTTTCACGATAGAAAACTGTTCTTTCAATGGCAACAACTGCTTGCACCGCAGAAGCATTTGTAGCTCCAAGGAAAAGCACAGCAGCATACATGGCTCCCAAAAGGTTCATCAGATCTTGTTGTTGGGTTCTATTATATGATGATATTAGTTAACATCAGATACAGATACCAAGAGCATGTTATAGTTAACTACGCAGTTGCAGTCAATCAATAAAACTAATTAGTCTAAGGAATGAGATCTTACGTCTGTTGTCCCTTGTTCCAGAAGATAAGACCAAATAAAACACCAATGACTATTGTCATGAAGAACCGGATGGCGTTGTACTGGGGGTTTCTCCAATAAGACCAATGCATTTTCCAGAAACAAGCTTTGCATTGAACAGGGAATGGTTGGGAGTATTTGGTTGGGAAGTAGAGATCCTTGGACCCTGGCACCGGAGTACTAAGCTCTTCGATAAGCTCTTGATTCCTCCTAAAAATACATCAAGAACAAGAGTGAGAATTAATCAAAAGATGGAAAATTAGAGGAACAATAACATTTCGAGGGAAAAAATTCACACTTACTGGTAAAGTGAGGAATTGGCATAAATGTCTGCAAAGTCCACATCCAGTTGAGCCTCAACTGAAGGAGCAGTAACCTCAAGCATCCATGTAGCAGGATTGTAACCATCCTTAATCTTAGTGACCCCAGGAACAGCCTGTAACAGATTTATGTTAGTCCATAGGGCATTAAAAATCAGCATAACTCAGTAATAAATTCCCAGCTCAGATTTTCAAAGCCAAGTAAAAATGTAAACAAAACCACAACCACAAAAAAAAGCTTACTTCAAAATATTCTACAAGTTTGTGAGATTGGCGACCTAGAGGTCCAGCATATATAACTTGCCCTCCTCGTTTCATCAGAAGCAGCTGCAGAAAGCACAAATCAAGTTGGAAAAATGTAAGAGGCAGGGAGGCACTAAACAAGAATACACACAGAGGTAACAAAAGACTAGGAGGTTGAGTGATACCTCATCAAAAGCTTCAAAAATATCTATGCTTGGCTGATGAATCGTGCAGACGACAGTTCTTCCAGTGTCCACTGTGTTTCTCACAGTACGCATAACGATGGCAGCAGCCCTGGCATCAAGTCCAGATGTTGGTTCATCCATGAAAATAATAGAGGGGTTGGCTACCAGCTCCACGGCTATGGTTAGTCTCTTCCTTTGTTCCGTTGAAAGACCATCTATTCCCGGAAGGCCAACTAGAGCATCTCTAATGGGATTAAGCTCAACCAACTCCATGACTTCCTCAACAAACATCTGTATCACATCAAAAAAAGAGATCTCAATGTACTGATGATCGTTGAAGAATAGGACTTGAAACTTAGAAGAGAAAAATCTGGTAAAGGTCCAAGAAAAGGGATTCTCTTATTGAGTATGCATTGCATACAACATACCTTTCTTGTTCGGGTCTTTACATTTGAAGAAAGACGGAGCCAGGCTGAATACAGAAGAGATTCGTATACAGTAACATGTGGTGAATGGATGTCATTCTGCTCACAATAACCACTAACACGAGCAAATGTGTCTTGTTTCTTTGGATAACCGGAGATGTTAATACTTCCTTCAATATAACCACCTGTCTTTCTTCCTGCCAAGACATCCATAAGAGTTGTTTTTCCAGCACCACTAACACCTACAAGTGCTGTCAATACTCCTGGTCTAAAAGCACCACTGACATCTCTTAGGAGCTGAAGGCGATCTTGATCAACTCCTTGACTCTTCATTTCCTATTATTAGATTACAGAAGCTCACATAACAAAGACCTTTTGAATGATACACAAATGAAGAACATTTCTTAAAGGAAAAGACGGCATACAATTTTTACATTGAATAACTTACAGCTGGCATATCGACATAGTAGTTCACATGGTTAAATGCGAGTGACAGGGGTTGGAAGGGCAAAACCATTCCTTTCGTTGGTGCATGCTCTGAAGAACTCCTCAATGCCATATCAATACCTGAAATTTTTCGTAAGAATTAATTACTTGTCTTAATAGAGACTGCTTGTCCTAGTAGAGACATACTGGTGTGGGAAAAGTAACCACAACTTAAAGGAGAGGAGATAAATGTGCAAACCTTCAGTTGATGACTTCCTTTTCTTTTTCTCACTTTTTTCATCAGCTATGACAGCCTTCGAATCTCCAAGAGCTGGTGTTGATAATCCAATACAAGAAAGACGGTTCGTCAACTCTAGAATTTCACATTCACTAATGAAAAAGAAAAAACTTGAAAACGAGTTGAACTTACGATTCAGAAAAGTCAATGCAGCAATGAATAAGATGTTAAAGAGAAGAGAAAATCCAAATAGTGCTCCAATACATATCCAGAACCAATATTCATCTGTGAAGAATCCTCTGGACTTAAGGAGGACTTTCCCAACTGTAGGTTCATTAATTCTTGGATCTGTATTTCGCTGCAGGTCCAGTGGATAAGAGTATTTTAGAACTTTCAATAATGTCTTATGCTTGAGAATTCAAAAGCTGGCTATAGTCATATATTTTCCTACACATGAAAGTTGTTTACACAGAATGGAAAATCATGAAATGATGACTATTAAGCCTCTGAGGGATCTTACCGCGCTCCATCTTTTATCGAGGAATTCGTTCATGACAATTGCATTCTGTCCATACATCATAGGAGATATATAGTAGCCCCATATCATCCAAGGCTCAATGTCATCTGCAGTCACAAGAATTAACTATTATATATAATGAAATACCATGATGAAGTATGAAATTTTTTTAAGTGATTTCTAATATCAACCAGGTACTAACAGATTGCTTCAACAAGAAGAAAATGGCTCAAGTGAGAAAGATTGAGTGCATACTTTTGGCAACAATAAATCCTCCCAGAACAAACACCATAAGCAAGGTGAAGGTACCGAGAGTATTTGCAACCGTTTGTGTTCTTCCAAGAGCAGCAATGAACCGAAAGAGGGACAGTGCCATTTGATGAATGCCAAAAAAAGCCAAAAACTGTCTGAAAAATCTGTAGTAGTGAATAAAAACAAAATATGAGTGGATATATCTCTGATCCCCATATATTTATATTCCAAGATGAAACTTGAACCCTGTTTACCTGCTAGCAGCTGGAGCAAATCCAATGGTGTAATAAGTAAGAACAATCCATATTGCCGACTCCATTAAAGATAGGGGGATCCTAAGGACCCAAATGGGAAAACCAAAAGCCCAAGCAGGATAAAACAAGAAATCCCTCTGTTTATAAAACACAGGAAGCCTGAAAACAGTCATTGCCAGTTCTGCCATTCCATTGAACATGACATTAATCAGACTGAAAAACAGTGCTCCGAAAAATTTTCCTCCATCTTGTACAGTTCCCACTGGCATTTGAGTCCTAAGGAACACTGTGAACGCAATTACTGACATAATTGTTATCTGGGTTGTCTTGAATACATACACAAAAGAATTGCGCTTCATTAGCAGCCACTCCCTTGCAAAACAAGCCTTGAACAGTTCCCAATTTGAAATACCATATTTCTCTTTGACTAATGCAGCTGGGTGAGCTCTTGACTTTTCATAAGGAACCCCAAGTTCTGATGCAATCTGTTGGCCATATTGGAAATTGTTGAAGCACTCAACAAACTCAGCAACTTCAATGTATCTGTAAGGTTCGGTTTTCTTGAACCAGTATTGTTCTTGATCCTTCTTAGATGTTACTTCTTGCAAAAAGTCAGCAACTCCTTTCCTCTCCGGGCATTTGAAACCCATGTATTCAAAGAACTCGAGAACACTCTCACGCGGACCGTGGTACACAATCTGACCTTCTGAAAGTAAGATAAGGTCATCAAACAGCTCAAATGTCTCTGGTGCTGGTTGAAGAAGAGAGATGACCATTGTGACATCCATTATATGTACCATTTGCCTCATGTACCTGCATATCTGAAAAGTTGTGGAACTGTCTAACCCTGTTGAAATTTCATCCATTAAAAGCACCTTTGCTGGTCCAACCAACATTTCCCCTGCATATTGTTCAGGCAAAACCCATTAGGTTGGTAAGACTGTCTGACACATTACATTGCGAGACCATGAATTCGGATCTATTTGGGTAATTCTGATTAAAATTCATCACCCAGACATTGTCTCGCATCATTACTAAACATGTTAGATATCTGACAAGAAGCATACCAGTTGTGACACGCTTTTTCTGGCCACCAGAAATACCCCTTCTCATTTCATCACCAACCATAATATCAGAACAGATATCCAAACCAAGAATCTGTTAATGATTCATAAGAAGTAAGAAATAATTGGATTGATGAAAGATTAAGCTATATATATTTCAGCTTCAGAAAAAAAAATGGCGATTAAAGACAGACCTTGATAACATAATCTGTGACCAAACTAGTCTTCAGGCCTGAAACTGAGGTGGCTTTCATGAATGCATCAATCTCAGGATCCGGCTTGATTCCTGCTTCTTTTTCTCTTCTGGAAAGTTCAGCCAGCATTTCATATCTAGTCCCCACACCTAAGCATCGTCCCGAAAAATCCAATGTCTCCCTCACTGTCATTTCTCCATAGTGAAGATCATGTTGACTGATATAAGCACATGTCCTTCGGGGAACAAACTCTCTCAATTCATGACCACAGTAAGTGATGTTCCCAGATACCTGTTCATCATTTCCAAGTCGGTCAATATAGAAATGGCACAAAAAATTAAGCAATGACAAGTGAAAATTGGACGAGAATTGAATCATCACCCTTAGATCGTCATCAAGCTTCCCAGCAAGTGCCAACAGCAATGTTGTTTTACCTGCACCTGGAGGACCCAAAAGTAGGGTCATCCTGGAAATTACCAAATCAGTAAAAATGTACTACCAGTACTAAAAGGAGTAACCAACACTTTCTATTTCAAGAAACGAAAGGACAAATCATGAAAATTACCTAGAAGGTTTGACTATTCCATTAACATCTTTAAGTATCTGGATCTTTCTCTTCTTTGATGGAGCAAGACGAATCAAACCCAGAACACTCTACAACCCAGAAACCAAATCAAGTAACAAAACAAACTCAATCATCATCCACATCAACATCCCAGTGAAATTCACTAGATAAACTATTTGCAGCCTCAAACATCACAAAACTGATACCAAGAAAAACAAAATTACCTCTATAGTGTTCAAGGTAGCATTAAGCAGAGTAGGCAGTGCTCTTTTCCCAACATACACATCTCCTTCAATCGACAGATGCTCATATCTAACTTCAATCTTCGGAATCTCAATCCCAACTCTTTAAAGCCCAAAATTCAAAATCAAAAATTAAAAACAATAATAAATCAAAAAAAATATATTTTTTCTTTGTTAAGAGTGAGCTTCACAGTCTCAAACCTGTCAGTTCTGTCTCTAAGTCTCCTTAGAAACTTTTCATTATCATCTTCCACAACTTTGAGTATGTTCTCCATCAACACCTTCTTGTCTTGCACTCCAAGCCTCGTAACATCCACTTCATCAGTAACCACTCGTCCATTGTCGAGTACCTGCCGGAGCATCCCTCTTCTAAGTCTGTCGTAAGTCGGAAGCCGCTCGATAGCGGCCCACCGGAGCTCTTCATCCTCGTCCTGCCGGCCACTCCGGTTGAACACGTCCGGCGGGACCTGCCACACCTCCCGGAAACTTGTGGACGCCCAGCTCCGCTTGCTCCCATGTGAACCAAAGCTTCTCCGGCTGCTCGTCGACCGGGCCAGATCGTCTCCGGCCAAAGCCAACGCCATTGTGATCTGTTTTGATTAGCAAAACAGCTTGAGTAGTACTTTTTACAACGTTAAGTAATCTCGTTGCAGAAAGAACTTTAAGTGACACCAGCAGCCACCTTCTATGACTGTACTTCTAAATGACGAAGTGATATCCTAACTAACTCGACGACCACCTGTAAAGGATCGAACTCTCAGAGCCTTAAAGAGTTGTTACTTGGCACCCACTTTTGGTGGCGGCCAGTGTGTCATCGTCGTTATGGAGATTAGAGAGAAACTGTACGTGGGAGTTGACGGAAAGGGGCACAAGTCTCATCATGTTTGTCTCATCAGGTTTGAATTTAAGGTTGGTTTCATTTGGTTCTGATGATTTATATAGAATAATTTCTATATATATTTGATATTTCTTTTCAACTTTTGAATCTTCGTTCAATTACTTACGTACGTATCACACTATCACTCCTTCTAAAGCTACAAAGAGTTTTATTTTTAATGTTATCCAATAGATTGTCCACCGCTTGAGGTCATTTCGTGACAATCAGTAAGTTAGAGCAACTGGCATTGTTAACAGCCAATCAACTAAAATTAACCAAACTGCAGTAACTGAGAAGTTTGGAACTTTAGAAGAGCAATAGTGACGCCAAACCAAATCCTAGATATTTTGGATCCAAATTAAGGACAATTTTTCTATGAAGTTCGGGAAATCAAGCTTTATGCAAACAATACTCTGATATCGTGTTTGTGGTTTATCCTAAACCTTATAATTTGACACCGTATGTTTAGGGTTTAGCCTAATTAAACCATATACCATGTCAGCAGTCAGATCATCAATACTTACTAGCCCCAAAAAATTTTAGCCAACGAATACTTTGCAAATAATATTGTATATCAAAGTAACATAAACTAATCTGGTGCAATAGGGAAATGGTAAAACTTAAAGTTTAGGTACGGGTGTAAGAATTAAGAAGAGATAGATCGCATAAACAAACTTACTTGTTTAAAGGATGTCGTTGAAAACTTGCAGCAATAGTTCCTAAATGTAAGCCTCCAGATCGAAAAGAATATATCGTAAGGATAAGTATGTGTTAAAATGGAGGGTATAAAGTAATCGAAACTGGTTGGTGTTCTCTCAGGTCACTGCGTTGGACAATAGGCTGGTGTAAGAACTCTGCTTATATAGTCCAGAACTGTTATCACACAATCAATATCAATGTATCTCAAATTATAGGCATCTATATATATATAGTATATGAATAATTTCCTGCCTAAAACATTTCCATTCCGTATTAGACGATGTTTAAGATTGGATCGAATCCATAATAATCTAAAAGGTTCTTTCTGGATCGTCTAGAAGAATAGACCTTCTAGAAATACCATTATGCAAAAGTATTTAATTTACCAAAAATGTAAATATAGTTTCCAATTTTTTTAAGCGAAAGTTATTTAACAAACAATTTTTATTTCCTGTCACGACCGAATCCAAATCTTGTTCATCACTCTCCTTACTTAAAATCGAGTTTCACGAGTTCTCCAATAATGGGGTCGCTTCCCTCTTTCATCAGGGTAAAAGGTCACAGCAGCAAGTAACCTACCCCTAGGGTATACTTTCTTTTGAAAGGGATTGGGACTCCCTAGTGTGGCCTAGTACTTCATTGTCCAGTGGCTTATATCATTGTCTTTCTCTTTCTTTCTTTTTCTTCTTTTCAGAAAAAATCAATAACCAATATTTATTCTTAGCAACTAAAATTAGGAAAAAAATCGTTTTAGAATTTATTGAGGATCATTACGTTTCAACTTATTCCAAACAACTTATATGCCGTGACATCCTCTCCTTCTAAGTTTTAACAGGTTGCATCGGAGTGAGCCCACTGCCCACACACCATTTCCAGTGGTCTTCTAGAAGCAACAAATCGGGACAAACAAGTTAACAAGCTTCTTCAAAATTACCACTTTGCCCTCAGCCGGAAAAGGTTCGCGGCGCCGCTAAGCCTATTGGTTACTGTACTACTCATGGTGATCAGCCAAACCCTCAGCTTTGCTTATAATTTACAGCCCCCGAGATTTGAAAATCCGTTCCAAAGTCACCCGACTGTGACGTACTCTGCAAAATGGCAGAACGAGTTTAGTTTCATCGATCGCTTTCTTTCGTTGCTTCATGGATCCAATCACTGGTATGAATACATCCATGTGTAGGATAAGAAAGGGATGGTGGAGCTACTACATAATTAAGATTACTGGAATCATTTTCGTTTGTAGTAATTTAGGAAATTTTTGACCCTTTTCTATTTGTTGGAATATTTTGGGTCTTGATTCTAGTAAAAAAAAGTCTTTGGCATTGAAATTTATTTTTTAGGAATATAATACTCAGAGAGAGAAAAAACAAGCACCACTGTTTGGCATACATTATCTTCATTTGTTGATGACTTTCTTGCCTTCCAAGAACTCTTAGGCCTTTGGGACCCGTAATTAGTAGGTAACTTAAATACTCAGTTTGATTAGCTGGTAGTCAGTCAACTACTCTGACCTAGGTATAGAAATTCTGTAATGTTACTGTTCAAGATTCTTGGTCTTGGACTCTTGGAGTAAGACTGAGATATAGGTATGCATGATCCTGTGAAAAGTCTAAGAAATATTATAAATGGTCACTCAATTTTTACATATTCGACATTTTGGTCACTCATATTTTGAATATATCACTTTGGTCACTCAATTTTAACTCTTTTATTCACTCTAGTCATTTCTTTAATTTTTTTCATTAAAAAAAAATTATTTGCTACAATATTAATGATATTTTCATTCAATCAATTGTGAAAAATTGAGAAATATGTATTAGAATGATTGAGAGCAGTGATCAAAGTGAGATAAAATGCCCCTTGGCTGACTAAAGTAATTGACGGTGTAATAGTACGTTGATTGACCAAAGTGATATATTTGAAACTTGAGTGACCAAAGTGTCGAATGAGTCATAGTTGAGTGATCATTTGTGGAATTTTCCCTTTAACCATATGCTATATGGAGCCTTAACCTGACACCCTAACAACTATTCCTTCAATATAATTGGCTATGGAATCTTTATCTACAGTTATTAAGCATGTAGATTATGCTTTCATGAATGCAGCATAAAATAGGTACATCCTGTTAATTATATTTGCATACTATAAATATTAAACACTTGTTACTCCCTGTATTTTACTGCCAAAAACAGTTCAGTCTCTCACCTTTTAAATTAAACAGGTTAGTCTTTATTCTCTCTAATTCTCAAACAACAGGTCTAAAATGACTATTATACCCTTATTTCCTTTTTTAAAAATTATTTTTCTTTCTTTTTTTAATCTCTCTCTCTCTCTCTCTCTCTCTCTCACACACACACACACACACTCTCCTCTCAAAAATTCAAAACTTCAAAAATTGAATTTCCGTTACAAAATGAAATTCTGATCTATACGAGCGATGCAAAGCCTCAAAACGATGTTGCCTAGCCCGAAGACGAAGAAGCTCATGTCGAAGCTACCTCACCGAAGGCAAACCAGATCTCTCCAATTCTCTACTCGTCTCATAAACCTAGCATGCAATTGTGCTCGAAAGCGACAGTATCGAAGTAAGACGGTGAAAGATGCAAGTAATAGAGCACCATAATTTGAATTCCACAGAGCGTCAAGCAACTACTTCGGTAATAGAGCACCGAAATTTGGACTTGGATTAGTATACTGATAATGTCCTCGAGCTTTTCTGGACTCCGAAGCCGACGTAGCTTCCTAGGTCTTAGCGTTTTGGATGGTGGTGTCGTCAGGATGGCGGATCCATTTTATGAGTCAAGTGGGGCGTTAGAAGCAGATTCGGTTTGGGGGTTAGGGTTTCTGGTTAGGATTCGGTGAAGCAAAAGAGGCAGAGGAGGGTGAGAGATCGGGGGTTTGAGTGGTGGGTTGGAAGTGGAGCTCGGTGGAGGCGGGCTGGTTGGAAATGGGATTGAAGTTGGGCTGGTTGGAGCTGGAATTGGGGTCGGGGAACTAGAGCGGGGAGCTACAGAATCACTGGAGCATTTGTGGGTCTTGTCGTGGAGGCCATGGAGGAAAATCCCCAATCCCAAGAGAGAGAGAGAGAGTTAAGAGAGAGAAGCAGAAAAAAAAAAAAAAAACAAAAATAGAGAAAAATTAAAACACTAAAAAAGAGAAGAAAAAAAAATTAAAAAAAAGAAGTGAGAGGTATAATGGTCATTTTAGACCTGTTAGGTGAGAATTAGAGAGAATAAGGACTAACCTGTGATGGACTGAACTGTTTTCAGCCGCAAAATACAGGGATAATCCTATATATAAATAGTTAAGCTCAATTACTATAACAATTAAAAGGATAAATCTGCCTCAGATGTGCATATATATCTGTTCTCAGGCAAGTTGGAAGAATATGATCTGTAAAAATGCTAAATCAAGTATCTGTCAAATCAAAAATTAATTTATGGACGTAGATCTCCCCACGTTCTAGAGTCCAGACAATAATTGGATCTATAAGAAAACATTAGTTATAGACATATATTCACAAATGTGAAGGAACTAGTTTTATAACTTTTTAAACAATAATTAGTTGAGTGTGTGTGTGTGAGAGAAAACATATGGGGGCAGAACAAAGTTCAGGGTGACATAAAAGTAGAAGAAGCTCACATGCCGAACATATATAATATTTTCAACGTTTCGCCTTGATCGATATGCCATATTTAATTGCTGTCATGTTCAAGATCGAGTGCGAAGTGACCTAGCTACGTACCCAATAAATTAAACAAGAAATAACACATATTAGGTATACATGCATGTTGGTTCAATAAAACCTGTAGACGAGGAGTTTTTGCTTAAATAAATAACTAAAACTTAGTACGTAGCAATTGTCAATTTGTGAAAGCGATTTGATTCCGGTATTCTTCTTCTGCTGCAATTTCTTATGAGTTTCCGTAGCTTTTCTTCTTTCCACATAATAATAATGTATTCTTTAAATTAGCATCCATATCCATCAGAGGTGCTATAGCTAGCTGGTATGAGTGGTATCGCAAATGTTATTCATAATAAACTATGTGTTAAGTGGGTTTTGAAATGGAAATTGTCTATCATTTGTCTTACATTATAAGCATATATAGATGCTACACTACTCAAGAGTTTCCTGGAATCCTACCTATTGTTGGATTCATGCATGTCTATATATATTACTAGACAACATTCCCGCGCGATGCTGCGGGTTTGTTTTTTCTTCTCTCTAATTTGTTCGTAATAGTCACAATTGTAAGATAAAAACTGTTAATTGAAACTGTTTTGATTTTACATATTACACAAAAGTGGTGTTTTATAGTAGAAAAATAAAACTACTACTGTTCTCTCTCTGCAAGTGAGGATGACTTATAATTAAAAAGAATACATCAATATCTACCAACAGAAGAAGCCGAGCTATGGAGCACAGAGGAGGAGGTATATTTATCCTTCCAGATTTATTATTACTCTATCACACATTAGTAGGAGTATCTCCAATGCCATCGGCTGTTAATGATGCTATTCCCCTAATTTTGGCATGCATGCAACAGAAAAAGGAGAAATTTTTCTGTGCTACCGTCAAATCAAGTGGCATGCTGAAGTGGTTTGACGCGCACATATATTAATGACATGTGGACCTGTTCAATGCAATGTAAAATTGATTTGACCGAAATACCCACTCTCCTCTATAGAAACTGCCATGGTTGGGTAATCTAGATCTCGATTAGAAGATATGCGCGCGTGTTCTAAGCGATGAAGAATTTGAACGACCCAAACTCTTGTAGAATTCTATCCTTTTGCTATTTCTCTTTGAAATCCCCACAAATTTATCGACGAAAGCTTCCATGAAAACTCTAAGAAAAAAAATCTAAATCTGAAACACAACACACTTAAGATCTGAATTTCTTTGAAACAAAAACTTGCAATCTGGGCTATCATTGTAAGATCTGTCAACCTCACGATTGCGCAAGGGAATGGATCTGATACAATGAAATTATGAAGAAACTTGTTATAAAGAAGTATTCGTTGTGAACTTCAGAGGATCATCTATGATTTACACCAAGACTCTCTCCCTTGTTATCAGGATAGACCTCTCTGAGTCTCTGGAAACAAATTAAGTGGAGATCTTGGTTAGGAACTAAATAGCTGTTTGGTTTGGTTACCATGAATTATCCAGAAACCATATAAGTGCTCTATCACTTTTTTTCTTCTGGAAAGCAAAATGTCAATTAACCAATATTCAATGACTAAGATATTTGAAATTTGATCTCACTTGATCTAAAATTGGCTTCTCCATGAGTTTATTTCTCTTACTTGGTTGAATTCTTCGCTAGTTGTTAATTATAAGTTCTTGATTAATCAAGTTTAATAGCTAAAAATTTGCAGAAAAGCTGCAAAACAGCAAAAGTGTTCTTATGAGAGGGATGGGAAGAGAGGAAAGGCTAGGGTACTTTGGAACGATCAAACTATACTTCGCGTTATCAAAACCATGTGTCAGTATTTTAGTAGTACGTCAAACCATGTGGCATGATGACATGGTTTGACCGTAGCAAGAAAAATTTCTCAATTCGAGAAAAATTTCTCCAGAAAAAGAAATGTGCTCGATCCATAAAGCACAAACTTTGTAGAATTGCATATAATTTAACTTGGATAGGTAGATATGGTGTTTTATTAACTGACATTTTAGCCGGCAGTGTCATTTTCTAGTTAGTACGTGTTTGTACTTGACGACTCATTTTGCATTAATTTCTAATAAAAATAACTTAATTACAATTTTTTTTTTGGATAAATGGGAGCCAAGAGGCCCAAAAAGAAAGAAAAACTAAACTTTAGAATTCACGATCCTAACTAACTCTAGGAAATTCACACAAGTCATCAAGAAGAGAGGTAATGACTTGTGGAGGAGGATGCAACATGACATGCACCCCAGCTTCAGCCTGCAACCCATCCTTGGATAGGATATCTGCAACTGCATTCACTTCTCTATAGGTGTGTCTAATATCAAAGCTCAGAAACTTTTGCTGCATGAATGAGCAACAATTGAGGAGAGTTTTTAGTGGATGCACTTCATCCACTCCATTCTTTACCATGTTAATAAGGGTTTCAGAATCACTTTCAACATACAAATGGGAGCATTGATTATCATAGGCCAATTTTAGCCCCAACAACAGACCACATGCCTCAGATTGGAAAACAGAGCCACTTCCCAGGTTGGCATAAAATCCAGCAACCCAAGAGCCATCATGACTCCTAATTACACCACCTGCCCCAATTTTACCCATTTGATTCCTTGCTCCATCAACATTAAGTTTAAAGCAGTGCACAGGAGGAACATTCCACTTGAGAGTAATTGTTTTTTTAAGAGAATCACCTGAATTACCAGAATTTGCTGCACACCATTCCTTAGCCACATCAATGATTACCTTACAAGGATTCAAAGGCATATGAAAGTCACTCTCAAACACTACCTTATTTCTCCATTTCCATGAGTACCAACAGGTGAAGACAAACACAGTACTCCACTTCAAATCCCCATAACACCGCCTATGATAATGTAAATTAGCAGCACACCAACTGCTCCAATCTAGCTGCATGCTTCTAGCAACCGTATCAAGACAAACAATATCATTCCAAACGACACGAGCAAACTGACAGTCTCTAAGCATATGGATCATAGTTTCATGTTGTTCATGGCATAAAGGGCAAGAAGAATCTATAGTCATATGCCTTTTAGCCCTCTCAACATTGGACAAAAGTTTCTGGTGACATAAACACCACATAAAAGTCTTCAACTTGGGAGGGATGCATAGTTTCCAACAAAAGAACCAAGGATAACTATAAAAAATTTTCTCCTTTATAAGAGTAAGGTAGGCAGATTTAACAGTGAAATTACCATTTGAAGTAGCCCCCCAGATCAATTTATCATGTCCACCACCAAGGAAACCAGCAGGGACTTGGATAATTTCGCTAATGGACTCCTCACTCACACATTGTCTTATCAAATCTAGGTTCCAACCAGCACCGTTCTAAAAATCCTTCACCTTCAGATTCAAATAAACATTTCCAGGGCTTACAGCATCCTTAATCAAAGGTCCACCTGGAGTCCAAATGTCAGTCCATAAATTCACAGTATTACCATCACCAATCCTCCATGCCAATCCCTAATTAAGCAATTTAGTACCAAAAAGGACACTTCTCCATGTACTAGAACACCTAGAAGGGCACACATACTGAGAATGAAGTAATGAATTAGTCTTCACATACTTTTGATGGAGAACCTTACTCCACAATCCATTATCTCCTTGAGTTAATCTCCACCCAAGTTTTGCAAGAAGAGCTTGATTCATTTGCGAAGTACTCTTGATTCCCAAGCCACCATACTCTTTAGGACGACAAACCATATCCCAATTGGCTAGATGCACCCTTTTCTTAGCTTCAGAATCACCCCAAAGAAAGTCCCTGTTTAATTTATCCAAAGAATCACATAGGAACTAAATAGCTGTTTGGTTTGGTTACCTTAATTACAATTTTGATTCATCATTAATAGACCTTTTTTCACATCCATAACTATTTTCCAAGGGCAATGATATGGGGCCTCAATGAGGCCTAAGGTTTGTGGCCTCAAATCCTATGTGTCATGCCATGTAAGTAAATAAAAATTTATTTTCAATTCCATATAATATATCTTGCCACATCATACTATTTCAACACCAACTTTACCCTTTTACATTTCCTTTTAGATGTTAGGGGGTGAATCAATTACATTAATGAATTTAATTAAGTGACAAAAAAAATATCAGCTATTAATTATATATTAATTTAAGAGATATGTCTACAAATTCTTTGATCAATATTTTTCTTCATTTAATTAAATTTTTTCCTTTAATTTTTCTTCCCAAATGGCATTAATATATTGAATTATGTGTCAAGAAATAGACGTTAACTTTTCTTTCCAAATATTGATTAATTTCATCCACAAAAATATAGCATTAGTAAATTGAATTTGGGAAATACTTATGTCTAAATTAAGAGGTAAGAAAAAATTACACGTTAGCAGCCATTATTTAACATCTAAAATCTAAATATAAGGGAAAGACAAACAAAAAATAATAAATTCAGATATAATGTTTAAACCCTAGCTACATAAAGAGAAAATGGTTTTTGTCCATTTACCCTATTTTTAGGGATTTTTTTCCAACTAATCCCATTAAGTTTTTTTTAATTCCCTCTTACCCAATACACTCTAAGGGAGTCTTCCCTAATACCCCATTAAGATTATTTTTAATACCATTTTACCCCTCACCCCTTTGTTACTTAGAGAGAGAGAAAGAGAGGGAGAGAGAGAGAATGGAAGAGAGAGAAACTATAGGAGACTTCGCCGGAGCCCGTCACCGGTCGCCGGATTCTGGCCAACTTTCGCTGGATTCCGGTCACCGGCAACCATATTCAGGTCACGGGCCGCCGCCCACCGGATTTTTCTGAAAACCTTTATTGCCCTCCAATAAAGGGGCAATAAAGGTCTATTGCCCCTCAATAGACGTCTATTGGGGGGCAATAGACGTCTATTGGGGGGCAATAGACCTCTATCAGCCATGTATTGCCCCCCAATAGACGTCTATTACTCCCTATAATTTTAGTAAATTAAATACCAATCATCCGGCCAACTTGGCCTAATCTTTTTATTTTCTTTGTTCAGGTTGGTAGCCAATTAGGAATTAGCCATCCAGAACCCGACTCTACATCTGATATTAATTAGCTAGGAATAATCTATTTAGTGTTTAATGATTATTACAAACGTACGCATGGTTCACATAAGTTCAATTACAGTGGGAAAAAAAAAAAAAGTTTGCAAGATTCTTCTATCCCTTGTTTCGGACCACTTTCCAGTTTCCACATACAATGTGTACTCACACTACTGCTCACTAGTTTGGGGATTCTAAATTAATGTCGTGGGCACTGTGGAAGCCTGGAAGGGTACTTGAGCTAAGCTAGCAACGACTTTACCACACTGGTGCCCTGCAGCATGGACTTCAGCTTCATTCAGGGCAACTCAAACTATGGGGTTCTATCCCATATTTCAGAGTACCTAAATGAGATTTGGGCTCTCCAACAATTCATTTTAGGGGGAGTTGGTCTTAAAAATATAGGAGTTTGTCTCAAACCAAGTCTTAAATTTATGACTTTTCGAGAACCAGGACCATGAATAGTAGCTTAGGGCCACACATTTTCAATTAAATCAATTAGCATGTTTTTGATATAATATTGATAAACATTGTACTCATATTATATTTTAATCAAGAATAGTGAAAATAGCACTCTCATATAGTACTTCATGGTTGGAGATGAGAATTTGGTGCTATATGAATAGTGTAAGAAGGAGATGCTAAAATGAGGATGGCACCCCAAAATGAGACTTTATGGTTGGAGTTGCCCTCACATACGGGTCGGTATGATGTCCTGCCTAATTACATACGTATGCTACTAAGTTTGACTAATGTTTCTGGTTTTTATTTCCTCAGATGAAAAAATTTAGACATCTAACCTAAAGTCAATTACTAGAAATAGGTGAGAAGTCCATAGATACTTCGCATTCTCATACCTCCCCAATCACTTGTGCCGGTACTCAAGCTAACTTAAATTGAGTAACATGAGATTTAGGGTATTGACAAGAGAATATCCATTATGATACTATAACATAGAAATCTACTCATTCATTGGAGGAGTTGGGATCGTATGTGTATGAGTAAGAATGAAGGTGGTTTGGGTTTTAGGGAGTTCCGGCAATTTAACAAAGCCCTTGTGGCAAAACAAGGATGGAGACTATTACGTTATCCTAACTCCCTAGTTGGCAGAATGCTCAAGGCTCGGTATTTTTCAAAATCCAGTTTCCTTGAGGCTGAGGTGGGGAAGAATCCTTCATCTATATGGCGGGCTATCGTTTGGGGTGGGAATTATTGAAGCAAGGGTTAAGATGGAGAGTGGGTAATGGAGAAGGTATAAGAGTCTTTCTTGACCCGTGGGTACCTGAATTGAATGGTTTTGGTGTGACTTATAAATCTGGTGTGAATATGTTAATGAAGATGTCAGAATTGATATCAGTTTCAGGAGGATGGGATATATCCAAGTTGGAGCAAATAGGTACGGCTCAGGAGGTTGATGCTATTCTACGTATCCCATTAGTGAGGCTGGGTGGACGTGATCAATTAATCTGGAATCAAAATCGACATGGAAAGTACTCAGTGAAGAGTGGCTATTGGTTGGCTCTTAAGAATGCAAGAGGGAGAGGAGAGTACCAGAATCCAGCACGAGTGGCCGCAGATTACTTGCGTCACCTCTGGAAACTTAAACTCCCTCCAAAGATGTTGCATTTTATTTGGAGGTGTTCAACGGGGACTATGCCATGCATGAGTTCTTTATACACGAGACGCATTGTGAACGTTCCTATGTGCTCTAGATGCCAGCAAGCTTATGAAACACCTTTACACGCAACATATCAGTGTCCTTCGAGTGTTGCGGTGTTGGAAAATGTGTGTTTTTTCTCAAAGTTGGGCTATGGTGCATGGGGCAGCTTTATGGAGTTTCTAGAAGATGCTAGAAGGAAACTATTAGTGGATGAGGTTAGTTTTTTAATTGTTCTCCTTTGGGTTAATTGGAAAGAAAGAAATTCTATTTATCATGGGGAGCAAGGAAAAGATCCTTTGGTGGTATATGAAATGGGTGCTTCCATATGGGAGAGCATTAAGCAAGTAAAGCTTCGTGGTAATGGGGGTCACGTGATTGACTATAATGGGGATGGTTATGCAAATATGATTTGGGCTCCACCACCAATTGGAAGGCTTAAATTAAACTGTGATGCATCAGTGGCTGTTAATGGAGAACAAGTGGGCATTGGTAGTGTATGCCGAGATAGTGAAGGAAATTTTGTGGCAGCATTGGGAGAGAGGCTTGTTGGAAGATTAAGTCCATGTGCAGCTGAGTTGTCCTCTACTCCTCTATATTGAGGGGTCTTGAATGGGCTATGGACCAGGGGTGGAATGGTTTGGTAATTGAAACAGATTGTTTGGAGGCTGTGAGGATGGTAAATGGAAGTGATGAATGTCTTGCAAGTGAGGGTATCCTGGTGGAGCGAATTAGAAAGATTTTGGCCGCTTTGGATATTCCCAATATTCATCATGTTCCAAGGGCGGCTAACATGGCGGCTTATACGGTGGCAGGAGTTGTAGTCCGGGGTAATGGGCGTAGTAGTTGGTTAGGGGTTGGGCCTTCTTGGCTCATGGATGTCATTGTTAATGACGAACCCGTAACTGGTTCAGGTTCTAGGGAGGAGAGTGGTGAATTTTTGTCTACCACCGGTTATTCCCTTGTTTTGTAATTTGGTTAGCCTTTGAATAAAAGTCTCATTATTCTAAAAAAAAATAAAAAAATTTAAATTAATTGACAATATTGAAAACATAAAAGACGTGTTTCAGATTCTCACAATCTCTTCTCAATTAATTTTTACCATTTTTGTTTGTTTTGCTTTTTCATTAATCCAGCAGAATTCCAAGGTGTAAAACTTGATAATATTATCTGGTTGTACTTTTATGTGGTCAATATTAGCAAGCAACAAAGTGCTTTTCCTTTACTTTCCTGCATGATCTTTACAAGAACATGTATTTAAAAAGCATGACATATGTAGCCTTTCCTACTCACGCAAACCAGCCTCGCTCTTCTCCTTTTCCTTTCCATCTCTAAATTTCAACAACTACAGCTGCTTTTTGTTTCCTGCAAACCTCAACGTTTTCTGTTTTAAGAAAGATATTGGAGTCCAGGGCAGAATGTTTATTTTGATTAGTCTGGCTTCTTTCCTACTCGATCTATTTTATTTCAATCTTACTTTACAAATGGGCCGAGCAAGTATGTATGCACCGGCATCAAATTTGACAAAAAGACATGCCTAATCTGGATACTGTAACTGTTCGGTGGGATACTGTAGTTGTTAGGTGTTAGTCCCATCACTTGATCAAGAATGTGATACTGCAATTCATGTACATGGGTTAGGTATTCTTATATTTCATTCTTCAAAGTGTAACCGCACACAGATATATATTTGGGTGTTCAAAACAAAAAATGAAATTCTAACGCTCTTATTTAGCTCAGGATGCTCGAGTTCGTCATTGTATAAGAATAGTTAGGTATTTGATTTTTGGTATCAGAAGCTAAACAGGGGTGCCAATATCATTACGTACCTAGAATTCTAGAAAGAAGGCAACTTCTACCCACTTGGCCAAGAGGCTTAAGTGATCCTTCTCTATCATTAACAGCATGTTTGCCATCACTGATTTAGTGCGTAATAGTAGAGACACTTATATTATCAGACTTACTCATGATTGTAAATAGTAATCACACCTCCCACTTCCTAAGCGTGGATCATGAAGCAAGGAGATTCAATGGTTTTAGAAGGATTCAGATTTTTATGCACTGATGGTTTAGGAGCTTTTTGGATATCAAACACAATTTGTAGAATGTAGGGTAGGTCTTGATTCCTTTGTTCCCTCCTTTTCTTTCTTTTTCTTTTGTGCGGGACTAGGAACAGCTTAATTGACCAGTGTATTGTGTTTTAGGCTTTTCCACTTCCCATTCCCACCTAAGAATGAACTATAAAAGCTTTCCTCGAACAAGAATCTACTGGTAGCCCAAAGAGTCCTCTAGCCGAGAAAGCAGACATTCAAAGTGGTGAACTGGAAGTAGTGAATCATAAAAATTACTGAGAAGAAGAGACCCACTATTTTATGAATCTTCAAGCAAAATTATCAGTGAGCAAACCCAAGAACCCATGAAAAACAAAATCAAATAATGCATATACTAAAGCATGCTTTCTTTTAGCTTTCAAGTTGCAGTTGGTTAAAATCACAACAATTTGTTCTTGCAAGAGAAGACATACTATTATAAGTCCCAGCTTGAGAAGGTTCAAGGTCAGTTAAAGGGGTACAGTCTCTATACATGGTACAAAGGATAATCTACGCAAAGCATTCAAGGTTGAATAAGAGACCAGTAATCAATCTCCACTGGCACAGCCCCTGCAGCCACAATGCACGCACTCTATAACCTTCTCCTCTCTCAGATGCTTGGGCACTCGGCAGACACATGTGGTGGCAAAGTTGTGATCCCGAGGCTGCATGCACCTCAAACAGCAGAGACGTTCATAACCAGGCTGCAAAAGCAAACCAGATATCATTAAAGTTAAAGTTAAGAGTCAAAATTAAGAGACTTGGACAAGTATATAGCACAGTATATGAGTTTGATGTGATATTATCATTATCATTATTATTTTTTCAATTCACTAATTGAAGTCACTGTTATCCAATAAATTTACATAACACCCTCCTAATATATGACAAACGTAATCCTTTAGCATCATAATATCAAAACATGCTTTTCCATTGCATGTAGCAAGAGAACTTCAGAAAAGATTAACCAATGTTGAACACCTTTAGGTATATGCAAGTCATGTCCAACGTACAACTTGAAGTAACTGTAACCCAATAATTTAACATAACAACCTCCAAAAATATATAGGACAGGTGTTCCTGTAGCATCTTAATATCAAACATTGCCACTTCCAATGCATGTAGCAAAATACCACAGACAATGAGTTTAACCAATGTTGAACACCTTTTATATCGACTCTTATCAGAAATTTCTTAGGCATCTACATGTCATATTATAGGTGCGTCTAACCTCTATGTATCTGCCTTGCATGGCTAAAGTTCTAGAATGCTATAGCGACTCCAATTTATTCCTTTACTGTATTTTTTCTTGCTCATTTACAGTACTTTCATCACTAATTACTGAAGTCTCAAATCACAAATGGGCAGGTTGATTTTCAAATTCATTAGCCTCTGAGTCAATTCTATTCACAAATAAACCAAAAGGCAAAATTAGCCTAACAGTATCAAATAAAGAGAGATTCTGAGACAAACCTTCTTCCACTTAGCAATTAGATTGCGGTCTGCATAACCTTGGTCCAGGCAGAACTCATACAATTCCTTGGAAATTTCTTTTCTCCGATGGTAAAGGTCAAAAATGTAACGGCTCTTTTGATGCGCAATTTTGAAAATAGGCCATAAGGTTTCACATTTCCTCTTACCATCATGAGTATCATTCTCAGCTTCTCTCATCTTTGCTTGCAGTTCGCGAAGAGTAGGCTCGATCAGTTCCCAGCCTTCTGGGTAGTTGACTCGATTAGTCTTTACCTTAGGCATTTTCTACCTGTCATCAGTGGCAACATAGGATGAGTAAATTATCTGAATTCAAAAGGGCATCAACATCAAAACAATTAAATGTCCCAACAAGATAAGAGGATGTCTCAGATAATATCAAAATGATAAAATCAGTACAATAATCATCAAAACAACTTTATTACTACTAATAATGAATTAAATACATAAATACACAAAAAGCAACACACTAAAACAAAAAACCATCGGCGGCAGCGGAATCCACAACTTGAAAAGCGAACCACTAAGTAATTTCAGTTTCCTCTCATTATGGTTTCAAGAAACAATTGTAATGTTCAAATCACCAAACACTTGCTCTGACTGTACTATTTAATGAGAGATAGCTGTATTAACATATTGTATTGCAATATACCATAGTACCATACTGTAACTTACTATCATCACTAAGAGGGTATATAGGTTGCGGTCCCAATGGGCGTTAAAAGTTATGTAACTGAAGAGAAAGAAGTTATGGGGGTTGTCTGAAAAGTTTTGAAGGGAGCAGTGTGGTTAGATGAAGTTGGGTGTTATTACTTTTACTTTTATGACATATGTCAGTTGACTCTTCATTAATAGTGTAGATACTGCAGTCATCTGATAGAAGTTAGTACAAACTCATAACTTGGTATTAATATTATGAAAAAATATAAGACAACTGATCTTAATTAACATAAATGTATTACTCAAAGTCACAAAAATAAACATGTAACAACCCATCTCAGTTACTGCAAGTACATCAGTCAAGTTTCTAAGATACATCATTCTCAATAACATTATGCAATGACCCATCATTTGAACGTGCCACAGCCTAATAATAACTAAGGCATGTCACAATCTTCACTTCTTCCATAGCTATCCATTTATAGAAAATAATAAAGTGAGGAACTCAAATAACGCACACCAAGATTGCAATCCATCCAAAGTTGAAAAAGAGTGGTCATCAAGTGCAAGTATATCAGAACACAACTCTTGATAACAAGAGAGTAAGATATAAAATCTATTAAAGACACAAGAAAATGAGATGCATATAAAAACCATGAGGTTGTAAACTAAACGAACCAAGTCCTTATGCTACAAGTTTTTCCTCCAACCCCACAAAGCTGACCCTATCCAATTTCTTTCTGAATACCAAGAGAACTATTAAGGCAGACGCCCAACTCCCACAATCAAGACTCATAGTTCATTAATCTAGCTTTACTCGAACAAAAGTTTAATGCATAGCCCACAGGGCATGCCCCGGAGTACAAAACATTCTCTACCAAACAGGTCCTATTTATAAATTGTAATTACAAAGAATCACTTAAAACTAACAGCTCATTAGATCTGGAAAGTCGAACGAATGGAAAGGGGTACCCACTTAAGAGATGGGCAACAGGTTGAGAGCAATTTAGACTTCTTAGACAGCACAAGAGACATTATACTGGCTTCCTTATTGGATGGCATTGCAAGTAGCTGAAATCCAATACTAGGAATTGGTAATGCACTTGGGCCACTAACGCAAAATTATACTTTTTCGAGTCTGGCACAACAGACCATCCCCAAAAATCCCCCAAGCGCTTTGTAGACCCAGGTTCAAAACTAGAACCTCTGCCAAACCCTACAATCTACAGGAGGCAGGAAGCTCTAAAAAAAAGTACAGATCTTAAGGGGTTCAAACCCTGGGCTAGCCACTTGAGACAGAGCCCTTAAATTGGACGAACGCAGCAGAATCGTTGCTGCTAAAACATGTAATTAAACCTAACGGGATCGCATGAACTAAATCAAATTAATAGACCATATTAATTTGCAGAGTAGCTAAGCATTGGAGTCAAATTCTCACAACGAAATTAATAGACGAATGAAACCCTAGAAATCAAAAACTGAAGAAAGAAGAGCTTACGGTACCTGGTGACGGTGAGCAGAGTCGACGGCGTTGCAGAGACGAGAGGGACTCGATCTCTCAGGTTCGGGATTTATATGGAAAGAGCACTCCTACGACGTCGTTTTAATCCCTACTTTTTACGAACAATTCTTAGGTTCACCCCTAAAAACATATTAACCCATATTACCAATTAACGCATAATAACTTTATAATTTTCTAATCCAATCATCATATTGTATATAACGTAATTCAAAGATTAGCTCTGTAAAAAGTCAATCAATCTGAAGACCTTTTAGTTATTCATTTCTATGAAATACGTGGACGGTTCATTATAATAGTAATAAGTGTTGTTAGAACAATTTATTTGTTTGATTCAATTGGATAACTAAACGATTTGCGATTCGGTTGATTTTTTACAAAGATGATCTTTAAAGACTAATTTATGATATAGACCATTGGATTATAAATTTATTAAGTAAAAGTATGTTAATCGACAATGGAGTTGAATATACTCCCTAAATGTGAGAAGTACATTCAGACCCAAAATTAGGAACCCGATCAACCACCAAAGCTATCAATTAATGGAATATCGATCTTAAGAATTGGGTGATGGAGAGGTGGTCACAAGCTAAATACGTACGAAGCTAATGGTGGTCACAAGGAATGTTAAATTTATGGTCCTAGTCCTTCAACTTGTTCTTGCTTCCCAAATGGTGAAGACGGAGAAGTTCCCCATGGATGTGCAAGTTCCCGAGAGAATGCACAACTTGGAAGTAGATTATCAGACATGTGTCGTCCTAAAGTTTTTGTGGTTATTGTGGTGCAGCTGTGAATCATTGGTCTGAACATTGTCCAGAAATGAGTAAAGGCCGTATTGGGGCCCTAAATATGCTCCTTGAAAAATAATTGATTCCTTTAATACCGGTATGGTGTCGATTTTGAAATTTGGTAAAGGAAGCGGCCATTGTCACCCTACAAATATTTGAATTATTAAATGATTATATTACTCAAGTACAAAATAACTAATAAGTACACTAATTTTCTAAAATCTAAAAATGTGAGGAAAAATAATTACATAAGTAATTAATTAAATACAAAGATTACTTAATTTCTAATTGGATAATATTAATCTTTATCTTCTGCACCCAAATTTGAATTTATTACTTCTTCTTTTTTTGTCTTTTTGTTGTCTCCTCATCGTTAATTCGTTATTCAATTCACAAAACTATTAGTGTTAACTTTATCAAAATCTTTGTAATACCATTTGTGAACACCAAAAGTAAAAATTTAAAACACAAAAAAAATAAAATCAATCTCATCTTCATTGCTCATAGTTCTAGACTTACTAATCTTTTTTTTTTTAAAGAAACATACTAATCTTTTTACATGGATTGAAATAGAGAACACTGGAATTGAAAAAAAAAACAAAATTAAAAAAATGAAGGTAAATTAGATTATGATTTAATTTTTTGAAATAGATTATGATTTTATTAAGAAATTTTAATATATTTTAGTTTTTTATTAGTATAAATTAAATGAGAGATTTTTGTTAAAAATATTTTTTTCAATTGGATATGTCATATAAGGATATTCTTGAAAAGAGAAATATGTTAGATAAGGAAATTTCATAATTGAAATTAAAATGTAAGGTGTAATGAGCAAGTAGGGTAAACAAAGAAAATGATAGGGTGGTAATAGCCGCACCTTTTTATAGTATACATAAAAATATAAAAATATAAAAATATAAAAATAAAAAATAAAAAAACAATTTGGCTTTAATACCAATATGCCGAATTTTTTTTTAAGAAACAATACCTACCAAATTTGGATTTTTCTTGGCAAAAAGGTCCGTATGCATTACCAAATATAGCCCTAATGTCATGAGGAAAACAAGAGATTTTGGATTTGCGTCTCCTTTTTTTTTTGGTGGAGATTATTACACGTGCTGGAGTTCATGTTTGAGAAATTTTTCTGTCCTACCGTAGACATGGTATCACTTACCAGTAATAAATTGACACTTGGATTTGTATTTTATTTAATTAATATACAATTGTTTTGTTATATGAGGTAAAGACCTTTTTGGGTCTTTTGGTATTCGCTTCCTACCTCTTACATCTGCACTTCTTTACGATCCCCACCATCTCAATATTGTCCTCTTCTGCAACTTTAGTACTGTGATTATGCAGGGTGATATGAACATGCAAAGCATTCCCAAATGTAAACCCATTCATTGATATATTTATGCAGTTTTTTTTATCGGGTAGTTTAGGCAATTTCATGGATTCAGTTTAATAAATCCATAGAATTAGGGGTCGTCAACGGGCCGGGCCGGGCCCGGCCCATTCATAGCGGGCTTGGGCCGGGCCTTGCTATATTTTTAAATAATTGCGGGCCGGGCCGGGCCGGGCTTTATTAAAAATCAAAGGATCCAAGCCCGTCCATATAAAGCGGGCCTTGCGGGCTTTTTCGGGCCGGGCCGGGCTTAGCCTTGCGGGCTTTTTTGGGCCGGGCCTTGCGGGCTTTATTTATAAATAAATATTTAAAGACACAAGTATTTTTTTTTTAATCAAGCTTTGGAAATTCAATGGATAATGATCAAATACAACCAAAGATAACAATCTATATAACTATATTGTACCAAAAAAAATCTATATTTATACATAGATACTAATTTGTTGATAAATAAATTTTTAAAGACACTAATTTTTTATAAATCTATATTTATACGTCACACACTCCAAAGAGCTACATATAGCAATTCAAAGAAAATGAGAAACCGACCGTTGGATGAGTTTATTACAATAAATTATGAGTGTGGTAAAAAATTTTGCCAATTTCACCATATTTTTGAATCCGATCGGATTGGTCAACCGTAGTCACGTATATGTTTTATTGGTTGACCGATGGCGTGGCAACTGCGAAACGTGCTTATTTTTTCACATCAGGTTTGTATATATTCCATCGATGGATGTGCGTGGACATAAGATAAAAAAAATTAATTTTAATTACAAACACATTGGACTATACTAATTTTATTCCTAAAGTTATATGACTTATACATTGCATTTAAATTGTTTAAGTTCATTCTAAAGCAACCATGAAGTGGAAAATGAATTCGGAGAAACCAACCGCTTGATGGAGAGATTGTAATGTTTCATGGTGGTTTTAGAAAATCCAGCCAATTTAGTTCACGTTTCGAATTCGATCAACTAGGTCAAACGTAGTTACTCTTATAAACCTATATTTATATATCATACACTCCAAAGAGCAACCCCTTTCAATTCAAAGAAAATGGAAAAACCGACCGTTGGATGAGTTTATTACAATAAATTATGAGTGTGGTAAAAAATTTAGCCAATTTCACCATATTTTCGAATCCGATCGGATTGGTCAACCGTAGTCACTTATATGTTTTATTGGTTGACCGATGCCGTGACAACCGCGAAACGTGCTTATTTTTTCACATCACATTTGTATATATTCCATCAATGGATGTGCGTGGACATAAGATAAAAAAAATTAATTTTAATTACAAACACATTGGTCTATACCAATTTTATTCCTAAAGTTGTATGACTTATACATTGCATTTAAATTGTTTAGGTTCATTCTAAAGCAACCATGAAGTAGAAAATGAATTCGGAGAAACCAACCGCTCGATGGAGAGATTGTAATGTTTTATGGTGATTGTCGAAAATCCAGCCAATTTGGTTATCGTTTCGAATTCGATCAACTAGATAAAACGTAGTTACTCATATAAATCTATATTTATATATCATACACTCCAAAGAGCAACCCCTATCAATTCAAAGAAAATGGAAAAACCGACCGTTGGATGAGTTTATTACAATAAATTATGAGTGTGGTAAAAAATTTAGCAAATTTCACCATATTTTCGAATCCGATCGGATTGGTCAACCGTAGTCACTTATATGTTTTATTGGTTGACCGATGCCGTGACAACTGCGAAACGTGCTTATTTTTTCACATCACGTTTGTATATATTCCATCAATGGATGTGCGTGGATATAAGATAAAAAAAATTAATTTTAATTACAAACACATTGGTCTATACAAATTTTATTCCTATAGTTGTATGACTTATACATTGCATTTAAATTGTTTAGGTTCATTCTAAAGCAACCATGAAGTAGAAAATGAATTCGGAGAAACCAACCGCTCAATGGAGAGATTGTAATGTTTTATGGTGGTTGTAGAAAATTCAGCCAATTTGGTTCTCGTTTCGAATTCGATCAACTAGGTCAAACGTAGTTACTCTTATAAACCTATATTTATATATCATACACTCCAAAGAGCAACCCCTATCAATTCAAAGAAAATGGAAAAACCGACCGTTGGATGAGTTTATTACAATAAATTATGAGTGTGGTAAAAAATTTAGCCAATTTCACCATATTTTCGAATCCGATCGGATTGGTCAACCGATATGTAGAATATATATATGCACATATTTTATATAGAAGTATAATAATATAAGAACTTCCACACACAATATATATATATATATATATATATATATATATATATATCTCTCTCTCTCTATCTATACACACACATATATATTAATATATATATATATATATAAACACACACACACACACATATATATATTGATATATATATATATATATCTATATATATCTCTCTCTCTCTCTCTATATATATATATATATAAACACACACACATATATGATATATTGATATATATATATATATATCTATATATATATATATCTATATGACTATATATATATCTATATAAACACACACACAAATATATATCTATATGTGTCTATATATATATATATATTTATAAACACACACACACATATAGATATATCTATATATATAACACACACACACACATACATATATATATATATATATATTTATATATATATATATATATATATAAACACACACACACACACACAGATATATATATATATATATATATATAATATTTTGCGGGCTTTTACTGGCCGGGCCTAGTGGGCTTTTACGGGCCGGGCCTAGCGGGCTTTTGGCGGGCCGGGCCTATGGGCCGGGCCGGATTTTTGCGGGCTTTTTTGCGGGCCTCCATCGGCCCACCATGGCGGGCTTTTGCGGGTTTTTTGACGGGCCGGGCTGGCGGGCCTCCATCGGCCCACTTGATCCGCGGGCTTTTTGATGAGGCCTACATAGAATGTATTACTGAGATAGTGAGATTCCTGGGTTAAGAGGAAAAGATAAGAGGTAAGTTTACGGAATTGAATCTTATTGAATAAATCGAATTTGATTATTTTGTTTATCTCATCAATGAATACCAACTTCGCAGTCGATCTTGTCATCATTCTCCCATCCCCATTCCCAGCCATAGGCAGTCCCACACTCTCCTACCCATTCTCTAACCTTTCACTCTCTACACCTACGACTTCACCTTCAATTGCATACAGAGGCGGAGCCACATAGGGGCCTAGTGGGTTCCGTGCCCCACTGAGAATCATACAAATACAACTTAGACTACATAAATTACTAATTGCCAATTTGGCAGAGTGGTCCTGCAGCTTTTGTTGTGGACACTAGGTCCCCGGTTCGACTCTTGCAGCATACTTTACTTTGTTTTTGTTTTTTTTTGGTATAGAAAAGGGACAATATACTAATCTTCATACAGGCAATACAATACTAATATACAATACCTATGAAATCTCCATACAATACAATACTAATATACGTACTATATGCTTTCTTCTAACTCTTTTTTCTATACTTTTTACACCAATGAAATATCGTCGAAGAAAATTACGTACCCGTTGTAATATATATATTACATATACAATTTTTTTAATGTTTTGCTATAATTATTTATTTTTTTTGTGCCCCAGCAAACTAAAATTTCTGGCTCCGCCACTGGTTGCATAGCCGGCTTCATCGTCATCGTCCTTAACATTTTCCAGGATCAATTCGTCTTCTACGACATCCCCACAGATGCACTCTACAAATACGTCCCTAGCAAGAGCAAGTTCCGTCTTGAGAGAGACTATTTTAAGCGTCGAGAGAGCAAGTTCCAACATGACTAATCTCGACGGAGATGGCGTTGTGCCATCGTCCCCTCTAGACGTGTATCTTTCAGGGGAGATTGGGTAAGAAGATGAAGGGGAATCTAAAAAGGTTTTTTTTCCCAGAATAATGAAACAATATAATGGATTCGAATTTGCTCGATACATCACTCTATAGTGTTATACTATTATTGGTTGTAAGTTGTAACTATGGTTAGACATAATGAATTTAAATTTAATTAAAAAATAAATAATAAAGAAAAAAAATTATTTCCTCCATCTCTCTCTCATATTTAATCATTCATCTACCTTGACCGAAGCAGAACCTTTCCTCTTCTTCTGCTACACCTCATTTCTCGATTTGATTTGAATCCTAGAAACAAAACCTCTCCTCTTACTAAACCTCATATCAGACCCAAAATCCTTCTAGATTTGATTTGAATCCTCGAAATTGGCAAGTTTAGGATTGGGTATAATCCTACAAAGCACGGATACGTGATTTTGGCCTCGTATCCCGTATCGGGTCCGAAAATGGGTACGATACGGTCGAATACGGTCGGATACCAGCGGATACACAGATCCGAATTTAGATACGTGCGTATCCTATCCAGATACGTAATGATGTAAATAACTTGGATACGCGGGGTAATATTGACTTTTAACCATTAAAAAAACACAAAACATCGCGACCTACTCTCACTCTCAGCGCTTATCTCTTCCGCTTCGTTCAGTTCCTGGTTCTCTTCCGCTTCGGTCGTTCTCTTCTCTTCTCCTCGTCTTCGTAAGTTGCAGCTAAGATCAATCAAACTTCTCCAGTTCTCCTCTTCTTTGATCCGCTTGGAGCTTCAGTTAGACACGCTTCAGGTACGTTCTCTTCTCTTCTCTGCTTCGGATGGTTTCATCACTTTCATGGGTTTTATGGTTTGATTGTTTGATGATAGAAGGATAAGGATATGGGTTTGATCTGATGGTTTCTTGATGCTTTGAATTGTTGAACTGATCAGTAAGGGAGTAATCGAATAATGGGTTTTTGTTTTTGTTTTGTTTTTTTTCTCTTTCGACTAGAAGGATCTGACGGTTTCATCACTTTCATGGGTTTTATGGTTTGATTGTTTGATGATAGAAGGATAAGGGTATGGGTTTCATGGGTTTGATGATTGAAGGATATGGGAAAGTGATTTGCAAGCTTCTAGTAATTTGCAGATTGCAACATTTAATCGGGAAAGTCAACAAAAGCATGGAACCCCTGGCCTATATACATTCAATTAATTTAGACTTTTCAATGCTGCTGATTCATTAATTGTTGCCACTTGCCACTCATTCCGTAACATGACTAACATGTTAGGAAGAGGATAAGTACAAAATGATAGTTGCAATGGTCAGTAAACATGTTACTTGCTGCCTCTAAATGTCATAACATGTTACTTTTCTAATTATATATATATATATATATATATATATATATTTATTTATTTATTTGACGGATCCTTCACGTACCCGTATCCAATTACATTTAAGATTTGCCGTATCGACGGATCCGACCGTATCGTATCCGGATACTCGTACCCGTATCGGTGCTTCTTAGGTATAATCAAAGAATCCTATAATCTCAAGCAAATTGGCAAATCCAAAAATCCTCATGGTGACCAGAGAATCCAAATGGAAAAAGAAAACCAAAGAATCAAACCAAGAGAAGTTTGACGTCAGTTTTCTGGGTTTCTTCTTTTTCTGGATTTTGGAGTGTTTTTCTTTTCTTTTTTGTTGCTACAATTGGAAACACGAGATACTTTTGATCATTGCGTCTAATACAATTTTAAATGCAGTAACATGATGTTATGAATTGTTGCAGTTGAGATCAGAAGATCATTCAAAAACTAGCTGCATTTGTCACAATATCTAAAAACTTGAAAATTTTCAAACTTTGGTACTCATTCCTGTCAAAGATTTCGATAGTGGTTGCTTTACAACAGTTGTATAGAAGGTCTCAGGTATCACAGCTCATCCTTTGGAGGTGGTTCCAGTTCAAGGCTTTCTTCGTCTCAATAGTAGGGGAACTTTAGTTTCACTGCAGTGTGAGGCATTGACCAATTTTCGTAGATAAACACTTTTAACAGCCGGACGAGATATAACAACAACCACTTGCAATTCCTCGTGCTCATTTGTATTTCGCATCTGGGAAGCAATAGGAAGGAAGATAATTAACGAGGGGAGAGAGAGAGAGAGAGAGAGAGAGAGAGAGAGAGAGAGAGAGAGAGAGAGAGAGAGAGAGAGAGAGAGAGAGAGAGAGAGAGAGAGAGAGAGAGAGAGAGAGAGGAATTTAATTAAATTGTTCTTTATATTTCTCTTTATTATAAAATTTATTTAGTTTAATTATTTTTATATGTTTAACTGTAGTTTAACTATAGTTAAAATCAATATTACGTGTCAAAATTTCATAGAGTGGTGGTATCACCACTTAAATAAAGGTAGTGAGCAAATTTGAATCCCAACATAATTTCAATTAGGAAAATGATTTGTGGCCTCAATCATCATGTCACCTACACACATCACCTATTAGCCAAATCATGCCGTGTAATTCTTGAGTAAAAAGACTATCTTATTCTTCCAAAATCTAATGGTTCTAAATTATTTTAGTTTTCATCAAAAATAAAATATATTATTTTAGTTTTTTTCTTTCTTTTTTTTGTTATATATATAATTATATATATATATATATGTTTGTGAATATATATATATATATATATATATAATTCGTCAAAAAAAATTATATACAAATGTGTTTGTGTGTATAAATATATATATATATATATATATATATATATTCACAAACATATATATATATAATCATATTATATATGTATATATATAATTCGCACAGAAATTTATATATGTATATTCGATGTAGAATTAATAAGGTATAAATATATATATATTAACAGATCCGATCCAGAGCGGAGCTCCGCTTTGAAATAACGTGTGAAGTTCAAGTTTTGGGTCACTTTTCGGTCGCATATCCACATCTCGACCGTTCAGTTTTTAGGTACTAGTGTATAGATCATCTCTGCAAATTTTCAACCAAATTGATGATCGTTAAGGTATCTAACTCTCTTAAACCAATGGACGGACTGAATCTGTCAACCTGAACCGTACTAGCTTTAAGGGAGTTATTAATGCCTTAACGATCATCATTTTGGCTGAAAATTTGCAGAGACGATCTATACACTAGTACCTAAAAACTGAACGGTCGAGATGTGGATATGCGTCCGAAAAGTGACCCAAAACTTAAACTTCACACGTTAATTTTCAAAGCGGAGCTCCGCTCTGGATAAGATCTGTATATATTAATGTCATAGTTCTAAACCACAAAATTTATATAAAAAAATTTGATTAAAAAAAAGCCAAATTTAAAATTGATTTCACAAAAATGGAAAGAAAATATATTAATATCTTAATTATAACCCATCAAATTTGATAAATTGAAGTACTATTCAACTCTTTTAATAAATGAATTTAATAAAATTAATGGATGATTAGTTTACCTTACACTAACAAATTAATTAGAAAAGTCAAAAATTAAATTGGATCCACAAAAATGGAAAGAAAATGTATTGAAATCGTAATTAAAATCTATGAAATCTGGTAATTGAAGAGGTAAGAAAATATCATTAATAAATTGAATTGATAAAATTCTAGATTCCATCACTTCAAAATTTCTCGATAATTTCATATTGTCTCATCTAAACGCAACATTAAGAAGTGTTCCTTAAACGTCAAGTGAGACTTCATTCATACAACTGTTCGTTTATTTTTACATGAAAAAACAATCATAATGTTATTAATACTATGTAGAAATTCAATAAACAATAGGTGTATAACACAGCAATAATCAAAGAAAAAGTGCAATTACGGAAGATGTAAAATAGAAGTCATCTTCCACATTAATATTAAAGTCAGCTAACATGTTTTACACGAACAAATAAGTAATAAGTAGCTAATAATGAGCCAATAAAGTTTACTGGGGACTTTTCCCTAATGGCATATTTACACTGAAATAGAAATCATCATCCACACTGAAATTTAAAGTCAGCTAACATGTCTTACAGTAACAAATAAGTACTAACGAGCCAGTAGAGTTCACTGGAGACCTTTACCTAATGACATGTTCACACTTAAATAGAAGCCATCATATACTGAAACTGAAAAAACTAACATGTCTTGCACGAACAAGTAAGTATTAAGTAGCCAATGATGAGCTAGTAGAGTTCATTGGAGATCTTTACCTAATGGCCTAATCACACTTAAATAGAAGTCATCATCTACTGAAACTGAAAGAGCTAACATGTCTTGCACGAACAAGTAAGTATTAAGTAGCCAATGATGAGATGATCAAGTTTACTGAGGATCTTTTTCTAATGGCATAATTACACTAAAATAGAAGTCATCATCCACATTGTCTTACAGTAACAAATAAGTACTAGGTAGCCAATAATGAGCTAGTAAAGTTCACTAGGGACCTTTTCCTAATGACATAATTACACTAAAATAGAAGTCATCATCCATACTGAAATTTAAAGTTAGCTAGCATGTCTTACACGAACAATAAGTACTAAGTAGCTAATAATGAGCCAGTAAAGTTTACTGGAGACCTTTCCCGAATGGCATATTCACACTAAAATAGAAGCCATCATCCATTGAAACTTAAAATAAGCTAGTGTGTCTTGCACGAACAAGTACTAAGTCGCCAATAGTAAAGGTCAACGGGGAATCTTTCCCTAATAACATATTCACACTAAAATTGAAGCCATATATCATTCACATTGAAATTGAAAGTCAGCTAAGTACTAACATGTCTTATACGAACAAAAAAGTACTAAGTAGCTAATAATGAACAAGTAGAGTTCACTGGGAACTTTTTTCTAATGACATATTTACACTAAAATAGAAGCTATCATTCACATTTAAAAATCATTATTGTCTATTGAAAAATTTGGGATCAACAAAACAAGTATACTTTCAAAAATTAATTTCCTCATGTGCAATATATTGTATTCCATATTAAGCAATTTCTTTTCAGATATCAACTTCCCAATCAATTTAGATATCTAGGTTTTCAATCACCAGATTTTATGAGTTAAAATTACGATTTAAATACATTTTCTTTCCATTTTTGTGAATCCAATTTAATTTTTGACTTTTCAAATTAACTTGTTAATCTAATGTAACTAATCTTCCATTAATTTTATTAAATTTATTTATTAAAAGATTTAAAAATTACTTCAATTTACCAGATTTCATGGATTATAATTACGATATTAATATATATTTATATATACACACCACATTAATTCTCCATCGAAAATATATAAATTTTTTGGACGAATTATATATATATATATATACACACACACACACACCCATATTTTTTTTTGAATATGTATAATGAAAAAGAAAGAAAGGAAAAAAACCAAACAATATTTTTTCTAGAAGAAAGTCAAAATAATTTAGAGCCGTTATATATTCAACAACATATATATATATATATATATATATATATATATTTTGACGAATTATAGATATATATATATATATATATATATATATTCACAAAAATATATAAATATAATTTTTTTTAGACGAATTATATATATATATATATATAATAAAAAAAGAAAAGAAAAGAAAATAATGTATCTTTTCTAGAATAAAACTAAAATAATTTAGAGCCATTAGATTTTGAAAGGATAAGATAGTCTTTTTATTCAAGAATGACATGACATAATTTGACAAATTAGTGAGGTGTATAGGTGACATGGCTTGACACCTAGGATTGAGGTCAAAAATCTTAGGCCTCATTGAGACCCTATATCATTGCCCTTTTAATTAAACTAAATACAAGATTATGTGTTAAATTATCATTAATTGGTAAGTCAAACCATGTCAGCTGTAGCACAGAAAAGTTTCTCGAATTATTGTGATGAAAATGGTGATCATTTTGGCTACGATGCTTTTTTTTTTCTTTTTTTTTTGAAACGGGGTTTGGAACTCAGTCTAACTAGGAGGCTCAGTTCCATGCCCGGAATTATTATTAATAATAGATGGATAATTGTACAGTGAGGGAGACATATTATCTAAACCTCGAGGACTAGTACAAGAATTCTCATAAAGAACATCCTGGATAATCACAGGTGTCTCATTTAATCAATAATCATCTAAGTAATCAACACTAGCATGATGGGTCAATCTATCTACCACACCATTTGCTTCACGATAAATAGAGCAGAGTGATGAAGATCTAATCAAAATATTTACACGCGTTCCCGTTTCTTTGCCTAGAATCTATTGAAATCCAAATAGAATACGCCACCCTAATTGTTGGTATAGATACTGACACCGCCCCCCTAATATTGTTGGTATGGATATTGACCCAGCAAGTTAAAGTCATGGTCTCATGGACCACAAATAATTGATCTGCACAAATGCATGGATATATGGGGAAAAAAAAAAAAAACATTGTACATACAATTGAGTTCGACATTTTTCACAACTTTATTCAATCGAAGGAAAAAAAAAACGTTTTCCATAACTTTCACTACATACTGTTCTTCAAATACTACTACATGAAGTCCAATAATTAACATGATGATATTACTATATATATATAGAAGCTTTTAGAATCAATTTACCACACACAAGTACATATGAGAGTTATGGCATCTATTATGGGCGTAACTCTGGTAGCTCATGATTTCAATCCCCTTTGTTCAAAACCAAGAGCCTTAAGCATCCAAAAACTTCCTTCTCCTGCCAGTTTGTTTTCTTCGACGACCAAGACAAGGAGAGTCGAGTTACAATGGAAGAAGAAGAAGATGGCAAACGTAGCGGTAGTGAATCTTAATACAACAACCAATGGTGCTCTTGATCATGTGGACATGGTAACATCCTCTCTTGCTCTTACCGCAGAGAAGCCTGCAGTGACTTTCGAACTCATTGCCATAATCACTGTAAAGAATATTCATCAGAAGGTAAATATCAATGTCGACACAATGCTTCATTGGTTCGGCGACAGAAGACACGATGATTACAAGGGTGGGGTACTTCTACAGCTTGTTAGTACTCAAACTGCCCCAAGTAAGTACTTGGTTAGTTTTCCATTTCTCTATATATATTGTGAGTTAAATCGATTTTGGATTTTTCATTGATCGGTTTTGTGCATGTCCAAACAAATTAAGAGGGAGTGAAGCCGAAACTAAGCCAGGAAGCTGTATTGGATTGGACAAAGAATCCGAAAATGGGTGATGAGAAGAACAGTTACCAGGTCAAGTTTGTGGTGGACTCAACATTTGGGATGCCAGGAGCCATTACAGTGAGTAACAGATATGATGATGAATTCTATTTAGATAGCATTAACATTGAAGGTCTAGTTCACTTTGCCTGCAACTCTTGGGTCCAACCAGATCAGAAGTCTAACGCGCCAAAAAGAATCTTCTTCTCTACTAGGGTACTTGTTACAGTTACTTGCAATACAAGAAATCAATATATAGTGTTTAAGTTTGATCACTTTGACTACTATATATTGCAGGCATACTTACCCAATGAGACACCAGCTGGGCTGAAAGAGCTAAGAGAAATAGAGCTGATTCAACTGAGGGGCGATGGGACTGGGCTTAGAGTGCAATCTGATAGAATATACGACTACGACAGTTACAATGACATTGGAAATCCAGATAAGGGAATTGAGTACATGAGACCTACCCTTGGAGGCAATGTTCACCCACACCCTAGACGCTGTCGAACTGGACGCCCTCCAACCAAGACAGGTGAGTACTGATCAGTAATAAGTTTGATGTATTACATTTTGGGGCTGGCGTGATTGTTTAACATGGAATTATGAACTTATATGCAACATTTATGGGTATCCGGCCGTCCACCTTTAAATATGCTAGTTGGAACTGGAAGAGCGCATGTTTGTTTGATATATATATTATTATCTCATTAATTTCTTCTAAACTTAGTTGTCTAACATGGTGTACAAATGTCTAATGTCTAGTGTTTTGTTATCTAATTTTTATTAACTGATTTTTGACGTGGTTTTCAAATTCATGATGCAATAGATGAGAATATGGAGTCACCGGTGAGCGAATTCGAGACAATCTATGTGCCTAGAGATGAAGAGTTTGAGCAGCCCAAACAAGAAGCTCTAAATGTCGGAAAGTTGAAAGGAACTGTCCGCAATATAACTCATGCACTTTCAACAATTACTGCAGATAGAAATGTCAAGGGGTATTCGGACATCAATGGTCTGTATACAGATTCTTCTTCTCTTCAATCCAAGACCCGGCCGGGAACTCAAATTTTGAACAAAGTCCACGAATTCCTCAAATTTGACCCCCCAAAATTAAAATCAAGTGAGCAAATAATATTCTCGATTTTTCACATTCTTTTAAGCTAGATGAAAGAGAACACTATGATGAAACCATGAGATTAATTAATTGTTTAAATTTCAGGGGAGATATATTGTCTGCCAGATGACCAATTTGGGCGCCAAACCATTGCAGGCATAAACCCTTTAAGCATAGAAAGGCTCGAGGTTTTCCCACCTGTAAGCAAACTAGATACCTCCATTTATGGTCCTCAAGAATCAGCACTCAAGGAAGAGCATATAATAGGCCAACTAAATGGCATGTCCATACAACAGGTATATGTATTATTGGGTCATCATCTATATATAAATAGATGATAGATAAATTATATCAGCTAAATAATATATATGATTGTGGGTTTTTCAGGCATTGGAAGAAAACAAGCTTTTCATACTAGACTACCATGACATTTTTCTTCCATTTCTCAACAAAATAAACGCTCTAGATGACCGGAAAGCTTATGGAACACGAACAATTTTTTTCCTGACATCATTAGGAACTTTGAAGCCCATTGCTATTGAGCTCAGTCTTTCAGATTCAGCATCCAAGCAGGTTCTCACTCCTCCAATTGATGCTACGACAAGTTGGCTTTGGCAGCTTGGCAAGGCTCATGTATGCTCCAATGATGCCAGTGTTCATCAACTCGTTCATCACTGGTATATATGTATTTGCATAGTAAATTGTTCAACATTCAACATGTATGTCAGAATAAAACTGCACAAGTGACCTTAGCGTGCAGGTAAGCTTCTTCACCTATATGTTTGCTTGATGAACAGTCTAGCAACAATCACCTAGTTATCCTGAGGAGGATATGCAGAATGTGTATCTATTGAACTTGAATAAAGATGTGGATTTATGTCCTCTTTTTTAAAAAGTGTTTGATGAAAATGTCTCAAAATGTTCAAAATTTCAAATTTTTTTTTTTGAACGGTGGTTGTTTGATGAAATGCCTCAAGGAGTTTCCAAATATGTAGATGTCAAATTTTTTGAAAATATATATTCGATGAAATGTCTCAAAGAAATTCAAATGATTAAATTTCATTCTTTGAAACAGGTTACGCACCC
The DNA here is from genome assembly GCF_002994745.2 of Rosa chinensis. Classification (NCBI taxonomy): domain Eukaryota; kingdom Viridiplantae; phylum Streptophyta; class Magnoliopsida; order Rosales; family Rosaceae; genus Rosa; species Rosa chinensis. The sequence continues at coordinate 18,387,243 of NC_037090.1, forward strand.
ACGCTTGCATAGAACCGACTACAATAGCAACTCATAGACAACTGAGTGTTATGCATCCTATCTGCAAGCTTCTCAAACCTCACTTGCGCTACACCTTGAAGGTAAATGCTATGGCCCGTAAGGATCTCATCAACGCCGGAGGGACAGTCGAGTCCAATTTTACTGCTGCTAAATACTGCATGGAGTTCAGTTGTGCTGCTTATCGAGATTGGTGGCGCTTTGACCTTGAAGGTCTTCCTGCAGATCTCATTAGAAGGTAACTAGTTTACGGAAATGAACCTTTCTCCATTTATGTACATACCATAATTGAAATAGGAATTTCCATTATTGATTTTATCCTTGATTATATCGACATAGAGGAATAGCTGTACCAGACACAAGTCAAGTGCATGGGCTAAAACTACTCATTCAAGACTACCCTTATGCAACAGACGGGCTCCTCATATGGTCAGCAATTGAGACATTGGTTCAAACCTATGTTAATTACTACTACCCTAATGCAAGTTTGGTCACTTCAGATACTGAACTCCAATCCTGGTACAATGAATTTATCAATTTGGGACATGCTGATCTTCGCAACGCTAGCTGGTGGCCAAAACTCTCTACTCCGGTGGATCTCATCTCCATTCTCACCACCATCATTTGGCTCACATCAGCTCAACACGCTGCCCTAAACTTCGGGCAATACCCTTATGGTGGCTATGTCCCAACCCGCCCACCACACATGAGGAGACTAATTCCAAAAAGCAATGACCCGGAGTATGCTTCTTTCATTAGGGATCCTCAGCAGTACTTCATATACTCATTGCCGAGTTTATTTGAAGCAACGAAGTACATGGCTGTAATTGATATAATCTCGGCACATTCACCGGATGAAGAGTACATTGGGGAGAGAAAAGACTTGTCAAACTGGTCAGCTGACACTGAGATTAGTGAGGCATTTTACAGATTTGCAGTGGAGATGAGGAGGATTGAGAAAGAGATTGCACGAAGAAACGGGGATTTAAGTCTCCGGAATAGATGTGGGGCTGGGGTTTCACCATACGAGCTTCTCATGCCTAGTTCAGAACCTGGGGTTACTTGCAGAGGTGTTCCAAATAGTATAACAGTTTGAGGTTGTTGTCCAAATTATAATAGTATAATAGTTGTTGACTTCAATGACTTGTTGTCCAAAGCAGTTGGAGGTTTGAACATAAAAAGTGAAAGAAGCATAGCAATAAAAACTAAATAAATGAGATTATGAGTTTGAAACAGAGTTTGGTAATGGTAATGGGTATAGCTTTGATGGCAAGGATGTCAGACTATTCAAGAGATCATGCAAGCACTTTGAGAATGAAAGATGTATAGATGCAAGTTTGATCGATCATGATTGGTGACGTAGTATGAAACTTTTCAATATTTGCTAATATTGGAACCAAGTTCTCATACACATCTCTATAACTTGACCCAACTCCTCGCTAGGCAAACTATAATCATCATAAGCTAAAAGAAAAATAAAATAACAGTAGGTAGTTGCAATAACATAAAAACGTATCAAAATCATCTTCCAATATTCAGCAAAACAGAATTTTCCAGCAATGGAATAATCAAACCAAGTCAATATTAAAGCATATATCTAAGGTAATGGCAGAATTATTTGGCATTCTTGAACTAGTCAGCCCTAGAAATATGATTTGAGCATCGGTCTTTACTCCCTCGAGTTTTTCTGTATCGACCTTGCGGCGGTAGGGACGAGACAACTTTCCATTACCCAAATAGAATTTTTTGAGTGGATCAATTACCAGCATCTGGAGCTTTGGTGTATTCTCTAGGATACAAATGACCAACTCTTGTCTCGTACCAATTACCTCCGAATCCCTGCATCTTTTCAAATGATCATTTGTGAATCCAGAATGATTCCTCATCTCTCTTGGGTAAGTCTCAGACAAGTCTAGTCCATTTAGTACCATTATTGTAAGTCCTTTTAAAAGGGCTGCAGCCTTGAGTAGATCCAGCACACAATAGACATTTCTTCTTGCCTACTAAATCGAGCTAGGTCAATGTCCAACTTCAGTTGCTTGAGATAACCATGAGTTGGTAAGCTACTAATTCGGGGTGTTTCCGCTGGCATCTGCAAATGAAGAGTCTCAAGCCCGGGAGACAAATGCAAGTTGGACTAGTGCTTGAGGTATAAATGTTTCACGTAGTCTCGTGTCTGAGAAATATATTCTTGCTAAGTGTGGAGTTTGTATGGAAAAATACCTGCAACTGCAAAATGGAATGTATTCCAAGGAGGCAAGATTTAGTGCCGAAATCTCCATTTTGGTTCCCTCCTCAACAATCTAACAATTTTGAGATCAGTGAGACAATCACCAGCAACAATGTTAAGGTATGATTTACCCATAACATAGTGCAAGGAAGCTTTCAAGTAATAAACAAACAGATAAGAGATTAGCCATCAGACATTGATCAAGAAAAACTTCGTGTAGACAGAGAAGTTAGCTGATTGAACGCGTCAAAATCAGTAGTAGGAGGTCTAAGAATACATTCCTCCAATGACAAATGTTTTAGATTAAAAGTCAAGCTAACATGTAAACTCTGATGGAAAACATAATGTTCATCTGGTATCATACAAAAACCAAGTTGAAGATGAAGCTCTTCAACTCCTTTTGTACAAATGAATCCACTAGTAAATAATGAAGTTATTTTGTCAGATCTTAAACATGTGCTCAACACATAAGTAAATCATTTCAAATTCTTCTCCGCTTGTATAAGTAATTGGCGGTGGTGATCAAATTTCATGATGTATTTAGAAACAGTAAGGACCCAAGTTTAAAATCCAAAGATTTAACACAAAATTCAATTCTCACTTCCTGGCAATTATGTTCACCAATTTTCATCACATACACACAAACATAACCTTTTGTGTATAATTGCATAATACACTTTAATCTACCTAAACAAAGTAAATTGTACAGCATAAATGCATAATAAGGCAGTTGGTTCACCACTTTAACATCCCCCGACCTTAGAGCATTAGAGTCTTTCCTTCACCACTGTTCTAATGATAGTTTTGCTGTTCCACACCAGCACAAGTGTTTCTTTGTGCACAGGCCTCCTACGAGCCTCGACAAACTGAACATCCAGACCGTACCTCTGAGACTTACATCTAGCGATCTTCACAGTACTTAGAAAATATCTGTCAGCATACTGTGAAAAATAAAATAGATTAGACAACGTAATCCAGGGGAGAAAGAGGGTGAAAGGGAGTAATATACTAATAGACAGATTTTCAAAACTTACATCAGGAATATCAAATTCACCTTCACTTGCATCACACAAATCTAATGATACCTTCCTAAGCAGTGGCAACTGAAACCAACATGAAAGGCAAAAAGTTGATGTTAAACTTGGTTCTTCTAACTGATATTAAGAACAGCGGTACTACATTATCATCACCTTTGAAGCAGCGTCGGAAATAAAGCTTCTCTTTATCCCAGGACCCTGTACAATGTAGAACAATCCAGCACCACAGAAACAAGCAATCATTATATTGTCGGAGTATATAACACATTCAAATTGCAGTAAATATTAAATGTCAAATGAAACGAAGCAGTCATAGATTCTCACATTATGACGCAGCAAGAGATCTTCAAGAGCTTGACAGTCAAGAAGAAAAGAAACCCCTTTAGTTGTCATTTCTCCACATTCCTAGAAAACAAAATTGATCACTTCTGTAAACATGCATAAGCATATATGAAGGGCACCATCTTATACCATACTAAAGCTTCCATCATTAAACTAGTGCAAGAAAGCCTCCAAAAAACACTATGAGAACATAGACTGATATCACATGCCGGCTGATAATTGTGTCAAATGAATTCACACATTGACATGTAACTACTTGTTGGCTGAAACCAAGCACTAAACTCAGAAAAGCATTATATCCATTATTTACACATTTTTCTTCACTTAGTCAGAACAAGGGTAATTTAAATGTTTCCCCAACTCGTTCAGAGTATGGGGAGGAAGGCAGCATGCCCAATTTTGCAGACAGTTAATGGTCATGCTTTAACAGAGATTTGGTAATAAGCCATAATCGAACAAAGCAAACCTCGAGATGAATAGAAACCAAGCCTGGCCATCCATGTGAGATTATTTGTTGAGACTCTGCAAGCAAGGCAAAAAGAGAAAGGTAATATGTCATATCAATCATATCCCGCAACTCAAATGAGTAGCTATTTATTTCAATTGCTCTAGAGGTAAACCAACACATAAATATGAGAAGTTAACGAAATCCACTTGAAAGTTGAAGGAAACCAACAACAGGTCATACACCGGAGTCTGGGCTCCTTGTTGGTTGTTATGCAGAAATCGGATCTTGACTTAGACATGAACAAGGAAATGTCTGTCATGGCACATTTAAGTGATCCCTTTGAAAGAAAAACTCCTGACCTGAATTGAGAAGTGTGCACCCTAGCAATGAAAGCTCAATTAGATTCACACAGCTTTTAGTAAGAATAACCAAATCATTGTTCGTCATCCAAGGGGTCACCCGCTCAAGCTTCAACTTCCTCAGGTTTGGGATACAAAACTTGAAGCTTACAATAGAAATATCACCAAGACAGTAACACAAAGCCAATACTAGCAAGTTCTTCAGGTTTGCCATAATTTTCATAATGATGCTATCAGATAACACCTGCAAAGAACAGAGGTAAATTCATATTACTGAGGTACATCCATGAATGAAGTCTGAATATCACTCTGACTCAACAAAAACATATCCCAACGGACAATAATGCACAGCATGAGGAATACAAAATTCATCAAGATAACAAGGAATGTGCATCTCTAAAGTAAATCTCCACAAATAGTTATCCCAAAACATCTTAGCATTTCATATTCCTGATATCACAGCTGATGCATATAATAACAGTATAAGTCACAGAGGACATGCCAGGTTTTGCCTAAAATATTTTCAAAATTCACCAATAATCATACCTGAAAGTAAAGAACAATAGACTCAAGCATAGGACAAATATTTGGTAGTCTTCCCAGTGTGTCTTCACCTAATGATCCACCTAAGCCCACTGTTATTTTCCTCAGTGATGAGATTGCAGGTTTCAGTGCTTCCAAAGAGAAATAAGAAAATCCCCATCCAAGTGCTATATCTTCCAACATAAGAGTTCTTCCAATTGTATTATGTAGTTCTCTGCAGGAATAGGCTGAAGAAAATTCTCCATTTTGAGTGTCACATTCTTGTTGAGACAAATTTCTACAGCCTCTCAGTTTCAAACACTTTAAACCTGGATTTCTACCAACAAGATGAGCTAAAGCAGCTTGCGAAACCTGAAATTTTACAAGCACATAATTACCATGGTTGCAATGACAATAGGGATACAGATGACTCTGGCCTTCTGGTGCCTGACTAAACAAAACAAGGCAGATGAGTTTGCCTTCAGACATCAACAATCAATGACTTGTACCCAAAACAAAATTTCAATTGGCTGCTCAAAGATTATTATATCAAATGTCTTCTGTTGATTCTGAAACAAAAGAGTAGGTTCAATGCAATTCATGATTTACCCTAGTACTAGAAACGTCAAGCATCTCCAAGGATGAACCTCCAAACCTACATAGAGCACTATCATCTAGGTTGGTATCGCGCAAGCAGAGAGTCTTCAGCTTTTGCATTTGAGACATAATCTTTAGAAGAGATTCTTCTTCAACACCTGACAAGAATGATAGATTGGTCATCATGTGGTCCCATGAACTTTAGGCATTTCAATTCCTAGGTCCATTTTTTGGTTTTATATAGATCAGGAAATGACATTAATCAATGTAAGAGACCATGTTTATACAACTTATTGGGCTAGTTATAGCAAGCATTTTGCAACTTCTTAGATCTTTAATTATGTCAAACCATCATCAAAGCACAATCATTTGAATACAGGTGCAATTACAAGACTGTGAAGAGACCAATTGAATGTGTTCAATTGGTAAATAGTGAGAAATAGTAGTTCATATAACAGCAAATATAAACCTCAAAAGGCAATCTACATAAGGGGGAAATGACGCTCACACTTGCAGCCACCCATATGAAGTGCCTGAAGATTAAATGCCAGGGGATCCAAATGCTTATTTTCTATGTGTTGGCCAGCAATATAATCTGAAGGGCTAGAACAAAGAGCTAGTACCGAATTTATCCCAAAAGAAGTATCGCAAACTAAAACTGAATGTAGCTTGGGACATTTGAGAAGAAGACTTGCTATGCCGACATCAGTTAATGAAATACACCCTCTAAGGTTTAGGTATTGTAAGGAGACTAAGAATTCGGAGATAAACTGGAGATCAGAATCTGCCATAAACATAATAAGGAAGAGTTAGTGCAGCAATCAATGACAAATATCCAGGCGATGCCCATCAGAAAGGAAACAGAACTGCACAATCATGGGTTACAGGTGTGCGCAACTGTGCATTCACCATACTTAAAATTTAACCAGATATCGGAATTTCATGGAAGTTGATAAATAAGAAATCCAACAATGAGATACCATCACCACTGTAGCATTCATACACCAGTGTAGAGATGTCAATAATCCGATTATTCCCTGACCCAGCAGATTAAAAGCACATGATCACTGTCATCAATTGCCTGCTACAGATATGCCAAGATTTTCATTTTTATGAACTCTACAATGATCTCATGCCTTACATTGAATAGAATGGTAAATATTTTCCCATCAGTTTGCCACATGTTTAACAAATGAGCATGTCACTGCCAATCTCATTGCAGAGTTAAGCTAAACTATCTTAAGAAGGTTTGTAGCATTAATGAATCCAAAATTATCTCACCAGAGAGATCGCTTCTGCCCTCCAGTGTGAGCTTTGCTAATGATAATCCAGACTTGTGAAAGGGATTCATACAGAGAGGACTTTCCCCAACATTTATGGACAAATTTGATCTTTGTGGTGTTGTGGCTGTACTTGAGGATAAAGTGCACACTTGTGATGTTATAATTGGACTAGTGTCAGTAGTTAAGTCAACTTCATAGACCATAGGGCATTTCCGAACCAGGTGATAGAGAGTTTTTATGTTGAAGTTCAGAAGGAAAGCTGCCTTTAGAGTCCTTAAAGATGGAAATGATGTGCAGAAGCACTCAATAGCAGTTTCAAGGTGTAGTCTCGGACACTTGGAAATATCCACTTCTTGTACTGCGTCAAAAGACAGAGTTGGCAGGGATCTCAGTAATAATGAACACTGATCTCTGTCAAGACGTTCAAGCTTAATTGGTGACTGTTCAATAATTCTGAATGTGGATCCAATATTGTGTGATGAAGGAAGCACAGACAAAAGTAACATTACTGATGTTATCTGTGGGCAACCTGAAAGCTTTACTTTCTGCACAAAGAGAAAAGACCAAATTAAACAGCTACAGAAATTGAGCAGTATAACCATAATTTAGGCAGACTAGATTGGCAATCAATACAAACTGTCTGCCAAAAGCTACAGGTATTAGAATACTATATACCCCTGTAATATAATAGATCAACTGTTTCACAAGCACATAGAATTATCCCTTCTTATTTAAATTAAACTTATGTTGGTCTGTGTATTGCATGACGGAACTTAATGCACCCTCATAACCCTTAACTAATTTGTGAAAAGTACTAGGCACTAACAAGAGCCTCTTTCTAATATTTTGTAGCCCTCACCCAGAAATCTAAAATAAAATCAATTACAAATTGAGATACATTCCCAAAATAAATAAATAACTAAATGAAAATAAATCAACTAAAAATTAGGCGGGTGGGAGACACTTTAAAAAAAAAAAAAAAAAAAAAAAAAAAAAAAAAAAACATATGTTCCCTCCCCTTCCCATATTTAGTTTGGGAAACTATGAATATGCACATGAGAATACAGAAAAAATACTCAAAATGCTATATCTTCAATCATATGAACCCTCGGAAAATAAAGTTGCAGATAACCTCCTACGGGCCTTATAGAGAGATAGTATCAGGAATAAATACCTTAGAAAACTTTGTCAGCCGAATCCTTAAATCATGCAAGTGACCATCTCCTAAGGCATGTATTGAGCCAGAGGATGGAATTTTCAGTAGTCTAAAAATTGAATTAATGCTCTCATCAGCAAACTTAGAAAAATGACAAGAACTTCTTTTCTCTGAAAAAAGAACCCAATCAATATGTAATAATGGACATGACAAAGAAAGGGATCATCTATCAGTGTTCTTCGTTGAATATCCGAGAATTAAGCATACCTGCAGCAAACCACAATGGCAAAACAGTTGTACGGATCTGTTCAACAGCAAGAATAGATAATTTAATAGAAAGACTGTAACCTACAATCACCCATGCTAAGTATTTCATAAATGAAGACAATGAAACATTTTTAACATGTACCTGTTTCAAAATGCCGGTGCAGTCACCTCCATTTACATTCAAACCTTCCATCCTTGCTGTGTTAGCATCAAGCCAAATTAAAAGTGCATCAGCAAGATGCATTTCACTGTATATACAACCAGGAGTCTTAACATATCAGAGTTCCACGATGTCTTGCAACAGACAAACTAAGCTATTTAAGGATAACTAACCTATCCACTGTCAAATTTATGTTCTTCACACAAGATAATAATAATTCGTATGGAATATCTACAAAACAATTCACAGATATGGCCCACATCTGAAAAACAAACCATAATCCGTCAAATTCAATAGCAACAGGTTGAGCACAAGGACAGCAACATATTGCACAAAGCTTGTAAGCTATTACGATAGAAATCCCTAGGATTTGATATAACTCAAGCAAAAAAGAATCATCATTAAACCATTAGCAAATAGCAACAACCTTTTAAAGAAACATTTGTACACATCTATTTTCACTCTAACCAAAAGTAGTAGCCACACATCCGTGTGTGCATGTGCACATTATCAATACATACAACATGCCCAGGTACTTGATGCTATGATGCTATTTCATTATGCTAAAACCATATCCTTCATTAGATCCTTAGTAATCTTAACAGTTCATTGTACCTCCACCCATGTCCCTTTTGGCTACCTTCAGCCCTTATATCCTTGTAATTTCCTATCCCTTACATATCAAGCATAATTTAGGATTAAAGACAAACATGGTAATCTAGAGAAAGCCCAACCAAACAATTTTAAAATGATAGTATTACATCACAATGAAACATGATTGTCTAGTCCTTATCACATCAAAATGTATCTATGACCAGTGGCTGGCGTCTGTGTATGAACTAATATTCAAGTATAATCGTATTTACAACAACTAATCTGAGTGTGTGAAAAGTCAACACTAGAAAGAGAAATGGGCAGAAGGAGGTTGCACAGAAACTAGACAAAGGTTTAGAACATACAAAATTTCTCGCAAGATAGCTCGCACACAATTCTGGAAGAAAATCACAGGCTGCATCCAATTTCAACTGTTAGACTAGAGACCATGACGGTCAAAAGAAAATAAGTCTTTAAAAAACAAGATTTTTGTCACTTCTAATCATTCTAGCAATTTCAGATAGTTTCTCACCGTGCTCTAAACCAAAGCTCCAAATATAAATCAAATCATCCAATTGCATTTGTGGTGGCACCTCCGATGATGCCACCTCAGAAAACCAAGTTTTACATTTCGTGAGCAGCATCTCCACTCCAAAGTAAAGTGCACCCTGCAAATGTAACACCATTATCTGGACAGAAATGCAATTTTCTCTAATAATGCCAGAGGATGATCTGTTTAAACAGTCTAAGATAAGTAGATACTGTAAAGAAGAGAAAGAAACCCCATTGGATCAGAATTACTAGATAAAAAATAAAAAACTCTAATCCGGATTAATCTATTTTACCTCAATAAGAGGGAGAAAATTATCAAATGTAACATCCAAGGGGCAGCCGTATATACAATTCAGAACATCTACAAACGTTTCCAGGTTCCACTCAATTGCTATACAGTCCAGGCCCGATTCGCTACAAGAAATTTACGAAAAAATTCAGCTTTTTGAGCATAACTAATGTCAGCACAGACATGATAATCCAGTGAAGAAAAGTACGCAATTTCTTGTTAGAACATCATCTACACACTAAAACTAACCCCAAACTCTTAACAAATTTTCCTTAGCAATCCCAAAAGCATATTGAATAATTGAAAATTCTGAGTAGAATTAAATCACAAAAAAGCTTGAGGCTCAAGAATCAATCACGTATGTTTTAGTGATCGAAATTGATTACCTGAAGCTGCCGCTTAGGAGTCCATGGAAATAAGAAGAGTGCTGGATAAGCCTGCAACAAGCATACAGTAATGAATATTTTTCCGGCAAATTAACGGAAAAAAATCAGTGAGGAAACGAGAAGTGACGGACCTGTTCCGATGAGCTTTAACTTTGAGTGTTTGGCAATAGAGAATTGCTGGCAAATCCCAGCTTTGGATATCTGAGACTGAGATAAGAACTTCTCTCTCCGCAGCGGCGGTGGTGGTGGTGGTGACCGCTTTGGGGTTTGTGCATACGACGGTGATGAAGTCGTCGTCTGAGCTTGAAGCCATGCTCAGGTTTCCGATATCTGAGGCACAACGGTATAACACTAGAAAATACAAAGCAGCCAAGCAGGAGAACCGAAATGTTTCAACATTTTTACTGTGGTTAGTATTTTTTAACCACCGTCTGTTGTGGAGTTGGTAAGACTACAAGAGCAGTGTGAAATATTAATTGGAATTTAATCCCTATCTATTCTTAGCTTAGTGGTTGGGGGAATAAGGGTTCTGACATGATCCTAGCCACGGCACGGATTAGTCTAAATCTAGAAAACCTTTAAAAATATCGTGTGATCATATTCGGTGCCTCCCCTTTCTCCTTCGCCAGAGATCTCGATAAGAAAATATATATTTTTTACTTTTCCCTAAATTTTCTTCAAAATGAACCCAAATGTTTTAGGGGCAAAGGATTTACGGTAATTACTACGGAAAAAAAGTATTCGGTATCGAAAGTCCGGTAAATTCGATGATATGTTTAACCTTTTGGAGGGAAAAAGGAAAAGACTAGTTGATTTTGCGGGGTTTGATTCATACCGATCTCAATTCTCAAACGGTGTTATACATTATCACAGTGGACAACAATGTGGAATCTGATATATGCGCCATTACCGAAACCCTACCAGAGTAAAGTAGTTGTACTCTACCAAATTTACATAAGCTTAAGCGTTGAGTTACAACAGGGAAGGAGGAGAGAGTCTTTCAAGAGGGTAATACACAAGCAGACAGCTTCTCCTGGGAAAATTGGTGATTCGTGCCTCAAAATAACTCAAACTCTAGGTGCTCTCCGGTAGTTTTGAACTCCAAGTACTTGGCGTTATCGTCCTGAGCAGGCATGTCTGGAACTTCAAAGTCGCAAAAATCAGGCAGTTCGGGTGGAACAGCACAGCGGATTAGTGCCCAATTCAAACCTTCAAAGAACGGATGCTGCTTAATCTCACCGGCTCCTTTCTCCGTGCCCAACCGATTCTCTGGCTCCTTTACCAACAGCCCTCTGATGAGGTCCCTAGCCTGGAAGCTCACAATCGGGGCGTCGGGGAATCTTAGGCTCTGCAAGACCACATTGCCTAATGTGTCCTCGTTATTAGCACCCTTAAACGGTGTTCTGCCATATAGAAGCTCGTAAAGAAAGATTCCAAACGTCCACCAATCAACAGCAGCACCATGACCGTCTCCTTTGATGATCTCGGGGGCCAAGTACTCGTGGGTCCCAACAAAGGAATTGGACCGTGCGTCGCTAGGCTCCGCCACAAGCTGTGGCAATGATCTGACTTGAGATGTAGGGTCATTTTTCAACTTCCTTGTTTTTGCGGCAGCAGGTAGAAACCTAGGGCTGAAGCATGAGACTTGACAAGAGGAGGGTTCAATGCAGAAGGGCTCAGCGCAGTTAGATGCTGTACATGGACCAGACAGTCTCGCAGGATCTGCATCACATGAAGGTGATTTCAAAAGAGTTGGACTGACAGAGCATCTGAGAGACAGGTCAAAATCTGTAAGCATTATGTGACCATCTTCCCGGACAAGAATGTTTTCCGGCTTCAGATCCCGATAAACTACACCAAGCATGTGCAAGTACTCCAAAGCAAGCAGGACTTCAGCCACATAAAACCTGAAAACGCAGATTTAAAGTTACTAAAATAAATGAGAGTATAAAGTTTCCTTTTAGCCTAGTAATCTCATGTAAAATTGTAGCGCATTAGTCAATACACAACAAAAATATATCAAAGGACCTGAACAAAATGCTCCGTAGCCTAATATAATTGCAAAATGCAATTCGAGCTTTTTAAAGCTCTCATGCACACAAAGAATAGTTTTAATATAGATGGTCTGAAGGAATAAGGATGAAAGAATATTCAAGTTTGGTCTGAATTGAAGATCTCTCCTAGCAATTGCATAACAAAACAAAAGGAACACAAATACAAAGGCAGCCATCTGTTTCAGTAGGTGAATACCTGAATTGGCTAAAAAAGTAAATTGATTTCTGGTGCAAGTAGTGTAGGTGGAGCTTGTAAATTGCATGACCAACACACTAAATTGCATGACCAACACACTAACACATACAAAATCATAATGCACCAGAAACAGTAATAAATCTAGACATGATATACTTCTCTTAGATATGTATATCTTGTACCCTAATGGTTAATTGCAGGTTATCTCTCAAATTCATATGCCTCTGAAACAAAACGAATAATACAGACAGAGAACTCATTACTAAGTTTTCTACCTTGTAGCTGCTTCAGAAAAACACCTTCCGACCTGTTTCTGCCGGAGGACATGAAGATCTCCACCAGGACAATACTCCATTACTAAACATGAAAGATTATCTGATGTAAACTGGGAATACAATGTAGGGAGAAAAGGATGATCAAGCATCCTCAGTATTTCACTTTCTGTGTGAGCCCTTGGCATCTTCTTCCTTCTTGCCAGGAACTCATTGTCCATTACCTTTATGGCGAAAAGGCAGTTTGTACTGATTAGCTCAGCAAGATATACAGTTCCAATGTCTCCACAACCAAGCTTCTTCAAAAGATTAAAGTGTCTCAAGCCCAGGGCTCCATACTGCGTCCGAACATGACGGATGGCTTCCCACCTCACATCCTTCGACATGTGAGGTTTATTGCTACAACTAGTTCTACTTAAATTACTCTCATCACTCAAACTCGTACTACTACTATGCTCACCTTGGCTACTTTTTGAGCTTTGGGAGAACTCCCCTGTTCCTTTTGATTTTGGGTTCTTTTTTGCTTTTGCGACATTACCCCCACCTGCATTACCGGTCTTACAGCTGTCTACAGTGAAGCCTGGTTTACTTGGACTGGACCGTACATTGCTTGAGCTTATATCAGCAGCAAGACTGGGGGTTGCCAAAGCTTGATTGGATTGTTTTCCAGCACCTTTTAAGGCAATATGGCATCTTTCACAGACCAGCTGACTTGTACATGCATCAATATCAGCATCAGCTTCATTATTCTGACTAGATTTGCAGGCAGGAGAAATTGAATCCTGTTTTTGCTTCTTCTTTACAATACTTTTATTCCTGCTGGATGGTTTGACACTGCGGAGGGTGTTTCTGGAAAACTTGCTTGCCACATTTCCATTGACGAAGCTAGATGAAGAAGGCACTCCATGCACCTTGACTTTTCGCCCCGGTTTTGCTGCTGAGACCTTATTTGCTAACTTGGTTTTGGTAGGACTATTTCGAGCAGATACTGAATTATTTTCCTTTGTAGATTTATGTTTCTCTTTCTTCCCCAGCTCTGCCTTTAATGTTGTCTTCGAAACAGCTTTGGCAGGTAAATTTTCAGCAACTTTTGAAATAAGGTCGCTACCAGATTCATTTTTATCTTCCAGACCCAGCTCCGACTTTATTGTTTGTACCCCAACTGTCCTCAACGTGGAAGTACTTTCATTTTGTACTGCTGTGCTCCCAGCACTAGTTCTTGTGGTCCCATTTACAAATCGAGGAGAAGAATGTGCACTCTGGCTTGATGACTTCGTCTTGGGCATTGGAGGATGATCAGGCATCTTCTGACGAGAATATGATGTGCTTTCTTCTGGGACAAGAGATATTTCAACTATATTTCCCCTGTCTTCATGTGAGGAAGGACCACATTGAGTGGCTTGAACAACAACCGCATTGTACAATGTCTTGATCCTCCCAGCTTCAGAGGCTCTTGAAGGACTTGTCAACTTTGTTAACCGTTTCATAGCAGCCATTTCCGATGCCTTGGTAATAGACAGCTCCCTTAATGCCTGCTTTAGAGTCGCTGGCTCAGAAGTCCCAAACCTTGGTGAGTGAGACACACCCATTGTAATTGGCTTCTTTAAGGCATTTTTATTCAAAGGGCTAGTGCCTACTTGCTTCGAATGATCTGAACCCTTGGATGAAGTTTTGAGATGGATTGCCGCAAAAAGCTTATTAATATCATCTTCTATAGAATCCCTGGATGATCCTAGTTTAAGTGCAGGAAGCTTCCTATCATTCTCACCCAAACCTGTATTTGGTCGATATGTTCCACGAGAATATTGACCTGAACTGGGCTCGTCTGTCGCTTCAACAATCTCAGAAGTACCCACAAAGGAACCCATTTCTATGATTACTGAGCCTGTTAATTATAAAATGAAGCACCAAAAAGAGAGTGTGTTTAGTCCAACACATTTCTGATATCCAATTCCTTGAAAATCATTTCAGGTAAAATTAGGAAGCTTTCCTGACGTTAATCCCTACAGCATGTTATATGTATTTTGACTTCAAATCACATAATACTTAAACCCAGAAAAAGATGAACAATTTATTGAATAAAAACACTCGACCAGCAGAAAAAGGCATTTAATTTCACTGATAGGTACAAGTAAAGATGAGCCACAATAATAGGCCTTCATGTAGAACCCAGAAAAAGACTTCAAAAGTGCAAACCAATACTTGACCAAGTCGTATTAGCATTGAATATGCTAAATACAGTCAAAGAATCTCCCAACATCACATAGAAGCCTTGAAAAAGGATGGTGACATTCACAATAAACAGATTTCCAATATATAATTAGATGCAATATAATCCCACATATTCAACCGTAATCCGAAACCATCTGCAGGTGCACTTTACCATCAACATCACATATCCCTAATTCCACTACCACCCAATTTACAAAAAAAAAAAATGAACCAGACCACTCAGAAAATTTTCTAAATTCATCTTCCTTTTACTTAAATCAAAAACAGAAGGTGAAGCAAGACCCAGTTGCCTTTTTTTCAGTATCTTAATACCTAAAAGTTCAATTCTTTTGCATAGATTTGCTTTCAGCCTCACCTCTTCCCAAAGCCAATATATTCAAAACTAAATTACGCAGCAAAACAAATCAAACAGCACCATCAGCAAATCCAGCAACCCAAAAAAAAATAAAACTAAAAATAAAAACCGAAAAATGCCAAAACTTGCTGGACAACATTTACAAGAACAATAAGTGAATAGAACTCCAGGAGCTCAAATCTGAACTGAACATGCGTTTACCTAAAACAAACCGACATGAATAGCTCAAAGCACAACTAGATCGGAGGCACGACACAGTACCTTGTGGAGCGGTGGTTCACAATAGCATTGGTGGCAGATTCGGTAAATAAGACTGAGAAGGAGAGAGGCCAAAACCCTTGAAAATTGAAAACCCTTTGGGGCTTGAGATTGATGAGGAAATGGAGAGAGAAGAGAAGAGAAGAGAAGAGAAGAGGAGAGGAGAGAGAGAGTCTCTGAGAGAGCAAGGAAAACACTAGTGATTTTTCTCTTTCCGCTCTGGCACAGATTATTTTGAAGGCAGGTGGGACCCGCGTCTTATGCTGTGGGGCCGCTTTATAAAAAGAAACGTAAAAAAATATTTTGAAACGTCTTCTGGGGATTTTTATCCGAAATCTCAGTCGTTTTGTGAATTTCAGGGTGGTTTTTAATTCTGGGGTTTTTTGTTTTTTGGGTGAGGGATGATGGATGGGAAGGGTGAAAAGAGTGTTACTTTTACTGTTCCTTGTTTTTTACTGTGTCGGGGTTTTTGTCTCGTACTTGTAAATTCACCCCCGCCACAGATCTATAGATCTGGGACTCCGTACAAAATCTAGGCACACCATGTGCAGTAATTTTGGCTCCAGATCTTTATTAAAAGCATCTCTATGCTACGCTTTCACGGCGTTTACTACAATGAAGGGGTAGAAAGGGAAGGTGATCTTTCTAAGTAAAACACTAAAACGCTCTCGGTTCGTCCGAGATTTGATTGAGTTTCTTTTAATTAAGAGGGGTGAAATTTACACACCCCCTTTTACATTCTACACATCCTTTGCTTTTTTTTAATATTTCTTATCAATTCACTGTATTTCTCTTCCAAAACTACCCCTCTCTCCCCGATCCAAATCTCATACTCTCTCTCCCATTTGGTGATTTGGGGCTTGAGAAACGGGAGCTTGGTACTGGGCTCACTTGGAGCCCGTCATGGTTCGCAACCCCAACACCAACGTCCCCAAAGCTGTGAAGCTCAAGTGTCTTCTCTGCGATGCCGTTTTCTCGGCCTTAAACCCCTCCAAAACTGCCTCCGAGCACCTCAAGCTCGGCACATGTCCGAATTTCACCTCCTTGTTGAGACCCAACTCGTCAGCATCGCTGTCGCCGCAGCCCATATCGTCTCTGCCGTCACCTTCTTCCCACAATCACAGAAAACAAAGCTCCCAAATGGGTACTCTTCTCTCTCCCGTTTCTCAAGCCCCAAATGGAAGAGAGAGTCTGAGATTTGGATCGGGGAGAGAGGGGTGAAGAAATATAGTGAATTGATAAGAAATATTAAAAAAAGGCAAAGGGCGTGTTGAATGTAAAAGGGGGTGTGCAAATTTCACCCCCCCCCCCCTCTTAATTAATCATCTTTTCCGTTGTATAAAAAGTCACAGTATATGTGTCAAAATAAATAAACTATTTATGATTCAAAACTTGTTATATGATGTTAACACATTACTGTACCTGCATCAAAAGTAGGTTTTATATTCCTATGAAGATTCAATTGTGTGGTAAGAAATAAGTATCCAATCTTATTCTCATTCATCATTTTTCTCATTCTACATATAAACATGTCATACAATTATCAATTTTTACTGTTTGGTGACATGTTCTGCATGTAGTTATCTGTTTTTCAGTTGGACATATGATTTTTATTTTTTAATTATTTTGAAAAAAAATTATTTTATTAAAAAAATTAAAATATAATTAAACGTCACACCATCTAGCGAACATAACTTGTAATAAAAATAAAACATCTAATACATACATCACAAGTCAAATCTTCAAATGTTCTTGTATTTGTATTCTCATGCGATGTAGACGGTGATCGACATCGGTAACCAACGTTGACGTTCCCAAACTATCAATACAAGAGTTTACAAGGAATTTTTTTTTTTTTTAGTCAAGGAAATAATTGTCGTTGGGCAAAATGTCAAATAGGAAATGAAAATGCCCATAACGTCCAAGAATGTCACTATAATAATATATTAATGGTTTGGTTGTCGCCTTCCGATGGCCTATTCTTTGTAACATATTGATAGTTTACCAAACAATTTGCAAAGGGTTACCTAACAAGTAACGAGTACATGAGACAGAATGGCCCAATTATACCATCATAATTTTACCACCTATGTACTCCATCATCACCATGTTCAAGGATCATTGCTATAATTAGGTGGACATATGTTGTTTGCAGATGCACTTGCAAATTGTTTGCAGATGAGAGATAGGTAATCAATTCTCATATATTCATGATTGTTTTAAGAAAAAGGGATGCAGAGAACAACAGAGAGAACTATGAGAATGAGATGTGCTTTCATTGATAATAAGGGTTGCTTTATATAGAGGATTACAAGCATAGAATCAAAGTCTTACAAGGAAACATATCGTACAATGATTTGGATATCCACGAAGATATCCCTTAGAATATATGTAAGACTAACCCTATTACAACTCAGACAAGTAACTAGAGTTTAGGCTAGACACACAATCTAGCTGTCTTTAACACTCCCTCTTGTGTCGCCCAAACGCAGTGTCTCGTTGTCTCGTCAAAAACCATACTGAGTAAAAAAAAACCAGTGGGACAAAAATAACCTCAATCAAAGGAGCAAAAGAGTACAACACATCATTCACGTTTTGAGACCAAATATGTAGACATCTCATCCTGGTGTCTGCGTTTCCCCTTGATGACGACGATCATGGGAGTTCGGATAACTTCTGTAAACGATGCTACTAGCATGTTTCTCAAAAGTGGAATTTAGGAAATGACTTAGTGAACAAGTCTACCACACTGTCCTTAGATCGAACCTTGTTCACTTTGATCTTGAGGAAAGTCTGTTATTGCTGATTATGCTTGGTGTAGTCACATTTGATGTAGCCTTGCTTCAGTTGTTCAATGCAAGCAGCATTATCCTTATGAATGCTCATAAGCTCAACTATGGTAGACTTCAAACCACAATTGTTTCGAACATGCGTAATTATGGATCCAATCCATATATATTCATGAACCGCTTCGTGAAGAGCGATAATCTCTGCATGCTCGAAGAAGTAGCTACTAGGGTCTGTTTTGTAGACCTTTAAGATATCGTGGTCTTACCCATGGTGAACACATAACTCATTTGGGAACAACCTTTGTGTGGGTCAGAGAGGTACCCACCATCAGCAAACCTTCCAAAACACTAATGTCGTTTTTGGGATGGGGAGAGAGAATGCAGACCAATGTTGGTGGCATCCCTGATATGTAATGGGTCCGAATCTATCGTCTCTCTGTAAGGATAGAATAAGCCCATATCAATCATACATCTCAAGTATTGAAAGACATTTTTTCTCACCAATCCAAATGGCGTCATGTTGGCGCAGAGCTATATCCAACTAACAAGTTCACTGTAAATGAGATGTCTGATTTTGTACATTGGGGTAAGTACAATAATGCGCCTATTGTACTCAAGCATGGCACTTCTGCCTCTAACACATCTTCGTCATCATCCTTCGGATGAAGAGAACCCTTTTTAGGATCAAGATTACGGACGATCATAGGTGTGCTTGAAGGCTTGACCTTGTCAAAATGCCTAAGCATTCATCAACACGATGCTCAAGTTCTAAACCGAGACATAATCGTGTTCTCCCAAAATCATTCATCTCATAATCGGATTTCAAGTGTTCAGTGGATTCTCTTAACTCTTCAAGGGCTTGCAATAAAGATCATGTCACTAGCATGAACCGCGATAGAATCCGGAACTTGTTATAGGAACGCGAGAACATTTACATATCCCTTCTCAATTAAGTAGTCATTTTAGTGAGCATTTCAACCTCATTGCAAACGCGCTCTGTGGTCTACAGCCACTTAACTTAGGTAAATGAAGTTCACTATGAACCTTCATGTATATTCTATATCTAGATCCCCATAGAGATATGTAGTGACCACATTCGTAAGCTGCATATTCAGTTATTCGGAAACTACCAAAATGACAAGGTATGGAGTTCAAAGACATCAATTACCAGAGAATATGTCTCATCTCATCGTAGTCGATTCTAGGCGTTTGATGAGAAGCCTTGCCCCGTAAGGCGAGATTACTATATATATATATTTTTTTTATCATGCTTTCTAACGAAGTCTCGTTAGTCAATAGGTTTTATGTTACTCCTGTTGGCATCACTGGCTCGAAAAACATTCTTCATTAGAGAATCCAACTTAACCTGAATCGCATCTTTCCATTTAGGCCAATTTTCCCTACGTTGACATTCATTCATCAACGGAGCGTGGTTCGATATCATCAGACTCAACAAACTCATGCGCAATGAAATGCATGAATACATCATCAATCATGATGGAGTTTTTATCCCACGTCTCATGTACACTAATGTAATTTCCAGAAAGCTCTAAATTCTTAGGAATAGGTTCTAACGTTGAGGCATCCCCCAGTGATAAACATAATCCAGAACATTCTCATGAGACGGATTTTGAGTGTCGATGATCAAAGGATTGGATTGTGCCAAAGTATCCTTCGAACCCATGGGCCTCCCATGCATCCTAGCTAGGGCCATAGCCTGTAACGCGAGAGTGTCACTCTCTATGGTGTTAGTGCCATGTCTACCTCCGTGTAGGTTGGCAATGTGGCATTACGTCCTCTTGTAGGAATGCTCATTCTTGCAGGCATGCTTGCAACAGATATGTGTGATCTCATCACTTTAACGGGGATCGAGATGAGATATAGTGGGGACAGACCACGACAATTCCTCTCGTTCATGTTGATCATTTGTGTTCTTATCTCTCCCTAACGACGGGAAGACTGTCTCATCAAAGTGACAATCTGCAAGTCTAGCGGTAAAGAGACGCCTAGCAAGGGTATTAAGTGGCAGACGATTGTTAGAGTCTCATATCCAACGTATTTTCCCATTCGTCTGTGAGGACTCATCTTAGCGTGTTGTGGCCGTGCAATAGGCAGGCACATAAATGAATCACTCGAATATGCATATAAGTACAAGATACTTGTACCCAGTCACTAGCTATAACGCAAAGATAGATTGAGTGGCGGTGGGACGTAAACGAATTAGCATAACTACATGTGATATTGCATCATCCCAAGAGGATATAGGGAGATTGGTGAGCATTACCAATGTCCCAATGTCCGGGCTACCATCGTAGTCATTTTCGCTAGACCATTTGGGTGTGCACATGAGGATATGATGTCCAACATCAGTCCTAGTGATATGCAATAACCATCAAAAGTCTTCTATGTAAACTCTCTAGCATTGTCAAGTCCAATTGACTGAATGAGATGATCCGGGGTGTGAGCTCGTCGCCTTATGATCTATGATATGAGTGAAGCGTAAGCAGCATTACAAGTGGATAGTGGCACAACAAGTGACCAACGTGTTTGCGTATCAATCAACATCATGAAATATTTAAACGTCCGCAAGTTGGTTAAATAGGTCCACAGAATCCCCTTAGATTCTATGTAAGAATAGAATATGTATTTTCGTATCCTTTAAATAGGACGGTGTTGGTCCTAATTTTCATAAGGGACAGGCTTTGTAGAATGAGCGAGGGGCTTTAGAAGCAATCAATGAGGATTTTGGTTGGGCCTGAGCGTATGTAACGATATTAGAAGCAAAGTTTGGTGATTACAGCATCGCTTGGGGCATCATCCATGGCATCATAGATATGGACTGCGCCAACCATAGGTTGGCGGTGGACTGCGGCGGCTCCATAAGCAGCTGCGGCGATCATACTTAGTGCAGGAATCAACCTTTGATTAATGCTTTGTTTAGCTTGAAAGAATGTATGTCCGTGTGAAGTCTTTAATAGACGGATCATTATATCATGACTATGATGACCTATCCTATCGTGACAAAGCCAATATGTGTCTAGATCCAGAAGATCTTCTCTCATAACTTTATTGAATTTAATGGCTCTAATAGTGGTGACATAAAGTCCACTAGAGAGACACATAAGTTTCTCTAAGATGCATTTTTATTCGCAATCATTGGAGGTATTGCAAAGGAACTCATTTTCGATCTCTACATGCATTTTTGCATTGAATCTGTTGGCTCGAATGACTCAATAGGGTTCGATTCGCCGTATGAGCGTAAATAGTTTCTGTGATCAAGGTGCCATTTGGCAAGGAAATTTGGGCTATTCCATGTCCTTGAACTAATCCTGATGGCCCAGCCATCATAGTCACAGAGAAATATGCTCAGAATTAAAATAGAGTCATAATGAAAAGAATTTGAAATTTTATTCATAAGCTAACAAAGTACATCATTGTTTCTTAACCCTTAAGAGAATCTTATCCAAACACTAGCTAATGCAAAACAATGGTAGTCGTTTGATTTCTTTCGGTAACTCCAAAATAAATATGACCATGTGAGTAGAGAAATGTCGGTGGAGCAAAGCTCGCTTAATTACCATTTATCTCAAAACCTTTCTAAATATCATACTCACTTTGGATGAGCCTAGTGGAAGAAAAACTAAACCAATGGCATTTAGTACAAAATATATGGCAATTGTCTATTACATCTCTTGGAAAAATAAAGACTTTATTCAAAATCGTCAGTCTCTTGATCTTGACATGATTTGAAGTCTTCAACCTTTAGCTCTAGATCACCATCTTGATCCTCTTGTTCCATATAGTGAGCTTCTCTTACTTCATAATCCATTTTGTAGGCGGTGGCAATATTTTAACGAGCTCTACAATTGTGTGCTCAATGACCGGATGCTCCACATCGAGAACATACATCTCTTTGCTCAGACTCCTATGATTGAGGCATTTGAAAGTGTCATTAGGATGACTCTTAGTGTTGGTGGCGCCACCAACATGGCCAGAGGTGTTACCTCCTTTTCTCTTTCCATGTTGACCTCTTCGGTTATGTGTCTGCCTATTTTGGAGGTTACCTTCCTCATTAGAGTGAGAATATGGACCAAAACGTCCAGAAATGTCCCTAGATTTAGGGTTTCACTCTTGACAACTTCCCTTAGGGGTGCGACTATAATTGGACTCAGAATATGCTATGTTCCCACGAGTCTCGAATTATAGTTCTTCACAAAGATGTTGTCATGCTTTTTAGCAACATTCATAGCTCCAATGAGCTCATGAAACCTTGTGATCCGTCCTGTAGTAACATCGACTCGATAGTTCTTAGCAACCATCCAAACAGAAACGGGGAAGATAAAGAGAGTCTTCTCAATCAACATCGCATATGTGATATCTTTTACACAGAATTCGATCAAAGATTTAATGCAAAGTGCATCCGAATTGTATCAAGAACTGTCTTGAAATCATAGTAGTGGAGGCTATGTCATCTTACTTCAAGGTCAAGAAGTAGGGAGTCACGGACGTTGCCAAAGCGCTTTTCGAGTAAGACCCACAATCTTCTGGGGTCTTCCTCATTCATATACTCGTACTGGAGTGAATCATCCATATATCGAGTCATTAGGATGACGGCTTTCGCCTTATTTGCCTCCAAGGCTGCTCTATTTGCTTCCAAAACTTGAGCTTGCTCAACAGTTAGCACGTCATGGCTATGCTCAAGAATTGTATCCAGGATTCCTTAGGCCTTGAGATGCTGGCGGATATCACGAAACCACTTGTGATATACAGAGCCAATTATTCCTAATAGAGCAAAGTCCAGTTTGTTCAGGTTACTTATCCTAAAAGATAACAAGAAAAATGTTAGTTTCGGAGCAAAAAGGCTACCACGAAAACAATAAAAAAAATTGAGCGTAGTCGCTCCCACGAAATTGAGAATTCTTGAGCGCAGTTGCTCCCAAGAAATTCGATTCCAAGAGGTATTGATAGTTTACCAAAAAAATTGCAAATTGTTACCTAACACGAGTACATGAGACAAAATGGCCAAATATACTATCATAGTTTTACCACTTATATACTCCATGATCACTATGTTCAAGGATCATTGCTATAGTTAGGTGGATATATGATTATATGTTGTTGTGGATGTGCTTGCAAATTATTGCGCAGATTAGATTTCATCTATTTGATCTAATTTTTCATTAGCATAAAATACACTGTTATTTATTTTATGTTGCCTCAAATCAACGTGCTTAGTTATCGTTGATATTATTAATGAAACTTGATTCCGCTTCCCTAAAAAAAAATATATCGTTAAATTTTTTGTGTTGATGTGAACTCTAGCGAGGCATGATCTTGATCTATTAGATTAGTTAGGTGCATTTGATCATGTACTTTTTTGAATTGAATGGATTTTAAATTAAAAATTCCCTTAAAAATAGAGAGTGAGCATTTACCATTGTACAGTATTCCAAATGCAAATTCTCCATCTCCATTGTCACTCGAGTAGTCGAGTTATCAAGATAAACAATAATGTTGTTTCAAACGGTCATCATTGATCAATAAGTGTCTTTTTTTTGTTTTTTTTAATAATGGGTACCATAAATCCTATGTCTTAAAACTAAAGACGGATATAGGATGCACAACTTCTGAGGCAGTTTTGCTACCTAGGTTTTAGGCAGCATGCTTAGAGCAAGTGCACCCGTAGTCAAGAAAAGGCAAAGTCGAGAAGTCAAAAATTCGACCAGTCAATTTACTATTCACTGCCACTGGACATAGGTTTACACCCGTTTTTTTCTTGCCCGGGCAACACTGTTCACTCTTTTACTGTTCATTTGTACTGTTCACTTTCTGTTTTTTTTTTATGTTTTTTTACTGTTTACTTTGCTCGTCTGACCCGACCCGCCTGTTTCTCCCTCCTCCGGCGTCCTCCGTCCACGGACCCGGCTCCCCCGAGGTCGCCTCACCTAGTCCGGCCACTCCGTGGCATCAGCCGGCCAGGACGCTGCTCCCAGGCCGAGATCGAAGCAACCCGAGGTCGCCTCACCTCATCCGGCCACTCCGTGGCGTCAGCCGGCCCAGACGCTGCCCCCAGGCCGAGATCAAAGCAACCCCAGGCTGAGATCGAAGCAATTCCGTGGCGTCTGTTTCTCTTCTCTCTCCGCAGCCCCTGTGAGGTCAGCCACGTTCTGTGGTTGGCCGAGCTGGCAGCCGGATGACTTCGGGCAAGAGTTTAGTCATGGGCTTGCCCTTTTTTTTGACCTCAGTCATGCAAAGCCAAAGTTTGGCTGGTCAAGAGTTTGCCGGTGGAAGGTTGTTTCTCTCCATGCCCGGTCACCACATCATCATTCTCTCACTTTGCCCGGGCAAAGTCATACCGGTGGACTTGCTCTTATGAGGCATTTTTGCTTACTATGGGTTGGTACGAAGAGTTCAAAAAAGCTAATGTGCAACCTAAGGGCAGAAGAGGGCTGGTTGAAAATAAATTGTGATGGAGCTTTTCAGCCGACAACAAGAAAGCAAGGTGCTAGGCTTGTAATAGAAATTCTGAGGGTGATTTTTGGATATGGCAGTGGCATTACAGCATGAACATGTTAGTTTTGATATTGATCGCTCATTATTGGTTCAAGCTTTGTAAACAAATGACTCAGATTTATCTACCATGAAAGTATTAATTGATGAAGTGAAAGAAGTGGCACACTTAGAGCATCTTTAACAAACTCTATATCTTAGCTGCTTAGCTATTTTAGAGATCATGTTTAACTGTTTCTCAATTTTAGCAGCTGCACCAGACTTCTCAGTGGCTCTCCGTTTTAACTTTTAGCTATCTCGCTCCTAAATATAGAGAGTAAGATGAAACTCTCTATTATTTTTGTGAATTTAAAACATTTATTTAAGTTGATCTATGTAATTTATAAATGCATTTAAATTATTATTTATTTATTTAATAAATAATATAAATTAAAAACTAGCTAAAATAGAAAAAATTGATACATACGCGTTTTAAAAGTGGCTAGCTAAAGTAACATTTTAGAGCATCTTTAGCAATACTAGCCAATTTTGAGTCAAATTTTAGTCATAGTAGCTAAAAAGTTATTTTGACTAGCCACTTTAGAAGTACGTCTGCATCAATGCTTTCTATTATAGCTAGTTTTGAATTCATATTATTTTTTAAAGGAATGTTAAATAGTTTAAATGTATTTAAAAATTACATAAAATAACTCAAAATGAATGTTATAAATTATAGAGAGTCTCGTCCCGCTCTTTATATTTAGGAGCGAGATAGATAAAAGTTATAATAGAGAACCACTTAGGAGTCTGGTGCTGCATCTTTAGCAAACTCTCTATTTTGACTCCTTAACTATTTTGGAGAGCATGTTTAGCTTTTTATATATTTTAACAGCTGCACCAGACTCCTAAGTGGCTCTCTATTATAATTTATAACTTTTAGCTATCTCGCTTCTAAATATAGAGAGCAAGATGAGGCTCTCTATAATTTAAAACATTCATTTTAAGTTATTTATAAATACATTCAAACTATTTAATCTTCATTTAAAAAATAATATGAATTCAAAACTAGCTAAAATAGAGAGCATTGATGCCGATGTAATTCTAAAGTAGCTAGCTAAAATAACTTTTTATCTACTTTAATTAAAATTTGATTCAAAATTGGCTAGCATTGCTAAAGATGCTCTTAGCTACTTTAACTAAAAAGTAGTTAGCATTATTTAAGATGCCCTAATTAATTTTTAATCTTTAAGAAATAGTGATAGTCAAACTTAAATGATTTGTAATAATTCGTCATTTAAGACGATTGTAATCGTTAATTGATTCAATTAAATTCATTTAAAAAAAAAAAAAATAGGGACGGATCTAACTTTAGGTAGTAGGCTACATTTGTAGGGACACTTTTTCAATTTCATCCGCATTCATAGTACGGCACTTTTGGCCTTATGCAATGATGATTTGATTTCTATGAACATCTTGACCAAAAAAAAAAGAATGATGATTTCGATGAACATGAAACTAAGTTTTACTGTTGGCTCAATTATATGTACTGCCTTAGTTACTTGACTGTGCAACTACGGGGCACCATGCAGTGAAATTCAGGCTTTTGTGATAGTGAGACATAGCCAGAGATTTTTTTTTCATTCTCTGCTTGAACTTATTGTATTGTCTATTTCATTTAGGGGTAGAGATAATTGAATCGAGTGTCAGGATTGGAGCAGTGAGATATTGAATGTGTACAAAAAAAAAAGAAAAAAATATCTTTTTGTGTACCACCTCCAGCGCCAGGAAACATGATTTCTCTGCCATGTTTCGGTTTCTTTCGATTTTAATGTCCCACTCGGCCAGTCGGTCCAATAATTGAAATCAAATTGAAAACGAAATTTGAACCAAATTTTATAACATATGGTATTGTTGGGTTCACGTCTTTAGGTCTCCCACATTACACTAATAATTCTCGGCTAGCTTTTAATCATTTCGGTTAAGAGTTTTATGCACTAATCCTAAACATCGCCAGCGGTCGGCAGGGATGAGTATTTGGGTGAATTTTTATTTTATTTTATTATGCACCATAAAAATCAATAGTCATGTTCACATGCTCAATGAATTTTATGCTCAATTAAGTTTTACTATTATAAAATTCAATTCACATGGTGAAAGTAATATAGTAATTATCTACCGTTGAACATCAACGGCAGCTTAACATAATTGAGCACAAAATGCATTGAGTACGTGAACATCAGTCTAGAAAACATATCTACCTAAAACAAAAAACTATACCTAGAACTATAATTGGTTGAAAACATGATAAAAAAAAGTTAAGTATTTATACCTAAAAGGTCACTTTTAAGTATTTGACAAAAAAAAATTATTCTAAACACGATCAGCGAGAGATTATTCAGAGCACCGCCGTGCACTTGCACCAACATAAATGAATGGTTAGATTGCATTAAATACACTTTTTGTTTATTAAAAATAAAGTTGATAATAAATATCAAGGGTTGAGATTATTTTATAAGGGTTGGGTTACTTACACCGTCAGTGCATAGAATAATTTCCATTCAAACAATTAGTTGACAGACTTTAGCACTACTTGATGCCCATTGGTATTCGAGCACATATGATGCCTATATTTCACAAAATTAAAAAAAAAATTGGTTCGTGAAAAGGAAAGTAATCAATTAGGATTCTTATGAACTTTTTTATTCCTGTGTGTTTGGTAATGTGGGAATTAGAGAATTTACTTTTCTTCACTCTTTCATTTCCTTTGAGAAACTTGTTTTTGTCATTATGCTTCAGAAAAATAAGAAATTGATAATTTTCGTTTGATAAGCCTTCAAATTCATAACTTCAATGTGGCCTAAACCCTAAATTAGGGCTATCTTAATTAAAGTAACTCCTCTATTTTGTAGAAACTGCAAATTTTACATTCATTAACCTTTGTGCTCCTCCAAACTAGTACCTAATTAAACTCTTCGAGAATGATTACATTTCATTTTTTCAAAACTTACTCAAAAGAGTATAAACTAAAGAATTGAAAACACATGTTTTCCTTTATTTCACATGGCAATGCCAACTTCACCGTTAGGCGAGCGGAAAGGGATGGTAGGTATGTCTTGGCCCGCCGTGACCCTCAAGTTAAGCAAGTAAACATTGTGGGAACCATAATTTGACCATCCAAAAGTACCCTATCAATTGTTAATCCCAAGCTCTCTGGGGCGCACCTAAAACGAGGAAAGTAACCATTCTTCCGGCCCTTACATTATGGCATTATGCAACTTTATTTTGGGACCAACATTTTGATTTTGAATTGAAGGGGTTGAAAGCAGCCTTCTACCTTCTACCTTCTACCTTCTAAGGGATACGAATAGAGTCGAGGTCATGATGATAAAATTTGGCAAATGGCCCAATGATGAATTAGTGTCCTTCAATAACCCTTGGAGAAGCCACCTACTTGATTAGCCCTATAATTTATACCATATGATGTTTGATTATGTAGGACAATGATCAATAATTTAGCTAACTAATTCGAGTTGAGTAACGTGTGGAGAACTAGGACTCTAGGAGGCTCTAGGGTAATTGACCAAGTACTATATATAAGCATGGAGAAGAACAAGGATTAAGAAAACATTCTTAGAGTTAATGGTTTAGCTCTACTCTACGTAATTGACTATTTAGCTGATTTTGAATTCAGCATAGTACTAGATAGTAGACACTTTGCTCCGAAATTTATTATTTATCAAGGCATTAAAAAGCTTAAAGAAGATATAATTTTGCTAAGTTTTAGCCGTGGTCATATTAGATTGAATAATAAGAATGGAGCTCTGCATACTCACCCTTTAAGCGAGTTATTTCTTAAGCATCGTCACCTAATTATACCTTACTCGAATGATACATTTTCGTTCAATTATTCCCACTATTGTCAGTATTGGGAACAACAAATTATGGACATTGAATTCATAGCCCATCTGTCTCTGCGACGTCTGTATTGAGAAGTCACTGAAACCACTAATGTTGTGCTTAATGACTTCTTCTTCCTCTTCTTTTCACCATCAAAATGATAATAGGGTCTGTAGAACCTTTTAGCTTTGCTATCAGAATGTTTTCCACGCATGATCATAGGATTCATATTCACTGATTCTTTGAAGGCCCCTTCACATTTTCTGCGCTTGCAGATGTTGGGACTCAAGAATTGCTGAATTGGCCCTGGCCGTTACTTTTGTTGTAAACGTAACTATGTAGGACAATACTACAACTATCTAGATAGATGTAGATTGTAGGACAATCACAGTTGCTTCCTACCCACAATGAGTAGGGTTTGAAAGGCTAATGTCGGGCTTGGCACAGTGACTTTGCCTACCTGACTAGGCCTCTCCACTCATCAATCAATTTAATGTCCCTCTTTAGTCATAAACACATGCTATGAGGAGGTTCGGGTCAGGTCATTCTCGTTGAGTGAACAGCACTCACATTTTTTAATTTTTTTAGAATGTGAAATACATTAGGTGTACGATCATAGTACAGCATATTTAACACATGAGATAGCCAAATAACTAATCTACGATCTAAACATTTATCGCTACAACATGGACCACCCAAACACAGATGGTTGGGATAAATGATAATAATATTTGATGTGAGGAAGTCCAACATGGTCGTCACCTTCTGCAAGAGTGCATTCCATGGAATAATTCCCTCCACTACTTTGCAAAACTGCAAGAACCCAATGGTCATCTAATTAGAGAAGGAGAGAGAACAAGACTGAAATCTTCACCAGCTGAACAAAATAGGTCCTGGAAAATTTGAGGTTATTTTTTTTTTTTTGGTCTGATGGACAATTTGAGATGTTCTAGTAGGCCTGTAAATGGACCGGGTTCGGATCGGATCGACCTAAATCCAAATCCGTTTACTAAAAAAAAAATTCGATCCAAACCCGCTCCGTTAACCCGGCGGATCATTGATACCTCGATCCAAATCCGTACCCGTCTGATTAACGGATACCCGATCCGCTAATCCGATCCGTTTATAATTTCAAATATTTTTAAATTTTAAATAGTAATATTAAATTTATATCATAATATCTCATAAGATATTAATAAAATATTAAAATAACATGATCTACATGAAGAGTATCGCCAAAAATAAAATTACTAAGACTGCCTCTTAGATTTCTGCAAAAAAGTAATATTAGAAATCTTTAATATTTTATATTTTATATTTTAAAAAAATAATAATATATTAATAAAAAATAATATTTTTTTATTACTAAAACGGGTTGGATCATTAACGGATCGGATCGACCTAAATCCAAATCCGATCCGTTTATTAAACGGGTTTACGGATTCGGATCATTAACGGATCAACGGATCAAAATGTTCGATCCAAACCCGTTTAATAGCTACGGATATAGAGCGGGTCAGGATCAAAATCCGGTCCATTTACAGGTCTATGTTCTAGGCAGGCATAGAAAATAGTCTCCAAAATATCACAAAAACAGAAACTTAATATATGACTTTGAAAGCCCAACCCAAATTAAACACTATTAAGCCTAGTAGTACTATCGTTGGGCTTATAGCTGAACAACGAGGCTACCAAGCCAGATTAATCTTATTCCGAAAAATTTGAAAGTGGATTAGCTGCAGGCCTGCAGTTGTGGGTCTTCCTTTTTCATTTATTTTTTCCTAATCAGATGATTCAGATCATTCATAGATGACGATTGTTGCCATCACTGCTGACGTCAACGATTCCATTCCAAAAATACAGGGCTTTTGCCGATATCATCACGCCGGTGATGTATTTTTTACTTTTACCATTTTTTCGTTTCGTGTGAATTCTTTTACAGTTTATAACCTGGACACTTTTGACTTGTCTCTATGTAGGTGGACTTCTTCTGGGTACCATACATTTTCTATATTTGCCTCCCTAAAAAGTCGATATAGAGCCGAAAACGAACCCAATAAATTTGACAGACTTTTTTTCATAGAAACAGAATCAAATCCTGTTCACATTTTTTTCTTCTGAGAATGTTATTTTATTGAAATAGAATCAATACAGTAAAAGAGAATCAAATAGAATCAAATCGTGTTCACACTACACACCAAGTCACCAACACATAAACATTTATGGATAAGGATTTCAATGCCTTAAAAAAATACGATTTCGACCTCTATTTGGAAATAAAATAATGGTTTTCCACACTGAAATCCTTTTTTTATTTGATTTTTTTTTTTGTAAAAAATCCAGAAAATTCGAACCTCGGCTGTCGTGGCGATTGCACAGTCAGCAGAGATTGTCGGTAACAGTTCTGCCACGTGGCTGAATTTAATTAACACGGCTCTCACCAATGAAACGACGTCCCAGTCGGACCATATAAATATCGGAGACCAGTAACACAGCTGATAAAACCTCATCGCATTTTCTCACACTCTCATCAGCACAAAAAAAAAAAGCGAAGTCACAAGCACACGAAGCAAAAACGCACTTTTCCTTCTGAATCATCAATGGGGGAGAAGAGCTTCAAGTACGTGATCCTCGGTGGCGGAGTCTCGGCTGTAAGTTTCTTCTCTGCGATCTGTTTGATCAAAATTTGGTAAAAATTGCGAGTCTTAATGTAAGAAATTGATGCCAAATCTGTATATACGACTCGAGTTTCTGGCCACTCCGGTGAAGGTTATAGGAATTTTTGACTGTAGGATTTGTGTAGGTGTACATAGATCTATGTATTTCAGCTGTGAATTTTTGAGTACTGGACGTTGTTAAGGTCAATGTGTGCTGCTATAGTTGTGTTAGTAAAGAGATTAGGTTAATTGTGAGAGTTGATGATACGATCACGTATCGGAAAGTTGTTTTGACTTTGGATAGTTAGTGTTGTGAAAGCCTTGATCACTGTGGAATGATTTATTGTTTTGTTTTCTGAATACTGTAGGGATATGCAGCTCGGGAGTTTGCTAAGCATGGGGTTAAGCCTGGCGAACTAGCAGTAATTTCCAAAGAGGCGGTATGGTTAATTTCACTTTGTTTATATCTAGCTGATTGTGGATTTCGAGATATTTTATGCCATTAGTTGTGAAGTTTTTGAAGAGGACATAAGAATTGGATTTGCACGATAGCTGCCTAGTTTTTATGTAATTGAAGATATAGTTTTTGCATTAAACCTGCTTTTAGATTATTGCTTCATCATTCATGTGGATATCGTGCTTACTGATTGTATTACTTTCTGTACCGGCTGTAGTCACTTTACTTTATATTATTGCTGCTGTTTCAAATTGTTTTCTTATAATGGCTGTTGGTATTTGGTTTTGTTTAATTATGAATCATTAACTTCTCCTGTCTATTTCTCGCAGGTTGCTCCCTATGAACGTCCTGCACTCAGCAAGGCTTATCTCTTCCCAGAGTGTAAGTGGTGTTCTTTTCATTTCCAACTTTCCTAAAAGCTGTAGTATTTTTTTATGACACGTGGTTCTTACTTGCACCTGGCACATCAGTGCACCAGTCTCCTTTTGTATGTTTATCACATTCAATGACATTGTAACTTAAAGTTGTAATTGGTTTTTGCAGCTCCTGCTAGACTTCCAGGGTTTCACACCTGTGTTGGAAGTGGAGGAGAGAGATTGCTTCCTGATTGGTACAAAGTGAAAGGTTTGTTTTTCCTCTACATCACAGTTTATACCAAACAGAGTTAAATAATTCCGGAGAGCTGTCCTAAGCAATTTTTGGAGATGGTTAAACAGACCACCATTGCTCATTCTTGTGCAAGAGTGCCAGACTCTATGTTACTATGTTATTGAATGTTTCATTTTGATCTTTACCATGAACTATTCTGATGGAAACATTTTTTATAATTACAGGAATAGAGTTGATTCTTAGCACTGAAATAGTCAAAGTAGATCTTGCTGGGAAGACTCTTGTTAGTGGAACTGGGGAATCCTTCAAGTTTCAGATTCTTATCATCGCAACTGGTTCAACTGTAAGCAACTCTACAAATAATGGGAGGCCTCTTGTATATTTAGCCATCTTTGCATATTGATCAAGTGCATTTTTTATTTATGTAGGTTGTAAGATTGTCAGATTTTGGTGTGAAAGGAGCTGATGCTAAAAACATTTTCTACTTGAGAGAAATTGATGATGCTGATAAGCTTAATGATGCAATTAAAGCAAAAAAGAATGGGAAAGCTGTGATTGTTGGAGGAGGATACATTGGTCTTGAGCTTGGTGCAGCATTGAGAATTAACAATTTAGATGTTACTATGGTGTACCCTGAACCGTGGTGCAGTAAGTTTTTGCTGCTCTAAGTCT
The DNA here is from genome assembly GCF_002994745.2 of Rosa chinensis. Classification (NCBI taxonomy): domain Eukaryota; kingdom Viridiplantae; phylum Streptophyta; class Magnoliopsida; order Rosales; family Rosaceae; genus Rosa; species Rosa chinensis. Next base: position 18,420,420 of record NC_037090.1, read on the forward strand.
TTTTTTTATATTTAATTTATTTATTTTTTATTTTTTATTTTTTATATGTACTCTATGACCCTCATTCCCTAATTTTCTTTGTGCTTCTAGTGCCTCGGCTTTTCACTTCTGATATTGCTGCCTTCTATGAGGGTTATTATGCAAACAAGGGAGTTAAAATCGTCAAGGGAACCGTTGCTGTTGGTTTTACCTCTGATTCAAATGGAGAGGTAAATACACCATAACCTGGCATTTTGGTATTGATGTTTTTATAAATAGTATTCTGAATGGTGACTTTTAACCGTAATGCAGGTCAAGGAAGTGCATCTAAAGGATGGCACCGTGCTTGAAGCTGACATTGTTGTTGTTGGTGTTGGGGGAAGGCCACTAACATCCTTGTTCAAGGGACAAGTTGAAGAGGAGAAAGGTGGAGTTAAGGTATGGTCACTTCTATATCCCTTAATTTCTTCTCCCTGTCCCATACCTTAAGTAAATTATTTCCATGCTTAAACTTCTTAATCACAGTGTTAAATCTTAAATAATGATTGATCACTCATTTCAATGCAAATGAGCAGTCAATTTTACTACATATTAAGAAAACTAAAAAAAAAGAATGCTGCATTTGAGTTATTAAGGAAGCTGGACACCACTCCAGTTTACTTGATGTCTTTTATGCGCTGTACAGATTTTCTGATGTGACAGCAATTTTCATTATAAATATTTAGTGCATTTCTTTTTAATTCCAACATTGGACTAGTCAATCCTATTTCTGTAATTAAATAATCATGGAATCCATTTTGATTTATGCTGTTGATTGCAGACGGATACATTCTTTAAAACAAGTGTTCCTGATGTATATGCTGTGGGTGATGTTGCCACTTTCCCTTTGAAGTTGTACAATGAGAACAGAAGAGTCGAGCATGTTGACCATGCACGCAAATCTGCAGAGCAGGCCGTAAAGGTATTCAGCTCCCCTTAGATCTTTATTTATGTCCACTGTGTATTCATTTCTATTATTCTGGCAAATAAGTTGGAACCCGATTTTCGAAAATTCATCCCAAAGATCCAGGAATCATATAGTGTCTTGATTTTGTAGGCCATCAAGGCAAGCGAGGAGGGAAAGACAGTTGAGGTCTATGACTACCTTCCATTCTTCTATTCTCGCTCCTTTGATCTGTCATGGCAATTCTATGGTGATAATGTTGGTGAGACCGTGCTCTTCGGAGACAACAATCCCACCTCACCAAAGCCCAAGTTTGGAACCTACTGGATTAAAGACGGTAAGGTGGTCGGTGCATTTCTGGAGGCTGGCACTCCTGAGGAAAACCAGGCTATTGCCAAGGTTGCAAAGCTCCAACCTCCTGTTCAGAGTTTAGATCAGCTTGCAAAGGAAGGTCTTTCTTTTGCTAGTAAGATCTAAACATGAAGTTGGTACAAAATAAATGGGTTGCTTATTGCCAGACGTCTAGATAGCTTTTACAGACACTCTGTTACTTTGGTTTTCATCGAGTGATTCCAATATTTTACTTTGGGATTGATTACATAAGACTCTTATTGTTGACAGCAGTTAATCCTTCACTTATTATGTTATCAGCTGGGTGTTTCCCATTGTGTAGTATTACAGAAGTGGAAACGTTTACCATTACTGTTCCTTGTTAGGTCATAATATTGCTGTGTCCTTATAAGCCTCATAGTTCTCGGATTTTTACCTAATATCCCTTGGTTTCCTTCTGCTAGCGAGACAATTTTGCACATGCATCACATTTGATCATAATGAAGCAGCCTTGCATGATCACCATGTATGAAACAGCTTTAAAATGGCATATGAAAATTAAACTGCATGTTTGGTTTTCCTTTCAAAGTGTTAATAGTGGTAGCAGTAATAGCACTGGCAAACACAAGGGATGGAGTGCTGTACACTGCTGAAAGATCATCTGGTGTACAAATGACGCCGATCAGGGATGAGCAACACATAACAATTACGGTTATTACAGTTTTGATAAAACTTATCACGAATCAGAGGAGTAGAAATTTAATATGTAAAAAATACATAAACAAGTTGCTGATTTTCCTAATCAACATGCATATCCCTCCTTGTAGACTAGTATTGAAACTTGAAAGTGTGAGACACAAGGAAATCAAACATGATGGTTTGCGTCAAGAATGTAGGTTGGATCTAGCAGAAACCATGAACAGCATCAACCAGCTGCCGCGTAGGTAGGATGGAAAAAGACATTAGATATCAAAATTTCGCCGATCAGAATGTGTTCAAAATTGTAACTTGTAAGGTATCGGTATTCTATTAAATCATCACTTCAACTTCATCCTTTGGGAGAAGGTAAATTGATGGAGTTCAGTCAAATTTACAGGGACGTTTTCTGTTCCTGATTCATCCTTGTGGAGAAAGACAAGGGTTATTGGAAATCAAGAGAAGAAGTGTTTTTCTTCGTTATCAAAGATGAAGATCGGGACTTATGCTTCTTATCATAACCAACTTATCAACTTAAAAATGATTGATGCATTTGATTGATTATTAGAAACTGCAAAGATAAGATATTCTCATGGGATCTTATTTATTAAATTAAAAAAAAAAAAACATGATACAAGCGAAACACGGAACAAATTTGAATTTCTCATCGTAACCTCTGATTCAAATTTGAATTCCTCATGATACACCTTAACCTAGTTCACAAAGTCTTAAATTCCTCATCTTCAAGAAGCAAAAAGCCATGCACACCATCATCCACCTTCATCAAGCTTTGCCGTGTTCTTTATCTTGAAGGAAGTTCTTACATCCAAGGTTGCCTAAAAGTGAATTCGTGGCTCTCATCTTCTTCCCTTTATGGTTTTTACTTTCTTGTAATTCAAACTCATATGTGTTTAGTTGTGAATTTTAAGACAATGTGTGGCTAATTCACTTTTATTAGGGGCGAGGTTTGAAGCCCCTAAGATATGTTTTTGACAATATTTTGATTCTTAGTTTCGTGATTGCTTTGTTGTGAAATTGTTTATTTGGTTTTGGTTTACAGATAACTCTTGCATGTTTATGTTTTATGAATGCGCACATAAAATATTATGATCATGTGAGTGGGGCTAGAAATAGGTATTTTAATATCCTAAACGGTTAATAATGCTTGTTTCAATGGTAGTAAAACCTATAGGACAATAGGTGAAACCAAATAAAAAGGATTGCATGCTAGGTAGGCGTTCCACACTAGTTTTGCATACTTGTTTCAATCAAACTTCCACATGTGATTAATGCTTAGAATAAATTGTTGATAGGATAGCATTTTATACCTTGATTGTTTATTCTAGTAATGGTGCGTTCATCTTGCTTAAGTAATTTATGGAAGTAATAAGAACTTATGCATGCGTTCATGATTTGTTCTTGATTGAAACCTTTTTCACGACTTAGTAATTGAAACTAGGATGATAAATTTGTCTCAAGCATGTTTTGGTGGTGGATTTCCGAGTTCCTAACATCTTCATCATTATCTTTCAAACCCTAGATTCAAAATCGTTTTTCTTTACTTTATTTTCTGTTTATTTCGTTAAAAACCAGAAACCACCAGTTCAGTTCATTTCAGGATTGCAACGCCCTCTTCAATCATCCTCTTTGTCCCTCCATCTTTCTCTCTTTTCTTTTTGTTGTGTGACGTTTTCTTTAGTGTTAGTTTAGTTTTGTTTTGTGTGATTAATATAGTTACCCTCAATCTCTGGCATCGAAAGATCCTTGCTTATCCTTTACTACTGACGACTACATTATTGCAGGGTTAAGTTGAGCGTCTATTTTGGGCGTATCACAGTTGTGCCCTCCCCAGGAATGTCACTGAGAAAAAAACTCTCTTCAACAAAATAATAGTATTAGGAAAAAGAATTTGGCAAATCAAAAGATAAAAAACTAATAATGGTTAATCATTCACCTTTTGAGCTGTCACCACGACCATGACAAAAAACATAGTTCAAACTAGGATGAAATGAGTCTAAACCAATAATGAAGACAGAACCATTCAGTGAGGAGTTGTTGGATTCGACAATTACATGAAATAACGCCTGCATCACGGCACTGTGTGCATCTTTAACCTAAAAATCAAATTTCAACAGATGAGAAACAAAACAAAAAAATTAGGGCAGAAACACAAAAATGCAGAGTAAATGTACTTACACTCATCCCAGGCAGGAATCGTGCAATGAGAACTCCAAGAGCAATTTCTGCTCCAAGACTGATAGCTGTGTACTTGCACGGTTTCGCTGTTCTCACTTTGCTCTCTCCACCCAAAACAAGCAAATGAGTGCCCGAAAAATCAATGCCTCCAAGTAAAAATGAAGAGTTGTAGCTTCCTAGCAATGCACTAACAACCTCTGCTGCTGACACAAGAGAGGAGCTTAATTGCAAGGACAACATCTCAGAGGCAACACCTAAGAAAAATGTAAACAACTTGGTTAAACCAACAGAAGTCGAAAGAAACAGCATTGATCATGCAAATCATCAAGTAGAGCATGCCTAGAATCAGCATTGATCATGTTAGTTTTACGGCCCAATGTTACTACTGGTCCAGTTACTTACTTCTACCTACTCGGCAAGGCTACAATGAATAAGACGATTCATCCATCGTCAGTTTTTGGACAAGACTTGAATAAAATGTTTTCTAATTATAGCACGCTTTTTTCGTCCAAAAATATTTTTTTAAAAAAATTATAGCACGCTTTCACATGAAAAATTGGGGTTCCATTTTCATTTTTTTTACTGTAACACACCCTTTTTTTTTTTTTGATGAGTCCATCCTAGTGAAGGTGAAGAAATAAAACTTGGATTTCCTCATGGAGCTAAAACCAAAGGTATATCTCTTGTTTAGATCTTGCAAAGATAAGCTAGTCTTTTGCATTGCGGTATATGCTATGAATCATCCTTAAATTTATGCGGGAACTCTTTTTATTTTTATTTTTTCTTCATTTTTAATACTATTAGATAACAATATACTAAATTTTACTTTTATTTTCATACTTTGTTTTCTAGGTCAATCGTGCCACTTGTATAACTCAAGTGGCAATGCATTCTACAATCAGTACTGAAGCTACCACAGCTCAACCAATTTCTAAAGCTAGAAGTAGTGAACCAAGTACAAGGCATGTTACTCCTGCCAACAGTAACACACATTGGAAGCTATAGAATATAAATTAGTGGTCTTTGTTAAAATTTTAAGTACGTGGTGCATCTATTAGGATATATAGTTTAACTGATGAAAGAACAAAACATTGTTTTAGTATTTGTCTTACTATTAGTTGAAGGGTTGATTATGCTTTCATTATGGAAAACCAATGTGCTATCAAATTTAGCTCTTTAATTTAAGTGAAGGGATTATGTAAAAAATTCTAGTATTGTTTTGTGTGAAAGTTAATCATGACTTGAATATTTGGATTTTAGACTTGATTATTTTGGCTGAGATATCTCTAATTGTAATGAACTATTGAATGATTTATCATTCAATCGCGTTGAGGAACCAACAATTATGGTTTTGGTGAGAGGGAATATGATTTACAGTTTTAGGGTCGATGTCTTTTTTGTTGGTGTTAAGAATTAACAAAAAAAAAATTACCCTCATTGGTACGTATTGATATTCTTGAACAATTGGTTTGTTTGTTTTTTTTTTTTGGGTGACAATTGGAAAGACGAAAACGCCCAGCAAGTTAACGGAAAAATTGGATAGAAAATCTAAAAGTTAACGATAGGGTGTGAATCGGTAAGAGTTAGAAAAGTTAGGATGTGAAAAATCAAAATTGAAATGTCAAGGGGTTAATTGGCAGCTATGGAAAAAGTTAGGGAGTAATTTGACTATTTTACCAATAAAATAATATAAACAGAAGTACGTGCAACTCAAATATTCATGTTTTGGTAACTCGGCCAAATCATAAGTATTCTTGAATTTTTTACTCTAAAATTTTAACGTTGGATTTGCTCATGTATCTAATATTTTGAATTGTATCTAAAGTTCTAAACACGCACCTTTCATAATTAATACTTAGGGCCAACCCATTAAGGCTTCAATCAATCTTATATATTACTTTTTTAAACCAAGATTTCACTAAATAATAAGCTTAATTAGTCTAGAGTAGTACGTACATCAAACTAGCATATGAAAGCTATATCTCAAGACAGTCTCTACACTTAACAAAAAAAACATAATGTTCAACTCTTTATACTTTCACCCATTATATTACACCATTATGACAGTAAACATTTACAATAAGACTCTAAAGGCATGTTTGTTAAGAGGGATTGAATGATATTGGACAGGCTTATCTAATATAACAAGAGTTATCCCATATTTGCCAACAACAAGGACACTATTAAATGAGGCTGTGTAGTTCCCAAAATGAGCCCAACGCCTTCTAACGTAGCGATCCCAAAACTCATCGGACTGTGAAAGAAAGTCTTGTACAACGCTGAACTGTCATTCTTACTTACACCTGAAATTCTATTCTAGCGCTTAAAACACAACTCATCAGAGAGGTTGTCATTGTCAGTCGCCGCCGTGTGTAGATTATCGTAGTTGGTCTTTGATACTGTTGCATTCCTTCCCTCCCCGTTTTATCTTTGCTTTGTTAGTATTTGGGCCTGATTTGAGTCAAGTTGCTACTCATACCCTTTATCGGTTTATCCTAAAATGCAGCACTTAGCCTTTGTTTATGAATTACTCAATAATAAATAATAAATTGGTAAAAAAATTAATATTAATACAAATAGTTCATTTACTCGCCAATATAAATACTAGGGAAAATGATCATTTACCCAATTTCAACAACAAAATTGCCCACTTGCTCTACTAACAGTTTTTTAACCTCATTTACCCAAAACATTCTAAGGAATTATTTTCCTACTACCAATTAATTCTTTTTTTATTCTTTTTATTTATTTTTGGGACTTTTTTGCCCTCTCCTTCTTTCTCACTTAGAGAGAAAAGTCATCCTCCACCTTGCTGTGCTTCACTGACCAGTGGCCGGCCGCGGTCTCCGGCGACCGATGACTGGAATCCGGTGACAGGTCACGAAATCAGGAATCCGGCTGCCGGACTGGTGACCAGATTCCGACATCTGAATTTATTGCCTCCTAATAATACCCGGTAACCATATTATTGCCCCACAATAATCATATTATTGCTCTCCAGTAACCATATTATTGCCTCCATTAATCATATTATTGCCCTCCAGTGAATTGCATAAACTCCCAAAACCAAAATGAATACACTACAGTCACAATTGATCAATTTAAATGCATATTATTGCCCCCAATACTCATATTATTGCCTCGCAATAGACATGTATAACTACTCAATGAAGTTTTTTTTTTCATTCTTCTTTCTTCTTTCCTTATATCCTTTTGCCAAATTTACCAAAAAAAAAAAAAACAGCCCAGAAACTATCTTGATGACATCAGCCCAACACCAAGCCATATCGGAGAAGAAAACGCATTCCGAACCGAATCTGACACAGCAACTATCCAAGCCATATCGGAAGAAGAGGAACCACAGATCTGAGAAGAAGAGGAACCACTAGTGGTTGAAGAAGACGACGCAGCCATGACCCAATCCGAATTCGGTGAACGAAACGCAGTCGGTCCAACCGAGCAGTCGTTGTCGATAGCGGGTCTGGTCTGAGTCAAATGGCAGATGATTATTGGTTTTCGATGGTGGGTCCGGTCTGGGTAGAATGGCAGATGATTCGCTGCTGCTGGGATGCAATCGACGGGCTAAGGTCGGCGTCTGGGCGGTCGAGGTCAGCTTGTACAGGTGAGATCGAGGTCGTCTCTGGCAGCGATGTGCAGGTGGAGTCGTCGCCGATGCTAGGAGATGATCAGGTGGAGTCTTTGCTGGTGGGCTGGAGTCGTCGTTGAGGCCACTGAGATCGCTGGTCGGGCTGGAGTCGTAATCCTTGTCCCTGTTGGCGTCGAGATGGCCAGAGTCAGATGAGCTGATGGAGTCTGGGTCAAATCTGGTGTTTGGGTATGGATATGTGTATGGCGGAGAGAGAGAGTCTGATAGGAGGAGGAGGAGGGAGGAGGGAGGAGGGAGGGAGGGAGGGAGAGAGAGAGAGAGAGGTGTTTGTAGTTTATTAATTAGAAGTTTATTAATTAGATTGGGGTAAAAATGTCACTTGGGTTTAAACTGGGTAAGTGGGAGTAAAAAACTCTCAGTGGGGTAAGTGGACAATTTTTATGTTAAAATTAGGTAAATGGTCACGACCCCAAAATTAATCTATATTTACACTATTATTGAAAAAAAAGAGCTTGTTCTCCATAACTATTTTTTTTAATTACCGATTTACCTCTTATATATTAAAATAATTTGAATAAAAAATAAGCAATAGAGATAATAATAATAATAATAATAAAACAAATGAATGAATAATCTGATTATCTGAAGGTGGGGAAGCAAAATCAACATTTGAATCACAAAGCAGGCTCTTCTTACGTGAAGGTCAGACAAAATACAGATGAAATTGAGCAGACGAGGAAAGGAAACAAGGGATAGATGGGAGGTGAGTCCCAGCAAGCAGATATTTAATGGGCTAGTAGGAGCCATTCAGTTGAAACTGATGCCCTTCATAGAAAAGGTGAAAGTTGTCCATGATCAAAAGATTCAGAACTAAAGGATGAAGGAGCTGGAGATGGAAAGGCAGAGATAAACCAGACATTTAGAATGGACCATAATATGGATTTGTTTCAACTCCCCAAAGCACAAAAACTAAGTTCAGCATGAATTGGGTCAACGCCTTCTCTAACCAATGGATTCAAATTTACTCACCACCAATGCTTTGGTGATGATACTACCACTCAATACAAAACTGCCATATGTTATAAAACACAGTTATGGTTAATTATAATGTTTTATTAAAAAATAATTTCAATTACTTCTATATGACGTTACAAGTTTTAATAGGATGGTAATATCACCACAAAATAAAAGTGATGAGCAAATTTGAATCCCTTATTTGTTGGGTTCACTAGGAGCAGCCCTAAGAACGCCATCTAGAATCTGAATAGATACGAGCCCTCCCTACTGGAATTCCAAGTCAAAAAGGAACTTCCGACTTCATAATCTTTCTAAGCTATGACATATATAAGCTTTGACCACAAACCACCACCAATTATAAGAGCAATAAACGGAAAACAGCTTCAAGTAGAGATAAGACAGTTTTCATTGAGAATAAATATAGATAGCTAAGTGCATTCAAATCCACAATAACCGCATCATCTTCTACAATAACCAAAAAGTACACTCCAGCAAACAAAAATCTCTATTTAACTTGAATAAGAAAATGGTTCTCAGTACGCACGTATTCCAACCACCCTAGTCAAACAGACTGAAGCCCATATCCTGCAACCAGAAACAAGAGGGAATATAAGAAGAGACTCCAGATGTTGCAAAACATGAGGGGTATTATAAACAATCTGAGTTTGAGACTTATAGACAGCTCATTCAGAGTGTGTCAAAACAAAGGCAAATGGCAAGACTAATGAATGAACAAGATCCTAAAAAAATGCAGTAAGTCCTCTTCTAGCAAAATCGCACATACAACTCACATAATAATGGAAGCTGTTAAACACATTTCATATAACTAGGCCTCATCAGCAAAATGCAAACAACTTTGCTCAGTTTTGAATCCATGTGCTATCACACAAAATGCACAAATATAGATCTTAATAAGATAATAACTTACATCATCAGACTCCTCTTTCTCCTCAACCTTTTCTTCCTTCTTTGCCTCAGCTGCAGCAGGAGCAGCACCAGCAGCAGCAGGGGCAGCCACTGCAACAGCACCTCCACCACCAGATGGAACAGAAGCCAACTTCTCCCTTCCAGAGGCAATAAGCTCTGTTATGTCCTTACCCTGAACTTCCTTGAGAAGAAACTGAAGCCTGTCATCATCTGCTTCAGCACCAACTGTGAAAAAGATGAATGTGTTAGCACTTTGAGCATTAAAACCCGACCCTCTACAGACACAATTCTATCCAATTAACTGAACATATGCATAACAATCTTGAGTTACAATATAGTTATCCCCTCGATTCATTGTGAACAGAAAACCAAATGCAAGGACTCAAAAAAATATTGAGGAAAAAGATAAATTAAAAACACTACCGTACTCAATATGACAGCAATGGCATTATGGGTGATATGTCCTTAAAATGCACACGAACAATGACAGACTCAGACTCAGCAGTTTTAAGAAAAAAACCATTCTAATCCCAAAATAAAATCCTTTAATCCCAAAATTTAGATGTACGCAAAACTTAACATATACAGGAATTAGACCCAATTCATGGTGGTGAATTCGTTTTCAGTCAACTCATTACAAAACGCTACGCTAATAGAACAAACCACTGTTAGAGTCTCAAAATTGAAAAACCACATGGTAAAGTAGGAATACAGAACATGAATTTCGAAATCAACAAAACTAATCGATCAGAAAGACACAAACTTAAGGTATATGTTTAACAATACAATGAGCAAATGAAGCAAACAGAGCCAAAAAAAGGTACCGGCGCCAAGGATGCTCTTGATGTCTTCGGCAGTAGGGCTGGTCTTGCCGCCCAACACAGCCAGCAAATAAGCAGCGATCACCTTCATCTCTGTTTACACGATTTACAAAACTGTTAACATCAATCAGAATCGAACAGAGAGAGAGAGAGAGAGAGAGAGAGAGAGAGATCTATAGATATAAACAGATACAGAGAGAGAGAGAGGGACAGTACTTGAGAGAGAGAGGCTGTGAATCTGCGGAGTATGAAGAAGGGTGTAAGCAGACGGGTGCGAAATGAAGCAACGGAGGCGTGATATAAAGCTTTTATGTTAGGCTGCTAGGGTTTTCTTTACTATTCTAGGGTTTTAATTGGGCTTCGCGGGTTCGGGTTCAGTCCGGGCAGGGTCAGTAATCTTTTACTACGTTGGCCCATTTTAATTGTAAAAGTGCTGGATGGATATTTTTCTTTTTCTTTTCATATATATATATATATATGTTAACGGAAAAACATATTATGTGTTTTCGTCAAAACGACTAACGGAGAGAGAATCAAGGAATCAGCGATTACCATCAATCAGCACAATTACGGATCAATCAGCATTTAATGTCATCATTGTAATTGATATTTTCGTTGTAATTCTCTCTCTATATAAAGGGACTATGAAATGAAATGAGTAGACCAATTCCATTTTACTTTTACACGTTATCAGCACGCTCAGAGCCAATAGCCAAAAGAAAAAAAAACCCTAGTTTTCTAATTTCTTTCTTCTTCTCGTCGAAACCAAAAAAAAAACCTAGCTTCGAAATTTTCGAATTTTTTTTTTTCTCTCTGCCGCCAGCCCACACGTGCCCAGCTTCTGCAACGGCGCTGCCCCCTGCCAGCCTTCGCTCCCTTACCTATCACGCTGCCCAGCCAGATCGTAAGCAAATCCCAGCTGCGCCTTCACCGGCTGCAGATCCCAGCCGCTCCTGCCCTTCACCGGCCACAAATCCCAGCCTCGCATGCCCTTCACAGGCCGCAGCCCACCCGCGCCTGCCCTTCACCAGCAGCCTGCCCAACTGCGCAGCCCAGTTCCCGCCTAGCTCAATCACCGGACAACCCAGGCCCTTCGCGCGCCTAGCTAGCTTTGCAGCCTCCAGCATCGACGTAGCAGCTCTGCCTCGAAGGAGAAAACCAGAGAAGAAGAAGACGAGTGTTCGGTCAAGAAAAAAAAACAAGAGAAGGGACCCGGCCCAGAAAAAAAAAAGGGAAAACATCACAAACCATGCACCAACTATTGACATTTCTACACTTTGGTATACCAACTTCATATATATCACAATGGTATACCAAGTTTGCTCAAATCTTTCACTTTAGTGTACACCGTTAACTTTTCCGTTAAATATCCTCTAGAACAGTTTAAAATAAAAAATTACTTTTCTGTTAACTTTGCATGTAAAAACTTAACGGTGTTAACCTGATATACCAAAATGATGTTGAAATGCAAAGTTCATACACCAATCTGATAGTTTTTCAAAGTTCATACACCAAAGTGTATACTTCATACACTGTTTGTGAAAATATCCCAAAAAAAAAAAAAAAGAGAGAAAAAAGAAGAAGAAAAGGGTGACCCGGCCCAAAGAAGAAGAAAAAAAACAGGCCCTGCAGCCCAGACAGAAAAAAAGGAAAGAAAATAAAAAAGAACAAGGCCCGTGGCCCACTGCTGAAAAGAGAGGAAGCGGCCCAGTTTTTCTCAAGCCTAAAAACATCGCTACGCACGCCTGCATCAACACGCTCGTGCGCTAGGATCGTTTTATTTTCTCAAAACCAAGTATGTTTTATTTATTTATTTATTTTATGCATGCTTTATATTTAATTGTTTATAATTAGAACTTTTGAGCATGTTTAATTAGATAATATTGATTTTTTTTAAGCATGCCTTGTTATTTATGTTTTATATAATTATCTTTAAGCATGATTATATATTTTATTGTTTATGGTTTATTATGAAATTTTGAGCATGTTTTTATTTTATTCACGCTTATATAAATTATGCCTACGCATGCTTTGTATTATGCTATTGTTTACATTTTATTTTATGCATGATATATTATTGCTATTATTATGTGTAGTATATAATTTGTTGTATATTTGTGAAATTTGAGCATGCCATGCAATTTATTTTTATATATGCTATGTTTAAATGTGCTATGGTTATTTTTAGAATGCAACATATACAATCCGCTTTGCCATGATAATGAAAATTCATGCGCATTATACACACACACTTACTGTGATAAAGTATTTTCACATAGCATCGGAAAAAAATGTGACCATTATGAATCTTGGTCTTGGAATGTAATTCATATGTTTGGAAAATAATTCACGTGGATGTCTTTATGACTGCATAATTTATATCTTCCCTCTTGTTTATGTCGATGGCTGATCCAACTTGACCTGAATTTGACATCTTGGACTCAGAAGGACTTGAGTACCATCGTTGGGTTTCCGATATGGAAACTGCCTTTGTGGCAAAAGACTACACTGCCACCATTACCGACCCCAAAGATGATGAACTATCTAATAAGGTGAAAGCAAATGCCTTAATGTTTCTGAGGCGATATATTGATCCTAGCCTACGCTGGGAGTACCTTCAGTTGAAGACACCCAAAGAACTGTGGGATGCCCTTAAGGGACGTTTTGGGAACATTCATGACACTTTGCTCCCAGAACTGGCTATTCAGTGGAATGGAATCCGCTTGCTTGACTACAAAAGGGTCAATGACTTCAGCAAGGACATGTTGCGCTTAAAGGCACGTCTCAATTTCTGTGAAAGATAAATCACAGAAGATGATATGATCTACAAGACTCTTTCCACCTTTCCTACTTCAGCGCTTATACTAGCGGACCAGTATATGTTGGAGTATGACAACAAAAGAATCACAACCTTCAATAAGATGATCAGCCTACTGCAAGTGGCTGAGAGACATAATGAGGTTCTCTTGAACAACAATGCCAGGCCCACTGGGACAAAGAACATTCCCAAGGCTAATTATGGAAAAATGAAAGGTGGTAAGAGCTCCAATGCAAAGGGGTATAGACGTGCTGATCCCTACCCACGTGGCAACAATGCACCACGTGGAAAGGGACATGAGGATCGTGGAAACAAGATGCAAAAGGAAAGAATTGACAATGAACCATGGTATAGGTGTGGATTCATTGGGCATTGGTACAAGAACTGCCAAGCAAACAACAGAGTAGCAGCCAATTATAAGAGGTATAGAGAGTCTAAAGAACAAGAAGCTCACAATATGGAAGAAGGAGGTCATGACCTAGACGTCAACCTTACAATTGCAGACTTCAATGGCAAAGAGGAACTTGCTAAGTCAATAGATGCTCTTAATCTTGACTGATCTGCTTTATTCATTTTATTTTCCAAAGACAGTTGTGAAGGCATAATGCCTCATTTTTAATTAGACTATTCTTGGTCTTAAAGTTTATTTCAATAATGGTTTGACGAATTAGATTTCTGACAAGACCTTGATTTGATTATCGTTGGCTTATTAATAAATTTTGAATTTTATTCTTAAGCACTGAATTTATTCAAATTTATTTACTACACATATTTACATGGTTCGAAATAGCACTATAAAGATGTAAAGCAATACATCTAGAAAAAGAAAAAATTATTTGAATGAAAAGATTATCATTCTACCTAAAATAGAAATGCTCTAAAAAATATGAGATACATTTAAAGTCACTAATGCTCAATATGCACCAATAGCTAATCGAACCTTGTTACGTTTCAAAGATATTCGTGCCAACGGCTATCAAGTAAAAACACAATGTGAGAATGGAACTGAATACCTTTATATTACCTTAATGAATGTGGAAGGAAACGCATTTGAGAGAAACTTATGAGTAAATCTAGCGGACTGTACCTTACTACGATTCGGATAATTGAATCCTATACTATCACCAACAATTAAATGTGGGACACTGACTCATACAGGCTTTGGCATGACTGCCTAGGGCACCCCGGTAATAACATGATGATCCGTATTTTAAAGAACTCATATGGACATCCCTTCTTTCGAGTGAAAAATAAAATGGGACAAAAATTTGTCACACTGCAAGGCGTCGGTCCTAGTACTGCTCAAATGCAGTCATTGCCTTCTGAAGTACCAGAAGCACTACCTTCCTCCCATTATGCCTCATTGACTATTTCAAAGGCACATCACTCGTTTTGCAAAGCCTGCTCTTTAGCAAAAATAGGATTGAGACCTTCCTATGCTAAAGATACAAAACAAAACATTCCATTCTTACAAAGGATACAAGGAGATATATGTGGACCTATCCATCCAGAATGCGGACCATTCAAGTACTTTATGGTTCTAGTGGATGCTTTGACATACTGGTCACATGTCGTTTTATTGTCCACAATGTGGTGACCCGAGAGAGGGGTCCCACAGCACCGCGACCCCGAGCCAATGAGAAACCGACATGTCAAGAATGACATCCCGATGACTCATCCACCCGAAATCGCAAGGCCTTTTTGGTTCAAACTGTTGGTTTACAAAACACTTTCTTGGACAAGTCGTTCTAGCAACCAAGCAACACATTTTCAAAAGCGGAATTTGAAATGGGCTAAGAGTTTTGGGCTTGCAATCGGAGCCCAATTTGGAAAATAAAACAAATCACTAAGTAACTACAAGCTTGGGAGACGCGCTCCAGGGTTACGGGTCTCCCGGAAGATTTATTTTTGTAAACGATAGGAAATAAATAAATAAATAAATAAATAAATAAATAAATAAATTAGTAAGAAAGTAAATAAATAAGTTACTTCGAAATCCAATAATGGACCCAAAACCGTACTTTAGTAAAGACAAAGAGGAATATGCCAAGCCGGGCCATGTGCCTCTCCTTTACGCTTCTCGACCACATGCTCAAAACCTGCACACTGTTATAGGGGTGAGCTTTCGTCCTCGCATGCCCAGTAGGGGCCGACCCAACCATGCTAGGTTTGAAAATAATAATATACTTGAAAATATTTACTATATAATATTGTGCACGTTTCTCGAAAAATACTTTTAATAAGAGGCAACCACAAACATTTATTTTCTTTTATAAAGCATATGCAGTATGCTTCACACAATTTGGAGCTCCGAGATACTTACCTGCCGGCTAATATAAAACAAATCTGTGACCGACCTGGTTCGTCCTGAATTCGAGAACCGGCCAACTACTCTGTAGTACTTCTGACTACAAGTAGCGAAAGTGTCCATTTCCTGGCCCTGAGTCTCCTATGACTGGTTCACTGTCTATACTAATCTTTCCTCGACAAACATAGGAGCACAGCCCCCTCCGGAGGTTCACGGTTATCGACACCGTGGGATCCCTAGGAATCTACGCGTCTAGGTCCCATTCACTTTCAGGTCACAAGTATAAACATACAAGGGTACAGTATCTCAACATGCAAGTCTAGCCTCGGTTTTCGTAATTAGCAATTATCAGTTCTGAAAACACATGTATCACGAGGCATCGACTAATGAACAACCAAGAACGCACTTGCAGGCAACATACTATCTTAGTATAGCATTCCACATATATCGAAAAGCCTCTAACAAGGAAGGGACAGCTCACCCTACCTGGAATTGGAGTGCTCGCCCAAACTTAGCTTCGCTTCCGACTCTCGATACTTCTTCCAATTACATGTGTACACGCTCGAGTCCTTTAACAAAAATTATATCTGATGAGTTATCAATCCAAAATTTCAAATTGTTCAATTCCTTTATAAATTACCAATTTATCTCTAACCAATAATTATTGATAACCATTCCCGAACAATTCACTTAACGTAATAAGCGCATTCGGGATATGGTGATCGTACTTCTTTCCTTAGTGTAATTCGGGTCAACCGAGTTGACATTTATACTTAGTCTTTAAACCTTAAGCAAAAAGATAAATACCAATTACCATTCCCGAATCATTACATTCCTACACTAATTTTGGGATATGGTGCATTAGAGTACTTCGGGCGACCTTGTTTCAAGAATCTAAATTGACTAAATGAAATCCGTTATTTTCATTATCGATTTTTCCTTAACCTTGTTCACAACATAACTCATTTTTCATTAACGGTCCATTCTCATTTATCAATTTCTTTTTATGTCGCATCACATAGTAATTCTATCGAATTTACTATGGACACCCGATACACAATCTAACCGTTTCTGCACACCCACAATTAGTCTCTTCTCAACCATTAACATAACAAAATGTCTTAGCAAACCTTAACCAAAACATTTACTTACAGAACCAGAAACAATCCCAAACCACCATTTCCAATCCAATTTATTACTCTCACAACCATAGATTCACAGTAAGCATGCTCAACATTCAATCAACCAAATCTCCAATTCAAGGTTACAACACCAGGTTATTAACTCATCCAAACAGTCGAAAAGTACCAAAGCACATAACTTCGATTTTTACCTTCAGTGGTACAATTTGCAGGAGCAATGCTACTGACGAAGAACACAGCAACCAGGAGCCTCCCACTTTTCTCGATTATTTCCCAACCTTGCCAAATCTGTGTTCAACATAACTAAGCCTCAATCCACATTCCAGTACTAAAACCGAGTCGAAAGATAAACCAGAACAGATCACGGAAACAGAACCTCGGTGGAGGCCGAGTGTTCCCAAACGCAACTTCTTCAAAAACTTGGTCGAACTCAAAGATTATGTACACCAGCGTGTAGAGAACAAAGAATGGATCGTCTTCTATGTAGCAAGCAAGCCCAGAAGTGCCGGAAAGAGTCGCCGGCGTCGAGGAACATGGCGGAGCCGAAGCCAACCCAGAAATCTAATCAGTCAAAATCGTTCAAATGGAAAAACTAATTGGTCTAACGTGTAGAGAATGATGAGGGGATCGATTTTCATACCACATGCTGTCAATCGGTGGCCGGAGTCGTCGGAATTTGTAGAACTCGCCGGAGGATCTTTAAGCTTTGGATCGTCGATTCTCCTTCCTTGTGTGACGCATCGATGATCCAAAGACACGGGGTTGTCGACGACGGAGTGACGAAGAGAATGGTGCCCGTGCGCTGGCCGGAGATCGGAGAAAATGGAGGAGCAGTGGGGTCGCGAATGTGGTGGTCGCGTGCGGTGGCTGCCGGCGGTGCATGTCGACGGTAAGGCTTGGGTTATGGTCGGGTTTGGGGGCTGCGTCGATTGGTGGAGGCGGTGTGGTGAGATGGTGGCCGGAGCTGGAGTCTCCGGTGGTGGCAGAGGGAAGAAGAGAGAGAGGTCGGGGGAGAAATAGAGTATCGTGGCTGAGAGGAAGAGAGAGGAAGAGTTTTGGGGGTTCTGGGGTATCCAAGTGGCTAACCTTCTATTTATAGTTTAGGTGCGCAAAGACTGTCTTGCCCTTTCGGCAAATTACCCGGAATGCTCTAGCTAACCTCCTTCAGGTTTTCGGTTTTTGTTTCGTTAATCGTTTTTCGTCAATGACGTCTTTAGTCATTTCTCGATTCCATCTTGGGCCCGGAATATGAAATTTCAATAAAGCCCAATTCTTCTTCTTGTTCGGACCAACTTTGATAAATCTTTGTCTCGACAATAATCGTTACTTGTTAGTCGGTCAAGCCCAACTATACTTAAATGGATCGAATCGTAGTTTCGACACGCAAGATAATTTCTCAAATAAATTCCTTCACTTAAATCACCATACAAAAATTTTATTGGCGAAAAATTCACCTTCGAAAATCAACTAAAGTTTTTCAGGGGCTCACACACAAGAAATGCTGCATTTGCAAAACTCCTAGCACAGATTATACCTTTAAGGGCTCACCACCCTGATCACCCTATTAAGTCTATAAGGCTTGATAACGCTGGAGAGTTTTCATCAAAAGCATTTGATGATTATTGCATGTCTAATGGGATCGATGTAGAGCATCCTGTATCCTATGTGCATACACAAAATGGTCTCGTAGAAGCCACCATCAAAAGGCTACAGATGGTGGCTAGGGCATTGGTTATGCGCACCAACCTGCCTATATCTGCATGGGGTTATGCAATATTGCACGCAGCTTTACTTATTCATTTCAGACCCACTGCTAGCCAACCATTTTCTGCGTACCAGTTGGTAACTGGATATGAGCCTGACATTTCACACTTACGCATATTTGGTTGCGCAGTATATGTGCCTATTGCGCCCCCACAGCGCATCAAAATGGGTCCTCAGAGACGATTAAGTATTTATGTTGGATATGAATCCCCAACAATTATCCGCTACTTGGAACCCTTGACAGGCGAACTCTTTACCGCTAGATTTGCAGATTGTCGCTTTGATGAGACAATCTTCCCGTCGTTAGGGGGAGATAGGAAAAAGGATTTTCCAAGGGAACGACAGGAATTGTCGTGGTTTGTCCCCACCCTGTCTCATTTTGATCCCCGCACTTCACAAAGTGAAAGTGAAGTGAAAAGAATAATCGATCTTCAGAACGTAGCAGATTCGATGCCTGATGCGTTTACTGATATCGCAAAAGTGACGAGATCACATATACCAGCTGCAAATGTGCCTGCAAGGTTAGAAGTTCCCAATAAGGGGCATGGTGCCGCAGATAGAGGCACTGCAACCACACTTAGTGGAGGTATGGTTGAGGCCGTGGCTCCCCAAAGGAAGAGGGGGAGGCCACTTGGTTCGATTGACACTCACCTAAGGAAGAAGAGGGGGAGTAAGGCACAAATTGATCCATTAATCATCAATGTAGAGAATCCCTCTCATGAGATTGTCTTTGATTATAGTTATGTCCATGAATCAATACTGGAGGACGCTTCGATGTTTGAAATGATTCCAGAGAACAAAGAAATCTCAATGGATTATGAGAGTGCGTATAAGTTGATAGAAAGATCTTCCATACACATTGATGATGTATTTGCATACACTGTTGCTCAAGAAATCATAGAGCACGATGATATCGAACCACGCTCTGTTGCAGACTGTCAACAAAGAGCAGATTGGCCTAAATGGAAAGAAGCAATCAAAGCAGAATTAGATTCTTTGACAAAGAGACAGGTATTTAGTCCGGTAGTGCTAACCCTACCAAATGTAAAGCTTGTAGGACATAAATGGGTCACTGTCAAAAAAAGTAATAAGAAGAATAAGGTCCTGAGGTACAAGGCTCGCCTTGTGGCGCAAGGTTTCTCACAACGCCCTGGAATTGACTACGAGGAGACATACTCTCCCATAATGGACGTTATAATGTTCCGCTACTTAGTTAGCTTAGTAGTTTCCGAAGGACTGGAAATGCAGCTCATAGATATGGTTACTGCATATCTCTATGGGGATCTTGATTCAGAGAGATATATATATATATATATATATATATATATATGAAAGTGTCTGATGGCCTTACATTACCCAAGTCAAGTGACTCTAAATCACGGAGTGCGTTTGCAATTAGATTGAAACGCTCACTTTATGGATTGAAACAATCCGGGCGAATGTGGTATACCCGTCTAAGTGACTACTTGATTAGGAAGGGATATAAGAACAATCAATTATGCCTCTGCATGTTCATAAAGAAAACAAGTTCCGGATTTGCAATTGTAGCTATACATGTCGATGATATGAACATAATAGGTACTCTTGATGAAATAAGAGAAACCGCGAGCTACTTGAAATCCGAATTTGAGATGAAGGATCTTGGGAAAACTTGATTCTGTCTAGGCCTTGAACTAGAACAACGAGTTTGTGGAATACTAATCCACTAGTCTGCGTATGTCCAAAAGTCAGGCGATTTAATATGGACAAAGCGCATCCTGCTAGCACTCCCATGATCGGTCGAAGTTTGGATGCAAGGAAATATCCATTTCGTCCAAAGGAGGATGATGAAGAGGTGTTGGGAGCTGAAATTCCCTATCTAAATGCAAAAGGCACATTATTGTACTTAGCCCAATGTACTCGACCAGACATTGCATTCTCAGTGAACTTGTTAGCTAGATTTAGCTCAGGGCCAACGCAGCGTCACTGGAATGGTATCAAGA
The DNA here is from genome assembly GCF_002994745.2 of Rosa chinensis. NCBI lineage: Eukaryota > Viridiplantae > Streptophyta > Magnoliopsida > Rosales > Rosaceae > Rosa > Rosa chinensis. Next base: position 18,440,950 of record NC_037090.1, read on the forward strand.
ACATTTTTCGATACCTAAAAGGAACCATTGACTTAGGACTGTTCTTTCCCTACAGAGAGACAAGAGGGACCGCAGATGGAACTGAAATCTCTAAAGGAAATGTTGATGGCGAAAGGGCCACTCACTACACCGAAACGCCAAATGACGTTTTGGTTGGTTTTGCTGATGCTGGGTGTTAACGTTAGTGACCGAGGGGGTCTCTAGTTAGCTTTAGAGAGAGAGAGACACAAGATGTATAGTGGTTCGTCTCCCGCCTTAGCGGGAAACTACGTCCACTTGAATGTTACACTAGTGTGTTGAGCCTTGCGGCTCAAGGGGATTACAAAAGATGTAATGGGATGGTGTTTAAGTGGGAGGAGGCATTCCTTTTATAGGTGAAGGAAGCCATCTCCTTTACTTGTTTTTCGATGTGGGACAAGCAACCATACAATTCTAGCTAGTCCAAGAAGCATGTAGAAAGCCATGTTGTGGAGGCATCTTGGCAAGGGCGGGAACGTGGCTTCCCGGCGACGGATTTGTCTCTTCCGGATACCGTTGCGTAGCTTGAACATTGGGCTACAAGATGGATGTCGCGGTTGGGCCTTGCCATGTCTTGTGGATGTCCTAAAGTGGGTGTTACTTATGATTGGTGATGTAGAGAACTAGCTTGCTAATGTAGGTATAAACACTGGGTACCTCTCTAACCCACATAAAAATCATTCCCAAACTGGTTATGTATTTACCATTGAGAACACGGCGATATCTTGGAGATCAACAAAGCAAACCCTTGTGGCTACCTCCTCGAACCACTCAGAGATCATTGCTCTACATGAGGCGGTTTGTGAGTGTATATGGTTAAGAGCTATCATTACACATATTCGAGAGACTAGTAGTTTGAGTTTTACCACTGAAGAGCCTACTTGCATTTATGAAGATAATGCAGCTTGCATCGAACAGATGAAGCTAGGTTATATCAAGGGTGATAACACAAAACACATATAGCCAAAGTTTTTCTACAATCAGCAACAACAGGCCCTCCTCAAGATTCAAGTGAATCAAGTAAGGTCTGAGGAGAATGTGGCAGATTTGTTCACCAAATCATTGCCTAAGGCCACATTTGAGAAACATGTGAAAAGCATAGGAATGCAAAGACTTTCCAAGCTCCCTTGATTAATGTAAGGATTAGGGGGAAGTGTAGACGTCAGGGGGAGTCTAATACACACATGTCATCCTCAAATGTAAAAGGTGCGTTGTGCTTTTTTTCTTCGACCAAGGTGTATTTTTTGTCCCACAGGGTTTTTATTGTTACTTGGCAAGGTTTTTAGTGAGGCAACAACTCATGCACCATTTCGTCTTTGACTTGGCACAGGGGGGAGTGTTAAAGGAAAAACATATTATGTGCCTTCGTCAAAGCGACTGAAAGAGAGAGAATCAAGGAATTAGCGATTACCATAAATCAGCACAATTACGGATCAATCAGCATTTAATGTCATCATTGTAATTGATATTTCCGTTGTAATTCTCTCCTTATATAAAGGGACTATGAAATGAAATGAGTAGACCAATTCCAATTCCATTTTACTTTTACTATATATATATATATATATATATATATATATATATATATATATATAAACGACTTTCTATTCATACCTCTATAATTGGCATTTGGACCTCTCCACTTAATAGACCTTCAATTTACTTTTACAAATAACTAATTTGCTGTCTACACCTCCCTAATTTTCCCACAATGCCCATTGTCCAATAAAAGATTTTTTTTTTTTTTTTTTAGGTTTTATTGATACCTCCAAATTACTCAATGTAAAAGACCATATTCTGTTATTGTGTTCTTCTTCATCATTGCCTCATCTGCTTCTTCTTGCTTTCTCATTTACTCTAGCAGCGACATTTCCATTGTGGAAACAAGTAAGGAAAGAAAACGAGATTTATATATGTACAATCGATGCTAAACTAAACAAAAGCAAGATGGAAGCCGGAGTGAAAAACAAATCAGCACCTAGATGAATGACTACAACTCCCCAACCTCCGCAAGATTTGCTAATGGCATCTTTCTTTGTTGGAATATATGGATATGATATAAGTGAGTTGTCCACACAGTTAGCATAAAACACCTAACCATAGCATTACTTGTCCCTCTAATATAGATATATATAAGTGAACTGAGACAAATTATGATTGACATTTGATATTAGAGTGATATTACAGTCATTTTTCAGTGAGATTTTATAGAAGATTCATCATTTTGTTAATTTCTTTTTCAATAATCATCTTTTATATATATACCTATGTTTTCTATCGTGGTATCACCTCTAGGATGATAGGTTCCTCTTGTTGCTGAGATTCTAAGCCGGGTATCTGACCAAATGTCAATCATACCCTAGCCTATCTAAAGAGTCATGAAATCTCTACTATGCTCGCTTCTCTAAGTCGCGGTCCGAACTTATGGACATGTATATGTGAGCGGAAATAAAAAACAAGTAAAGAGCTACTAACTAAAACAAGCACCGAATCAGTGTTGAATGCAAACTGGAAGATCAGAGGTTAACCAAAGACCAAGGCTATATTGAATGGTGGTTAGTGCATTCAACATGGTAAAAAAGCTCTATGTTGAGTCTGACAATAAAAAACTCTTTCTTTCCTATTTTGTATCTTTATTGGTAATTTAACATGAGTTAACAAAGTTAACTATTAATTGGAAAAAGAGAGATATAGGTCCAAATGCCAATTTTGGAGGTATGAATAGAAGCTCTATATATATATATATATATATATATATTGTAAAAGTAAAAATGGATTGGAATGGTCTACTCATTTTATTTCATAGTCCCTTTATATAGGGATATAATTACAACGGAAATATTGATTACATTAATGATACTAAATGCTGATGGATCCGTAATTACGCTGATTGATGGTAATCACTGATTCCTTGATTCCCTCTCCGTTAATTACTTTGACGAAGACACATAATGTGTTTTTCCTTTAACACTCCCCCTTGTGCCAAGTCAAAGCCGAAATGGTGCATGAATTGTTGCCTCACTAAAAACCTTGCCAAGTAACAATAAAAACCATGTGGGACAAAAATACACCTTGGTCGAAGGAAAAGAGCACAAAGCACCTTTTACATTTGAGTATGACATGTGTGTGTTAGACTCCCCCTGACGTCTACACCTCCCCCTGATACTTACATTAATCAGGGGAGCTTGGAAAGTCTTCGCATTCCTATGCTTTTCACATGTTTCTCAAATATGGCCTTAGGCAATGATTTGGTGAACAAATCTACCACATTCTCCTCAGACCTTACTTGATTCACTTGAATCTTGAGGAGGGCCTGTTGTTGCTGATTGTAGAAAAACTTTGGCGATATGTGTTTTGTATTATCACCCTTGATATATCCTAGCTTCATCTGTTAGATGCAAGCTGCATTATCTTCATAAATGCAATGAGGCTCTTCAGTGGTAGAACTCAAACCACTAGTCCCTCGAATATGTGTGATGATAGCTCTTAACCATACACACTCACGGACCGCCTCATGTAGAGCGATGATCTCTGAGTGGTTCGAGGAGGTGGCCACAAGGGTTTGCTTGGTTGATCTCCAAGATATCGCCGTGTTCCCAATGGTAAATACATAACCAGTTTGGGAACGACCTTTATGTGGGTCAGAGAGATACCCAGCATCAGCAAAACCAACCAAAACATCATTTGGCGTTTTGGTGCAGTGAGTGGCACTTTCGCCATCAATATTTCCTTCAGGGATTGCTGTTCCATCTGCGGTCCCTCTTGTCTCTCTGTAGGGAAAGAACAGTCCCAAGTAGGGCTGGGCACGGGCTGGGTCCAACTAAAATTTTGCTGGGCCCGGGACAGGCCCGTTTTTTACGGTTCGGGCCCAAAGCCCGTTTTGCAACCATCAGGGACCGGCCCGTTTCATTTCGGGCCGGGCTTCCTGGTTTTCGGGCCCAAATACCAATTTTCATTATATTTCCAGATTTTCAACATATTCAAAGTCCAAATACAAATCCATTAAGCTTTTAATGTATTTCCAAATTTCAACATATTCAAAATCCAAAAACAAATCCATTAAGCTTTTAATGTATTTCTAGATCTCAACATATTCAAAATCCAAAAACAAATCCATTAAGCTTTTAATGTATTTCTAGATCTCAACATATTCAAAGTCCAAATACAAATCAATTAAGCTTTTAATGCCTCCATTAAGCTTTGGCTGAATAGAGATACTTTTTATTTCCTTTTTCTGGGCATTAAGGCTTATAATGCTACCATTAATAGAAAAAAAAAAAAAAACAAGAAGAAGATCAGTAGCATTCTAAATCCAAAACAACTGAACAACATAACAAAGATATGAGTACCATGTTCATATAGTTATCAACGAACAACATAACTAACAAATCTGATTTCTACAACAACAAAAAAATTGAATCAATTAACTGATCCTTCCATGGCGGGCAGGAGAGGAAGAGCAGACCGTGGGATCTATGGAAGGGGAGGATCCAATTGGAGAGAGAAAGAGGTTCTGGAAATCTATGAGACGATGAGATCGGAGCGTTGAGATCGGTGAGTGAAGACGAGGCGATGAGATCGGTGAGACGATGGCCATGAGGAAGGTTCTGGATTTCAAAGATGAGAAGCTTCAAAGAATCAAAGGAAGAAAACAGAGAACGGAGTTCTTGTAACCAAAAAGAAGAAGAGAGAAAGGGAGTTATGCGGCAGAGTGAAATGAGGAGAGGAGAGAGACTAAGGGGGTTGTGCGGCAGAGTGAAATGAGAAGAGAGGAGAGAGAGTAGGGTTAGGAATTAATATTAGAGAGAATGATTTGGTGTGGGGAGGTCTATACTAGTAATGAAGACTAACAACATAAAAATAATAGCCAGCCAATAGTATAGAGACACATGTCTTTTTTAATGTCAAACGGGCCTGACTGGCTTTTTCATTTCTGAAAGTCTAGGCCCGGGCCCGAACCGTTTTTCGAAAGTTAAAGTCCGGCCCGGACCGTTTTGACGAAAAAAAAGATAGGGCCCGGCTCGTACGGGTCAGGCTTTCACGGGCCGGTCCGGGTTTGCGGGTTTTCGGGCTTAAACGCCCAGCCCTAGTCCCAAGTCAATGGTTCCTTTTAGGTATCGAAAATGTTTTTGATACCATTCCAGTGACGCTGCGTTGGCGCTGAGCTAAATCTAACAAGTTCATTGAGAATGCAATGTCTGGTCGAGTACATTGGGCTAAGTACAATAATGCGCCTGTTGCACTTAGATAGCGAATTTCAGCTCCCAACATCTCTTCGTCATCTTCCTTTGGACGAAATGGATCTTTCCTTGCATCCAAACTTTGACCGATCATGGGAGTGCTACCAGGATGCGCTTTGTCCATGTTAAATTGCCTGACTTTTGGACATATGCAGACTGGGGATTAATATTCCACAAACTCGGTGTTCTAGTTCAAGGCCTAGACAGAATCGGGTTTTCCCAAGATCCTTCATCTCAAATTCGGATTTCAGGTAGCTCGCGGTTTCTCTTATTTCATCAAGAGTACCTATTATGTTCATATCATCGACATATGCTGCTACAATTGCAAATCCGGAACTTGTTTTCTTTACGAATACGCAGGGGCATAATTCATCGTTCTTATATCCCTTCCCAATCAAGTAGTCACTTAGACGGGTATACCACATCCGCCCGGATTGTTTCAATCCGTAAAGTGAGCGTTTCAACCTAATTGCAAACGCACTCCGTGGTTTAGAGTCACTTGATTTGAGTAATGTAAGGCCATCAGACACTTTCATATATATCTCTGAATCTAGATCCCCATAGAGATATGCAGTAACCACATCTATGAGCTGCATTTCTAGTCCTTTGGAAACTACTAAGCTAACTAAGTAGCGGAACGTTTATAACGTCCATTACGGGAGAGTATGTCTCCTCGTAGTCAATTCCAGGGCGTTGTGAGAAACCTTGCGCTACAAGGCAAGCCTTGTACCTCAAGACTTCATTCTTCTCATTACGCTTTTTGACAAAGACTCATTTATGTCCTACAAGCTTTACACTTGGTGGGGTTAGCACTACCTGACCAAATACCTGTCTCTTTGTCAGAGAATCTAATTCTGCATGGATTGCTTCTTTCCGTTTAGGCCGATCTGCTCTTTGTTGACATTCTGCAACAGAGCGTGGTTCGATATCATCGTGCTCTATGATTCCTTGAGCAACAGTATATATATCATCAATGTGTATGGAAGATCTTTCTATCAACTCATACGCACTCTCATAATCCTCTGAGATTTCTTTGTTCTCTGGAATCATTTTAAACATCGGAGCGTCGACCTCCAGTATTGATTCATGGACATAACTATAATCAGAGACAATCTCATGAGAGGGATTCTATACATTGATGATTGGTTTGTGCCTTACTCGCCCTCTTCTTCCTTGGGTAAGTGTCAATCGAACTAAGTGGCCTCCCCCTCTTCCTTGGGGAGCCACGACCTCAACCACACCTCCACTAAGTGCGGTTGCAGTGCCTCTATCTGCGGCACCGTGCCCTTTGTTGGGGACTTCTAACCTTGCAGGCACATTTGCAGCTGGTATATGTGATCTCGTCACTTTTGCGATATCAGTAAATGCATCAGGCATCGAATCTGCTACGTTCTGAAGATCGATTATTCTTTTCACTTCACTTTCACTTTGTGAAGTGCGGGGATCAAAATGAGACAGAGTGGGGACAAACCACGACAATTTCTGTCGTTCCCTTGGAAAATCCTTTTTCCTATCTCCCCCTAACGACGGGAAGACTGTCTCATCAAAGTGACAGTCGGCAAATTTAGCGGTAAAGAGATTGCTTGTCAAGGTTTCCAAATAGCGGATAATTGTTGGGGATTCGTATCTAACATAAATACTTAATCATCTCTGAGGACCCATTTTGGTGCGCTGTGGGGGCGCAATAGGCACATATACTGCTCAACCAAATATGCGTAAATGTGAAATGTCAGGCTCATATCCAGTTACCAACTGGTACGCAGAAAATGGTTGGCTAGCTTTGGGTCTGAAGTGAATAAGTAAAGCTGCGTGCAATATTGCATAACCCGAGATAGATATAGGCAGGTTGGTGTGCATAACCAATGCCCTAGTCACCATCTGTAGTCTTTTGATGGTGGCTTCTGCGAGACCGTTTTGTGTATGCACATGGGGTACAGGATGCTCTACATCGATCCCAATAGGCATGTAATATTCATCAAATGCTTTTGATGTAAACTCTCCAGCGTTATCAAGCCTTATAGACTTGATAGTGTTATCAGGGTGGTGAGCCGTTAAATGTATAATCTGTGCTAGGAGTTTTGCAGTATTTCTTGTGGACAATAAAGCGACATGTGACCAGTGTGTCGAAGTATCCACCAGAACCATAAAGTACTTAAAATGGTCCGCATTCTGGATGGATAGGTCCACAGATATCTCCTTGTATCCTTTGTAAGAATGGAATGTTTTATTTTATATCTGTAGCATAGGAAGGTCTCGATCCTGTTTTTGCTAAAGAGCAAGCTTTGCAAAACGAGTGATGTGCCTTTGAAATAGTCAATGAGGCATAATGGGAGAGTGGTAGTGCTTCTGATACTTCAGAAGGCAATGACTGCATTTGAGCAGTACTAGAACCGACACCGTGCAGTGTGAAGGATTTTTGTCCCATTTTATTTTTCACTCGAAAGAAGGGATGTCCATATGAGTTCGTTAAAATACGGATCATCATGTCATGACCGGGGTGCCCTAGGCGGTCATGCCAAAGCCTGTATGAGTCAGTGTTCCACATTTCACTGTTGGTGACAGTATAGGATGCAATGATCCGAATCGTAGTGATGTACAGTCCACTAGATTGACTCATAAGTTTCTCTAAAATGCGTTTCCTTCCACATTCATTAGAGGTAATATAAATGTATTCAGTTCCATTCTGTGATGCCCCGGAAATTCGTATTTATTTTCTGAGGATTTTCCGGAATCTAAGTTATGGTTATTGGACGGTTTCGTGGCTCGTGGATGGAGCGGAAGTGTTTCGGACGAATTTCTTTTCAGAAAGTATGACTTTTGGGGGGGTTCAAGGTTGAGTTTTGATACGTTGGGATTCTCCGAAAACTTCCTTCACAAAAGTTGTAGAGCGCGTCGATACGAGTTCGTGGATATGTAGAACGCAAGAATCGGAGTTCGTATGAGAAAGTTATGGCCATTGGAAGGAATTTCCATTTTGGTCTAAATATAAGTTTCCCGAAGGAGAAACTTACTATTTTCATTATTTCCTTTTCCGGAAACCATTTCCTTTCTCTTTCTTCTCTCTCGGCTGCTACCCTCAGAATTGAAGAAACTCGTCTGACCCGACCCGAACCCGGACGATCCGACCCGACTTTTCCGGGGAGCTCTGGCCATCTTCGGCGACGAGACTTTCCAGATCAGTTCGCCTCCTCCGTCTGGTCGTCCCTGTGGTGTTCTTTAGCGCCGATTCTCGGTGGTGGCGGCGGCGGTAGAAAGCGGTGCAGCATGGTGTTTTCGAACCTGGTCGGAAATCCTTATTCCGACGTCGGTGAGGCTTCAAGTCTTCTTGGTTGAGCTCAGAGCAGCCTCCTTGATCGATCCTTAGTGGTTGTTTGGATCGATTCACGTGAAACTTTGTTCAACTCGGATTGGATTACTGTTCACGGCTTGTGAGGTAGTTTTCGACCCTTTATGCTTGTTTTCTGACTTCGAGCTAGTTATGAAAGTTCACAAGCATGCTTAGATGAAGAACTTTGATGTTGGGAGTTTTGGGAAATATTGAGTTTTGGCCGGAGGCGGTGCGCCACCGCCTATGGCGGCGTTCCGGCCACTTAAGGAACTGTTTTTAGTATTATATATGTTCTACTCGTTGTTACAAGCGTCGATATATAATATGCAAGTTTTGGAGTTCGTTTGGAATTGTTATGATTTTTGCAGTTTCATACCGATCGATTTGTTCTATCCGTGAGGATTTGAGCGTCCGATCGACTTGTGGTTTGGTCACATCAATCGTGGATGCATTCCGGATGTGGTTTCACCTCGATTGGCGCCACTTTGGGGATTTTAGTTCAAAACAGGGGTTTCGAACTTAAATCAAATGTGAATCGTTACTGATTTGAGATCATTGGTGATTAGGTGATTCTAAAGGTGAATTGGACGAGTTGTTGGTGATAGTGTTAGTTCGGTTCTATATAGAAGACGCAGCGGGATTCTGAGGTGAGTAATCTCACAAGGTTCAAGGTTCATTAATGAACGGATTTCCTTTATCATTTTGGGAGTTATTGATTTAACTACAAACTATAGTAGGTATTCCTGAGCGGATGACTACGTAATTATATATTTGTGTGAAATATATGTGTTTTGGTGGATTTGTGGATTTATGAAAACAATATGCATGAAATGATGCTTTTTATTGTTTTGGGGTGTGGCTTTTGGAAAACAAATGATTTGTGGAAATGATTGATTTCGAATTGTTTTGAAAAGTGTTTGAGGATTTGAGAGTCACAGGTTGTGATTTCTCCTTTTGGGTTGATTTAACGTTTTGATCTGATGACCGGTGGTCTGAGGATTTGAGAGTCACAGGTTGTGATTTCTCCTTTTGATTTGATTTGACGTTTTGATCTGAGGGTCAGGTTGGCCTAAGGATCCGGGGTTGCAGGTTGCATCCTCATAGCAATATTATATCGTAAGGTTGAACCTTGGCCGGGTGACAGGTTACGATTCAGTTAGAGCTCTAGTCTGTTTGCCACCGTACCTCATGGATCTAAGTAGGTTACTTAAGACTCCTGGGTACATACTTTGTCCAGGTTGGACCTATTTGCTGTTTTATCCAGGTTGGACCTAATTATTGTTTTATCCAGGTTGGATCGATTTATCATATTCTACTTGTTAGGTTAACGATAGGTATGATTGATTTGTGTTGATGTTTTGTCCAGGTTGGACCTAATTATTGTTTTATCCAGGTTGGATCGATTTATCATATTTGAATTGTTAGGTTAATGATTTATATGATTTTGTCACGGTGTGACTTTCGTTGTTTCTTTTGGGAAAAGAGTATTGTTTTTGGAAGCATGGTATGTTTTCATTATTCGCGAGTTGAAAGGTTTTCCTCGTTTTTGGCGTGAGTTGTGCATGTGTGTTTTGAATTACTCATACGGGCTTGCAAAAGCTTACCGGGTTTGTTGTGTGGCAACCCGGTACACTATTCAAACGGTGTAGGGGTTAATCCTGCAGGTTAGGATAATCGGCGCTGAAACTGAGGCAGCGAGCTAGCAGCTTTACGGTAGGAATCCAATTTTGTGACTTTACCGTCGATAAGGACTTCCGTTGTATAGTTAACTATGAGCGGCATTTACGTTTTATTTTGTTGTTGACAATTTAATTCGTAAGCTTATGTAATATAAGACTCTATGGAGCTGTCAATATTGAGATAGTGGGTTCAGGGCATCAATATGTACTTGGGTTAAAAGGGAAAAAGTTTCCAGGTATTTTGTATTGATGGCTGAACGTTCACGCATATGTAATTATGGGATTATATATCGACTTTCATGTGTGTAAAATCAGGGGCGTGACACATTCTCACAGTGTGTTTTTACATGATAACAGTTGGCACGAATATCTTTGAAACTTAACAAGGTTCAATTAGCTCTTGGTGCATACAGAGCGTCTTTGACTTTAAATATATTTTAGATTCTTTAGAGTATTTCTATTTTAGTAGAATGATAATCTTTTCATTCTAATAATAATTTTTTCTCTAGATGTATTGCTTTACATCTTTATATTGCAATTTCGAACCATGTAAATATCTGTAGTAAATAAATTTGAATAAATTCAGTGCTTGAGAATAAAATTCAAAATTTATTAATGAGCCAACGATAATCAAATCAAGGTCTTGTTCTAATTCATCAAACCATTATTGAAATAAACTTTAAGACCAAGTAATAGTCTAATTAAAAATGAGGCATTATGCCTTCACAACTGTTTTTGAAAAATAAAGTAAATAAAGCAGATCAGTCAAAATCTGGGGCATCGGTTGACTGAGCAAATTCCTTATTGCCATTAAAGTCTGCAATTGTGAGGTTGACGTCTGGGTCATGGCCTCCTTATTCCATATAGTGAGCCTCTTGTTCTTTAAACTCCCTATACCTCTTGTAATTGGCTGCTTCTCTGTTGCTGGTGTCGCTTTTATCGAGCGACCAATTTAACCCTGAAATGTCATTAGTAGTATAAAGTAAATAGGGATCGTTCTATTCCGGGGATTGAGGGTACACCTGTCATTGTCAAACAATTAAACAATTAAAATTAAAACAAAGTATAATATTTACAAAATATAGACATATTTACGAAAAAGGGGGAGTTTTTGGTTTTTTTTTGGTTTTAATTTCCGAAAATAAAATCTAAGTTACCTAAATAATTAAAATGCAAAAACATAAAAATACAAATGGAATGCAAGAACAAAGATCAAAGTCGAAACTCATGATTAAAATTAATTCAAGTTCATCATTGTTCATCATAGTCATGCAAGAGGAGTTGATCATGTGAAACGTTCAAAAGCAAACAATTTCCCATATTTTACTTTCAATGCTAATTAACCTAAGCGAAAGCACCTAGATTAATTCTATCAAACATGCAATCAAGCCCTAGAAAGCTAGTCAATCATGTCATGTTTAATGCAATAAACACCTAGAAAGGCTATCAACTCAAATGTGCAACTTAGTATGAAAAAGTCCACCTAATTGCAATCTTCTTTGATTAAATTCGGTTTTTGTACAAAACCTTTACTACTTATCGATTTAAGAACACAAAACCAAAAAGTTGATTCATGTTCTCAAATTCGTAGCAACAATCACATAAGAACCCTAAATGTTTCGAACCATTCAAGATAATCATACAAAAGATTTCTATCATGCAAATTTAATCAAACACTCACACAAAAGCAACCATAAATCGCAATATATGAATCTGAAAATTAACAATTCATCATAAAATTTCAGAAAACAATACTTGTTCATACATATGTGTCAACTAAGGCAAAACCAACGAAAATACAAAGCAAAGGTACAAGGAGAATCGGATTACACCGTGATGAAGATGAGATGAATGAAGTGATGATGTGGTCTCTTGAATTTCGAAAGCAATCTTCAAGGTGGAGGGTGGATGGTGTGCACGGCTTGTCTTATTCTTCCTTGGCCTTGCTTGCACTTCGTGGTTGCCCTAGAGGATGGAGAAGAACACGGCTAAGCTAGAGAGATTTCTGAATTATTTTCTCAAAGTATAAACGCAAAAGTGTGGAATTTTTGGACCCCTTGACGTTGAGAGAAGAGAGGAATATATAGGGGACGGCTTCTAGGTCTTCAATCCGTCCACAACCCTAGCAAAGCTCACGGCAATCTCTTGCTTCCTCCACATAATTTTCTCCAATGATTTCGTGCCACATAAGCCCTATGAGGTGGTGCAACCAATCACAAAATTCCAATATAAATTCCCTAAATAATCTTGCCGAAATATATATAGATATTTTCTGATTTCCTTCACCAATTTCGGCAACAATATACTTAGAGAATAAAGGGGGACGAACCTAGACTCCTTTGAGAGCTTTTTGTGTTCAACACATATTCTCTTTCCTTTAAAAGCTCCCTAAGAAATCTCCACGAAATCTCTTTATTTTTTTCTGATTTTTCCTCACGGCAAAACCCTAGTCTTTCTCTTCATTATCTTTTGCCGAATTCCCTAGGGTTTGCACGGCATCCCCTTGTTTTCCTCTTGGTTTGGACGGCTAGGTCTTCTAGGGTTTTATCTCTTGATTTATTTCCATAAAAATAACCCTAGAAAATCTCCTTTTAATTTCTGATTTTCTTGGACGCCACCTCCTTGTTTCTCTCTTGCAATTTCACGGCAACAACAACCTTAAGGGTTAGGGTTTGCGTCACAAACCCTAATGTCATGGGCTTTGATGGGCCTTTATCCAATTTGCCGAAAATCCAAAGAGTTCTTGGGCCTCGTTGCTTCATCTTCAAGCCTTCTCATTTTCCAACGCAAAACACAATATTTTTCCATTTCTTTTTCATGGTTGCGTTGGAAACTTGCTAGGGAAGCCTTCCTCCATTTTGTAGGATTTCCTGGTTGGACTAGGAAAGCTTGTTTCTTCATTTCTGCTCAAATGTGTGGGCCATTTTCTCTCATGTTCGTTCGTCTTGATGTTCGCAAGCTTCTCTTTCCATTCGTGCGTTCATTTCCACTTTCTAGCTCGGAGGTCCTGAAAATAGAAACTATACTTAAAATAGAAACTTTCTAAAAAATGAAAATAGAAACTTACTAAAAATGAAAAATAGAAACTTTCCAGAAATGAGAAATGAAAAATGAGAAATGAGAAATGAGAAATGAAAAATGAAGACAAAAATGGAAACTTTCTACAATAAGGAACTTTCCCAATCAAAGAATGGAAACTTTCCCAAACAGGGATTTTTCAAGGAAATGGCGCAGAAAAGTGTAGGGAAATGCAGTTAAAACGTCGCATTAAAATGCTCCTATCAGTTGCTTGCTTGGTAGTTCTTGTACCAATGCCCAATGACTCCACACCTATAGCATGGTTCATTGCCAACTCTATTCTGTTTGACTGAAAGGTTCTTAGGTGCCCTTTGCACCTTATTTCCATGACCACTAGGGCCAGCACCACCATCTCTGTGCCATACATTGGGAGGGCCTCCACGGCCCATATCATGACCCCCATGTCCCTTGCCGCGTGGTGCATTGTTGCCACGTGGGTAGGGATCAGCACGTCCAACCCCTTTTGCATTAGGGTTATTTCCACCTTTCACTTTGCCATAATTAGCCTCAGGAATTTTCTTTGTCCCAACAGGCCTGGCATTGTTGTTCAAAAGAACCTCATTATGCCTCTCAGCCACTTGCAGTAGGTTGATCAGCTTGTTGAAGGTTGTGGTTCTTTTGTTATCATACTCCAGCCTATACTGGTTCGCTAGTATAATTGCTAAAGTAGGAAAAGTGGAAAGAGTCTTCTGGATCATATCATCTTCTGTGAGTTCCTTTCCACAGAAATTTAGACGTGCTTTTAGGCGCAACATATCCTTGTTGAAGTCATTTACCTTTTTATAGTCAAGCAAGCGGATTTCATTCCATTGAACAGTCAGTTCTGGGAGCAATGTGTCATGAATGTTCCCAAAACGTCCCTTAAGGACATCCCATAGTTCTTTGGGTGTCTACAGCTGAAGGTATTCCCAGCGGAGGCTAGGATCAATATGTCGCCTCAGAAACATTAAGGCATTTGCTTTCACCTTATTAGACTGTCCATCGTCTTTGGGGTCAGTGGGAGTTTGGATGGTGGCAGTGTAATCTTTTGCCACAAAGGCAGTTTCTACATCGGAAACTCAACGGTGGTACTCAAGTCCTTCTGAGTCCAAAATGTCAAATTCAGGTCGAGTTGGATCAGCCATCTATATAAACAAGAGAGAAGAAATAAATTACGCAGACATCCACGTGAATTATTTTCCAAAAATATGAATTAGATTTTACGACCAAGATTTGTAATAATCACATTTTTTTCGATGCTATGTGAAAATACTTTACCACAGCAATTCTTTTTGTATAACATTCTAAACAAGTAATAATCATAGCACGTAATAAATAATAAAAACATAGCATATATTAAAATAAATTACATGGCATGCTCAAATTTCACAAATGTATACCAACATATATGTTACACATAATAATAGCAATAATATATCATGTGTAAAATAAAATATAATAGCATAATATAAAGGCATGCTTAGGAATAATTATATAAACGTAAATAAAAATCACAAAACATGCTCAAAATTTCATAAATAATATATAACAAAAATATAAACAATAAAATATATAATCATGCTTAAAGATAATCATATAAAGCATAAATAACATGGCATGCTTTAAAAGGATCAAAATTATCTAACTAAACATGTTCAATAACAAAATATAATAAAGGTATAAACAATAAGGTATAAAGCATAGAAAATATAAATAAAATTCACATGCTTGGCTAAAATCATAAAATAAAATAAAATAAAGAAAACATACTTGATTTCGAGAAAACAAAACGATCCTATTGCACGCGCGTGTTGATGCAGACGTGCGTAGCGATGTTTTCCTTTTTTTTTTGTTCGTTCTTTTCTGGGCCGGGATTCCTTTTCTTCTGGGCAGCAGGGCTTGTTTCTTTGGGCCGAGATTTTTTTTCTGTTTTTTTTTCTTGTTCTGGGCCTTCTGTTCTTTGGGCCATTTTTTTTGTTTTTTTTTTTTTGGATTGAGATTTTTTCTTTTCTGGCCGGGTCCTTACTTCGACCTGAGTTACCTCTTTTTTTTTTTTTTTTTTTTTTTTCTCTTCTCTTCTTCCTCCTCCTACTTTCCTTCCTTCTGGTTTGCAGAATTGCAGGTACTGCTGGGGGCGCGCCAAGCAGGGAACGGGGATGCGCGCGGGGGCTGGAGCGCCCTGGGCTGGGATCTGCAGGTGTTGGGGAGGGCGCTTGGCTGTTGGAGCGGGGCAGTGGGCTGTCTGGTGTGCGGGGCTGCTACGTCGTCGCCGATGTGGGTGCTGCGAAAGTGGGGAGCGGACGAGTCCGATCTAGGTGCTGTGACGGTGGACTGATGCGGTGATGCGGGCTGGTGTCCGGATCGATCTGGAAATGCAGCAAGCGCTGACGTCCGGTGGGTTGCAGGAATCGATAGGTGCTGGGGCTGGGTTGCAGCGTTGGGATCGGGCTGCGATCGGTGTTGGGTAGCAGGGATCGATCGGCGCGGCTGTGAGGGGATGGGGCCGGTCTTGGCCGGTGAGGTGAGATCGTTGAGGTGAGGCCGGGGAAGAAGGGAAATTTTTTTTTTTTTTTTGAGACTGTGGCGACACAAAACAAGAAAAAGTTTTTTTTTCTTATAGGGTTTTGATTTTTTTTCTTTGGCTATTTGCTCTGAGCGTGCTGATAACGTGTAAAAGTAAAAATGGATTGAAATGGTCTACTCATTTCATTTCATAGTCCCTTTATATAGGGATAGAATTACAACGGAAATATCGATTACATTAATGATACTAAATGCTGATGGATCCAAAATTACGCTGATTGATGGTAATCACTGATTCCTTGATTCCCTCTCCGTTAATCACTTTGACGAAGGCACATAATGTGTTTTTCCTTTAACATATTTATATATATATATATATATATATATATATATATTTTCCTTCTTTTTCTAAAGGGTGCTTCTATTCATACCTCTAAATTTGATATTTGGACCTTCTATACTTAGTAGACTCCCAATTTACTTTTTGAATGTCCAATTTGCTAACTAGACCTCCTTAACATTCCCAAAATATCCTTACCTCATAAACTTAACCAAACTTAGGTTTTCAAAAAAGAACTCAAGAGGAGCAATGACTGCAAAGAGGTTGCTGCAATCATGCTGCGTATCGCCCCCAACATTCCTTCCCCTTTGGTTGTCAAATCTTATTAAATCATCATTTTATTTTACTGTTAAAATTTTTTCTAGGCTATGTTGTCTGTAACTTGATGGTACCTTTGATCTTGATTAGTGGAGAATTCAATGTTATGTTTATATTATTATTATGAAGATTCACAAGTTTATAATTCTCAAGGATTAATGACATCATGAAGTTCTTGACCAAAAAGCAAACGAGAACATGAAGTATAGCCAAAGAGTCATAGATGAAGTATACAATTTGTTGTTGATACTCTAAGAGCAAAAGAAGAAAAAAGAGAATTCATGTAAACCTGAATTGATCCACCTCTTTGATCAAAAGAAAGAAAGCAAATTTGATCGATCCAAGTTATAGAAGACTTCACAAGCTATGTCGCATTTTGAATATAATATAGTTGTCTTCTTTCATTAATCAAATCATTTCTGATTCTTCTCCTTCCTCCTTTTTTGACTTTTTTTTTTTTTTTCCAGAAACTATCAATAGATTTGCATCTCTTAGGCTAGCATCGATTTTTTTTTTGCTCTTTCTATGCCCTTTTCGGTCATTTTATACAAGTTGACAAAGTCAATGTTAACTTCAAAAAATAGTGAGGTATAAATAGCAAATTTGGAGGTATGAATAGAATTGCCCTAGCCGCTCTGCTAGGGTTTACTCGTTGGCCTCTCGTCTTCGACAAGTTTCCCAAAACTATGGCTCTTGCCACAATTGACCCTTCCTCCGGTGTGTCTTATGTTGTTCTGGGGCGGGCTGTTGCATGTTATTCTTTGCTTTTCCTCCTTTTTCCGCTCGGTGTTTGCAGCTTTGGTGGAGGACTTTTAGATGCGGGTTTGGATCTAACTTTGGATCCTTATAAGTTGGGTGAAGGTGGTACTGCGAATAGCGGGATCGATCCTTGGAGGTGGAGAGGGTTTCTTCCCTCTGATGTTCGCGTTGGCGGTGGCGCACAAATTTGGTTGTCGAGTCCAGAACACCGCTGTCAACCAGGAATGTTAGCGGAGAATTTACTGCGGCTCGACGGATTCCATCTGGGGCGTTTTGACCTATTTGATTTTGGAGATGAGGGTAGCGATCTACTGATGGTGAAGGACGGTGGTCTGTCAGCGGTTGCGATGGGAGTCAGCTTGGTCGTGGTGGCCTAGCAGTGGCTCTATGCTGGAGCTTTGCGGCGGCGAGGCAAGTCGGAGGTGGTGGTGGGGTGCCCTTAGTACTTCTTGGGGTGCTCTTCATAATTGCCATGTGGGTTGGGGCTCTGTGGGCTAATGCTTATTGGTGGGTCTACTAGGCTTGCATAATTTGGGAGGGGATGTGGAAGGTGACCTGTCATCTTCCATTCCTAGTTTTTAGTTTTTATCAGGTCGCAAAGATCATATTCTCTGAGGATTCATTTTACCAATTTGCTTCGGAAGATTTTGATATTTGTTTGGAATAAAGGTGCGTTAATTTCCTAAAAGGTGGGTATACTAGGGGTGTCATGGGTCTTATTCTTGTTTTATAATAGGTGTTTAGGGTTCCTTAAGGAACGATTCTTTCTGTCGACCCCTTAGGGGTGTTTCGTTTTTGTACTGCTTGCTGAATATATATAATGGGCCGACCTCTTTTCATCAAAAAAAGAATTGCCCTTTTCTAAAAGAGAAAAATTCAGCTACCGTCCCCAAACTATTTTGCCAAGGCCAATTTGATACCCGAACTCTCAAAAGTATCAATGTGATACCCAAAGACCTAAATTGGTATCAACGTGATACTTCCGTCAAAATTTTCAGACGGCGCGGTCTGTTTGCTGACGTGGCAAGCACGTGGGTCAAAAAAAAAAGTGAAATGACCAATTTACCTTTTTTTTTTTATAGAAAAATTCATCTATCGTCCCCAAACTATTTTGCCAAGACCAATTTGATGTCCGAACTCTCAAAAGTATCAATGTGATACCCAAAGACCTAAATTGATATCAACGTGATACCTCCGTCCAAAATTTCTGACAGCGCCGTATGTTTGCTGACATGGCAAGCACGTAGGTCCCAAAAAAAGTGAAATGACCAATTTACCTTTTTTTTTTTGTTAATTCATTTTTTTCCTTTTCTTTTCATTTCTTTTTCTTCCTTCTTCTTCTTCTTCTTAGGGTTTCGCAGCACCAAGCAGCTTGGGGCTGAAGCTTCCAATCGAACCCGATACTGGTCGAAGAACCTGCTGGTGCTGAGATGATCAACGACCCGTTGGCGTAAATTAGGGCCGCTGAGTTGTTGAGCAAGATGAGGCGTTCAGCCTGAAGGTAGCGTGAGAGAGTGGCCGTCGAGGCGGAGTGTGTAAGGTCTCCGAATGGAAGGTGGTCCAGTTCTAGGGATGCCATTTTAGCTATTCTTCTTCTTCTTCTTCTCTCTCCTCCTCTCTCTCTCTCTCCTCTTCTTCTCCTCTGCCCAAACCATCACTAACGCCGCCGAGATCCTCTCCAATTCCTGCTACAAATCCATCTTGGCGGCGTTAGTGATGGTTTGGGCGGAGGAGAAGGAGAGGAGAGAAAGAGACGAGGAGAGAGAAGAAGAAGAAGAAGAATAGCTAAAATGGCATCCCTAGAACTGGACCGCCTTCCATTCGGAGACCGTACATACTCCGCCTCGACGGTCACTCTCTCACGGTACCTTCCTGCTGAACGCCTCGTCTCGCTCAATAGCTCGACGACCCCAATTTACGCTGACGGGTTGTTGATCATCTCAGCACCAGCAGGTTCTTCGACCGATGTCGGGTTCGATTGGAAGCTTCAGCCCCAAGCTGCTTGGCGCCGCGAAACCCTAAGAAAAAGAAGATCCCAGAAGAAGGAATCACGTTGATACCAATTTAGGTCTTTGGGTATCACATTGATACTTTTGAGAGTTCGGGTATCAAATTGGCCTTGGCAAAATAGTTTGGGGACGGTAGATGAATTTTTCTATAAAAAAAAGGGTAAAATTGTCATTTCATTTTTTTTTTGGGACACACGTGCTTGCCACGTCAGCAAACAGACAGTGCCGTTAGAAAATTTTGACGGAAGTATCACGTTGATACCAATTTAGGTCTTTGGGTATCACATTGATACTTTTGAGAGTTCGGGTATCAAATTGGCCTTGGCAGCATAGTTTGGGGACGGTACCTGAATTTTTCTCTTTCTAAAACATACAACCCCTTTTTTCCCTTCTTTTTCTAGAACATACATACCCCTCTCCTTAGTTTCATGCCTTTAAGTATGTGAATTTCATTATCTGGAAATAAAGAATTTGATACATCATCCTTATCAGCATTCAAAATTAACTACTTATCAGTCAATAGGATTTATATGTTAGAATAGGATAGCAAGAGTATAACTCGAAGTGGGATTTCTGTTAGACAGTTACTAGTGCTTCTTAATCTAGATCTTCTCATGTTGAATTGCGGTCCGGCGTTAAATGCTCAGAAAGTTGAATGCAACATTAGATAGCAGATGGGGAATAGGACATCTAAAATCTTGGGATACCACATTCTGTAATGGTCATTTATTTAGTTGGACTAGTTCTAGCGATCTGGATTTGTGATGTATTCGAATGTTCTGAATCATATTTATATAGCTGCATAAAGTTTGTTGGGGAGTAGACAAGGACTGTATAAGTCTTTAATTTCTAGTTTTTAGCTTCACACATTGTTTGTGAAGTAATGAAATTGGTTCAAGACTAGTTCAAATTTTCTTATATTGTCTGTCAAGTACTGAACTTGGATTGCATTGACAATGTTACAGTCACATACTGTCACTTTGTAGTTCTTGAAATATACTAATAATGTGGGTAAAGTTCTAAGTTCTAACTTTGTATCTAAATTTGTGCGTAGACAGATCAGAGCACCTAAAAATCCAGTGAAAGCACCCATTTTTTTCCCAGTCCTTGTAGTTTCATCAAAATTGCACTTTTGTCCTTACCAGTAGCATTTCTTGGGTTTTTTTTTCTTTATATATATACTAGTAGGGATGGCAATGGGGCGGGTTGGGGATGGGGATCACAATACCATCCCCATCCCCGGGGTAATTCTTCATTCCCATCCCCGGCCCAATCCCCAATAAAAATATATTGGGGATTCCCCGTCTCCATCCCCACTGGGGACGAAGTCTCCAAACCCGCCCCAAATCCACAATAAGAATTTAAAAAATATAATAATTGTTTTTCTCATATTGCCTTTTTAAAATCAAAATCTACAACAAATAAAATTAAAACATGATTAAATTCATAAATCATAATTTAATGAGTGCAAAAGTCAAACACCATTAAAGTAAAGTAGTAAATGTATATATTTGTGATTTATATTATAAAAAATATATATAAATTAAAAAATATATAAATTAAATATATGTATATATCATTGGGGTGGGTTTGGGGATGGAGATCATAATACTATCCTTGCCCCATCCCTGATCTTAGATAGCGGGGATTGGGGATCCCCATCTCCATTCCCCATTTGTCCCCGAATTCTCTCCCCATTTGGGGCGGGTATCCAATGGAGCTCCGCCCCGCTGGAGATTTTTGCCATTCCTATATACTAGCCCTTTAACATGTGCTCCGCACATGTCAATTGGCTTTTGTTTATTTTATTTTTTTAATTATAAAAGTTATAGCAATTTCTCTCCTAATTTTATGGAACTTTCTCCTTTTTTCATGGGATGTATTAGAATTTTTTCAAATATGATATAGTCTATTGACTATCTTATCCACATAGAAATAATTTGTTTATTAATATTTGTATAATGTGAGGACATATATGGTACTTCAAAAATTTAACAATTTCCTCAAGAATTGACTTAATTATATAAGATATATACGCACGCTCATTTCTTGAGTTTTTTTCTTTATATATATACTTTTCTTTTGCACCTGAAGAATTTAGAGGACATTTCATTAATGAATTCAAGACCAAAATTAGAGCTCTCTATAACACATTACGCTTTGGGAGTGAAACTCATGATCTTTTTATGTACTTTTCCTTTTTATTGCAAAACTGGTGATTGGACTTTGTTCTAGCTAGGTTTGGTGGAGTTGCCCCATGGAGTCCTCTTGTCTCAAGGATACTACCTGTCTACGGAGCAACTCTCTAGTTCTCACTAATAAGTGACATAATATTTTGGCAATGACATTGTTAACTGGCAAAATTGGTTGCAAATCGATTATCAGTTACATGAAATTATTTTCAAGGAAGGACTTAAGGGAGTTGCAGACAATCTCTTTGACTAGTTAACTAATACAATACTCAGTAGTTTCATGGAAGTTCCTTGAGCTTCACAAAGCCATAATGTATTTTACAACATGAGTTCGTTTTAATCTTGTGAAAGTACTTGTTGTTGCATTTCAAGTTTGGGTAGTGGATGAATCTCATTAGTTATTATAGTGTATTGATTTGTTGTAAACATTCCGTTTGCTTAATAATATGTAATTTCCTTTCTCAAAAAGAAGGAAAAAAAAAAGAAAAAAAGTCTGCTGTCATGAACCACAAAATACAGCTATGTAAAAACAATGGATAGAGAATTGAATAATGAAGGTTAGATTTACAGTTGATGTCATGACTCATGAGCTTTGAATTAGATGCAAAATGGCAAGCACCATACTATGAGTGCTTCTTAACAGTAAGGTGCTCTGATATTGCAATTGGGTCCGTGAAATATTTTTATATCAGTGTGTGAGAGTATGGAACATAGAGAGTATGATGGTATCACAATAATAGAGCCAAATGGTGATCGATCAGGATGCATTGGTGATTGATATCGACGAATCTGTAGCTGTTATGCGAAGGCGCCTAGAGGAAAACAAAGGCCCAGTTGGAGAACGAGTTTAAAGGTCGACACAGTCTGTATGTGTAGATAGAGTTCCTCACAGCCTCATTGGCATCCACCCAACAGCCATTCAGGCTGAACTGGTCTCCATTGGACCTCCCCTGCATTAAAGGGAAGTTATTGGAATGTGAAGGCCACAAATGGTGGTTTCTTGAGGGACTCCTTTCTTGGGAGTCACAGAGACACTGGCCTGGTCTAAGAGGCTGCTTTGAAGCAATGAAAGAGTTAGAGGACAGAACTAGAGGATGCTAACACAAGGACATCCCCATGTCAAGCTCGGACTTCGTTGAAATGTTGGTGCTTGATGGGTGCTTTATCATTGAGCTACTTCGACATGTTTGTAGAAACGATGATGTCATAGGTAAAGATTAATGACCCCATCTCAAGCATGCCATGGTTGATTCCCATTCTCACCAAGTCACTAGGGACCTCCTCAAGCTCGAAAACCAACTGCCTTTCTTTGTCGTTGAAAGATTGGGTAAATTCCTCCTATGGTACCTGAGGTATTGCTACTTGGACAGTTTGATACCCAATGTATTAAAGGGGACAGTTTGGTACCTGAAGTTAGACTCTGTTTGACATTTTGGTACTTCTGTTAATTTTTCTGTTAAATGTAAGGATAAAATTGACATTTAGAATATATATATAAAAAATAATAAAAAAACATGAGTTTGTGAGTTGATTGACGTTTTTCATAATTTTATAGATATGAATTAATGTTTATGAGTTATGTTGAAGGTGAAATATTTGAATTTTATGTTAAAAAAATATAATAATCAAATATTTTTTTTGTACTATTCTCTATGAATCCACTGATTTTTCCTCCAAAACTTGGATTTTTCCTCCTCTTCATAAACACAATGCGATGATATTATTTTAGGTCTTCATCATTTTTTGGGTATTTAGGAGAAAATGAAAATGAATTAATGCTTTTGGGTTATGTTAAAGTTGACATAATTGAATTTTATGTTTAAAAAAATTTAATTGTACGAGACTAGTTTCAATGGAGTACTCATGGGTGTTCACTATATGATTACTATATTTCTTAAACATAAAATTCGAATATTTCACCTTCAACATAACCCATAATTAAGCATTAATTCATACCTATAAAATTTTGAAGAAAATTGACCCACAAACTCATGTTTTTTTATTATGTTTTTATACATATATCCTAAATGTCAATTTTATCCTTACATTTAACAGAAAAATTAACAGAAGTACCAAAGTGTCAAACGGAGTCTAACTTCAAGTACCAAACTGTCCCCTGTAATACATCAGGTATCAAACTGTTCAAGTAGCAATACCTCAGGTACCATAGGAGGAATTTACCCTTGAAAAATTATTCAATCTCACCAGAACCACTGGGTTCGGAGATCATCTACCCTTACTTGCCTTGAAGTTCTTCAATCTTTCACTCCCTAAGTCAGGGTATTCTGAGGTCGGTGTCAGCCATTTGCTTCGCTTGTTTCATTTAAGCTTCTTCTATACGGTCTATACCCCTTCAGAACGAGTAGAAATATCACACAAAGTAGACAGCTTCAGAAATATCACACAAAGTAGACAGCTTCTTAGAGATCAAGTTCAAAAACAGGGTTCTAGAAGTCCCACCTATTACCATCAATGACCTCACAATTGCTGTCTTCATCAATTGCATGGCCTTGGAACAATGTAGATGTTCCTTTCCAAAGTACTTCACCAGTTACGTTGCCTTCATGAGCTGCCTCATCAATTCACCTTGAAAACACCAGATGGAACAATAGTTCAATATAATTAAAATGGAACTCAATCTTTTGCTGACGCAGTGTAAACCTCTCCTCTGAGGAAACTTCACTGCGTGGCTTTTAACGTAGCCAACACGGAAAAATCAATCCAATATTAATCAACGAAGTTACAATATACAAGTAGTGTTGTTCATAACAAACACTTTCACTTAGCAACAAATGCTAACTTGATTTACAATTGTTCTAACTCCTAACTAGATCAACACAACTTTCTAGACAATCTATCTTCAATCCTTCCTTGCACTTAATCGTATCACTGATCTTGAGAATGATTTATGAGCATGACAGATTATGCAAGTGAATACATGAAACAAATAGTGAGAGTTTTCCAAAACTAATTTGAACAAAAAGATAGTTCAAACGAGAACAATTTATGCAAAAAAAAAAAAAAAAAAACTCACACTTTAAACTTCAGTTTCAAAACCTTTTATAGGGGAGGACTCCCCCTCAATCAAAAATCTTTTTGCACCACCAAATAAGATACGTAAGTAAGGTTTTTACAACTGCATTCAATTCTTCCTATCCTTGTGTAAATCAGATCTCTACTTGATATGCATGCTGAAAACCTTTTAAAGAGGATAAGCATATCAGATCCATTTATTCAATAGACAAATCAATTTAATTTATGCACAATGATATGAAGTGAATCCTACCATTAATTCAAGATCAGTGATAGAGAATTTCCTTGATTTTCTCTTGATGATCCAATCTTGCAGATTTCTTCCATTCTCTTCAAGGCTCCGAACGTGTAGGAGAGATTCTCTCCTAGTGTTTTGCATGATTTGATTTCCTTGTGGATTTGGGAGAGTCATGTGTTGAATAGGGATAGTCCAATATACTTACACACCTAGAGACGTTGGCTTCCTTTGTGCTGATGGAATTATTACTAGCTACTCGCACGATGATCACTACATAGCTGGGCTGTTCAACAAGTTAGGGGAAAAAGTTTACCTCGACAAATTAAAGTGACTTGTTGCCTTTGCTAGCTGGACTATGTACAGCTTTCGATATATCAAAGATCCTATTGTTCATAATTTTTTACCTGAAACAACCTAACAAGGGCGACGAAGGCAAATACAAGGAACATCATGAGCCTTATCTAGTTTGGCCAACTATCACAAGCAAAAAGCTACACAAGTATTCTCAAATCTCAATTCATGAGTACCTTTCAAAATGTCACCCGGTCAGATAAAATGAGTTATTTTATACAATTTTCACAACATTTATCTAACAATTGAAAAATTCCTATCATTTTCTTTATTGTGAAAATGAGTTTGCCCTCATGAAACATAAAATAGATGACAATATGAGACCTAATGGAAAACCTATGACGATTGATTATTAAATGAAGGGTCAAGCTTAAAATTCAGAAATATTTGGAGTACGTATTCTTTGGAATCTTAAAATTTTCTAACAAAGTCAAGCTTTTCCTTTGGAGAGCTCTTGCCTTGCTTTTTAACCTTGTAATGAGCGTTTGCTGACACGGGAAATCAGTCCTAATGGGAGATGTGGGAGGTGCGGTTGTTTTTATGGAACGGTAATGCATTGTATTTGGAAATGCCCTGCGGCTAAGAAGGTGTGGAAATGATCGCGGTTGGAACTAGTGTGTACTTCTTGGAAGGAGCCTAGCTTTGCTGATTTATTCCTCCGTGTGGCTGCTAGTAGTAGGGAAGGGGAGTTGGAGTTGTTTGCTGTGTTTGCTTGGTGGCTTTGGCGTGAAAGGAATAATGAGATGCATGGGAAGCAGCGGGTGAATCCAGAAGAAATTGTCAAGCAAGTGCATGATCGAGTGGTATGACCAAGTGGCCATTATTTACAATTTTAAATACACGGGCTAATAGGCAAGTGAAGGAATTGGAGGGTGGAGTCAACCAAGAGGAGCAGATTGCATGGAAACCACCTCAAAATGAGTGGGTGAGTGAAATGATAGGAGCATTTTAATGCGACGTTTTAACTGTTATTTCCCTATATTTTCTGCGTTATTTCCTTAATAAAATTCTGTTTAGGAAAGTTTCCATTCTTTGAATGGGAAAGTTCCTAATTGTAGAAAGTTTCCGTTTTGTAGTTTCTATTTTCCATTTTTAGAAAGTTTCCATTTTAGTTTAAGAAAGTTTCAATTTCTTATTTTAGAAAGCTTCTATTTTCAGGTTTTTGGAATAAATAAGCTGAATTGAGTTCATAAATGGAATGAGAAGCTTCATGAAGATGACATGGCAAGGAGAGAATCAAAGAAGAGTTTTTTTTTAAAAAAAGGAAAATATATTTTCCTTGGGGATTAAATTTGCTGTGTAATACTTAAGGAAAAACAAGGTGACAACGTGGGAATTAAAGATGATTGATTGAGGATTTCAAGGAGAGATTTTCTTGGAAGACTTTTATGGAAAGAAATATTATTGGAGGAATAATTTGGTGTGATTGCCAACGTGAAAATCAGAAATAATCAAGGAGATGACGCCAAGAGAGATTCAAGGGAGATATTTATGAAAGGAAAATATGTGTGCACCAAGGAAAAGCTCAAAAGGCGTCTAGATTCATCCCTAAATTCCCTAAAGGAATGTTGGCCGAAATTCATGAAGAAAATCAGAATAATTTCAAGGAAATTCGGCAATTAAATATTAGAGAGGTATTTTAGAGAATTATGATTGGTTGGAACACATCACAAGGCTTACTTGGCATTGTATGATTGGTTGGACCACATCACAAGCTTACTTGGCGAATTATCATTGGTTGAAGCTATGTGGAAAATTCTGATTGCTTTGTGAACCCTAGCCATGCTCCTATATATACCCACCTCTTTGACGTTGAGAAGGGTTCCACACACCTTAGAAAAAATTAGAAAATACATATTGTTGCCGTGAGCCTTTATCATCTTTTCTCCATCCTCTAAAGCAAGCCACGGAGTTCAAGCAAGGCCGAAGGGAGAAGAAGGAGCCGTGACATATTCCTCCACCATCCACCATTGAAGACTTGCTTTCAAGCTTCAAGGATTCCAACGAAAATGTTCTCATTTTCCATCCACGGTGTAATTCGACCTCTACTTTGTAACCTTTGTTTGAATTTCGTTGGTTTTGCTTTAGTTGACATTCATGATTGAACAAAGTTATTATTTCTGGAATTTTATATGATTGAATAAAATTTTCAGATTCTATTATTGTAATTCGAGAGTTGCTTATGTGAGTTTGTTTAATTAAATTTGCTTTATAGATATCTTTTGTATTTTAATCTTATGTGGTTCGAAACACTTAGGGTTTTGATATGAATGGTGCTAGATTTAAGAACATGAAATCAACTTTTTGTTTTGTGTAACTTGAATCGAAGTAGTAAGGGTTTTGGACAAAAACCGAATTTAATTAAAGAGGATTGCAATTAGGTGGACTTTTTCATACTAAGTTGCACACTTGAGTTGATAGCCTTTCTATGTGTTTCATGCGTTAAACATGTCATGATTGACTAGCTTTCTAGGGCTTGATTACATGTTTGATAGGATTAATCTTTGTGCTTTCACTTAGGTTAATTAGCACTGAAAAGTAAAAAATGGGAAATTATTTGCTTTCGAATATTTCACATGATCAACTCCTTTCTCATGACTTAGATGAACAATATTAGGATTTAATCGAATTTGATCATAGTTTCGGTTTTGATCTTTGTTCTCTCATTCCACCCGTGTATATATGTTTTTTACATTTTCTTTATTTTATTTATTTTAGTTTTTAATTTAATAATCCTAAAACCCCCTTTTGTGTTCATTTGTATATATTTTTATTCTTTGTTTTATTTTTGTAAATAATACTTTTTACTTTTATTAATTTGTTTTTGCAATTACAGGTGTACCCTCAATCCCCAGAATAGAACGATCCCTATTTACTATATACTAACGATGACATTTCAGGGTTAAATTATGCGCTTGCTTTTAGCGTATCATGAAACTAAACTTCGATGGAGCATGTGATATGGCCGGTGGAAAGGTTGGTTTGGGAGCAGTAGTGAGAAATGAGACGGGAGGCCTTGTTCTGGTTTTTGTCTGCGGCTTTGATCTTTCCTGTTTTGGTTTTTTTTCCATTTTTTATGTCCAATCTGGACTTAGTTGGTGATTAACCTTTTATTATCTTTTGTAATTGGGCCTTAACTTTTGCTGGGCTTTCCTGGTGTTGATGCTTGGATCTGTGGGGATCTAATTAACGATAAGTAAAGAGAGAGAGAGAGAGACACAAGCGAAGTATAGTGGTTCGCCTCCCGCCTTAGCGGGAGACTACGTCCACTTGAAAGCTTATACTAGTGTGTCGAGCCTTGCGGCCTAACAAGATTACAAGAGATGTAATGGGATGATGTTGAATGGTGTTTAAGTGGGAGGAGGCATTCCTTTTATAGGTGAAGGAAGCCATCTCCTTTACATGGTTTTCGATGTGGGACAAGCAAACAACTATTCTAGTATAGAAATGCATATTGTGGAGGCAACTTGGCAAGGGCGGGAACGTGGCTTCCAGGCGACGGATTTGCCTCTTCCGGATACCGTGGCGTAGCTTGAATATAGGGCTACAAGATGCAAGTAGCGGTTGGGCCTCACCATGGCTTGTGGGTGTCCCAAAGAGGGTGTTAATTATGCTTGGTGAGATAGCAAACTAGTCATGCTAGTAGGTATCTACAAGTCCCCGAAGTCCCCAAGTAAGAGGAGCTTCTTGGTTGGGGAGTTATACACATGATGTCACCAAGCATAAGTAACCGGGCGGTACGGAGCCCCTACAAGTCCCCGAACTCCGTAAGCAAGAAGGGACTCGTGAACCTGCAAAACAAAGACAAAAAATAGGCATATGTAGGATTCTCGTTGCATTGGGCAACAAATGTGAGTTGCACTTATATGCGTTGGCATATACGAACGTACGGGGTGCATGATACATGTTGATGTATACACTCGAATGGCGCCGAGTACGATCGCTTATGACGTACAAACTCGAGAACGCGTATGGTCGTGTGAGCATATGGATTGCATACGATAAATGTAAGTTGTATGAGCGTTGCGGAGGTAAGCGTTTGTAATTCGTGAGTGTTGAATGCTTGAACGCTTGTGTTTGTTTGGTTGTCGCTCGTATTAATGGAACGTGAAAAGAATTCGATTTGTCACAAGCGATAAATGGTAGAAGAATTCAATGTTCCATTAACGTGTGGTGTGTCGAGTAGACATGAGTGTAAAGTTCGAGGATTGCCGGGAAGGCATGAGCCGAAGCTCGTGGGTTGCCGGGAAGGCATGAGCGGAAGCTCGTGGGTTGCCGGGAAGGCATGAGCGGAAGCTCGGGGGTGCCGGGAAGGCATGAGCGGAAGCTCGTGGGTTGCCGGGAAGGCATGAGCGGGAAGCTCGTGGGTTGCCAGGAAGGCATGAGCGGAAGCTCGGGGGTACAGGGAAGGCATGAGCGGGAAGCTCGTGGGTTGCCGGGAAGGCATGAGCGGGAAGCTCATGGGTTGCCGGGAAGGCATGAGCGGAAGCTCGGGGGTGCAGGGAAGGCATGAGCGGGAAGCTCGTGGGTTGCCGGGAAGGCATGAGCGGGAAGCTCTGGGTTGCCGGGAAGGCATGAGCGGGAAGCTCGTGGGTTGCCGGGAAGGCATGAGCGGGAAGCTCGTGAGTTGCCTGGAAGGCATGAGCGGGAAGCTCGTGAGTTGCCGGGAAGGCATGAGCGGGAAGCTCGTGAGCGGAAGCTCCAGGGTTGCCGAGAAGGCATGAGCGGTAAGCTCGTGAGAGGAAGCTCGAGGGTACCGCGAAGGCATGAGCGGTAAGCTCGGGGTGCCGGGAAGGCATGAGCGGGAAGCTCGTGAGCGGAAGCTCGTGGGTGCCGGGAAGGCATGAGCGGAAAGCTCGTGAGCGGAAGCTCAAGGGTTGCCGGGAAGGCATGAGCGGAAGCTCGTGGGTGCCGGGAAGGCATTAACGGGTAGCTCGAAGGTGATGCCCTGAGGCATGAGCGTGACCGTTGCTAATTATACTGGGCTGTATGTACAAGTCCCCGAAGTCCCCAGTCAAGGAGGGTGTCCTTGCGGGTTGATACCAAAGCGTAGCTTTGTGCCGTATATCAAGCATAATTAGTGCGAGTGCGTCGTCCATCTAGAATTGTTGGAGCGAACGCTTTTGCCCTTTTCGGGTGGGCCCCTGCTAGGCCCTGCAAGGAGTCCCCCACTCCTGGCTATAGACCTCCGGATGGTCGAAAAATTGTTTGATGAGGGGAGCTGCGCGGAGCAGAGGGTGTTGGGTAGCGAGCCCAATCTTAGATACCCAAGCGTCGGGGTTAACTGCCGGATCAATGGCTGCCGTGGGCTGTGTTAACTAGTCCCTTGCTGTTTTCTCGAAGGAGAAAAGCTTGACTGCAATGCCGCGTAGCGGTCATTGTCATTATGAGGCGTTGCCTTACCGCTTGGCGGTGACCATAGACTCATACAGTGTGTACTTGTATGAAACATGGCAAACAAAATAGAGCAAGTAATAAAATTTTGTTTGAGTGTCCCACATTTATTTAATTGGGTTGCAATTAAATAGGAGCATGGCATATGTGTCTAGCATATATTTGTAATGTGGATGCTAATAATATTTTATATTTTTGTAGGCATGCTTAGAGATCGTTTGAGATCGATATAAGAAGCATGGCATAGCTAGCATGGCATATGTGTCTAGCATATATTTGTAATGTGGATGCTAATAATATTTTATATTTTTGTAGGCATGCTTAGAGATCGATATAAGAAGCATGGCATAGCTAGCATGGCATATGTGTATAGCATATATTTGTAATGTGGATGCTAATAATATTTTATATTTTTGTAGGCATGCTTAGAGATCGTTTGAGATCGATATAAGAAGCATGGCATATGTGTATAGCATGTTCTTGTAGTAAAGTTGCTAATAACATTTTGTAGGCATGCTTAAGGGTCATAGAAGCATGTAAATGCATATCAAGTGTGATATTCTATAAGCATGCTTTAGAAGAAGTAAAAGTATGTAACGGCTCTAATTGCGAGAGCGTAAGAGATAAGACATAGTGACTTATCTTATGCCGATTTGGAGCAAGTTGGAGTTGACATTTGCATAGGTACCCAAATCATGTTGAAGTTGTCCAAGCATGACACTCCATGTGATCAGCGAATGATCGCAAATAGTTTGTCTTGGCCTTGTTTACATATGAATGTTTTTCATTGATTTCCTCCGAAGTCAAAACAAAAATAGGTGATTAGCTATTTTTCCATATGATTTAGTTGACTAAATAAAAAGAATTTGTTTTTGTGCAAATTCCAAATAAGAAGAAGATTTAAGTGAAGGAAGTATATTAATGATGTGTTCTCAACTTGTCACAGGAACATAGGCTTTTAATCGAGCTAGCATGCTTTGACAAGTGATAGAAGCCTGCTATATTTTGTGATTATATATGCAAGCAGCCGATAGAAGATTGTGGTCATGTATGAATCTTCTTATGTGTAGCTAGCAAATCAACCATGAAAGAGCATGGACAGGGCATCGACACATATGTGTAGCATGTGCACAGAGAAAGTATTAAAGTGTTTCATGCTACGTGAGAGGACTTTGTCATGGCATGGATGCATGAGATAAAGATGATTACAAGTATTGCATGGCAACAAGTAATCCATTAAATGTTCATGCACATGTCTGTCTTGAATTTCCAATTGACAATGACATTTCGTAGTGTACCTTGTACTTTGCAACAAGATGGTATGCTGACAAATGATAAGCTCCAGCCCAAGAGGTACATATTTTCAAAAACATGGCATGCACACAGAAGCTAAACACACTTTGGATTCACGACAATTAATAGTGGCCACATGTCTTAGCTGTGTCATGTACAGAGAATATGTTTAAAGTAGTTAAATAGTGTGTTGTAGGTCATGTGGTTTGTGTGCATAGCACATATATGACATAGTGGCTATGTTGGATGTGCACCTGTCATGGTTTCGTGGAACTAGCCTGCTTTAACATGCCATGCATTTGTATTCAAGGTTTATGGTGTTTAGAATGTTCACATGTGTTGCATACAGTAAGCCACCGACTTTGCAATCAATGATAATGTACTATACATACTTTAGACTATTATAGTATAATAGGCATAGCTATCGCATCAGTAAGGTGAGAGGCTTAGCTTTCTGCATGGTTTGGTAGAACTGAGAACATCGATGCAGACGGGGTGGGTGTCCTGATCAATCAACAAGGTACCCACAGTGAGCTGCCTGGAAAACAACGATCTAGCCAGCGGAGATTTAGTTATTGTCGCTGATGCAGTCTAGCGGAGCTGGTGACCGCCGGTGGTGAGCTGCTAAGATGGTGCTAGCGGAGCATTGGGCCGGCGGTGTCTTAAGAACATGGGTTCTTGGCGGAGGGTGTAAGCTCAGCGGAGGTCTTCGGTGGACGGAGTCTGGCGGAAGCCTTAATAGCAGTAGACGCTAGATAAATGTGTGGCGGAGGATGGATTGCTAACGGTGTACAGTCCGGCGGTGCGGACCAGCAGTGCTGCTCGGCTGTGATGAGGCTGGCGGAGTGGAGCGTTTGGCTGGCGGAGATTTACCCGCTGAAGAAGTGTGGCAGAGCGGAGCTCTGTGCTCACTTGGAGCTCGAAGGAGATTCGATGCTAGCTCAGCGGCGGATCGAAGTTCGGCGGAAGATTCGGAGCTCAGCGGAGCCACGCTCAGTGGTGGAGCAGCTCAGCGGGTGAGACGTTCGGCGGAACTTAGAGCTAAGCGGAGACGGTTAATGGGTTGACGCTAGCGTGTCGGCGGTGACGTGCCGCTGATAGAGCCAAGCGGAATAGAGTTACCGCTGCCGGAGATATGCGGAAGAAGATGCTGCTGGCGGTGCTTAGCGGTTGTGCTCGGCTGAGCGGAGCTTGGTGCCTGGCTGAGCTGGCTAGCAGGTTGTCCGGCGGAGCAGTCTGGCGGTGATTGGTCCCCACATGAAGCTCGGCGGAGGTTTAGCCGCTGGTTGTGGTCGGAGCGGAGTGATCTTCCGGCGGAGGATGCTAGTGAAGGCTAGCGGAGGTTCCTGTCGCTTGACCGACCTTGGATGGTTAAATGGCTAGCGGAGGTTTGGTCCAGCGGTATGGTGGCGCTGAGGTGATGTGTTGTGGCTTCTGACGATGACCAACAGATGGGTAGGGTGATCAAATGATGATGATCAAGGGCCTTTGAAGCATGGCGCTGACCCTGAGTGTTTTCTGCTGTTCCTGGCGGAGCACTTGCCTGGCAGTGACTCTTGGCGGAGTTATAGAGCCCAGAGAAGGTCGGGTGCCCAGAGTAAGTTTTTGGGTGTCCACAATATACCTCAAATTTTGTTGCGAGCCTTCTCTGACACTGTGTGCCTAGCGGTGCCTTGTTTGGCGGAAAATGGCTGCTAGCGGTCAAGCTAAATTTTTTTTTTTTTTTTTTTGCAGTCTGCGTTGACTTTTGCTTGTCCGGCGTTGACCAGCCCATATGTTGGTGTTGACCAGGCTTCCTGGCGTTGACTAGGTGCCATGGAGGGATGAAGTTGTGGCAGACAAGGCTCAAAGAAGAAATAGAAGAATTTTCTTTGAGCTCCGTTAGCATGGAGAATGACGAAGCCTTTGTGTGACGGCTTCCCACAGACGGCGCCAATGTTGATGCTTGGATCCGTGGGGATCTAATTAACGATAAGTAAAGAGAGAGAGAGAGAGACACAAGCGAAGTATAGTGGTTCGCCTCCCGCCTTAGCGGGAGACTACGTCCACTTGAAAGCTTATACTAGTGTGTCGAGCCTTGCGGCCTAACAAGATTACAAGAGATGTAATGGGATGATGTTGAATGGTGTTTAAGTGGGAGGAGGCATTCCTTTTATAGGTGAAGGAAGCCATCTCCTTTACATGGTTTTCGATGTGGGACAAGCAAACAACTATTCTAGTATAGAAATGCATATTGTGGAGGCAACTTGGCAAGGGCGGGAACGTGGCTTCCCGGCGACGGATTTGCCTCTTCCGGATACCGTGGCGTAGCTTGAATATAGGGCTACAAGATGCAAGTAGCGGTTGGGCCTCACCATGGCTTGTGGGTGTCCCAAAGAGGGTGTTAATTATGCTTGGTGAGATAGCAAACTAGTCATGCTAGTAGGTATCTACACCTGGGCTCTGCCCTTAATGAAGTATCTTCATTTTCCAACAAAAAAAAAAAAAAAGAAACAAAAAGATGGGAGGCCTTGTGGGCTCGTTGGCTGTTCCAGTCACTGCCACCAATCCACCATATAAGTCCAATGGCAACGGAAGCCATGACATTATTGCATGGTATTAGGCTCTGCAGAGAACTAGGGATTTCAAAACTTGCTATTGAAGGAGATGCATTGAATGTAATTGACAAGCAAGGAGTCAATGAGTCATTGAAGCTGACCTCATTAATGACGTGGGTGCAGTCATGGAGGAGAGTCAAGAGACTAGACAATTCATGAATGAGGTTGAGCTGGCATCTTGGAAACTTGTTATATAGAGAAGCAGCCAAGCTGCACATGGGCTGGCTAGGCGTGCTCTGTATGATTCGAAGAGGTAGCGACAAAGGTCTGCTTTGTAGACCTCCAAGATATCGCGGTCTTTCCCATGGTGAAAACATAACCAGTTTGGGAGCGACCTTTGTGTGGGTCAGAGAGATACCCAGCATCAGCAAAACCTTCCCAAAACACTTATATCGTTTTGGGATGGGGAGAGGGAACGCAGTCCACCATATGTGGCGTCCCTGACACTAGATGGGTCCGAATCTATTTTATCTCTGTAGGGATAGAACAAGCCCATATCAATCGTACCACTTAGGTATCGAAAGATATCTTTAACACCAGTCCAATGGCGTCGTGTTGGTGCAGAGCTATATCTAGCTAACAAGTTCACAGCGAATGAGATATCCGATCTTGTGCATTGTGCTAAGTACAATAATGCGCCTGTTGCACTTAGGTAGGGCACTTCTGCCTCTAGCACTTCTTCGTCGTCATCTTTTGGAAGGAATGGATCCTTCTTTGGATCAAGACTACGGACGACCATTGGGGTGCTTGAAGGCTTAATCTTGTCAGTGTTGAAACGCCTAAGCATCTTTTGGGTATAAGCTGATTGATGAATCAGGATACCATCTCTACGGTGCTCAAGTTCTAAACAGAGGCAAAACCGTGTTTTCCCAAGATCTTTCATCTCAAACAAGGATTTCAAGTGTTCAGCGGTTTCCCTTAACTCTTTAAGGGTGCTAGTTATATTCATGTCATCGACATAAACCGCTACTATTGCAAATCCGGAACTTGTCCTTTTTATGAACACACATGGGTATAGTTCATTGTTGACATATCCCTTTCCAATCAAGTAGTCACTTAGACGGTTATACCACATCTGTCCGGATTGTTTCAATCCATATAGTGAGCGTTTCAATCTAATCACAAATGCGCTCCGTGGTTGAAGCCACTTGACTTGGGTAACTGAATTCCATCAGGAATCTTCATGTATATCTCCGTATCTAGATCCCCATATAGATACGCTGTAACCACATCCATAAGCTGCATGTTTAGTTTTCTGGAAACTACCAAACTGACAAGGTAGCGGAACGTTATGACGTCAATTACGAGAGAATATGTCTCCTCGTAGTCGATTCCACGGCGTTGTGAGAAGCCTTGTGCCACAAGACGAGCTTTGTCCTTACAATCTCGTTTTTCTCATTACGCTTTCTAACGAATACTCATTTGTGACCAACTGGTTTGGTGTTGGGCGGTATTGGTACAACATTGCCAAATACGTTTCTTTTCGCTAGAGAATCAAGTTCTGCCTGGATCGCATCTTTCCATTTTGGCCAGTCAACTCTACTTTGGCATTCATCAACGGGGCGTGGTTCGATGTCATCGGTCTCAATAATCTCACGCACCACTGAATACGCTAATACATCATTAATGATGATGAAGTTTCTTTCCCACGTCCTATGTACACTAGTGTAATTAACAGAGATCTCTATGTTCTCAGGGATAGGTTATGACATTGAGGCGTCCCCCAATGATGTCTATTGGACATAACCATAATTCGAAACATTCTCATGGGACGGATTTTGAGTATCGATGATCAAAGGATTTGTTTGTGTCTAATTCGCTTTCTTTCCAGGGCGAGTATCCTTGGAACCAATCGGTCTACCGCGCTTCCTTGCAGGACCTGCGGCCATAGATGCCACATCATTGCCATTCTGGGCAATGGCGCCATCTCCTGGTGTCACGGGAGTG
Source organism: Rosa chinensis (assembly GCF_002994745.2). Lineage (NCBI taxonomy): Eukaryota > Viridiplantae > Streptophyta > Magnoliopsida > Rosales > Rosaceae > Rosa > Rosa chinensis. Next base: position 18,477,266 of record NC_037090.1, read on the forward strand.
GCGTTATGTCCATTATTTGGGACATCAATCCTTACAGGCACGTTTGCAGCAGGTATGTGTGATCTCGTCACTTTGGCAACATCAGAAAACACATCAGGCAGAGGCAGAGTGTCTGCTATGTTTTGGAGCTCGATTATTCTTCGCACTTCAAGTTCGGACTATGCGGTACGAGGATCGAGATGAGACATAGTGGGGACGGACCATGACAATTCCTGTCGTTCCTGTTGAACATGTGTGTTCTTATCTCCCCCTAACGACGGGAAGACTGTCTCATCAAAGTGACAATCCGCAAATCTAGCTGTAAAAAGATCGCCTGTCAAGGGTTCAAGATAGCGGACGATGGTGGGAGATTCATATCCAACGTATATACCCATTCGTCGTTGTGGACCCATCTTAGTACGCTGTGGTGGTGTAATAGGCACATAAATGGCACACCCAAAAATGCGTAAGTGCGAGATATCAGGCTCGTACCTAGTTACTAGCTGTAACGCAGAGTAAGATTGGGTTGCAGTGGGTCGTAGACGAATTAGCGTCGCTGCATGTAGTATTGCATATCCCCAAGCAGAAACAGGGAGGTTGGTGCACATAACCAAAGTCCGTGCTATCATCTGTAGTCGTTTGATAGCAGCTTCTGCGAGACCATTTTGGGTATGAACATGGAGAACTGGATGCTCTACATCAATCCCCAGCGACATGCAATAGTCATCAAACATTTTCGATGTAAACTCCCCAGCATTATCAAGTCGAATCGACTTAATAGGATGATCAGGGTAGTGAGCCTGTAGACGGATAATCTGGGCAAGGAGTTTAGCATAAGCAGTATTTTGAGTGGACAACAACGCGACATGTGACCAGCGTGTTGACGCATCAATCAATACCATAAAGTATTTAAAAGGTCCGCATGATGGTTGAATTGGTCCACAGATATCCCCTTGGATTCTCTGTAAGAACGGAATGAGTATTTTAGGATCATTTGCGTAGGACAGTCTCAGTCCTAATTTTCCGAAGGAACAGGCTTTGCAAAATGAGCGAGGGGCCTTAGAAGCAACCAATGAGGATTTTGGTTGGGCCTGAGCGTCCGTAGCGCTATTAGAAGCGAAGTGTGTGACTACATCTCCCATCATGGCATTAGAGCCATGGAAATTGGTGTGTGTGGCGTCATGGCCATGAGGAGAGGCAACCATGGCATCATGCTCTTGGTCAATGGTGCCGTCACATGGGACTTGGACAGCCCTATGGCGCCCCAAGACGGCTGCAGCGCCAGAAGCTGCAATTGTTGCGGTCTTGCTAAGTCCAGGAATCAATTTTCGATTCTTGCTTCTTCTCACTCTGAAGAATGAATGTCCGTGTGAAATCTTTAGTATACGGAGCATCATATCATGACCAGGATGCCCTAGTCGGTCATGTCAAAGCCAATATGTGTCTGAATCCAAGAGATCTTCTCTTATGACATTATTGGATTCAATTGGTCGAATTGTAGTGACATAAAATCCACTAGATTGACACATAAGCTTCTCTAAGATGCGCTTTCGTCCGCAATCATTAGAGGTAATGCAAAGGAACTCTTTTCCGTTCTCATTATGCGTTTCCACATGGAATTCGTTGGCTCTTATATCTTTAAAACTCAATAAGGTTCGATTTGCCTTAGGAGCGTAGAGAGCTTCAGTGACTTTAATCAAGGTGCCATTTGGCAATAGGAATTGAGCCATTCCATGTCCTTGAACTAAACCTGATGGCCCAGCCATCGTAGTCACAGAGGAATATGTATGCAACATCTCTAAGAATAATTGCCTATGTCGTAGAATGGTGTGTGTAGTCGCACTATCCACAAGACATTGTAGTTCATCCATTCCTTGAAAAGAAAAGCTCATAATTAAAAAGGAGTCATAAAGAAAAGCACTCAACTTTTATTAATAAGCCAAACGGAATTACATCATCGTTTCTTTAACTAAAAAGAATCTAATCCAATAAACTAGCTAATGCAAAACAATGGTAGTCGTCTGACTCCTTTTGGTAATTTCAATGCAAATGTGACCAGGTGAGTAGAGAGATGTCGGTGGAGCAAAGCTCACTTAAGTACCACTTATCTCAAAACCTTCCTAGACATCACACTAACATTGAGTACACCTCTTTGAAGAAAGACTAGTACCATTGGCATTCACTATAATAATATGGCAATTGCCTACATCTCTTGGAAAATAAAAAGACTTAATCAAAATCGCCAGTTTCTGGGTCTTGATCCTGGTAGTCTTCCACCCTTAGATATAGATTGCCATCTTGATCTTCTTGTTCCATGTAATTTGCCTCCCTCGCTTCACGATACGTCTTGTATGCGTTTGCAATATTCTGGGGTGCTTTACATGCTTTGGCCCAATGTTCAGTTGATCCACATCGAAAACAAACATCATTATGGTCAGGCTCCCTTGATCGAGGCGCCTTTGGGGCGCTATTTGGATGATCATTGTTCTTGGTGGCGTTACCACCATGGTCGGAGGCTCTGCCTCTCTCTCTCTTCACACGTTGACCTCCACGGTTCCGTGCACGCCTCTCTAGGAGATTTCCTTCCTCTTTAGGGCAAGAATATGGACCAGAACGTCCAGAATTGTCCCTACTCTTAGGGTTTCGCTCATTGCGTCCTCCCTTGGGGGCGCGACTATAGTTAGACTCCGGAATAGACTTAGTTCCCACGGGTCTAGCATTATAGTTCTTCACAAGAATATTGTCGTGCTTTTCAGCTACGTTCATGGCGCCAATGAGCTCATGAAACCTTGTGATACGTCCTGCATTCACATCAATCCGATAATTCTTTGAAATCATCAGGGCAGAGACGGGGAAGGTAGAGAGAGTCTTCTCGATCAACATCGTATCAGTTATGGCTTGGCCACAAAACTCCATCAGAGACTTGATACGAAGAGCTTCCGAGTTATAATCAAGCACAGACTTGAAATCACAAAAGCGGAGGCTATGCCATTGCACTTCTAAATCAGGAAGCAGGGAGTCACGAACGTTGCCAAATCGCTGCTCAAGTTCTACCCATAGCTATATTGGGTCTTCCTCATTAAGGTATTCACTTTGGAGCGCGTCATTCATGTGTCTTATCATGAGAATTATGGCTTTAGCTTGATTTGCTCCAAAAGCAGTACGTAGCTTGCTCAATAGATAGCACGTTCTGACTAGGCTCTTGGATGGTTTCCACAAGTCCATCAGCCTTAAGATGTTGGCGCACATCTCGGACCCACCTATGGTATCCTGCGCCAGTTGTCTCCAGTGGAACAAAGTTCAACTTGTTCAGGTAACTCATCCTGAAAAACAACACAAGATTAGGGTTAATTTCAGAGCGAAAAAGGTTACCACGAAAAACTATAAAATTCTGAGCGTAGTCGCTTCCAAGAAATTAGAGATTTTCTTAGTGTAGTCGCTTCCAAGAAAAATCTGATTCCAATAGGGGTTTTGGATTAGATCGAAACAACGATGTATGTGGTCGATCGTTTTCTTCTCAACAAACTCTAAGTTTGGAGGACTCTACAAGCTCCAAGCTTGGAGTAAGCACGAACCCCCACAGTTCGGCTTTTGGTCTCCCCTATGAAGAAGAAAGAGGGGTAGAAGAAGGGACGTTGGAAGTCCCCGAGAAAAAAAAAGAAGAAATTGAAAAACTTCAAAAACAGGAACCTTTAGAAAAATTTACCTTGAAAAGATGCCGGAAATCTTGACCGGAAAAGATGACGAAGCTAGTCGGAAAAAGGTCGCCGGAGGTCACCAAAAAAATGGCCGGAAACTGGTGGCCAGAGGTGGTGGCAGGAGCTAGGCAGGGCTGTTACGGGGGCTGCTGCAGGGCTTATGCAGGGGTGTTGTAGGGGCTGCGCAGGGGTTGTGAGGAGGATGTGCAGGGCCTGTCGGCAGCTGCTGCGCAGGGGCTCGGCATATGTCGGGGGGCTGTCGGCAGGAGCAGGCACACGTCTCGGCAGGGGCAAGCACAGGGGTGCGCAGGGCTCGGCAGATGTGCGCGGGGCTTCTCGGCAGATGTCTGCAGCACTCGGCAGATCTCGGCAGGAAGCGTGCAGGGCTCTCGGCAGATGCTTGCAGGGCTGTCGACAGAGGCTCGGTAGCACTCGGCAGATCTCGGCAGGGGCAGGCACAGGGGTGCGCAAGGCTCTGCAGATGCGCGCGGGACTTCAATATGTGAGGCGGTGGATGTTGGAATTTGAGGGCTACGAAATTAGGGTTTCAGGGTTAGGGTTTCGTGCTGATAACGTGTTGTAGAGAAATTGAATTTGAGAGGAATTTGCTGTGTATTCTAATTGATAATAGGGGTCTCTTTATATAGAGAATTACAATGCATAGAATCTCAATCGTACAAGAAAAGTAATCGTACATTGAATAGGAATCTAGATCCTTCTAATCTAACCCTATTACCACTAGAGCAAGTAACCTAGAGTTTGGGTCAAACACAAATTAGGGTTTACTTGAACACATATAAGTTTGATTAGTTATATAGTTGGTTGGTTTAATATTTAGATTAACTGCATGGCCTATGTTAGGGCACTGAGGTTTAAGGGTTTTGGGATTTTCTATTATATTCCTAGATCTGATATTTTATCTACACATTCTTATATAGCATATACACATTCGTAATTTTCACCATACAAAATGAAATTTTAAGAGTAGATAAAATAACCAAAAAGGACAACAAATCTTTTCTTTCTTCACACTCCATCAACGCCAACTCTTATTCGCTCTTATGCTCTTTGTTATACTTATAAATTTGCAACTTAAAACCCTAAAAATACCATAAGCCCTTTAACAAAAGTCTTAGGTTGTCCCTATTGTTGCTTTGGATATAATCTGGATTCAAACTTTTCTGAAATGGGTGTGTGGGTGTGTACGTTGGAACCTAGGTTGAACGAAAAATGATATAAAATGCTTATTTTTAATTAAGGGCAGATAGTAATTCAAACAATACCAACAAGTCTTCTATTCAAATGCAAATCCGATATTCTATACAAACCTCCGCGCGATATCGATTTTCGTTTTTGTTCTTTATTAAGTCTAAATATAAGTCTAATCCCAAACTTAATGATTACTTGATTAGGCTAATAGGTTACCAGTATTAGGCGTTAGTCTAACATATACAAAACACAAAACGATCGATCACCAACTACAATGGTCAATCATTTGTATACATATTGAACAACCAAAATATCCATCATGGTGAATATAAAGCAAGGAAGATCGAGAAAGCATGGTAATTCATTAAACCTCATATCAAGACAAAGCACGGCTTGGCAAACTTTGATTTAGATGTTCTGAGAACGATAATGGAAAAGAGAAGTTCTTTCTTTTCTACGGTTGTATTTAGAAACATAGTAGAAAATGTTGAGGAGAGTTTGGATAGTTTTGGGTGGTGTCTATAGAATTATTGTATATAGAGAAATCAATTGAGTAGTGTATTAAGAATGAGATGTGTATCAAATATTTTAGAATGTGTAGACAAAATTTCTCTTCCTAAAAACATCATTGAAAAGAAAAGAAAAGACAGAAGTGATTTGTGCCTAAGTTTGGGACCCAAAAGTCCGTGATAATCAAATTGGGCAATGGAAGGACCCAAATTCTGCTTTGGACACAATTCACTCAAAACGCGTACCAGAGGGAAAATGGATGGTCATTTCCACGTATTTCGAAAGAAATCGAGTTTCATAGAACCGTTTCAAGAATTATTTAACTGCAAACCCAGTTCCCGAGCTCTCCTTTTGACTTAAATGTGTGATGTCGGCAGGAGAATAAATCATCATAATAAAGCATTATTTCCAGAAAAGGGCACCGTACGCGCGTGAAATGCAAAACATGCAGCATGAGTGAGAAATCAACGCATCTTCCAGGATGCCAAGACTAATTTCATTATCTGCAGCTTCTCAGTAATTACAACGAAAGCTGAAAGAAACTTCCAAGAAAGAGCGCAGCTGGAAATACCATATCGAATTCACACAAGCTTTCTCTGTATATATACCGGGCCTGCGTGCATGTTGATGCTTATATCCAAAACATAAAAAGATCTTCATCAGCCAAGATTAACATTACGAGTCTTTTACAGTTATTTCTAGCTACTTGGTGAGCATCCTTATTTAGACTGAAATACAGAGAGAGAGAGAGAGAGAGAGAGAGAGAGAGAATGGCGTGTACTGATGGTGAAATCACAGTCGTAGAGCCAAATGGGGAGGAGGCAGTGGTGATTGATATTGACCCTGTAGCTGCTATGCGAAGGCATCTAGCGGTAGCGGAAAACGTAGTCACAACTCCTAGTGGGGGCTACCCTGGCTCTAGAGGAAGAGTTCCTCAAAGCCTCATCAACATCAGCCCAACAGCGATCGCTCCTGAAATGGTCTCCATCGGACCTTTTTACCACGGAAAGGAGATACTGGTGGATTTTGAAGACTCCAAATTGTGGTTTCTTAATCGACTCCTTTCTCGAACAAAGAGACATGGTGGGCCTGATCGTCTAAAAGATTTGTTTGAAGCCGTGCAAAAATTGGAGAATTTAGCGAAAGGATTCTATGATGAGGAAGTCCCCATGAGGAGCCCGGAGTTTATCAAAATGATGGTGCTTGATGGATGCTTTATCATTGAGCTGTTTCGACATCTTGGTAGAAATGAAGATGTCTTAGGTTTCAATAATCCTATCTCTGCCAAGCCATGGTTGATCCCAATTATCACTAGGGACCTCCTCAAGCTTGAAAACCAACTCCCTTTCTTCGTCCTTGAAAGATTGTTCAGAATTACTGCCCCTGCTGAAGATCATGGGGATCCTCTAGCTTTACTTGCCTTGAAGTTCTTTAATCTTTCCTTGCCTAGGCTTAATGATGATGTCCTTAAAAGTCTAATCCGTAACCCTCTACTAAGTCGTGAAATCGACAACCACTTGCTTGGCTTGTTTCACTACAGCGTCTGTTCCACTCGATCTACAAATGAAAAACATCAGCTGTCACCGTTCCGGCTTATCCCAGCACCTTTCCTGGCCTTGCCACAGCTCCCTCCGCTCCTAGAACAAAGCGAAGACCACCGAGTCAGTCCACTAAGGTACTGGAGTGTTTCAATCCCCATCTTTTGTTTAAGGTGGAGCGTTTCTACTATTTTTTATTGTTTGGGGTGGAGCATTGCAATTTTAAGACTCCTTTATAATGTCCTTTTCTATTGTTTGCGGTGGAGCGTTTCAATCCTTACAAGATTTCTTTCCCTAACTCTATCCAACTCTGAAGAGCATCGAGTCCTGTCAATCCAGTCTACCACACAACTGAGACCCTCTGGGGTCAAGTTTAAGCCACACAAAGCAGACAACTTCTTAGAGATCAATTTCACAAATAGGGTTCTACAAATCCCACCTATTACCATCAATGACCTCACCATTACCGTCTTCATCAACTGCCTAGCCTATGAACACTCGCACGATCGCGACCTCACCGATGGTAGCTTCACCCATTATATTGCCTTCTTGAGCTGTCTGATCAATTCACCTAGAGACGTCGCATTCCTTTGTGCTGAAGGGATTATTGCTAGTTACTCTCACAACGATCTTTATATAGCTGGGCTGTTCAACAGGTTGAGGGAGAAAGTTTATTTTCACAGAAATACTTGTGGTTACCTCGACGGGGAATTCAGAGCCGTGGAGGCTTATTACAGCAGCCATTGGGGTACCTTTATGCGAACTTATTTCAGCACTCCATGGTCCTTCATTTCAGTTGTTTCAGCCATCATCCTTCTTGTCCTCACCGGAGGCCAAACTGTTCTGGCTGTTTTGAGCTACATCGACCAGAGAGGAAAGCGACTGTGATCAATCTAGATTGATCATATAGCTAGCTTGCACTTTGGGGAACATTTTGTTTGAGTACCTTGTTGGGTGTAGTTTTAAGGCCTAGAGACTTGAGTGTTTAAATGTTTATTTTTATTAAATTTTGAATGAAATTTCATTAAACAGAAGAAAATGTTACAAATAGTTTGAATAATGTCGAAGGATATTCTATTTTGTGTGTCTTATTAAACTATGATCAATGTTTTAAAACGCTGAGGCGTAACCTGAGGCTTTTTCGGGAGAGCCTCAACAAGGCGTAAGCCTCGAGGCATAAGGCGTAAGCCTTGCATCATAATAAATTAAGTATATATTAAAGAAAAATTTAATAAAACATATGTATATAGAAAAATAACTTATAGAAAAATAAGTGTTTGTATTGTAGTGTGCGACTAATTACATTAACAGGTATGTAGTATTTAGGAAAGGTGGAAGACCAATAGATATATAATGATAAACCATAATAACCTTAACATTGTTTAAGTATATTGGTATTGAGAGAGATTGATGAGAGAAGTGTGTATTATTATTGAGAATAGGAGCCCTATATATAGGGATTACAAAGTGCTAGTTCTAATGTTACAAGGAATACCAATCCGTGTAGGATTGGGAAATCTAGAACCTTCTCTCCTATTGCTACTCCTAGTTTGATAAGGCACACTAAATCGATATTCCTTCAACACTCCCCCTTGTGCCGCTTCAAACTTGGTGGTGACGCTTCATCCGTTGCCTCGTTAAAAACCTTGCCAGGTAACAAAAACCCTGTGGGATAAAAATAACCCTGGTCGAAGGACAAAAAGAGCACAACACGTCCTTCACTCTTCGAGGTCGAACATGTAGACATCATAACTCCCCCTGATGTCGATATCTCCCCCTGATTGCTATAATCATGGGAGTTCGGATAACTTTCTCAATCCGATGCTCTTCACATGTTTCTCGAAGGTGGATTTAGGTAACGACTTAGTGAATAAGTCCGCTACATTATCCTCTGATCGGATTTGATTCACTTCAATCTTTAGAAGTGATTGTTGTTGCTGATTATAAAAGAACTTAGGCGATATATGCTTGGTGTTGTCGCCCTTGATGAAACCTAACTTCATTTGTTCAATACAAGCTGCATTATCCTCATAAATGCATGTAGGTTCATTTGTGGTAGACTTCAAACCACAACTTCCTTGAATGTGTTGAATTACAGACCTTAGCCATACACATTCACGTACAGCTTCATGTAGAGCAATAATCTCTGCATGATTTGAGGAAGTAGCAACAAGGGTCTGTTTTGTAGACCTCCAAGATATCGCAGTGCTTCCCATGGTAAAGACATAACCAGTTTGGGAGCGGCCTTTGTGAGGGTCAGAGAGGTACCCTGCATCAGCAAAACCCATCAAGACATCATTGTCGTTTTGATGGAGGGAGATAGGAGAACGCCGGCCACCATGAGCGGTGGCGGCGCCAGCGGCGGCAACATGGCCGGCGGCCATTCCATGGACGGGGGCGTTTTGCCTTTTGGGGTCCAATCCCAATTTTCCGTCATTCCTTTTCTCTCTGTAGGGATAGAATAGGCCCATATCAATCGTACCTCTTAGGTATCGAAAGATTGTCTTTATACCAATCCAATGGCGGCGTGTTGGCGCAGAGCTATGTCGAGCTAACAAGTTCACTGCGAATGAGATATCCGGTCTTGTGCATTGAGCTAAGTACAATAATGCGCCTATTGCACTCAAATAGGGCACCTCGGCCTCTAATGGTTCTACGTCCTCATCCCTTGGACGAAACGGATCTTTTCCGGGCTCAAGACTACGGCCGATCATGGGAGTACTCGTAGGCTTTGCTTTATCTTCATTAAAGCGCCTTAGGATTTTCTGAGTATATGCAGACTGATGGATCAAGATTCCATCACTACGGTGCTCGAGTTCTAAACCGAGACAAAACCGTGTTTTCCCAAGATCTTTCATCTCAAATTCGGATTTCAAGTATTTAGCAGTTTCCTTCAACTCATCTAGAGTTCCAATTAGGTTCATGTCATCGACATAAACTGCTACGATTGCAAATCCGGAACTTGTTCTTTTAATGAACACGCATGGGCATATTTCATTGTTAATATATCCCTTCCCAATCAAGTAGTCACTTAGACGGTTATACCACATCCGTCCGGATTGTTTTAATCCATATAGTGAGCGTTTTAATCTTATTGAAAACGCGCTCCGTGGTTTAGAGCCACTTAATTTGGGTAATTGAAGTCCATCTGGAACCTTCATATATATCTCTGAATCTAGATCCCCATAGAGATATGCTGTAACCACATCCATAAGCTGCATGTCAAGTTTTTCGGAAACTACCAAACTGACAAGGTAGCGGAACGTTATAACGTCCATTACCGGAGAATATGTCTCCTCGTAGTCAATTCCAGGGCGTTGTGAGAAACCTTGCGCCACAAGGCGGGCTTTGTATCTAACAACCTCATTTTTCTCATTACGCTTTCTAACAAAGACCCATTTATGGCCAACATGCTTTACATTTGGGGGTGTCTGCGTTACAGGCCCAAATACCTGTCTTTTTGTTAGTGAATCCAATTCAACCTGGATCGCATCTTTCCATTTAGGCCAATCCGCTCTTCGTTGACATTCTTCAACAGAGCGAGGTTCGATATCATCATATTCTATAATTCCTTTTGCAATATGATATGCAAATGCATCATCAATCGCCATAGAATTTCTATCCATCATCTCATGTACACTAGTGTAATTTATGGAGATCTCTCTATTCTCTGGAGTTGGTTCTGACATTGGAGCGTCCCCCAATGATGTCTCTTGGACATAACCATAATCCGGAATATTCTCATGAGATGGATTATTTACATCGATGATTAATGGATTATTTTGTGCCGAACTCGCTTTCTTTCTTGGGCGAGAATCCATCGAACCTATGGGCCTCCCGCGTTTCTTGGCGGGAGCCGTGGGCCTAGCCATAACGTCACCATCATTGAGAGATGGGACGTTGGCGCCATGCTCATGCATTCTTGAGTTGGCGTCATGTCCTCTACTTTTAGGGACATCAATCCTTGCAGGCACGTTTGCAGCAGGTATGTGTGATCTTGTCACTTTAGCGATATCAGAAAACGCATCAGGCATCGAATCTGCTACATTCTGAAGATCGAGAATTCTCCGCACTTCAATTTCTGACTGTGCGGTTCGGGGATCAAGATGAGACATAGTGGGGACAGACCACGACAATTCCTGTCGTTCCTGTTGAACATTTATGTTCCTATCTCCCCCTAACGACGGGAAGACTGTCTCATCGAAGTGACAATCCGCAAATCTAGCGGTAAAGAGATCGCCTGTCAAGGGTTCTATGTAGCGGATAATCGTTGGAGAATCATATCCAACATAAAGGCCTAATCGTCTTTGAGGACCCATTTTGGTACGCTGTGGCGGCGCAATAGGCACATAGACTGCACACCCAAATATGCGTAAGTGTGAGACATCAGGCTCATACCCAGTAACCATCTGGGACGCAGAGAAGGGTTGAGTGGCAGTGGGCCTCAGACGAATAAGCACAGCTGCATGCAATATTGCATAGCCCCAAGCAGAAATAGGGAGATTGGTGCGCATCACCAATGCTCGAGCAACCATTTGTAGTCTTTTAATGGTGGCTTCTGCGAGACCATTTTGGGTATGAACATGAGGAACAGGATGTTCAACATCAATCCCAATGGACATGCAATAATCATCAAAAGTCTTTGATGTAAACTCCCCAGCATTGTCTAATCTTATAGACTTAATGGGATGATCAGGGTGGTGAGCCCGTAACTTAATTATTTGTGCTAGGAGTTTAGCAAATACAGCGTTCCTTGTGGACAATAGCATGACATGTGACCAGCGTGTCGATGCATCAACCAACACCATAAAATATCTAAATGGTCCGCATGGTGGTTGAATAGGTCCACAAATATCACCTTGGATTCTTTGCAAGAATGGTATATTTTCTTTGGTGTCCTTTGCATAGGATGGTCTCGATCCTAACTTTGCTAAAGAGCAGGCTTTGCAGAACGAATGATGGGCTTTGGAAACAACCAATGAGGATTTTGGTTGAGCCATGAAATCACAATGGACCTTAGAAGTAAAAATGGGAGTCAAGGGAGCAGGGGTGGCGTCAAAGCCACCCTTGGGCCGCAGGGGGATGGCCGGACTTGAGGGGGAAAGGCGCCGTGAGGCGCAGGTGCTCCTCCTTGATCCAAATTTCGAGTTTTACTTCCTTTCGTTCTGAAAAAGGGATGTCCATGTGAAGTCTTTAATATACGGATCATCATGTCACGACCTGGGTGTCCCAAACGGTCATGCCAAAGCCTATACGTGTCGGAATCCCATAAATCATCTCTCATGACATGGTTGGATTCAATGACTCGAATAGTGGTTGCATACAACCCACTAGAGCGACACATAAGTTTCTCTAATACTCGTTTATGTCCGTAGTCATTAGAGGTGATGCAAAGGAACTCTTGTCCATTCTCACAATGTGTTTCCACATGAAAACCATTGGCTCTTATATCTTTGAAATAATAAAGTTCGAAAAACATGTCTACGACATGAGATAAAATAAATCGATACTTTATTAATAATATCCAATGATGACACCAAAGTTTCGTGACCATAATCTAATCCAATATAAAAATCAAATCGTAGACAAATCGTAGTCACTCTATCCGTTCGGTAATTTCAATTTAGTTGTGACCAGGTAAGGTAAGGCGAGATTTTGGTGGAGCGTTGCTCACTTTTAAAACCGTTCTCTCAGATCAAACCTTGCCTAGACATCACAAGTACTCTTGAGTACGCCTAGAGGGAAAGAGTTAATACAATAAGTCATTTTATTGATTTAAGGCATAATTGCCATTACATAATTCTTGGAAATATAAAAGACTATTCTAAATAAAAATCTGCGGCATGTTGTCTTCATCGCCAGATTTAAAGTCTTTGTGAACTCGATGTCTGGATCACCATAATGCGACTACCTTCGTAGGTACATTGCAAATTCAGGTCCATTGATCAGACGTTCCATATCAGAAATAGACACCATAAAGAGGATTCTCCCTTGATTGAGGCGCATTGGCGCAATATGCATAGTCCCTAAGACTAGTGGCGTTGGAAAGTGGTGCCCATGGCCAACGTTGGCTCCATGGTTTCCAACCCTATGTCCCTCAAAATCACGCCTCCTACGGTCGTGTGATTGTCGCCTTGAGTGATTACCTTCTTGAGCATTTCGATCATATGGATCATGACGTCGATGGCGATTTTCTCTAGCCATAGGACGATGCTCTTGATAGCTATCTTGAAGCCTATCAAATCTTCTTTTCACAAGTTCATTGCCATGTCTTTCAGTAGTGACCATAGCTTCAATAAGCTGTTGAAAACTTGTGATCCGTCTTGCATTTACATGAGTCCGGAATAAGTCAGAGGACCTCATAGCATAGACGGGGAAGGTATTGAGGGTTTTCTCAATCAATTGGTCTTCTGTGATTGTTTTTCCACAGAGACGCATCATTGCTCTGATGTTGAGAGCTTCCGAATAAAATTGCATGACAGTGTCAAATTCAGAGAAGCGAAGATGTTTCCATTCTGCTTCTGTATTCGGAAGTATGGAGTCACGAACATTGCCATATCGTTCGCGAAGCGCATGCCAAAGCTTTATGGCGCTATCCTCATTTATGAACTCAAACTGTAGGTCACTATCCATGTGACGTTTCATGAAGGCAAGTGCCTTGGAATTATCTTTCTCAGTTTGAGGGTCTGGAGCTGTTTCTATAGGACAAAGCTCTTGGATTGTATGCAATAAATCACGGGCAATAAGGTGGATCTCGACATCAGTGACCCAAATTAAGTACCTTTTGCCTGCATAATCCAATGGAACAAAATCGAGTTTGTTTGTGTTTGACATCCTGAAAGATGAAACAAAAACAAGTTAGTTTCGGAGCCAATGCTTCCACGAAAACTAATATAAATAAGATTTCCGAGCTATGCTACCAAGAAATCAATTTCCAAGAATAATTGGATTAGACGGAAACAATGATGTTTATATGGTCGTTAATCGATGCTTACGGACGCTCTTAGTCCGAAGTCTTACGAACGCTCTTAGTTCGTTAATTGCGTGAATCCCCACGATTCCGCTTTTCAAGAATCGAACCCACGTTATAAGAAAGGTGGGATGTAGAAGAAGGGAGGTTTTCAAGTCCCCGAGAAAAGAAGAAATATTTAAATTTCTAATTATAGGAACTTCAAAACTTACTCTTTTGAATACTTACTTGGTGAAAATTCGGAGCAGATTCTGTTCTGAACAGCTTGTACCTCGATTGGTGTACAGATCTAAATATGACTCCGATAAGGCTGAAATTCGGAGGTTAGATGGAAGAGACAGAGACGAACAACTTTGATGAAGAAAGTTTTTCGATCTGAGCTTCCGAACTAGACTTTTCGAGGCTTTCAAGAAGACGGATGTGCACAGGAACGGGAAAAAGATGCAGTGGGTGTGCATTGGCTTGTTTGCGCAGCAGGGATGCTTCGGTGGTAGCAGGCTGGAACGCAGGGCTGCAGGGAGGGGGCAGTAGGGGCTTCTGTGCAAGGTTGCAAGCGCACGGGCGCTCGGGCTGCAGCGAAGGCTCGGCTAGCTCGGGCTAGGGGCTGCTTTGTGAATGAGTTTTGGTTTTCTGTTTTTGTGGTTAGAGTCGTGCTGATAACGTGTTTAAGTATATTGGTATTGAGAGAGATTGATGAGAGAAGTGTGTATTATTATTGAGAATAGGAGCCCTATATATAGGGATTACAAAGTGCTAGTTCTAATGTTACAAGGAATACCAATCCGTGTAGGATTGGGAAATCTAGAACCTTCTCTCCTATTGCTACTCCTAGTTTGATAAGGCACACTAAATCGATATTCCTTCAACAAACATAATAATCTTTCAGATGTAATTTGGTTGTTGATTGGAGCTTAATCAAATCTGTATTACTTGATGGTATATATGAAGAGGTATTATATAATCCGCACCAAAGCTGCTTCTCCACGTCCTCAATTAATTAAGTCATCTTATGCTGTTCTGACGGGCACAACTCTCTCTCTCTCTCTCTCTCTCCCTCCGGTTCTACCCCTTTATCTTAGTCTCTGTCAAGATTTGGTGCAGAAATCATCTCAAGAACAACGCAGAACTCATCTACCATTTTTTTTTTTGGGCGTACGCCTCCATCATGTTTTTCACGCCTCACCATGCTTTTCACGCCTTGAAGTACGCCTTATGCGCCTCTACGCCTTGTGATGAAATCTGACGCAAAATATATACAAAATACCGTTTTTTGCGCCTCAGGCGCACCCTAGAGCGCGCTTTTTAAAACACTGACTATGATTACTCTCTATTATTGTAATAAGAGAAAATTGTTCTAGATTTTTAGTTCTAATTAGAATAAGCAGTGATTGATATGGACGAATCTGTAGCTACTATGCGAAGGGGCCTGGGGGGAAACAAAGGCCTAGTTGGAGGAACAAGTTTTTTTTTTTTTTTGAGTAAAGGGTTTGGAACCCAGCCTAGCTGGGAGGCTCAGCCCCACGCCCGGTTCCATTTATTTTATTAAAAGTAGAATTTTGCATCGGGGGGGACATATAACCTGAACCCCGAGCTACAGAAAAACAGTGACAATAATCCTCGTAGAGAACATCCTGAATAATAGCAGGAGTCTCATCTAACCAAACATCATCAATAGCAACAACACTAGCAAGGTGTTCAAGTCTATCTGCAACACCATTTGCTTCCCGGTAGGTATGTAGAATTCTAATTGATTGAAAAGAAGAAAAGTACTCTTTACAATCATCTAAAATTCTACTTACCTCCGACAGATTCTCCTCCTCACTTTTAAGTGCAGCAATCAGAGTGGCCGAATTGCTCTCAATATCTATGTCCGCCCAACCTTGGTGAATACCAAGAAGAAGACCAGCTCTACACGCCTCTGCCTCCATACTAAGGGCTGAGTGTGCATGTAAAAAAGGTCTAGCCATGGCCGCGATCCCCCTACCCTCATGATCTCTGACAACTACACCAATACCTCCACAACCATCGTTCCCACGGAAAGCCCCATTAATGTTGATTTTCAGTCTGCCGCTAGGTGGGTTCTGCCACTTAGTTAAAGGCCTTTTTCCTTGCTTTCCAGCTCTACAATTAACCCTCTGATACTCCTCTAACTGTCTGCTACACCATTGAATCATGCACAAAGGTCGACAAACACCATCATTCCAAACTAGGTTGTTCCTTTCCGTCCACACAGTCCATAATGCCATAAAATAATAATTCACATGTTCCTCTGCCATACCCTCAATTTGGTCAAAGATCCAATCTCTCATACAACTCCCAGATTGCTCCATTATCATTAGCTTCAATGGCCCACACATCCAAAACCCACTAAGAGCACCACACTTAAAAAACAAATGCATGCTGGTCTCTTCTACTTTATTACAAAAAACACATTTATAATTAGGTAAAACAACTCTACGTGATTTTAAGGCTGACCTTGTAGGAAGAATATCACGTAGAAGCCTCCACATGAAGACCCGAACTTTGGGTGGGACAGCAGCCTGCCAAATCTTATTCCAATAACCTAGGAGAGGACATTCATTCTTGCTTGATGATGCTACTGATCTTGCAGCAACCTCCATAGAATTCAGAAACACGTAATAACCACTTCTGACACTATACTACCCCTTCTTATCAAAATGCCAAACATAACGATCATTGGCATTACGAAGGCTCAGAGGGATAGCAGCAATCCTCCTTACCTCTTCCTCCGTGAATAGCTCCCTCAGCAAGTCATACATCCATTCTTTATATTCACTCATCAGCCACTCAGCCCGCACTGGTCGATCCCCATTGGACCTCTCCCCCACGCTAAAGGGAAGTTACTGGAATCTGTAAGACATAAATGGTGGTTTCTTGATGGACTCCTTTCGCGGGAGTCACAGAGACGCGGCCTTGGTCTAAGGTCTCGTTTGGGATTGCTTTCCTTTAAAAAAAATCAGCTTTTATTTAAAATTTTAGATTTTATTGTGTTTGGTAAATAAATAAAAAGTAGCTTTAATTGAAAGTTAGAGGTCACTGGCACCAGATTTTAGAAGCTGTTGTGGATCAAAACACTCTCTGCAGTTGTTTTATGTACTGACAGCACTTTTAAAAATATTATTTACCAAACACAAAATTGTTTTAATTCACAGTTGATTATTCTCACAACACAGCAGAAGCAGTTTTTTTTTTAAAGTCACAGCAATCTCAAACTAACCCTAAGAGGTTGCTTTGAATTGCATATGGTATTAAGAAAGAGGAGTGTGGTTTGTAGAAATGAGAGTGCAAAGGTGGGTTCAAAGAAAATAAAAAAGGAACATTACAAATACACACGAATGACTGGACTATGAAATTTGACTTTTAAGTAGAAACCAATGCCAAATAAAAAGCAAAACTCACCAAAAATTTGTTATGATTTTTTTCTCGAGTTCTAATCTTTACGATTCATTTCTTGTTGTCATATGCGCAATTAAGCGACAATATCTTAATAGTAAACTTGGTTGAAAATAGATTTGTCACTTTCATGGAACTTTTATGGCAAATTTGGAAGGGGTTAATTAGGTAGGGAATTACATCTATCTGCTTGAATTATTATGATAATACAATACTCTCAGTTTTATGGAATGCTAGTTTTGCTGTCATGACTCATGAACCACCATATATATCCAAGTAACAATGGACAGAGACGTAATGTATTGACAAAATAAATACTGGTGGTTAGGTTTAGAGATAACATCATGAGCTTTGAATTAGATGCAAACCGAAGTATGTTGCTCATGCAACTGTAATTAATCAACACGAAGGACTTTGCAGTTGTAAGTGACGAGAAAATAAAGTTTTGTACTTTCGTAATGAATACACGCAGTTGATCGATGAAGTCATTGATAGCGATTGCGCTCGTGGCCAGTCATGCAGTCTTTAATTTCCTCTTCTTTTCTCACTTCTGTATTTTCTCCTCTTCTTCTTCTTCTTCTTCTTCTTCTTCAGTTCTATGCACCTAGAAAATTATTCTATGATTTTTTTATGGTCTCGTATCATAATACATGTGATGATCCGGAATAATATTATTAGTCCATAAAATATGCACTTGTTACTAATTAGTTTTCTTAATTGGGTAAAATCTTTATATGGTACCTGAACTATATCATGAAATGCACTTTTTGGTACTTACAAATTTTTAGGGAGTCTAGTGGTACCTGTATTATCCCTCTATTAGCCATTTTAGTACTTCCGTCAATTATTTCGTTAAAGTATGGGTAAAATCATAAAACACCTATTTTTCATATTTCTTTTACAAATTTTTGATTAAACTAAATTAAAATAAATTAGACTAGGTTAAAATAAAAACCTAGAATTGAATTTAGTGAATATCTAGATTTACCTACCATCTATATTAATTAATCAGAAAAAAGTTATCTCCAAATTAGTATATATTAAATTTTCATTAGAGTGCTTAAATTAATTGACCCAAGTATCCCGGTGAAGAATAAATTGGGTATTATTTATCTTCTTTTTTTATGTGTCAAAATGTTTTTTAATTATAGATATTCAATATATTAAATTCTATAATTCTAATTATGAATGAAAAGACTATCTTACCCTTACTATTTTACTCACATGAGTGTCACATGACAGCCACATAACTATTTTACTCACATGAGTGTCACATGACAGCCACATAACTATTTTACTCACATGAGTGTCACATGACAGCCACATAAGCATTTTTAAATGAATAATAGACGGAGGTACTATAAGGGCTAACGGAGGGATAGTACAGGTACCATTGGACTCCCTGAAAATTTGTAGGTACCAAAAAGTGCGTTTCGTGATAGTTCGGGTACTATATGAGGATTTTACCCTTCTTAATTTAATTTAATTTTTTTTTTTTTTTTTTACACCTCTTTGCAATAGTCTCCACTAAATTAGAGTGACATTACTGATTTGGACCATACAATAAGTACTCATAAACCTAATAGATATCTAGCCAGTTCGAAAACCTTCTTCTTTTTTTCCTAAGAAAATAAGATAATAATATCTGGCCGAGTATAAGAAGAAGGGGACTAACCGTACTACACCTTATCTCTATCTGCATTTTCACAGCCACACACCTAGAGGGAATTGAATATTTGAATTTACCTCATTTTCTCTACTCTTCACCTTACCTCTACACCACAACGAGCTCCACCATTTTCCTTAATTTGTTTTCAATCTCCATTACTACTACATGTCATTTCTTGGGAAAACATGGTAGTTGATGCTTGATACGAAAGCCTGTTGTCTCAAGGTATACCTTCCATGAAAAAGTAGCACCAAACCTAGAGTGAGAGAGAGAGAGAGAGAGAGTGCTCCACAATTATAGAGCTAAATAATGCCGAGGAACAAGTGGTGATTGATATTGAGAAATCTATAGCTTCTCTGCGAAGCCGCCTGCAGGAAAGGAGAGGCGAGATTCGAAGAACTTTAACAGGTGTTGGCGATGCTAACTCAGTTGTCTGTGTAAGAAAATTTATGGACTTATTGTTGCCACAAAATATACAGTCAATCATTTAATATCACAAACACATACAGACTGAAGGAATTGTGTCATAAAACAATCATTTTGATGTAATTATTATTGTAATTATTATTAATCAAAAGGGCAAGTTTATTGTTCATTGCTTATATTTGATATTTGATTGAACAAGGTCCAAGGAATATGAGTTAAAGAGAAAGTAATCTAAAGAGTTAGATGTGTGAGACCTTTACTCTTTCACACTCTTATCCTAAAAGGTTCCTAGTCATAGGATTATCACTTGGACATTGATAATCTGGAAAGACTAGCACATACTATGTATGCTCAATATGGAGGATGATATGTCTCTTGTCATTTGTGTGGAGACACTAATACAAGTATGTGGGTGCTCTTAATTTAAGGAGTACACTGAACGCGATCATTAGAGTTCTTGTATGGAGTCTTACTTACATGTCAAACTTGAACTCTAAATTGCAATAATACAAATTAGTCCTTTGACCTAAGACACCATAGTTGTCTTATGAGTGAATTGATTATTTCTTGATGATGCAATAATATTGTGTCCCTTAATGGATATAATAGATGCATTCATTGGTATAATCAATTCGGTCATGGAGACATGTGAGTGTACAATAAGGAATTTCTATCCTTAAGTAAATAAGGTGTATGTTCAAAGATGTGATTCAATGAGTCTTTGGCCAAAGCATTGAATGAGATTAAAAAGGAGTTTCTAATCACATTCTAAGAATCACATAAGAATGAAAATCACATTAGGGGATTGACATATCAATTCCATACCCCGATGATGTGATTTAGAACATAGTGTTAGAGAAGGACCGTATTGTATTGTAATTCCAATTGAATAGGTTCTTTGTCATTCTACATTAACTAGGGTAGTCATGATATGTTGCAAGACGTCACTCATGACTTGTGAAGTCCCCGAGGATTAATAAACATTTAATCCTAATAACAAGGGAGAATCAAAAATGGAGTTTTTGATTCGTAAACAAAATAGAATGGTTTCTATAAACTTCACTGCCTTGTTAATTAGAACCTAAGAGATCGCACACCATATAAGTGGAATATCATTGAGATTGTATATGAAGAAGATTAAACAAGAGTTGGTTATGACCAAATAATTAATTAGATTTATTATTTGGACATAATTAGGATTTTCGGGTAAAACCGAACCTATTGGGCCTAAACGATTGTCGGGTTTTTGGTGTGGACTTGGGCTTCACTAAATGAGATTTAAATGAAAGCCCAAGACACATTTTTAGTGCCCAATAACATGTATGGACCAGCCAACATATTGGCTTTATGAAAGTCAATATTTTTCTTTTAGTAATTGGAGTTATTTCCTATTATATAAAAGTGAAAGCATGGACATAATAATAAGTGTGTCTCCACACTATTATTTTCAGCTTTGAGAGAGAGAGAAAGAGTTCTCTCTTGGTCCATCACAAAATTATAGGAAAGAAGAACACTTGCATAATTTCTTCTTTTCTTTCATCTTTCTTCATCTCTTGATTCACTTGGTGAAGATCCTTAGAGGCCATATCTTTTTGTGGCTTTACTTATTACATCAAGGAGAAGATTACAAGCACAAGAAGGAGTACAAGAAGGAGTTCTTAATTCAAGGTGCTTCAAGGTGGAGGAAACACACACAAGGAGAGATCAAGGAGAGGAACTTTGGTGGTTCACTTGGATCGGATTGAGATCACGCTCCAAGGGTGAGTAGAACATAAACTACTTCTTTGTTCTTCCTTACTATGCATGCTATGTTTATATACATATCACAATAAGCCAAGATCATGGGTTAAAGGAATGGATTTTATGTTTAGTTAGTAGTTTAATGGTTAAACTAATTCCGCACTAATTAAAAAGTTTTGAAATCCATCCATTCCTTCACAGACATGTCACATACAAATCAATGAGCATACACCAGAATACACATTGATATAAGCATGATAAAGTCACTTGGAAAACCAACCTTTCTCAGTCACTTGGAGAGCCATCTTGAAATGAGCAGAGTGCAGCTGGAAATGATGGCAAGAGCTGGAGTGAGGAACTCAATAAAAGCCTTCTGTGAAGCACTCAATATGTGAAAAGCTAGATGGTATTACTGCTGTATTTTCAGCGTGTATTGAGTGAATACAGGGACTCCTATTTATACAGAGAAGTGGATCACTCTAAGCTCAGTCCCATCAAGGAGTTAGTTTCAATCCAACTCTACTGCATATGCATATCTTCTGTTATCTTGATATATAAGATAACGACATTAACCTCTTGTATTTATCTAATCAGAATGCTTAGATAAATATTACCAAGTTTAAATTAAATTGTTTATCTCTTGTTGAATGTCCTACTTTAAAACAACAGTTGTTATGCTTAATGAAACTATCTTCAGTCCACTCTAACATTCTCCCACTTGGACTGGAAATAGTTTCTATAACAAGAAGTCATATGGATTTAGGTGTAACAACAGTTCTTTATTGCGCATTGAGATAAACAACAATTAATAGGCTAATAACATGATCTGTGGGGTGTGTGTGTTTAGTGGGGTGGTAAGGCTTTGGTCTCATATATAAGAGGTCAAGAGTTCGAGCCCCATCAAGGGTGGGAATGGGGTGGGGTTTTTTTTTAAAAAAAAAAAAAAAAACATGATCTGTCAAAATGCTAGAATGATACAGAATTAAGAAACAAGCTATGTTAATGAAGGCACAACAGTTGCAGAACTACTTGTATCATTTTCACACCCCACATGAATCACTGAAGATATCAGAACTTGCAAAAGTTACCTGATCATTCTGAAGATTTAACATTAATGCAAGATGGTCCTCTTTTTGGGTTCTGTATGCATGAACCCGAGTACATAACTTTCTGCCTAAAAATTTTCCTTCATGTACTCACTTTAACGACCTGCAAATAAAATAGAACAGGTACATATTGCAGCAATATAACATAACTAAAGCTACAGCAGCCATATCATATTCAACTAACCAAAAATATGAATCTTAATATGTAAAACAATATGTAGAGCTGCAACTCAAAACTGAAAATTCAATTTCATTCAATTCCAAAAAAATTCTCAATCAAACTTATAGTTCATTACAATGAGAAAAATTCCAGAAAATAAAGAAATGGTTCCGAAATAAGACAATGCTAAAACAAACTATCTTATTCAAAAACAAGGCACTCCCACTGATCTCAAGCATCCAAGTTTGACAAAATTCCAATTTCAGTAGCATGTTGCTTGAAAGCAGCCATTGTCATGGCCTTTGTAAAGGGATCAGCCAACTGAAAATCAGTACCAATCTTCAAAACTTCAATTTCCCTATGCTTGACTCTCTCTCACATTGTAATACTTAAGGTCTATGTGTTTGGAGTTAGTAGACTTCTTATTGTTCTTTACCAAGAACACTGCAGCTGAATTGTCGCAGTAAAATTTCAAAGGTTTTGAAACAATGCTGTCAACTGCCTTGGTTTGAACTAGAAATTTTTTCAACCAAAGTCCTTCACAAACAGCCTCATAAATAGCTATAAACTCAGCCTGCATTGTAGAAGTGGCAATCAAGGTTTGCTTGACACTTCTCCAAGCAATGGCTCCTCCTGCAAGTGTGAAAACATAACCTCAGGTAGACTTTTTGGAGGAAGGAAAGTAACTAGCAAAATCTGAATCACAGTAGCCTACAACCTCAAGTTCCTTGACTCTTCTATACACTAACAGATGGTCTTTGGTTCTCTGAAGGTACCTCAAAATCTTCTTGCCTGCTATCCAATGCTCAGGACCCGGATTGGACTGAAATCTTGACAAAATGCCTACTGCATAGGCTAGGTCAGGTCTAGTACACACTTGTGCATACATCAAACTACCTACAAGCTGTGCATAAGGCTTAGTCTTCATATTCTCTCTTTCAATCTCATTTTGAGGGCATTGTTCCTTAGTCAATTTGTCACCCTTTGACATGGGAACCTCTCCATTTGCACAACTCTGCATGTCAAATCTCTTCAGAACCTTATTAATATAACCTTGTTGTGATAGCCCCAACAAACACTTTGTTCTATCCCTCTTGATCCCAATCCCCAAGACATAGCTAGCCTCACCTAAATCTTTCATGTCAAATTTCTTTGACAAGAAATCTTTAGTGGCTTTCAACAACTTCAAGCTGGTACTAGCAAGCAGGATATCATCAACGTACAATATTAGAAAAATAAAAATTTTCCCTTCTATCTTCATGTACACACATTCATCCACCTGATTTTCTTTAAAGCCAAAATTACTAACCACTGCATCAAACTTCAAGTACCACTGTCTTGAAGACTGTTTCAAACCATAGATGGATCTATTCAACTTACACACTAACTTTTCAGTTCCAGGTTCAATGAAGCCCTCACGTTGCTTCATGTAAATCTCTTCCCCAAGCTCACCATTCAAGAAAGCTGTCTTGACATCCATTTGGTGCAGCTCCATGTCATAATGAGCACCTAAAGCCATGACGACTCTAAAAGCATCCTTCGTTGAGAGTGGACTGAAAATGTTTCATTAAAGTCAATGCCTTCTTGTTGTGTAAAGCCTTTAGCCACTAGCCTGGCTTTAAACCTCTCTATACTCCCATCAGATTTGGTTTTGGTTTTAAATACCCATTTACAACCTATGGCTTTGTGATTTTCTGGCAGCTCAACAAGTGTCCACACCTTGTTAATATGCATAGACTTTAGCTCAGAGACCATTGCCTCCTTCCATTGGTGAGATCTTTCACTTTCAATGGCCTGTTTGAAAGTTATGGGATCATTAATCTCACCAATGTCAACATCTGCCTCCTGTAAATAAATCTAAAAATCTGCAGCTAAAGCATCTAAGGCTGATCTTCTATCTCTTTGTGATCTTCTAAGAACAGGTTGTGGTGGTAGCTGTGCATTTGCTGGTTCTTGAACTAATGGTGTATCCACAACATCAGTTTGAGCATGGTTTTGAGTTACAGGTGCAGGTTGAGTACTAAAATCAGATAAAACAACTACCAGTTCTGAAATAGGAGCATCTACAACATCTGTTTCAATCTCAGGCAATTCATCAAACTCAAAATCCTCAAACTTATCTGTAAAGTTGACCTCATCAAAGAATACTGCCTCATTGGTTTTGATGACTCTGGATGTATGTGTAGGACAATAGAACTTAAAGCCTTTTGAATTCTCAGGATAGCCAATAAAATATGCAGAAACAGTCTTGGAATCAAGTTTAGACTCTTGAGGGTTATAGGGTCTAGCTTCTGCCTTGCAGCCCCAAACATGAGTATGCAACACACTAGGTTTTCTGTTTTTCCAAAGCTCAAATGGTGTTTTGCTCACTGCTTTGCTAGGTGTCCTGTTGGTCAAATAATTGGCTGTTTTGAGTGCCTCTCCCCACAACATCCTAGGAAGACCTGAAGTACACATCATGCACCTCACCATATTCATAAAAGTCCTGTTTCTCCTCTCTGCAACCCCATTTGCTCAGGAGTTCCAGGTGTAGTGTAATGCGCCTGGATGCCTTGTTCTTGCATAAACAAGGCAAAAGGCCCTTTGTGCTGGCCAAGCTCAGTGTACCTCCCATAGAACTCACCCCCTCTATCTGATCTGACTGTTTTAATGACTGTGTTCAACTCTTTCTCTACTTCAGCTTTATAAATCTTAAATTTCTCTCAGGCTTGTGCTTTTTCTGAGATGAGATAAACATGGCAGAATCTTGTGTAGTCATCTATGAATGTGATAAAGTATTTATTACCACATAAAGTCTGAGTCGCAAAAGGTCCACAAATGTCTGTGTGAACCAGTTGATACACACTTGTGCTTCTAGCTGCTGTTTTCTTTTTCTGTTTTGCATACTTGCCCTTAATACACTCAATGCAATCAGTCAAGTCGGAGAAATCAAGTTTAGGAAGAATTCCCTGTTTAACTAGAAGAAGTAGTCTCTCTTTAGAAACATGGCCTAACCGTCTGTGCCACAAATAAGCAGAATTTTCTGAAAACTTTCTTTTAGAACCAATCACAGTAGCAGAATCAATACAACCATCAACCACACCATTCACATTTTCAAGCAAAAGCACTTGTTTAGAAGATGAAGATGCAATAGAAGATGAAGCAGGAAGCACCCAATAATCATTAATAAAAGAAGCATGTCCAACAAACTGGGATCCGAGGGTAATTTTTATTCCAGAAAAATCTGCTAAAAAACTGAACTGTTTCTTGACCAAAACACTAACTGAAATGAGATTCCTTCTCATTGAAGGAATATAATAAACATCTTCTAAATAATAGAAAACACCAGGCCTAAACTCTAACTTCACTGTCCCAACTGCCTTGACAGCTACCCTCATCCCATTTCCTACATGGATACTGACTTCATTTGGCCTTGGCTGCCTCTAGCTTTGGAACCCCTGCAAGGAATTTGTAATATGGATTGGTGAAGCTGTATCAAAACACCAAGTACTAGTGCTAGTGTTAACCAAATTAACTTCTATAGAAAAAGCTAACTTGTTACCTCTCTTAGCCTTCTAGGTCTTGTAGGCCTCACAATCTCTCTTCATGTGACCCTCCTTTTTGCAGAAAAAACATTTGAAGCCCCCTTCTTCTTTTTCAGGTTTTCTGGTTTCTTATGCAGATGGTGATTTGCCTTAGACTGATTCCCAAACTTTCCCTTTTTCCACTGAGGTTTAGCGACCAAATTCACAATCACCTCTTTCCCTTTCTTAATTCTATCATATTCTTGCACACAAACTGCAATTAATTCATTTAGGTTCCACTTATCCTTCTGAGTGTTGTAGGTGGTTTTCAGACTCTCAAAGTGTTGGTCAGGCAGGGATTTGAAGGCAAGCTGAATAAAGAACCCCTCATATACTCTCATGTCAAGGTTGGCTAGCTGACCTTGAATGTTCATCATCTCCATAAGGTGCTCTCTTATGTTCTGATTCATGCTAAACTTCATGCTGGTTAGTTTGTCTAGTGGCATACTAGCTTCTATTTTGTCATTGGTAGTGAACTTCTCAGCTATGCTTTGAAGGTACTCAGAAGCTAAGGCTTTCTCAGGAATGGCACCCCTCACTGTGTCAGACAAAGTTTTCATAATGGACAATCTACAGATTCTATTTGCCCTGGCCCAATCTTTGTGAAGTTCCTTTTCTTGGTCTGTACTCTCATTGGTTACTAAAGGTTCATCCACAGTTAAGCACCAGTCCACACTTTGGTCAAGCAAATAAAGGTCTAGGTCAGTCCTCCACTTCCTGTAGTTACTACCATTCAGCTGAACTATGGTGTTGATGCTCAAAACTGAAAATAAAGAAAACAGGGAGGTCTAAGTCTCATTTCTAGTTAAAATTCAAAACAAGAAAATAACCAGAAACCTTAATAATCTCAAAGTCACAAGCAATGAAATTATAACCTGTAAACAAGACATTTAGAGTCTCATACCATATCAATATCATCAACCATTAGCAGCATAACACATTAAGTTACAATATGCATATCAGAAACATTGATATAGAAATTTAGGCATACTGAATTCGTTTTTCAATAGCAAGAGTATCTGTGTGGCAAAATACATGCTATTCTTGATTTTCTTTTAATTGTACCACATTGAAAACAAACACGATATAAATAGACAAATCAATACCTGTTTGGCAAAAAGAAAATGTCTAATTATGCTTTATATGTTTGAATACAATATGTACAAAAACCACAGTTTGTGTTTAAATGATGTAGAGTTAATAGCCATCTGTGGATGATACAATCATTATCTAAACAAACTCTATGCAATGTTCCAGTTTTAGTATCTTTACAATCAACAAAAGTTTTTCAAAATTCTTTGCTGTGTGCAATATGAAAATTAAAAAACTCAAGTTGATATTCAAAAGGAAACTGGTATCCATATGCTCCAGACCATAAACAAGTGTTTACTAGGAACTCTCTTTTACTTGCAATTCAAAAACTTGACAATCAAACTTGTAACAGGGAGATAGTCACAATCATTTAAAGGTCAAAAAATTCTCACAAGTGCATTTAACGATCATGTCATCAAGCAATTATACAATCTGCAATCTACAGCATCAAGCAATTATATAATCATGCAATTATATAAACATACAATCTCATTGAAAACAACTTTGAAAGAATCATTCACCCACATGTCGTTCAATATATAAGCAAATCTAATCAACCAACATGAAAACAATCATCAAACAATTCGAAATTTAAATTTCATCTGGGCACTAACCTAGTAACTTAAATGCCCCCCAGGAGAGCTCTAAGGTTCTGAACATGCAATTCAAAATGAAATTAACAGAAATTTCAATCTTCACAGAAAACATACCCGGATGCTTTCCAGCGCTGCAAAACAAGTGTTAGAGGAAGCAATTCTTATACCAGCATGTTATCAAACCAGTTTGAACAAGTATCATCAATCAATTCGAGCCGAGTAATCCGAATTCAACAAAATCAATCTCGCCTTGTTATGAAAACCCTGAGCCCCAATTCTGTGCGTCTTTCTCAAAAACGACCAAAAAACAGTGGACCAAAAGGGTCTGATTACACGTTCTTGTTTTAAAAATGGGTTGGGTCATGCTCTTTAGGTCCAGAAACGGGTCTAAGCCCAAATGATTTGTTTCATTTCATTTTCACCAAAAAGAAACATTTCTGAAAATAACATAACATGTAAACAATGATTTGTGCAAAATGATTTGTGGCTCTGATACCACTTGTTGCCACAAAATATACAGTCAATCATTTAATATCACAAACACATACAAACATGTCACATACAAATCAATGAGCATACACCAGAATACACATTGATATAAGCATGATAAAGTCACTTGGAAAACCAACCTTTCTCAGTCGCTTGGAGAGCCATCTTGAAATGAGTAGAGTGCAGCTGGAAATGATGGCAAGAGCTGGAGTGAGGAACTCAATAAAAGCCTTCTGTGAAGCACTCAATATGTGAAAAGCTAGATGGTATTACTGCTGTATTTTCAGCGTGTATTGAGTGAACACAGGGACTCCTATTTATACAGAGAAGTGGATCACTCTAAGCTCAGTCCCATCAAGGAGTTAGAGTTTCAATCCAACTCTACTGCATATGCATATCTTCTGTTATCTTGATATATAAGATAACTACATTAACCTCTTGTATTTATCTAATCAGAATGCTTAGATAAATATTACCAAGTTTAAATTAAATTGTTTATCTCTTGTTGAATGTCCAACTTTAATACAACAGTTGTTATGCTTAATGAAACTATCTTCAGTCCACTCTAACACTTATCACATGTTTATTAGAGTAGACAACAATTGATAAATGATTTAGATTAAATAATATGAATATGGAAACAGAACTCAATTCTAGTAACCTAATCAATGTGTATATCTATTGATAAGGGATAGAAATGTATTTACTGGATTATTAACTTAATTACAAAGATATGATATCATAAGTATTCTTAAGAGTGAAGTTTGAGTCCTATTGAACTTCCTTTATGGGAGGGGTTCAAGGCTAAACCTAACTCATATATAAGGATGTATAAGTCCCTTCAACCTCTATGACTAAGAGCATAAGTTCTTGCCCCATTCATAAGAAGCTTAAACCTAGAGAATTGCAGAAGACTTGTGCTCGTGGCTGCTTCAATCAGTTCAATCGATCATACAAGTACATGTATCAATTTTAATTTATTTATCCTGGATGTATATACAATTGTGTCTATATTCTTGTGAATGATCTTATGACAACTTTATCTATATTCTCACAATCTACATATATAGAGTTCCTCAAAGTCTTATAGGAATCAGTCCAAAAGCTATTCTTCCTGAAAGGGTCTCTATCGGACCTTACCACTGCAGCAAGGAATATGAGAGCTACAAATTGTAGTATCTTAATGCTTTTCTTTCTAGAATAAACAGAGATGGTACTAGACTTGATCTAGGTCACTTGTTCGAAGCCGTTGGACAAATGGAGAAAAGAGCAAGAAGATGCTACGATGAGGTCATTCTCATGTCAAGCGGGGAATTTATCGAAATGATGGTACTTGATGGGTGCTTCATCATCGAGCTTTTTCGACAAATGAAAACTGGTGATATTAAATATGATGATGAAACTGTCTCGTTATGGACCTCCTCAAGCTTGAAAACCGACTCCCTTTTTTCATCCTTGAAATACTATTCAGCTTGTCCAGCGATCCAAGTGAAACAGATGATCCTTTCGCCTTGCTTACCTTGAAGTTCTTCAATCTTTCATTCGCGAGGCCTAATGATGAAGAAGTGCTCCCCAAAATTTTGAGCAAATGTCAGGAGACTCAGGGTGTCAAGCACTTGTTAGACTTATTTCACTCAAGCTTCTGCACCGCTCTGGAGCGAAACGAAACTCAAGATCAGCGAGTAAGCCTATCCAACATATTCCATAATGGTATGGCACAAGAGAGACAAGACCTAGTGACCCTAATCAGGTACTCCTGTGCAACCCCTTTCGTATTTGTTTGGTGCCTAACAGTTGTTTTTGGTCCTTCGGGGTTGCTCGCTTTAGTCTCTAGCTCTCTTTTGTGTTTGGTGCGTTGGAATTAATGTACTTTCTCCTTCACTCTAGAGTCTTCTGTTTATCTCTTGATTTGAATTTATGAAGTAGTTGGCTGTTGTAACAGCCTAAGTTAATGACGTATTAGAGTCCCGATGAGTGTCTTTGTTGTAACAGCCTAAGTTAATAACTTGTAAAAGTAAAATGACAATTGGAATTGGTCTACTCATTTCATTTCATAACCCCTTTATATAGGGAGAGAATTACAACGGAAATATCAATTACAATGATGACATTAACTACTTATTGGTCCTTGATCCATGCTGATTGATGGTGATTGCTAATTACTTGATTTCCTCTCCGTCAGTCACTTTGACGAAGGCACATAATGTGTTTTTTCTTTAACATTATGGTCAAAATTTCAGCTATTTTTGTTATCGTTTAGGTCTCGATTTACTAGATCAACCCTGAACCCTAAATAGCACATAAAACTAATATGCTCATAACCGCTCATTCGCAACTTATTTTTTCTATCTGTTAGCTCTCATACTCTCATGAATATGAAGTATACCAAATAATGTAAAATTTTTGAAAAGTTTATCTCCTCGTGGTTTAACTCCCCTTAGGGAAGTATAGATGTATATATATAAGGTTAACCACTTTATTTGATATTGAAATAACGGACGATTGAGTTAATTTTTTTACACCATATATACCTATTAATACGCTATAAATAGATGGGTAATGTCAAATTTATCAATTTTCAATTTTTATTTTTTGGATTGCACAAAATTCTTATATGTTTACTAATGTGGTATAACTAGTTTATTAGTTGTAATGAAAAGTATACCTTCCATAAGCAACAATGCGTAGGAAATAGACTTGATCAAAATCGACCATAGGATGTTTTCATGATAAGAATAAATGGTTATGTTCAAAATTTCAGCTATTTTCGTCGTCGTTTGGATTTCGATCTAGTAGGTCAACCCTAAACCTTAAATACTACATTAAACTAATATGCTCATAACCGCTCACTCGTAACTTATTTTTTTGATCTGTAAACTCTCATGCTCTCATGGGTAGAAGCTATATCAACTAATGTAAAAATTTCTGAAATTTTATCTCCTCAAGGGTTGGCATCCCTTAGGGAAGTAGAAGCGTTTAAAGGGTTGACCGGTTTATTTCATGTCAAAATAACGGCGGATCGGGTTAATTTTTTTACACATTACCTATTAATACGCTATAAATAGATGGGTAATGCCAAATTTATCGATTTCCAGTTTCGATTGTTTAGATCGAACAAAATGCTTATGTGCCTACTAATATTGTTAACTGGTTTGTTAGTTGTGTTGAAAAATATACCTTCTACAAGGAACAATGCGGAAGAAATAGACTTTATCAAAATCAACCGTTAGATGTCATCATGATAAAAAGATATAATTATGGTCAAAATTTCAGCTATTTTCGAAGTTGTTTGGGTCTCGATCTACTCAAACCGTTGATAAACCAAGAGTTTTCATGCTCTATTTGTCATCTCTCGTCATCGATTGACCAATACATTTTGTAAAACTATTAGCATAATTGTTGGTGGATACAACATCGGTCAACTAAATGTTACAAAGACAATTTCGGTTTGACCAAATGGATTGAAGTCAAAACATAGACAAAAATGGATTAATTTTGGATTAGAAGCCTAAAATGTTGTAATTCTCACATCCAATGGTCCGTGCCCCAAACCTTACATCCGTTGACTATCTTTCCCTTTGAATTGTGTAGTTAATAATAAAGCCTTATTCAGTTGACCAAGAATATCGAAGTTGAAAAATAGACGAAATTAGATGAAATTTGGACTAGAAGCCTAAAATAATATAATTCTCACATCTAACTGTCGCTGTCTCAATCATTATATCCGTTAATGGTTTTGCCCTTTGAAGTGTGGAGTCTTAAAAAAAAAAAAAAAAAACGTATTTATGTGATTTATGGAGGGACGGATTCCGTTACAATAAGTTTTTGGTACATATTTCTGTGTGAAATGAATATCACACGAATATCTGTGTGACATGTTAACACTGAAATCCGTGTGAATAAACAACAGTAACAGATATCTGTGTAAAAACTAAAACATTTTCACACGGATATCCGTGTGAAAAGATCAATTAGTTACAAAATTCCGTGTGAAAAAGTCTATTAGAGACAGAATTCCGTTAGTAACAGATGTCTGTTTAAATTTCCCGACATCTAGCACATGTCATTTTATCAGATTGAGAAGCAAACCTTCTCTCTCTTCTTCTTCGTCGTCAGCGACCTCCGACAAGTCGCTGGTCACTCTGGTCTCTGTGGCTTCTAGCGAAGGAAGGCGAGAAGAGTTCCACACCGAAACGATGACGGATGAGGCGTCGGGGAATCTGGAATACGATTTCTATTGGAACCCAACAAAGTGAAGGTAAGCTCTGTAAATGAAGTTTTTTTTGGGATTTTTGGCTACTATGTGCTGAAGTGGGTATCAATGGTGTTTGGTATCATTTGCATCTCATATGGGTATGAGAAATTTTGGTTCTGTAATTGTAATTCTAGTCTCGTATTTGAGTTCTTTGTTTGCAACCAATTTTGAAAGAGAAAAATTCAGGTACCGTCCCCAAACTATGCTGCCAAGGCCAATTTGATACCCGAATTCTCAAAAGTATCAA
The DNA here is from genome assembly GCF_002994745.2 of Rosa chinensis. NCBI lineage: Eukaryota > Viridiplantae > Streptophyta > Magnoliopsida > Rosales > Rosaceae > Rosa > Rosa chinensis. The sequence goes on from NC_037090.1 coordinate 18,509,927, forward strand.
TGTGATACCTAAAGACCTATATTGGCATCACGTGATACTTCTGTTAAAAAAATCTAACGGCTCCGTTTGTTTGCTAACGTGGCAAGCACGTGGGCCAAAATAAAGGGCAAAATAGACTTTTTGCCCTCTTTTTTTTTTTAATTCATTTCTTCTTCTTTAACCTGACTCTTCTTCTTCTCTCTACACCACCTCTCTCTCCTCTCCTTCTCCACCACCCAAACCATCACTAACCCCACCGATATCCTCTCCTCTCCTTCTCCCCGCCTTCATCGACCGCGACCCCTCCCTCAAGTCCCTTATCTCCTGCCTCGACCTCGCCGCCAACCCCAACTCCCGATCCCTGCCAAACTCCGGTTCTCCCATCACCCTCCACTGCCGCTGCCGCCAACCCAACCCATCCTCTTCATCAAACTCTGGACCTTGTCAGCTCTGTTGCCCCCCAAGCATGAACCAAGAAAAAACAAGAACATCCAAAAGCTTATGGCCACAGAATTTGGCCAAACAAATAAAAAAATTCTTTCCATGTACAACATAATTTCATGATTATGCTCGAGCTAACCATATGCAGAAAGATATAAATATGTTCATGATTTTCTTTCTTCTACACATACCACAGTCTGGCAATAAGAGTTGTCAGTCAAACCTGTGCTTCTCTTTACTCCCCCCGCAACATTTTGTTTAATAACATTGAGCATGATGATCTAGATTGGAGCTTTTTAGTCACTAGCCACCAAGTGTGCCACATATTGAGCATATAAAGCCAAAAACCACCTCTTTAACATTTCTTCTGCAGCTCCTTTGACAAAGAAGAAAGAATGATCCTGTAACTTGTATTAATTATGCTTTTCTCCCCTGCAACTCAGTTAGCTTGATGCCCACTTGATCCATGTCTTCGGCTCCTCACCTCGATGTTCTGGTGATAAAATCCCAAGCTTGTTCTTTTCACACACCTACTGCACATGTCTCTTGGATACAAAGACTTCCACTGCTACTACATCCTATCGTTGATTAGGAAACTTGCAGTAGAATGATGGCTTGATCATGTACTTCTTATAATGCTAAAGCCACCCAGTAGGCTATACACTTGCATAGGCAAAAGCCACCGGACCAGTTAGCTCTGAGCCTCTCCACTAAAGCCACTTGCTGGCTCAGATAAATGATTTTCTGACAATGCTTCAGCCATGAGTGCGAAACGCATTATAATGTAGAAGATTAGTGTGAAGAGAAACTAAGAAGTTTTCTTGGGACTTGCAATTCGCGAGCCCATGTTCGCTGTGTGTCAACCTTGTCCTGCACTCAACTCGCACTTGCTGCGAAGACTTGTCAAAATATGTCTTCCACCATTCCACAGTTTCTTCGCATCAATCTGATGGGCCTTCGATGCCACCGCGATTGGCATGTTGATTCGTGCCACTCACTGGCACCTAGACTAGCTTGGTGCTGTAATTACTTCGCTGAATTTCCAAATACCAACGCTATTTCATCGGTTTTGTGCAACTGTTAGTGACCTCTGAAGATTGACAGTCCTGCCCCCCAAGTCTATACATCATCTTCACATAGTGTTTCTCTCAGGCATTTCATCAAACACCTTGTGGGCATAGATCATATTCTCAGACTTTGGACGAAAACTCAACAAAATAACCCACAGAAGACCAATTTATTAGCAAACATAGTACATTCAGTAGCTATTTCATGGGGATTGAGCTTGATTCTTCATAGAAACAGTGGGAGATTACTCCGGATTGGATATGTAACCTTCTGCAATTTGATTTTGTTTCTTCTCGCCGCAGGAGGAAACTCTCCCTGAATTCGCTCTGGCATCAAAAGCCTTCCGCCTTCATCGACCGCGACCCCTCCCTCAAGTCCCTCATCTCCTGCCTCGACCTCGCCGCCAACCCCAACTCCCTATCCCTACCGAACTCCGCTTCTCCTATCACCCTTCACCGCCGCCGCCAACCCAACCCATCCTCTTCAATTTCTCAGCATCCAACCACCGAGCTCGAAGAAGAAGCAGACCCAGAAGAAGATTTTAAAAAAAAAAATTGGTGATGAGATTTAACATCAGGGTCATTTTGGTCTTTTCTCTTTCTTTTTTTTTCTGACTTGTTTTCCACGTCAGCAAACAGACGGAACTGTTGGATTTTTTTTACGGAAGTATCACGTTGATGCCAATTTAGGTCTTTGGGTATCACATTGATACTTTTGAGAGTTCGGGTATCAAATTGGCCTTGACAGAATAGTTTGGGGATGGTAGCTGGATTTTTCTCATTTTGAAACATAGGAAGAGTTGTCATTGACTTTTTAATGTGTTTAAGCTTGAATGATGAAATCAATGTCCGATTCATGGTGTTAATTGAACCACGAGAGTTCTATATGTTTGAACTTCAAGAGGATCATATGTGGTTGTTTTTCCTTTAATACTCTTTTTCTGGGATTTGAGTAGAATCTGGTGACGTTTTCATTTTTTTTATTTAGCTCTCTTTTTTATTGTGAGTAGATTGGTTAGAGTACAATATTAAACTCTGGTAGTAAAAGTACTCTGAAGAAATTAGCAGAAATGTTTTGGTCTTAATTTGTGTAGTGCTTAAAATACTTGTGTTGCAGGACCCAGTAATCAGGCCACTACATGAACTGGAGAAAAGTAACCTGGAAGATATTCTAACTGAATTTCCATTGTGGATAAAATGCCCCGATTACGATTGAGTTAGTATCGCCATTCTATCCTTTTACATTGAACTTCTGCTCTTTCCTTCTCTAACTGCTGCTAAGAATATCTTAGTACTCATTATATGCTTCCTTGTGCCCTCAGGCAGAGACCATTGTGAGGTCGAAGATGGCTTGGATTTACTGCCAGCAGAGGAATGTCTCGGCTCAATTGCTGCGTCTCTTTTTCCATGACTGCTTCATTGAGGTAAAGAACTCAGATTCTTCATGACTTTGGTATGAGTTTTTTTTTGTGATATGGCTTTAAATTTTGGTTTGAAGTATCACCTCAAGTACTATTCTGGTAATGTTCAGAAGATACCTTTATTTATTTTTAGTCTGTAACTATGGAGCTTATCAATTGTATTTGGATTGCAATTGATACTATAGTGACGCTGCAGTTCGACTATGCCATTTTAAAAACAGTTGGTCTACGTTGATGCAGTTGCATAATTTACTATTCCTGAGCTGAACATCGCTGACCAACCAAAATGGTGGAAAAGAAGTGTTCTGAAGTGCTTTAGATCAAGCTGGAGATAGATTAGGTGTTGTACAATTCTATGGAAAGCACTTCCTCTGGATTTTGAGCAATGGAAGAACTGTATGCAGTAGTGATTCTGTTGGAAGGGCTTGATTTTTTATGCCAAAAGTTGTGAGTGCTTCTTTAATGTAAAGCACTTCATTGTAAATATTTGAAGTATGTTTATTGTAGAGAAATAAAAGTATTATTATGTTCAGATTGCAAATTAATTAGCAGAATATTTTTTTTTAAATGTTGTCACTATTACACACTGAAATCAGTGTGAGTTAAGAGTATAGAGATTTCACAAGGAAATCCATGTCAATAAGATTATAGGTTTTGACACATAAATCAGTATGGATTGCATTTCACACAGAAATCAGTGTGAAATTGAGTTTACATATTTGGTACAGAAATCCATGTGAAATAAAGTTGTTCACACGGATTGCGTTCCATTCCGATAATTTATATTTATGGAATTATAGTGGGGCCCACGTCTAATATTCACACGGATTGCGTTCCATTCCGATAATTTATATTTATGGAATTATAGTGGGGCCCACGTCTAATATTCACACGGACAAAATAATCCGTGTGAGATGAGCATTACTCCCCCTCTAAACCACACGGTAACTCAATTTGTGCGTGTACCGTGGGTAAAAGCTATCACACACTGAAATCCGTATGAGAAAGTCTTATTACCCACAGATTAAAATCTATGGGTAATTGTTGTTTTGCTAGTAGTGAAGTATTCTCTTCTTTATAAAATTTTCCCATAGAAACAGGAACTTTACAAACGTCTGTTACTTGTGCATATTCATCCTCTCCAAATGGAATCCAGTATGGATCACTCAGCTTCACTGTCGGTAATTGAAAATAATCCACAACTTTGTTTGTTACAAAGTTCTCCCGTAGACCACTGTCAATTATTACGAAGCATACCTTGTCTTTGATGACAGATGTAGTTCGGAAGTCGTTGTAATCCGGCGTTGTGAATATCCAACGTTCCATGTTTTTTTTTTTTTTTTGGATTGATGAGGTTGTCCTAGGGCGAATCCCTTGGCATGTTCCTCTTCAACGAAACTTTCTTTGATAGATACTCTACGACTAGCGTCGTTGAGGTTGGTGGTAGTGAACTTCTCCCTTGGATCGTCATCTGCTAAGAAGCGGGCGATACCCGCTCTGATACCATCTGACGCAGTTGGAAAGATCACTTAAGGTTTACAAGCAATAAACCCTAAAAAGATAAATCTGGAGTCCACCAGAGAATTTGAGAAAAATCTCTCATTTTCTTAAATTTGATATGATAAAACTGATTCTAATACAAAACATGATGGTGCTTATATAGGCATCCAAGACTTAAAATCATAATCTAACAAGAAATCCTTAAAAAATCCAAATTTAAATGGAAACTAAAAACCTAAAATAAAAGAGTTCTAAAACAAATATAAAACTAGCCTAAAAACATTAAATCCCGAATCGGATAGTTAAGACGATATATTTTGGCCTAAATTCGATAGGGCTCACTAAAGTGAGTATTGAAGATCTCGTCGTTCCCATTCCGGAAAGGTATCATGCGTCTCAAATGGACATTCTGGCCAAAAGTTGATCAAATCTGATTTACAATTAAGACCTGACTTTTTGCACGAGAAACCTGAAAAATCCAAAACCAAATTTTCTTGGATACTGCAGCGGCTAGTAACCTCATTATACGTGAATTACCTATTTCCAATCACTCTTCTTGATTCCACGCCTCTTCTTTATTTTTCTGGCTAAACCAGGTCCATCCTCGTCCTACATCAGTATGGCAAGGGAATGTATGTATCCGTACCATTCTGACTTGAGATTAAACGAAATGATGTTTGGTTCAAAAAAAAAAATGTACCTAGATTTCTACGGTTTGTTACAGAGTACTCCATAGCCATTTTCTTTACCACTTCGTTTCTACCATGATTTCTAACATGGTATCAGAGCCCATGGCAGTCTGACCATCACTTCACCATTCTTTTTCTGCTGCAATTTCCTTTTTAAATTTCCTTCTTACCAACCAAATTCATCAAGAAGATCGTGTATTAATTACCAGTGAAGAAAATTTTTCGATTCTTGTTTGTAGATGTTCAACTCAAGGTGTGAATCAAATTGTTTGTGGCTATTCTATAGGTGTTTGTGTTGCTCATACTGTTGAGCATTTAGGGCTGCCTTGTGTAGCCGTTTGTACTACTCAAATTCATCAAGATCCATTCTTTCAGTACAAGATTTGAAGAAAAATGGCGTTCTCCACTCAAACCTACAACACCATCTCTGTTCGTTTGGACGAAACAAATTACCCAACCTGGGTCTATCAGATGAAACATCACCTTAGAGGTCATGGTCTCTTGAAGTTTGTTAATGGTTCTCATCTTTGTCCACCCCAATTTCTTGTTGGTGATGATGGCTCTCTCACCAACAATTCTGCTGCTCGAGAAAGATGGATGGAACAAGATAGTTTACTTATCTCCATGCTTACAACCATGCTTTCTGCATAAGTTTTAACTCTGGTAATCGGTTGTCAAACATCTATGGAGGTATGGCTTACTCTCAAGCAAAGATATGATATTGTTTCTGAACCGCATATTATGAAATTAAAGGCTGCATTACAGAACATTCAAAAAGGCTCTGACTCAATAGACAAGTACTTGTTGCATTTTAAATATATGAGAGATCGATTAGCTGTGGCAGGAGTTGAGATGAATGATCAAGATGTTAAATTTTTGATTCTTTCTGGACTCCCTAGCGAGTATAATCACACTAGGCAAATTATTAGAAGCAAAAGTAATGTTGATTTGGAAGAAGTGAGATCATTGTTGTTGTCTGCTGAATATGAAATTGAATTGGAGAATAAGTCTGCACCTTTAACTTCTTTTGATGCAATGTTAGCTCAATATGGTATATACTCTGGGATGTTGCCATCCACTTGTTTTGGTCAACTTTTTGGGATGCAATCAAATCTTCTGTCTTCCATTGGTAATCATGGAGTCACTCAGAATCATATGTGCCCTTGTGTGACTTCTGGCATGACTAATATGCATCAATATAATGCTTCCGCTGCAACCACACAATATGTTTTTGTCACTCCACAGAACACTATGACAGCAAGTACTGGCTTTGCTATGTCACCCACGTCAATCACTTCACCAACTACATTTCAGCACAACTTCAATATGTCCAATGGAAGCTATCAGTCTATGCCATTTATGGGAAGTGAGATATTCATGATGAACAACAATATGGGAATTGAAGGAAGTTACAATTCAATGCCATCTCAATTTGATTTTTCACATCAGTCAGCTGGGTTACTTGCTCAAAATGGCTCGAATGTGTCAGTACTATATGGTAGTCAGCAGCAACAAGCGTCTACAATGAATAATTCCAACCACAACAATGGTTCACAGCAGAATGCAGTTATGCCTCAATATCACTTTTCTCAGCATAATGCACAGACTGGAGCATCTAACAATGGTTATCAGCAGGGTAGTTTTAGCAACTCTTTTTCTGATGGTGGCTACTCAGATACTACTGTTTCATATCCAAAAATTCCAAAAAAGGGTACAAACAACTACAACAATAGAGCCAATAACAACAACGCAAAGCCAAGAAACACTGGGAAGTTTTTTAATGTGATGCTGAAGCAACGTGATGAATGTGCATCAGCTATTTTTGAAAGTAAAGTTGCTGACAATGATGATGAAATGATGGAAGTAGAAGCAACTATAAATGCAGCAGATTGTCGTAGGCACCACTATGGTATTCAACCACCAACTTGTGCAGCACCTAAAGCTTTGTCTGCTTCCATCAACACTCAACCAAAGCCACCCTCCATTGCTACTCAACCAAATACCAATGCTTCTCAATCACAAGTTGTCAAACCTCTGCCATTTGCAGTTCCATCTCTATTATCAGTTCCTACTTACCCTAATTTGCAGCAAACTCTTCTCAAGAAAATTGAAGTTTTTTCGTCACCAGGTACTTGGCTACTTCTTTCTACTCCGGACAGACATCTAATGAATTGTAGGCAAGCTTGTCAGTCTACTAATTTGTGACAATCACTCCCCCCCCCCCCCCCCCCCCCCCCCCTCATTCCTCCTAGTTGAGACACATTCTCTACTGCAACCAAGTGCTTGGGGATCCCAGCACTAGTTTGAGGGGGGGGGGATGTTAAGAGTACAAGTCAAGTGCTGATGGTCAATGTCAACAGTCAACAGAGATAATAACCACATTAGCATAAATAGGGAGTTTTTATCTTTTACTGAGAGTTAGCCATTTCTTTGTCACAGTACATCGTCTTCTTCATTCATCCATGTACCTAGATTTCTATGGTTTGTTACAGAACTCCATAGCCATTTTCTTTACCTCTCCGTATCTACCATGATTTCTAGCAGTCACAACATGCACCCAAAATGAAACACAATGTTATTTTGACGCGGCATATTGATAATGTCAAATGGACACGAACTTCATGCTTCAACTCGATCCACTACTACTTCCTCTGCATGCTTCAGGGAGAAAAAAAAAATCCTAATTAAGCTAGCTAGCTGCTAGATCATTATAATACAATTCTACTTCATAACTAGTTATTGTAGGCCTGGGCTCGGGTCGGGTCGGGCCTGAAATTTGATAAAACCGAGACCGAGCCTGAAACAATCGGTCCAGGCCGATTCGGGCTTTTTCAAAAATGGAAACTGACAGAAACCGATCCCAAACGGGCCGGTTTGGTCTTCGGTCTTTTCGGACCCAATATGCCAAATATACACAAAATTCGGTAAGAGACGAGGTTTGAACCCCCAACCTCTTACACGAAATCGTTGCTCCCAACCACTGAAGCACGAGACGCTCTCAGTATGTTATGTGCAAAGTTTATATTTATTTCGTCCTAGGTGGTAGAAGTAAAACAAATTAGAACCCAGAACCCTCTTTTACTTTCTATACTCTCTTTCTTTTCTAGTCGTTTTCTTCGACACTTCTTCTTCTTCTTCTGCAATTCTACTTCATATCTTCTTCTTTTTTCCTTTTTTTTTCTTCCTCCCCAATCCCCATTATGCAGTTCTCTATTTACCATATATTCATGAAATCAACATCTTGCGTCTAGGGAGCATGAGGTCTGTGTTGGATCTGGAATTCCTTCTGGCAAAAAAAAACTCTTTCAATTCCTAGCTGTTGCTTTCTCAGCTTCACTGGTTCCCAAGATAAGATTACTCAAAGCAACTCCTTTCTCTGTGTTCCCATGTCCTATGCTTATATTTTAATATTTTGTTTCATATAGGTTTTGGGTTTCTTCTGAAATTCTACTTTCCAATGATTCAATCCATTTCCATGTTCTTTTCAATTCTCTAATTCCATGGTGCTAGTCACAATAGCATAATTTAGCTATTTTCTGACATGGACTCCTTCAAAAAGTTCATGGCTTCCACTATAATCCTCATAGTCTTGTCACTTTTTCTGATTCCAACAAAAGCCCAAATTTGATTTCTTTGTTTCACATGGTTTATGGGTGTCTACTAAAATTCTACTTCTTCATATGTGGAGACTGGGGACTCCGGTATTGCTTTGGTTGCTTCAAGAGCCACTACAAATTTGAGTATGGAGGAGGAGGAGGAGCTGGCTTGGGATGAGAGTTCAAGAGGCTGAGATGGTTTCAAGAGGCTGAGATGGAGGGGAAAGGTTTAGGAGGAGGAGGAGCTGGCTTGGGAGGAGAGTGAGAGAGGTTGAGATGGAGGAGAAATCAGTTTGGGTCGGTCTTTCGGTCCCGGAAAATATCAAGCCCGACACCGACCCGATAAACTATAATTCAAGTCGGGGTTTGCACCGAACCGATATTTTCCAACACAAAACCGAACCGAATCGAGCTTTTTTGATCTGTTCGGGTCGGGTTCTCGGGTCCAGACGCCCAGGCCTAAGTTACTGTGATGCGATCACTTAATATTTTGGTGTTTGTGGCTCGGTTGTTGCGTATCAAACTTTTTTTTGGGTAGTAAATCAATATATATATATAATCGTACGCAGTGACCAAGTACAAGAACAATCTAGTCATCACATTAATTGCTGCATAACATAACTTATAAAAAAGGATCCTCTTATAACCGACTCGGAAACAGCATTCTTATACTCAAGTCAAGGTAACACACACCACTAGTGTGTGTGACTGATAAACTTGGCATAACAATGATGAAGCGCTGGCTAACTCAATTTTAAAACACAAACGTATGGGCATCTTATCAATAACATACTACCTAAGAATGAAGTAGCTGCTACATGTTCCGTCATTTGAGGGATCCCTGATTCTGATCGGGAATTGGTGTGATCCAGACCCTTGAGCAGGTCCAGATGATGGCTGATATGGTCCAGCCATTTGACTTGATACACATTTACGCAAGCGTACGTATCATTGTCAAGATAGGGAAATATTATGCCCAAAGTTTATCGTACCACGGGGATTAGTGGCTAACCCACAATCCTTGGGTAATCGGAAATAAAGACACTTAGCAAACAAAGAAAAGAAAAACAAAATAAATAAAAATGTTAATCTAAGGCACCAAGCCCTAGCAATGCTCGGTTTTGGTTCTCACCAAAGTCTAATCAAAACTAAGAGCCTAGTGGTGGATATGCACAAATGAGTGGAAGAGTTTAATGTTTGGGGGTTGATTTTAACTTAACAAATAATAACGAAATGTAAAGCAATAAAAAATAAAAATGAAATGTAAACAATAAAAATGAGAATGTTGGGTGTTAGGGAGATTCCTTCACCCAAATCTCATGTGTCGGAAGCTAATCTAATATAGATGCATATTTCCTATTTTGGCGGTAGTCGTATCCAAGGCGGTTCAAGGCTCAAGAACCGAAATTCCCTTTCATGGTATTCCTACTCCGGTTCAAGGGCCGTAGGGACTCACTTGGCATGAATTAGAGCCGGTTCAAGGGTCACTAATTCACATCAAGAGGCGTAGAGATCGAGGAATTAGACTACTAAGCGACCCGCCCGCGCAATCACGCAACGGGTGTAAATCACCATGCTTATAACCCCTCGAATACGAAATTGAAGGTTTCTAGCTTAGGAATTAGAGGGGGTCAAGCCTCTAACTCTATCCTAGACATGCTCAAAATACACACCCTAGAGTTGACTAGGCTCCTAGACATGCATTTTAACCCAATAAAAATAGATATAAACATCCATCATATGAAAATTGTATCATTACATTAAATTAAACATCTTTTACACAAAATTTGGGTTAGGGACACAACCCTAAAACCCAACAAGAAAATTACTCACAACCCATAATTATAGAAATTAAAACTACAAAATTCAAAGAGAAAAGAAAAGAGAAGTGTAGGAGAAAACAATGATAGCCACAATTAGCTAGAAAGCCAACATGACTACTCTTGAATTATAACTCCCACAATTACCTAAATCTTGAATCTTATAGAGATTGAGTCCTTGAAGCTTGTGTGAGAAATTCCTTGAAATCCCTAAAATAAAACTAAATAAAAGAGGAAAAATGGAGGAGAAGATGGGGAAGAGAGAGCAGCCCAAAGGGGCTGCCTCTGTTTGGTATGTGCGGCAGAATTCTAGGGTTGAGGTGACAGAGAGAATTAGGGTGTGTATATATATATATATACACGGAGAGAGAAGAGGGAATGGGTGGCTGTTGTCTTGCACAAGAGGAAAAGAGATGGAAATGGACATGTGGCAGCATGGGATAGGAGATAGGAAAAAAAGTAATAATAAAAATAAAAAGAAGAAGCAGCACGTGGGAAAGAAAGAAAAATGTGCTGATTATGATATTGCTGACGTCATCATGACGTCAGCACAGTCCAGATTTTTTTTTTTTTCCCCTTTCTTTCTCCTTTCTTCTTTTCTTCATCTTTCTTTCTTTTCCCCATTTTTTTCTTTCTTCTCTTCTTCCTCAATGCACTTCCACACATTATCAGAGATGGTTCGATTCCGCTCATTTGATGGTGTTGACTACTGTTGACCCGCGTTGACTTTTTCGTCCTTTTGTCGGAAACTCCAATTTGCTCCAATTTCGCACAATTTTCTCTCGTTTCCGCAATTCCGCTTATTTTCTACAAAGTAAATAAAAAAGGATTAATTACATATTATTTAACATGAGGATTAGCTTAATTCTTTAGTGTTTTAGATATAATTACACGCATATAAATGCGTATAATCACCATTTGAGAGGGAGCTGATGATGAGTGATCAGAGTCCTGCCATCTGAGAGGTTCCTGCTGGCGATTCCTGTGGAATTGCCGTGGTTGTGCGATTCTAGGAGGTGGTGTGTACCTAGTCTCAGTTAATGTTTTCTCAATCTGTCCACCACGCCCAGCTTTTAAAAAAGCCTCGTATACGAATTGCTTCAATGCAGGAGGAACACCAATGCCATATCTCACCATTTCTGCCAGTATATCAAGGCTTGGGTCAAGTTCACCTTCATTGCAAAGCCCTCTGATCACTACATCATAGCAACTGGCATCTGGTTTAGGATCTTTATCTCCCATTTTCTTCAAAATTTTTGCACAGTCCACTGCCTTCCCATTCTCAATCAACTCAGTAAACACCTTGTCACCAAAACTAGCAACCACCCGCAACCCAACATCCACCATTCTGTTAAATATCTTAAGAGCATCATCTATCCTCTCTAAATTCAAATATGCATCAATCAGAGTCCTATGTGTTGTTACGTCTGGGGTCAGTGACTTTGACGACAATTCTCTAAATAGTTCATCAGCCTCCGATAACATCCCATTCTCACAATACCTAGCAATGATATTATTATACCCCGCAACGTCCATGGAAAAAGGCTTTGACTTCACATTTGTTCCCACCTTCTTGAAGGTGTCAAACGCCTCACCAAACTTCCCAAGCTTAAAACACTCATTGACCATCATATTAAAAGTCTCGGAGTTAACTGCCTGGGTATTGGGTGGGGTGTGATTATCCAGTATTTGTTCGAACAAAGCCCACGCCTCCTTCTTGTCATGCTTAAGCAACACTTCCAAGAGAACATTGCAGGTAGCTGGGATCATCCTAAACTGCCTATCAAGCAATGACCTGTATGAATCCATTGCCTCCTTCTCTTTCCCCTTATTGAAGAACCAATCCATAAAGGTGGCATTGACAACCCCATCTACACCAAACACCTGCTCGTCAAAAAGCTCATTGGCCTTGTCCAAATTCTCCAAATTCAAGAACCCTTTGATCAAGTTATTGAAAACCAAAAAATCAGCACCGTGCCCCTTATTCAACATCTCCCTCAACAAGTCCACGGCGTCACCTATCCTACCGGCATCAATCAACCCTTTAGTCAAATGCCGGTACGTCACCGGCGAGGGACTAAAGGGGGAGGTGGCAATGATATGGCGGTAAATCTCAAGCCCCACGTCGACACGGCTCTCATCACAATGAGTGTTAATCAAATAATTATAAGAGACAATGTTGGGAACAATGTTGGATTGGTTGAAAAAGAAGTGGAAGAGAGCAATAGCGTCATTGTACCTCTTGCCGCGGTACATGGCGGCGATGATGGCATTGCATGTGAAGACGGTGGGGCGCGTGTTGGAGAAGACGGAGTGACGCGCCACTGCAGAGGCGGCGTCGAGGTCGTTGGCGCGTATGAGAGACTGAACGCGGTTGTGGAAGTTGAGGCGAGAACCGACGAGGGCGAAGGTCGAGTCGGGGAGGCGGGGCGCGTTGGGGTCGAGTGGAGGCGGCGGGCCTGAGCGACGGAGAGGTTGGAGTGGGGGTTCTATGCGGAGGCGGCGCTTGCGTCGGCGGCGGCTTCTTGAGCTGTAAAATAGGCGAAGGAGCGGGTGGTGGTGAGACCGTAAGGATTTGGGTTAGGGTTTTCAAGGGTGAGGGAGGTTAGGGATTGGGTTATGGGTTGTGCCGTTGTGGGGTGGTGGTTGTACGGTCGAAAGAGCGGAGGAGCAGGCGGTACAGTGACATGGCGTTTAGAGAGAGTGAGGGAGTAGTTCTGGTATAACTGGTGCTTAAACCCTAGTAAGGAAGCCAAAAAAAATTTGGACCTTTTCTCGCGATTTATTAACGAGTCATTTTGCAGGCTTTGAAGAAGTACCACTACAGTGATGTTAACACCAAACAGGTTTGAAAACATTGTAAACAGAAACACTTCACACACTCCCTCACTCTCACAACCAAACCAAAGCGAAGAGAGAGAGAGAGAGAGAGAATGGCTGCCGTGGTCTTGAACGAAGCCGTTTCGGGTGGCGGTAGAGGCCGGCCGGGATGCATGACGAGCCATGGAGGAGGAGGAGGAAGGAGCTTGGAGAGCTACAGGTACTACGTGTCTCGTCGTACGGTGATGGAGATGCTGAGCGACCGAGGCTACAACGTCGCCTACTCGGACCTCACTCGCTCATTCACTAAGTTCCGTACCGCGTTCGGCCAAAACCCTGACCTCGACCTCCTCACCATCTGCGTCTCTCTCAGCTCCAATTCCAAGAACAAGGTGCCTCTTCTCTTCTTCCATCTCTCTATTCTATTTCTCTATGTGTCTGTGTATTCATAGATTTACAGAGCAAGATCTTGGTTCTCATGGTTCAGTTGTCAAGCCTTATTTCCTATTTCTTTGTATGATAAATTTGTTGTTATAGCTATGGATAAATAATGAAATAGGAACAGTTGAAAACTTAATCTTTGCTGATAGTTCTTAGTGTTGGAGCAAGAGATGAATGGAATGATCTAGTTCAGTTTCTATTTGACAAATGTCGCTAGTTAGACACTGGCTTGGTCGAAAAGCAAACTGGGTTTCATATGGCTAAATGACATGTAAACCTCAATTTCCTTTTCTATTCGAAGAGGTTTAGTCTCCCAGAAGTCATCTAAATGAAAATTATTTACATTGTTGGCATATAGTGCATAAAAAATTGATGAAATCTATAGTTATCTACATGTTTCTCTTTCTAACAGTGGTTGTAATTTGGTACTTTTTCGTGGCATTCATTGTGCGCAAGTATTCTCCTTTTCAATTTCCAGACCACATATTTATTTGTTGATATTCACTACATAGTGTCTCTACATGCGCTTGTTGTAGTGGTAATGCATTTAAATCCCTTTGCAGATTATGGTCATGTTCTGTGGAACTGATGAAATCAGAAAGGCGAGTGTTCGTGCCATTCATGCTATCCTCCTGAACAAGGATATAAGCTCTCTGATGCTTGTCCTGCAAAGTAAAATGAACTCCTCGAAAAGAACTGGTAAACTATCCTCACAAAGTTGAAAATTTCCATATTTCTGAATTGCTGGTCAATGTTACAAAGCATGTTTTACAGCCAAAGTATGAGATACCTCATACTTACTGCATGCTGAAGAAAAGAAAGATCTGCTAAGGAAGTACAAGTTGGAAGACAATAAGGTAACTATTTGCTGATATGGAGGTAACTATGTTCAAGGATAATCTTTAAATAGTTAAGTTTGTCTTGATTGAGTATGGAGGTCACCTGAACACTAATGTACATGCTTGGTAAAAAAATGTGGACCGTCTTTCCTTCTGGCCCATAGAGAATGATATTTAACGGGGAGTGGAAATAATTACCTCACCTGAAAGGTAGAACGAATTTAAAATTCCATGTCATATGAGGGGGAAATCACTACTTCAACTGATGGTGGGGCAGCTAGGGATATTTTAGGCTTGCCATATTTTCTGTGTTTCAAACTTCTATGCCATAATCTGTTAATGTTTAGTCTTGAATGAGTAAAACAATAGGGAACCAAGTGAGTTCATGTGACATCTTGATCCTTGATTGTTGTTTCTTTAGAAGTGCTCTACTCTATTTGTTAGCAGTATAGAATTCAATCTCTCTTTTTTCTCACAGACTGTTTGTAGCATGGAAAGCTTATTTCTCTTTTGAAAGTCCATCCAATCCTAAAGCAACTTTACCTAAAGCTGGTCACTAGTAAATCTACAAGTAATTAGTGAATTTGCACTTGTCTTTATTTTCACATGGATTCTTAGAAACAATTTTTGGCTGAATGAATTGGATTCTCAGTGTTATATATATCTTAGAGTATAGGGTAATGAAGCGTCATTGAGGAAGGGTATTTGTGGGTTAAGATAGAACAGATTTGAATGCAGTGTAACTTAATTGATCATCATCCCTTTTTATTCTAGAAATGAATGGCATAACTAGCATTTGTTCCATTTAAATCTTTGGAGAAGGGCAGAATATAGAAGCAAGATAGTCTCATCCTAACTAGATCGAACTGTCACATAACTTGAGGCCATAAAGATTTTGTTGTCATGTTGCTGATTGCATTTAACTAACTAATCTAAAGGAGCTTGAAGAATTTGAAGCCACAATTTTGTGTAGCTGTGAAATCTGATACTGTAGTAAACACAAGGTTATTGCAGTAAGTAATGGCAATGACTGTTAATTGGGTGATGAAAATAGGCAGCTGTACTTTGCCACCTCTTTATCCTATGTATGTTTCATGAAAATATTGAAGGTAGAAGTTCTGCTGAAGACATGATTAAACTGGATTCTATATTTCTTTGTATTCATGCAACAATTCTAATTTGGTTGATTAAATTACTGAACCAATTGATTCTTATGTTTCTTCCCCAGCTCCCTATGCATTTGCACGCTACTATGGATTGGAGAAGGGACAGCTATGTGGTAAAGATTACTTACCATGGTGGAGCTGTTGGTGCCCTCAAAACTTACCATTGCATTGTCTGATCCTTCTGAAAGATTTATTGTATGCCACTTTATGCAGTGATGGCATACAAAAAAGAAGTTAACATCATAGATAGGTTTTTCACCAGATACAAAAGCAGGTTTTGATTTGATGAAGTTGTTTAGTTTGCGGGTTAACAAGTTTGAAGATATCTACATAGATATTGCTATTTGTAGCACCTACTTTTCGTGGGTCTTGCTTTTGATTCTTGAATGACATGTCGCTGCAGATGAGACCTGCAGGTTTGCTTTCCTTATGTTTTTGCACAGTGTTGCGATGAAGCGAGGAGTCTTCTCTTTCATATTGTAGTAAACAAACCCATCAATAATAGTTAACTCGGATACTTCCACATTCTTCTGGACACCATATTCTTCTAGACTTGCAACGTTATTTTTTCTTCTTCTCAAAGTCTTGTTCTTTTACTTGTCAAAAGCACTCAACAAAATTATAGGAATAAGGACCCCATCTAAAAATGAACCTGTAAATTTTTGGTCTCAACATCAATATAGGCCCAAAGTTTTTTTTGGTTAGTAGGACAGCGTGTGACCAGGCCCAGACCCTTTTTGGTCAGTACGAAAGCGTGTGACTAGGTCCAGACCTTTTTGGTTAGTAAGAAGGAGAAACTACACCCACCTCCTTGACCAAACTCTAAAACACAAAAAACTCCACTACATTTGTTTTTAGACACTTAAGGACATTTTGTCTTTAGCAAGTTTCACTTTCTCTTCAAGTTTTTATCTTTCCTTTCAGTAAAAAGAAAATTGACGGAGCGTAGTGGGCCCATGCTTTTGAATTTGTTTGTTTAACCATATTACAGGTACAAATCCATCCTCCATACTCGAAGGTAAACAGTTATTTTTTACTATTCATAATTTCTATCGTTGACAGACTAGAGTTACTTGCTATTTGTAAGAATACTAGCAAAGAATTAAAAACAGAGAAAGAAAAGTTGAGAAAACTGAAACTCTTTAGAGAAAATCTCAACAGAAATACTCCCAACTACTGGGATATTATTTATAGACTCCAAACTAGAATATATAAGCTAGAGGAAGATATTGATAATCTCTTATATGTTCTAGAAATAGAACAAAAACCTCTAGATTATTTGAGCATTGGTTAGATCCGCACATCACTGGTATCAGAGCTTGTAAAATAGCTCAAGGAGAACCCCTCCTTAATGGGGACAATGTCAGAATTGTTATTAGAGAAAATAAATTCTCTATTGAAATCTTCTGATGAGAAATATCAGAAGTTGTTACTAGAAATATCTAGATGTCAAACTCATCTAGAAAAATTACCTGCTATAATCCACCAATTGGAAAGATTGGAAAACAAACTGGATTATATCAAAGAACTTCCAAAAACGGAAGAAGAAAAGCTGACAGTCGTCAGTAGAAAAATCAATGAACAGCAAAAAACGCTGGAATCTATGAAAAATATACTGAAGGACAAGAAAGGGCCTACAGTAAAAAAGAAAACTAATGGATTCAAACCATTAGAAAAACCAGACACAAATCGT
This sequence comes from Rosa chinensis, assembly GCF_002994745.2. Lineage (NCBI taxonomy): Eukaryota > Viridiplantae > Streptophyta > Magnoliopsida > Rosales > Rosaceae > Rosa > Rosa chinensis. The sequence goes on from NC_037090.1 coordinate 18,527,399, forward strand.
GTTCCAAACATGATTTTTCTGGAACCATCTACTAGTCAGACTAGTATCCGGTATGAAAACCCGGAAAAAAGAGAAATGAAGATGTTAAGCATCTTTGGGAAAAAGAAGGGAGTACAGCTCCTAAATGCTGAAGAATTCGAATTCAACGAAATCGAACAAGAGGTAAAAAATTCCTCAATCCCAAAGTTAGATTTTAAACAAATCTACAAAAGGGGAAAGTTTGATTTAATGGATAGCCATTATTTTAAACTTCTGGAAATTACAACTCCAGCTACAGCAGGAGGAGAGACTGATCTTCTATTAATCACTCCTTTAGAAGTTGCTAGAGCTCAAGCAAAAAAATATCAATTTATGCATATTGGAGCAGTCCAAGTAGGCATAAATTTGCTTGCACGTGAAGGCATAAACTGTTCGGTCCTATGTGTTCTACAGGACAACAGGTTAACAGACTTCCAAGCTAGTCTGTTGGGAACACTCGAAGCATCCTTATGCGACCAAGTAGCATATTTCAACTGCTTCCCCAACTTCACCACCAGCTTGAAAGATGCAGCTCATTGTCTCAGACTGAGAGTCAAGACAGATGGTATATCCATGAAAGAAGATATGCAAGAACTTGCTATAGTATATAGAATATACTATAAATTGATGAGTACTACAGTAGCCCCTAAGACAAGGATAACAAATATCCCAGGTCTTACTACTGGATTCCTCACCAATCAGAAGAACCATTCACAACAGATCCACAAAGTTACTTGGAATGAAGTAACTTTTCCTCTTGAATGGAAATTATCCGGTCCAAAAAAGCAGCCGGAAAGAGCAAAAGCAAAGATCTACGAGAGTAGAAAGACTGGAGAAATTAGTCTTAATTTTGACAATCACAGAAGAAGTGATGTATGTCCTGAGAATCTCAGGATAAACAAGAACAATCTTCTAAGAAGAAGCTACAGCACTAGAGAAGCTAGTGTCAGTGGTATAAAACCCACTATTGAAGAGCCAATTTCTGAAGAAGAATTGGAAGCTGATCTGAACAGACCAGTCCATATGTTCAGAACTAAGAAGCTCTATGATCTTTATGAAGAAGCTGAGAATTGCGAAAATCTTGAACGATTAGAAAAACTAATCGAAGAAATGAAAGAATACAAATTCAGAAAGACAAGAAAAGTCTTTCCTTATCAAGATATTGAAATGGAAGAAGGAGAAACCTCCAGAACTTTCATTAGCAGAGAAAAAAAAGAAATAAAACTCCCATTTCAGAAAGCCCCCACGGGTAAAAAAGGAGAAAGAAATTCTCAAAGATTTGTCCCAGAGGACAATCTGCCTAGAGTTCCGATCACGAACTATGGCATATGGTTAAATCTAGACAAGAGTCTAGACAAAAGAAAAACCATTGACCAATGGGTAGACAGCCTGATGATGGCTTCTGCACTCACCCTTGGAAAATTTGAAGCACCAGATCTGCAGGTGTACTATGAAACTACTCTCACCGGAGTAGCAAAAAAGTATTACCTATCCTTCAAAGAAACTGCTAGAGGAAGAGACTGGCTTGAAGAAATCAAAAATTCAAAGTCTCCGTATGATTTTGCAGTACCACTGTACGATCAGTTCTGTGGAGATCTTTCAAATCTGAGTGAAAAAGCCAAAGAAACGGCAAAATCGAATATCTATGCTCTCAAGATCTGTGACATGAGATATTTCGAAGAATACCTGAATGAGTTTCAGGAATATTACTGTACAATTGGTGAACTAGAGAATACTGATCTAGTTAATCTGTTGCACAGGAAACTCCCTGAACCATGGAGAACAGCTGTGAGAGAAAGCATAGCTGAAAAACCAATTGAAAGATTTTCAGTTTGAGGAATTGCCGACAGAATCCGGCAATTACTGAAAGAGCAATGCAAAGCCAATCTTAGAGCTAAGATGGCCAAGAAACAACTCAAAGGAGTTGAAAATTTCTGTTATGGAATACTGGATATGCCCACAAACTGGGGATGCCATGAATCCAAATTCCACAGAAAGAAGAAAAAGAAAAATATTACTCTAAAAAATTCAAAAAGAGTAATCAGAAAAGAGATTGGAAATTCAATAAGAGTTCCAATTACAAGAAACAAAAGGATGAAGATCCTAAAAAGAAATTCTTCAAGAAAAAGAAGAATACTCATCAGCATAAACAACCAAGCAAGAAAGCTTGCAGATGTTGGTTATGTAAAGCTGAAGGGCACTATGCCAATGAATGCCCTGAAAAGGGTAAAAGATCTACTAAAGCTCTCTTCGAAGAATATGAACAAATAGTAGAGGTAGCAAACATGAAAGGCTACGAAATAGCCTATTCTGATGATGAAGATGATGACAGGTCAGTCTACTCTGCCTGGTCTGAAGAAGAAATTTCATCAGATGAGTCTGAGATCGATTCTGAAGTAGAGTACTTCGAATCCAGACAAATGAATGTTTTGAGAATCAAAAATTGGGAAGAAAGCAAGACAGAATCCTTCATGTCTTCTTATCAGGTGAACCCTGGTACATTCGTTTGTGACTACTGCTTATGTCATGAAAAGAATGGTCTCCCAATGTTTTGTAAAGAGTCCAAAAAGACTTATCATAAAGAATGCTTCATAGCTGAAGCAAGAAGAAAAACCAAAAATGGTCTTGTCAGCCAGTTGGTTGAGCAAGAATATGAAGAATATTTTGCTGAACAAAAGGCGAAAGAAGTGGAAACTCTGTTCCAGGAAACCATGGAACCATCTTCCTCGAAAAATGAAGAAATCATCGATGAAGAAAAAATCGATGAAGATATTGAACTGGTTGAAATACCAGAAAATGTAGAACTGGTGAAACCACCAGAAACTGTTCATCTCTTAGAAAGACAAGAGGCTACTGACACATGGGATCTACTTGGCCAACCTTCTGGCAAGTATGATTATAAAGTCAGATATGATCCTCCGTCCTGGTTCAGTGATCCAGACATCAAAGAGATAATTCCTACAAACTGGGATGATAGTGAAGATAAATCACCCATGCAGGAAAATGCTTCAGAAGAATGTAAACCATTCATTCCAAAAGAGCAAGCTCAAGAAAATGAGCCTCACCAATCGAAAGTCGTCTCTACAAGTAGATATAGCAACTACATAGAGATCGGACTCAAGTTCCCTGATCACAGGAAATATCATCTACATGCCTTTGTAGATAATGGATCAGGTTTTACTGTTGCAAAGAGATTTGCAATTCCAGATGAACTCTGGAAAGAAGATAAGAAAAAGTCTGCTACTGGTGTTACATTTGATGGAAGCCATCTCACCATGAAGAAAGTAGCAAAAAATGTTCATATCACCATTGGTGGAGGAACATTTATCATCCAGAATGATTGGCAGTCAGAAGGCCAAGGATCTGATTTCCTGATAGGAAATGATTTTATTCTCCAACAGAGATTCATTCAGGATGAAGAAGCGATAGGCTTCAGGAAAGGAGAACGGGTGTTCTGGGCAGACCGACTCACACATGCATTCAGTGTGGTAGGTCCCGGTTTTACTACTCACTATCAGAGATCGCAACCGAATAGTGGTGATCTTACCCCCTACAAACCCAAATTCGAGCCCAAATTCGAGCCCATACTCCAAATCAAACAACAAGAAGAATTGCTTGTTGAAGAATCCTCAGAAGAAGAAGAAGAAGAAGCTAGTGAAGATGAAGAAGCTAGTTTCATCCATGAACACAACCTCAAGCACTTTCAGAATAAGCTTGAGTCTCAGCAAATTCCCACTCTTGAAAAAATCAAGAAACTACTCGAGCAGAATGTGGATACAAATCCTCAAAAGTTTTGGGAAAAAGACCCAGTGGTCTGTGAATTGAAATTGCATGACATGAATGCTATCTGCCATGTCAAAGCCATTCCTCATTACAAAGAAGAAGATCAAAAAGAATTCAGAAAAGATATTGAAGATCTCCTGAACAAGAGATTGATTCAACCTTCCACTAGCCCTCATCATGCTCCAGCATTCTACGTGAGAAATCATGCAGAAAACCTACGAGGAAAAGCTAGAATGGTTATTGACTACAGAGATGTCAATAAAAAGACTGTCAAAGACGGTTATCAAATTGCTCAAGTAAGAGTATTGATTAACCAGCTCAGAGGAGCCAAAGTCTTTTCGAAGTTCGATGCAAAGTCGGGTTTCTGGCAAGTCAAAATGCATCCTGAGAGCATACCTCTCACTGCATTTGGAACACCACAAGGCCATTACGAATGGTTAGTAATGCCTTTTGGTCTCAAGCAAGCTCCCTCAATCTTCCAAAGAAAGATGGACAACATCTTCAAGCATGTGGCAGAGTTTTGCGTCGTCTACATAGATGACATCCTTGTCTTCTCCAAAAACAAAGAAGAACACATGAAACACCTCCATGAGGTAGTAAAGCTGATAGTTCAGCATGGAATCATCCTAGGTGAAAAGAAAATCTTCTTTATCCTTGATGAAGTTGATTTCCTAGGAATAAACATCAAAAATGGAGTAATAAAACTCCAACCTCATATTCTTGAAAAGATCTGGAAGTTCCCAGATAGAATTCCTGATGCTAAGAGTCTAGAGAGATTCCTTGGTGTCATAAATTATGGGAGAGACTTCATCCCTAAAATCTCAGGGTTAACAGCAATGTTATCTCCTAAGACGAGTTCCAAAAGAAAATGGAACTTCACAGAAGATGATGAAAAGATTGTGAAGCAGATAAAAAATCTCTGCAAAAACCTCCCTCCTCTCCAACAACCAGAAGAGAATGATGAAATTATCCTCCAGACAGATGCGAGCGATAATTACTGGTCCGGTGTTGTTCTGGCAAGAGCGCCTGGAACTAACATTGAAAAGATCTGCAAATTTTGTAGTGGCAAGTTCAGCCCTGCAGAACTGAATTATCCCACAGGGGAAAAAGAAATTTTGGCTGTCAAAAAAACGATTTTAAATGCACCAGCTTTTCTTGGAAAAACCTTTACTGTCCGCACCGATTGTGCCAGAGTAAAGAATTTCAAAAATTTTAAACTTGATAAAGCTGCTGATAGAGGAAGATTAGCAAACTGGCAATTATTTCTTAACCAATATGATTATAATGTTGAATTAATTGCAGGAAACAAGAATTATCTTCCAGACGCATTGACCAGGGAAATGGCAATGTTTAGCCAAAGAGAAGACGACGAAGGTCGTAATCCCAGAAGCAGAAGGACTGGGAAAGAACATGAGCATCAAGAAGATCCTATGGAAACCAAAGAAAAAGTTCTTAAAAGGTTTCTGCTAAGTCCTAAAGGACTAGCCTCAACTGATCAATCCCAGGGTAAAGGATTGGCTAGCCCGTCTCAAACGACAGACGGTAAAGGCTCATCAAGACCGTTGACGGCTGCTGCTTTGCCAAAAAGCAGACCAACTCCAACTGGAGTCATAAATGTTTTTAACTATGAATTAAGAACTTTTGACACTCATGTGTTCAGAACTGGCAGGAGACTAGCTTATCACCAGAAGGCAATCCTGGATAATCTCTTATTTGCTTTTCAAGAAAGAAGCAGTGGTCTAATGTTCCCGGCACTCTTTGCACTAGCTGAAGAACTATATGAGAACGCCAGACCACAATTTGAAGAAAGTCATATACAGCAGAGTGCTGTAAGAAAAGAAAAAATTCTCTTCCTTGAAAGTCCAGAAAGTGCTAGAGTTCCTGTCATGGCACTTAATGAATCAGACTGGCATGAATTCCATAGTCTGATAGGAAGACATAATCCAGAAGACCTAGTTCCTCCAACTCTCTTTATTGTTTCAGGTCCTTATGTTGGAAGATACCTGGTTAATGTTCAGAGTGAACATCCTCAAGAACACAAGCTCTGGCTTGTTGAAAATGGTTTTGTCCATAATCTGTGGACTAAAACAAATGATGATCTAAAAGGTTTGCCGCCTATCATTGTCAATACAGTCAAAAATGTAAGAAAAAATGACTGTATGCTTCGACTGAAGTTCAGATCCACTCCTCCAGAATGGATCCAGAAGGCAAACGGTGAAGTTGAATATATTCCTCCTTATCATTATGTAAGAATTATTCAAAGGAAATATCTTCAACCAGCCTGTGTAGGTTACAATGGCCAACCAAACTCAAGCATCCCGTGGATGAAGGCCATGACTCTAGAATATATCAAAAAGATCATCTCTGAGGATACCTACAATACCTTCCTGGCAGCAGGAGAGAAAATTATCATCACTGCTTACGATCATCCTGACGTAGTCAGCAGTGACTTATTCCTATCTCTTACCAGAAAGGAGATAGACTCGACACTGGCATGCTTACGATGGGTGGAAAAACTTGAAACTGACAACCACTACAAGATGTATGTTGATACAGATGTCGAAGACAATGCAACAACAGTAAGGATGGCCCAGGCAGATAACTACTCGTTTGTCCTTGGTCACAATTCAGAAACCGACGAAAACATGTGAAGCAGCAGGTGTAGAAAACACCGAAAGTCCTTTTGGATTTTTCCCAAAAAGTGACTTTTGCTTTTCAAAAAGCAGGTGAAAAACATTTCACCTAAAGGAATCTGCTTTTTCCCCGGCCGACCTCCACCAGCAGGAGCACTAAGGAAAGCAGGAAATCACGGAGTCGTTCTGTACATTTTGTTGTTTTGAATTGTAATTTGAGTTCCGCTCCCTATATAAGGAGCTTTAGCTTCTCTTAGAAGGCATTCGAAGGGAAAAGCATTAGTTCTACATTCGAAAATCTCTAAGATTAGTTCATAAGCATATCTCAGTAGCAGTAGCAGTCCGTCTGTGGACACAGTGTGCTTTCTATTACAAGTAAGTGTTTGTAAATCAGTTATGAGTAGCTAAAACAGCTTCTAGCTGTTTGCCCAAGAGTGAGGCTCTGGGTTCTGTATCTGTATTTATGTTTGAATAAATAAATTCAGTTTGTGCCCAGTACTCTGTCACAAAAATATTTTACTGTTTTTTCATCTATGTTTTGGTAGCAGTAGCAGTCAGTAAGCAGTAGCAGTCTTTCTATAAAAACTGACCCCTATCATACTAAGGCAGCAGTGATTCCGCCCTGGTAGTAGCCGCTTAGACAGGAAGTCGTTAGGTGAAATTGTGGCATGTTGAAGGCTAGTCCTTAGGCTGATACTGTGTTTAGTTTGGAAAGGAAATAGGCTGATACTGTGTACTATAAGCTGATACTATGTAAAAAGCAAAGAAGGTAAAAGGAGAATAGTGTCTGTCCTTAATTGTATAGTGGAAAAGGTTGTGGACTTAGTTGTCAAAAAATATGTTGTCTGGTAGTGCTTTGTAGTTAACCCTAGAAAGCGTGTTGTCAATGCATACTCGGTGAAAACCAGTCTCTCTTTGCTATAAGAATTGTGTATCAGTGGGTGAGGGCTTCTTTGTGAGAGATAGAGAGAGAGAGAGAGAATGGAGAATGGTATCACAATGGTAGAGCTAACTGATGCCGATCAGGAACGAGTGGTGATCGATATTGAGTTATTGACGAATCTGTAGCTGCCATGCAAAGGCGCCTACAGGAAAGGAGATGCGGAAGTCGGAGAGCATCAATATATATGGTCAACTTTAGTTCAGTTGTCTGCATATACAGAGTTCCTGAAAGCCTTGTGGGAATCAGTCCAAAAGCTATTAGGCCTGAAAAGGTCTCCATCGGACCTTATCACCACAGCAAGAGCAAGGAATCTGAAGAGACCAAAATGAAGTATTTTGAAGCTTTTCTCTCTAGAAAAAAGAGAGATGGTAGTGCTGGACCTGATCTAAGTACCTTGTTTAAAGCCGCGAGAAATATGGAGGCAGAAGCAAGAAGATGCTATGATGATCAGGCCATCGCTATGTCAAGCGCGGAGTTTGTTGCAATGATGGTACTTGATGGGTGCTTTATCATTGAGCTTTTCCTACAAGACCAAGAGGACAAACTCAAAGATGTTAAAGAGAAGGACCGCCTGGTTATGGACCTCCTCAAGCTTGAAAACCAACTGCCTTTCTTCGTCCTTGAAAGACTATTTAGCCTGTCCGGTGATTCATCTGCACCAGGTGATTCTCTAGCCTTGCTTGCCTTGAAGTTCTTCAATGTTTATGATCACAAAGTCCTGGATGATGTTAAACACTTGTTACACTTGTTTCACTCAAGCTTCCGTACCCCTTTATTATTAGAACGAGATAATACTCGATATCAGCTCTCTAATATTAGAAGCCGCTGCGTAGACTTACTTGGGGAAGCTGATGATGTAATGATTGCATATGTAACGACATGCCTATCAATCGACAGCCCAGCGACCGCAATGAGGTGCTTCCGTGCTTACTTGCAACCCCTTTTCTATTTGTTTGGGGGATCCTTGCATTCCTTTATCGTCTTCTAAGGTTAGTCGGTTCGATCCTTTTCTTCTTTGTTTGGTGGAACGTGGATAACGTTCAAAGATTCCTTCACCCCACAGGTCAGGAGCATCGTCCTTTCTCCGATTCAATACAATGTGCCACACAACTAAGACCCTCCGAGATCATTTTCAAGCCACTCCTAGCAGAAAGCTTCTTAACTATCGATTACCACAAACGGGTACTGCAAATACCACCCATAACCATCAACGATATCACTATTACTATCTTCATCAACAGCATAGCCTTAGAACAATGTTGCCCACACAAGACTGGTTCTTTATTTACCACTTACATTGCCTTCATGAGCTCTCTCATCAATACCCCTAGAGACGTCGCATTGCTTTCTGGTAACGGGATTATCATTACCAGCTTCTCACACAACGACCATAGCATAGCTGACCTGTTGAACAAGTTAGGGAAAACAGTTTATTTCGACAAGGATTGCTACCTCTCCAAGCAATTCAGAGACGTGGAGGCTTATTACAACAGCCATTGGGGTACTTTTCTACGAACTTATTTTAGCGCCCCATGGTCCTTCATTTCAGTTGTCTCAGCCTGCATTCTTCTTTTGCTGGCCGCAGCTCAAACAGTTGTGTCTATCTTGAGCTATATCAAACAAATGTCGGACAAGGGAAAATAATCGCGAGGCAAATCCATAGGCTAGAATTAGATCAAGCGAGCCTTTTGTCTTTGTATGTAACTATGTATGTTGTTGTTGTTGTTGTTTTGTTCTACCAATAGTTTATATATTATAAGTGCAAATTTTTCACAAAGGCAAGTTTGATTCAAAAATTTTCCTCGCAACCTTTGTTCGATTCCCCTTAAAAGCAATTCATGCCTGTTTTCTTTACTGTTTCCGCATTTTCTTCTCCTTTTTTTTTGTTTTTTTTTTGTCAATGTGTGCTTCTGTACATACTTCCAATATTAGCATTTGGACTTATTCTCAAAATTTTGCCTTTAAACTTCCAAATTTATCCTCCTCCTTATTTCTCTTTTCACCTCATCATCTTGAATCAGTTGCGATCCCCAAAAACTCTATAAACGTTCAAGTATTGACTACAACTTGAGCACAATTTTGGTTAAAACTTGAATAGTACCTTGGAACCGGAGGTTTGATTTCAGTGGAGAATATAGTTATTTAGTTCAGTTTCTCTTTGCCCCATGACTATGTTTAGAGATATATATTCATCTGATCTTCGGTCCTCTCCTTCCTTAAGCACATCTCATGTAATTCTATTACCATTGCCACCATAAGAATCTATATAATTATATCATCTTGTTATTGGAAATCAATACCTTTCCAATATTGGTAAACAATATCCATAACCATATGATGACGAATCCATGAAATATAATAGAGATCTAAATATGAGATTATTGTATTGAATCTTAAGGTTCTTAGAGCATTTTTAGCAGATTCTCTATTTTAGCTCCTTAGCTATTTTAGAGAGCATGTTTAGTTTTTTATCTATTTTAGTAGCTGCACCAGACTCCTAAGTGACTCTCCATTATAACTTTTAGCTATCTCGCTCCTAAATATAGAGAGCAAGATGAGGCTCTCTATAATTTAAAACATTCATTTTGAGTTATTTTATTCAAATTATAAATACATTTAATGTTACGCCCCGTATTCGATTTATCCTTTATCTGTGTCTAAGTGAATTACTTTATGTTTTACCGTCCTTGGTTTTAGTTTTTATCATTTAGGGGGTGCTAAAAGTTAACGTTTGATGGGTTAACAATTTGAGAAAATTTCCTTCACGGAAGTTGTAGGGGACGTTTAATCGAGTCCGTGGACATGTAGTATGCTTAAATCGGAGTTCGTATGTAAAAGTTATGGCTTAAAACGTGAAAGTTACTGTTCATGGTAATTTTATATATATATATATATATATAGGGAAATTACTGTTGGTAGATTTCCATTTTCGGAAATCCACCCCAGCTCGGTAACTCTCTCTCCTTCCCCGAGCTCTCTCTTCCCTTCGGCCTCTCTGTGATTTCCAGCCAACCTCCTTTTTCCGGCCACCCAAACGACAAACCCAGGGCATAGGACGACGATCCTCCTTCCCCTTAATTGACACGCCTACAGTGGTGATTCACAATGATTTGGCCGGAATTTTGCAAATCGGGCTTCCAAACTTTACTGTAGCAGTCGGCGTTAATCGTCGATTTCTTCCAATTCCGGCCATCTCCGGCCACAAAACCATGCATAGGAGAGGCGCCTCGAGCCATTTGTCATTTCCCCTCAAGCTTCTAGCTTCAATTCGTGGTGTAGAGAGCGAATCGAAGAATTTCAAATCCTAGGGTTCTTGAACTTTCTGGAAATTTTCACCGGCCAAATTGGAGCTCTTCAAGGTAAAATTAATTGGAACTTGTTGTAGTTGAGAAAGAGGTTGGGTTTGTTGAGTAGATTGTGCTGTCAAATTTTGGTGGCCATCAGAGGTGTTTTGCCTGCGGCGCGTGTAGCTCACGTGCCGCCACTATAGGCGGCGTGTAGGATGGAGTTTTGGTTTCTATTTTTAGCTAGTTAAAATGTACATGAGTTGTGGAGGTTGTAAATGTGACTTTGGTGTAGTTTGGATGGAATCGGAGTTGGGTTTAAGAAGATGTTTAGAAATTCCGTTATCTAATTATCGTAAATTTAAATTCCCGTCCCGTAATTATAATTTATGCGAGTGTTATTGTTACAGGACGAGAGGAGTCTCCATCCGAGGAGAATACTGATCGACGACAGGATTAGTTAATATTGTGAGTGGACTTTGTTTTAAATTTTGATGCATGCACTTATTTTCCGGAATGACGAATGATTGTCTTTTTTTATATATCATATTTCTTATCGAATATAATATTCAATTTGGATCATAAATTTTAGCATCGTTCCCGTATGGTTTCGAATATGAATGGTCATGCTCAGACTTAAACTTTTGAATATTTTTGGGGAACATAATTTATTTTTTGGGAGATTGAATTTTTTTAAATTATATGTTTTTTGCCGATTTTTAGTCATTTATTATCGCTCGGCTATTCTTTATGAAATTGAGAATATTTTGGCGTGCGGGGTCACGTCATTGAAATATGTTGGGAAGCCTTACGGATTTACTATTTTTGAATATTTTCCTCACCATACTCGGGTCATTCGATTAGGTCTCCTCCTCACTTACTTTGTGTTTGTGAGTGGCAGTTGAGATAGCTTATTCTCCTCCTCACGTGGGTGGTAGTCGAGGTTATTAGTTCTCTTCCTCACACAATCTATGTGTGAGTGGCAGTCGAGGGTAGGTGGAGCCTGAGGGGCTTATTTACCCGTATGGTGAAATCTTTTCCCCATATTATCTATTTATTTTCTTTAACCAGCGAGGCTGGATTATTTTCATTTTCTCACGCTTCTTTGAAGTTTATGAATTGATTAAAATTTCCAAACCTTGCATGCATCGGAAAGTTATTTTTCCAAACTGAATTGTGGGAAAGTATCAACTCTTTAATTTCTTTTCTTATGATATATCTATCTAACTTTTTGTCCACTCATGCTAACGTGTTTTCAATACTTTCCCCCTGGGCCCTTCGGTTTCAAATGCCCAGTTTTCAGAGTTGCTGCTTGGCGTACTAGGAGCGAGCCATAGTGACCACACCAGTTTCCCGCTATCTCACATTGTAGGTTACCTGTTTAACCTACTGAACTTTATATTAATTTCGGTGTTAGTCTGCTCTGATTACTAGGGGATTTGTGACCCGGACTTGTAATGAGTTGTATTTGAGGTCTATGACCTAACTTTCGTGAATTGTTGTAGTTAAAGTTATGAAGCTTTGTTGGACTTAAGCTTTTGAATTATTATTTCTATCTTTAAGTTTGAGTTGGTTGGATTATGGGAGCAGGGTGGCTCCAGAAGGACATGGTTGGGATATTAGAAGTGTATTAGTTTTTCTTACAGGTTTGGGTTACCTACTTTTAAGGAAGGTTTTGCCGAAATTTCGGTAAAATTTTCTTTAAAAGTGGGTCCCGCAGGGCCACTTCAGATTTCATGAGAAAATCCGGGGCGGGCCCTGTCATTTAAACTATTTAATTTTCATTTTAAAAGTAATATAAATTCAAAATTAGCTAAAATAGAGAGCATTGATACAAACGTATTTCTAAAGTGACTAGCTAAAATAACTTTTTAGCTATTTTGGCTAAAATTTGACTAAAAAATAGTTAGCATTGCTAAAGATGCTCTTTTATAGATAAACCCATGAATCAATTATCTAGAGCATTTAAGAGAATGTTTTCAACTAACTTTATAGAGACGAAATAGAGTTGTTTGTTTAAAATATGTAAAATATATAGTAGTCATTAGTAAAGTAGTGTTTGCCTACATTGACGATGATAGCAACGAAGCAAAGTTCTGAGAAGTGGTGATGAAAGCCTGGGATGGTGTTTGCATTTTTCCCAAAATGCAGTTTTTTGGTTTAGGGGCAAAGTAGGACTTTTAAAATTTCAAAAAAGTTAGGAGATTAATGCTATTTAAGGATGTACCAATAGAAGCTCCATTCCCTATTCTTTTCTCCCTTTTTCTCTTCCTTATTTTTTTTTCTTTTGTTATTTTTTTATTATTATTTCTTAAAAATTTCTTGCTTGTTTGCTCTTTTCTCATTGTCTTCTCCCTTTTTCTCTTGGTGGTTCTAGTTGGACCTCCAATTTTTTTTTTAGTTATTAATTGACTTTGTCAATTTATATGAAAACACAAATAAGGACAAAGAGAGAAAAATGAAAAATTAAGTAAGTAAATAAATAAATACTCTTCTTACCTCCTCCAACCAAATATAACATTCAATTAATTTTTTTTCCTGATATTTCCTTATATTGCCTATATAGTTTTATAATTTACTTAATGTTCAAGTAAACCCCAATTTGTGTTTGGCCCAAACTCTATTTTACTTGCCCTAGTGGTAATAGGATTAAATTAGAAGGATCTAGATTCATATTTAATGTACGATTACTTTCCTTGTATGATTGATATTCTATGTATTGTAATCCTCTATATAAAGAGGACCCTATTATCAATGAGAAATACACAGCGAATTTCTCTCAATTTCTGATTCCCTAAAACACGTTATCAGCACGAAACCATAACCCTGAAAACCCTAATTTCGTAACCTTCAAAATCCTGCAACCACCGCCCCACATATCGAAGCCCTAGTCTCAAGGAGCCCAGAACCGGCGGCAGAACCACAAGAACAGGCCAAAAAACCCTTGAACCGGCCTTCAAAAAAATCAGACCGGCCCCTGCCTTATGCCTGCCCCTGCTAGCCATGCCGAGCAGCTGCCGAGATCTGCCGAGCCCTGGGCCTGTACCTGCCGAGACCTGCCGACAGCCCCTACAAGCCTCCTGCAGAGACCACTGCCGAGCCCTGCGCATCCATGTGCCTGCCCCTGTCGATATCTGCCGAAAGCTTCACATAGCCCCTGCCGACACCTGCTGACACCTGCGCACCCCTGTACCTGCATCTGCCGACAGCTGTCTAGCACCTGCTTGCCAGCCCTGCACATCCCCTGTACAGCCCCTGCAACAACCACTACAACAAAAAACCTCATTTGCGAGAAACAAATTCCTCGCTAAAAACAGACATTTCGTCGCGGAAGTACTTCCGCGAGGAAATTCTTTTCGTCTTCAATTCGTCGGAGAATGCTCGTCAAGAAAAGGTTCAGCGACGAAAAAACAATGTCCTCGTCAAACCCTTTCCGTGATGAAATCTATTTGTCTCGCTGTTATTCTATAGCGACAATTTCTTTCCTCACTCAAACCCATACTTTTTTCTTGTTAAAAAAATTCAACGATTAGAAAATAGTCGTTAAATATATTTTCTGACATACTAGATTTCATCGCGAAATTAATTATTTCCTCGCCAATGATAACGAAAATTAAAAAATGTAAATAAATAAAATATTTAAACTACTTTTTTCTGCGACGAATTTTCATCGTTATAAGCTTTGGGTGAGGAAGCTTTTTCTCGCTGTAAACTTTTTTTAGCAAGGATATTTTGTTTCATTGTACCATGTATTCTTTCAGCGAGAAAAAGTTTTCTCGTTAAAGATACTTAACAACGAGGAATATGTTTTCCATCGACGTTGGAACTACAGTTTTTGGGACGAAAATATTTTCGTCGTTATAAATAGCTTTGGGTGACCAAGTTTTTCTTCGCTATAAATTGTTTTTAGCGAGGAAATTTTGTTTCTTCGTAAAATGTATCTTCACAATGAGAAAAGGTTTTCTCGATAAAGATACTCAACAATGAGGAATGTGGTTTTCCTCGGTGTATGGACTACAGTTTTTGGGACAAAAATATTTTCGTCGTTATAAATAGCTCTCAGGTTTTTGGTCGCTAAACCTCATTGACATGCATATATTAGTGAAAATGTTGACAGACAGCTAACACATTGAACATCGAAAATAAAATATAAATCCGCGAATAAAAAAAACAAATAGGCTTTCCAAGGCTTTCAATTTTGGTCTCCATTACACTTGAACATTTGTAATGAATAATCTTCAAAAGAACACCTAGCTAACAGAGATAGCACTAAAAGAAACCATATGTGAAGAACCCTAACTATTTGAGAGATGCTACAGTGCTGCACTTCTGAATTTTTACCACCCAGCACCACTCTGCAAATGAAAAAGATAAAGAAATATGATTTAATGTTAAGGAGAATGCAACAAAATATACTTTAAGCAACTTCATTATACAAAGAGGCAACATAAACTTCTGAAAACAAGAAGTAAAAAACAAAAAGCAAAAAACACTAGCAACAGCTAGCGATGACAAAATAGTACCCAGCTCCAACAATTACAGCTCTCAAAAGTTCCATCCTTGTCTCATAGACTCTTAACAAATACTGTATCTGTAAATTTGATAAATAAGGAGGTTCAGGGTTCAAATATAATTCACTTCATACACTATGCATATTTAGCAGATTTGAAGGTAGGCAACAGAGTTTCCACTGCTTAGGTATTGAAAAGGAGAAAAGAGAACTCCTGACATGTTAAAAAGGACACGATATGATGCTAAAGAAAGATAACAAAATAGTCAATATGAGAATAAGCATTGGACTTACCATATCTGAGGAAAATTGTCCTGCATTTCCCTTTGCACAATCTCTGTCATTCATGAAGAAGAATACCATAACCCAATTATCATTAGTCACTGAGAATTAACCCACCAAAATACCAAATCACCCAAACCACACCAAAATCAGAAATCCAAAAATGCAGGCACCAAATTAGAGAGTGAGAATACGAACTGACCTTGTGAAAGTTGAGACCCAACTTGAATCATGGAACTAAAATATGGTAGCACAGACCCAATTGAAACCCAGAATAACAAAGCAATTGGTGGTGCAGCCGGAGAAAAGCTTGAATCAACAACTCCTTGACCTGGACTCACAAGAAAACCAGAACAATCTTTGTTAATTTAACACTAGTATGTCACTGCTGTTTTCTCTCAAACACTATGCAATTTTAACATGGATAATAATATTGGACAAAAACATGGGGGAGATAGGAAGCTTTTTTAGGCCTCTAAAACGTTGCCCTTTCATAAAACGTATCCACAGTGCCACAACGTATTATTGAACAGAAATCTTCTAGCTGCAAACAATTTAGACCCTTTCATTGCATAGCCCATCTGATGAACTAGAAAAGGATTTGGATTCTCCGGTCAAGATAACTGTTTGCAGCCTTACAATTAAGGTCACCACAATATACTCTCAAGTAATTGATGTGATCAGATTAATACATTTTTCTGTAGCACACAACGATGAGATAGCCCAGTAACTAAAGGGGAACAACCTTGGACCATTCTATTTAATGCAACCACGGACGGTAACAATAAGAAACTATACCTCTCACGCTTCTTGTCTTCTTCTCATTCATGGCAAGTCTGTATTAAGAGGCGAAGGCATACCCATCTGTGTAACTATTGATCTTGAATAGTTGCCCTTCAATCTGTGTAACTATTGATCTTCAATTGGGGTGCATTTAATTGAAATAAAACCAAATATATAAACCACGACATCTCACATTTAGATTTAGCAAAAAATAAAAAGACCTTGATTAATCAAGCTATACAAGAATGAGATTCAGGGAGGAAGAAAGATGAATCTAATCCTACTTACAGATATGAGAGCTTCAAATATGGTAGATTCAGAAAGGGAGCCAGAGACGGAGCTTCAACAGGAGAACGCCGTCAGAGATGGAATAGTGTGAAAAAGATAGAACTCTATCTAAAGATTAGGTTTTTTATCTTCGTTTATTTTTCCTTTGGATCAGCGCCTTTTCTTTTCTCCCCGCCTTTGATCAAATTTGGGTTTTAAGTCCCGCTTCTCTAATTCTTTTTATTTTTATTTTTCTCTAATCCTCAATTATGCCGTTTATAAAAAATAAAAAAAATAGAATTAAGGTTTGGGGTTTGGGGTTTAGGGTTTAGGGTATAAGGTGTCTATTCACAAAACATATAGCTTAATGATTCGAATGTTTCCTCGTATAATTTATAACTAAATACTTAAATTAAACATAATTTGCATCGTCAAGTATGTATTGCATAATATGTCCAACGTATAATCTCTCAAATTAGTGGTTACATCGTCAGAATTCTATTTTATAGTGAGTTTCATGTGTGGTCCCTAAAATTGTAAAAAGGAAGACTTCCATTATTGAACAACAATTTATCCACATACATACAATATAGGTCATGTAATGAGTTATTGTCATATTATTGTCTATGTGGAATGTAGTGATTCTTATGTAGGAGAGAAACAAAGTAGAGTGAAGCTCATGCAATTGTAGAAAACTGAAGAGTGAAAATAAGTCATTCATATTAATGTTTACAAACAAACATACCAAATTAGTATCATGAAGGACCATCGATGTTTATTAACTTGTTTAGTAACTATGAAATCATTCATACAGACACGCCTTATGATTTTAGAAAAGTTCATGATATTCAATCATATTTTGAAAAGCAAAAATATGAATAATGCTCATATATGTGAATAATGAGTGTGAAATCAAATATATCATATAGCACGTTTCACACTTACAAAGGAAAAAAAAAACTGATTACAACAAATACGAACACCTAGCACATGTGGTTCATTATTAAACTTACTTGTGTATAATATTATTTAAATATTTATTTATCGCAAATCAATCTATTTCTTCATCTCAAATTTTCCTATTATTATTAGCTGGGTCCTTGAGGTGGTTCGGGTAGCGTAGTAGCAGGGTAGGTCTCTGTTCCTGTAATTAGTCAAGTACTCATATAAAATATAAAAAAAGTCTTACAAATGCAACATAAAAATTCCAGGGGAGTTGGTTAAGCAATTGGGTATTGTTGTGGCTATCTAGGGTTTGAGTCCCTTTTGTGAATTAACCAGGCCTTTTTTATATTCATTTTTTTTGCATCCTTTTTATTTAATTGAAACTAACTAACGTTTTCTATTTGAGTATTGTGTGCAAGGTAAGTTTAAAAAAAAGATATGCCCACTCTTTTCGTTTTTAATACCACAAATTTTTCCCCTGCAAAACCTAGAATGACTAAATAAATAGATCCTCGCTAAATGTATCAGGGGTGAGGAAATCATTCATCGCTTAAATGATACTGTTAGCGACGACTGCTCAAATTCGTAGTCATTAAATTTGGCAGGTCTTACTAAATTTTCTGCCAAAACTAATAACGATGAAATCATTATTTCCTCGTTAATTGTTTTTTTTTTTACGAGGAAATTGTTCCTCGTAGAACATAGACTTTTTGCGAGAAAACTATAGCTTTGTCGCCGTTAAATTTGGCGGGTCTTACACAATTTTCCGCCAAACTAATAACGACGAAATCATTATTTCCTCACTAATTGTTTCTTTTGACGAGGAAATGGTTCCTCGTAGAATATAGACTTTTTGCGAGGAAACTATAGTTTTTTCGCCATTGAATTTAGCGGGTTTTATACAATTTTCCGCCAAACTAATAATGAGGAAAGCGTTATTTCCTCGCTAATTGCTGCATTTGACGAGGAAATGATTCCTCGTAGAACACAAACTTTTAGCGAGGAAAACTAGTTTTGTCGCCCTTGAATTTGGCGGGTCTTACACAGTTTTCCTCCAAAACAATAACGACAAAATCGTTATTTCCTCACTGAATGCCGTTTTCACGATGAAACAATTTGTCACCTAAGTCTCATATTTCCTCGCTAATAACATGACGTTTCGGGAGACCAACTTATGGTCACCTTTAATGATGAACTGAAATATTCGTCGTAGAAAGTGATAAATAGTGAGGAAAATATATTCCTCGTAGAAAACTTAATAGCATTTAGTGAGGAACTGAAATATTCCTCGTAAAATGTGTCATTTATTGAGGAAAATAAATTCCTCGCAAAAAACTTAGTCGCTAAAAAGACTTTCTGTTGTAGTGAACCCTTCCTAGCTCCGGCCACCAGTTTCAGGCCACTTTTCAGGCGACCTCCGTCAACCTTTTTCCGCCCACCTCCGTCATCTTTTCCAGCCAAGAATTCCCGCATCTTTTCAAGGTAAACTTTTCTAAAAGTTCCCGTTTTTGAAGTTTTTCAATTTCTTCTTCTTTTTCTCGGGGACTTCCAACATCCCTTCTTCTACCCCCCATTCTTCTTCATAGGGGAGACCAATAGCCGAACTGTGGGGGTTCGTGCTCACTCCAAGCTTGGAGCTTGTAAAGTCCTCCAAACTTAGAGTTTGTTGAGAAGAAAAACGATCGACCACATACATCGTTGTTTCGATCTAATCCAAAACCCCTCTTGGAATCGAATTTTCTTGGAAGCGACTGCGCTCAGAAAATCCCTAATTTCTTGGAAGCGACTAAGCTCAGAAATTTTATAGTTTTTCATGGTAGCCTTTTTCACTCCGAAACTAACCTTATTTTCTAGTTGTTTTTCAGGATGAATAACCTGAACAAGTTGAGCTTCGCTTCACTAGAGACAACAGGCGCAGGATACCACAAGTGGGTCCGTGATGTGCGCCAGTATCTTAAGGCTGATGGGATCTTGAGTACGATCCAAGAGCCAATTCAGGACGTGCTTACTCCTCAACAAGCTGTTGCTTTTGAAGATAATAGAGTTACTAGAGAGGCTAATGAAGCAAAAGCCATCATTCTCATGACAAGGCACATGAATGACCCGCTCCAAAATGAGTACCTCAATGAGGAGGACCCAAGAAAACTATGGGTAGAACTCAAGCAGCGTTTTGGCTACTTCCGTGATTCCCTTTTTCCAGACTTAGAAGTGAGATGGCGTAGCCTCCGCTTCTGTGATTTCAAGTCTGTACTTGACTACAATTCAGAAGCACTTCGTATCAAGTCTATGATGGAATTATGTGGATAGAAAATCACTGATACGATGTTGATCGAGAAGACTCTCTCCACATTCCCCATCTCTGCATTGATGATAGCCAAAAACTATCGGATTGATGTCAATGCTAGACGCATCACAAGATTTCATGAGCTAATTGGCGCCATGAATGTAGCTGAAAATCACGACAACATACTTGTGAAGAACTATAACTCTAGACCTGTGAGAACCAAGTCAATTCTAGAGTCTAATTATAGTCGCGCCTCCAAGAGAGGACGCAAGGAGTGAAATCCTAAGAATAGGGATATTTTTGGACGTTCTGGTCCATATTCTCGCCCTAAAGAGGGAGGAAACTGCCAAGATAGGCGTGCACGGAACCGTGGAGGTAAACGTGTGAAGAAAGAGAGAGGCCAAGCCTCCGGTTATGGTGGTAACGCCACCAAAGGCAATAACCGTCCTCATAACGCTCCTAGAGCGCCTCGATCAAGGGAACCTGACCATAATGATGCTTGTCTCAGATGTGGATCAACTGGACATAGGGCAAAAGCATGTAAAGCATCCCAGCAAGTTGCAAAAGCATACAAGATGTATCGTGAAACAAGGGAGGCAAACTAAATAGAACAAGAAGATCAAGATGGCGATCTCGATCTAAGGGTGGAAGACTACAAGGATCAAGACCCAGAAACTGGCCATTTTGATTAAGTTTTTTTATTTTCCAAGAGATATAGGCAATTGCCATATTATAGTAGATGCCAATGGTATTAGTCTTCCTTCAAAGAGGCGTACTCAATGTAAGTGTGATGTTTAGGAAGGTTTTGAGATAAGTAGTACTTAAGTGAGCTTTGCTCCACCAACATCTCTCTACTCACCTGGTCACATTTGCATTGAAATTACCAAAAGGAGTTAGACGACTACCATTGTTTTGCATTAGCTAGTTTATTGGATTAGATTCTTTTTGGCTAAAGAAACGATAATGTAATTCCGTTTGGCTTATTAATAAAAGTTGAGTGCTTTTCTTTGGCTTATTAAGAAAAGAAAGATCTGCTAAGGAAGTACAAGTTGGAAGACAATAAGGTAACTATTTGCTGATATGGAGGTAACTATGTTCAAGGATAATCTTTAAATAGTTAAGTTTGTCTTGATTGAGTATGGAGGTCACCTGAACACTAATGTACATGCTTGGTAAAAAAATGTGGACCGTCTTTCCTTCTGGCCCATAGAGAATGATATTTAACGGGGAGTGGAAATAATTACCTCACCTGAAAGGTAGAACGAATTTAAAATTCCATGTCATATGAGGGGGAAATCACTACTTCAACTGATGGTGGGGCAGCTAGGGATATTTTAGGCTTGCCATATTTTCTGTGTTTCAAACTTCTATGCCATAATCTGTTAATGTTTAGTCTTGAATGAGTAAAACAATAGGGAACCAAGTGAGTTCATGTGACATCTTGATCCTTGATTGTTGTTTCTTTAGAAGTGCTCTACTCTATTTGTTAGCAGTATAGAATTCAATCTCTCTTTTTTCTCACAGACTGTTTGTAGCATGGAAAGCTTATTTCTCTTTTGAAAGTCCATCCAATCCTAAAGCAACTTTACCTAAAGCTGGTCACTAGTAAATCTACAAGTAATTAGTGAATTTGCACTTGTCTTTATTTTCACATGGATTCTTAGAAACAATTTTTGGCTGAATGAATTGGATTCTCAGTGTTATATATATCTTAGAGTATAGGGTAATGAAGCGTCATTGAGGAAGGGTATTTGTGGGTTAAGATAGAACAGATTTGAATGCAGTGTAACTTAATTGATCATCATCCCTTTTTATTCTAGAAATGAATGGCATAACTAGCATTTGTTCCATTTAAATCTTTGGAGAAGGGCAGAATATAGAAGCAAGATAGTCTCATCCTAACTAGATCGAACTGTCACATAACTTGAGGCCATAAAGATTTTGTTGTCATGTTGCTGATTGCATTTAACTAACTAATCTAAAGGAGCTTGAAGAATTTGAAGCCACAATTTTGTGTAGCTGTGAAATCTGATACTGTAGTAAACACAAGGTTATTGCAGTAAGTAATGGCAATGACTGTTAATTGGGTGATGAAAATAGGCAGCTGTACTTTGCCACCTCTTTATCCTATGTATGTTTCATGAAAATATTGAAGGTAGAAGTTCTGCTGAAGACATGATTAAACTGGATTCTATATTTCTTTGTATTCATGCAACAATTCTAATTTGGTTGATTAAATTACTGAACCAATTGATTCTTATGTTTCTTCCCCAGCTCCCTATGCATTTGCACGCTACTATGGATTGGAGAAGGGACAGCTATGTGGTAAAGATTACTTACCATGGTGGAGCTGTTGGTGCCCTCAAAACTTACCATTGCATTGTCTGATCCTTCTGAAAGATTTATTGTATGCCACTTTATGCAGTGATGGCATACAAAAAAGAAGTTAACATCATAGATAGGTTTTTCACCAGATACAAAAGCAGGTTTTGATTTGATGAAGTTGTTTAGTTTGCGGGTTAACAAGTTTGAAGATATCTACATAGATATTGCTATTTGTAGCACCTACTTTTCGTGGGTCTTGCTTTTGATTCTTGAATGACATGTCGCTGCAGATGAGACCTGCAGGTTTGCTTTCCTTATGTTTTTGCACAGTGTTGCGATGAAGCGAGGAGTCTTCTCTTTCATATTGTAGTAAACAAACCCATCAATAATAGTTAACTCGGATACTTCCACATTCTTCTGGACACCATATTCTTCTAGACTTGCAACGTTATTTTTTCTTCTTCTCAAAGTCTTGTTCTTTTACTTGTCAAAAGCACTCAACAAAATTATAGGAATAAGGACCCCATCTAAAAATGAACCTGTAAATTTTTGGTCTCAACATCAATATAGGCCCAAAGTTTTTTTTGGTTAGTAGGAAAGCGTGTGACTAGGCCCAGACCCTTTTTGGTCAGTACGAAAGCGTGTGACTAGGTCCAGACCTTTTTGGTTAGTAAGAAAGCGTGTTGTCAATGCATACTCGGTGAAAACCAGTCTCTCTTTGCTATAAGAATTGTGTATCAGTGGGTGAGGGCTTCTTTGTGAGAGATAGAGAGAGAGAGAGAGAGAGAATGGAGAATGGTATCACAATGGTAGAGCTAACTGATGCCGATCAGGAACGAGTGGTGATCGATATTGAGTTATTGACGAATCTGTAGCTGCCATGCAAAGGCGCCTACAGGAAAGGAGATGCGGAAGTCGGAGAGCATCAATATATATGGTCAACTTTAGTTCAGTTGTCTGCATATACAGAGTTCCTGAAAGCCTTGTGGGAATCAGTCCAAAAGCTATTAGGCCTGAAAAGGTCTCCATCGGACCTTATCACCACAGCAAGAGCAAGGAATCTGAAGAGACCAAAATGAAGTATTTTGAAGCTTTTCTCTCTAGAAAAAAGAGAGATGGTAGTGCTGGACCTGATCTAAGTACCTTGTTTAAAGCCGCGAGAAATATGGAGGCAGAAGCAAGAAGATGCTATGATGATCAGGCCATCGCTATGTCAAGCGCGGAGTTTGTTGCAATGATGGTACTTGATGGGTGCTTTATCATTGAGCTTTTCCTACAAGACCAAGAGGACAAACTCAAAGATGTTAAAGAGAAGGACCGCCTGGTTATGGACCTCCTCAAGCTTGAAAACCAACTGCCTTTCTTCGTCCTTGAAAGACTATTTAGCCTGTCCGGTGATTCATCTGCACCAGGTGATTCTCTAGCCTTGCTTGCCTTGAAGTTCTTCAATGTTTATGATCACAAAGTCCTGGATGATGTTAAACACTTGTTACACTTGTTTCACTCAAGCTTCCGTACCCCTTTATTATTAGAACGAGATAATACTCGATATCAGCTCTCTAATATTAGAAGCCGCTGCGTAGACTTACTTGGGGAAGCTGATGATGTAATGATTGCATATGTAACGACATGCCTATCAATCGACAGCCCAGCGACCGCAATGAGGTGCTTCCGTGCTTACTTGCAACCCCTTTTCTATTTGTTTGGGGGATCCTTGCATTCCTTTATCGTCTTCTAAGGTTAGTCGGTTCGATCCTTTTCTTCTTTGTTTGGTGGAACGTGGATAACGTTCAAAGATTCCTTCACCCCACAGGTCAGGAGCATCGTCCTTTCTCCGATTCAATACAATGTGCCACACAACTAAGACCCTCCGGGATCATTTTCAAGCCACTCCTAGCAGAAAGCTTCTTAACTATCGATTACCACAAACGGGTACTGCAAATACCACCCATAACCATCAACGATATCACTATTACTATCTTCATCAACAGCATAGCCTTAGAACAATGTTGCCCACACAAGACTGGTTCTTTATTTACCACTTACATTGCCTTCATGAGCTCTCTCATCAATACCCCTAGAGACGTCGCATTGCTTTCTGGTAACGGGATTATCATTACCAGCTTCTCACACAACGACCATAGCATAGCTGACCTGTTGAACAAGTTAGGGAAAACAGTTTATTTCGACAAGGATTGCTACCTCTCCAAGCAATTCAGAGACGTGGAGGCTTATTACAACAGCCATTGGGGTACTTTTCTACGAACTTATTTTAGCGCCCCATGGTCCTTCATTTCAGTTGTCTCAGCCTGCATTCTTCTTTTGCTGGCCGCAGCTCAAACAGTTGTGTCTATCTTGAGCTATATCAAACAAATGTCGGACAAGGGAAAATAATCGCGAGGCAAATCCATAGGCTAGAATTAGATCAAGCGAGCCTTTTGTCTTTGTATGTAACTATGTATGTTGTTGTTGTTGTTGTTTTGTTCTACCAATAGTTTATATATTATAAGTGCAAATTTTTCACAAAGGCAAGTTTGATTCAAAAATTTTCCTCGCAACCTTTGTTCGATTCCCCTTAAAAGCAATTCATGCCTGTTTTCTTTACTGTTTCCGCATTTTCTTCTCCTTTTTTTTTGTTTTTTTTTTGTCAATGTGTGCTTCTGTACATACTTCCAATATTAGCATTTGGACTTATTCTCAAAATTTTGCCTTTAAACTTCCAAATTTATCCTCCTCCTTATTTCTCTTTTCACCTCATCATCTTGAATCAGTTGCGATCCCCAAAAACTCTATAAACGTTCAAGTATTGACTACAACTTGAGCACAATTTTGGTTAAAACTTGAATAGTACCTTGGAACCGGAGGTTTGATTTCAGTGGAGAATATAGTTATTTAGTTCAGTTTCTCTTTGCCCCATGACTATGTTTAGAGATATATATTCATCTGATCTTCGGTCCTCTCCTTCCTTAAGCACATCTCATGTAATTCTATTACCATTGCCACCATAAGAATCTATATAATTATATCATCTTGTTATTGGAAATCAATACCTTTCCAATATTGGTAAACAATATCCATAACCATATGATGACGAATCCATGAAATATAATAGAGATCTAAATATGAGATTATTGTATTGAATCTTAAGGTTCTTAGAGCATTTTTAGCAGATTCTCTATTTTAGCTCCTTAGCTATTTTAGAGAGCATGTTTAGTTTTTTATCTATTTTAGTAGCTGCACCAGACTCCTAAGTGACTCTCCATTATAACTTTTAGCTATCTCGCTCCTAAATATAGAGAGCAAGATGAGGCTCTCTATAATTTAAAACATTCATTTTGAGTTATTTTATTCAAATTATAAATACATTTAATGTTACGCCCCGTATTCGATTTATCCTTTATCTGTGTCTAAGTGAATTACTTTATGTTTTACCGTCCTTGGTTTTAGTTTTTATCATTTAGGGGGTGCTAAAAGTTAACGTTTGATGGGTTAACAATTTGAGAAAATTTCCTTCACAGAAGTTGTAGGGGACGTTTAATCGAGTCTGTGGACATGTAGTATGCTTAAATCGGAGTTCGTATGTAAAAGTTATGGCTTAAAACGTGAAAGTTACTGTTCATGGTAATTTTATATATATATATATAGGGAAATTACTGTTGGTAGATTTCCATTTTCGGAAATCCACCCCAGCTCGGTAACTCTCTCTCCTTCCCCGAGCTCTCTCTTCCCTTCGGCCTCTCTGTGATTTCCAGCCAACCTCCTTTTTCCGGCCACCCAAACGACAAACCCAGGGCATAGGACGACGATCCTCCTTCCCCTTAATTGACACGCCTACAGTGGTGATTCACAATGATTTGGCCGGAATTTTGCAAATCGGGCTTCCAAACTTTACTGTAGCAGTCGGCGTTAATCGTCGATTTCTTCCAATTCCGGCCATCTCCGGCCACAAAACCATGCATAGGAGAGGCGCCTCGAGCCATTTGTCATTTCCCCTCAAGCTTCTAGCTTCAATTCGTGGTGTAGAGAGCGAATCGAAGAATTTCAAATCCTAGGGTTCTTGAACTTTCTGGAAATTTTCACCGGCCAAATTGGAGCTCTTCAAGGTAAAATTAATTGGAACTTGTTGTAGTTGAGAAAGAGGTTGGGTTTGTTGAGTAGATTGTGCTGTCAAATTTTGGTGGCCATCAGAGGTGTTTTGCCTGCGGCGCGTGTAGCTCACGTGCCGCCACTATAGGCGGCGTGTAGGATGGAGTTTTGGTTTCTATTTTTAGCTAGTTAAAATGTACATGAGTTGTGGAGGTTGTAAATGTGACTTTGGTGTAGTTTGGATGGAATCGGAGTTGGGTTTAAGAAGATGTTTAGAAATTCCGTTATCTAATTATCGTAAATTTAAATTCCCGTCCCGTAATTATAATTTATGCGAGTGTTATTGTTACAGGACGAGAGGAGTCTCCATCCGAGGAGAATACTGATCGACGACAGGATTAGTTAATATTGTGAGTGGACTTTGTTTTAAATTTTGATGCATGCACTTATTTTCCGGAATGACGAATGATTGTCTTTTTTTATATATCATATTTCTTATCGAATATAATATTCAATTTGGATCATAAATTTTAGCATCGTTCCCGTATGGTTTCGAATATGAATGGTCATGCTCAGACTTAAACTTTTGAATATTTTTGGGGAACATAATTTATTTTTTGGGAGATTGAATTTTTTTAAATTATATGTTTTTTGCCGATTTTTAGTCATTTATTATCGCTCGGCTATTCTTTATGAAATTGAGAATATTTTGGCGTGCGGGGTCACGTCATTGAAATATGTTGGGAAGCCTTACGGATTTACTATTTTTGAATATTTTCCTCACCATACTCGGGTCATTCGATTAGGTCTCCTCCTCACTTACTTTGTGTTTGTGAGTGGCAGTTGAGATAGCTTATTCTCCTCCTCACGTGGGTGGTAGTCGAGGTTATTAGTTCTCTTCCTCACACAATCTATGTGTGAGTGGCAGTCGAGGGTAGGTGGAGCCTGAGGGGCTTATTTACCCGTATGGTGAAATCTTTTCCCCATATTATCTATTTATTTTCTTTAACCAGCGAGGCTGGATTATTTTCATTTTCTCACGCTTCTTTGAAGTTTATGAATTGATTAAAATTTCCAAACCTTGCATGCATCGGAAAGTTATTTTTCCAAACTGAATTGTGGGAAAGTATCAACTCTTTAATTTCTTTTCTTATGATATATCTATCTAACTTTTTGTCCACTCATGCTAACGTGTTTTCAATACTTTCCCCCTGGGCCCTTCGGTTTCAAATGCCCAGTTTTCAGAGTTGCTGCTTGGCGTACTAGGAGCGAGCCATAGTGACCACACCAGTTTCCCGCTATCTCACATTGTAGGTTACCTGTTTAACCTACTGAACTTTATATTAATTTCGGTGTTAGTCTGCTCTGATTACTAGGGGATTTGTGACCCGGACTTGTAATGAGTTGTATTTGAGGTCTATGACCTAACTTTCGTGAATTGTTGTAGTTAAAGTTATGAAGCTTTGTTGGACTTAAGCTTTTGAATTATTATTTCTATCTTTAAGTTTGAGTTGGTTGGATTATGGGAGCAGGGTGGCTCCAGAAGGACATGGTTGGGATATTAGAAGTGTATTAGTTTTTCTTACAGGTTTGGGTTACCTACTTTTAAGGAAGGTTTTGCCGAAATTTCGGTAAAATTTTCTTTAAAAGTGGGTCCCGCAGGGCCACTTCAGATTTCATGAGAAAATCCGGGGCGGGCCCTGTCATTTAAACTATTTAATTTTCATTTTAAAAGTAATATAAATTCAAAATTAGCTAAAATAGAGAGCATTGATACAAACGTATTTCTAAAGTGACTAGCTAAAATAACTTTTTAGCTATTTTGGCTAAAATTTGACTAAAAAATAGTTAGCATTGCTAAAGATGCTCTTTTATAGATAAACCCATGAATCAATTATCTAGAGCATTTAAGAGAATGTTTTCAACTAACTTTATAGAGACGAAATAGAGTTGTTTGTTTAAAATATGTAAAATATATAGTAGTCATTAGTAAAGTAGTGTTTGCCTACATTGACGATGATAGCAACGAAGCAAAGTTCTGAGAAGTGGTGATGAAAGCCTGGGATGGTGTTTGCATTTTTCCCAAAATGCAGTTTTTTGGTTTAGGGGCAAAGTAGGACTTTTAAAATTTCAAAAAGTTAGGAGATTAATGCTATTTAAGGATGTACCAATAGAAGCTCCATTCCCTATTCTTTTCTCCCTTTTTCTCTTCCTTATTTTTTTTTCTTTTGTTATTTTTTTATTATTATTTCTTAAAAATTTCTTGCTTGTTTGCTCTTTTCTCATTGTCTTCTCCCTTTTTCTCTTGGTGGTTCTAGTTGGACCTCCAATTTTTTTTTTTAGTTATTAATTGACTTTGTCAATTTATATGAAAACACAAATAAGGACAAAGAGAGAAAAATGAAAAATTAAGTAAGTAAATAAATAAATACTCTTCTTACCTCCTCCAACCAAATATAACATTCAATTAATTTTTTTCCTGATATTTCCTTATATTGCCTATATAGTTTTATAATTTACTTAATGTTCAAGTAAACCCCAATTTGTGTTTGGCCCAAACTCTATTTTACTTGCCCTAGTGGTAATAGGATTAAATTAGAAGGATCTAGATTCATATTTAATGTACGATTACTTTCCTTGTATGATTGATATTCTATGTATTGTAATCCTCTATATAAAGAGGACCCTATTATCAATGAGAAATACACAGCGAATTTCTCTCAATTTCTGATTCCCTAAAACACGTTATCAGCACGAAACCATAACCCTGAAAACCCTAATTTCGTAACCTTCAAAATCCTGCAACCACCGCCCCACATATCGAAGCCCTAGTCTCAAGGAGCCCAGAACCGGCGGCAGAACCACAAGAACAGGCCAAAAAACCCTTGAACCGGCCTTCGAAAAAATCAGACCGGCCCTGCCTTATGCCTGCCCCTGCTAGCCATGCCGAGCAGCTGCCGAGATCTGCCGAGCCCTGGGCCTGTACCTGCCGAGACCTGCCGACAGCCCCTACAAGCCTCCTGCAGAGACCACTGCCGAGCCCTGCGCATCCATGTGCCTGCCCCTGTCGATATCTGCCGAAAGCTTCACATAGCCCCTGCCGACACCTGCTGACACCTGCGCACCCCTGTACCTGCATCTGCCGACAGCTGTCTAGCACCTGCTTGCCAGCCCTGCACATCCCCTGTACAGCCCCTGCAACAACCACTACAACAAAAAACCTCATTTGCGAGAAACAAATTCCTCGCTAAAAACAGACATTTCGTCGCGGAAGTACTTCCGCGAGGAAATTCTTTTCGTCTTCAATTCGTCGGAGAATGCTCGTCAAGAAAAGGTTCAGCGACGAAAAAACAATGTCCTCGTCAAACCCTTTCCGTGATGAAATCTATTTGTCTCGCTGTTATTCTATAGCGACAATTTCTTTCCTCACTCAAACCCATACTTTTTTCTTGTTAAAAAAATTCAACGATTAGAAAATAGTCGTTAAATATATTTTCTGACATACTAGATTTCATCGCGAAATTAATTATTTCCTCGCCAATGATAACGAAAATTAAAAAATGTAAATAAATAAATATTTAAACTACTTTTTTCTGCGACGAATTTTCATCGTTATAAGCTTTGGGTGAGGAAGCTTTTTCTCGCTGTAAACTTTTTTTAGCAAGGATATTTTGTTTCATTGTACCATGTATTCTTTCAGCGAGAAAAAGTTTTCTCGTTAAAGATACTTAACAACGAGGAATATGTTTTCCATCGACGTTGGAACTACAGTTTTTGGGACGAAAATATTTTCGTCGTTATAAATAGCTTTGGGTGACCAAGTTTTTCTTCGCTATAAATTGTTTTTAGCGAGGAAATTTTGTTTCTTCGTAAAATGTATCTTCACAATGAGAAAAGGTTTTCTCGATAAAGATACTCAACAATGAGGAATGTGGTTTTCCTCGGTGTATGGACTACAGTTTTTGGGACAAAAATATTTTCGTCGTTATAAATAGCTCTCAGGTTTTTGGTCGCTAAACCTCATTGACATGCATATATTAGTGAAAATGTTGACAGACAGCTAACACATTGAACATCGAAAATAAAATATAAATCCGCGAATAAAAAAACAAATAGGCTTTCCAAGGCTTTCAATTTTGGTCTCCATTACACTTGAACATTTGTAATGAATAATCTTCAAAAGAACACCTAGCTAACAGAGATAGCACTAAAAGAAACCATATGTGAAGAACCCTAACTATTTGAGAGATGCTACAGTGCTGCACTTCTGAATTTTACCACCCAGCACCACTCTGCAAATGAAAAGATAAAGAAATATGATTTAATGTTAAGGAGAATGCAACAAAATATACTTTAAGCAACTTCATTATACAAAGAGGCAACATAAACTTCTGAAAACAAGAAGTAAAAACAAAAAGCAAAAAACACTAGCAACAGCTAGCGATGACAAAATAGTACCCAGCTCCAACAATTACAGCTCTCAAAAGTTCCATCCTTGTCTCATAGACTCTTAACAAATACTGTATCTGTAAATTTGATAAATAAGGAGGTTCAGGGTTCAAATATAATTCACTTCATACACTATGCATATTTAGCAGATTTGAAGGTAGGCAACAGAGTTTCCACTGCTTAGGTATTGAAAAGGAGAAAGAGAACTCCTGACATGTTAAAAAGGACACGATATGATGCTAAAGAAAGATAACAAAATAGTCAATATGAGAATAAGCATTGGACTTACCATATCTGAGGAAAATTGTCCTGCATTTCCCTTTGCACAATCTCTGTCATTCATGAAGAAGAATACCATAACCCAATTATCATTAGTCACTGAGAATTAACCCACCAAAATACCAAATCACCCAAACCACACCAAAATCAGAAATCCAAAAATGCAGGCACCAATTAGAGAGTGAGAATACGAACTGACCTTGTGAAAGTTGAGACCCAACTTGAATCATGGAACTAAAATATGGTAGCACAGACCCAATTGAAACCCAGAATAACAAAGCAATTGGTGGTGCAGCCGGAGAAAAGCTTGAATCAACAACTCCTTGACCTGGACTCACAAGAAAACCAGAACAATCTTTGTTAATTTAACACTAGTATGTCACTGCTGTTTTCTCTCAAACACTATGCAATTTTAACATGGATAATAATATTGGACAAAAACATGGGGAGATAGGAAGCTTTTTTAGGCCTCTAAAACGTTGCCCTTTCATAAAACGTATCCACAGTGCCACAACGTATTATTGAACAGAAATCTTCTAGCTGCAAACAATTTAGACCCTTTCATTGCATAGCCCATCTGATGAACTAGAAAGGATTTGGATTCTCCGGTCAAGATAACTGTTTGCAGCCTTACAATTAAGGTCACCACAATATACTCTCAAGTAATTGATGTGATCAGATTAATACATTTTTCTGTAGCACACAACGATGAGATAGCCCAGTAACTAAAGGGAACAACCTTGGACCATTCTATTTAATGCAACCACGGACGGTAACAATAAGAAACTATACCTCTCACGCTTCTTGTCTTCTTCTCATTCATGGCAAGTCTGTATTAAGAGGCGAAGGCATACCCATCTGTGTAACTATTGATCTTGAATAGTTGCCCTTCAATCTGTGTAACTATTGATCTTCAATTGGGGTGCATTTAATTGAAATAAAACCAAATATATAAACCACGACATCTCACATTTAGATTAGCAAAAAATAAAAGACCTTGATTAATCAAGCTATACAAGAATGAGATTCAGGGAGGAAGAAAGATGAATCTAATCCTACTTACAGATATGAGAGCTTCAAATATGGTAGATTCAGAAAGGGAGCCAGAGACGGAGCTTCAACAGGAGAACGCCGTCAGAGATGGAATAGTGTGAAAAAGATAGAACTCTATCTAAAGATTAGGTTTTTTATCTTCGTTTATTTTCCTTTGGATCAGCGCCTTTTCTTTTCTCCCCGCCTTTGATCAAATTTGGGTTTTAAGTCCCGCTTCTCTAATTCTTTTTATTTTTATTTTTCTCTAATCCTCAATTATGCCGTTTATAAAAAATAAAAAAAATAGAATTAAGGTTTGGGGTTTGGGTTTAGGGTTTAGGGTATAAGGTGTCTATTCACAAAACATATAGCTTAATGATTCGAATGTTTCCTCGTATAATTTATAACTAAATACTTAAATTAAACATAATTTGCATCGTCAAGTATGTATTGCATAATATGTCCAACGTATAATCTCTCAAATTAGTGGTTACATCGTCAGAATTCTATTTTATAGTGAGTTTCATGTGTGGTCCCTAAAATTGTAAAAAGGAAGACTTCCATTATTGAACAACAATTTATCCACATACATACAATATAGGTCATGTAATGAGTTATTGTCATATTATTGTCTATGTGGAATGTAGTGATTCTTATGTAGGAGAGAAACAAAGTAGAGTGAAGCTCATGCAATTGTAGAAAACTGAAGAGTGAAAATAAGTCATTCATATTAATGTTTACAAACAAACATACCAAATTAGTATCATGAAGGACCATCGATGTTTATTAACTTGTTTAGTAACTATGAAATCATTCATACAGACACGCCTTATGATTTTAGAAAAGTTCATGATATTCAATCATATTTTGAAAAGCAAAAATATGAATAATGCTCATATATGTGAATAATGAGTGTGAAATCAAATATATCATATAGCACGTTTCACACTTACAAAGGAAAAAAAAACTGATTACAACAAATACGAACACCTAGCACATGTGGTTCATTATTAAACTTACTTGTGTATAATATTATTTAAATATTTATTTATCGCAAATCAATCTATTTCTTCATCTCAAATTTTCCTATTATTATTAGCTGGGTCCTTGAGGTGGTTCGGGTAGCGTAGTAGCAGGGTAGGTCTCTGTTCCTGTAATTAGTCAAGTACTCATATAAAATATAAAAAAAGTCTTACAAATGCAACATAAAAATTCCAGGGGAGTTGGTTAAGCAATTGGGTATTGTTGTGGCTATCTAGGGTTTGAGTCCCTTTTGTGAATTAACCAGGCCTTTTTTATATTCATTTTTTTTGCATCCTTTTTATTTAATTGAAACTAACTAACGTTTTCTATTTGAGTATTGTGTGCAAGGTAAGTTTAAAAAAAAGATATGCCCACTCTTTTCGTTTTTAATACCACAAATTTTTCCCCTGCAAAACCTAGAATGACTAAATAAATAGATCCTCGCTAAATGTATCAGGGGTGAGGAAATCATTCATCGCTTAAATGATACTGTTAGCGACGACTGCTCAAATTCGTAGTCATTAAATTTGGCAGGTCTTACTAAATTTTCTGCCAAAACTAATAACGATGAAATCATTATTTCCTCGTTAATTGTTTTTTTTTTTTACTAGGAAATTGTTCCTCGTAGAACATAGACTTTTTGCGAGAAAACTATAGCTTTGTCGCCGTTAAATTTGGCGGGTCTTACACAATTTTCCGCCAAACTAATAACGACGAAATCATTATTTCCTCACTAATTGTTTCTTTTGACGAGGAAATGGTTCCTCGTAGAATATAGACTTTTTGCGAGGAAACTATAGTTTTTTCGCCATTGAATTTAGCGGGTTTTATACAATTTTCCGCCAAACTAATAATGAGGAAAGCGTTATTTCCTCGCTAATTGCTGCATTTGACGAGGAAATGATTCCTCGTAGAACACAAACTTTTAGCGAGGAAAACTAGTTTTGTCGCCCTTGAATTTGGCGGGTCTTACACAGTTTTCCTCCAAAACAATAACGACAAAATCGTTATTTCCTCACTGAATGCCGTTTTCACGATGAAACAATTTGTCACCTAAGTCTCATATTTCCTCGCTAATAACATGACGTTTCGGGAGACCAACTTATGGTCACCTTTAATGATGAACTGAAATATTCGTCGTAGAAAGTGATAAATAGTGAGGAAAATATATTCCTCGTAGAAAACTTAATAGCATTTAGTGAGGAACTGAAATATTCCTCGTAAAATGTGTCATTTATTGAGGAAAATAAATTCCTCGCAAAAAACTTAGTCGCTAAAAAGACTTTCTGTTGTAGTGAACCCTTCCTAGCTCCGGCCACCAGTTTCAGGCCACTTTTCAGGCGACCTCCGTCAACCTTTTTCCGCCCACCTCCGTCATCTTTTCCAGCCAAGAATTCCCGCATCTTTTCAAGGTAAACTTTTCTAAAAGTTCCCGTTTTTGAAGTTTTTCAATTCTTCTTCTTTTTCTCGGGGACTTCCAACATCCTTCTTCTACCCCCCATTCTTCTTCATAGGGGAGACCAATAGCCGAACTGTGGGGTTCGTGCTCACTCCAAGCTTGGAGCTTGTAAAGTCCTCCAAACTTAGAGTTTGTTGAGAAGAAAAACGATCGACCACATACATCGTTGTTTCGATCTAATCCAAAACCCCTCTTGGAATCGAATTTTCTTGGAAGCGACTGCGCTCAGAAAATCCCTAATTTCTTGGAAGCGACTAAGCTCAGAAATTTTATAGTTTTTCATGGTAGCCTTTTTCACTCCGAAACTAACCTTATTTTCTAGTTGTTTTTCAGGATGAATAACCTGAACAAGTTGAGCTTCGCTTCACTAGAGACAACAGGCGCAGGATACCACAAGTGGGTCCGTGATGTGCGCCAGTATCTTAAGGCTGATGGGATCTTGAGTACGATCCAAGAGCCAATTCAGGACGTGCTTACTCCTCAACAAGCTGTTGCTTTTGAAGATAATAGAGTTACTAGAGAGGCTAATGAAGCAAAAGCCATCATTCTCATGACAAGGCACATGAATGACCCGCTCCAAAATGAGTACCTCAATGAGGAGGACCCAAGAAAACTATGGGTAGAACTCAAGCAGCGTTTTGGCTACTTCCGTGATTCCCTTTTTCCAGACTTAGAAGTGAGATGGCGTAGCCTCCGCTTCTGTGATTTCAAGTCTGTACTTGACTACAATTCAGAAGCACTTCGTATCAAGTCTATGATGGAATTATGTGGATAGAAAATCACTGATACGATGTTGATCGAGAAGACTCTCTCCACATTCCCCATCTCTGCATTGATGATAGCCAAAAACTATCGGATTGATGTCAATGCTAGACGCATCACAAGATTTCATGAGCTAATTGGCGCCATGAATGTAGCTGAAAATCACGACAACATACTTGTGAAGAACTATAACTCTAGACCTGTGAGAACCAAGTCAATTCTAGAGTCTAATTATAGTCGCGCCTCCAAGAGAGGACGCAAGGAGTGAAATCCTAAGAATAGGGATATTTTTGGACGTTCTGGTCCATATTCTCGCCCTAAAGAGGGAGGAAACTGCCAAGATAGGCGTGCACGGAACCGTGGAGGTAAACGTGTGAAGAAAGAGAGAGGCCAAGCCTCCGGTTATGGTGGTAACGCCACCAAAGGCAATAACCGTCCTCATAACGCTCCTAGAGCGCCTCGATCAAGGGAACCTGACCATAATGATGCTTGTCTCAGATGTGGATCAACTGGACATAGGGCAAAAGCATGTAAAGCATCCCAGCAAGTTGCAAAGCATACAAGATGTATCGTGAAACAAGGGAGGCAAACTAAATAGAACAAGAAGATCAAGATGGCGATCTCGATCTAAGGGTGGAAGACTACAAGGATCAAGACCCAGAAACTGGCCATTTTGATTAAGTTTTTTATTTTCCAAGAGATATAGGCAATTGCCATATTATAGTAGATGCCAATGGTATTAGTCTTCCTTCAAAGAGGCGTACTCAATGTAAGTGTGATGTTTAGGAAGGTTTTGAGATAAGTAGTACTTAAGTGAGCTTTGCTCCACCAACATCTCTCTACTCACCTGGTCACATTTGCATTGAAATTACCAAAAGGAGTTAGACGACTACCATTGTTTTGCATTAGCTAGTTTATTGGATTAGATTCTTTTTGGCTAAAGAAACGATAATGTAATTCCGTTTGGCTTATTAATAAAAGTTGAGTGCTTTTCTTTGGCTTATTAAGAAAAGAAAGATCTGCTAAGGAAGTACAAGTTGGAAGACAATAAGGTAACTATTTGCTGATATGGAGGTAACTATGTTCAAGGATAATCTTTAAATAGTTAAGTTTGTCTTGATTGAGTATGGAGGTCACCTGAACACTAATGTACATGCTTGGTAAAAAAATGTGGACCGTCTTTCCTTCTGGCCCATAGAGAATGATATTTAACGGGGAGTGGAAATAATTACCTCACCTGAAAGGTAGAACGAATTTAAAATTCCATGTCATATGAGGGGGAAATCACTACTTCAACTGATGGTGGGGCAGCTAGGGATATTTTAGGCTTGCCATATTTTCTGTGTTTCAAACTTCTATGCCATAATCTGTTAATGTTTAGTCTTGAATGAGTAAAACAATAGGGAACCAAGTGAGTTCATGTGACATCTTGATCCTTGATTGTTGTTTCTTTAGAAGTGCTCTACTCTATTTGTTAGCAGTATAGAATTCAATCTCTCTTTTTCTCACAGACTGTTTGTAGCATGGAAAGCTTATTTCTCTTTTGAAAGTCCATCCAATCCTAAAGCAACTTTACCTAAAGCTGGTCACTAGTAAATCTACAAGTAATTAGTGAATTTGCACTTGTCTTTATTTTCACATGGATTCTTAGAAACAATTTTTGGCTGAATGAATTGGATTCTCAGTGTTATATATATCTTAGAGTATAGGGTAATGAAGCGTCATTGAGGAAGGGTATTTGTGGGTTAAGATAGAACAGATTTGAATGCAGTGTAACTTAATTGATCATCATCCCTTTTTATTCTAGAAATGAATGGCATAACTAGCATTTGTTCCATTTAAATCTTTGGAGAAGGGCAGAATATAGAAGCAAGATAGTCTCATCCTAACTAGATCGAACTGTCACATAACTTGAGGCCATAAAGATTTTGTTGTCATGTTGCTGATTGCATTTAACTAACTAATCTAAAGGAGCTTGAAGAATTTGAAGCCACAATTTTGTGTAGCTGTGAAATCTGATACTGTAGTAAACACAAGGTTATTGCAGTAAGTAATGGCAATGACTGTTAATTGGGTGATGAAAATAGGCAGCTGTACTTTGCCACCTCTTTATCCTATGTATGTTTCATGAAAATATTGAAGGTAGAAGTTCTGCTGAAGACATGATTAAACTGGATTCTATATTTCTTTGTATTCATGCAACAATTCTAATTTGGTTGATTAAATTACTGAACCAATTGATTCTTATGTTTCTTCCCCAGCTCCCTATGCATTTGCACGCTACTATGGATTGGAGAAGGGACAGCTATGTGGTAAAGATTACTTACCATGGTGGAGCTGTTGGTGCCCTCAAAACTTACCATTGCATTGTCTGATCCTTCTGAAAGATTTATTGTATGCCACTTTATGCAGTGATGGCATACAAAAAAGAAGTTAACATCATAGATAGGTTTTTCACCAGATACAAAAGCAGGTTTTGATTTGATGAAGTTGTTTAGTTTGCGGGTTAACAAGTTTGAAGATATCTACATAGATATTGCTATTTGTAGCACCTACTTTTCGTGGGTCTTGCTTTTGATTCTTGAATGACATGTCGCTGCAGATGAGACCTGCAGGTTTGCTTTCCTTATGTTTTTGCACAGTGTTGCGATGAAGCGAGGAGTCTTCTCTTTCATATTGTAGTAAACAAACCCATCAATAATAGTTAACTCGGATACTTCCACATTCTTCTGGACACCATATTCTTCTAGACTTGCAACGTTATTTTTTCTTCTTCTCAAAGTCTTGTTCTTTTACTTGTCAAAAGCACTCAACAAAATTATAGGAATAAGGACCCCATCTAAAAATGAACCTGTAAATTTTTGGTCTCAACATCAATATAGGCCCAAAGTTTTTTTTGGTTAGTAGGAAAGCGTGTGACTAGGCCCAGACCCTTTTTGGTCAGTACGAAAGCGTGTGACTAGGTCCAGACCTTTTTGGTTAGTAAGAAAGCGTGTTGTCAATGCATACTCGGTGAAAACCAGTCTCTCTTTGCTATAAGAATTGTGTATCAGTGGGTGAGGGCTTCTTTGTGAGAGATAGAGAGAGAGAGAGAGAGAGAATGGAGAATGGTATCACAATGGTAGAGCTAACTGATGCCGATCAGGAACGAGTGGTGATCGATATTGAGTTATTGACGAATCTGTAGCTGCCATGCAAAGGCGCCTACAGGAAAGGAGATGCGGAAGTCGGAGAGCATCAATATATATGGTCAACTTTAGTTCAGTTGTCTGCATATACAGAGTTCCTGAAAGCCTTGTGGGAATCAGTCCAAAAGCTATTAGGCCTGAAAAGGTCTCCATCGGACCTTATCACCACAGCAAGAGCAAGGAATCTGAAGAGACCAAAATGAAGTATTTTGAAGCTTTTCTCTCTAGAAAAAAGAGAGATGGTAGTGCTGGACCTGATCTAAGTACCTTGTTTAAAGCCGCGAGAAATATGGAGGCAGAAGCAAGAAGATGCTATGATGATCAGGCCATCGCTATGTCAAGCGCGGAGTTTGTTGCAATGATGGTACTTGATGGGTGCTTTATCATTGAGCTTTTCCTACAAGACCAAGAGGACAAACTCAAAGATGTTAAAGAGAAGGACCGCCTGGTTATGGACCTCCTCAAGCTTGAAAACCAACTGCCTTTCTTCGTCCTTGAAAGACTATTTAGCCTGTCCGGTGATTCATCTGCACCAGGTGATTCTCTAGCCTTGCTTGCCTTGAAGTTCTTCAATGTTTATGATCACAAAGTCCTGGATGATGTTAAACACTTGTTACACTTGTTTCACTCAAGCTTCCGTACCCCTTTATTATTAGAACGAGATAATACTCGATATCAGCTCTCTAATATTAGAAGCCGCTGCGTAGACTTACTTGGGGAAGCTGATGATGTAATGATTGCATATGTAACGACATGCCTATCAATCGACAGCCCAGCGACCGCAATGAGGTGCTTCCGTGCTTACTTGCAACCCCTTTTCTATTTGTTTGGGGGATCCTTGCATTCCTTTATCGTCTTCTAAGGTTAGTCGGTTCGATCCTTTTCTTCTTTGTTTGGTGGAACGTGGATAACGTTCAAAGATTCCTTCACCCCACAGGTCAGGAGCATCGTCCTTTCTCCGATTCAATACAATGTGCCACACAACTAAGACCCTCCGGGATCATTTTCAAGCCACTCCTAGCAGAAAGCTTCTTAACTATCGATTACCACAAACGGGTACTGCAAATACCACCCATAACCATCAACGATATCACTATTACTATCTTCATCAACAGCATAGCCTTAGAACAATGTTGCCCACACAAGACTGGTTCTTTATTTACCACTTACATTGCCTTCATGAGCTCTCTCATCAATACCCCTAGAGACGTCGCATTGCTTTCTGGTAACGGGATTATCATTACCAGCTTCTCACACAACGACCATAGCATAGCTGACCTGTTGAACAAGTTAGGGAAAACAGTTTATTTCGACAAGGATTGCTACCTCTCCAAGCAATTCAGAGACGTGGAGGCTTATTACAACAGCCATTGGGGTACTTTTCTACGAACTTATTTTAGCGCCCCATGGTCCTTCATTTCAGTTGTCTCAGCCTGCATTCTTCTTTTGCTGGCCGCAGCTCAAACAGTTGTGTCTATCTTGAGCTATATCAAACAAATGTCGGACAAGGGAAAATAATCGCGAGGCAAATCCATAGGCTAGAATTAGATCAAGCGAGCCTTTTGTCTTTGTATGTAACTATGTATGTTGTTGTTGTTGTTGTTTTGTTCTACCAATAGTTTATATATTATAAGTGCAAATTTTTCACAAAGGCAAGTTTGATTCAAAAATTTTCCTCGCAACCTTTGTTCGATTCCCCTTAAAAGCAATTCATGCCTGTTTTCTTTACTGTTTCCGCATTTTCTTCTCCTTTTTTTTTGTTTTTTTTTTGTCAATGTGTGCTTCTGTACATACTTCCAATATTAGCATTTGGACTTATTCTCAAAATTTTGCCTTTAAACTTCCAAATTTATCCTCCTCCTTATTTCTCTTTTCACCTCATCATCTTGAATCAGTTGCGATCCCC
This sequence comes from Rosa chinensis, assembly GCF_002994745.2. Lineage (NCBI taxonomy): Eukaryota > Viridiplantae > Streptophyta > Magnoliopsida > Rosales > Rosaceae > Rosa > Rosa chinensis. The sequence continues at coordinate 18,567,640 of NC_037090.1, forward strand.
AAAAACTCTATAAACGTTCAAGTATTGACTACAACTTGAGCACAATTTTGGTTAAAACTTGAATAGTACCTTGGAACCGGAGGTTTGATTTCAGTGGAGAATATAGTTATTTAGTTCAGTTTCTCTTTGCCCCATGACTATGTTTAGAGATATATATTCATCTGATCTTCGGTCCTCTCCTTCCTTAAGCACATCTCATGTAATTCTATTACCATTGCCACCATAAGAATCTATATAATTATATCATCTTGTTATTGGAAATCAATACCTTTCCAATATTGGTAAACAATATCCATAACCATATGATGACGAATCCATGAAATATAATAGAGATCTAAATATGAGATTATTGTATTGAATCTTAAGGTTCTTAGAGCATTTTTAGCAGATTCTCTATTTTAGCTCCTTAGCTATTTTAGAGAGCATGTTTAGTTTTTTATCTATTTTAGTAGCTGCACCAGACTCCTAAGTGACTCTCCATTATAACTTTTAGCTATCTCGCTCCTAAATATAGAGAGCAAGATGAGGCTCTCTATAATTTAAAACATTCATTTTGAGTTATTTTATTCAAATTATAAATACATTTAATGTTACGCCCCGTATTCGATTTATCCTTTATCTGTGTCTAAGTGAATTACTTTATGTTTTACCGTCCTTGGTTTTAGTTTTTATCATTTAGGGGGTGCTAAAAGTTAACGTTTGATGGGTTAACAATTTGAGAAAATTTCCTTCACAGAAGTTGTAGGGGACGTTTAATCGAGTCTGTGGACATGTAGTATGCTTAAATCGGAGTTCGTATGTAAAAGTTATGGCTTAAAACGTGAAAGTTACTGTTCATGGTAATTTTATATATATATATATAGGGAAATTACTGTTGGTAGATTTCCATTTTCGGAAATCCACCCCAGCTCGGTAACTCTCTCTCCTTCCCCGAGCTCTCTCTTCCCTTCGGCCTCTCTGTGATTTCCAGCCAACCTCCTTTTTCCGGCCACCCAAACGACAAACCCAGGGCATAGGACGACGATCCTCCTTCCCCTTAATTGACACGCCTACAATGGTGATTCACAATGATTTGGCCGGAATTTTGCAAATCGGGCTTCCAAACTTTACTGTAGCAGTCGGCGTTAATCGTCGATTTCTTCCAATTCCGGCCATCTCCGGCCACAAAACCATGCATAGGAGAGGCGCCTCGAGCCATTTGTCATTTCCCCTCAAGCTTCTAGCTTCAATTCGTGGTGTAGAGAGCGAATCGAAGAATTTCAAATCCTAGGGTTCTTGAACTTTCTGGAAATTTTCACCGGCCAAATTGGAGCTCTTCAAGGTAAAATTAATTGGAACTTGTTGTAGTTGAGAAAGAGGTTGGGTTTGTTGAGTAGATTGTGCTGTCAAATTTTGGTGGCCATCAGAGGTGTTTTGCCTGCGGCGCGTGTAGCTCACGTGCCGCCACTATAGGCGGCGTGTAGGATGGAGTTTTGGTTTCTATTTTTAGCTAGTTAAAATGTACATGAGTTGTGGAGGTTGTAAATGTGACTTTGGTGTAGTTTGGATGGAATCGGAGTTGGGTTTAAGAAGATGTTTAGAAATTCCGTTATCTAATTATCGTAAATTTAAATTCCCGTCCCGTAATTATAATTTATGCGAGTGTTATTGTTACAGGACGAGAGGAGTCTCCATCCGAGGAGAATACTGATCGACGACAGGATTAGTTAATATTGTGAGTGGACTTTGTTTTAAATTTTGATGCATGCACTTATTTTCCGGAATGACGAATGATTGTCTTTTTTTATATATCATATTTCTTATCGAATATAATATTCAATTTGGATCATAAATTTTAGCATCGTTCCCGTATGGTTTCGAATATGAATGGTCATGCTCAGACTTAAACTTTTGAATATTTTTGGGGAACATAATTTATTTTTTGGGAGATTGAATTTTTTTAAATTATATGTTTTTTGCCGATTTTTAGTCATTTATTATCGCTCGGCTATTCTTTATGAAATTGAGAATATTTTGGCGTGCGGGGTCACGTCATTGAAATATGTTGGGAAGCCTTACGGATTTACTATTTTGAATATTTTCCTCACCATACTCGGGTCATTCGATTAGGTCTCCTCCTCACTTACTTTGTGTTTGTGAGTGGCAGTTGAGATAGCTTATTCTCCTCCTCACGTGGGTGGTAGTCGAGGTTATTAGTTCTCTTCCTCACACAATCTATGTGTGAGTGGCAGTCGAGGGTAGGTGGAGCCTGAGGGGCTTATTTACCCGTATGGTGAAATCTTTTCCCCATATTATCTATTTATTTTCTTTAACCAGCGAGGCTGGATTATTTTCATTTTCTCACGCTTCTTTGAAGTTTATGAATTGATTAAAATTTCCAAACCTTGCATGCATCGGAAAGTTATTTTTCCAAACTGAATTGTGGGAAAGTATCAACTCTTTAATTTCTTTTCTTATGATATATCTATCTAACTTTTTGTCCACTCATGCTAACGTGTTTTCAATACTTTCCCCCTGGGCCCTTCGGTTTCAAATGCCCAGTTTTCAGAGTTGCTGCTTGGCGTACTAGGAGCGAGCCATAGTGACCACACCAGTTTCCCGCTATCTCACATTGTAGGTTACCTGTTTAACCTACTGAACTTTATATTAATTTCGGTGTTAGTCTGCTCTGATTACTAGGGGATTTGTGACCCGGACTTGTAATGAGTTGTATTTGAGGTCTATGACCTAACTTTCGTGAATTGTTGTAGTTAAAGTTATGAAGCTTTGTTGGACTTAAGCTTTTGAATTATTATTTCTATCTTTAAGTTTGAGTTGGTTGGATTATGGGAGCAGGGTGGCTCCAGAAGGACATGGTTGGGATATTAGAAGTGTATTAGTTTTTCTTACAGGTTTGGGTTACCTACTTTTAAGGAAGGTTTTGCCGAAATTTCGGTAAAATTTTCTTTAAAAGTGGGTCCCGCAGGGCCACTTCAGATTTCAGGAGAAAATCCGGGGCGGGCCCTGTCATTTAAACTATTTAATTTTCATTTTAAAAGTAATATAAATTCAAAATTAGCTAAAATAGAGAGCATTGATACAAACGTATTTCTAAAGTGACTAGCTAAAATAACTTTTTAGCTATTTTGGCTAAAATTTGACTAAAAAATAGTTAGCATTGCTAAAGATGCTCTTTTATAGATAAACCCATGAATCAATTATCTAGAGCATTTAAGAGAATGTTTTCAACTAACTTTATAGAGACGAAATAGAGTTGTTTGTTTAAAATATGTAAAATATATAGTAGTCATTAGTAAAGTAGTGTTTGCCTACATTGACGATGATAGCAACGAAGCAAAGTTCTGAGAAGTGGTGATGAAAGCCTGGGATGGTGTTTGCATTTTTCCCAAAATGCAGTTTTTTGGTTTAGGGGCAAAGTAGGACTTTTAAAATTTCAAAAAAGTTAGGAGGTTAATGCTATTTAAGGATGTACCAATAGAAGCTCCATTCCCTATTCTTTTCTCCCTTTTTCTCTTCCTTATTTTTTTTTCTTTTGTTATTTTTTTATTATTATTTCTTAAAATTTCTTGCTTGTTTGCTCTTTTCTCATTGTCTTCTCCCTTTTTCTCTTGGTGGTTCTAGTTGGACCTCCAATTTTTTTTTTAGTTATTAATTGACTTTGTCAATTTATATGAAAACACAAATAAGGACAAAGAGAGAAAAATGAAAAATTAAGTAAGTAAATAAATAAATACTCTTCTTACCTCCTCCAACCAAATATAACATTCAATTAATTTTTTTTCCTGATATTTCCTTATATTGCCTATATAGTTTTATAATTTACTTAATGTTCAAGTAAACCCCAATTTGTGTTTGGCCCAAACTCTATTTTACTTGCCCTAGTGGTAATAGGATTAAATTAGAAGGATCTAGATTCATATTTAATGTACGATTACTTTCCTTGTATGATTGATATTCTATGTATTGTAATCCTCTATATAAAGAGGACCCTATTATCAATGAGAAATACACAGCGAATTTCTCTCAATTTCTGATTCCCTAAAACACGTTATCAGCACGAAACCATAACCCTGAAAACCCTAATTTCGTAACCTTCAAAATCCTGCAACCACCGCCCCACATATCGAAGCCCTAGTCTCAAGGAGCCCAGAACCGGCGGCAGAACCACAAGAACAGGCCAAAAAACCCTTGAACCGGCCTTCGAAAAAATCAGACCGGCCCCTGCCTTATGCCTGCCCCTGCTAGCCATGCCGAGCAGCTGCCGAGATCTGCCGAGCCCTGGGCCTGTACCTGCCGAGACCTGCCGACAGCCCCTACAAGCCTCCTGCAGAGACCACTGCCGAGCCCTGCGCACCCCTGTGCCTGCCCCTGTCGATATCTGCCGAAAGCTTCACATAGCCCCTGCCGACACCTGCTGACACCTGCGCACCCCTGTACTTGCATCTGCCGACAGCTGTCTAGCACCTGCTTGCCAGCCCTGCACATCCCCTGTACAGCCCCTGCAACAACCCTTCCTAGCTCCGGCCACCAGTTTCAGGCCACTTTTCAGGCGACCTCCGTCAACCTTTTTCCGCCCACCTCCGTCATCTTTTCCAGCCAAGAATTCCCGCATCTTTTCAAGGTAAACTTTTCTAAAAGTTCCCGTTTTTGAAGTTTTTCAATTTCTTCTTCTTTTTCTCGGGGACTTCCAACATCCCTTCTTCTACCCCCCATTCTTCTTCATAGGGGAGACCAATAGCCGAACTGTGGGGGTTCGTGCTCACTCCAAGCTTGGAGCTTGTAAAGTCCTCCAAACTTAGAGTTTGTTGAGAAGAAAAACGATCGACCACATACATCGTTGTTTCGATCTAATCCAAAACCCCTCTTGGAATCGAATTTTCTTGGAAGCGACTGCGCTCAGAAAATCCCTAATTTCTTGGAAGTGACTAAGCTCAGAAATTTTATAGTTTTTCATGGTAGCCTTTTTCACTCCGAAACTAACCCTATTTTCTAGTTGTTTTTCAGGATGAATAACCTGAACAAGTTGAGCTTCGCTTCACTAGAGACAACAGGCGCAGGATACCACAAGTGGGTCCGTGATGTGCGCCAGTATCTTAAGGCTGATGGGATCTTGAGTACGATCCAAGAGCCAATTCAGGACGTGCTTACTCCTCAACAAGCTGTTGCTTTTGAAGATAATAGAGTTACTAGAGAGGCTAATGAAGCAAAAGCCATCATTCTCATGACAAGGCACATGAATGACCCGCTCCAAAATGAGTACCTCAATGAGGAGGACCCAAGAAAACTATGGGTAGAACTCAAGCAGCGTTTTGGCTACTTCCGTGATTCCCTTTTTCCAGACTTAGAAGTGAGATGGCGTAGCCTCCGCTTCTGTGATTTCAAGTCTGTACTTGACTACAATTCAGAAGCACTTCGTATCAAGTCTATGATGGAATTATGTGGATAGAAAATCACTGATACGATGTTGATCGAGAAGACTCTCTCCACATTCCCCATCTCTGCATTGATGATAGCCAAAAACTATCGGATTGATGTCAATGCTAGACGCATCACAAGATTTCATGAGCTAATTGGCGCCATGAATGTAGCTGAAAATCACGACAACATACTTGTGAAGAACTATAACTCTAGACCTGTGAGAACCAAGTCAATTCTAGAGTCTAATTATAGTCGCGCCTCCAAGAGAGGACGCAAGGAGTGAAATCCTAAGAATAGGGATATTTTTGGACGTTCTGGTCCATATTCTCGCCCTAAAGAGGGAGGAAACTGCCAAGATAGGCGTGCACGGAACCGTGGAGGTAAACGTGTGAAGAAAGAGAGAGGCCAAGCCTCCGGTTATGGTGGTAACGCCACCAAAGGCAATAACCGTCCTCATAACGCTCCTAGAGCGCCTCGATCAAGGGAACCTGACCATAATGATGCTTGTCTCAGATGTGGATCAACTGGACATAGGGCAAAAGCATGTAAAGCATCCCAGCAAGTTGCAAAAGCATACAAGATGTATCGTGAAACAAGGGAGGCAAACTAAATAGAACAAGAAGATCAAGATGGCGATCTCGATCTAAGGGTGGAAGACTACAAGGATCAAGACCCAGAAACTGGCCATTTTGATTAAGTTTTTTTATTTTCCAAGAGATATAGGCAATTGCCATATTATAGTAGATGCCAATGGTATTAGTCTTCCTTCAAAGAGGCGTACTCAATGTAAGTGTGATGTTTAGGAAGGTTTTGAGATAAGTAGTACTTAAGTGAGCTTTGCTCCACCAACATCTCTCTACTCACCTGGTCACATTTGCATTGAAATTACCAAAAGGAGTTAGACGACTACCATTGTTTTGCATTAGCTAGTTTATTGGATTAGATTCTTTTTGGCTAAAGAAACGATAATGTAATTCCGTTTGGCTTATTAATAAAAGTTGAGTGCTTTTCTTTATGACTCCTTTTTAATTATGAGCTTTTTCTTTTCAAGGAATGGATGGACTACAATGTCTTGCAGATAGTGCGACTACGCACACCATTCTACGACATAGACAATTATTCTTAGAGATGTGCCTAAATATTCCTCTGTGACTACGATGGCTGGGCCATCAGGTTTAGTTCAAGGACATGGAATGACCCAATTCCTATTGCCAAATGGCACCTTGATTAAAGTCACTGAAGCTCTCTACGCTTCTAAGGCCAATCGAACCTTATTGCGCTTTAAAGATATAAGAGCCAACGGATTCCATGCGGAAACGCATAATGAGAACGAAAAAGAGTTCCTTTGCATTAGCTCTAATGATTGCGGACGAAAGTGCATCTTAGAGAAGTTTATGTGTCAATCTAGTGGACTTTATGTCACTACAATTCGACCAATTTAATCCAATAATGTCATAAGAGAAGATCTCTTGGATTCTGACACATATTGGCTTTGGCATGACCGACTAGGACACCCTGGTAGTGATATGATGCTCCGTATACTAAAAACTTCACACGGACATCCATTCTTCAGAGTGAGAAGAAGCAAGAATAGAAAATTGATTCCTGGACTTAGCAAGATCGCAACAATTGCAGCATCTGGCGCTGCAGCCGTCTTGGGGAGCCATAGGGTTGCCTAAGTCCCATGTGATAACGCCATCAATGGCGCCAACCATGTGCATGACGCCATGGTTGTCTCTCCTCGTGGCCATGACGCCACACACACCAATTTCCATGGCTCTAATGCCATGATGGGAGATGTAATCACATATTTTACTTCTAATAGCGCTACAGACGCCAGGCCCAACCAAAATTCTCATTGGTTGCTTCTAAGGCCCCTCGCTCATTTTGCAAAGCCTGTTCCTTCAGGAAATTAGGAACGAGACCGTCCTACGCAAAGGATCCTAAAATACTCATTCCGTTCTTACAGAGAATCCAAGGGGATATCTATAGACCAGGTCAACCATCATGCAGACCTTTTTAATACTTTATGGTATTGGTTGATGCGTCGACAAGCTGGTCACATGTCGCGCTGTTGTCCACTGGAAATGCTGCTTATACTAAACTCCTCGCCCAGATTATCTGTCTACGGGCTCACTACCCTGATCATCCTATTAAGTCAATTCGACTTGATAATGCTGGGGAGTTTACATCGAGAACATTCGATGACTATTGCATGTCACTGGGGATTGATGTAGAGCATCCAGTTCCTCATGTTCATACCCAAAATGGTCTCGCAGAAGCTGCTATCAAACGACTATAGATGATAGCGCGGACATTGGTTATGCGCATCAATCTCCCTGTTTCTGCTTGGGGATATGCAATATTGTATGCAGCGACCCTAATTAGTCTACGACCCACTGCAACCCAATCTTACTCTGCATTACAGCTAGTGACTGGGTACGAGCCTGATATCTCGCACTTACGCATTTTTGGGTGTGCCATTTATGTGCCTATTACTCCGCCACAGCGTACTAAGATGGGTCCACAACGATGAATGAGCATTTACGTTGGATATGAATCTCCAACCATCGTCTGCTATCTTGAACCCTTGACAGATGATCTTTTTACCGCTAGATTTGCGGATTGTCACTTTGATGAGACTGTCTTCCTGTAGTTAGGGGGAGATAAGAATACATATGTTCAACAGGAATGACAGGAATTGTCGTGGTCTGTCCCCACTATGTCTCATCTCGATCCCCGTACCGCACAGTTCAAACTTGAAGTGCCAAGAATAATCGAGCTCCAGAACGTAGCAGACACTCTGCCTGATGCGTTTTCTGATGTTGCCAAAGTGACGAGATCACACATACCTACTGCAAACGTGCCTGCAAGGATTGATGTCCCAAATAATGGACATAACGCCACTCCTGTGACACCAGGAGATGGCGCCATTGCCCAAAATGGCAATGATGTGGCGTCTATGGAGGCAGGTCCCTCAAGGAAGCGCGGTAGACCAATTGGTTCGAAGGATACTCGCCCTAGAAAGAGATCGAATGAGACACAAACAAATCCTTTGATCATCGATACTAAAAATCCGTCCCATGAGAATGTTCCGGATTATGGTTATGTCCAAGAGACATCATTAGGAGACGCCTCAATGTCAGAACCTATCCCTGAGAACGTAGAGATCTCTGTTAATTACACTAGTGTACATGGGACGTGGGAATGAAACTCCATCATCATTGATGATGTATTCGTGTATTCATTGGCGCATGAGATTATTGAGACTGATGACATCGAACCATGCTCCGTTGATGAATACCAACGTAGAGCTGACTGGCCAAAATGGAAAGATGCGATCCAGGCAGAACTTGATTCTCTAGCGAAAAGAAAGTTATTTGGCAATGTTGTACCAATACCGCCCAACACCAAACCAGTTGGTCACAAATGGGTATTCGTTAGAAAGCGTAATGAGAAAAACGAGATTGTAAGGTACAAAGCTCGCCTTGTGGCACAAGGCTTCTCACAACTCCCTGAAATCGACTACAAGGAGACCTATTCTCCTGTAATGGACGTTCCGCTACCCTGTCAGTTTGGTAGTTTCTGAAAAACTGAACATGCAGCTTATGGATGTGGTTACTGCGTATCTATATGAGGATCTAGATACAGAAATATACATGAAGGTCCCAGATGGACTTCAGTTACCCAAATCAAGTGGCTCTAAAACACGGAGCGCGTTTGCAATTAGATTGAAACGCTCACTATATGGATTGAAACAATCCAGACGGATGTCGTATAACCATCTAAGTGACTACTTGATTGGAAAGGGATATGTCAACAATGAACTATGCCCATGTGTGTTCATAAAAAGGACAAGTTCTGGATTTGCAATAGTAGTGGTTTATGTCGATGACATGAACATAATTGGCACCCTTAAAGAGTTAAGGGAAACCGCTGAACACTTGAAATCCTAGTTTGAGATGAAAGATCTTGGGAAAACACAGTTTTGCCTCAGTTTAGAACTTGAGCACCGTAGAGATAGTATCCTGATTCATCAATCAGCTTATACCCAAAAGATGCTTAGGCGTTTCAACACTGACAAGATTAAGCCTTCAAGCACCCCAATGGTCGTCCGTAGTCTTGATCCAAAGAAGGATCCATTCCGTCCAAAAGATGACGACGAAGAAGTGCTAGAGGCAGAAGTGCCCTACCTAAGCATAATAGGCGTATTATTGTACTTAACACAATGCATAAGACCGGATATCTCATTCGCTGTGAACTTGCTAGCTAGATATAGTTCTGCGCCAACACGACGCCATTGGACTGGTGTTAAAGATATCTTTCGATACCTAAGTGGTACGATTGATATGGGCTTGTTCTATCCCTACAGAGAGAAGATGGATTCGGACCCATCTAGTGTCAAGGACGCCACATATGGTGGACTGCGTTCCCTCTCCCCATCCCAAAACGATATAAGTGTTTTGGAAGGTTTTGCTGATGCTGGGTACCTCTCTGACCCACACAAAGGTCGCTCCCAAACTGGTTATGTTTTCACCATGGGAAAGACCGCGATATCTTGGAGGTCTACAAAGCAGACCTTAGTTGCTACCTCTTCGAATCATGCAGAGATTATTGCTCTTCATGAAGCAGTTCGTGAATGTATATGGCTTCGATCCATAGTTACGCATGTTCGAAGCAATTGTGGTCTGAAGTCTACCACAGATGAGCCAACAAACATTTATGAGGATAATGCTGCTTGCATTGAACAAATGAAGCAGGGCTACATCAAAGCAAGCACATATCGCCTAAATTTTTCTACAATCAACAACAACAGAAGCTCCTCAAGATCAAAGTGAACTAGGTTCGATCTGAGGACAATGTGGAAGACTTGTTCACTAAGTCATTGCCCAAATCCACGTTCGAGAAACATGTGGCAAGAATTGGCTTGCGGAAATTATCTGAACTCCCATGATTGTAGTCATCAAGGGGAGGCGCAGACATCAGAGGGAGATGTCTACATGTTCGTCTCGAATTGTGAAGGGTGCGTTGTGCTCTATTTCCCCTTCGACCGAGGTTACTTTTGTCCCATTGGTTTTTTGTTACTCGTTAAGGTTTTTAACGAGGCAACGAGAGAAGCACCTCGTTTGGGCAACACAAGGGGGAGTGTTCAAGTAAACCCCAATTTGTGTTTGGCCCAAACTCTAGGTTACTTGCCCTAGTGGTAATATGATTAAATTAGAAGGATCTAGATTCCTATTCAATGTACAATTACTTTCCTTGTATGATTGAGATTCTATGCATTGTAATCCTCTATATAAAGATGCCTCTATTATCAATGAGAATACACAATGAATTTCTCTCAATTTCTGATTCCCTAAAACACTTAAAATAATTAAGTAAAAATAATAATTTCTATACATGGCCCATCATTTATTACAAAAGGTAAATTCAAAATAATCTGATTTGGAATTTTCTTAAACTAAATAATTGTATAATATTACTTGATCTTCCAAACCCAAAACCCTTGAAATCCTTCTTTTAGCAAATTCAAAGGGGTTCCAACAACATATCAAGATTGAGAACCAACCATCTGATTTATTTTGGTAGAGGAGAGACCTACTCATAAGAGAGCAATGTCATGTGATTTTGATTCATTTTTCTTCTCGTGGTTGAAGATGGAGATAAAAAGTAGAATAACAGATTGTTGTATCTCATGTTCAAGGGCGTTTTGGTAAAAATAAGGAGGTTTACTTAGCTTTTCAAGTATTTTAAAAAGTAAATTAGAGGTGTACTAAGTATGAGAGGTCCAAATAACAAATTTGAAGGTCCAACTAGAACCACCCTTTTCTCTTTAGTTACAACATTTTATATTAACATTTCTTTTAAAATTTAGCCTCAAAATTCTTAGAAGTATTATTAACAGGAAGAAAATTGCTTGCTTGTAAGACTTAGAGTAGCCCACCCCAAATTCGCATCCTATATCCACCACCGAATCTTCACCCAGTAGTCTGTGACATTTGGGCGGTCGCACCCTAGTATTCTAAGCAACTGAATTAGCTTATTTACATCTTGCAACTACTGCTGTTATTCAAAATGATAATTACTTTCTACAGGATTATTAGGTCGATCGAAGTTGTTGGGGTAATACCTGCTATAAATACCAATGAGGCAATGACCTCATTATTACCGTCTTCATCAACTGCATAGCCTATGAACAATCTCACCGCTGTTGCCACAGCGGCCTGCATATTGCTAAGCACTACTTCACCGACCACTTTCATTTCCTTCTTGAGCTGTCTCATCAATTCTCCCAGATATGTGGCTCGCGTTCCTTTGTGCTGATGGGATCATTACTAGCTAGTCACACAATGATCACTACATATAGCTGGGATGTTCAACAAGTTAGAGTAGCTAGAAAGTTTATTTAGACCAAAGTGATTCCTATTTTGCTACCTCTCCAAGCAATTCAGAGATGTGGAGGCCTATAACGGCAGCCATTGGGTGGGTACCTTCATGCGAATTAATTTCAGCACCCCATGGTCCTTCATTTCAGTTGCCTATGCCATTGTCCTTCTTCCCCTCACCAGTGGCCAAACTGCTATGGTCCTATGGCTATCTTGAGCTACATTAGTAAGAGAGCCTGATCAAAGAATGGTACGTGATCAATGCAGATTGGCCATACTAGCTTGCTCCAGTTAGGTTCGATCTCTCTCCGTATTGGTGTTTGGTGCTGGGAGATTATCATTCCCTCTAGTATGAACATTAAAGGTATCATATTGAGGAAGCTGAAAAAGAAGAAACCAGACTACATGCATGTCTCATAGCTAACTAGTTGGGCCAACCAGTACTTTTTCAGTGTGTTTATATATGAGCAGTTCTTTTTGGGTGCCAAAACAATTAAATAACTTTTTTTTTTTTTGGGGGAGAAATGACAATCCTCCTTATCCAATGATACTGATAAGAATTCAACCTTAATTTTCATGATATAAGTTATTCTAAATAACCAAAATGTTACAGTTCACCGACATTACATAACGTTTTAAACATTTTCTTGATTAAGTACAAGATTTATGTCCTCAAAAATATATACAAGCATCTCAACATGTTCTGATATGTAAAATTATATGTACACATATACAAACACACACCCCAAAAATTATATACAACCCATTGTCTTCTATTACACTTCCTTAAGGTATGGCAGCGTGATGCATGTATTTGTACGTATTGTAATTATTTCTATTGTGCTTCATTAAGTCAAGTATTTGCAGGGTCTAGCTACATGAACAATTTCTTCTCTTCTAGAAATCACCCATGATGTAGTTAGAAAACCCTAGATTTACTAGCAATAAACCCTAGAACAATTAAGCCTGAAGTCCACCAGAAAATAAGAGAAAACTCTTAATTTTGATTGATAAAAAATTAAAAGATAGGTTCAGCAGCCGTTTAAGATTTCTTATATAGGAGAAAAGAAACCCTAAGGCGACTAGCCCACAGGTTTAAACAAACAAATCCAAATCGAATTAGAAAACCTTAAATGCTGAAAGAATAGTAAATTGCAGTTCCTGGCGCCGTTCTCTTCTCATAAAGATATAATAATTAGCATTCTGACACCGGATGACAACAAACCAATTTTTCCTTTTTTACGATCAAACTGCTCTTTAATCGTTGTTGTCATCCGTTCTACATCAACCCGTATGTACAACCACACAATCGGCATTTCCTTGACCTCAATAAACAGTAGCACCTTGCAACTGTTGAACCATGTCATGATAATGATCACCCTATACAAGATTGTTCAATATTGTTCGAGCATCCCACAATGGTGATCCACTTAAACCAAAAAAAAAAAAAGTATATGAAGAAGATCACATTAATTTGTCAATGCAAGCTAGCTATTCACTCGATCACTGCCACTTTTGATGAAACGACACTTTTAAGAGATAGACAAATAGTCATTTTCGAAAGGTTTGATAAAAGTGACCATGGGATAAGTGATAAGTTCAAGCGGTCAGGGACAGAGCCAGAATTTTAAAATAAGCTGGGCTAAACATATTAATGTAAAAATTTCAAATTTTTTTAGGTTATTACTTTTGAAATTTTTTATTAGATCGCCAAATTTAAAAAGAATTCCCATTGAAACTCCTAGAACTATAATTTAAAATTTAGATGGCAAGAGTTAAAGAAGGAAAAAGACCTCTTAGAGGAATATTGATTGAAGCCCGATAAATTAGCTAAGCATTGGATTAATTGAGAAAGACAAGATGAAAAAAACCCTTATATTATCTACGAAAAAAACGAGATGGGAGAGAGCGAGAGCTCTCTAAACCCTAGCGCCGCCACCGATGGGTATCCTCTTTGGAGGCCTCCTTCGCCTTCTCTCCAGCGTCCGCTCAGGCGTACGAGTTCTCTTCACTATGCCTGCATGCCATTCATCCTTCGACGAGATGATTTTCCGACGACGGCAAGGGATCTGATTAGCCAGTTGTCTTTGCGATATGGCTTCAGGTTTGGGGCTTCTGGTGGTGTGGGATCCTGGCTATACTCTGGTTGGATTGCAGCCGTTCCTAGCCAGCGAGTGGTGGAGAAGAGATCGATAAACAAGCGGGCAGATATGGTTCATACTGGTGCAGGCAAGATTGGTGGAATTCAGTCCGGTCTTTTTCGGGCAGCGATGTCGATATTGGGCTAGGCGGGCTTCTGCTCTCCTGCACGGTGGTGGCTTGGTTTTCCCTTGGTGGCTGATCTTGTTCTGGTAGAGGAGATGGTTGTTAATCACGTCGGGTAGTAGCCGGCGGTGGTGCTTGGCTTCTCTACGTGGGGTGCCTAGAGTAATCTGGGTTAGCCTTATGGGCTGGTGTTGTGCCCATCTGCTGGGCCAGACCTTTCTATGGGTCTGGATCTGGGACTCGGGTGACTCCTTGCCTGCTTCTATGTTAATTTGGACGAGGTTTCTGGGTGCGCCGCGTTTGTTTTCAGGTGGATTGAGCCTTTCTAGATTCTATAAAAAGGCTCGGTATAGTCACGCTGTGAGAACCACAATTAGGTGCTTTGGCGAGCAGTGTCCCTTATGCCGGGTCGAGTCTTGTCTTGATTGGTTTTCTGATCTTCTGCATGCCCAGATATTGCAAATTTTGATTGTTGGGTCTACAACTCTCAAGGTCATGACAATGGTTTCGTTGTTGGTAATTATCTTGAAGACAATGAGGATTTACCTTTAAAATTTGCTAGTTCTTCTAGAAAAGTTTCAGAGCAGAGTTTAATTGTACAAGAACAATTGGTTGATGTAGTACATCTTCTAGTTTGTTCTAGCTTAGCTCAAAGTCTTAGGCGTTTCTGGCCTTTGCATGCTCCCGATTGGGATGCCCTCCTGAGCGATTTTAATCGCTAGATCAATGAACTTTTCTTTCAAAAAAAAAAAAATTTGAGAAAGACAAGATTTTTTCTTGAATCAAACCCAAATTGGATGACAGTATCATTCATCACATGCCAGAATGACCATTACATACTATTCTGCTGCCTTCAACTAGACATATCAAGAATGTGTGGTAGTACCCATGGTGGTACATAGAAATAGGTCCACTCATTATACATTAAATTCATAGAGACTAGCGTAAATCCTCTTTTAGTACTACTCCAGAGGCACTATAGACACATAAAGTGCATAGATCCCTAAACACACAGGGAATTATTGAAAGTAAAAACTACTAACATAGTATCCCTAAAACAAAGAGAATTTTTATGGGCCTAGGACCCAGGGTAAAAGCCCCAGCCCAAAGCTTGTGCAGTCCAAGGTAGCCCAAGAGAAGGCCCACTCAAGGACTAGCAGGCCCGGCTTGGCCCAGATGCAGCCTCCACCTCCAGACCACCAAACCATCCCAGCGCCGCTCTGCCATGATGTCGTCGCCCCGAGCCAAGACTGCCACGATCCAAATCACGGTGAAACTCTTCCACCACGACCCAAATCAAGACGAACCTTGCCGCCACAAGCAACGCCACCACAAATCTACCCTGTTTCCGGCCACTCCGATCCACACCACCCTCGATTTCGAGCCGCACCGTCAACCTAAGCCACCGTCAAAACGAGATCTGCCACCTCCCAGAGATGTCGTACCCAAACCCGAAGCCAAACATCTCCTGCCAGAAGCTTGAGCAACATCAATCACAAGGGAACACTTGAACGGTCGCATTCAATCCCCGTCAGGCAGCAAAACCGCGCGGCGTCGGCGAGGCCAATGCCAGGGCCGCCGCCAGATGAGAATGGTTTCTCAATTTTGGCCGCTACCGAGTTAGGGTTTCTCGAGAGAGAAACTAGTTTTTCCATTTGGCAGACATGTTGAAGTTAAAGTTGAGGAAGACAAGATTTTTAAAGCGTGAATGAGAAGAACCACAAAAAATTAAATAAATAAAAATAATTTAAGTTGGTAAGTGCCCAGCTTTTATTTATTAGTCCACCCAGTTCTTTTTTTCTTGCCAGGCTTGTTGATTTGGGAATTTAATTAATTAGACTTTCACTTGACTTGATTTCAAAAGTGGGTGGGCTATGATTCATATAATATAGGTTAGCTTAGCCTAATTAAGTTTATGCATTAAGAATTATGGGCTACAACCCAGGTTTCCTATCACTATCCTCCGTCCTTGCAAGCGGCCGCGATATACCCGCAAAACAACATCCAATTTTATATGATAAATTCGGAATTCATCTACAGATACTTTACACGCACGATTGAATATTTACTCATAATCATGTGCTCTGGCAAGCTTTTACAACAGATTCATTAAAGATAAGTCTGTGTGATGATGAATCTTAACTCATCATCAATCTCCCAAAACTATTGCTATCTTAAGAACTTCAGAAAATCATCTCATATAGAAAGTACAGCACAGACTCGTCTGTTCCAAACATAAAGTTGAGAGATGAGTCGCCATCGCCATCTTTGGAGACCCAGAAAAATATAAACGAATTGATAGCTCGGGCCCTTTAAATCAACCGTATATTACCTCCACTTTCTTTCTCTGTCTCCCTTTTCTTTATATTTCAAATGTCCACTTTCTCTATAAGGTGTAGTGGTAATGAAAATGGCATGCAATAGATTAATCATAGAGCCAAAAGGATAATCTTTTTTCCTATGTATGGCTTAGTACGTATGCACGTCGAGAAAATATAATATGTGCCCAAGTGCATGTACACACAGTTTATAGGCCAAGTTCTTCCAAGTCTTATTTTGATACACTTTTCCTCCATCAAATTCTGAGTGCTTCATTCAGGCAACCTGCAACCCGCACGAACATGTGACAAATTAGGGTCACCAACTTTCAATCTCTTCAACTAGAAAATTTATATCTTTCCGGGTCGGACGATATTGTCATCTACATGATTATTCTATATATACTAATTGGAGCATAACAGGAGCACCACACCTCTATCCGGTTGTAAATTATTGTGTACCTACTATACGATATGCCAAGTACAATCATCCAAGAGTGTTATCTAGAGAGTCAATTTTTAAATTAACCGTTCTCAATTGTATTTGGTAGATTGTGTCGTGTTGGTCCATATGTACATTGTATCAAATATCAATTTATTTATAATTTTGTGTAATTAATTTAACTTATTCAATTTTTATCCTAAAATAAAAATCGTAAAACTTATAGCTTATCAAACTAAATCAAGTAATATGTTACACATGTAGTCATCTCATGAAAGGCACAATAGTTTGATTATTGATCGATGTACCTAAGTGGATACCTATTGCGCTTTCCACTTCAACAACGTTGCTTTTTGACGCATGGATCATCTCCTACAATAATGAGGGGAATAAAACTAAGAAAAATCTCCCAAAAACTTGCGTGTTCTTTTTTTATGGACATATTTGGGAGGCTGGGAGCAAAGCAAGAACAAACAACATACGTTAGTACAAAGGAAGCACTCGATGTTCATGAATGACCAATCCACCATCTTATTATACACAAAACTCAAAAGGATCAAAGCCATAAGTAGATAAGAGTTGGATTCCCTTTCTTTGGAGCTGGGATTTCCTATATATATTATTTTGTAGCCATATCTATCGTTTTTTACTTGGGAAATCAATTATTCAGACTTCAAGAATTTTGTTTCTGAAAACTAAAACTCATGAAATTCTTTTCTATCTTCTACAAGAATGACAAACTAGTCAATTTCTAGACTAATTTTCGAGAAAAGAAAACGAAATATTGATAAAAAATTCTGGTTGGGACTTGGGACTTGGGAGTGAACCAAAATAAACCTTATATTGGTCTAAGGGCTTTTAAGAGTAGCCTGATAATTAGAAAATGACAAATATATCAAACAAAAGTCAGTGGTTAGACTTTGGGATTTATAAATGAGTGGTGTGACATCTAAGTCGATCCACTTACATAAGCAGAGAGGCACATGGCATTATGGAAAATGACATTTAACCTCAACCATTACACATATATATAGTATGGTAGTACCACTGAAATGAAAATATTCATACCTTTTTAAACTTTTGGACGACACATGCATATCGAATAGTAATACTATTATGTGATAACTCCAAATTTCCAGTCCATTTAAGTGGCTAATTCAATTGAGACGCACATGTTATTTTCCACTAAAGGATACTCGGGAAGGTTCTCGGAGATTGTATGTGTTAGATCACTTATTGTCATATACACACACACACGGAGCCTTTCCAAAGAGGACGTCTGCACTTTCGCTAAAGTGCAGACGTCGACGCTGCAGGTCGGCTCGATGCGCGACGGAGCGGCGGGGCTTGCCAGACGGAGACCAGGGGTTGGACAGACCGGTCTGCAATCGGTGGAGTCATTGGCGACGTGGTTGCAGCGCTGCCCAGAAACCTGCAGTTGCAGGTGAGGTCGTTGCCCAGAAACCTGCAACCTCGACCTCCTCCGACCTCAATCGCTGCCCAGAAGCTGTCTGGGATGCCTCCGGCCTCCGTCTGGCCCGATTCGCGCAGCCGTCGCGGCTTGAAACGCTGCAGAAGATCTACGTCCGCACTTCAGCGAAAGTGCGAACGTCCGCTTTGGAACGGGCTCTATATATATATATATATATATATATATATATATATGTACCTTCATCAAATGGGAGGAAATGATTAAGGAGATATGTTATATATATATACATTCAAACTTAAAATGAAGATCGATGGACAAGAAAATGAGCATGTTGATCAAGAATCAAGTTAGGTAACAACATCGAACTGGAAACAAAAATCAACTAGGATTAAAAAACATAACTATATAACATGAACTAGCTCGCAACATGCATGCAGGAACCCTAATATTTCCCAGAACTTCAAGAAGTAAAGTTGAGGGAGTACTCGAATTCGTCGGATTTTTGATACTAATATTGAGCTATTCTTTTAAGATAAAAGCCATGTAGTGGAGGCAAATGGGGAAACAAGTAGATCAACTAGATGTTTTTCTGAGACTTGTGTGTTGCATGCTATATATTTAGTGCAGAATGCACCCAGAAAGAAGCACATTGTTAATTTGACGCGGCATATTGATATAGTCAAATGGACACGAACTTCATGCTCCAGAGTCCAGAACTCGATCCACTACTACTTCCTCTACAATAGCTAGCTGCTAGATCATTATTATACAATTCTACTCCACCATAACTAGTTATTGCATGTGATGCGATCACTTAATATTTTGGTGTCTATGGCTCGGTTAATTTGCATCATGATAGCGATATGATTAT
Organism: Rosa chinensis; assembly: GCF_002994745.2. NCBI lineage: Eukaryota > Viridiplantae > Streptophyta > Magnoliopsida > Rosales > Rosaceae > Rosa > Rosa chinensis. Next base: position 18,586,772 of record NC_037090.1, read on the forward strand.
CGAACTTTAAGTTTTAACAAGTCATTTTCCAGGCTTTGAAGAAGCACTACTGTAGTGATGTTAACGCCAAACAGGTTTGAAAAGATTGTAAACAGAAACACTTTATAAAGATTAGTCATTGATAACCCTAGTTAATTAAACAGATCAACTGCTAGCTAGCTTAAAGAGCATTATCTACAACGAGACTGAAAAGCATGCACCGGATAAATTGGAACAGTAGCTTGGTTGTAGAAAGAAAGATGATCAAGCTTTCTCCGTAATTTTGCTTATTTAGGGACTAGCTAGTTGGATTAGATAGTGTGTGTGTGTGTATATATTCGATAGATAGATTAGATACTATTTAACTGTGCGTGACTCAACAATACTGTAGTATTTGCATTGTGCGCCTCTCAAATATCTGAAAATCGCGCGTACAAGCTAGCTAGGTTGACTAGTGACTTACAACATAATCTCTAGATTACTTGATTCTTGCTACAAATGGTCTAATTTGGTGTGACTTGGTAACACCATTTATTTTTTACTTTTGTAATTATAGAGATTACTTGGATCTCCAGTTTTCACTTTTGTTAGGTGATGTTTAGAGGAGTTTTGATTTGGTCCTTCTCTTTGTATCACTCCTTTTATTTTTGTTGAATAAACTTCCTTTTTGAAGGTTCACCAAAAATAAAAATTAAGCTGTCATAATAAAAGCCCTCGTCATGTTTGAAAGAAAAAAAAAAAAAAGAAGAAGAATGGGACATGAGTTTAAGAAAAAAAGAATTACACTCCCTTTGAGAAAAAAAAAAAATCAAACACAACTTTGGAGTCAATCTCAAACCAAATGTGTTTATCTTCACCAACATTTAGTGACACCCATGCATGATTTTCATACCACATGCAAAGACTTCAAAGTTAGAAAAAAAGTCATAAGAACATGACCTTCACCAAATGTGTTTATCTTCATACCAAATGTGTTTATCTTCACCAACATTTAGTGACACCCATGCATGATCTTCATACCACATGCAAAGACTTCAAAGTTAGAAAAAAAGTCATAATAATCTCTAATCACATCTCAATAACACTCCTCGTCCTCATGGTTTATACATATAATAAAAGGAGATAGAAAAGAAATGAGAACGCGTGTTGACCTCAAATTTTTGAAAGTGTGCGGTTTGTAATAAACACCAAAGCAATTATGATCTGAAAACCAATAAGACCATACACATATATAAATATAAAAGAAGAAAATAAAACATATGAAAGCAAATTAAGGTGTTCCTTGGGCATGCAAGAATTAAACTTAATTCCTTTCTCTAAATTCCTTGATTATACAATTTGTGGGGAGGAGACGAAGACGAAGACCAAGCAGACTGCATCAGTCTCTACAGTCTTGGTCGTCTATGGAGGCACGACCAGCTTATACCAAAGGTCACGGAATTACCAAACCCACCTTTAGATTTGAGCCAAGCTTTGTCCAAAAAAAGAATTTGCAGTTGGGTTTGGATACTAAACGACGACGTCAAAGTCGTTATTTGCAAAATATTAAACGACGACGACACACGGTACAGATCTTCTGTCCTTGGCCAACTGGCGCGTATGACGAACGCGTAGACTGAGTGGGCCCACATGATGGCAGTGTCCGATTCATCGTCACCTACACTATCCGAGGCGCACGGGAGGCGCGTATTGTCACTCTCTCATTTATCACATCTTTCAGACTAGACTACAGTAACTCAAAAATCAACAAATAAATTAAACCACACAAATATAAAGGGAGAAATTATTAAGAAATCTACAAATATCAGTAGCACTGAGATTCTAGATCTTGTAAATTTGGATTATTCTTCTGATCCAGTCCTGCTAATTATAGAATAAATTAAAGCTTTTTAAATGGCTGATCATTTTTTTTTTTTTGAAACGTCATATGTCAAAGAATTTTAGTACCACCTTTGGTGGTTTGAATACATAAAATTGATTTCTGAAATCTCATGCATAAATCCAAAGGGTCTGTGATAAACTAGAATGTAGGTATGCACTTGGGATTTGAAGAACAAATTACCAAATCAGAAAATGTCCCAATTCTATTTGAAAGTATGCAAAGTGTCATTTTGTTATTTAAATTAAAAAAAACGTACAATTTAACAAAAGTTTGACAAGTTCTTTTTGCCCAACTAAGATAAATAAAGATAACTTAGTTTTTAGACCGATCGATTCTTTATAAGGATGTGGGACCTACACCCACTTCGATTCCTTCATGTGTTAGTAAACGCGGTAATACTTTTACCCGAAATTATTCTGATTCCTTTATGTGTTAGTAAACGTAAGAATAAATTTACCCCATAATCATTCCCTTCCATTCCAAGTAAGTAAACATACCCTACATGTAGACCGAAAATGTATATCAAGTGCAGAGTTCTGTCTGATTTAAGCTCATTTACCCTTCCAAACCGTACTAGCACATATGTAAGCGCTCATTTACAAAAGTCTTGGCCTTCAGCAACAAATATAGGTCGAGATTCCATGTCCAGGACAACATTAATTTATCGGAAATAGACAAATAGTAAACAAATTAGACAACGAACTTTATTTCACAAGCTATGTGAATCAACTTGGATTAAACACGAGTGTAGGTCGATGTTGATTCATTTTAACACACTCACAAACAAAGTAAATTGAAACCGACCAAACACTGTTCATCACAGATATAAAATGACACGAGATAAACACTCCGATTATTATTAGCCTAATTAACAAGTTGATTAACACATACAGTATGGTCAATTTTTATCATTAAAATTTGTACCGGCCATATTTATCAATGACGCCATACCACTCCACCATCCCCCACCGATACGACTGCATCCGGTATTCTTTTGCCGTGGAATCGCAAATTTGCAACAAACCCTGATCGAAAAGTCCAAACCACGTGAATCACACCCCTCCCTTCTTCCCCACATTCCCTGTATAAATCCATGAGACACATCCCTGTTTCCTCTCAGTCTTCCAGACTTCACAGTGACGTGAGTAGCCAATCCGAATCTGTGCACCAAGGCGCGTGCCGCACACTCTCCCACCCTCCAATATTAAAAACCATTAAAAGCTGACAGGTAGGTTTCCCGGTAAAACCACCCCACAATATTTATACTTAGCAGCTCCTCAACTCTCTCGCACTCCCCCAACTCATCTTCTCCTCTCTTCTCTTCTCCACCGTGGACTTTCTCTCTTCAAAACCCAGAGACCATTTTGAGGCCTAGCAATTCTTCCTCATCACGAATGGAGGTTCAGACCCAGAGCCTCTCGGGTTTCGACCATCTCCAGTCGAAGCCATTCTCCTACTCCCCCAACGGCGTCCTCGATTCCCGCGACTTTCCCAGCTCCGAAATGTCTCCCAAATGCGAGGCCGCGAGTCCCAAGGCGAGTGAGGTGGACGCGCCGGGGGGAGAGCGGTCCAAGAAAGCGGCGGTGAAGCTGCAGAAGGTGTACAGGAGTTACCGGACCCGGCGCAGGTTGGCTGACTCCGCCGTCGTGGCTGAAGAGCTCTGGTCAGTGCTTCTTGAATCATGGTTTTAGCCAATTTTTGATCTTTGGATTTAATTTTATTTACTGAGAAGTGAGGGGTTTTTACTACAGGTGGCAAGCGATAGACTATGCGAGACTGAACCACAGTACCATTTCTTTCTTTAATTTCTTGAAGCCCGAATCTGCGGCTTCACGCTGGAAACGTTATAGCTTGAATGCTTCTAAGGTCTGGTTTTCTCTCTTGGTCTATTTGATAAAGAACTAATTTTTAATTTCTGGGTTAAATTTTGGATATTTTGCTCGTAAATATCTGAAAAGACTGTTTGGGGTTAAATTATGAGGTAAAAGTTTTGGTCTTTTTGGCAGGTGGGCAAGGGATTGTCTAAAGACGCCAAAGCCCAGAAACTGGCTTTTCAGCACTGGATTGAAGCTGTAATTATTTTGTCTATTTGTTTCATTTTTATTTTCAGTATCATTTGGTTTTTTTATGTATTTTTCTGAATGAGATTTTGGGTTTTGTAGATTGATCCAAGGCACAGGTATGGGCATAGCTTGCATGTGTATTATGAAGAATGGTGTAAAGCAGATGCTGGCCAGCCATTTTTTTACTGGTAAGCAAAAATTACCATTTCTTTTTTGTTTCTGTCTGTGAGCTAAAGCCAAAGCCCTTGAAGTTGCTTTTGAAAATTATAGGCTATATATAGGCCCTTCTTAATTATTTATTTTGGAAGAAGAAGCTTTCACTTCATGCATAATATCCTTTAGCTGAAGATTTAAAGCACTGAATGAACAAAAAAGTTAAAGACTTCAAATACATATATAAAGGAAGAAAGTAGCTTATCTTTTTCTTGGATTGTTAATAGTGGCTTGTCATTTAGTCATAGAACTTTAAAGAAGGAAAAGAAATAGGTCAAGGCAATTGCTGAATGTTCCTTCCTTTATTTGCAGGTTGGATATAGGAGATGGCAAAGAGCTTGATCTCAAGAAGTGCCCAAGATCAGAGCTTCGACAGCAATGCATTAGATATCTTGGACCTGTAGGTGCTTCTGTGATCAGTTCATTATAGTTTTTGATTATTGAGTTTTCTATGCAATGCATTTGTTTTCTTTCATGACTTCAAAATTTTACCCCATTTATGCTTATCCTGCTATGCATGTTTTTCTTTTTTTATTTCTTTATTTGAATTTCCTTTTGTCTGCTTGTGTCTGTGGTTGTTGAGTTTAGCACGAGAGAATACATTACGAGTACGTTGTTGCTGATGGGCAAATTATTCACTCACAAACTGGAGAGCTACTTGATACAAATGAGGGATCGAAAGCTAAGTGGATCTTTGTTATGAGCACCACTAAGAAACTCTATGCTGGTGAAGTAAGAGTTACATTAGGAATATTTCCTTTTTTTATGATCATGTTTAAACAAGTCCTTAGTTTCTTCCAAAACAACTGATACATATTTTATTATTTCCAGAAAAAGAAAGGAGTTTTCCATCATTCTAGCTTCTTGGCTGGAGGAGCAACAATAGCTGCCGGAAGGCTAGCAGCAACGCATGGAATTCTGAAGGTACAGTATTTCAGCAGCTATCTTCCATCTCTATACAAACAGAAGAAAGTTACCATGCACAAGTAATATTTTGGTCTATAGTATCTGATCCTTGTGGCATTGTATTTGCAGTCCATTTCTGCATATAGTGGACACTATCGACCAACTGATGACCGTCTTGATAGCTTCTTATCCTTTCTCAAGGAAAATGGTGTGAACCTTGATGAAGTTGAGGTAATTGTGAAAATGAGTTGTTCTAAAACGCTGTTCTGCTAATTTTTTTAACCTGGGTGAATATGGAGAATGTTGTTTTATTTTTCAGACTCATTAACCTGCATTTGGCTGATGGTATCTTTCAACTTTCTTTTACAAGATACGCAAGGCAAATGAAGATTCAGATAAGTATGATGATGGCAAGTCTATTAAAAGGGGGACTACATTTGAATTTCCAACCAACTCTGAAGCTCCTAGTGAACCTGAGATACCAGAAGAAGTTGAGAAAACCGAAGTCTTAGAATCCACTGAAGTGCCCAAGACAGACACCAAAACTAATTACCAAAGGACTTTATCTGGCGGTCTTCAGAGTCCAAGAGCTGAAGTGCCTCAGAACAAGATACTGCAGAGGATCAACTCCAAGAAGCAAGCCAAATCATACCAACTTGGGCATCAACTCTCCCTCAAGTGGTCAACGGGAGCTGGACCAAGAATTGGTTGTGTTGCTGATTATCCAGTAGAACTGAGAACGCAGGCCTTGGAGTTCGTCAATCTATCTCCACGAACACCCCAAACACCATCCTATAGGAGGTTTGCTGGTCTTGCATCACCTACATCTACATCTGGTCTCGCACCTACATCTGGTCCCGCATCGCCTACATCCATTTCCACCTCAGATATCAACCATGGTGATTTGACCTCTGGTGATTGAACATATCATCACTAGTTTTATGCACTTTGCCTAATGGATGTTTTAGCGAATGTAGAATAATTAAATCTCATCAGTTTACTGTCAACTTTTAGAATGGTATTTGCGTTATGTTAGTTACATCTTTTCGTCAATATCATGTTTCACGGTCACTGGTACTGGTTCTGGTTCTGTTTTGCCCACTATGGTGAAAAGTCAGCCTTGGTGAAGTATGACACCTGTGGGCTTCACAAATGTCAGCATCGACGGCAGTTATTAAGATGTCACGGGTGTATGCATTCTTGTGTGACATCTCATTCCTAGTTGGGAATGTGAAACAAAAGCGACTAAAAAACCTATTCATAAAATTTTGCTGATTGCATGTTAAACATAATGCTCTGCAAAGACGTCCACAGCGCAATCAGTAAATGTTGTGGAAATGATTTATTTGGTTAACCCAGATGTGTCTTTAATTGTGAAATGGTAACTAGTGCTCTAATGCTTCATCCTGCTCTCCTTGCATCGACGAAACCGTATCTGGAGCAGGAATTATTGGACTCAGGTATTTGGTGTAAATAGATGGATACTCTCAAACCATTAGAGCTACAAACCTCCATCACCAACAAGTCAATATTTAACAAGAGCAACTAAATCATTCAGTCAGATAACTCAGATTCCAGAAGAACTTTTAAAAACATGAAATTGGTTTGGTAGTATCACTTGGCCCATTTTAAGAAAGTAAACAAAGAAAAAAGGAAAAAGGAAGCAAATGTCTCGCATGCATGTCTTTAGAAATTATGCAACCAGCGATCCTGTGAGAGTCGAGACCAATGAATGATTAGATAATTAGATATGTAAAATGAGATGGATAATCTCATAAAGATGGAGTTGGATAATTAGAAATTAGAAATTATATGTGCCTCATAAAGGAGATAAATAATTAGATATGTAAAAATGTAGTCACATCTCATATGAGATCTTTGCTGAATACATTTAGTCTAATCTAGAAAGAACTCTCACCATTCAGAACAATAGAAAACTTCATCTGGAAAATTGAATACTGGATACAGTTTTCATATATCTTTTGTATATGAAGGCCCTGCTGCACAATTTCCATCATGTAATAGTGGTTTGGATTCAATATCATACATCTTGTTCTCCAGCTGCACCACCCAAAAGTTCAAGAACAAGTCATTAATGCCTTATAGTGTATGTATCTCAAGCAAGAACACCCAACAGAATGCAAGCATTTTATAATTCTGCTTAGCTAAACTTCGAGAGAAATTGCTACAAGATTAAGGAAATAAATCAATCTTTTCATGCCATTTAGTAAAGTATAATGTATTACCTGAATAATGGTCTGCAATTTGTACTGTATTCTCAGGTACTCATGTGTGACTTTCTTCAAGGCCTCCAAGGACCTGTAAGGATACATACCAATCTATTGAAGTAGCACTTATTGTTCATATATGAAAAGGAGAGCACGAAAGTAGAAGAAACATAAATTAAGAAAATTTAATCCATATTACAAAGGCAGAGAATGAGAAATGCTCATTTCGAGTTCTCACATTTCCTTGTCCTTTTCATCAACAGCTTTAACAAGGTCAACAGTAGCAAGACGCATTTGATATGCTCCAATGCTGGAGAACCAAATAGAGAAAAATTGAGTAATACTCCTAGAGTTACATAATGCGCTCAAATTTCTAACATTTGTACGATATAAAATGGGAAATGGGGTTTAATGTTTAATCTGATATCAGCTCAAAGAACACTAGAGAATCTAGCAATATCGGGATTTCGTGTAAGAAAATAAAGGATCATAACTTACCTTGAGCTACTTCCTTTTAAAAGATGAATACTTGTATCTAACTTGTCAAATTCAACTTGTTCTTCACATCTGCAAGAAGTTGACAACTGAAATAATGAGCAAAGTTCAAGTTGGATAGGGGATAGAGTTCTGCACAAATGGATAACCATATGAAAAAAATAGCATCTGGAGGTTGAGAGATTACAGAAACTTATTCAAATTAGTTATACTTGTCTCTGCGCCATCACAGAAATCGTTGAGGATTTGGGAAACAAAATTAGGATTGTCTGAAGTTTTCAACTCTTGCACTTGAGCAAACTGCTGTTCAACTAAGATACCCTGCATATAGAATTTGAGAAGTCCCTTAAAGGCTATGTGATTTTTAGTATCTCAGTAGAACCTACACATGCTCTTTCCTATATATCTAATCTAAATAATCTGTATTGTACTGGTGAACATCAAAACTGAATACTACTGCAGTAGAGGATCGTGTAGCTATGTATATAAAAATTTACACAACTAATTTATTTCGTTAATGTTAAACCAGTGGAATAAAAATCGAGACCTACCAAGCCGTCATGTGCAGCCTCATTGTTCATATGGAGACATAATATATCATAATATTATTTAATTCAAAATAGCCCAAAAAATTTAAGTCATCACTGTGGGGAAAATTCTACGGTATCTACCTATATGTCATACACACATTTATATATATGACGATAAATTACAACAAATTTGTTGTCACTATGGTAACGTACGTGAGTCATTTTTTTTTGTGTAGTCTTAGTTCTATTTGAGGTAATTACTTCATTTAGAATATTGTTACAAGTTTGAGAACAATTTGTTGTTGATGTTGGAATTTTGGTTCAATTATATGTATAGAGTGTAAAATAAATGTGGTAACTTTGTTGTCAATGAAGTGATTTTAGTTCAATTAGATTGTAATTTTAGTTCAATTAAATGTAAAATAAATGTACAACAAATATCACAGTACCATTGACAGATGTGAAGACATAAACAAAGATATACTATAAACGATAACTTATGCACTAATTCGAGATTCATAAACTTAATCTCTCATGTGAGAAATTATTTCAGTAAGTAACAAAATTATAGATTATAGATAGGGAACTCTACTACCGACCTACCTAATTTTATTGTAGAAAGGATAAATGATTGAACCATGCAAACTAAGAAAACCTTTTTGTCGATAAAGAAAGAGGTTACTCGATCTATTTTCCTATCGCTCATCATATATATAATAACCCAAGGACCTATTTCAAATGCCTATCCCATTTTTGCACAGGAGAGTTATGAAAATCCACGAGAAGCGACGGCTGTGTACTTCCGGATACTGTATTTGAAGCAGTTGTTCGAATTTCTTACGATCTGCAAGTGAAACAAGTTCATGCTAATGGTAAAAAGGCGCTTTGAATGTGGGGGCTGTTCTTATTTTACCCGAGGTATTTGAACTAGCCTCATTCTTCTTTAGTTGGGGGAAGAATTCGTACGAATCAGATTTTTGAGGAACATATCGAGAGAGAATTGGTTAGACAATGTGTGGTTGGTAAACAAGGATAAGTTTTTTAGCAAGGTATGGAATGTATCATCAAATATTCAATATGATTCCACAAGATCTAGTTTTGTTCAGGTAACGGATTCTAGCCAATTGAAAGGATCCTCTGATCAATCCAGAAATCGTTTTGATTCCATTAGTAATGAGGATTCAGAATATCAGACATTGATTAGTCAAAGAGAGATTCAACAACTAAAAGAAAGATTAATTATTTGGATCATTATTTTCTTCAAACGGAACGAACAGAGATAGAATCAGACCGATTCCCTAAATGCCTCTCTAGATATTCCTCAATGTCCCAGCTATTCATGAAATGTGAGAAGCAGATGAATAAGCATTTGCTTTACGAAGAAATTGAAGAATTTCTTGGGAATCCTACAAGATTCCTTTGTTCTTTTTTCTTTGACAGATGGTCAGAACTTCATTTGGGTCCGAATCCTACTGAGAGGTCCACTAGGGATTAGAAATTGTTAAAGAAAGAACAAGATGTTTCTTTTGTCCCTTCCAGGCGATGGGAAAAAAAGAAGAAGTTAATATATTCAGGATGTTTCATAGACAAAATACTGTCTCAATTCATCATATTTCATTAGATCCAAGATGTCTCAATTGGCACGTTAAATCATAAACAAAGATATCTTTAAATGATGAGACATACTATATATCATCAATAATTTATTTCTTCAATCTAAACTCACAAACTTATATATTACGTTATACAATCTCATTTTACACGTGGAGACATAATCAGAGACATCTATAAATGACTGAGATTTCATACGAATGATAATCAATTCATTCAAATCTCCACCCAAAAGCTTAAATCGTCAATATGATCTCATCATCCACGTAGAAACATAAACAAAAATGTTTATAAATGATAATCAATAATGATAAGTTAAATTTTTAGATGATGTTGGAGATTTTCAAATTATGAGTTTTTGAAACCAGAGCTCTCATGATCATATTAGATAACCAAAAATATATCATGCCTGACAACTGAAAAGTTGACAGAGCTTAAGCAGCTTAATATATATCAAGATTCAAGATAACAACTCAAATAAATGGCATGGTCTGGTCAATTACACAGATAAGAATAAGAAGGGTTGTTTACCTCGTTCACCATGGATTCGATTAGGTGCTGGAGCTGCTGCTTAAGTCCAGGTAAAGCCATTGTTAATTATCTCAACTAATCTGACAATTGCAGAGAAGGAAACCAAAATCAAATCCTATAAATTCTATAGATGGAGAAAGGGGCTGTCCAAGAAGACGACCATTAACTTGTTACTTTGTTAAGCATTTCTTACTTTGTCAAGTCCGAGGCAATTCTACTGCCACATATTAATCACCGGGTTGGCTGAGGTTAATAGTGTCAGTGAGTGACAGTACTGTGGTATTGATTGAACCTAATAAATACAGAAAATGAAAAACTTTTTCCTAATTTTATGGTTATTAATTTGGTTGGGTACATTGGATTTAATTAAACTAAATCTATTTTTGTATTTTTAGTTCTTTTTCTCATGATTAAGTCACTTTCTTAATAAAGCGTAGTACACTTAATCTCAATGATAAGTAAGAAAAATTATTAAGAACAGATCGTGAATTATTCAGTGTTTTTTAATTTCATTATTATGATGATAATTACAATGACTGACATTATTAATTTCATTTTTTTTTTTGAAAGAATGAGAGAATTTTCGTTTAGTCAATTGAAAAACATACATTGAGGGGAACATAAGATCTATCCCAAAGCAGTTACAGATACCATAAGTCAAATGAGCAAACCATACTAATTGCCTCTTTCCACATGCTACTAATAATAGATAATCCCGAGAGTCTTGATAACACCTTATAGATACAAACCAAAAGATAACTTCCTTTGTTTACTGCATTCCAGAAGTTACGTGATTCATAATATGGAATAAATTTAACACATCTTTTTCTCAAATAATGTGACACTTATTAGTTATGGTGTATTATTTTCACAATCGATCACAATGTTGCGACGTCACACCAAATACGTAATTCACAATATGAAATGAGAAATTTAACACATCTAAAAGGACCTAATATAATTTCTCAAATAAGGTAACACTCGTTACTTCATGATATATTATTTTTCGAATCACAATTGTTTTGGCTCTACTTTTAGGCTCAAACAACAATAAACACGAATTCCGAATCACAATATGATTTCTCAAACTAGAAAAGGAGTTGAGATTTACATTTGGGCTTTGACCAGAGTTGGGCTATTGAATCCCCAAATGACTGTTTACCAAAATTGACCAAAGGAGGAAATTTGAGAAAGGTGGTTAAACAAGGACAAAAGTACACGGCAGGCAGAACAGTGATAAAGTACCAAGTGGTAACAGCTGTAACCCTGCTTTCACTTCAGTTGTCAAAGTAACTCCCTGTCCCACCCTTTTTTCACCCCCACAGTAAAAAAAAAAAAAAAACACTCACCTCCCCCGCTCCACTGCCCTCCACGTATCCACCCAGGCACACCACCCGAAGCCCAATGTAATCCCAGATCCACCTGGTCACCCCCGTACCTCGCCACGTGTCCTCCGCCTCACCTCCCCTCGCACGCGCGAACCCCCTCGCACGCTCGCAACAGGCTAAAGCGAAACGTGGCGAGCGGAGATATAGGGGTTCGATTCCGCGAAGGCGCCGTGGCCTGAGGTGGCTTGACAAGTGGCACGCTCTCACATTCTGTGGGCTTTTGCCTGCGAGAGCCAGTAATAAACCCCTTCCTCTCTCTCCTCTCTGCTTCACTTAGCTTACCGCGTCCTGAAGAAACAGCACACAACAACTAATTCATAGACTCAAAACACTCTCTTATCTTCTTATTCTCTCTCTCTCTCTCTCGATCTCTTTTTGGTGAAATGGTTTGTTCCGAGACGACGACGCCGTCTTTTGCGAGCTCTTCTTCCGAGGCCGGGGCGGCGGAGGCGTCGTCGTCGTCGTCGTCGGGGGGCGGCGGAGGGGAGGCGGATCCGATGATGGTGAAGGAGGAGCTGGAGGCGGCGGAGGCGCTGGCGGATTTGGCGCATTTGGCGATGAGGGAGAATAGCGGCGCCGAATCCGCTGGAAATTGGGGGCTGAAGGGGAAGAGAGCCAAGAAGCGAGTCAAGAGCGAGTCTCCGCCTACGCTGTCCGGTTCGAACCCGGTTCCCGCCTGCCCGGATCTTCCTCAGGTTCGTTTATGTTAAGCTTTCACTTGTTGTTATCCATTATATTATATTGTGTGTATTCGTTTCTAATTTCTATTTTGTTTTTTGTTTTTGTTTTTTTTTTGTTTTAAGAGAAGAAAAGGAAAATGACTGTTTGTCCTGAATTAGTAAATTCCAAAGATTCGGAGTAAGTAACTGTGCGAAAAGAGAACAACTTTGTTCCTAAATTAAGCTTAGATTTTAGAAAAGCCCATATGGCGGGACAAAAATGGTGAGTATTTGGTAATTCTGACCAATGAGCCTAGAAACCAGACAATAAAATTTTAGCATTAATATGAACCTACGCCTTTTGAGTGTAATTGATCAGATAAGAGGCCCAAAATTTAGTGATATTAGCTCTGGAAATGGAGCGAATGATGTACATTGTATTGGGGTTTTGGCCATTGTCAATTTGGAAACATTCATTTTCACGTATGCGGACTACACCATCATCTGGATTTTCCTACTTGTGATTAGTCAGTATGATAATGGAATGAAACTATGTGAAAATTGTACTACCCGAATCTATATGGCTCTATCACCAAATTGCATTATTTTCTGCAGGACTTGAGAAATATTTTTGTCTATAGCAGGATCAAGCAGTAATAGGTCCAGCGCAATGTGAAAGGGTGTGCACAAATGTGGTTGGAGAACCGGTGAAGACTGAGCTGGTTATGAACAAAAAGATTGCAAAGTTCGAGCACGATGCAGAATTGACCACTTCAACTCCTATCTGCACTACAAGTTATCCATCATTTAGCTGCACTAAGTCAAGGCGAAATCTCACTGAGGTACAACAAACTTTTGATCCTTCATTTCCAGTGAGATTATGTAACTACTTTTTCTTTTATAGGTTTAATTAATCTTTTCATATGTTCAGGAGGAAAAAGAAGAACGGAGAATACGCAGAATCTTGGCCAACAGAGAGTCAGCTAGGCAGACAATTCGCCGAAGGCAGGTAAGCTGTTGGTACTCTGCTATTTCCGTATCTTAAGTACATCTTTTTGGATCATTTCTTTTCAGAATCTTAAGTACATCTTTTTGGATCATTTCTGTTCAGACCTCCGAGTAACAAAAGAAAGCTTATAATAAATTAGTTTCCTCTACACAATATTAAACTTGTTCTGATGATAAAATAACAAATGACTTTTGCTACACAGAACTATTAAACTATGAGGTGGCTATGAAGTAAAATCAAAGATACCTGTGGTCCTGTCGTAAGATCTAGCAATTATAATTGGTCTGTTTGGGCTTAGCAATGATAAGTAATTTTCTGTTGGTAAATCCCAAAATGTCGTGGTTTTTCTTCCCTCTGGTTAAACAATCATATATTACAAATAAAAAATACAGGCTGCATTTGTTAGTCTCAGGTATAACTGCATGATATGGATGCATTTATATGTGGCTGTGTTGGAAAGTTTGGATTTCATTGCTGTTCAAGTAATGCCTCTGCTAATTGTAATATGACAGTACACCATGTGCCACTTGTCTAAATTAAATGAGTCACAAAAAAACATGTATGTTGTCACTTTTTTTGTTAATCAAATTCCGCTATATGTATAAAGCAGATTGCTTTCTTTGCTATTATTGATACTTTTACAAATAATGCATCTTTGCTTGTCCACAGGCTCTATGTGAGGATTTGACTAAAAAAGCTGCAGATTTAGCATTGGAGAATGAAAGTCTAAAAAGGGTATGTCTTGGTCCCAGATAACTATATTTATCCTCTCACTATTATTTATAACCACCAGTTACTATCTTCATTTTCCGAATATGATTTTCTTGAGCTTATCTAACATCATGTTACTAACTTTATGCACATTTTTGGTGACTTCTTTTACTGAGAAGAAAAAGGATTTGGCCTTAAAACAATATCAGTCTTTGGAAGAAACAAATAGGCTCTTAAAAGTTCAGGTAAGTATGTCCGACTTGGAAGAGATTTATAAAATTAATAAACTTCACATGCTTGACATGCTCTCCCATTTGGCAGATGGCTAAGGCGAGAAAAGCAGAGGTTGAGGAAACTCCGGATGAAAATATGTCGGCCTATGTCCAGATACCTTCGTCTTCACCTACGAATCCCCCTTTGTTCTTGTTTAACCGTCCACCATTTACACCTGTTTTCTGGCCTTCTATCATTCAATCTTCAAATTCCATTCAGTTGCAACAGGTACCACAAAACCCAATGGCCACTCCATCAAACATCTCTTTACCCTGTAATGGTACAGCTGATTCTTCTCATGAACTAGGAAACCCCATAAATGTTAACGGATCAAGAACCCCCTTATATGTATTTCCATGTCCTTGGTTCTTTCCTCATTTTGATAATGGGAATGGACTCCAACCTCAGTCATCATGCCTGGAAAATAAAAAAGAAGGAGCTTTCTTTAATAATCAGTGCAGTGCTAGTTCATCTTCAAGAACTGCTGCACAGTTGGACAACAACCAGTCCACTTTCCCTGTTAGATTAGACACAGAAGCTTCTGGCTCGATGGAAGCTGGACCAAGAACTGATCTGAATGAAAACCCAGCTCAGTTTCCTCTCGATGGAGGTGATCAACATACAGGCTTTCACCCTAAAGAAAATGGATCTAGAGAGATATTTCTTTCTCCTTTGCTGAACCATGGAGGAGTTGCGTCCACTATAAAGCATGAGAATGGACTGGAGTCAGATTTCAGTGCAAATACTGAAAAGTCTTCGACAGCGTGCCATCCGTTTTCTTCCTTGCCTGAGAAGAATAGTGAGCCAATCATCTACCCCAGTAGGAAAATAGCGGATGCCATTGCAGCCGCTGAGGCACGAAAGAGGAGGAAGAAACTTACAAAGCTAAAGAACCTTCATGGCCGTCAGTGTCGAATGCAATGTTAAGCTTTAAGACCAGATGTTGGGCAAGTAAAGTCTCCTGATTTTCATGCGAGTCTTTTTATTTTTTAAGGGCTCCTTGGAGATGTAGAGCAGATCACGTAACCTTAATTATAGAAAGCTTTTGAGTCTATGGAAGAAAAGATGTTAGCCTGTAACTTGGGTACATCTTTGAGGCTTTTGCTTTTACTTCATTTGTTGTTTCAGAGACGTTGAAGAACACTGGAAATTTTGGTAACCCATCCAATATGTATGGGTAACTTTTCATTATCAAATCATTTAGAACCAAGCAATAGAGGTAGTTTAATGTCGGCGATTTTTTTTTCAGAGAGGTTTTATTCCCCGGACTTCAGTGAGTGTGCCTTGACAAAGCAGTGCGTTAGTGTTTTTTTTTTGGCTGAAAGCAGTGCGTTAGTTTGTAAACATAGATTGATCTTGACATGATTGATTACTGTAGTTTTGGAAGCTAGGCTTGAATTGAATCCAGGAGCTAAAACTATAGACTGTAACCCATATTAAAAGACACTGAGAAAATCAGCTGGATGTAGTCAGCATGATTGGCCAATCAATAAGGGATTCCACAGGTGAACTGACACTCTCTAAGCTCCTGAGAAATCATCAAAAATTGTGAAATGCTTATTTACAGGATCAAATGGTAAAACTAACCGAAAAATGCCTTAGGCTTGTCTAGTGAAGTTTATCAAATGATTGTACTAGAAGCAAAGGTTATGATGTGGTATGCCTGTAGACTACGATGGGGCTCCTAACCGTATGCCTACCATCATCCCACTCTAGTAGAGCAGACAGACTCTCTGTCTTTCCTTTCATCGTGCCACCCTTCACCACAACCGTGAAGGATCGCTTCTGATGCTTCTTAGTGAATGTCAAGGTACTCGGGGTGACTCTAATCGAAAGGCCCTTTGGCGAAGTCACCTTTGCCTTGTACACCGACTTACCGTACCCTACATGCTTCACCGATCTAAGGAAAACAGCTGAAATGCTAGAATTCGGATTTCGCACCAGGTAGGACATTGAAGGATAGTTGAGGCCATCGGTGCCGGGTGCGGGTTTAAAGTCTGAGCAGTTGTACTTCTTTTTACCACCAATAAGCTTTCCAATGCTGGTGCTGTTGTAGCCTTCCTTGCACAAGAAGCTGATGTAGTCGTTCATGGAAATGTCGTAGACTAGGCCAGGATGCACTGCCTTTATTGGCTGTATTTGTCCTGCTCCGAAGGCTAACTCGCCTTCCAGGGGTTTGATTTTCAATGGTGTGGCTGAAGAAAGGAGTTAAAATACTCGTCAGAGAACTTGGTTATGATAAAATTCACTCAGTTGTCTCATGATGTGGTTTGGGAATCTAACCGGTTGTCATGAGAGCCGACTTGATGGCAGCCGGGGACCAGTCTGGGTGGAAGGACTTGACATAGGCTGCTGAGGCAGTTGCATGAGGGCAAGACATGGATGTACCTGAGAGTATGTTGAACGAATAGTGGCGCATGTCTTCTAGGCTACCTGTTAAAGATGGCAGCTTCGAATATGCAGCTAGTATGTTTATCCCTGGTGCAGCAAGATCAGGCTGTACATGGAAATTTATTAATTGAAGACTTAATGCCTGAGAAACACCGGGAGAGTTTCGTTATAATCATTTCATACCTTGAGGATGTTGGGGGTTATGAGTTGAGGTCCTCTGGAAGAGAAAGAAGCAATGAAGGGGGCATCCATATGAACAGTTCTTGTCCGCTGTATTACAGCCGTAGGGTTCCTGGAATTGGTTCATCCCAACACATAAAGCTCAGTGCTCAAATATTTAAGAGGAAACAGCATAAAGTACAATTGAGCTGCAAAAAGATGTGAATGATATATATGGAGCCTGAAAATCTTACTTGGTAGTGTTTATATACCGCTCAATCTTAAGTCCATCATTAACAAGCACATAGGTAGCTGGGATGATAGGGGTGTAACCGTAATCAAGCATTTCATCTTCTGTCATAATAGTTCCTGCCCCATTTAAGTCTTTAATAGTTGGATCCTGATTACTTTGCCCTTTGCACAACACAATCCTTCCCTTCACCTTCTGAGGGTTTAAAGTCCCAGTGTCACAAGCACTGCCATCATTTTGCATATTAGTTCATCATTAGGATCATTGTTGAAATGGCCCTGTTAAAAGAAAACAATTTGTAGAATTCTTATCTAGTTTGACTTGTATGACTCATCTCTCACAACATGTTGGATGTCAGTGCAAAACAGTGAGCCTTACATGCATGTTGTGAGAGAAAAGTTATACATGTCGGGTTCATTAAAATCTTTCTTCCAGAATTTCAGACCTTGCATTTCCGTAGAGGTCTGAAGTAACGTTGGAAGCACGGGCTCCACTTGTAAGGGGATACATCTGTTTCTTGGGGGTGAAGGTATTGATTGAATTTCCCTACCAATAAATGAACAATTAATCAATTAGCTCAGAATCCATGATGTTTCACTTGTCTGTGAAAGATAAGAGAGACTTACAGAAATTTTCTTGCCATTGCCCAACTTAACTAGAGTCTTTAACCGCCTATCAAGGCCAGTAGCAGCCACAGTCATTATCCATGGTGCAACATTCTGAACAGAGGATGCATAAGGTCCATCATTCCCAGCTGAGGCTGAAACCAAAATCCCTCTCTTCATGGCATGAAACGATCCGAGAGCAATGGAATCCTGGAGGAAATTCCGTGAAGGACCGCCAATGGAGATTGATATCAAGTCCACACCATCAGCAATGGCTTCATCAAACGCGGCCAAGATGTTCATGTCACCGCAGCCACCAGTCCAGCATGCTTTGTACGTGGCTATACGTGACGATGGCGCTCCCCCACGAGCAGTCCCTTTTGCAATGCCATATAGGCTGGCGCCTCGGACGGGCACACCACCAACAATGGAGGCTGTGTGAGTGCCATGACCATCAGTGTCAACCGGACTAGCGTTGTCCTCATAACCAGGGCCGGGCATGTCGTCCACCATGAAGTATTTGGCACCAATTACCTTGCTGCTCAAGTTAGAGATTGTACAGAATAGAAAGATTCGTCAACACATTTCAATGGACTGTTAATTTTGCAACATATTTGGTAAGAGATATAGACTTCATATTCATTTTTGACTCATTCTTTTAGAGCTACTGGAACAATTAATGACAATTCAACGAGCTCTGTTGTAATGCCGAAGCAGATATCATTAGTGTGAATGCATGCATCTTAGGTTTTTTAACTGAATCATAGCCAAATATTACTTGTTTGCTAGTGGTCGATCGTCTAATTTAGTATTACGGTATAGTAGATATCAAACTTTTACCCTCAATTTTATATAGTCCAGCTGATTAGGCGAACAAGGCTTAGTTTGAGCTTGTAGGGTTCATTGATTGTCTAATAAGGTACAAAATCGAAACTTACAATGAAATGATCTGGTGTGAGAGAGAGAAATATACTTGTTACAGCCGGTGAAGTTACCGCCCTTCATACATTTTCCTTTCCATTTTCTTGGGGGTGGTCCGAAGCCTGAATCGTTCATACTGGGACAAGCCGGCCAAATTCCTAACTCCCAGAATAAATAAATGTTCATACAGCGAAACAAAACTGTCACATAAGTTGCGATCTGAAAAGTTATTGCAAGTCTGTGGACCAACCTGTATCTATCACACCCACTACGATCTTGCTCTCTATTGGCAAGTTTCGTTTCTTCGTATTTCCTGGCAATCCTAGGAAATCCCATGACCTTGTTGTATGTAATTTGAGCTTGGTGTTTGGAAACACTGAAACAACCCGATCATCATCTACAAAGGACAGAAAAAGTTTAAAATTCTCAGCCTTGAAGTGTTCAGAGTATTATGAACTACTAGCATATATCAGATAGTTCAGTAATATTACACCTGATAGTTTCTTTGCTTCATGCGGCAACAATCTGGCTACGAAGCCATTGAAGCTCCTTCCATAAGTATAAATTTTGGATACTCTGGCTAAGTCGGCACTGAGATTTTAGAGAAAAGGGTTTGTCAACTACAATAAGATTTGTATCACTGGAATGTACTGTTTGTTAACTGCATTCGCTGAAATATTGATAGATACTGGTAGGAAGAAACTGGTCATTACTCTCCAATTGCTGTCTTGAGCAAGTTATCATGGCCGGCTGTGGTCATGACCATGGTGGAGGATCCGGGTTCCGGCAGTTCTCCCATGTACACAATGTAAGGCTGTAGTTGTACAATGTCATATCACTCTTGTCAATAACAATTAACATAGTGTAAGATGGATAACAACAATCTATTGCAAACTAATCTAACATATTATATTGTTAGACCGTCAATTAAAACTACTTGAATGTCATATGATCTCAATCGACAGTCTTGACAATAGAACATTATCTTATTTGCACAAAAAAATGGTGAACGTGCGAAAGGAACATAAAATTTATGGTACTGGGCATCGGACGTACCTTCCTAACGCCAGAACCATCCTCGTTTGTTCCTTGAGCCAATGTAGCTACAACACAAGTACTGGATACCAATACTAGCACTAGATATCGTAAGATCCACATTGTATTGCAATATACAAAAAACAGAAGTGAATGGCTTGTTGCACTGATATAAATAAAGGAAAGAGCTAGCTACGCATATAACCAACAGTGATGATACTTTCTTCGACTGTTTTAAGTCTTTAGTCCAAGTCAAGGCTGAGAGTCTGGTGGCCAAGATTTTGGATCTTCCAATCTATTAAGTAACTAGCGACTCGTTCATAAATGCTGCCGTGTTTTCAAAATGACTCGTAACTTTCAAAATAAATCATAAGTTTTTGTCATTTCAATATCCAAGTTGAATATTGAAATGACTAAAACTTACGATTTGAATGACTAAAACTTATGATTTATGTGTGGGAAGCTTATTTTAAATGCCACAACGTAATAGGTTTCTTTGTAATATTGTAGGTCCGAAATAATATAGTGTTCTCGTTTTTGTTGTAAAAAATAAAATAAATAAATAAATAAATAAACCCCCGAGTTGAATATGTCAATAGCACTAATTTCGACACAAGAGAAGTCGTGTATTAGAATCGTTTCTTTTATTTCTATTTTGGAAACAAAAAGAAGATCAAAGAGTCATGAAGTGATAAAACTACCTTACCTTTAGTTTCATGCCGCCGGTGGTAGGCCTTTGATATCACATGTGGCCGCCAAAATCCTAAAAATTGAGTGTAGCTTTCCAACAAGCAGAATTACAAATCTACATTCATTTACACACATGCAGGAAGTACAGAAAACATGGTTTCTCATTTCTTCCTTGCCCATTTCATATCAATGTCAGACAAAACAATCTCCTGACAACGTACTATTCCAGCTGCCCCTCCATAGCATAACCATCTCTCACTACCCTTGTTCATGTTCCATCTCACTCGGTGCATTGCTACTTGCTTGGAAGGAAAAACTTCATACTCAGTCCCAGTTTTTTGTCTCTGCGTATTAATCAGCTCTTCATCTCTGCCTTCCAGTTCTTGTTCATCCTCTGTATTTTTCTTACCAGACTTGGATTTCTGTTTTACAATGCCTTTAAGAGATGAACCCTTTTCTCCAATTTCTTCGTCTTGGGTATTAAATGGCTCTTGATCCATGCATACTAATGCTTGGTCATCCCCAGATTTGAGCGTTTTGCTTCTAAGAGATGCTGCTTCTTTCCCAGATTCTAATTCAATACCCGGATCATCACCATAACAAAGAGCTGCAACAAGAGACAATTTAATGAACATTGTTAGAGAAAGATAAGAAAGAAGGTATAGCGGCTAAAGGAAATGTCTGGGCTCACGTCACTAACAAAGCTTTACCTAAAACTTGATCTTGTGATGTAGTTGTCATCTTATCATGTTCTCTCTTCACTTTGTTTGGCTCAGCTTTACGAGATGTTTTCAATGGGAAAGGATTCTGTGGTACTGGGGTATTGATGATCACAACAGAGTCCTCTTCAGTTAGTGACACGCACAGAAAATGTGGGGCCCGGTTTCGTGTAGCATCTTTCTCCACAGCATTGGACGTAAGCTGAGTATCAACGCATTAAAATTAAAACATAAACAGCATGCAGTTCTTGTGTATCATATCCAAATAAGTCTCATTTATAAAGGAGGCCTCAAGTTATGAATGCCTGCTTAATTCATTGTTAATGTGACTCACTATTAAGATCCAAGGAAATATCATGACCACATCAATGGAAAAGCTCCATTCATATATTCCAAAAATATCCCCACTCTCCACAACAAAATTTTAGTAAACCTTTTGGTTGAAAAACCTAGAAAAATTGCTTGATGGCCCTATCCTCCAACCTATTGGTGTTACTATATATCTAGAAATCAAAATTTCTTACTGGGCAATGAAAAGTAACTTTAAAAGTGTATCAACAACCAATATGAAAAGAAGAAATCTGATATAGTGATATCAGTAAATGAAGTTAAAAACTCACTTGGAAGCGCAGAACAGTTCCATCTGCACCACAATATGCAACCATACCTACAATTTGATGTGGAGTTTTTCATTTAGTGTTTATTGAAAAATGTGGTCTGAGATGTTATACAGGTATATCACCCAAGTACAGAAATTTAAGGTCATAATTTATAATTCTTCGTTGACAGGTGGCTGGATTATCAATTGAAAGAGGAAACTTTATAATACCAAATTTCAAAAACAAAGTAACAATTTGCATTCCTATACAGTTTAAAGCACAAGATGAATAAGTCCAAGCAAGGAGATGCAGAACAAAGGACCACACAGTACCTCATAAGACCAATGAGGGGGATTAGCAGGTAGCGTTTCCATGTGGTTTAAGGTTCAGACCCCTCATGGAACCTACCTAGCTATTTGCTAGAGTTTCCTGACTCCAATTAGTCGAGGCCAATTAGTCGAGGAAATTTTTAGGTATTCAAAAATAGAACCACACTACTCCATATATACAGCAATGTTATGTGAAACAGCAGCCAAGAGACTGAAGCCCTTAAATACTATAACCTATTCAGATACTATTCTATTTCATTTTTCTTTTCTTTTTCTTTTTCTTTTTTTGAAAAAAAAAGAAAAAAGGAGGTAGTTTGTTTCGAGATGGAAAAGCCAAGTCTACTAGGTAGTGTTTCATAGTCGCCTCTTTCAACTGATCTTAGCACCAGGTATGAGATGGTAAAGCCATTTGCCACTATGCTATAATGATATTTACACTCAAATGTTAACTCTGATTTAAGCCAATTTATGTGCACACATGTTTGATTAGCTGAATTACCACAGCACATAACTAAGCAGAAATAAGACCTGTTAGTCTTGATACTTGAACACTCCAGATAGCAAAAGGCAAACAACCAAGATTGTGCAGGCCCTGTTGTTTTGTTCCAGCAAAGGGTTTTCCTGTTACAGGGGCATCAGAGGCAGCCTTTGTCAAGCTGAGAAGTCTCATTGTTCCATCATCAAAGGAGAGAAGAACACACCTGAAGAAAACACAAACTTTCACTAAGTTGACACTTGACACACACACACAAAACCAACAAGATTTATGCCAACAACACTAAGATCACGGAGTACCTTGGATCTGGAATCCAATCCAGACTATATATGAACCTTGGTATATGATCGATGTCCCACAAGGGACGGAATGGATCACTGCAACACCAAGAGTTATAGTTCTTAGTATGAAATGCAATTTTAATGGCCTATTGTTTGAAAATATCAAAACAAATGAGGAATGCCTTATTTTTATTATGCTTCTCATGAGGGGGGGGGGAGGGGGGGGGGGAAAGCGCGCGCACACACACACACACTAAGAAACTGAGGTACTTTTCTCTCCTCAACTGTCAATTGAACCCCATTAAGCAGTTTGCATAACCTAATGATTCAAGCTTTTTCTTTTGGTAGAAATATTCAGACATTTTAGTGTGGAACATCTTCCAACTTTAATTATGTGTTTACTCAAACCCTAGGAAGCCAAAAGTAAAGGAGCAGAATGTAGAAAATAATGGAAGCAAAAACAAACCATAATACTTACTGTAGGTCCCAAAATTTTAGGCCTCCATGTCCAGCGGTAGCTATAACATTTGCATTGTCTGAATTGCTAAAAGTCACAGATAGTTGCTTTAAATGAATCAGAAAATTAATAAAACCAATGAGAACATCTCAAGTAGTCATATCTTTGACTGCATGATAAATCTGTGCCCCAATCTAAAAAACCAGAGAGTATAATGGGCCGACCATAGGAAGAAAGACAAATTTGACTTTTAACATAGCTAACCTTTGAGCTGGGGCCCAAGAAAGCGCCCTAATAGGATTTGTATCTGCGCTGAAACAAAGTAAAGGCCTTGTATCTGCAGAAGAAGAAAGCTGCCTTCTTTATTTACTTGTTTATCACTTTTATAGCATAACTCCTAGCCATCTATATTATTTTTTGTTTTCATATTCAAAAAAAAAAAAAGGTGCCACGTTAGCATTACCTTGAGATACATTACCAGCAGAAAACTTCCACATAGCAACCTGAATTAATGGCAGACTTCTTTAGCTATGATACCACAAATGAAAATATGGAAATAAAATAATTGGGAAAACAAAAAGAAACAAGAATAATTCTTCCAACTTAATGGGCTGAAGCAGAGACTGCATAGTATAGAAATTTGTTGAACATTCAGTCTATCTTTCTATCAAAACCCTTTATGAATTCAACATAAATCATTATTGGAAACTGTACAAAAGCATGTTAAATATTC
Organism: Rosa chinensis; assembly: GCF_002994745.2. Classification (NCBI taxonomy): domain Eukaryota; kingdom Viridiplantae; phylum Streptophyta; class Magnoliopsida; order Rosales; family Rosaceae; genus Rosa; species Rosa chinensis. Next base: position 18,610,915 of record NC_037090.1, read on the forward strand.
GAGCAGAACATTAAACAACAATGACAAGGAGCAGGAAGAGTTACAGTTCCATCATGGCATCCGGCAATTAAGTAATCGTGAGGTGGTGAAGCTGACCATTCCACAGTAAGAGGGATGCTGTTCAACAAAACAATGGAATTTTAATTGACCAATGAAAGATATAAAGTACATTACATGGTCAGAAGAGAGACCAGTGCAATGACAATTCAACAAGATTGGCCGTATGAATTCAGCCTACAAATCAAATGAAAAAGATCTCCATTATATTATGCCTTTCGGAACCCCTTTTCATGAGGGGAGTGAAATTCACACTCCTCATTTACAATCCACACTGCATTTTTTTATTAACTTAAAATTTTGTGTTTTTGTAAGAACTTCAACCAAAAAAGGAAAGGAATGTGGATTGCAAATTAGGGAGTGTGAATTTCATTCTCCTATTATGATGTTAAGGAAGCTCTTGTATGATATCAAAAACTTGTAAATGATGCTTTTAATTGCAGGTCAACCCTTTTTTTTTTTTTTTTTTCCCATATCAGTATGCTTCCAAATTATTGTCAAAAAGTAGAAAATATCATTACGTGTACCTTTTTTTGTCACCAGACTTCAACATTGAGCATCTAAATACTGGTGCCAATTTTACAAAGCGAGCATCAGTGCCCTCTCCAGATGAAGAAGAATAAATAACTTCAATTGCACGAGGAACAGGAACCTCCCACCTGCAGTTGATCAGTTCAAGATCAGTATCACCAGATGGTAGAACACAAAAACAATTGTCAGTATAGCAGCTTAAAGTATGAACCCCACAAACGATGAATATCAACCACATTTTATACTACATATGTATAGCATACTTCATCCTGCAAGTAGATTTATATAAGTGCTCCAGATTTACTATATCTTGATAATAAGTACTATAGCTCATATTGCCCAATTAGCCTGCTCCTTATCACAATCCACTATTCAAACGTCCCATTCATACTACCGTAACTCGGTGTTCATCTATTTCAGCATTTTCTTTTTCAAATAGAGAAAGAAGGAATGTCGATAAGTATGTTTCACACATTAACATATATATTATATCAAGGAAACCCTGAGTTTTGGTTCTCACTTTGAAGAGTTGACTGTAAAAGAAACTTGAAACTTGGCTTAGTATCCCAGAAGCTTACCTAATCCCTTCCATGTCAATCACATAATACACTTACCAAACAAATCATTAATCAAAACTCATTTGAAGATGCAAGAAAATCATGTCCATAATGCATTTTCAAGCATTTAACATGTTATCAACTCAAATTTTCTCTAAGAAAAGAAATGAACTGCAAAATCATCTGAGATGAGAATCTGATAGACATAGGCCAAAGGGTCTAAAGAGAGAGTAGATAAAGGAACCTAAGGTCTGGAAAACAAAGGAAATCATGTCTGAAGAAGTAATCCTATGTCTTACACTTCCAGTGACCCGTTCCCCAACAGAACAGCAAGATAGCCCATTCGATGCTTGCATCTGGAATCATGTTCATTAAGAGGACGCCATTTCACATCCCAAGCAACCTTTCCATGGTGAGCTAGGCAGAATATGATTCTTGGCAATGCTACATCCTTTGGAACTGAACACCTAATTGAGCCAATTTCAGTATAACCATTATTTGAAACATTATTATTTGTTTGAGGACCCAGTCCGGAACTTTCAAGTTTTTCATTAAGAGCTTCTTGTACATCATGCGCCTGAGTAAATGCAGGAACACAGTCCATAGCATGCAACTCTGATGTTTCCTTGAGATATTGGACTCCAAGAGCCTCCGCATAATGGCTGCTCCCATGCAAGTTATCAACAGAATATTCTACTGGCTTCTCTCCAGGTTTTTCTCTAGGAATCTTTGCTCGAGTCTTTTTATACGTTTTTCTTTTCTTACCACTATCATCTTGTACCTTATCTCCTTGAGTACTTTCAGGAGCGCAATCCATGCCCTCCAACTCCAATAGTTCCTTTGGATATTGATCATCAAGAGCCTCACCCGTACTGCTGCTGTCATCCAAGTTTTCAACAGATTCTTCTATTGGCTTCTTTCCATGTATTCCTCTAGGCCTCTTTGATCGAGTCTGCTTGTAACTTGTTTCTTCTTGTACAGCGTCCACTTGAGTATTTGCAAGAAGACAATCCGTAGAATGCAACTTCAGTGATTCCTTTTGGTATTCAATTGCAAGAACCTCAAAATTATTGTTGCTGCCCCCATCTAAATTGTCAACAGGCTCTTTTATTGGCTTCTTTCTGGGTCTTCCTCTAGGCTTCTTCGGTTGACTCTGCCCATAACTTAGTTGCTTTTTGTCATGATCTTCTTGTACAAAATTTGCTTGAGTATTTGCAGGAAGATAATCCATAGAATGCAACTCAGATGATTCCTTTGGATAATCAATAGCAAGAACCTCATCACAATTGGTTCTCCCATCCAAGTTGTCAACAGATTCTTCTATTGATTTATTTCTAGGTCTTCCTCTAGGCCTCTTTGGTTGAGTTGATTTCTCTTCTTTGGCCTCTTTGTCAATAGATTCTTCTATTGGCTTCTTTCTAGGTCTTCCTCTAGGCCTTTTTGACTCGGACAGTTTTTCTTCTGTGGCCTCTTTGCCAACAGATTCTTCTAATGGCTTCTTTCTGGGTCTTCCCCTTTTTTGTTCAGTGCATTTTTCTGTGGCTCCATTCCTTTTATTTCCTCCTTTTGGTTTGTCTCCTATAGGAACACCTTCATCATTTACACTAGCATTTAGAAGACACCATATCTGAATGGCACCTCTGCCAGTAAGTGGCTCACCTAACTTGTGATAAGAAGATCCAGGGGGATGAGCAGCAATGGCAATAAACTGGAAAGTAGGAGGCAGATACTCTTGTCATAAAACAATGAAATAATTGTAATATGGAAAACTTCTTAAACTAGTACCCACCGCACAAATTTCACAGATCTTACTCAAAATAACAAAAACAATCACTGAAACTTTCAACTATATTGATAAAAGCAAATGCCTCATATATTATGAAGAGCAAAAAAACAAAGGTCAGCTTATTAATATAGAACATAGTTTCTAGATATGTATTTGACTAGTGAAAATCAACGGTAATCCCACTTATAGACCCAAGATAAAAGAGAGTACCTAAAGTTTCATATATATATATAAGAGGAAATGGAATGATCTCCCACATGAAATTTGGATACATTTTTTACAAACTTTTAGTATTCATTACTTTAATATTTTTCTTTTTGTTAGATTCATTGTTTAAATCATAAGCAAATATATATATATATATATATATATATATATATATATATATATATACTGGCATTGGGCCTCTAACTTAGTAGGAAAATATGTGAATCTAGCAAAGTAAAATAAGATATTGAACTGACAAAAGCCACTTGATAAGAAACCATACTAAGATTCATATTATAATCTCCTCATCCTACAAGAGCAATATTGCCAAGGGAAGCTGGGTAATAACATCAATATATTACTGAAAACCAAAATGCAAAAGGCCAATAAAAACGAGGCACTGAACATTCTCAAGGAATCTGTTATATTTCTCAATTGTGGAAAATTTCACGGAGGACATACATAGAGAATTACTATTTGGAATATGACTCATGATCAAGTATTTTAATGTCATACATAACCTCGTAAACAAGCAAAGCCTATTGAATACGACTTCCTTTGGTGACAAGTAAACTAAATTAAAAGACATAGCTACTAGCAAAAAAAGGAAGAAGATTAAAAATCAGATACCTCGCACTTTGCATGATGGTCGTGACTTTCATGAACTCTAGGACACCAATCCAATGCCCAAACAGACCCTCCAACATACATCACATAGTCTTGGCTGCAGGAAAGCACAGAATAAACATTTCAAGGCACGTATCACCATATTTTTAGGTAATACTGAAAGAAAAAAAATGTATACAAGACTAACAGAGCAACCATATCCCGAAAAGCAGAAACAATAAACTGAAACATAGAAACGTATAAAGTATCCCCATATGCAATTCATTGTCTCCCTATATCATAATATTAATGATGCCACAAATTACAAGTTAGAATATATCTTGAAGAAACTACACGTAAGATGACAAATATTAACAAGTGCCAAATCCACAGTCAAAAATTTCTTTGCACAGTTGAGTACCAACATGCAAAAGAATGAATACAATTGAGAAAGCCCTGGATATCAGGAACATAAATAAACTGAAACTTTGCCCAAAAAAAGGGCAAAAACATACTAGGACAGTGAAAATTGGAGGGAATATCAGATAAGTATCAAAATAAGAAATGCGAGCAAATTTGGAGAAAGGACGAAGGTCATACAAGTTTTCTAAATGCTTCATCATCCTAACACTGCTTAACTTAGCAATTTTGCTGTTCATTTTAACACTGAAGTTTCCTCCTAGTTGGGTATGAAAATTTTAATGAGGAACTATAAAGAGCATGTTTACAGACCGACTCATGAACCCGGAACATCCCAGATCTAAGCAGGAAATGAGTTGATCAAACATACACTACTAAAGACAATCATTGTCTGCTCTTCGAACCTCCCTCAACTCTGTTTAATTGAGTCACATGAATATACCATCACTCTTGACAAATAAGTTCACCTTAAGAATTTATAAGAACACCCAGGATGCAATGTCAGAAACATCTCATAAAACCTTTTTCTTTTTCTTTTTTTTCAGTAAATGTAAAGTCTTGTGATTTCTTTGCATAAGATAATATTATCAGTGAAATTTGCATTCTTCAATAGGATTTTTCTAGGACAACTACCATTTGGACTATGTCATATTATATTCTTCCTACATAACATATCACACCACTCAACATCCAAGCCATACAGAACATGCTTAATGCATAAAGTCTCAAACAAAGCATAAGTTTGAGGCATCCTTATAAATGTCATGCGTCACAGTAAGCCACATAAAAGCAAATAACTAAATCAGTTCTAACTATAGTACTGAATGCTAAGCTCAATCAAGTACCTCAACTCTGGAGAAGATGTGTCCCCCGCCTCGTTCTGCATTAATATGTGAACCAACTAGTTAGATCAAAAGAGCCATTTCTAAAACTGCGAACAGTCCAATATACAAAGTCACCAAAGATGTAACCTGTGGAACAGTTGCGGAAGAAAACTGCCGCAAGTTTATGCTACTGACAACATCCTCCCCATCAGAGCTTTCTGCTTCGCAAGCGAATCGAACATCTCTAGGTTCATACTTAAAATCTGCCCATTCCCTTCAACAATCACACTTAACTTCGTAAGCTCTATTTCCACACGCATTAGCAACATAACAAATTCAACGTTTCTTCACAATGTGATCACAAAAATTCACCAAAAAAAACGAACAAAGTCTGTTCTTCTAGTTTACCTCAGGAAAGTGGTGGAGGACGATAAGCGTTGAATGTCGCTCTCCGGGAGTGGCTCACCTTCGGCGTCGCCACAGAGCTCGGAAATCGTGTGCATGAATCTGAAGTGATTCTCCACCGAGTCATCGAACATCGAAACACTAACCCCCCTAGCGCCATTCCTTGAGTTCTCCGGCTCAATTGCAACTGGCTCCGCATCGATTGGGACGGGCTCGGGCTCTGGTTCGATGATTTGAAGTGGCTCTGTGCTGTGCGGTGTTGCTTGGCTTGCTCTCTTGGCCGACTTTGTTTTCCCGCGCTTTCGACCCAATAGAACCCCAAGTGGAGGTTCCACTTCCTCTTCATTCATATATCTCTTAGTTCTTCTTTGACGCAGAGTTTAGCTTTTATTCTTTGTTTCAGGGTTCGGGGTTCGAACCCTAGACCGGTTTGGTTACGGGATCAGTTAGGACTTAGGACCTTGGGTGAAAGACGATGTACTCGTAGGACTTCTTTTTTTCTACCGAAACAAAATTTTTTTGGATGATTCTATTCAGACCTAAATAGCTGCAACTTTGAGATATAACAAATACCAAAATTAGAGGACAACTCAACCAATAGCATAAACCATTAAACTAGAGGCCTAAAAGATTGCAAATTCTAGCTTGATTCAACTAGTAGGCTTTAACTTTAAGTAGGTCTATCAAAATAAAAAAATTCTTTTATTTAATCTATTACTAATGCAATATATTCCTTTGTTCCTGACTTCATATTCTAGCCAATTGAATATGTTGAATTGTTACAGTTCATATTGAACTGAATCAAAATTCATCAAATTCAGTTGCAATGAGACTAAATTGAGCATCAATCAATAGTTTTACTCACTTGTGGAAGCAAATAAGTTTTTTCAGATACACTCTACATAACCAAAATAACACAACGAACACACACACCTGCAAGAGAAGAGACTTTGCTTTGTCTCTCCAACGAACACACACAAATTTTCACTACAAGTAATCAAAACAAAGATATATTATCAGCTTATCAGTTAACTCTCAGTCCATGTTTACTCCCCGGCTTTTCGATTTTGAAGAAGAACTTATCTACCGAGGAGAAAACCCGGTGAGGCTCAACATGTCTTTCTACTGAGCCAGCGAGATCTGCAGCTAGGTGAGGAGATTTCTGAGTGGATTTTGTATTTATAGCTAGCCCCCTAAAATCCCTCACAATCCAACATTTAATGAAATCCTTAAGAATTTTTAGAGTTTTGAATACCACTATATTTTTATAGATATTTTAAAATCTTAATTGAATACATCTAGATTTAGAATGACTTTTTAAAATCCTAATTGAATACCCACAGACTTTTAAAATCCAAAAAAATCTTATAAACTCTCAATTGAATACTTTAATATCTAGAGACTAGACCTCCCTTAATTTTTGTAAAATTTTGTTTCCGACTTTACCCTTTTAAAAAACCATGCTTCTCCCCCCTCTCTCTCTCTCTCTCACTCTCAAATTTTCAGAATGAGTAGTGCTACATGGAATATGGATGTAAATTTGCTCACCACCTATGTTTAGGTGGTGGTATCACCACTCAATAAACACATGACATGTGTATAATAACTTAACTATGGTTAGTAATAAATAATTAATAATTTTAATTTCTATTATTACTCTCTCTCAACTGCAAATCTGTAGCCGCTCAGTGAAAAGGCTAAAGCCCATCTTTTAGAATTTAGAAAAGTCTGCAACTGTCTCTTTCCTTCACTTTAAATGTCCAAGAACACCACAACCCCTCTCGCTCTCTTCGCACTCAAACACTTCAACCACCGCCCAAAGCCCATAAAAAAAAAAAAAAATTCTCAAACACTTTGAGCGATGGTTGAATTGTTTGAGTGTGAAGTCTACAATTTCATCCTTGCAACCCAATATCTCAGATTTCATAACCCAAAAAGAATCTAATTCCACAGACTTTAATTCTCTTCGAATAAGGTAATGGAAGCTTCACATTTCCCTTCTTTACCTGCAACTGTTTTGTATATAAATAAGGGAAAATTCCACAAATGGTTACTCAACTATGACTCATTCGACACTCTGGTCACTAAAGTTTCAAATATATCACTTAGGTTACTCAACTATTACATTGTCAATCACTTAAGTCACCCAAAAAGTATTTTTTATAATTTTTTTAATGAAAAAAAATTAACAAAATCACTTAAGTGATTGACAATGTAATAGTTGAGTGACCAAAGTGATATATTTAAAACTTCAGTGACCAAAGTGTCGAATGGGTCATAGTTGAGTGACCATTTGTGAAATTTTTCCTATAAATGACCATCCTTAATCAAAAGAACAATTAAAAATTAGTATTCATTTTCTCTATTTCGATTGAATTTTTGTATTTTTTTTATATGTGGAATAGCTTGCAATTTTTTATTCTGGGGATGTTTATAAGGTAAAGCGCAGATTTTTGGATGTTTTGGATTAATTCGTTGATGGCTTTTTCTGGGTTTTTGATTTGGTATTAGTAACTGAAGTATCGGTATCTGATATGAGCGTTTGTGGTACTTTCAGGAGGATCTGATGCTACAGTTAGCAGTTCTGGATCGATTCATTGATGGGTCATTATTTGTAGTTAGGCCCAGAAAGATCCTGATTGAAATTCATTTTCTTTTATATTTTTGGGATTCAGCTGCTGAATTATAGAGATTCAGATTGATTGGATTTTGGCAAAAGTCATAGCTTTTAAGTTTTAGATCGAATTGCTGAGCTATTGTGGGAAATGGAGGGTCAAGCATTATTTGGTGATGAGATTCCTGTTAATTTACCTAGAGAGGAAGATGAAGAAGAGTTTTGAAGTTGTTGCGAAGATGATGGGGTATGAAGGAGAACGACGAACCTATATATGAAGGTGGAGAGAGAGAGATAGAGTAATAACAGAAATTAAAAATTATTAATTATTTATTACTAACCATAGTTAAGTTATTATACACATGGCATCTGTTTATATATTGAGTGGTGATACCACCATTAATATTTAGGTGGTGAGCAAATTTGAATCCAGTGCTACATACACCAAAAAGTTATAATACCAAATGATGTGGCATCCTAAGTGGCATTTGTCGAGTCATCGATTACCTTCAATTGAATAATTTTCAACATATCTAATTATTTCATTTTCAAGTAAAAAAAAAAAAAAAACTCTTCCTTATCCCCGATCATGCTTGTAGTTCCCCAATATTGGGCTAACAGCCTAACATAGACAAGATTTATAACAATACCAAACAACTTCATTGGTAATGTCGCTACTAATGCATCCCTTTTCTGTAAATCATTTGGGGAAAATTTTGCAAACAGTACATCAACTAAAGACCACTAATAATTTTGATACATAAAGTTCCAAACCGATCATTTTTGTACACGAAATCTGAGCCCGACCCACTATATAGACACGACGTCAATGACGCCGTTAACTTTTATGTCATTGTTCATTTGTTAAAGGGTAATTTAGTACTCTCACGCTCTGGCTCACTTTTTTGGTAAAAAAAAAAAAAGGGGATCTCCTCTCTCTCTGTCTCCCTCCGTCCCCATATACCGAAACCCAGAAAACTCGACCCCTCTCTCTCTCTACCCTAGCGAACATCGCATCTCCTCCACCTTCGAAATCCACACCTACCAAACTCAACCCCACTCTAATCCCACCAAAACCCTAATTCTCATTCTAATCCCAGCCCCATCCCTACCACCGATCACCACCACAACCCTTACGCCCATCACCACCTCCGATGACATGTTCGGAATATTCTTCGTCGCGTACATCTCGTCGGCCTTGTTGTCCTCTTGATCATCGTCTTCTACGCCCAGAAGTCTGACGCCTAAGTCCGGATCAACGTGGGCCTGGGCCTGTTTGTGGTGTCGCTACTCATTGTCTCGGTGTTGGATGTGGATGTGGTGTCGTTGCTCTACACATAGAAGGCTCAGGCGGTGTTCAATGAAATAGCCAATAGGGGTTTGGACCCAACTGTAGTTAGTTTCAATACCTTGATTAATGGCTATTGTAAATCTGGCAATCTGGTTTTAAGTTGAAGGCAGATATGGAGGGGAGAACAATGTGTCCTAATTTGATTACTCACAACGTTTTAATAAATGGCTTTGTGTAAGGAATTCAGGCAGGTTAGATGATGCAAATGGGTTGTTTGATGAATCCAATAGAGAGAAGATGTGGATGGTTGGAATTGCAGAGGTGATCGGGATTAGGAGGGGGGGAAGAGAGATGGGTGCTGATAGTAGTGAGAGAGAGAGAGAGAAGGCCGGGTGCTCATAGTAAAAATCTAAATAGACCATATTACCCCTTAAATTAACGGCGTCATTGACGTCGTGTCTAGAAAGTGGGTCAGACTTCAGATTTCGTGTACCGAAATGCTCGGTTTGGAACTTTATGTATAGAAATTATTAACGGCCTTTACTTGGTGTACTATTTGCAAAATTTTCCCAATCATTTGAATAGCTTATTAACGGCGTCATTGAAGTCGTGTCTAGATAGTGGGCCGGACTTCAGATTTCGTGTACCGAAATGCTCGGTTTGGAACTTTATGTGTAGAAATTATTAACGGCCTTTACTTGGTGTACTGTTTGCAAAATTTTCCCAATCATTTGAATAGCTTTGTTGCAGTTGCTCTAGAAAAAAAAACAATATAGATATAGATATAGAGAGAAAGAGAGGAAGAAAGAGGCGTAAAGAAACAAAAAGAAGAAGAGTAGCCAGCAACAAAATCATGATCACGCGACATGCTTCAGTAATCGATTTGATATCATCATCACAGCCTCGAGATCCAACTCAACCATTTCCAAGATTTGCAACAGAACCATGATCCAATCCCTTAACACAATAAAAGCAAAGGTTTAAGTCAGGAAAGTTTACTATATAACCTGATTCACAGTTGTATCCTGCACCTAACTAGCATAGTGCCACTCGGAAGAGATGATGGATATGAGATTAATTAGAACGAAACTAAAAAGATTTATCAAAAGACCCGCTTAATTCTCCAACTTCTAAATATACAAACAAAACAAACACATAAATTGCACCACTAGCTGAATTTCTTTAGTGGGAAATTGGACTTGTCTCAAAGCACGCCATGATTTGCAAACAGTGGCATGAGGCTAACGAGTGAGGTGAAATTGAATCCGATGATCTCCCTGTCAAGATCCTTAATTGATAGTATTCCAATGAAAACCCTATAGGCTCTGCCTTGATCTTAGATTCTCATTGTGTTTGCAGAAAATCAAAATAATTTTTTTATTTTAATTGTTGATTTTTATTTTAAATAAAAAATAATTTAATAGAAAGATATGCTGCAAATTATTAGGATTAAGATGATGATATGGCATATGCCACATCATTTGGTATATGTTTTTTCTATAATTTTTTGGTGTCTTAAGCATTTTCCTTTCAGAATTGCACACATCATGAGAAAATCTCTTTTAATTTAACTACAAACCAAAAAGATTCATCAACCTAAGATTTATCCTTGAACATTGAAACTTGTTCTCATCTTTGAGATTGAATTATGACCCCAGCAGCTCAAGTAATTGGCTGGGCTAATGTCCATATGGAAGGAAAACATGAAAAATGGTTGGGTTGAGATCCAAATTAAAGGGCTTGCCAGAAATAAAAGAAAAAAAAATATTAGTACTTCCAGAGAAAACCGCCATGACATGTTGGGAAGATTGTACGTTTCTTCCATATACAAAAGTATAATTACAAAACGAGAAGAAGGGTGAAGTTTTCTTTGACATAATTACGCTCTAGGCAAACTCGATTGATCAAGTAATTATGAACTCATTGCACCTTAAAATTTGCAAATCCCATGATGTAAGTACAGTTTGAATATGGCCATAATTCATGTTTTAATCAAAGAACAAAAGATATAGTCATCAAGAGTAGTGTGGGAGTGGATGTGCAGTTGATATGATAAGAGTGTGGGTCTGCAATTGATGTGAGAAGAGTTGAAGGATATATTTGAGTTGAAGTTTTCTTTGACGTCTTGCGCTCTGGGCACCAATTAGGTCCTAGTTATTAGTTCCTTATTGAGTTATGTATTTACTGGGTTTTGTAGTGTTGAATCTTTTGATGTCGTTGTTGGTCACTTTGCTGTTGAAATAAAATTTGGGTACTTCAACACGTTGCTGGCTTCTTGTTGTTCTTTCAGATCTCTTAGCCAAAATATATGGCATTAGTGTGGGTGAAGCAAAAGTAAAGGTTTAGAAATGGAGGTCTCCTCCTCTTTGCTGTAATTGTATCATTTCTTTTTCTCAATAGAGGGGTAAACCAGGAAATACATTTTTACAAAAATTAATAGAAGTCTAAATAACAAATTGGGAGGTCTGACTAGAACCACCAATTTTATTTCAATAAATTATAACTATAAATCGATAGCAATCACAACATTTATTAAGAGATTATAATGGCATCAATACGATAAAGTTAATATTTTTTTGAATCAAGCAACACAGTTCTCATTCAACTCAAGCCAGAATGGCACGAATACATACCTTCCCTTGCCACCTATAGGCAAGTCTAGGACGTGGCATGCTAGCATCACTCATTAGACAATCAGTGCTCACAAATGAGAGCAAGACTACAACTATGAAAAATTATAACATAATACATAGGCATAGTTCAATGAAAAACTAAAATCTCTCCTTGCCATCCAAGTTAGGGCTAGGAGGTTTGGTTGGGTCCAGCCTCCTGGATCCCAAATTCGAAACCCCATAGAACCAGATCTCAAAACTTTGAACTTCAAATAAGGATTTAACTTGTCCCCGCAAAATTTGGGCCTCCAAATTGATTTGGGCACCCAAAAGAATCTAGATACCCAAGGCTCCATTCAACATAATTGTGCCCCCAATTTGAGTTGGGCCTCAACAATGATCTTGGCTCCCAACTCAGACTGGGTACACCCACGCTTGCACCAATCTCCGCCGCCCATACGAGAGGCAGGTGCTTCTGCCTCCACCCTGGATCCTGAGCCTTTCCTCTCCACATTAGCAGAGGCCTTATCCAACTTCTCGAGTCACCAAAAACTCTGAGTTTGAGATGCCCCCGACGCGGTCGAGTCTGACCAAGCTCGTCTTCCACTGCAGGCTTGCTTTAGTGATGAATCACCGATTTCACCCACTTCCTCAGATTCCAGAATTTGACCAATGTAGGGTGAGACCGAGAGAAGCCTCCTACCGACCACCCACAAGGAGTAGATCAGAGACCCGACTCAAGAGAAGCATTGGATGAAGAATCTCCACACAGTCGATTGCCAGAGACTCTAATCGCTCCTAAGAGCAAGCCGCCACCGCCTCTTGGAGGAAAGCGCATGAAGCTTGCCCTTGGAGGTCCGCCACGGTTTGGATCAAAATCAATTCGGCAAGGATCAGAGACCCTAAAATTTTCAGAACCTTGGTTTTGTTGGGTGGTCACAGGGAAAAGCCAGCGTCGGAGGGATGAGATTGGATTGTGGGGGGGGGGGGGGGGGGGTGGAGCAGGTTTCTCCACTTAGAATGGAGACCGGTAGCGGTCGCCATGTTTGGAGAACCGAGCACAGGCGGCTAGGTTTTGGGAGCAACATTCTCTTTGGCCAAAATTATATGTTTGTATACAAACATCTTTCAAATCTACAATAAAGTTAATATGAGAGAATGTCATGTTAATTAATTTAACGACGAGAACAAGTTTGAGTTGCTTAGCTAAATTGACCAAAATAATCATCAGTAATTAGAACAGGATACCACAATAAAGAACTATTGGATGAGCTATCTTAGGATCTCCCGATCACATTAATGCAGACTAGTAATGAAACACGCGGCTTAAGTCAATAGGAAACTGGATCCTATTGATGATCAATTAGTTCCTGTTGAGGGAGAATTAGTAACATCCACTAAAGAGCAACCGACATAATCTGATCTAGGACTAGGACCTCCTTATGTGTGCATTTAGTAGAATATTTCCTAGCGCTTTTTTCATATCTCTAGAAACATATAGATTTTTGGATCTTCTATATCATATAGGTTTAATCGAGTCGGAGACTTAGCTTGATATTGCCAACCTCTTCAGCCCAAATGAGATGTTGTAGATGCTAGTTTAGCCTTATACTTAGAACCACCAGAAGCTAATTTAGCGGGGCCCCTAGCAACCTTAGAAGAACTTGCCAGATTGGTGGGGGTTGGGGATGTTCTTCAGATATTTCCTGGCATTCTTAGCTTTAGCCTTGTCAGAATTAACTGATTGCTTCACCTTCTCAACAAGCTTGCTAAGCTCAGACTCAATTTGAGCTTCAGAGTGAGTAGGAGCCTTAATAATTGCATCATCATTTGACAAGGCATTGAAATGAGACCCTGAGACACTAGCTTTGTTTTCAAATCTATTCATTACCTGTCTTTACTTCGTAACCTCCATGGCCCCTGCACAGCTACAATCTAGCCACCTACCGAAATTCATGATGACAACTTAAATCGAAAAAGTATTGACTTATTTAAGATACAAACACAGATTTGAAAACTTCAAACAAACGATAACTATAAACTAAAAAGAAGACACTAACTTTTATGTTTGCCACCAGATTGGAACAAGTTGCTCATAACAATATGTAGATTCAATCACTCATCACCGCGTCGATCTACACCGCATAGATCATAATCTACACTTATCGATCCATCGATCACCACAGGTTGATCGAACTACTTCATACAGATCATGAATTCCCTCTCTGACATCCCACTTTTCATTTGCAAATCACCTCCGACTTCTACCAAGTGGAGGTTCCACTTCCACTCCCCCCCCCCTCTCTCTCTCTCTCTGACGCAAAGTTTTTCTTTTATTCTTTGTTTCAGGGATCAGGATTCGAACCCTAGACCAGTTTGGTTATGGGGATCAATTAGGAACTTACGATATAGTAGATGAAAGGATCATGTCTCTCTCTCTGATGCCAAGTTTCGCTTTTATTCTTTGGTTCAGGGATCGGGATCCTAGACCAGTTTGGTTATGGGGATTAATTAGAAACTTACAATATACTAGATGAAAGGACCATGTATTTATATCGAAGGATAAAAAGTACTTGCGCAAATAAAATCATTCAATCTTCTCCATTGTTGGATTTAAGAACAACAAAGTTGTGTAACTAAAAGTATAGAATTAATCAAATAGGTGAACAACAACATTATTTTATTTTATTTTATTTTGTTTGGGAGAACATCTATTAAATTGATAAGTATAAAAAATACAGGCAGAAGAGAGCTAATAAAAAATGACTTACCCAAAACCGAAGGCGAAAGTGGTAGCAAAAGTGAATTTCTACTAATTAGGTCTGATGCATGTAACTATCGTTGAAAAGAACAAACTAATAACCAAGTAAAAAGAAGTGGAAAATATCTTACACTTCTTTACAAAAATAAATTATACATATACTAAAGGCCCTAGAGCTGGTACTGTTCATAGCACTGTTTGCCTGAAGGGACGGTTTTGCCCCTTTTTTTTTCCCATGATTTATGACCAGCCATCGCAGATCTGTCTTTTCCGCGATAGAATTTGGGCTTATGAGTTGGCCTTTTTGAAAGTACAATGTATATGCAGGAGCTCATGGTGAAGAAGAATTCATAGCAAGAGCATATGATTTGGCAGCACTCAAGTACTGGGGAACATCAACTTCTAAAAAATTTCCGGTGTCTAAATACTTAACATTAAAAGAATACTTGGCCTCTCTAAGAAGGTATCTATTCATCTTCAAATTAACAAGCATTGAGCAGTCTACCTTAATTGTTGTAAACATTTCAAGTCGATGACACTTTTATTTTTGTCTATTTACAGAAGAAGCAGTGACTTCTCAAATGGTGTATACAAGGTAAGCTTCATAATTAATCAATGATTTTGTTGGGTCTGTATGAACTATTCCCTAGCTCCAGTTAAACAATACAAGCTTTCTCTATTCCAGCAGAATCTAAGTATTTCCCTGTTCATTGAGTTTATATGTCTGTTTACTAATTATCTGATGGCTTTTTGTCAAACCAATTACATATTAAACTCATTTTTGTTTTTTTTTGGATTCCATTCAACTGATATGTTGATATCTATTAATTTTCATCGAGTTAAATTTCAATGAAACTAACTAATCCTTTTGTTGGGTCTGTATGTTCTGTTCCCTAGCTTGAGTTCAACAATGCAGGCTCTCTATATTCCTACTTAATCTTAGTGCTGCCCCGTTCCTACTATCTTTTAGTTTCTTTTTTGGGTGAACAAATGCAAGATCTAGCTCAGACCAAGCAACTTGGTCTGTGCTGATTTGGATTTGTAATTATGATATGGTTTGTCTATCAGCCTATTGTTTTCTTATTATTGGCTTCTTTGTACATCCTTCTTAATTCTATAATGAAACCTTAGCTTGCATTAGAAATGCACGCCATTTGTTACCACTTTGCTTCTTTTGTCAGTCATCTTTAGATGATATGCACATTTCAATACATATTTGGAAATTAACTAACCATAGAGCACATGTAGTACTCAAATATGACTATTTTGATATTGTCACGTGCCACATTATCCAGTTGTAATTCAGTCTCTGTCTTTGTTTTTACTTTGATGTGACTCTGAATAACCATACTTTACAGTCAAAATCACACCCATCCAATGATCATGATTTGTATTTGCGTGAAATTCTATACCTTGGATGTTGTTGGTGTAATTCTATAATAGATATGGACATCAAGCTACCTATTCAATTTGTGTGTTGTTCTAAATTATTGTGTTCGAGTTTCACATTTAGTTGGCCAAGTTTAGTACCAAATTTTTAGTATTCGTCATATTTTGAAATATGTAAATACACAACTCTGGTTAGAACACTAACTTTTGTATCTGTAAATAATGAAGGCTTTAGTTACATATTCAGCATGAAAGTAAGCTATCATTTTTCGAATAGCTACTTCACGCATAAAAATGAGGTAGAAAATAAACCCGTAGCATCGCGCGGGATTCATGTCTAGTATTCATTCAGAAAGGAGAGAAGCATAGAATGATTGTACAGAACTACAACATATTCGAACCACATGATATAAGTGGTGCTGGGTCATCTTCTGTCATATTGTGAGACTGAGACTAGAGAAAATCAATGAAGAAAAAAATCAATTTCCAAATTATGCCGATCAAGTCAGTCAATGAAGCAACTCCATTGCTGTTTCCACGATTATACATGTGTAGTTTCCAAAATCCTTTTGCTTCAACTATATATACTTCCACTTTGCAGTTTATTGCATATCATCTTCATAATCATGTTTTTCAGTATAATGAGTGGTGGGTCTATGCATTCTGGTTTGGTTGGGCTTGTGTGCCTGGCCATTGCCTCTGCTATTTGTTGTTCAAGTGTTGGAAGCTCCAACAACATCATGTGCTTGGAGAGTGAAAGGCATGCTCTTCTCCAGTTCAAACAAGGCCTTGTGGATGAGTCCAGTGCTCTTGCCTCTTGGAAAAGTGAGAAAGATTGCTGCAAGTGGAGAGGAATAGCGTGCAACAACCAAACAGGTCATGTCACCAGACTTGATTTCTCCTTTAGATATATCAATTATACAGAAGTTCCTTTAAGAGGTGAAATTAGTCCTTCACTACTTGAATTGCAATATCTAAATTACTTGGACCTCAGTTTTAATGATTTTGAAAGAATTGTGATTCCCAAGTTCATTGGCTCTTTGAGTCAATTGAAACAACTAAGACTCAGAGCAGCTAATTTCAGTGGATCTGTTCCTCCCCAACTTGGAAACCTCTTTGATTTGCACACTCTCGATCTTTCCTACAACTATGATGTTCGTTCAGAAAATCTTGAGTGGTTATCTCATCTTTCTTCCTTGAGATACCTGAACATGTCAGGGCTGAATTTGTCTGAGACTGTGAATTGGCCACAATCTTTAAGCAAGCTCACTTCAATTACAGAGCTTCAGTTATCTTCCTGTAATCTTCATGATGTCAATCTAAGATCACTTGCCTCTATTAATTCTTCCACCTCTCTTCAACTCCTTGACCTCTCTTATAACTCTCTTAATTCTTCAATATATTATTGGATAGCCAATGTCAGCAGCAACTTTGTCCATATTGATCTCTCTTCCAACAATCTTGAAGGTCCCATCCCAGATGTCTTCACAAGCATGCTTTCTCTAGTAACACTAGATCTCTCTTCCAATCAACTTGAAGGTGGGATACCAAAAGGCTTTCAAAACTTATGCAGCTTAGAGTCGTTGTCCTTATATCTCAACCAATTGTCTGAAAACATTGAGGACTCTATTGAAACCTTGTCTTGTGCTGAGAACTCACTTGACACCTTGGACTTGAGTTTTAACCAATTTTGGGGGTACTGGCCAGATTTGTCACGTTTTTCAAAGTTAAGATGTTAGGTCTTGAAAGCAATCAAGTAAATGGGTCTGTACCCGAGAGTGTCGGGCAACTCTCTAGCCTTGAAACATTATCTCTCTCCAGGAATTCTTTGAGTGGTGTCATAACAGAAGCCCACTTTTTGAACCTCACTCGTTTACAATCTCTGGCAGTTTCTAATAACCATTTCTCTATCAACCTGAGTTCTGATTGGAATCCACCATTTCAACTTACTGGTTGGTTAGATATGTCCTCTTGCAAGGTGGGCCCAGCTTTTCCCAAGTGGATTCTAACGCAGACAAATCTTACCGGTCTTTATCTCCGTAATGCTGGTCTATCAGGATCATTACCTAATAAGTTTTGGGATCTATTTTCTGGCTTGGGTCGCTTAGATCTCTCTATGAACCAAATCCATGGGAAACTGCCGAATCTGTCATCGACAAGCTTGAGTTATGTTAACTTGTCTTATAATCTATTTTCTGGCGCATTGCCATCATTTTCTCCTATGCTTGGCGAGTTGTATCTCTCGAATAACATGTTTTCTGAGCTGTTGTCTTCCTTCTGTGCAATGCAGTCTCCAGATTTAAGGTATGTTGACATTTCTAAGAACCTATTGTCTGGGGAGCTTCCTAATTGTTGGATGCAATTTCAAAATTTGTATCTATTCAATTTGGGAAAGAATAAATTATCTGGAAAAATACCAAGCCTGTTAGGCAATCTACAGTCAATTGGGATATTGCGTATACATGATAACAACTTTTCAAGAGAATTGCCTTCTTTAGAGAACTGTACCGGATTATTGATGGTTGACCTTGGCAACAATAACTTGTCGAGAAAGATACCAACATGGATTGGCCAAAGCCTACCAAACTTGGTGATTCTATGCTTACGGTCAAATGAGTTTAATGGAATCATACCCTTCTCCCTGTGCAGTCTAGCTGCCATTCATGTTTTGGACCTCTCTCACAACAATATTTCAGGAAGCTTGCCGCATTGCTTGAATAACATAACCGCTTTGGCTCATGATTCTATTGATGCTCCTTCCAATTTAGAACTTGAACTCGTGTGGAAAGGAATAGAAATTGAGTTTGGGAAAAATCTTGTTGGTATGAGAAGCATTGACATGTCAAACAACTGTTTGGTGGGGGAAATTCCGCAAAGTATAGCTATAATGACAGAGTTGATTTCTCTGAACCTGTCTAGAAACAAATTGACGGGAAAGCTTCTTGAAAACTTTGGTAACATGAAGAAGTTGGAATCTCTTGATTTGTCAAGAAACCAGATATCTGGTAAAATTCCGACAAGTTTTGCGAGCTTAAATTTTCTTAATTTCTTGGACTTATCACTCAACAACTTGTCAGGAAGAATTCCATTAGGCACCCAACTTCAGAGTTTTAATACTTCTAAATATATGGGAAATCTTGGACTTTGTGGACCACCGTTGACACAAAGTTGTCCAGGAGATGGAACAGTTCAAGATGATGGAATCACGAGAGGCACCAAAACTGTTGATGATGGTCTCATTAGCCTGGGATTCTTTATCAGTGCAGTGCTAGGATTCGTCACTGGATTTTGGATGGTCTACGGCAGTTTACTGCTTAAGACTTCTTGGAGATATGCTTATTTCAGATTCCTGGACAATGCAAAAGATTGTATTTATGTCAAAACCAAGGCAAAAGTGCGGAGGACACTTCAAAGATAAATGGTAAACTAAGCTACATAATACTTATTTTTTCTAGTGTTTATGTTTCTGGCTAGATAAACTTATAGAAACTCTTTCAAATTTATAGTATAACAATCGTTTGGAAACACAAAATATTTGTTCAATCTTTTAGAAATATTGTTTTTTGACTGTCATTTGTTTTGACATGATGTTAGGAGATTCTGGCATTCAGGGAAAATTAGGCTCATAATTATCCCGGAAGTGGAAAAATTCAAGGCTTAATGTTGAAGGTTTTCAGATGTCGTTGCTTTCTCTTTCAGCAAGAAATAAATATTATGCTTGTTTCTCTTGAGAAATGTGTGTGAATAATGGATTGTATGCAGTATGAGCTGGTATAACTTTTGATTCCATGCAACAAGACCTCTATTTAGCTTCCTAATCTTTCTGGCTGTAATTTAAACCTATCTTTCTCGATTGATTTCAAAGTAATTGGCTGCAATTATATTGTCACGCCCCTGATTTTACACACATGAAAATCGATATATATAACCCCATAATTATATATGTGTGAACGTCCAGTCATCAATACAAAATACCTGGAATCTTTTTCCCTTTAACTTACACAGATATTGATGCCCTGAACCCTCAAAGTTAATATAAACTCGCTCCATAGAGTTATATATTACAATGCTTACGAAATAGATTGTCAACAACAAAATAAAACGTAAATGCAGCTCAGAGTAACTATACAACGGAAGTCCTTAATCAACGGTAAAGTTACAAAATGGCATCCTACCGTAAAGCCGCAAAGGCGCTACCTCCGCTTCAGCCCCAATTATCCTAACCTGCAGGATTAACCCCTACACCGTTTGAATAGTGTACCGGGTTGCCACACAACAAACCCGGTAAGCTTTTGCAAGCCCGTATGAGTAACTCAAACCACACACAACTCGCGCCAAAAATAAGGAAAACAACTCACGCTTTGATTCTTTAAAACACGAAATAAAGGAGAATAACTCACACTTTAATTTCCTTTCAAATCGAAATAAAAGAAAGCAACTCACACCTTGTTTCCTTTTAAAACGAAACATAGAAAACAACCCACACTTGATTTCTATCAATAAAACATAGAAAGCAACTCACACCTTGATTTCTATCAATAAAACATAGAAAACAACTCACACCTTGAATTCTATCAATAAAACATAGAAAACAACTCACACCTTGAATTCTATCAGTTAAAACATAGAAAACAACTCACACCTTGAATTCTATCAATAAAACATAGAAAGCAACTCACACCTTGATTTCTATCAATAAAACATAGAAAACAACTCACACCTTGAATTCTATCAGTTGTACCATAAGCGTACCATAGAAAGCAACTCACACCTTGATTTCTATCAAATCGTTAATAAGGAAATCAACTTGCACCTTGTCCCCTTAAAAACCATTAATAAGGATGCAACTCACACCTTGTTCCCTAAAAATACGTAATGTCATGAGTTGTAAATAACCAATTCCCGTTACCCCATGAATTACCTATATGGCAGACAGATTAGAGCTCTAACTGAAAAACGTAACCACTCGTCCGGCCAAAGACGTGGTCACCTGGTATTCTGCCCAAGGTCTCAGACCTTCGATCCTCGGGCCGCAATGTCCCTTGGAGCAAAACATTAAAGGAGTCGCATTGGACCCAAAATGTTACACAAATCACAACGCTTTTGAAAACAATCGAAATCAACATTTCCATAATTATTGTTTTCCGAAAAAGCCATAACACAAAACAATAAAAAGCATCAATTCATGCCTATTGTTTTCATACCCAAATCTCAACACTTTTCTCAAATCTCAACGCTTTTCAAAACAAATCGAAATCAATCATTTCCACAAATCATTTGTTTTCCAAAAGCCACACCCCAAAACAATAAAAAGCATCATTTCATATCATTTCATGCATATTGTTTTCACAAATCCACAAACCACCCAAAACATATATATTTCACGTAAACATATATCTACTAATACATGAATACGTATGTATATATATACATCCCATAATATATATATACACACACGTAATCATCTACTCTAAAGTGCCACTAATACCATCTATAGTTTGTAGTTAACTAAATAACTCTCAAAACAATAAGGGTATTCCCGTTCGTGAAATGAACTTCGTGAGATTACTCACCTCAGGATCCCGCTGCGTCTTCAATACAGAACCGAACTAACACTATCACCAACAACTCGTCCAATTCACCTTTTAGAAGCACCTATTCACCAATGATCTCAAATCAGTAACAATTCACAAACGATTTAAGTCCGAAACCCTTGTTTTGAACTAAAATCCCCAAAGTGGCGCCAATTGAGGCAAAACCACATCCGAGACCTCCCAAAGTCTCCGGAATACGCCCACGATCGATGTGACCAAACCACAAGTCGATCGGACGCTCAAATCCTCACGGATCGAATAAATTCACCGATATGAAACGGTAAAAATCCTAACAATTCCATACGAACTCCAAAATTTGCATATTATATATCGAAACGCTCGTATCAACGAGTAGAACATATATAATACCAAAAACAGTTCCTTAAGTGGCCGGAACACCGCCGGAACACCGCCACAGACGGTGGTGTACCGCCGCCGGCCAAAAACTCATTATTTCACAAAACTCCCAACATCAAAAAGCTTCATCTAAGCATGCTTGTGAATTCTCATAACTGGATCGAAGTCAGAAAACAAGCCTAAGGGATCGAAAACTACCTCACAAGCCGTGAACAGTGATCCAATCCGAGTTGATCGAAGTTTCACGTGAATCGATCCAAACAACCACCAAGGATCGATCGGCGAGCTTGTTCTGAACTCAACCCAAGAAAATCGAAGCCGTGCCGACGTCGGAACTGTGTTTTCCGGTCGGGTCCGATTTCTCCAGTCTGCACCGCCTTGAACTGCCACCGAGACGGAGAATCGCCGTAAGAGAACACCAGAGGGACGACCAGACGGAGGAGACGACCCTGCTGGCCAAGTTTCAAGGCCGGAGACCGCCGCAGTTGGCCGGAAAAGTCGGGTCGGATCGGCCGGGTTCGGGTCGGGTCAGGCGGTTTTCTTCGATACTGAGGGAGCGGACGAGAGAGAAGAGAGAGAGAAGAGAGGCTTCCGGAAAAGGAAATGAGGAAATGAAAATATATTTCTGATTTTTCCTATATATACTAAAATGGAAACTTTTCCAATAGCCATAACTTCCTCATACGAACTCCGATTCTCGCGTTCCACATGTCCACGAACTCGTAACGACGCGCTCTACAACTTTCGTGAAGGAAGTTTTCGGAGAATCCCAACGTATAAAAAGTCAACCTTTGGCAACCCCCTAAAACCATACTTTTCAAATAATTATTCGCTCGAAACACTTCCGCTCCATCCACGAGCCACGAAACGTCCAAAAATCACAATTTAGATTCCAGAAAATCCTCGGAAAATAAATACGAATTTCTAGGGCATCACATATATATTGTTCCATTCCAGAGCATTTCAATTCATCTATTCCAATCTAACTTGATCATGTTTGTGTTATTACAAAAATAAATATAAACTAAAACTGTAAACTCTACGGGTCCAAACACATCAATTTCTGCAAAACTATAAAAACACGTTACATGTCCATTTTTAGAATTTGGCACAGTGCACTGACGTCAATCTAACACTTCAGATCTATTCACAATACTTACTACTTTGGATCCTAATAATAAATGATGAATTAAATTCTAGACCACAAACCATACATAGATTTTTGTATCGGGACCTTGATCCCCATATCCACACTCCAAACTTGGACTTCTAAATCTAATTTAAACTCAGACCCTAAACATCAACCCTTAATCTCGAATTCTAACCCCCAAATCTAACCCGTCTTTTAATCTATGATCTGAGCTTAGGGCCCTATAGCTTGAGACTTCAAATCTTTTAGAGGAAGATAACTCGACTGATAGATTCCCACCTAGAAAAGACAGATTTAACTAAAGAACCGCTCATTTTAGCTTCTCATTTCACTTCTATCTATTTTCAAGTTCAACATATTTTCAGAGATGCCAACTTAATTTGTGGCTAATCATCTTGCCTCTTTAGGTCATGACACTTAGAAGTTATGACCCTGCTGTTTGGTTTTTTTTATCTCCCTCTTACTGTGTCCCCAACATTCCAACTGGATCACTGGATCAGGTGAGAATGGGTGTTAGTAGAGATTTGTTTTGTAATTTTCTTTATGTCATCAAAAACTGCTCATATACTTTATATGACAAAGCAACTTCCTAGTGCCGGCCGAACAGGCAACAGAACAGAAATGGTTCACCATATATACGCACTAATGGCTGTGAATAGACACTATGAAATACTACTGCCATTGAACCAATCATGTTGGTCTTAATCATCCATGAGACGAACACTTGATTGTGGGTTCGGTTGCGCACTAATGGTATGGACATGATTGAGTATTGAGAAATAGCCAACGTGGGAATTCTTTCATCAGATTGTCATGCATTCAATTAAGGTGCAGTACTTGGAGAATTGTTTTTTCAGTGCCGACACTGAATTTTAGTGAACGGAATTTGGGCCATTTTGGCATAATCGAAATGCAAAGAACCACATGAAAATGAGGTGGAAAATGATGTACGAAATTGAAGTGGAGGGGACTGGAGGAGGTAGTACACACAACACACTACTGGCTGTTGATTGTGAGGTATCCAGTGTGCCTTGGGATGAATACAGGAAACTAGGGGCCCTCGTCGTGGTACAACTAGAAACTAGGACACATGCTGCTGTGGGAGCCATGGCCACGATGCAAACGCGTGAAAATAGAAACCGCACTGAGGTGGGTAGGGGTTGGGAATTAAAATATCATCCTCGTATCCGAAATCATTTTCTAGCCCCATCCCGCCGCAATTTCGGTCAAAATATAGGGTCTTTGACTCATAAGGACTAAATAGAAAAATTTGTTCCTCATCTATATGCAAAAAGAAAAACATCCCCATCATACCATTTTAATTGATATACAGAGCTATTTGTCATGCATATCTATTCAATTTATTTTAAAATAAATATATGTTTGCGGCTGACCCTTTTAGAGCATTTTTAACAATAAAAGCCATTTTGAGTCAAATTTTAGCTAAAGTAGCTAAAAAGTCATTTTAGCTAAAGTAGCTAAAAAGTCATTTTAGCTAGCTACTTTAAAAATACGTATGTATCAGTGTTCCATATTTTAGTTGATTTCAAATTTATATTATTTTTTAAATGAAGTTTAAATAGTTTAAATATATTTATAAATTACATAAAATAACACAAAATGAATGTTTTGTTTAAGGAAAACTGAAATTGGGAGAGAATTGAGTTATGCTTTCATTGATAATAGGGGCCTCTTTATATAGAGGATTACAACATATAGAATCAGAGTTGTACAACAATTAATCAGATATCTATAAATATTTCCCAGAATATCTCTAATTCAAAACCCTATTACAACTAGGTCAAGTAACCTAAGAGTTTGGGCCAGACACATATTCTGGATTTACTTGAACACTCCCCCTTGTGTCGCCTAAACGTGGTGCTCTTCTCGTTACCTCATTAAAAACATTGTCGAGTAACAAAAACCCAGTGAGACAAAAATAACCTCGATCGAAGGGGAAAAAGAGCACAACACACCATTCACATTTCGAGACCATACATGTAGACATCTCCCCCTGATGTCTGCATCTCCCTCTGATGACAACGGTCATGGGAGTTCGGATAACTTCCTCAAGCGATGCTACCAACATGTTTCTCGAAAGTGGAATTTAGGCAATGACTTGGTGAGCAAGTCTGCCACACTGTCCTCAGATCGAACCTAGTTCACTTTGATCTTGAGGAGAGTCTGTTATTGCTGATTATGCTTGGTGTTATCGCTTTTGATGTAGCCTTGCTTCATTTGTTCAAAACAAGCAGCATTATCCTAAATTCTCATAGGCTCATCTGTGGTAGACTTCAAACCACAATTGTTCGAATATGCGGAACTATGGATCCAATCCATATACATTCACGAACCACTTTATGAAGAGCAATAATCTCTACATTGTTCGAAGATATAGCGACTAGGGTCTGTTCTGTAGACCTCTAAGATATCATGGTCTTTACCCATGGTGAACACTTAACTAGTTTGGGAATGACCTTTGTGTGGTTCAGAGAGATACCCAACATCAGCAAAACCTTCCAAAACGAGATGGGAATAGTGGACGCAAGCCAGTGTTGGCGGCATTCTTGATGTGTGATGGGTCTGAATTCATCGTCTCTCTGTAGGGATAGAACAAGCCCATATCAATCGTACATCTCAAGTACTGAAAGATATCATTTACACCAATCTAATGGCGTCGCATTGGCGCAAAGCTATACCTTAGCTAACAAGTTCACTGCAAATGAGATGTCTGGTCTTATGCATTGAGTTAAGTACAATAATGAGCCTATTGTACTCAAGTAAGGCACTTCTGCCCCTAGCACATCTCCGTCATCATCCTTCAGACGAAGAGGATCATTTTCAGGATCAAGACTACGGACGATCATGGGGGTGCTTGAAGGTTTGACCTTGTCAAAATTCCTAAGCATCTATCAACACGATGCTCAAGTTCCAAACCAAGACATAATCGTGTTCTCCCAAAATCCTTCATCTGAAACTCGGATTTCAAATGTTCAGCGGTTTCCCTTAACTCTTTTAGGGCTTCTAATGAAGATCATGTCCAACATAAACCGCGATAGAATCTGAAACTTGTTATGGAAACCTGCGAGCATATCCCTTCCCAATCAAGTAGTCACTTTAGTGAGCGTTTCAATCTTATTGCAAACACGCTATGTATTCTAGAGTCACTTGACTTGGGTAAATGAAGACCACCATGAACCTTCATGTATATTCCGTATCTAGATCCCCATAGAGATACGTATTGACCACATTTGTAAGCTACATGATCAGTTATTTGGAAACTACCAAACTGACAGGGTAGTGGAGTGCAATGACATCCATTACGAGAGAATATATCTCATCGTAGTCGATTCCAGGGCGTTTTGTGAGAAGCCTTGCGCCATAAGGCGAGATTGCCATCTCTTTTTCTCATCACGCTTTCTAACGAAGACCCATTAGTCAATAGGTTTTATGTTAAGAGGTGTTGGCATCACTGGCTAAAAAACCTTCCTTTTTGTTAGGAATAGGTTCTGATGTTGAGGCGTCCCCCAATGATAACCATAATCCGAAAGATACTCATGAGAGGGATTTTGAGTGTCAATGATCTAAGGATTGGTTGTGCCAAAGTATCCTTCGAATCCATGGGTCTCCCACGCATCCTAGCTGGGGCCATGACCTGTAATGCCAGAGTGCCACTCTCTATGGGGTTGGCGCCATGCCTACATCCGCTTAGGGTGGCGCTCACGTTCTCTTGTAGGGACGTCCATCCTTGCAGGCATATTTGCAGCAGATATGTGTGATCTCATCACTTTAACAGGGATCGAGATGAGACATAGTGGGGATAGACCACGACAATTCCTGTCGTTCCTGCTGAACATTTGTGTTCTTACTCCCCCTAACGACGGGAAGACTATCTCATCAAAATGACAACCTGCAAATCTAGCGGTAAGGAGATCGCCTTGCAAGGGCATTATGTGGTGGACGATTGTTGGAGTCAAATCCAACTGAGTTGCCCATTAATCTGTAAGGACCTATCATAGGGAGCTGTGGCGGCGCAATTGGCACATAAATGGCTCACTCAAATGTGCGTAAGTACGAAATACTTGTACCGAGTCACTAGCTGTAAAACAAAGATAGATTGAGTGGTGGTAGGTCGTAGACGAAGTAGCATAGCTGCATGAGATATTACATCACCCCAAGCGGATATAACGAGATTGATGCACATTACCAATATCCGGGTTACCATCGTAGTCATTTCTTCTAGACCATTTGGGTGTGTTCATGAGAATATGATGTCCAACATCAGTCCCAGTGATATGTAATAACCACCGAAAGTCTTCGATGTAAACTCTCTAACATTATCAAATCTAATTGACTGAATAGGATGATCCGGAGAGTGAGCTCGTTGTCATATGATATGTGCTAGGAGTGTAGTATAAGAAGCATTTACAGATGGACAATGGCACAACACATGACCAGCGTGTTTGCGTGTCAACCAACATCATGAGATATTTAAACGTCGGCAGGTTGGTTGAATCTATCTACAGAATCCCCATGGATTCTAGAATAGAATGAGTATTTTCATATCGTTTGCATAGGACAGTCTCAGTCCTAATTTCCCTAAGGAACGGGCTTTGTAAAACAAGCGAGAGGCTTTAGAAGCAATCAATAAGGATTTTGGCTAGGCCTAAGCGTCTGAAACGATATTTGAAGCAAAGTTAGTGATTGCATCATCACCTAGGGTGCCATCACCATGATGGACGCCATCCATGGCATCAAGGATAGGGACTGTACCATCCCTAGGCTAGTGGTAAAAGGCAACGACGCCAGGGGCAGCGGTCACATTTAGTTCAGGAATTAACTTTTGATTCATGCTTCGTTTCGCTCGAGAGAATGGATATCAGTGTGAAGTCTTTAGTAGACGGATCATCATATCATGACTAGGATGACCTATCCTGTCGTGACAAAGCTAATATGTGTCTAAATCCAAGAGATCTTCTCTCATAACTTTATTGGATATAATAGCTCGAATAGTGACATATAGTCCACTAGAGAGACACATAAACTTTTCTAAGATGCAATCATTAGAGGTATTGCAAATGAACTCATTTTCATTCTCTACATGCGTTTCTGCATGAAATCCGTTGGCTACTCATAGGTGCGATTTGCCCTAGGAGCGTGGAGAGTTTATGTGACAATAATCAAGGTGTCATTTGGCAGGGGGACCTTGGGCTATTCCATGTCCTTTAATTAATACTGATGGCCCAGCCATCGTAGTCATAAAGTAATATGCTCAAAATCAAAATGGAGTCATGAAAAGAACTTGAAATTTTATTCATAAGCCAACAGAGTACACTCATAATCATTAGGAGAATCTAATCCAAATGCTAGCTAATGCAAAACAAAGATAGTCGTTTGACTTCTTTCGGTAACTCCAAAATAAATATGACCAGGTGAGTAGAGAGATGTCGGTGGAGCAAAGCTTGCTTAAGTACCATTTATCTCAAAACCTTCTTCGACATCATACTCACTTTGGATGAGGCTATGTGAAGAAAAACTAAACCAATGACATTTACTACAAAGTATATGGCAATTGCCTATTACATCTCTTGGAAAAAATAAAGACTTAAACAGAATTGGAGATTTATTGATCCCAGCCAAATTTGTAGTCTTCAACCCTTCACTCTAGATCATCTTCTTGATCTTCTTGTTCCATATAGTGAGCTTCTCTTGCTTCACAATATACTTTGTAGGCGGTGATAATTTCTTCATGAGCTCTACAAATGTGTGCCCAATGACCAGATACTCCACATCGAGAACATACATTTCTTTGCTCAGACTCCATTCATTGAGGCGCTTTTGAAAGCATCATTTAGATGACTCCTAGTGTTGGTGGCGCCACCAACATGGCCAGAGGCGTTGCCTCCCTTTCTTTTTCCACGTTGACCTCTTTGGTTCCGTGTTCGCCTATTTTGGCGGTTATCTTCCTAAGTAGAGTGATTATATGGACCAAAACGTTCAGAATTATCCCTAAGATTAGGATTTCACTCTTGGCGCCCTCTCCTAGGGGTGCGACTATAGTTGGATTCCGGAATATGCTCTGTTTCCATAGATCTCGAATTATAGTTCTTCACAAGGATGTTGTCATGCTTTTCAGCGACATTCATAGCTCCAATGAGCTCATGAAACCTTGTGATCCGTCCTGCAGTAACATCGATTCGATAGTTCTTAGCAACCATCAATGCAGAGATAGGGAAGGTAGAGAGAGTCTTCTCAATCAACATCGCATCTGTAATCTCTTTACCACAGAATTCCATTAAGGATTTAATGCGAAGTGCTTCCGAGTTGTAGTCAAGAACTGACTTGAAATCACAGAAGTGAAGGCTATGTCATCTCACTTCTAGGTCAGGAAGCAGGGAGTCACAGACGTTGCCAAATCCTTCTTTAAGTGAGCCCACAACCTTCTGGAGTCTTCTTCATTCATACACTCGTACTGGAGCGAATCATCCATATGACGAGTCATTAGGATGATGGCTTTCACCTTATTTTCCTTTAAGGCTGCTCTATTTGCTTCCAAAGCTTGAGCTTGCTCAACAGTTAGCACGTCCTGGCTAGGCTTGAGAATCATATCCAGGATTCCATTGGCCTTAAGATGCTGGCGGACATCACGAATCCACTTGTGATATCCAGAGCTAGTTGTTCCTAATGGAGCAAAGTCCATTTTGTTCATATTACTCATCCTGAAAGAGAACAAGAAAAATGGTTAGTTTCGGAGAGGAAAAAGCCACCACGAAAACATATAAAATTCTTGAGCGTAATCGCTTCCCTAAGAAAATTAGGAATTTCTGAGCTTAATCACTTCTGAGAAATTCAATTCCAAGAGGTATTGGATTAGATCGAAACAATGATGTAAGTGGTCGATCATAAATTCTCTACAAACTCTAAGTTTGGAGATCTCAACAAGCTCCAAGTTTGTAGTGAGCACGAATCCCCACAGTTCGGCTTAATTAGGTCTCCCCTATGATGAAGAAATGGGGGTAGAAGAAGGGAGTTTGCAAGTCTCCGAGGAAAAAGAAGAGAAAAACAATAAGAAAAAACTTCAAAAATGGGAACTAATAGAACCTTTAAAACATACCTTGAAAAGTGTACAAAATTGTCAGAAAAAGTCGCCAGAAAATTCACTGGAATTTGATAGCCAGAGGTGGCCGAAAATCTTCGCTAGAGGTGGTCGCAAGAATTGTTTGGCGGTGGTCTGCTTCCCTTTTTTTTTTCTTTTGCAATGTGGGCCTGCTCCTCTTTCTTTCTCTCTGGGCTTCCCCCTTTTTTTCTCTTTCTTTCTTTTCTTTTGACTTGGGCCGCGTCAACCCCTTTTGTTTTTTTTTTGCTGACATGTGCCGAGTCACCTGTATGGGCCGCGTCTCTCCTCTGGGCCGACTTCTCTTTGTTTTTTTTTTCTTTCTTTTCTTCTGCTTCTGGGCCTGCCCTTTTCTTTTCTTCTTCCAGCAATGGTTTTTTTTTTTCTTCTTGTTTTTTCTGGCAATGGGTCGGCCTCCTTTTTTCTTTTCTTTGACTTTTGGCCGAGAGCATCTTCTTCCTTCTTCTTCTGTTTTTTTTTCTTCCTTTTGATAGCAGGGGTTGTTGCTGCTTATGGGAGATAGCAGCAAGCGCCTAAGCGGGTTAGCTTGGTGTGTGAGGCATCAAGGTGTGCGGCGGAGGTTGCTAGGGTTTGAAGGCTACGATATTAGGGTTTTAGGGTTAGAGCTTTGTGACATGTTTAAGGAAAACTGAAATTGGAAGAGAATTGAGTTATACTTTTATTGATAATAGGGGTCTCTTTATATAGAGGATTACATGACATAGAATCAGAGTTGTACAAGGAAAGATAATCGTACAATTAATCGGATATCTATGAATATTTCTCAGAATATCTCTAATTCAAAACCCTATTACAGCTAGGTCAAGTGATCTAAGAGTTTGGGCCAGACGCATATTCTGGATTTACTTTAACATGTTTTAAATTATAGAGAGCCTCATCTCGCTCTCTATATTTAAGAGCGAGATAGCTAAAAGTTATAATGGAGAGCCACTTAGAAGTCTGATTCAGCTGCTAAAATAGATAAAAAGCTAAACATGCTCTTTAAAATGACTAAAGAGCCAAAATAGGGAGTCTGCTAAAGATGTTCTTATATCGGCCACTAGCGTCGCCATCACCATGAGCATCTTCGTACTCATCTCTGCCATCATGCTCGCCACTTACAGAGCCTGCAATGGTTATGACAACAACGACTACAATGAGTCCCGTCGCTCCTCCACCATCACCAGCAACTATTCCTCCGAGCTAATGAAAGTCGTGATTTATTGCTAAACAATATGGATGGAGATTTGTTAAAGAATTGAAAAAAAATCAGAGAATAGAGAGAATAGAGTTGTGTGGCTGTGTGTGTGTTCGTGAGGAGAAAGATAAGAGATAAGAACCTGAGGAACTCCTTGTGGTATGCATGATTGTGGTATTTGTTTGTTTGTTTGTTTGTTTATTATTATTTTTTTTAATAGGAGTTCATAACAATAGATCAACAACCAAATCAGTTAGAAACTAACAAAACTTTAACTAGAGAAATTGTGGGGAAACAACCAACTCTCTACCCAAGCACTGTAGCTCATTACAAATCACAAACGCTCGCATGAATGCAAGCCTAGTACTGACAAAAATAGCCTTGCCTCCCAAGGAAAAATAGATTATCTACATCTCATCTGTCTGCACTTAATTATGGTACAAATGAAGAATATATATAAACATCTCAGAAAGCTTCTAGAAGCTATCTCTATGCACACTAGACTTGAGATGCCTGGTCCATGTGGTGCTTTGTTAATAAATGAATGTTGCAGACACGTGCATGGCATAATTGAATTTTGCAAAAGCACAATTAAACGATGGACGTTTGGTTACAATCATATACAATAATATATTATTTATTGCATGATGGTGTTATTGACGGTTAGTAATAAATATTATTGAGGGTAAATAAAATTTCTATTGAGGATCAGTAATTGTTTTGACTGTATTATTGAGAGTCAGTAATAAAACCCTGCATACCAATGACGACCTCTACTCCATTTACCAAACGCAAAATACCATCATCACTACTAGCCACAACCTTTTCTAGTTCCTCCATTCTCAAACTGAATGCTTAATCAAACATAGTGATTAAATCCACTCAAAAATGGACTCGTTATCTTCATCTTCTAGCTCTTCAACCTCTGCTTTGAATCTAGCCATGGAGGCCTTAGTAGGCGCCTAGCTCCCTCATGGTTGTCTCCGCCTTCTACATCCATAAACTCAATGTCGACCAATTCATCAACCACCTCATACCAATCATGAAAATATAACTAAATTTCATAGAAAAAGAAAATCAAAATTAAAGCAACATAAGTTTGATTCAATTTCAAAGAAGAAATCAAAGCTCAAAATCAATTTCAAGAAGAATGACCTCAATTCGAATCAAGCACACAAATATGAAATCAAGAATAAATTCAGAATCAAAATTGAATTCTCTCTCTTCTTGCTGAGATCTCTAAGAAGAAGAAGAAGAAAAAGAAGAGACACAGGTTGCGAATCAGAATACAAAAAGAATAGAGGGGAGCAAAATAATCGAGAACAAATTGGCAAAAAACTCTAAAACAGGAGAAAAAAAACATTTGGGGTATAAAAAAGAAAAATATAGACTCATTACTGAAACTTAGGATAAATAGTTGTGGTCAAAATTTTGGAGATATTATCCTACAAATATATTGGGAATTCCCCATTCCTCCATACCCATATACTCGTTGGAAATTAAGTCCCCGTACTCGCCCTAAATTCCCGTTAACATATATTCTTAATCCTATTCTTTTTTAATTAACCCCACCCCATCCCACCATTGATAACTTCACAAATGGGAGGTCACTGTCTTACCACCCCTTTTGGGTGTTCAGCCCATTGAAACTCCAAGCAGGTGATCACCCAGCTCGGTCTTTGTTGGATTGGATATTTGATATGATGGATGTGCTTCATGGTGAACAATGTGATTTTCGTCTTCTTGGGTTTGTGGACAATTTGGACTGAAAGGAATAATTTGTTGTGAGAAAAAAAGGGTTTTCAACTTATGCATATGATTCAGTGGACTATCAAGCAGATGGGGGAGTATCATAGTATTCATCCCAAGTTGGGTATAAAGAAGAAAAGAGAGGTGACGAAGTGGCTAAACCCTTCAACTGGTAGGCTATAAGTTAATTTTGATGGTGCTTTTAAGGTGGAAAGTGGGTGTGGTGGTATTGGTGTAGTAGTTATAGATAGTATGGGGAGGAGTGTCATAGCAATGGCTAGACCTTTTGTACATGCACATTTAGTTCTAAATATAGAGGCTGAAGCGTGTAGAGTTGGTCTTCTTCTTGGTATTTACCATGGTTGGATGAAATTAGATATTGAGAGTGACTCTGTCCTTTTAATTACTGCACTTCAGAGTGAGGAGAAGAATTCTTGGAGGTAAGTCGAGTTTTAGATGATTGTAAGGACTATTTGTCTGCTTTTTAGTCAGTTAGAATTCGGCATATTTACCATAGAGCCAATGGTATAGTAGATAGGCTTGCTCACCTTGCTAGGTTGTTTCTTTTGGACAATATTTAAGATAAGATTCCTACAATTATTCAAAATGTTCTCTACGAGAATTATTATAATTGTTCTATTGTAGCATGAGGTTCAATTCGGGTTTTATGGTTTCCGTTGTAAAATTCTATTATTAATATAATAAATAGAACCAGGTGTGAGGCTGAGTCTTTCAACTAGGTTAGGTTCCAAACCCTCCCTCCCCCCCCCCCCCCCCCCCCCCCCCCCAAAAAAAAAAAAACCATTGTACAATAATCAAATAATAAAAATATGAATTTAGAAGTAAAACATTATAAGATATTTCTTTAGTCAAATATATTGATAGAGTTATGTCTAATGGTAGTTATCAACAATTTTACTCGGATTCATCCAAAGAATGCGCTCTAGCTCTGCTAGGGCTTTAAGAGTCACCGTCTGCAGCTCCTATACCTTCTCTATCTTCATGGATAAAATTGCAGGTTTTGGCTTACTGCTTCTCCTCCTCTTCTTGTTCGCTTGTATTGGGTGTCGGTGAACCCAAGGATGGTTTTTGCTGGCGGCTTTGAGCAGGTTGACTGGCTTGTACGGTTAGGCTACGGTGGTGATGTCTTTGATGGGCCGCCGTATCTGAGATGTTGGAAGCTAGGGATTGGGGATAAGCAGTTGGATCCCGATCACTTTATTCAAGGTTGCGTTGCTGATGATGGAGTTAGATTGGAACCGTACTGGTTATCGAATGGTGAATCTCCACGGGGGTTTGGTGGAGTTGATTGGGTCCTTTTGGCTGCAATGAAATTCCATCGGATATGGGATGCTGGCGGGACCTTTTTTCGAGCTCTTGAGGCGGATTCGGAACAAGGATCATAAGTGGGTACAAGAGCGGGTGGTGCTACACTTCCGTTGGATGTGCTAGCAAGGCCTCGTTGTTGGGCGGACTAGTTTGACGGCGGTCGGAGCAGGTTGTCTTATTCAAGTGTTGGTGGTTGTGATGGGTCTGAAACGACACTTGGCTGCTGTTTTGTTGAAGGTGTGACTAGCTACAATGTGCTGGTTGAGGGAGTCCTCCGTGGAGCGGAGCCAGAGGCTGTGTTCGTAACGGTGGCATTTTGGTTGGCGGCGCGGTGGACTGCATGGAAACTAGGGATTCTAGGGTTTCCTATTCAATTCATGGCTTGGAGTGTTTGGGCCACTTGGGCCTTGAACTGGACTGTGAGCCTCAGTATTGGGCTTGGTTTGAGGTTATACAAGGCTTGGACTATCTCTTTGCTAAGGGGTTGGATGGATTGGGTCTCTATGGCCCAGAGTGTTGCTTAATTTTTTCTTAGGTCGCAAAAACCAATTGCTTTGAGAATCATTTTAATTTACCTCCTTCGGAGTTTCTAGGTTTTTGTTTGAAATAATGGAGTGATAGGTGTATTTTAATTTAATGCGATGTTTTAATAGCCAATTCCTCATATTTTGCTTCGTTATTTCCTTAACTTAATCCTTTTTCAACTTAGTTTCTACTATTTTCTAGGTACATTGGAAGAAATGACAAGGAAATGAGCTTAAAGACACCTGAGAAGGATGTAAGACATTGGAAATGACAAGTCGTAGGCATAGGGGATGCTGAAATGAAGAAATAGAGTATTCCTGGTCTAACCAGGAAATCCTGGTCTGACTAGGAAACCCAGTCAAAGTAGGAATCCTGAGTCAACTAGGAAACATGTTCAGAGAAATGATGAAAAATGAAGAGTCCTAATTGGAGTAGGAAACCTACTTTTCCTACTCCTACTAGGAAAAGGAATTCTACTGACACAAAGAGTCTCAGTTGAATTAGGAAATCAAAAGAAGATTCTGGAAGGTTCAAGAACATTTCATGTGAAGAGTCCTTGATTGACTAGGAGTCCTGAAGACATAAGGATTTTTTATAGGGCTAGGAAACTTGAGAGCACTAGGAGAAAAAACGCATGAAATGCCAAATCAAGAATCTGCCTGTGCAAATCAGTCAACTTCGATAGAGCATTGAGAGCAGCTCAGAAAGAACTAGTGATGATTTTATATTGATGGAAAGCCTCGAATGTCTAGTTTCTAGAGCTTTTTACAAATTATTAATATCATTTTTCTAGAAGAATTTATGACCGATTTAGTACAGGAACATGAAGGTCAAGCTGTGCGTGAATCGGACTTTTAACGGGAATTTCTGTTTTGAGGCCCAAATCACATCGGGAAGCCTATGGCCGAATTTATGCTTTATATTTTAGATAATACTGCACATGTGACATCCTAGAGGCTTCTAGAAGAGTTTGGTATCATCCTTGGAGATTTTTAAGGGATTACAACATGCAGAAATGATGGAAACAAGTCCAGATACATTGCTTGTTGCTCACACCCCTTTGTGGAAGAATTTTAGGAGATAAAATTAGAAAATATTCATTTTAATTAAGCAATGATTATCTTCCTAGAATCAAGGTGCAATTTTGAAGGCTTCTTATTGGTTGGATGACACAAGAATACTGACGTGGAATTATCTGATTGGTTGGAGCTGTGTGGATCAATAAGATAATTCCTAGAAATTAAAAGAAGGATCCATAAGGCTTGGACATCCCCTATATATAGATGCATCCTTGAGATGTTTTCATTCACCAATTCTTTCATTCTTTTCACACACCAAAAATCAATTCCATTCTCTAGTCTTCATAGTCTGCATTATTAACCAAGGAGGAGAAGAAGCCATGCAATATATCAAGATTCTAGCCACCATCCACCCTTTTGTCGTCCTTACAAGATTGCTTGCTTTCAAGGATCTTCAAGTTCTTTGTCTCAAGACTTTGTCATTCATCTTTCACAGTATATTTCATCTTTTTCTTTTGTTTTCTTTGTTTGATTTCGAAAACTATGAATTCTAGTTAACATCACGTTATGGGCAAAGTTTAAAACCCGTCTCTATGTTTTGAAATAAAGTTGCAATTTCTTTGTGTTTATTTCTATGTTGCTTATGTGAGATTGCTTGATTGATTTTAGATTACAGAAAACTTTTGCATGTTTATGTTCTTTGGTGTCCAACTTAGGATATATGCATGTAATTGGAGCTAGATTTAGGTAAACAATTCACCTAATAGTTTCGTGAACCTAAATTATAAGTAGTAAAGGCTTTGGACAAAAGTTGAAATCAATTAAGGAGGATTGCAAATAGGTGAGCTTATTCATAACTAGGTTGTGCACTTTGGTTGACATCTTTTCTTTGTTCTTAATGCGTT
The DNA here is from genome assembly GCF_002994745.2 of Rosa chinensis. Taxonomy (NCBI): domain Eukaryota; kingdom Viridiplantae; phylum Streptophyta; class Magnoliopsida; order Rosales; family Rosaceae; genus Rosa; species Rosa chinensis. Next base: position 18,647,915 of record NC_037090.1, read on the forward strand.
GAATGTGTTCTTGATTAGCTAGCTTTCTAGACTATGATTACATGTTCAATAAGATTGATTTAGGTGCTTTCACTTAGATCAATTATTCAAGAAAAGTAAAATATAGGAAATCGTTTGCTTATTAATGTTTCACATGGTCAATTTCTTTCTTATGACATAGAAAATCAAGTATAAAGATTGTAATTGGATTTCATGTATATGGTTGTGGTTTTGATCTTTGTTCCTTGCGTTCCACCCTTGTATATGTGTTTTTACATTTTCTTTATTTTATTTATTTTTATTTTTTATTTTAATTCTAAATCCCCCATTTTCGATTACTTGTTTCTTTTGTATATAATTTTGTAAATATAATACTTTATACCTATATCAATTCTTTATTTGTTTATGCAATTACAGGTGAACCCTCAATCTCTAGCTTAAATGATCCCTACTTATTCTATACTGACAAGTGAGAACTATATTTTGCAGGGTTAAATTGTGTGCTACTTTTAGCATGTCAAAAAGGTGGGTGTACTGGGGGTTTTCTGGGTCTTATGCTTGTTTCAGAATAGGTTTTAGGGTTCCCTAAGGAACGATTCTTTCTGTCGACCCCATAGGGTGTTTCGTTTTTGTACTGCTTGCTGAATATATATAATGGGCTGACCTCTTCTTGTCAAAAAAAGTTATCAACATATTTATAAACAAACATTTAAAAATTAAACAATATGAATAAATGTACTATATAATTTTGTAATAATAAAATTATATTTACTATAAGGTGGGGATGGGGATGAAGATTGGAATATATATCATCCCCGCCTCATCTCCGATTTGAGAAATAGAATATTGGGGATCTCGTCCCCAATACTCAATTAGCCCTGAATTGATCCCTCATTGGAGTCGGATGTACCCGATGGGTACCCTATCCACTAGGAATTTTTGCCATTCTACATGAAGAACTCTTGCTTGCTCTTTGTGGTGAAACAATTTCTTACCATTCTTTTCTTATATTGTAGATCGGCTTCTGCAATGGTAGATTAAAACCACAATGGTAGAATGTGATCCGTAAAGGTAAAGGAGAACTGAAAAAAATAAAACACTATAAATAAACACTTCTGGTTCAAAGTACTATAGTCGTATAATGAATTTGCATGCTTAGAGTAGTTTGGCATTCACTGGATATTTATTAGAATGCAAGAAACTTATGGAATCAAAAAATTTCAGTTTCTCCACAGTGGATTTGTCAATAATTGCCCATTAATTTAATCAAAGAATAAGAAACAAAGTAAAAGTGAAGAAAAAGATATTGCGAAGGCGCCGCACGCGCACTAACCTTGGTCGAGTCTTCAGTTGAGATCCTCTCGTTCGGCGGAACTCTGGGTCGGTGGGGCTTGCCTCGTCGTCACTGGGAGGCTGCCAGACTGGTGTTGATGGTTTAGGGTTCCCTGGTTCATAGATCTGCAGTGGCTCGAGGTTTGTGTCTAATATGGTCTTGCTTAGGTCGAAATCGCTCTATGGCTGGGGGAGTCGTGGATTTGCTTCAAGGGACGGCGCGGACTAGTGTTTGTCTTCAGGCAACGGCGGTAGTGCAGCGGTATCGCCGGGATGCAGTCGGCCGATGCTCAAGGGGCATAGGGATCCTTTATTTTTGGATCGGGTATGGTGTTGTTCGGGTTTTTTTGCCCTCGCAGTGGTGGCGGTGTGATGCGGATGGTGGTCCTTGAAGTGGCGTCGACGACATGGTGCAGGTGTGGCAGCGGCTGGTTTGCGGTGTGCGGCGTCCTCAACATAGAAAGCCAGAAGCTCAACAGGGTTGAGTCAGCTAGTTGGGCTTAGGGTTCTGCTCTTCTTTGGGGCAAATGGGCCGTTAGTTAGCTTTTATTATTTTCTAGTTCATTTAGGCCCTTTTTGAGGCATCTGGTGGTTTTTTTTCCTACCTAGTTTTTAGCATTGGGTTTGGTCTTTGTCGATTTAATTCTCAGTGTCTCTAGTTGTACACCAGTTGAGGTCTCTAGGCAACTAGATTTACTGTTTTATGAGTTAGGTTGGGAGGACCCGGCCTTCTAGCACTTCCGGCGTAGTACCAAAAGGGGATCCCGCTTTGTTTACGTACTTGATTGTACAATGAGTAGGTCTATTTTCTATGTACCACTTTGAGTACTACCACTGTCTTCTTGTCTGTCTAGATGGCAGCGAAAGGATATGTAACGGCCTATTCTGGCTTCTGATGAATATATTTTCGCCTACTGGCTCTATTTCAAAAAAAAAAAAAAAAAAAAGAAGTAAAAGTGAAGAAAATTTATCATGTATGTCTTTATATGAAAAACGTTTAATTGATCAATACCATATACGAATTTGTATTGAAGGTATCGTAAATCATAAAAGAGAATATCAGGCTGCTTACCAAAAAAAAAACAGAGAATATCAGGCTAGGGTTTCCTCTACACGTCATTCTCAACACCCACGACTATCCACCATGGTTGACGAAGATTCAACCCGTTTAGGAGCTACACTTGCCATCTCCGAGAAGGGGAAAACGTCTTTTGGTCCTGCTGGCGGCGCTGCCATTTCCAATCACCACTACGCGCACAGTCGGTCGTCTTCTCATGGCAACATGGAAGAAGATGGTGGACCCCAAATCCTTTATGGGTACCCTGGCCTCTGTTTGGGAATTCCGAAATTGGTTTTCCATAAGAGAACATAATGGAGGTTTGTCTTCCAGTATACGGTGGAGGAAGAGCGGATGAAAGTGGTCGACGATAGACCTTGGTTATGCCTTGACTGTTTCGAATTATGCTAGTTACTCGGAACTTAATTTTAGGGTAACGTTATGTTGGATTACTTTAGAATTTTCTAGTCATATTTCAATCTTATCGTAGCCTAACAGTGGGTGAGTAATTACATAACGTTTTCTACATTTATTTTTTAATAGATTCACACCCACAATCTTTCAAAAAAAAGAAAATATCAACCAAACAGAGTAGGTCAAAAATCACCAGCTACATTGCATCATTTTGTACACCATGATATATAAATTATCTTACAGTACCCGACACAAACTGCTGACATTCTGGTTATATATATATATGGTGCACATTCAATTCAGACGAGGTAGGCACATCACCTTCATCTTTGTCACGCAGCACATTTCCCGACATTAATTTGATTGGTTGGCAACACTAACATGGTAACATGCATATTTATACAGGCCACACATATAGCTAAGCAGATGTGACTTATGAGGATGGTAGTGTTTTCCTTTCTCTCACCCGCACAGGAAGGCCACCACGGAAAGTGGCTGTGAGTCCCGGTGAGAATCGCGGCACATCAAATTGTGTCGTTGTCTGGATGTCGAAGTTTCTAAGCAAAGAAAGAGCCACAACTTTGAGCTCCATTAAGGCCATCTCCTTTCCCAAGCAAACCCTATGTCCTGGTTGGAAAACCGGGTATTTAAATGCGTTTTCCATGAAGAAAGCACCTTCCTTCAACCATCTTTCCGGCTTGAATTCCATGTAGTCTGGTCCCCAATTCTCTGGGATCCGACCCATCGCGTAGGGATGGTAAGTAACCCTAGTCCCTTTCTTCACAAACGTCCCGTCCGGCAAAACATCGTCTTGGTCACAAAACTTCGAATCAAATTGGACAGGAGGGTAAAGTCTCATGCTCTCATAAATTGCCGCTTGTAAATAATGAAGCTCTTGCATATGTTCGAAGCTTTTCAGGCTCTCATTGCGACCTAGTACTCTGTCTGCCTCGGATCGAATTGCTGACTCGACCACCTTGTGGGTCGTCATGAGCCAGAAGAAGCTGGTCAGTGCTGACGCAACTGTGTCGCGACCAGCTAATAGAAAGCTAATGACAATGTCTCTCAAGTACGTCTCATCATCTACGCTCCGCATGAAGCGTGACAAGAGATCCCTCTGAGTAGAAAATCCCATCTGCCGCTTTGTCACGATAACCTCTCTCGCCAATACATCGATCATGTTAATGGCTTCTTTTAATTGCTTCTCGCTCCCCAAATTCAGCATCCTCTTGATCTTCCAGACGAGAGGAGACGCCGTCATGGCTCTCTCCGCAGACAACCTCGACGCCAGATCAAAAGAAACAGCAAACTCCGATAAGGGCAGGGACAAATCCAAACACATAGGGTCCAACCCAAAAGAGAACTTGCATATGCTATCAAAGGAGAATCTCTTGAACACGTCTTGCAAATCCAAGACATCTTTCGTCTCCGAAAAGGACGATAAAAGCGGGATGAGCCGGTTTTCAATCTCGTGATTGACAATCTCAAAAGCATAAGATCTCACCGAGTGCTTATCCAGCTCCAGACTCGCCATCTTCCTCTGAAACCTCCATGGATGACCATCCACGTTGAAAATACCTTGACCCAGAAAGTCACCCAAGATTGTAGAGAAAGGTTTGCCTTTCGGGAAGTTTTCGAAATTTGTTTTGAGCATGTACTGAACGTTTTCTGGGTTTGCTGTGATGGTGTTTCTGAGAACATGTATGTGGATGGTTTTGGTAGGTGACTCTCTCAAAAGATGTGCATACCAATCACAAAGATTGTGGAATTTTAGAGACCAAGAAGAGGTGAGATAAGTGCTACAGATTTCACAGTTGCACCATAGCCTTGATCTCAGTAGGTACAAGCTGATGAAAGAGAGCAAAATGAAGGACATGGGGGTGAAAAGGAACTGAGGGAACCAAGAAACTTCAAGCTCCATTGATTATTGATAAAGAAAAAGAGAAAACCTATAAGCGAGAAGATATTCGACTCAGAATTTAGAGATTGATGAGAGGCCATGAAAGGCATGTTGAAGGGGTATATATGGGGTTGGCGTAAATGTTTTATGTATTGTGTTGTACAATCATTTAGAATTAGATGGTTTTCTTTGTTTCCACTTGCAAAGAGAAATTGACAATTCAATATTAGGAGAGATATAATATAAGAGCATGAAGAAACCGTGCGTCTGGTGAGGATATATCTGGGCAGCGTCCATAGCTGTGATACTTGAAAAAGCTAAAATTCTCCTATATACGGCGGTGTAAGTCTACATATATTAATTATACAAATCTCAGCCCGTCTATATATGAGATATGTTATTTATCATTCAAAATCGTTCAATCTTAGCAGGACATATCTTCAATCGCGAATCTAAAACTCTAAAGGACACAATAAAAATTGTTGATATTCACCCACGTGCTTATATTCTTATTTGCACAAACTGGTGTTTTCTTTTGTTTATGAGAAGTTAACTGACAATTATATTTTATATTGGGTGGATAAAATGCAAGCAGTGGTCAAAAAAGGAGGAATAGTTTAGAGATTTTATAACTCTAGTGTACTGTAGACAATGACCAACATGTTAGGGTGGGTCATGGGTGGAGTGAAACTACAGATTTATCCACGGATACAGAGACAAAATTTTGATGCAATATATTGAAATGAGCTGCTTTCAAATTTTTTTTTTTTTTTTTGAGGAGTGAAAAAATTACAACAAGAAATTCCTAAGACAATCATAATTAAAGTTATCAAAATTAGAAGCTGTAAGCTCGGAGAGAGGGAGCTTCCCTTTCCACGTGGAAGGGTTCTTCAGAGTATGACCATGATGCGTGATCGCATCCGCCACAAAATTGGCTTCACGGGGGACATAGCAGAAGACAATGTGGTCAAAGCTACTAGCCAAGCAAACTATGTCTCTAGCAAGGGTTCGGAGCCTCCAAGGGATGGAGCACTTTTTATTGATGACGTCAATGACTAGTTTGGAGTCCCCTTCCACCAAAACTTTCTTGCAATTATTGATCAGAGCATGATAAAGACCATCTCTAAGAGCATTTCCCTCAGCGACAGGAACATAGGAAATGCCAATGTTCCTGGAACCAGCAACAATATGAGTGCCATGCTCATCACGAAGGACAAAACCCGAGGCAGCACTCTTGTTTCCAATAACCGACCCGTCAAAGTTGAGCTTGTAGAAGCCAGAAGGAGGCGGTTGCCATTTGATTGTCGAGTGGACTGCATTAGCAGGGGGGGGAGTTACCCCAAGACTTTGGCTTATTGGCCAATCTGTACTGTTCAGCAGTGATCGCAGATGAAAAAATTACAGAAGCTGGGGGGGGGGGGGGGGGGGGTTAATTTCTGTCTGAAAATAAGGTTGTTTATGGCCTCCCAAAGCTTCCAACAAATGATGATAAGATTTTCTGTTGTCTGTTTACAAAAACCAGAAACAAAACAAGAATCAAACCAGTTTTCAAAAGAGCTGCTTTCAATTTTGGTAAATGTTAAAATCGAACATTTAGATTAAAGATCAATGTATTATGAAAACTTTATATCCGTAGTTTTGACTTTTGACTACCATGTTAGGGTGGTTAATGGCTCAACATTACGTTTAAAAATAGTGGCTAAGATGATTCGTTTATCTTTTTCATTATATAGCAAGTCATGTTATGAAACATCAAGATAGTAATTGCATGCGTTTATTTCTTTCATTGCACAGTGGTACACAATTTATAATAAAGATCAATTACTCTAGTAATGGAGCTAGGAAGTATGGTAGGGCCCTGCACATTTTTTAGTTGATATGTCCTTCTACAGTTATTATTTAGAGACATCAAACTATATATACAATCCAACATTTAGAAGTACCGTAAGAATTACATACAACTCATGCGCGCGTGCATACACACACACATATATATATATATATATATCTATATATATTAGGACCTAATGCTCTTATATATATATATATATGTTAGGACCTAATGCTCTTTTCTCATTTTTGGTAAGTTGCGGTTATATTTCTTTGTCAGGTGAACTTTAGATATGTGTAACATGTGTTCATCAACACGACATGACACTAGTGGAAAATATCATAAAATCATTGCACAAATAATGTGCTAGTGACGTTGACTGTCATACCGCATGACTCATAGTCTCATACGTGTGCAGCATGAGGTTTATTAAGTTGCATTAAATTAGCAGTGAGGTTTAGTGTGGAAATTTAAATGATACTCCTTTTAGTTAGAATTTATATTTATATTAAAAGAAATTGTTTAAAAAATATTATCAACTTACTAATTTATTAAAGAAATTACATATAACTACCCACTCCAGTGAGGTTATCAAAATAGTCATTACATAAGTAAATTAACTTTTAAATGAGGCAACGTACGATGAAAACTATTTTACATAACTAATGAGAAATTCAGAAAGAGGAGCATAAAATGCGGGCATTCTAGTGAGATCCCTCAAAAGTGAGTAACTCTAAGCTCATAAGAAGTTCTTTCCCTTTCACAAAAAAAGAAGAAGAAGAAGTTCTTTCAAAATAAAAACAATAAATAAAAAAGACAGCCCAAAGCCGAAAACCTAAATGTTGGCCCGGTTGCAGATAAATTAAGCTTATCCACCAAGAAACCCCAGGGCATCTTGAAACACCTAATTTGCAGCCACAACCATACCATTCGACCTCCACTTTCCCCACCCGATGCCACCACTAGAGCAACCCATGCCGAAACCATAAGACCGCCATTGCAAGTGATAAGAAAGGCCATATGCATCTGCCTCCTTCGCTGCAAAGCATATCGATTGTAATCCAACCCCAGCACTGGCAACAACACCAGGAGTAGCAGAGGTGTCACCGACTTTGATCACTTATGCAAATTTTCAATCAAATTGAAAACAGTTAAGGCATTCATGATCGTGGTTTACCATTATGAGCATGAATGATTCATGTTGGAGAATTTTTTTTTGTCCATTGCCTTAAGGGATCCTTCCACTAGGGGATCATATTTTTGGCAATTTTAAGGGATAGCTTATAGGACCTACTTTTCGATCACATTTTGACATCTTGATTGTTCAGTTTTTAGGTCTCCATAAGTAAATCAATTATGCAAATTTTTTTTTTCTGCAAATTAAAAAGCATTGACTCATTCATGATCGTGATTTACCATTATGAACATGAAAACTTCTAAAAAAAACAAGATTTGGTTTGTCCATTGATTAATTTGAGCTAATTCGATACCTTAACGATTATCAGTTTGCCTGAATATTTGCATAAGTGATATACTCTTAGACCTAATAATTGAACGATTGAGATGACAATATGTGATCAAAAGTGGGTTCTACAAGAGACCCATTAAAATAGAACTAAAATAAAAATAAAAATCCTTGAACCCTATCTATATATGTATATTTGCTGGAATGAAGCTCTAATGAAGACTTTTAAAATGAGGACTTTTTTATCAACGATTATGGGACCCACTTTTCGATCACATTTTAGCAAATCGACTGTTAGATGTGTAGATTTTCATGAGTTGATCATTTCTATAAATTTTCAACCAAATTGAAAATTATTAAGGCATTCACAATCTCGATTTATTATTTATGAACATAGAAGGTTCAGGTTAGACAAATTTGGTTCATCCGTTGATTTGATCTAGTTTGCTACATTTTTTTTTAAATACTGGCAAAGTCACTCGCTAGGTTAGAGTTGTGTTACTCCCACCTATATTAATGATTATTATTCATAGAGGGATAGTACAACGAGGGGGACATAGAGCCTAAATCTCGTGAAACATTACAACCATCTTCAATAAGCACATTCTTAATAATATCAGGGGTTTCATTCTCCCAAAACACATCCAACAAGGATGACCTAGTAAGGTAGGCAAGCCTATTTGCGATACTATTTGCTTCACTAAAGATATGTCTAAAAAGAATAAAATGAAAAGCCTGTAGATAATAACGGCAATCATTTAAAATGTTACTAACCTCAGACACATCTTGCTTCTCATTAGCCAAGGCATTGAGTACTATGGCACAGTTGCTTTCAACTTCAGTCCAACCTTGATCAATGGCAATAAGCTAGCAAACTGGCACATAATGTCTCTGCCTCCATGTGCAAAGCAGATTGTGCATAAGGAAAATGGCGAGAAAATGCAGCCACACAACCTCCATTCTCATTCCTAGCTATCACACCAACACTACCCTTTCCAGATTCCACCAAGAACGCCCCATCTACATTGAGCTTGAGCCTTCCACTAGGCCGACAGAACCATTTAGCCTTTTCTAGTTTGGTACCTTAACTTTTAGAAGTGATATATATGCTCATGAAGAGATGAACATCTAACGGTTGACTTGCCGAGATATGATTGAAGAGTGAGTTTCACAACCATTGATTTAAAAGTCTCCATAGAGTCCTGATTTTAAAGATTCTACTCAGGGCCTCTTTCACATATTTACTGTATTGTAATTGACAAATGATGAAATTATTCAGCTGCTAAATAACTAACTACAGTATTTACTATTGTTCGATATCGATCAGTGTTCTACTCTAATCTAGAAACCAATCGATTGAATTTTGTTGGCAGTCGTTTTCCACGATCACATTGGGTTGGACTTGTCGTCCAATTTAAACTTATCAAAACATGGGCTCCATATATATATGAAAACTTTTGACCTTTCCATACACAGTAATTCCACACTTCCAGACAAAGTTAATTCTATTATTGCATCCATGATCCATCCATAGTATTCCTTAGTGGGTTTTCTCTATATAAGATTATAATCATTAACCCATTGATTTGTCTATTTTCTTTAGCGTTAGGATTTAGCATAAATCATTTTAATCTTCCTCTAGTGTTGCTATAAATGGAAGATCTGATAGCTATCAATATTTGTGGATCAAATAGATCTGGTATAATGTACTGCTGAATGAGAACTAGTACATCATGTACTACAGGATGAACTGGTGTTTTTGATATCAGCACAGCAGTAAACCATATGGATATGATAATTCTTATCAGTAAGGACAAACTAAGCTGATGGAGATTAAAGTAACTTTTAAGCTGTAAGCTGTTGGCGTTAATATTAGAAACTTCAATTATATACTGATGGCCGGAAGGGTTAGGGCACGAAGAAGGGACGCAGAAGCAGTACTGCACCTAATCCCTGAAGTTTAATTGGGAAGGAATGTGATTGATGAACAACTAAAGTAACAGCAACTGCAGCCATACAAATAAAATCAAACACGTAAGACTGTGTGCTTGTGCTACATTTAGGTTGTATTATATTAACGCCCAAGTCATCATCAATTATATATCTAATGAAGAAGCTTCAGTTGGTGGAGTTAATATATATATATATATATATATATATATATATATATATATATGGAAGTAGCTAGAATCAAAGAGATGGCACCAATTGGATGCTCTGTAAATATGTAGTATATCCAGAATAGCGACCCGCGGCCCATTCCCGTTTGCTTTCACTCACTGTAAGACTAATCAGTAATCATCATTAGAGGTGATAAGAGACTCTAATACGGCTCTTGTTGGAGGGACACACAACACTATAAAATTTCAGAAGTAATTATATTCAATTTTTTTAGGATTATATACTCGTTACTCCTCATACTTTTATCTAAAAAACAGTTTGGTTTCTCGCCTTTCAAATTAAACTGAATAGCCCTTATTCTCTCTAATTCTTATATAACAAGTCCAAAATAATCTGAAATAACTATTATGCCCCTCATTTTCTATTTTTATTATTATTTTTATTTTTTTCTCTATTTTTTTAATTTTTCTCCCCTTTTTTTATACTCTCTCTCCCTCCCTCCCTCCCTCTCTCCTGGCCTCACGGTCTCTCTCTCTCCCTCGACCTCTCTTCTTCTTCTCTTCCTCTGCCATCACCGGAGACCACTGTATTCCGGCCACCATCTCACCAAAAACCTAAACTCTCCCTTTCTCTCTTCTCAGCCGTGCGTCCTTCTCTCTCTCCCCTGATCTCTCGCTCCCTCTCTCTTCTTCTTCCCTCTACAACCACCGGAGAACACCATCTCCGGCCACTATTTCCCTAAATTGAATCTGCATTCCACATCTAGCTTAAACTAAACAAACCTTTTCCAACACAACGTTCATCTCAAACCCAGAAATCTAATACAGTGAAAGAACCAAACCAAGAAACACAGATTCAGAAAACCAAATCCCACTTCTTCATCCCCACGAATCCCAACAATCAAATTCATCTATCCTCATATCGGAAGCCTTCAAGTCCTTACTCGTCAACCTCCTCCTGGTCCTCGTTGTTGAACGAACGCGCTCTCATTCTGCCCTCCTCCTCTAGCTCGGCAACATCGTTTTACAACTCCGAAGGTGGACTCGGTCCCCGATCCGCTACGCCGAGTCGCTCCCGTTCTGAATCAATATACCAGGGCTCACGATCTTACGGCGGCGTCTTGCCGGTAGAGTTCGCGGCGGAGGAGCTTATGCCCGAGACGGTGGATGCTTTGAGGTTTGGAGATAGTGTGTCGGTCACGATTCAGTTTCGGGCCTCAGGTAATTTTGGTAGATCCGTGGGAATTGGATCAGAGGTGATGCGATTTGGGATAAGGGGAATTTGAATCGTTTGATCCTAGGATTTTTGAACTGAGGTGATGTGATTGAATTGTTTGGTTTTTGGGCCTTTTGGTTGCAGTGAGAGAGAGTATCACAGAGGAAATGCAAAAAAGGAAAGAGGCTAAAGATGTGAGCTTTGAGGTTAAATATATATTTTGAGGAGAAAGATGGAGACTTTGGAATTCTGGAACGGACTCGATTTTGCTTGTAATCTCAGAGCCGAAGAGAATTTGAGAGGAGGAGAAGAAGAAGATGGGGAAGCAATCGGTGAGGATGAAGAGAGAGAGAGAGAGAGAGAGAGAGAGAGAGAGAGAGAGAGAGAGAGAGAGAGAGAGAGAGAGAGAGAGAGTATAAAAAAAAGGGAGAAAAATTACAAAAATAGAGATAGAAAATAAAAATTAATTATAAAAAAGGGAGAAAAATTAAAAAAAATAGAGAAAAAAATTAAAAACAATAATAAAAATAGAAAATGAGAGGCATAATAGTCATTTCAAATCATTTTGGACTTATTATATGAGAATTAGAGAGAATAAGAACTATTCAGTTTAATTTAAAAGGCGAGGGACCAAACTGTTTTTCAGGAAAAAGTATGAGGAGTAATAAGTATATAATCCATTTTTTTAATTATTTTTTTTATGAAGAAATACATTATAAGGATAGGATCTTAAGATACAAAGTATCGATCAAATAACCCTAGTTAGTTAATACGCGTATTAAATGCGTATAAAACTTCAGTATGCGTATAATTGAAAAAAACTTCAGTACAGCGTATTGAAATTGTAGACTCAGTTTTTTTCGCGTATTATATATTGAGTTCGACCTTTTAAAACACGTATCCGTTTTATACGGAGTAAAAATACTTGGAATTTGAAAAAAAATTTAAAGCGCTAGTTAATTAAAACGCGTATAAAATATCAGTATGCATATAATTGAAGAAAAACTTATGTATAGCGTATTGTAATTCAAGCACCTGATTATATTTTACTTGGGTGACATATCCTTTTTTTTCATGTTTTATCACATATCATAAATGATATAAAATAAAAACAAGAATTTAGAATAGATTATTAGTTATTTTCTTACAAAAATAGTGTTTTATATATCCGTATTTTTGAACCCGTTTTTTCTACTATTTGCGGAATTATACACGTATAATTCAAACTTATAAATTTGCCGTATCACATTTTTTTGACCAAATATTTGATCGTATCATTAGACTAGATAAACCGAATAATACACGTACGTTTATTTGCCGAATTATACGCGTCCCGTTTTTTACTAACTATCCAAATAACATAACTCCAGAGATATAAGGAGAAAAATTATTCATTGAAATACTATAGTAACCGATGAAACTAGTTGACTAGTTTGTCAGCCATGATGCTCCTTGGAAAACATGAGTAAAGGTGATTTGTATAAAATTTAAAGCGAGATACTTGATCTCTTGAAAAGTAGTAGAAATCTGCCAAGAAACTTGATATATAGGAACCTTTCAGCATCTTGATTAGGAGTTGAGAATCTCCCTCTACTTCAATATGAGTAAGATGTGTCCGGAGCAAACCATTCGCTACTTCTTGCAGAACTGATGCAAACCCAATTAGCATAGAACATGCAACCAAAATATTCCTCGAACATCTCAAATTACAAAACCAGTAGTTCAGGGCCGGTCTTGAGACTCTAACAGCCTGAGGCGAAGAAATAAAATGAGGCCCCATATATATATATATATATATATTGCACCAAAAGGCAGTATAAAATCTTGTTTAGAATTAATATATGAATGTTGATAAAAAACCCTAGCAGGGCGCCGCTGTCGCCCTAGCCTTTGTTTTTGCCCTAGCTTCGCGCCTACGCGATTCATCGGTTTTTGAGACCAGCATGGCTTACCGGATCCTTGTATGGAACTGCAATGGGATTGCTAATTCAGTTACACGTCGAAATCTGTTGGATGTGGTTCGTAAGGAGCGGCCACGACTTATTTTCTTGGCAGAGACGTTGTGTGATAAGAAGCAAATTGACACTTTGAAGATTAAGATAGGGTTTGATCATGCCCTTGTTAAAGAGAAAGGACAATTTAGTCAAGGGCTTGCGTTGTTATGGATGAATGAAGTCCCAGTCCATATTCATCATTATTCTGCACGACATATTGATGCATGGATTGGAGCACCAGGAGATCCGGACCGATGGCGGTTCACTGGTATCTATGGATACGCATCTACAGCTCGCCGGAATATCACGTGGAATCTCATGAGACAGTTGCATTCGGAATCTGACCTTCCATGGATAATTGTGGGTGATTTTAATGAACTTCTATGCTCAAGGGAGAAGACTGGGGGGGCATCCCGCAGGATTTCACAGATGAATGAATTTCGTGCAGCTGTTGCCGATTGCTCTCTCAGGGATATGGGATTCCGGGGTAGTCCGTTTACCTGGTGGGATCACCAGACTAAGGAGCGCTTAGATAGGAGCCTCTGGTCAGCCTCGTTGCAAGCTTTGTTTCCCTATTCTCGTACCATTCATCTTCCACCAGGGGACTCAGATCATATTCCACTTTTGGTGGAGTTGGGCAGAACACCGTGCTTGCAAAGGCAACAGGTGAAACGAGGTTTCAGGTTTGAAGAATTTTGGGCCAGACATGAGGATTGTGATGCTATTGTTACAAAAGGTTGGGCAACTCCGGTTACTGATGATCCCATGAAACAGGTGTGTCTGAAGGTTAGTTCTACTAGTAAATTCTTGCAAACATGGCAACATGGTGTGTTTCGACACCGACGGGAGGAGTTACAAAGTATCCAGCACAGGTTGCAAATTTTGCTCAGTGCGCCATTTTCAGAGACACAAGTGGAAGAAAAGAAAATTCTTAATGCCAGGTTTCAGGAACTGCAGACTATGGAGGATGATTATTGGAGACAACGCAGTAAGGTTGATTGGCTAAGGGATGGAGATAGGAATACCGCCTACTTTCATCGCCGAGTATCAAATAGGAAACATCGTAACACCATTAGTGGTTTATATAATGCAGCGGGGCAGTGGGTTACTAGCTCACATGAGGTTGAGGACGTTATTACACATTACTATAATAATCTCTTCTCTTCTCAAGGGGTGGATGCAGCAGCATTAACTATTATCCTGGATACGGTTTCCCCAAAGGTGAATGCATCGATGAACCGGAAGCTGTTGGCGCCTTATACGGATGAAGAGGTTCGAACAGCAGTATTCCAGATGCATCCATCAAAGGCACTTGGCCCGGATGGGATGTCCCCTTTCTTTTATCAGAAGTTTTGGAAAACAGTTGGCCCGGATGTTTGCCTAGCAGTTAAGGAGGTTTTGAAGTCTGGCTCAGTGCTTCGTGAGATTAATTATACGCATGTTACTCTTATTCCCAAGGTTGAGAATCCGATGGATATGACACAGTTGAGGCCAATTGCTTTATGCAATGTTCTTTATCGTATTTGCTCAAAAGTTTTGGCAAACAGGTTGAAAAAGATCTTGGGAGATATTATTTCACCCTTGCAGAGTGCCTTTGTGCCTGGCAGACTGATCTCTGATAATACGTTGGTAGCAAATGAAGTGGCGCACCAAATGCATATTAATCGGCGAGCAGGTGATGGTACTTTTGCGTTGAAGTTGGATATTAGTAAAGCATATGATCGATTAGAGTGGGATTTTCTCAGGTTGATGTTACTTAAATTGGGTTTTGACAATAGTTGGGTGGAGTTGATCATGTCTTGTCTCACTACAGTCAGGTATTCTTTTAATTTTAATGGAGAACCTAGAGGATATGTGGTGCCATCTCGGGGTATTAGACAGGGAGACCCCTTGTCTCCATACTTATTTATTTTGTGTGCAGAAGGGCTTTCCTCCTTGATCTCATATTTTGTGCAGCAAGATTGGTTGCAAGGAGTCATGTTAGCACCTACAGCGCCTAAATTGCATCATTTATTATTTGCGGATGACTCATTTCTTTTCGGAATGGCTACTATGGAAGAATGTCAACAAGTTCGTAATATTTTGCATACTTATGAAGTCGCTTCAGGCCAACAGGTGAATCTCTGTAAAAGCAGTGTTGCTTTTTCAAAGAATGTCAGGATGCAGGAGCAGGAACAATTAGCTAGTATATTGGGGGTGATGAGAGTGGATAAACATGAACGGTATCTGGGGCTTCCAACACATGTGGGAAGATCGAAAACAGAAGCATTTGAGTATCTGAAAGAAAAGTTGTCAAAGAAAGTCATGAGTTGGCGGACGAAGTTGTTGAGTGGAGCAGGAAAAGAAATCCTGATTAAGGCAGTGGCACAGGCAGTACCCCTGTATGTCATGAACTGTTACTTGCTCCCCCAGAGCATGTGTCATGATCTCCATCAATTATGTGCCCAATTTTGGTGGGGAGATACCGATTCACAGAAGAGGATACACTGGCAGTCTTGGGAGAAATTATGTACTCCCAAAAATGAAGGTGGCATGGGGTTTAAAGACTTGCATTTGTTTAACCTGGCAATGCTTGCCAAGCAAGGATGGAGACTGTTAAAGAACCCGACATCTCTTATTGCTCAAATATACAAGGCACTATACTTTCCAGAAGGCTCTTTCTGGGAGGCGGAATTGGGTCAACAGCCTTCTTTTCCCTGGCGTAGTATTCTTGAGGCCAGGTCCGTGTTGACAGTTGGTACGAGGTGGATGGTTGGTAATGGAGCGAATATTCGCATTTGGGAGCATCGTTGGCTACCGGCAGAGCGGTATGCGCTTACACCTTGGTCACAGCCCCCTCTACATGGCCCTGTTTTTGTCTCGGAGTTGATTGATCACCCTTCAGCTACCTGGAATGAACCTTTGATTGACGAGTTATTTTCACCCCCAGAGGCGCTGCTTATTAAATCCATCCCATTGAGTAGGCACCTACCTTGTGATAAACTTGCTTGGCATCCACATAAAAGAGGGTTGTTTACCACCAATTCAGCTTATTATGTGGCTCGCGATATTGCGTCTAATCGAATCAGCTTTCCTCCTCCTGCTGATGGATTCCAAGTTTTGTGGAAGACAATATGGAAGGCTAAAGTTCCAAAGAAGGTGGCTGTGGGTGTATGGCGCGCATGTCAAAATATCCTCCCTACCCGGGAACGCTTGTTAGCAAAAGGCTATGAAGGTGAAACCTCCTGTTTACTTTGTGCTTGTCCTCTGGAGTCAGTTGAGCATGTCTTGGCAGATTGTCAAGTTGCTAGGGAACTGTTGGGGGCGGTCTCCTTGCAGATCACTTGTCCGGTCACACCTATCTTTATTTTTAAGGAATGGATGTTGGAATGTGTCAATCGGGTCTCTTTACAGCAGTTTGAGAAATTCATGGTGTTCTTGTGGGCGCTCTGGAATAACAGGAACGCTGCCCTATGGGAGGATAAGCCACGACTGCCAGCAGATATAGCTATTGCTACCATGAGTTGGTTTAATGAATATAAATTGGTACATGCTTCTTCCAATCCAGAAGTGAAGGTGTTTCAAAGGTGGTCCTTACCTACAGAACATGTGTTCAAGTGTAATGTTGATGGTAGTTACCATTCCCATCAGATGAAAGGTGGCATTGGTTGTGTAGTTAGAGATCACATTGGGGACTTTAAAGCAGGTTTGACGAGGGTGGTGCGCACTGCTAGTTCTGCTTTCCAGGTTGAGCTCTTTGCTCTGCAAGTTGCAGTTCAGTTTGCGATATCTTTGCACCATGAGAAGGTTCACTTTGAGACAGATTGCCTTCAACTCGTGCAAGTTATTCATGCTGAGGAGGAAGATGCTTCCGTTGTTGGCCATATTGTGGAGGAGGTTCGTGGGCTGTTTCATAATTATCCTTTCTTTTCCCTAGCTCATGTTAATCGTCGAGCGAATAATGTAGCTCATATTCTTGCTCAGACGGCTCTTCACTCTGAGCTGTCTCATACTTGGTTCTTGTATGCTCCCGAGTTTATACGGGATGCCATCTTAAGCGATATTCCTCGCTAATTTCAATGAAAGTTTCGTTTATCAAAAATATATGAATGTTGATTCGTATATAAATTTCTGAAATACAAAAGTAGTTAAAAATAATTAATATATAGGCTAGGATTTTTGGTCAACATTTTTATATGGAGAAGGAAATGAATTAGTTATTAATATGAAAAAGGAAAAGATAATGAATTAATTGTTTGTTTTCATATGAAAAAGGAAAAGGAAAAGGAAAAAAAAATCAATTTTCATAAGTGTTAATGCTTGGATCCGTGGGGATCTAATTAACGATAAGTAAAGAGAGAGAGAGAGAGAGTGACACGAGATGTATAGTGGTTCATCTCCCGCCTTAGTGGGAAACTACGTCCACTTGAATGTGTACTAGTGTGTCAAGCCTTGCGGCCTAACAAGATTACAAGAGATGTAATGGGATTGGGATGGAATGAATGAATGGTGTTTAAGTGGGAGGAGAGTTCCTTTTATAGGGGAAGGAGGCTCCCTCATTTACATTTTCTTAGATGTGGGACTCAAAGTTACTATTCTAGTCTAGAAAAGCATATTGTGGAGGTAACTTGGTAAGGCCGGGAAGGTGGCTTCCCGGCTACGGATTTGCGACTTCCGGATACCGTAGCGTAGCTTGAACATAGGGCTACAAGATGCATGTCTCGGTTGGGCCTCACCATGGCTCGTGGATGTCCCAAAGTGGGTGTTACTTATGCTTGGTGATGTAGAGAACTAGCTTGCTAGTGTAGGTATAAACAAGTCCCCGAAGTCCCCGAGTAAGAGTAGCTTCTTGGTTGGGGAGTTCAAATCATGAAGTCATCAAGCATAAGTAATATCTGAGAGGCGCACGGCCCCTAAAAGTCCCCGAGCTCCGCAAGCAAGAAGGGACTCGCTATCCTGTATCACAAAAGACAAAAATTCGTATATGTAGTTACATCGGAGGTGCACTAATGTATGAAGTGCATGAGATAATGGGGTGTCGCCCTGCCGCATGGCGGTAGGTCGTAGACCATAGACTCGTGGAGCCCGGAGGCCAGACCATATGTAAGAAAACGTGAAAAAGTGTGGTGCCCGAAGGCTAGACCATATGTATGAAGCATTGTGAACCGAGAGCGTAACTAAAGCATGTTGGATAAGTGGAGCGAGTTAGGTGTTCGAGCAAGTTGGGTGTAGGCGCTGTATGAGCGTGCGGGGCGTAGCCCAAGCGAGTCGCGGCCATGCTTTGATACCCAAGCGAGTCATAACCGTTTCGCAAGCGTTTATCCGAGCATGTTTAATTGAGCTATAAGTGTCACAAGGTTCTAGATGAATGTCACATGAAAGTGAATTTAAGCATGTATGTGTGTAGCATGTACTTGTAGGAAAGTTGCTAATAACATGTTGTAGGCATGCTTAAGGGTTATAGAGACATGTATAGACATGGCAATAGCTCTAATCGCAAGAGTGGAAAAGATAAGAAATAGTGACTTATCTTATGCCGATTTGGAGGCTAGCGGAGTTGGCCGAGCGTGACGGTCCATTGCTCCGGCGAAGTTCCTTAGTAGAAGCCTCGTTAATTGATGCGGTACTAAGTGACGGCGTCCCCTTAACATAAGGTAAATGATTAGCATTCCTTCCATATAATTAAATTGATTAAATATGTGCCATAGATATTTAATGTACACATGTTTTAGAATGTCACAGTAGTGACCATAGTGATATTGTTGCTTCGTATATATGCATGCATCAATTGACATGTAAAGTCTAGAATTTCATGCGCATGTGCAGATGCAAGTTTGCATCATATTTGAATTAGGTGAAGCAAAAAAATGAAAATTGATCTAGGGTGTGATCATGGTATTTTGAGCTTATCTTATTGCTAGCTTTATAAACCAAGAAGGTCGTACACATGCACAAGCTTAATTTCAATGCTATGAACACGTAAATAAATGAAACCCATGTGTGATAGTGTTGATTGATGATAAGCATACGCTTGTGGTTAAGCACCAAAATAATTGAGGTAAACCATCTAAGAGATGATTAATATGGTGCATGGTACCAGATATGCTTGACATGATAATCGATGCGATTGCATTTCAATACTTGTACGTAGCAATGAAACAAGCTTAGGCAGTAGAAACTTAGTGGAATAAGTTTGACATTTGGGCCATGTATATCACAGAGTCATGTCTAAGTAAATGCCAGCTTGATAATAATGAAAACCAGATAAGGTAAACACATGTTAACCTCATGACACTAGTTTATTATGCTCTCAAAAGTCAAAAGTCATAAATTGCTAGTTGCAACGTGCACGGATGCAGTATGTACTAGAATGAAGCATGAGGTGCCTAGTATATCATCATATATGCATGTGCCAAACCATTTATTCGGTGGACACCTGGAATCAAAACAGATTAAGAGTGCATATGTGGCCACATATAATTTTGGCATCTGGTAAGTGACACATGCGAACACAAATATGAACGCACAGCAAGTTGAAGAGCACATATATATACATATTTGAATGCCAGCGACTTCGAAAGAAACAAACTGCATGGAGAAAAAGGACTTAGCTGTTCGTAAATCAGAGGTTGAGCGAACAACGTGTGGCAGCGAGGATGGACTCTGATCGAAACATGGGCGAGGCTGAAATATATATAGTCGAGAGTCGAAGATGGGCATTCGAGCGCGCAGAGAGTTAAAAACTGCTGGGTGCACAGAGTGAGTCTGAGGGGTGCCAAGAGAAGAAGGATTGAACACGAGTGCCCAGAGTAGATGATAATCTGGGTGTGGAGAGAGTTGTCCAGTGGTGTTTTAGAACTCAGCGGGGGAATTGGTGCTCACCCGGAGTCAGCGGAGGCATGGAGTCAGCGGAGACATGGTGCTCGGTGGAGTTGGCTAGCGGGTTGTCCGGCGGAGCCGAGCATTGAGACACCAGCGGATCATGGACGGCGGAGGTGCTCGGCGGAGGTTTTACCGCTAGTGTCTCGTAGCGGTGGTGCTCGGCGGAGGTTTTACCGCTAGTATCTCGTAGCGGTGTTGTAGCTCGGCGGAGAGTCGGCTGGAACTTTACTCGATGATATATTGTTGATGATCGCCGACTTGCAACGCTGCTGCCACAACTAAGGAGCTGGGGGTCAGCGGAGTACAGTGTGGCGGAAGGTTTTCCGTTGGAGGTTGTGCAGCGGTAGTACTGGCTGGAGGACATCATCCGATCATGGACGGCGGAGTTCCTGGCCGGCGGAGCAGTTGTCCAGCGGAGCGGAGCCTCGGAGGTGGGCGGCGGAACTGAATGGAGCAGAGGTGCTCGACGCTAGCAGTTTTGGCAGTTGGTTTTGCGGCTGGCGGAGGTTTTGCCGCCGACGTTTCCTAGCGGTGAATTTGTCCGGCGGTGAAGCTCAGTGATAATGCTCAGCGAGTCAGCGGAGAAGCTAGGCGGAGCTTGCCCGGCGGAGGCTGCCTAGCGGTAGAGCTCAGTGGTGAAGCTCAAGGGTGCAGCTCGGCGGAGCCTTGGCCAGTGGGTGGTGATATTTAGAGGTGTTTTGGCCATGGGTGGAGAAAGGTGAGCTGGAGTGGCTAGCGGTGGCTCAGCTGAGCTTTTGCCGGCAGTTGTGGCTGGCGGATCTTTTGCCGCTGATTATGCTTAGCGATGGAAGCAGTTGCCACTAGCGGTGATGATGGTCAACAGTGGTGGACTCGTAGTTTGGCGGAGGAGTGCCTAGCGGCAGAAACTTGCCGCCGATGGTGCTTCGTTGAAGACTACATGGCGGTGTTGGCCGCTGATGAAGTTGATCGGAAGAGAGTCGGCGGTGAACAGTGCAGCGGTGGCTCCTGGCGGGGCAGCGGAGGCTCGTGTCGGCACTTGGCTGGCGAGGGTTGGCCAGCGGTTGCCGGTTACCAGCGGTAACGGAGCTCTTGGCCAAAGGAGTTTCGGCCAGCGGAGTTGATCGGAGAAGTTGCAGCGAAGAAGAACAAGGGTGTCCAGAAAGGATGTCTGGGTGCCCAGAGAAATTTGGCGCCCAGGTTGTTTTTTTTTTTTTTTTTTTAGGTGTAGGTTAGCGTTGACTTTTTGAGATGGGCGTTGACCTTCTTCTTCCCAGCGTTGACCACGTGCTGCCAAATTTTGCCAGCGTTGACAAGTGTTGACCGGCCCTCAAGGTGCAAATTTCTGCACATTTCTGCTCTAGTTGTACCGCTGGAGTGATGTTTGATCATGCCTTGGCAAAAGTTGCCGCCAAGAAACACAAATTCAAACATGAACTCACTGGGAACCAATGAGTTTGAACTTGCCCAAAGGAGGGAAGAATTTCTTTCAGTTCCGCTAAGCAGACTTAGCTCATGGTAGGTGACGAAGCCAATTGTTGGCTTCCCACAGACGGCGCCAATGTTAATGCTTGGATCCGTGGGGATCTAATTAACGATAAGTAAAGAGAGAGAGAGAGAGAGTGACACGAGATGTATAGTGGTTCATCTCCCGCCTTAGTGGGAAACTACGTCCACTTGAATGTGTACTAGTGTGTCAAGCCTTGCGGCCTAACAAGATTACAAGAGATGTAATGGGATTGGGATGGAATGAATGAATGGTGTTTAAGTGGGAGGAGAGTTCCTTTTATAGGGGAAGGAGGCTCCCTCATTTACATTTTCTTAGATGTGGGACTCAAAGTTACTATTCTAGTCTAGAAAAGCATATTGTGGAGGTAACTTGGTAAGGCCGGGAAGGTGGCTTCCCGGCTACGGATTTGCGACTTCCGGATACCGTAGCGTAGCTTGAACATAGGGCTACAAGATGCATGTCTCGGTTGGGCCTCACCATGGCTCGTGGATGTCCCAAAGTGGGTGTTACTTATGCTTGGTGATGTAGAGAACTAGCTTGCTAGTGTAGGTATAAACAATAAGGAAAAGATTTTTATATGAAGAAGGAAATGAATTAGTTATTGATATGAAAAAGGAAAAGACAATTATTATTTGTCTATCTTTATATAGAAAAGGAAAAGAAAATAAAAATTTTTTAAAAAAGATAATACAGTTGTGAGGTTCGAAAAGAGATAAATAGCTTGCCGCTGGAGCAACACGTCTATTTGTGATTGTCATAGAAAGGAAAATATATATAGTATATATAACATATATACACAATTAAATTTTTGGAGGCCCCCGGAAACCGGTGGCCTGAGACGGCTGCCTCAGGCGGTAGCCCTCAGGGCTGGCTCTGCAGTAGTTGTTTATCCTATACAAGTCACTGAACCATCAAAATTTAATTTAGGGTTATTATCACAAATGGTACCTGAACTATACCTCAATCTTATCGATGGTACCTGAACTTCAATTTTGATCACAACCAGTACCCGAACTTTTCGATTTCATTTTAAATGATACCTAGAGCCACCTCCGGTCACTATTCCGACTAAAAATGGCATGGGAGGCAATCATAGTGATGATTTTTGATGATTTCAAGGGTTGCAATCATATATAGTGATGATTTTTTGGTAATAGACTTGCCTTGAACTTGTTTTTTAATTTTTTCAATTTTTTAGATTTGGCTTTTTTGGCCGGAATAGTGACCGAAGGTGGCCTTAGGTACCATTTAAAATGAAATCGAAAAGTTCGGGTACTGGTTGTGATCAAAATTGAAGTTCAGGTACCATCGATAAAATAGAAGATAAGTTCAGGTACCATTTGTGATAATAACCCTTTAATTTATATATAGAAATTATGATTATGAGGAGACTAACGAATCAAGTATTAGCTGTGTTTTTTGTTTTTGTTTTTGTTTTTTTGCCATAAATGTAGTACTTGATTGGTTAGTCTCCTCATAAGCACAGCTAATACTTGATTGGTTTGAGAAATGAAGCATCCTAGTATTAGAAGCATCCTAGTATTTTTGAGGCAATTACGTGCCAACAAACTATTAGATAATATTGTATAAATAATACGCATGCCAACTGAGGTAACCAAATCCGGCCACTAATTTAGCTTTCATTTGATGTGTGTGTGTGTGAGAGAGAGAGACTTTCTAGTGAAGTGTGTGTGTGAGACTTTTTAGTGAAGGTATCCTTTTTATTTGTCATTTCAAGGGATCGCTTATTAGCAGGGGCGGAGGCAGTTCAGGACGAGTAGGGGCAATTTAGATTATGACACTTGGCATTATAGTATACAATTTGCCCCATCAGGCCATCAGCTTGTAATGTTAACAACATATATGTATATACATTATGTTCCCAGTTCCCACAATGGCACAATTCATAGCCCACAAATATGATGGCTGGACTAACCGTCTAAACATATCAATAGGCTCAGAAATCACAGCTCCCAAAAACAACGGACAAAACAAGAAAATGGGGAGCATGAAGCTTCTTGTGCACCCCATTCAGCATATATATATTCAAACTCAACTACCAAAGCCAACACTCAAAGTCAATAACCAACTGATATTGCTGGCTTCCCAGTTAGTGCGATGACTTCATTTCTCAAACCAACCCCCCCCCCCCCAGATATCAATATCTCTTTGTTGATCAAACTCAACTACCAAAGCCAGCACTCAGGTTGATTAATTTGTTTGTTTCTTTTTTATTGTCTTTGCTTCTCCTCTGTGGCTCTATTCTTGTATATTTCCTATTGACTTATTAAGAATAGTGTGAATTGATGACTTGACGTTCTATCATGTATTCATGTTATGATGTTAATAGTATAATTTGATTGCTCTGTTTTTGTGTTGAAAGATTTTATTGCCATTGTTTTGATCTCTTTTCTTTTTGCATGCCTGGAAGGCTGGAAGTGTGGAACTCTATAAGCAGATACTAATATTTTTGATAGATTACATATGATTTTGTTTACTATATTGATAGTTTCTTAGTTTTTGGAACTCATCAATGGAAGGCTAGAAGTGTGGAACTCATCAATGGTTTTTGGTGTTTGGTTAAATTTTTTAGCCCCCATACATATATATTCCTCCCTCCACCACTACTTATTAGACCACCTTTTCGATCATATATTTAGATCTTGACCGTTCAGTTTCTAGCTCTATGTGAGTAGATCACTTCTACAAATTTTTAGCCAAACCGGTCAACGTTAAGGCATTGAAAACTGTTATTATTTTAAGCATGAACAGTTCAGGTTAGACAGATTTGGTTCATCCATTGATTTAATCTAGTTTGGTACCTTAACAATCATCAATATGGTTGAAATTTTGCAGAGGTAATCTATTCATGGTGTCATAAGAACTGAATGGTCGAGATGTAGATATGTGATCGAAAAGGGGTCCCACAAAGGATAATTTAAATTAGCTAAAAAAGATTGGGTATTCATAATCCTGATTTACTATTATGAACATGAATGGTTTAGATTGGACAAATTTGGTTCGTCCATTGATTTGATTTAGTTCAATAACCTAACGGTTATCAATTTAGCTAAAAATTTGTAGAAGTGATCTATTCATAGAGACCTAAAAATTGAATGGTAGAAATGCCGATATGTGACTGAAAAGTTGGCCTCATAAGCTATTCCTTAAAATGGCAAAAAAAAGGAGATCCCTTAGTGGAAGGGCCCTCATATACGTAATTGAACCAATCAAATTATTATGAATCAAATTCGAAACCCAGAATAGTACATACATCAAATTTGGACTGTAAACTGGTAGGATTCTAAACTTGATAAATACTATTCACTAAGAACATATTAAAGCTTGCTGTCAAATATAGGGCTGGCTTATTCTGTCGAACCTGCCGAAACAGGCCGAACCGAACGGGTTCAAAACGGAACCGATGATGAACCGCCATTTCGGCATGACATTACCGAACCGGATGACTCAACATGGTACGGTTCCAGTTCAAGAAAACAGAAACTCCAGCTTAAACTGAGCTGACTGAAATGAAGTAATTTAATTCAAAATTAATTAAATCTACCTTCATTATGTTGCTTGCGGGCTTCAAGTCTATTTCCTTTTAGAAGCAAACAATCAGCCTTAATCACTGGGCCATAATGTTTATTTGTTATACCTCATACAAACAATATATTTATATATTCATTATCTGTTAAAGGAAAATCACATTATGTGCCTTCGTCAAAGCAACTGACGAGGAGGGAATCAAGGAATTACAATCATAGCTCAATCAGCATTTAGTATCATTAATGTAATCGATATTTCCGTTGTAATTCTCTCCATATATAAAGGAGCTATGAAATGAAATGAGTAGACCAATTCCAATTGTCATTTTACTTTTACACTTTTATCAGCACGCTCAGAGCCAATAGCCAATAGTAAAAAAAAAAAAAAAAAACCTAGCTTCGGAAAAAAAATTTCTTCTCCCTGCCATCAACCCCACAGCGCCTCCATGTCCTCACGCTAGAATAGCAGCGCCTTGCCCAACACGCACAACCCACACGTGCCACTAGAGATCGGATACCGGCGACCTCGATGGCCGACTCGACCTCGAATCTGATTCTTCTTCATCCAGCCCTTGCCTTGGTGCCCCCGTCGACCTATTCTGGCACTCCAGCCCAATCCACCTGACCTCAGCGCTTCCTCCATCAGTTGGCATCCATCACCACACGCGTAAGCCGACATCCTCACCCTGCGCTACAGCCCCTGCATCCACCGGCTTCCCAGATCACTGGCCATCTTTGACAGAAAGGACACAGATCACCGGCGCCACCCTTGAGACCCATCGATCTCGACCCAGACCCGCCTTCACCATTTGTAAACCAGAAAAAAAGGAAGACAAAAAACCAGAAAGGAAGAAGAAGACGAGAAGAAGAAAGAAAAAAAGAGAAAAAAAAGAATCCCGATTCGGGTCCATTTTGGGCTGTTGACCCAATCTGAAAAAAAAAGGCCCAGCAAAAGAAAAAGCGGGCCTAGAAAAAACAGGCCCTGTGGCCCAAGAAAAAAGAAGAAGCAAAGAACAGAAGAAAAAAAAAAAAAAAACAAACAAACATCCCCTGCGGCCCAAGAAAAAAAAGCAAAGAAAAAGAAACAGGCCCTGCAGCCCAGAAAAGAAAAAAGCAGGCCAAGAAAAAGAAAAAGAAAAAAAAGGCCTCGTGGCCCATTGCTGCAAAGAGGGAGGAAGCGGCCAAGTTTTTTTTTTCAAGCACAAAAACATCGCTACGCAAGGCTGCATCAACACGTGCATGCGCTAGGATTGTTTTATTTTCTCGAAACCAAGTATGTTCTCTTTTATTTATTTTCATACCATGGTATATTTCATTATTTATAATTAGAACTTTTGAGCATGTTTTGTTAGATAAATTTGATCCTTTTAAGCATGTTTTGTTATTTATGTTTTACATAATTATGTTTAAGCATGTTTTAATTATGCTATAGTTTATATTTTATTTTGAACATGCCATATATATCTTGTTATATATTATTTATGCAATTTTGAGCATGTTTTGTGAATTTTATTTACGCCTATATAATTATTCCTAAGCATGCCTTTATATTATGCTATTGTTTGTATTTTATTTTACGCATGATATATTATTGCTACTATTATGTGTAACATATATTTTGGTATAGTGAATTTGAGCATGCCATGTAGTTTATTTTTATATATGCTATGTTTAAATGTGCTATGCTTATTTTTAGAATGCCACATATACAATCCGTTTTGCCATGATAATGAAAATTCATGTGTATTATACACACACTTACTGTGATAAAGTATTTTCACAAGCATCGAAAAAAATGTGACCATTACGAATCTTGGTCTTGAAATCTAATTCATATGTTTGGAAAATAATTCACGTGGATGTCTTTATGATTGCGTAATTTATATCTTCCCTCTTGTTTATATAGATGGCTGATCCAACTCGACCTGAATTTGACACCTTGGAATCAGAAGGACTTGAGTACCATCGTTGGGTTTCCGATGTGGAAATTGCCTTTATGGCAAAAGACTACACTGCCACCATTACCGACCTCAAAGATAATGAACTATCCAATAAGGTTAAAGGAAATGCATTAATGTTTCTGAGGCGACATACTAATCCTAATCTACGTTGGGAGTACCTTCAGTTGAAGACACCCAAAGAACTGTGGGATGCCCTTAAGGGACGTTTTGGGAACATTCATGACATTTTGCTCCCAAAACTAGCCGTTCAGTGGAATGGAATCCGCTTGCTTGACTACAAAAGGGTCAATGATTTCAACAAGGACATGTTGCGCCTAAAGGCACGTCTCAATTTCTGTGGAAGGGAAATAACAGAAGATGATATGATCTCCAAGACTCTTTCCACCTTTCCTGCTTCTGCGCTTATACTAGCGGACCAGTATAGGCTGGAGTATGGCAACAAAAGAATCACAACCTTCAATAAGTTGATCAGCCTACTGCAAGTGGCTGAGAGACATAATGAGGTTCTCTTGAACAATAATGCCAAGCCCAAAGGGACAAAGAAAATTCCCGAGGCTAATTATGGAAAAATGAAAGGTGGAAAGAACTCCAATGCAAGCGGGTTTAGACGTGCTGATCCTTACCCACGTGGCAACAATGCACCGCATGGAAAGGGACATGGGGATCGTGGAAACAAGATGCAAAAGGAAAGAGTTGACAATGAACCATGCTATAGGTGTGGATTCATTGGGCATTAGTATAAGAACTGCCAAGCAAACAACAGAGTAGCAGCCAATTACAAGAGGTATAAAGAGTCTAAAGAATAAGAGGCTCACTATATGGAAGAAGGAGGTCATGACCTAGACGTCAACCTTGCAATTGTAGACTTCAATGGCAAAGAGGAACTTTCTAAGTCAATGGATGCTCTCAATCTTGACTGATCTGCTTTATTTATTTTATTTTCCAAAGACAATTGTGAAGGCATAATGCATCATTTTTAATTAGACTACTACTTGGTCTTAAAGTTTATTTCAATAATGGTTTGATAAATTAGATTTCTGAACAAGACCTTGATTGGATTATCGTTGGCTTACTAATAAATTTCGGATTTTATTCTGAAGTGTTGAATTTATTAAATTTTATTTACTACATGCATGGTTCGAAATAGCACTATAAAGATGTAAAGCAATACATCTAGAAAAAGGAAAAATTATTAGAATGAAAAGAATACCATTCTACGCAAATAGAAATACTCTAAAGAATATGAGTTATATTTTCTAAATACCTCCCATTTATTTGTAGAAATGAATGGAGAAGAACTTGAGTGCTTAGTTGATAGTGGGACTACCCACACAATATTAAGAAATAGGCAATTATTCATTGAATTAATAGCCTATAATTCCTCTGTGACTACAATGATTGGATCATCACAAGTAATAAAAGGGCGAGGAACCACCAATTTTTTTGCTGCCTAATGGCATAACATTTCAAGTCACAGACGCTCTATATGCACCAAGAGCTAATCGAACCTTGTTAAAGTTTCAAAGATATTCATGCCAACAGTTATCATGTAAAAACACACTGTGAGAATGGAACTAATACTTTTATATTACCTCTAATAAATGTGGAAGGAAACACATTTTAGAGAAACTTATGAGTCAATCTAGTGGACTGTACCTCACTACGATTCGGATCATTGAATCCTATGCTGTCACCAACAATGAAATGTGGGACACTGACTCATACAGGCTTTGACATGACCACCTAGGGCACTCCGGTCATGACATGATGATCCGTATTTTCAAGAACTCAGATTGACATCCCTTCTTTCGAGTGAAAAATAAAATGGGACCAAAATCCGTCACACTGCAAGGTGTCGGTCCTAATATTGCTCAAATGCAGTCATTGCCTTCTGAAGTACCAGAAGCACTACCTCCCTCCCATTATGCCTCATTGACTAATTCAAAGGCACATCACTCATTTTGAAAAGCCTGCTCTTTAGCAAAAACAGGATCGAGACCTTCCTATGCTAAAGATACAAAACAAAACATTCCATTCTTATAAAGGATACAAGGAGATATCTGTGGACCTATCCATCCAGAATGCGGACCATTGAAGTACTTTATGGTTCTGGTGGATGCCTTGGCACGCTGGTCACATGTCGTTTTATTGTCCATAAGAAATGCTGCATTTGCAAAACTCCTAGCACAGATTATACGTTTAAGGGCTCACCACCCTGATCACCCTATCAAGTCTATAAGACTTGATAACGCTAGAAAGTTTACATCAAAAGCATTTGATGATTATTGCATGTCTATCAGGATCGATGTAGAGCATCCTGTACCCCATGTGCATACACAAAATAGTCTCGCAGAAGCCACCATCAAAAGGCTACAGATGGTGGCTAAGGCATTGATTATGAGCACCAACCTGCCTATATCTGCCTGGGGTTATGCAATATTGCACGCAACTTTACTTATTCGTTTCAGACCCACTGCTAGCCAACTATTTTTTGCGTACCAGTTGGTAACTGGATATGAGCCTAACATTTCACACTTATGCATATTTGGTTGCACAATATATGTGCCTATTGCACCCCCACAGCGCACCAAAATGGGTCATCAGAGACGAATAAGTATTTATGTTGGACACGAATCCCCATCAATTATCCGCTATTTGGAACCCTTGACAAGCGATCTCTTTACCGCTTGATTTACAGATTGTCACTTTGATGAGACAGTCTTCTCGTCATTAGGGGGAGATAGGAAAAAGGATTTTCCTAGGAAACGACAAGAATTGTCATGGTTTGTTCCCACTCTGTCTCATTTTGATCCCCGCACTTCACAATGTGAAAGTGAAGTGAAAAGAATAATCAATCTTCAGAACGTAGCAGATTTAATGCCTGATGCATTTACTGATATCGTAAAAGTGACGAGATCACATATACCTGCTGCAAATGTGCCTGCAAGGTTAGAAGTCCCCAACAAGGGGAACGCTGCTGTAGATAGAGGCACTGCAACCGCACTTAGTGCAGGTGTGGTTGAGGTCGTGGCTCCCCAAAGGAAGAGGGGGAGGCCACTTGGTTTGATTGACACTCACCCAAGGAAGAAGAGGGCGAGTAAGGCACAAACCGATCAATTAATCATCAATGTAGAGAATCCCTCTCATGAGATTGTCTCTGATTACAGTTATGTCCATGAATCAATACTGGAGGACGCTTTGATGTTTTGAAATGATTCCAGAGAACAAAGAAATCTCAATAGATTATGAGAGTGCGTATGAGTTGATAGAAAGATTTTCCATACACATTGATGATGAATTTGCGTACACTGTTGCTCAAGAAATCATAGAGCACGATGATATCGAACCATGCCCTGTTGCAGAATGTCAACAAAGAGCAGATCGACCTAAATGGAAAGAAGCAATCCAGGCAGAATTAGATTCTTTGACAAAGAGACAGGTATTTGGTCAGGTAGTGCTAACCCCACCAAGTGTAAAACATGTAGGACATAAATGAGTCTTTGTCAAAAAGCGTAATGAGAAGAATGAAGTCCTGAGGTACAAGGCTCGCCTTGTGGCGCAAAGTTTCTTACAACGCCCTGGAATTGAATACGAGGAGACATACTCTCCCGTAATGGACGTTATAACGTTTCGCTATTTAGTTAGCTTAGTAGTTTCCGAAGGACTGGAAATGCAGCTCATGGCTGTGGTTACTGCATATCTCTATGGGGATCTAGATTCAGAGATATATATGAAAGTGCCTGATGGCCTTACATTACCCAAGTCAAGTGACTCTAAACCACAAAGAGCGTTTGCAATTAGGTTGAAACGCTCACTTTACGGATTGTTTGGCGGATGTGGTATACCCGTCTAAGTGACTACTTGATTGGGAAGGGATATAAGAACGATGAATTATGCCCCTACGTATTCATAAAGAAAACAAGTTCTGGATTTGCAATTGTAGCAGTATATGTCGATGATATGAACATAATAGGTACTCTTGATGATATAAGAGAAATTGCGAGCTATTTGAAATCCGAATTTGAGATAAAGGATCTTGGGAAAACTCAATTCTGTCTAGGCCTTGAACTAGAACACCGAGTTTGTGGAATACTATTCCACCAGTCTGCGTATGTCCAAAAGTTAGGCAATTTAACATGGACAAAGCGCATCCTGCTAGCACTCCCATGATCGGTCGAAGTTTGGATGCAAAGAAAGATCCATTTCATCCAAAGGAAGATGACGAAGAGGTGTTAGGAGCTGAAATTCCCTATCTAAGTGCAATATGCGCATTATTGTACTTAGCCCAATGTACTTGACCAAACATTGCATTCTCAGTGAACTTGTTAGCTAGATTTAGCTCAGCGTCAACGCAACGTCACTGGAATGGTATCAAGAACATTTTCCGATACCTAAAAGGAACCATTGACTTGGGACTGTTCTTTTCCTACAGAGAAACAAGAGGAACCGCAGATAGAATTGCAATCCCTAAAGGAAATGTTGATGGCAAAAGCGCCACTCACTACACCGAAACGCCAAATGATGTTTTGGTTGGTTTTGCTGATGCTGGGTACCTCTCTGACCCATATAAAGATCGTTCCCAAACTGGTTATGTATTTACCATTGGGAACACAGTGATATCTTGGAGATCAACCAAGCAAACCCTTGTGGCTACCTCCTCAAACCACTCAGAGATCATTGCTCTACATGAGGCGGTTCGTGAGTGTATATGGTTAAGAGCTATCACTACACATATTCGAGGGACTAGTGGTTTGAGTTCTACCACTAAAGAGCCTACTTGCATTTATGAAGATAATGCAGCTTGCATCGAACAGATGAAGCTAGGTTATATTAAGGGTGATAACACAAAACACATATCGCCAAAGTTGTTCTACAATCAGCAACAACAGGCTCTTCTCAAGATTCAAGTGAATCAAGTAAGGTCTAAGGAGAATGTGGCAGATTTGTTCACCAAATCATTGTCCAAGGCCACATTTGAGAAATATGTGAAAAACATAGGAATGCGAAGTCTTTCCAAACTCCCTTGATTAATGTAAGTATCAGGGGGAGGTGTAGACGTCAGGGGGAGTCTAACACACACATGTCATCCTCAAATGTGGTGCGTTGTGCTCATTTCCTTCGTTCAAGGTGTATGTTTTGTCCCACAAGGTTTTTATTGTTACTTGGCAAGATTTTTAGTGAGGCAACAACTTATGCACCATTTCGTCTTTGACTTGGCACAAGGGGGAGTGTTAAAGGAAAAGCACATTATGTGCCTTCGTCAAAGCAACTGACGAGGAGGGAATCAAAGAATTACAATCACAGCTCAATCAACATTTAGTAGCATTAATGTAATCGATATTTCTGTTATAATTCTCTCCCTATATAAAGGAGCTATGAAATGAAATGAGTAGACCAATTCCAATTATCATTTTACTTTTACATTATCTTGTATTTTAAACTGATAACAATTAGCAACCTTATCTCATTGAATTTTGAACTCTGAAGCCATCTACCACCCTTTATTTTCTCTCTCTCTCTCTCTCTCTCTCTCTCTCTCTCTCTCTCTCTCTCTCTCTCTCTCTCTCTCTCTCTCTCTCTCTCTCTCTCTCCTCTGCGACCTTTTCTTTCTTCTTCCTCTATTTTTTTTCTTCCGTCTCTTCTTTGACCTTTGTTTTCTTTCTTCTTCAACCTTAGTTCTACTTCAGAAAAAAAATAAACCTCAGTTTCTCTTTCTTCTTTCTCCTCATACTTCAATCCTCATCTCCTTCATTTGGCTGACAAATTTGAGGTTCATGAACCTCAAGATCTATAGATCTGAGGATGCCTCTATATACATATTTCTTGTTACATAGCTGGATTCTAGTTCTGCAATCATTTGTTGCCACCAAATTCCGACGATCGGAGCTTTCAATGCCGACCAAAACTGATTGTTGAGTTTGATATACCGAACTTTCGGTAACTGGAAAGTCTGGTAGGGTTACAGCAAAGAATTTGGGAATACTGACATTTATTTGTCTGGTATCGGTTGACGTGAAAAAACTCGATAACCGTATGTTAGCCAAATAGCCACCCTCAAGTATTAGGGGTACAAGTAATAGTATAGGGATTTAATAAAGGTTGTCGAATCCACGAGGATTGGATTCCTTTCACTAGATAGGGTGTGAACCTAAGGAAAGCTACAATATGCAAATGTACAATCATGAACAAATCATATTACATGTTAAGTATCAATTCATTGTTCTTAGATGCATAAACCTTTGAGTTTAGATAGTCATGCAAGCAAACTAATCCTAGATCTAGGTGATTTTAACTCAGAACCTTCATATGCTCATAGAGGATGCTATCATGCTATCAATGCTCAAGGTTAATTACTCCCTAAATATTTTTTCATGAGATGAAAAACACAACACATTCAAAGTAGTTAAGTTTGAATGAATGCATTCACTTCTTCAATTAGCATATGAATATGAAAATAACAAATAACATCAAATGTAAATTAAAACATCAATTCATACAAGTTTGGCTAGGGCTCTCAACCCTAGCCCCAACAAAATAACTACTCACTTATAATCATACAAATTAGCCTCAAATCTATAAAGTACATCAATATAAATTTAAAGAGTTAAGGAAAGAATGAACTAGTTGAAGCTTGACAAATCAATGGGTAGCTTCTCTTTCGTTTTCCTCCTTCAATTCTCCTTGAATCCTCCTTGATGGTGGAAGCAATGGATGATGAACTTCTTGATGGTGATGATAAATGGAATGGTGACGAAGATATGATGCTCATTTGGCTAATTTTGAGTGGTAGTGATGGAGTAGTGGTGGTAGTGAATGTGATTGTGGTGGTGGTGATGGAGGTTAAAGAGTATAGATTATGGGTTTGGATTTTGGGAGGTGGATAAAAAGGTTTTGTGGGGGAGATTGAGAGAGAAAGAAGATATAATGGGGTGTATGGGTGACGCCTATTGAATGAGAGAAGATATGCTTAAATAGGGATGAAAGAGGTGTAAAATGATGATGGAAAGCAAAGGGAGCAGCTAGCTTCATGAATGGAGCAAAAGGAAGAGTGTTGGAGTGGTATTAATTCCTAAAACCGAAGGGGAAAAATTATGGAAGGGATGGAGTGAAAGAGAGAAGTAATGATAAGATATTACAGAGAGTAGAGTAGGAAAAGATGGATAAGGGAGAGGGAGAGAGAACATCTAGCTTTCTTAAGTGCATGGAAAACAAGGAAAGAAGGAGCGTAGAGATAGTTTTGGGTCACCAAAGTCAAGGGGACAAGCATGGGAAAAATGTGTGCATAGTAATGCCTATTATGTTACATCCCGGATCTCAAGTTACTGTTTTACTAGTTTTTTGGACGGTAAACGAGAGTTATTTTTATTTTTGGCTCTGTTTCGACCCTTTTTGGGGGCCCCTAAAAGTTGACTTTTTGTTGAGGTCAAAATTTGAGAAAATTTTATTCATGAAAGCTGTAGATGACGTTAAACCGAGCGTGTGCATATATGGTACGTAAAAATCAAAGCTCATATGCGAAAGTGATAAGCAAAATACTAAAATTATTGTTTGGAGTAAATGATATAAATTTGAATTGTTACTATGTTGAACGGTAACTTTTTTTTTTTTTTCTCTCTCTCCTCCTTCCCGTGGTTCTCTCTCTCTCTCTCTCTCTCTCTCTCTCTCTCTCTCATGCAATTCTCTCTTTCTTCGCCTCCAGGCCACCTGACGGCGTGCAACCAGCGTCATTGGCTTCGTCTCCTCCTCCTCTCGACTCCTACGGTGGTATCTCACGAAAACTTGGCCAGAAAATGACGAACTAAGGCCGAGAATTTTACTGTAGCAATTGAGGTCAACGCCGGTTTCTCTCAATTCAGGTCACCTCCGGTGACAAGACCAGGCTTTTTAGAACCGCTTTGGGCCACCGTTGAAGCTCTCCAAGTTTCATAACCCAGATCGAAGCGTGGAGGAAGAAATTTTAATTGGAAAATTTCACTGTACTTCAGATTGCTTAATTGCTCGGCCACTTAGAGGTATTTTCTAACTTTTCCATAGTTGAGAAAGTTGTTGGAAATGTTGAGATGATGTTGTACATGAAATTTGGTGGCCATCGGAGGTGGTGGGCGGTGGCGCGTGAACCTCACGCGCCGCCATTGTAGGTGGCGCTTGGAGGCGCGTAAAGCAGGTTTATGACTTCGAGTTTTAGCCTATTAAATCCTATAATTGATGTAGAGCTTGTAAATGTGATTTTGGTAGAAATCGGAGAAGTTGAGTATTTAATTTGAATTTCTGAAATTTAGAATTTTAGTTATCATTTTACGAGAATCCGACCGTCTGATTTCTCTCAAATCTGCCCTAGAACTTGTAAATTAATGAAATGGAGTTAGTGGTAAAGTTTGGGTTGAATCGGAGAAGGAAATGGAGATGTTGACTTAAGAGGATTGATTTTGGAATCGTATTTAATTGCCGAATTGTTATTCACGGAATATAATTGTGTACTGGGCAACATACCGAGCTATTGCTTGACGAAGAAACCCGTATGCGTGGTTGCCTAAATAGTTCTATGAGTGGACTTTTGTTTTAAATAATGATGCATGCAATTATTTTTCCGAAATGATAATTGATTAATTTATTTTTTTTATCATTTTATTTATCGAGCATAATATTTTGCTTTGGATTATAATTTTGGCATTGTTTTCCATATGAATTTCAGATATGAAATTATTATGCTCGGATTTGGATTTATGAATTGTTTTCGGTAATATGAATTGATTTTCGGAGAATAATTATGATTTATCTCGATTATGATTTGGGAAATGGATTCGTGATACTATTTTTTTGGATATGGAGCTTTCGATGTTTATCTCCGATATATGATTACTATTTGAAATTATGATTTATATGATTTTCAACGAATTATTTTCCAAAGTGATTTACGAAATTTAATATTATATTTTTATTCATCAATTTTGAGATTCTGAGATATTATCAGAGATGAGATTTTCACGGGAATTATAGTTATCGATTATCTCTCACCTATTTGTTATGAATTTGAGAATATTTTGGCGTGCGGGGCTACGTCATTGGAATATACTTATTTTTTTCTCGTGAGAAATTGGGGAAGCATTATGGATTTATGGATTCATTGGATTTCTATAGTGTCTCCTCCTCACTTACTTTGTGTTTGTGAGTGGCAGTCGAGGTGATTTATTCTCCTCCTCACGTGAGTGGTAGTCAAGATTATTAGTTCTCCTCCTCACACAATCTATGTGTGAGTGGCAGTCGAGGGTAGAGCCTAAGGGGCTCCTTTATCCGTATGGTGATAATGTCTTCCCCGTATGATATTATTATTTGACTAGCGAGGCTAGTCCGATTTCTTCTAACCAGTGAGGCTGGTGCATTTTCAAGAATTTTTGTATGGCGAGAAATATATTTTATAAATATTGCATGCATCGAGATTTTGAAAATAATTTTTTTGTGGGAAAGCATCAACACTTTTTTAATTTAAATTATCTTGATTATTTATTTTTGTCCACTCACTCTAATGTGTTTTTCAATACTTTTCCCTTGGGCCTTCTGGTTTCAAATGCCCAGTTTGCAGGCGAGATTAGTTGTGGTCGGATGTACATGGAGTTGAGGTATAGTTGTCACTGCTTCCGGATTGTTGGATCTATAGATAATTTATCATCTTGATATTTATTTTAGAATTGCTCTGATAACCTACGAAATTTATTTAATATGAAAATGGAGTTGTTGGTATTTGGGGAGCAGGATGGCTCTAGGAGTATAAGGATGGTTGATTAGAAGTGTGGTTTTATTTCTTTTCAGGTTAGGGTCGTCCATTTTAGGGAAAGTTCTGCCGAATTTTCTCAAAAAATGGGTCCTACAGGGCCACCTTGGATTTTAGGGTGAAATCTCTAGTCGGGTCCTGTCATATTATCCAAATGATAATGTGCTGGATGTAATGATGTTACTCCACCTTCTTGGTCCTCCTTGATCCTCCTTAATTGTGATCGGAAAAGCTATAGCACCACAATAAGTGGTGGTGGGACGCCATTTGTAGTGGTTCGCTGGAATTCAGAATTTTACTTTTTGTTCCACATTTGACTGTTATTCTTCCTAGCTCCGATTCTCCACTTCAAAACCCAAAATGGATGTTTCCTTGACTCTTGCAATATTCCTAAATAAATAAGAAAATGATTTAGTGAAAGCTAAAATTCACTCAAAAACAAGTTAAATTCAATATTTAGAGGAATCTATATATATGAAAATTATAGTCTAACACCGTATCACGGCCAACCCTAGTCAAATACACCTCACTCTACCAAGACAAAATCATCGTCTATCCACTAGCCCACCTCATCACTCGATTGTGGTACAATGAAAGTAGATAGTTCTTGCCAAATTAAACACATAGAAGACATCCCAATAGACAATAGACTGGCAAATAATGCCAAATCTTGGATAATTACCGATCTCCTAAAGAGATCATGACCAATAGATGAAGTTGTCATGGACTCCTTCTCGAAAATGCCAATCTAGTAAGTCCTACCCTAGACTAGCATCACCAAAACGACTAAGTAGTGCATGAGGCTGGTAGGGCACCCTTCAGAATGGCCCAATAGATGAAAAATTGGGCAAGCCCAATAAGCCAAACGTGCAACCCATCCCCAAAACTAACCCCAAAAGCCAATCTCAAGAACATGTAGAAGAGGTTTAGCTTTTTAGCCCCACCACCATATATCGCGGTCGTCCGCCCCAACGAAACAGCATCGGTGATGAAAATGGGAGACTATAGAACTCAGGCTGCCAACCTTACCAGCAAATCAAGCAAATCATAAATCAGACTTTGACCCTGAACTTTGCTACACCAGACCAATGCAGAAAAAACACTAGCAAAATAGAATCCCAAGACCATGCAAAAACGGATCAACTGATAGGAGCATAAAATGCGACGAATTTATAGTTTAAACCCTTACACTTTTGCTTAGTTATTTAATTAAAAAGATCAAACTAACTTTGTTATTTTCTTAGGAGGTTTGTGGAGCAACCATGGAGAAATAGGAGCTCAATTGAGGCAAGTTAAGGCTCGGATGTATAATAGTGATGAAAAAGATGAAAGATGACCATTTATGCAGTCAGAAACAAGAAGGAAAGCTTGTGGAAAAATTCGTGCAAAACAGTTGCTGAGAAGCAGAAAACAGAAGACTAGAAGCTGCCTTATTTTCTTCTGTTTTAGCGAGCTATTTTGAAGAATCTTTGGGTTGAACTATGAAGAAAATCCTGACCAAATGAACTCCAAATGAGCTGAAACTTTTCAGATCCATTCTAGACATTCTAAGGAACATTTCTTATGAAGAGTATAAGAGCTATATAGGAGTGGAAGGCCTTTAAAAGATCGATCCAAGTTTCTGACTAAAAGATGAAAACTGCAGATCGGACCTGAAAGCATTTCCTGCCAAACTACTATTCCAAAAGCTCTGAAATTTTACCAGGATGATCTACATTCATGTAGAAATATTTGTTATGAAGAGGTCAAGGGAAAAATCCGAAGTTTTGCTGGAGATTCAATTAAAGTAGCAGAAAATCCACCATCATCATCACCCAAAAACCTAATTCCATGTTTCAAGGTGTAATTATTATGTTCTCTCCATATTACCCAAAAATCCACCATCATCACCTAAAAACATTTCACGTTTTAGGGTGTAATCATCATGTTTTCTCTATCATTACTTACCCTAATTTACTCCATCTTTTCCATAACTTTTTCCCTTGTTTTAGGGATCCATTACCACTATCCATATTTTCTATAATACTTGGTTTCTCTCGTTTTCTTCCATTCGTCATTTCACTTTTCATTCTCCTCCCTATATAAACACCTTCTCCTCTCACAATTTCCTCACCATATTTTCCTTAGTTATCACTTCCTCTTCTCACTTCCTCTCTTCTCATTCTCTCACACATCTCTTCCATCACATATACACACCATCCAATGCCCTAAATCAGAAACCACGCCTCCATACTCTCCCCTCATCATAGATCACGAGATCCCTACTCCAAGGAGAAGCCGTAGCCTCCATTTTCCATCAAATCATCTTCCATCATCCTGTCATACTCTTGCTTTGAAGACGCCTCAAGCTTTCTTTCTTGAAGAATAATCAAAGTGAGATCGTGATATCTACTACCCTCTGCGGTTTATTCCTTATGTACTTTTCAATTTCAATATATGTATTTGGATTTCCAAACTATGAGTGAGTAATTTTCTTTGTTGAGAACTAGTATAAATCCTAGTTATGTGATGGATTTTTAGCTTTTGAATCTCTTTTTCGATTACAAGGTTTTGTGAATGCTTTGTTTGGTTTTGTTTTATAAAATCTTTTATATGTTTATGTCTTAGATTGATCACCTAAAATATGAGCATGTAATTGGAGCTAGTTTTAAGGTGCAGTGTGTTCACGATCTTAAAGCACTCAAGTAGTAAAGCCTACATGTTAGGTGAAATCAAACAAATAGAATACATGCTAGGATGACGTTCCTCACTAGTTTTGTACTCTAAAATCAATCTTTCCAAAGAGCTTAATGTGTTTATGTGTGCTTAATGAGTTAATTTGATAGGGTAGCGTTCTGCACCTCGATTGCATATAAGCAAGCTTACGATGCAGTGCGTTCACGGTTTTAAGTAATTTTGGGAAAAATAAGGCTTTAGTGGTGATCCTAAAGTTCTTGATTGGTTTCATTCACATGCCTTAGTAATTGAAGATTAGGTTAAATTGTCTTTCTCTGATCATAACTAGAGGTGGATTACGAAGTTCTCAACATCCATACATCTGATTTAGAATTCCTAAAAATTGCAACTTTTCTTTCTTTTATTATTATCTGCGTTCTTAAAATCCTAACCCCCCTTTCATTTAGTTTTTGCGTCAATTTTATTTTCTCTTTTCTTTCTGTAGTTTTTGATAGTCTTATTATGTAATTTGTGAAAGTACCCTCAATCCTTGGACTGAATGATCCCTGTTTATCCTATACTAACAATTGTCTTTTGTAGGGTAATTTTGTGTGCTTAACTTAGGCGTACCATCAACCAAGACTCTCGTCAGATCAATCGTCGACCCACCAGAACTCCGATTAAGAGTACAACCATGATAAACTGCTTCACCCGCTATTATCACTCACACCCGCAAGGGAGAAATGAGTAGAGGCCAAATCATAGCCTTTTCTGCTCGAGGCAGAAGAAGATTGTTGACGTCGCTGGTCACTAAAACGAAACCTTAGAAACCCTAACAGAGAGAGTGACTAGAAATAAATTATTTGTGTGATACTATGAAAAAATAAAAAAACAAAAATCTAAAAAAAATTGAAGAAGTTGATGCAAGAAAACGTTCACATTTTTTCTCTTTTCAATAATAATACGTGCATCGCACCGATATGAGGCTAGTTTGAAAAGAAAAGACAGATAAAATTTGCTTCCCAATAATATAGCAAACAAAAAAGTGAAAATATGTAATTAATTTTGATTCTGTTCAAGTAAATCTAAAATATGTGTCTGGCCCAAACTCTAGGTTACTTGTCGAAGTTGTAATAGGATTAATCTTAGTGATATTCTCGGAGATATCTTCGTAGATATCCATTCATTGTACGACTATGTTTCCATGTACAACTCTGATTCTATGCTTATAATCCTCTATATAAAAAGGACCCTATTATCAATGAAAGACACAGCTTATTCTCTCCTAATTTCTATTTCCTTAAACACGTTATCAGCACGAAGCCCTAACCTTGAAATCCCAAAAACAAAAAATCCTAAAACCCTAGAACACCTTGCCATAGCGCTGCCATAGCACGCCACACCTTGCCAGCGAACCACAGAGTTGCCACAGCTCGCCATACCTTGCCACAACCTAGAACACCTTGCCATAGCCCTGCAACAGCATGCCACACCTTGCCACAGCGAACCACAAAGCTGTCACAGCTCACCACACCTTACCACAACGCGCCACACCAGAAGCACTAATTAGAGGTATGTTTTAAAGTTCCCGTTTTTAGAGTTTTCGTTCCTTTTCTTATTTTTTTTCATCGGGGACTTGCAACCTCCCTTCTTCTATCCCCTTTTCTTCTTCAAAGGGGAGACCAAAAGTCGAACTGTGGGGGTTCGTGCTCACTCCAAGCTTGGAGCTTGTAGAGTCCTCCAAACTTAGAGTTGTTGAGAAGTTATGATCGACCACAAACACATTATTGTTTCGATCTAATCAAATACCTCTTGGAATTGGATTTCTTGAGAGCGACTATGCTAAAAAATTCCTAATTTCTTAGGAGCGGCAATGCTCATAATTCTTTTGGTTTTAGTGGTAGTTTTTCCGCTCTGAAACTAACCTTTTTTTCTTGTTCTCTTTCAGGATGAGTAACATGAACAAACTGGACTTCTCTCCATTGGGAACAACTGGCTCTAGATATCATAAGTGGGTTTGTGATGTCTGCCAGCTTCTCAAAACCGATGGAATCCTCGATACGATTCTCGAGCCTAGCCAGGATGTGTTAACTGTTGAGTAAGCTCAAGCTTTGGAAGAAAATATAGCAACCTTAGAGGCAAATAAGGAGAAAGCCATCATCCTAATGACTTGTCATATGGATGATTCGCTCCAGAACGAGTATATGAATGAAGAAGACCCTAGAAGGTTGTGGGTCTTACTCAAAGAAAGATTTGGCAACGTCTGTGATTCCCTGCTTTCTAACCTAGAAATGAGCTGGCATAGCCTCCACTTCTGTGATTTCAAGTCAGTTCTTGACTATAACTCAGAAGTATTTCGCATTACATCCTTAATGGAATTCTGTGGTAAAAAGATTACAGATGCGATGTTGATTGAGAAGACTCTCTCTACCTTCCCCGTCTCTGCATTGATGGTTGCTAAGAACTATCAAATCGATATTACTGCAGGACGGATCACAAGGTTTCATGAGCTCATTGGAGCTATGAATGTCGCTAAAAAGCATGACAACATCTTTGTGAAGAACTATAATTCCAGACCCGTGGGAACATAGCATATTCCAGAGTCCAATTATAGTTGCGCCCCTAAGGGAGGGCGGAAAGAGCGAAACCCTAAATTTAGGGACAATTCTGGGTGTTT
The DNA here is from genome assembly GCF_002994745.2 of Rosa chinensis. Lineage (NCBI taxonomy): Eukaryota > Viridiplantae > Streptophyta > Magnoliopsida > Rosales > Rosaceae > Rosa > Rosa chinensis. Next base: position 18,690,183 of record NC_037090.1, read on the forward strand.
TGGTCCATATTCTCGCTCTAATGAGGAATGTAACCGTCAAAATAGGTGGACACGGAACCGAAGAGGTCAACGTGGAAAGAGAGAGAGAGAGGCAATGCCTCTGGCCATGTTGGCGCCACCAACACTAAGAGCCATCCTAATGATGCTTTCAAAGTGCCTCAATCAATGGATTCTGAGCACAAAGGTGAATGTTCCCGATGTAGAGTATCCTGTCATTGGGCACACATTTGTAGAGCTGTGAAGATATTGTCACCGCCTACAAAGCATATTGTGAAGTAAGAGAAGCTCACTATATGGAACAAGAAGATCAAGAAGGTGATCTAGAGTGAAGGGTTGAAGACTTCAATTCTGGCTGAGATCAATAGATCACCAATTCTGTTTAGGTCTTTATTTTCCAAGAGATGTAATAAGCAATTGCCATGTATTTTGTAGTAAATGTCATTGGTTTAGTTTTTCTTCACATAGGCTCATCCAAAATGAGTATGATGTCCAGAAACTTTTTGAGATAAGTGATAATTAAGCGAGCTTTGCTCCACTGACATCTCTCTACTTACCTGGTCATATTTATTTTAGAGTTACTGAAAGAAGTTAAACAACTAACATTGTTTTGCGTTGGCTAATACTTGGATTAGATTCTCTTAATGGTTAAGAAACAATGATATACTCTGTTGGCTTATGAATAAAATTTCGAGTTCTTTTCATTATGACTTCATTTTGATTATGAGCATATTACTGTAGTGGACTCTATGTCACTATTCAAGCATGTAGAGAACGAAAATGAGTTCCTTTGCAATATCTCTAATGATTGCGAACAAAGATGCATCTTAGAGAAGTTTATGTGTCTCTCTAGTGGACTCTATGTCACTATTCAAGCTATTAAATCTAATAAAGTCATGAGATAAGATCTCTTGGATTTAGACACATATTGGCACGATAGGATAGATCATCCTAGTCATGATATGATGATCCGTCTACTAAAGACTTCACACGGACATCCATTCTTTCGAGCGAAACGAAGCAAGAATCAAAAGTTGATTCCTAGACTAAGTGTGATCGCTGCTCCTGCCTCTGGTGCCTCCACCGTCCACCACCAGCCTAGGGCTGGCATAGTCCCTATCCATGACGCTAGGGATGGCATCCCAGGTGATGCTGCAATCACCAACTTTGCTTTAAATAGCGTTTCGGACGCTCAGGCCCAACCACAATTCTCAGTGGTTGCTTCTAACGCATATCGCTCTTTTTACAAAGCCCGTTCCTCAGGGAAATTAGGACTGAAACCGTCCTATACAAATGATATGAACATACTCATTTTGTTCTTACATAGTGTCCGTGGTGATTATGTGGACTGGTTCAACCAACTTGCGGACGTATAAATATCTCATGATGTTGCTTGACATGCAAACACGCTGGTCATGTGTTGTGCCATTGTCCACTTGTAATGCTGCTTATACTACACTCCTAGCACATATCATATGACAACGGGCTCACTCCCCAGATCATCCTATTCAGTCAATTGGATTTGACAATGCTAGAGAGTTTACATCGAAGACTTTTGATAGTTATTGCAATGGGACTGATGTTGGACATCATATTCGCATGTACATACTCAAATGGTTTCATGGAAACGACTACGATAGTAGCCCGAAAATTGGTAATGCGTACCAATCTCCTTATATCCACTTGGGGTGATGCAATATCGCATGTAACTTTGCTAATTCGTCTACAACCCACCGCCACTCAATCTATCTGTGTGTTACAGCTAGTGAGTGGGTACCAGTATCTCAAACTTATGCATATTTGAGTGTGTCATTTATGTGCCAATTTCGCCGCCGCAGTGCTCTATGATGAGTCCTTACAGACGAATGGGTAGCTACGTTTGATTTGAGACTCCAACAATCTTCTGCCACTTAATGCCTTTGCTAGACGATCTCTTTATCGTATGTCTTGCGAATTGTCACTTTGATGAGACAGTCTTCCCGTCGTTAGGGGGAGATAAGAACACAGATGTTCAGCAGCAACGACATGAATTGTTGTGGTCTGTCCCCACTATGTCTCATCTCCATCCCACTAAAGTGACGAGATCACACATATCTGCTGCAAAATATGCCTGCAAGGATGGATGTCCCTACGAGAGGACGTAGCGCCACCCTACATGGAGGTAGGCATGGCGCTAACGCTGTAAAGAGTGGCACTCTGGCAATACAGGCTATGGCCCCAACTAGGATGCGTGGGAGGCCCATGGGTTTGAATGATACTTTGGTACAATTCAATCATTTGATCATCAACACTCAAAATCTGTCTCATAAGAATCTTCCAGATTATGGTTATCGTTGAGGGACGTCTCAACGTCAGAACCTATTTCTGAGAATATAGAGCTCTTTAAAAATTGGGCTAAATACTAGTTAGTACTCTGTGGTTTAGGTCCAAAATCAATTCAGTTCCTGGACTTCTAATTTCATCAAAAACACCCCTGCACTTTCAATTTTGATCTAATATGTCCAATTCGTTAATATTTTGTTATGGGTTCAAGTTATAGTTGGATTATTTGTTGAAAAACTATTTATTTTTAATAGTAGGACTCACTCCTAAATCGACTATGCAGACCACCTCGACACTACATCATAAAACATAGGCCATATATGAGCCACGTTAATAAGTTAAATAACTCAATTGTCGGAAAACTAACAAATTGGACCTATTAAATCAAAATTGAAAGTGCAGGGGTTTTTTTGATGAAATTAGAAGTTCAGGGACTAAATTGATTTTGGACCTAAACTACAGGGTAGTAATTTGTATTTAGCCCTTAAAAATTACACTAGTGTACATGAGACGTGGGATAGAAACTTCATCATGATTGAAGATGTGTTCGCTCATTTCATAACACATGAGTTTATTGAGTTAGATGATATCGAACCAAGCTTTGTTGATGAATGAATGCCAACGTAGAGAAATTTGGCCTAAATGGAAAGATGTGATCCAGTTTAAGTTGGATTCTCTAATGAAGAGGGAGGTTTTGTTAGCCAATGATGCCAACACATCCTAACATAAAGGAGATTGTTATCTCCCCTTATGGCACAAGGTTTCTCACAAAACGCCCTGGAATCAACTACAATGAGATATATTCTCTCGTAATGTATGTCATTGCACTCCACTACTTTGTCAATTTGGTAGTTTCCGAATAACTGAACATGCAGCTAATGAATGTGGTACTACGTATCTCTATAGGGATCTAGATACTGAATATACATGAATGTTCATGATAAACTTCATTCACCCAAGTCAAGTGGCTCTAGACCATGGAGCGCATTTGCAATAAAGTTGAAACGCTCACTAAAGTGACAACTTAATTGGGAAGAGATATGCCCGCGCGTTTCTAAGACAAGTTCCAGATTCTATCGCGGTTCATGTTAGATATGATCTTAATCGGAAGCCCTTAAAGAGTTAAGGGTAACCGCTAAACACTTGAAATCCGAGTTTGAGATGAAGGATCTTGGGAGAACACGATTATGTCTAGGTTTAGAACTTGAGCATCGTATTGATAGATGTTTAGACATTTTGACAAGGTCAAACCTTCAAGCACCCCCATGATCGTCCGTAGTCTTGATTCTAGAAAGAATCCTCTTCGTCCGAAGGATGATGACAAAGATGTGCTAGAGGCATAAGTGCGCTACCTAAGTACAATAGGCGCATTATTATACTTAGCTCAATGCACAAGATCAGACATCTCATTTGTATTGAACTAGTTAACTAGATATAACTTTTTGCCAACGCGACGCCATTGGACTGGTGTAAAAAGATATGTCTTAATACTTGAGATGTACGATTGATATGGGCTTATTCTATCCCCACAGAGAGATGATGGATTCTGATTCCAGAAATGCCACCAACACTGGTATGCAATATTCTCTATCCTTATCCCAAAACGACATTAGTGTTTTGGAAGGTTTTGCTGATGCTGGGTATCTCTCTGACCCACACAATGGTCATTCCCAAACTAGTTAAGTGTTCACCATGGGTAAGACCGCGATATCTTGGTGGTCTACAAAACAGACCCTAATTGCTATATCAAAAACTATGCAGAGATTATTACTCTTCACGATGCGGTTCGTGAATGTATATGGATTGGATCCATAATTACGCATGTTCGAAACAATTGTAGTTTGAAGTGTACCACAGATGAGCCTACGAGCATTTATAAGGATAAGGCTGCTTGTATTGAACGAATGAAGCAAGGCTACATCAAAGGCGACAACACCATGCATAGTCATCAACAACAGACTCTCCTCAAGATCAAAGTGAACTAGGTTCGATTTGAGGACAATGTGTTAGACTTGTTCATTAAGTCATTGCCTAATTCTACTTTCGAGAAACATGTTGGTAGCATCGTTTACGAAAGTTATCTGAACTCCCATGACCATAGTCATCAGGGAGAGATTCAGACATCAGGGGACGATGTCTACATGTATGGTCTTGAAACGTAAAAGATGTGTTGTACTCTTTTTCTCCTTCGACCGAGGTTATTTTTGTCTCACTGGATTTTTGTTAGTTGGCAAGGTTTTTGACGAGGCAACAAGAGGAGCACCACGTTTGGGCGACACAAGGGGGAGTGTTCAAGTAAATCCATAATATGTGTCTGACCCAAACTCTAGGTTACTTGTCGAAGTTGTAATAGAGTTAATTTTAGAGATATTCTCAGAGATATCTTCATAGATATCCATTCATTGTACGATTATGTTTCCATGTACAACTCTGATTCTATGCTTGTAATAAGACACAGTTTATTCTCTCCCAATTTTGATTTCCTTAAACAAATTCTTTATAATTCCTTAAAGCATCTTTAGTAATGTTATCCATTTTTAGTCAAATTTTAGCTAAAAATGACTTTTTAGCTAAAGTAGTTAAAAAGTCATTTTGGCTAGCAACTTTTAAAATATGTCTGCATCAGTTTTAATTTTGCTAGTTTTAATTGTAAATACTAGTTAGTACCCTGTGGTTTAGGTCCAAAATCAATTCAGTCTCTGGACTTCTAATTTCATCAAAAACACCCCTTCACTTTCAATTTTGATCTAATAGGTCCAATTCGTTAATATTCTATTATGGATTCAAGTTAGAGTTGGATTATTTGTTGAAAAATTATTTATTTTTAATAGTAGGACTCACTCTTAAATTGACTATGCAGACTACCTCGACACCACATTATAAAACATAGGCTATATATGAGCCACATTAACAAGTTAAATAACTCAATTGTCGGAAAACTAATTGGACCTATTAGATCAAAATTGAAAGTGCAGGGTGTTTTTGATGAAATTAGAAGTTCAGGGACTGAATTGATTTTGGACCTAAAACACAGGGTAGTAATTTGTATTTAGCCCTTTTAATTTTGTATTATTTATTCAAAGACGAAAAAATAGTTTAAATGTATTTATACAATACATAAAATAACTTAAAAAGGATGTTATAAATTAACAAAAATAATAGATGATATAATCTCGCTTTTTATATTTAGGAGCCAGATAGTTAAAAGTTAAACCATAGCCACTACGAGTCTGGTGCAACTGCTAAAAGTGATAAAAAAAAATTAAACATGATCTCCAAAATAGTTAAGGAGCAAAGATAAATAGTATGCTAAAAACATCTTTAACAAAACTAGCCATTTTGTAGTCAAATTTTTAGCCAAAGTAGCTAAAAAGTCATTTTGGTTAGCTAATTTTAAAATATGTTTGCATAAGTTCTCTCTATTTTAGCTAGTTTTAAATTTTTATTATTTATTAAATAAAAATAATTTAAATGCATTTATAAATTACATATATTACTTAAAAGGAATGTTGTAAATTTTTAAAAAAAATAGTAGAGAATCTCATCTCATTCTCTATTTTTAAGAGCAAGATAGCTAAAAGTTTAATTAGAGAGCTACTTAAGAGTCTTGTGCAGCTGCTAAAATTGATAAATAGCTAAGGAGTCAATATAGAGAATCTGCTAAATATGCTATTATAAAGAGCATCTTTAGCAATGCTAGCCATTTTTGAGTTAAATTTTAGCCAAAGTAGCTAAAAAGTCATTTTAGCTAGTCACTTTAGAAATATGTTTGCATTAGTGCTCTCTATTCTGGCTAGTTTTGAATTAATATTATTTTTTAAATAATAATAAATAGTTTAAATGTATTTATAAATTACATAAAATAGCTTAAAAGGAATGTTTTAAATTATAAAGAGCCTCATCTCGCTCTCTATATTTAGGAGCGAGATAGCTAAAACTTCTAAAAGTTATAATGGAGAGTCACTTAGGAGTCTAGTGCAGTTGCTAAAATAGATAAAAAGCTAAACATGTTCTCCAAAATAGCTTAAGAACCAAAATAGAGAGTCTGCTAAAGATGTTATAAGCTCTATCTAAGATAGCTAGATGACCTAAAATAAAATTAGATATTCTTTTTCTTTCAAAATAAATTTAATAATCAATGGGCAAATATCTTAATCGGAAAGAGTGCTTTGCAGTACCAGAAATTATTTCTTATGCAACTTGATATATATATATATATATATATATATATATATATATATATATATATATATATATATATATATTTATATGACATCTGATGACAAGAGAATGGTAAAACCCTAAACCAAAAAAATAAAATAAAATAAGACTAGTAGATACAAATCAGACAGACACTCAACTATCATGGCATAGCTCTACTATATTGACTGGCGCGCTTAATTGGAAATTCTAGTACAATTCTTCAAGTGTGCCTTGCAAAGCTGAATACACAGCAAGCCAGCCCTGTTGAGTAGGGTGAGCACCGTCCCAAAAGAATGCAGATTTCGGGTTGTCGCATATGGTGTACTTCTTCGCTCCACTGTCATCGACACTCCCACAATCGTATTCACTGCTTATACCAACACAACATGGCCTCAACGGGTTCTCAAACTTTATGCTTCCTGCCCAAGACAACAAGATACATATTTTATACATGCCATTTTAGTTTAACCTCATGTGTTCCCAAAGTATGGAAACAAAAAACGACAAGACGTGATACAAAGGCTTAACACCAAATATTACATTAATAAAGTGTTTGAACCTAAATTTGAGTGAACAGAAAGTGAATTTGTACCCCTACTTTTATATTACCAGCTAACTTTCATGTTTTCACCGACTTAGCAATACTCCCCAGGGGATGTATTTCGACTACTAATAGTTATAATACTAAAAAGAGCAATAATGTTAACCATGTAATTCTTTTTTTTTTTGGTAAGAGATAGTTACCTAGATGGTCTCCTTTATTCTTCAGCACGGACATGAATGAGGTATATAGATCGAGAACGATGAAAGAACTCTTGGATTCATTGTTCAACTTGGCAATAGCTTGCTGCAACAAGAGGTTGTGGAAACCGACCAGCAAGTTTTGTGTTCCATTGCACTTCTGGAATGATAATTCGGCTGTGCTACCAGGAAGACATCCCAAAGGTTGTAGAGCTGTCACAACTATTTTCTTCACTCCCAAGTCATAGACACGTTTCAGGTTCACACTTAGTTGATTTACAACTGATGTTATGAAAGGTTTAAAACCCTAAAATACATAAGAAATCAGAAAGAGATCAATTTTTTATTCATAAATGTTGACACTAATCCAGTAACATATATAGCGTTCACACGTGTATAATTCATTTATGTTGTTAATACATTCTTCATCAATTTGTCGGACTGAAGCTAAAAAACAGATGTAGGAGAAGACACTGGCAGGATTTTCTGGACCAAAGAGATCTGCCTAATCCCTATCTCAACTATCAGTTGATATTTTGGGTACAGATGATCATATTAGGTCATGGACCACACATCCTCACATGTCCTGTACCATTGTCAGTGGCGTATCTATTCAGTGGACTGCAGCCCAGCCCAAAACTTCACTACAAATCCATTACTAGATTGATCGTATGGTGTTACGTTGTTGGCTAAGGACCTTGACTTTAATCCAAGAAAACTTAGTAGTCTTTCACCAGATTGACATTATTTGATTTTTTCTTTTCTTTTCAGTTTTACTTCTTTTTGACTGTTTTTTTTTTTTGGGTAATAATCAGCCATTTTATTAATAATAATAATAAAAATAATTACAACTTATAGATATAGAAACTACATTAAAAATATAAAAGAACAAGAGCAAAACTAGATGCAACAAAACATCGGAGATAAAACCCAGCAAGGATAGTAGAGGATGCAATTAAGCATTTGATAAGGCTCCTAATAGAATCCGGGCTATGTAAAACAGTACCAATGGTATGGTCAACCATACTTCCACGCAACGATATGCAGCGAATAAAGGGTAATCTTCTATCAAGGTAACTGGTGGCAGTGTGACCAACCTTGCCTACTCCACGCAAAATAATACGTCAAATAGAAAGCAATCTTCTACCTAAGTAGCCAAACAACATATAAAGAAATGGCAATAAGAAGTCTCCTAGATCCCAAATGCGAACCCAAACAGCAACTAACTTACACTCCACTGGCAAAGCAACAAAAATCCATCTAGAGCAGATCAAACTGCCAACGGCCCAGGCCCATAGGACCAGCCCTTGGACACCCAAATTTACTTTGGGCACCCCACTCAAATCGGACCCCAACCCTGCCCACAGCTTGGCTCGTCGGAGAAGAACCATCGCGGCCCCCTTAGTTCGACGCCAATCGTCGTCGTCGCCTTCTGACAGTCGTTCCACCATCCCTCGCCGTAGACGATCCCCCTCCAAGGAAACCATTTTGGACAAACCCGGGAAACAGTGAACGTTGGCAACTCGCCTAGATTCCCATCGTCGAGCCAACAACTTCTGCCACAACGCTACCAAATCTGAACTGCTTTCCTCCAATTTCAATCGAGCCCGAATTGGACGGAGATGACAAACTCTCAGCGCCATCCTAGTCCAAGTATCCAGCGCAGCCTCTTCCCTCCTCAGAAAAGAACCGCCACGATCAGATAGTATCTGAGAAAATGAGGACGTTACCGGCAAGATTGCGAGCCACAGCCTATCAAGCGACATGACATGAGCCGTGCGCCAAGGGATCGACGCCGATAACGGTGCCGGAATGGTACTCCATCGTTGATGGAGTAAGTTTCAGAGAGGCCAAGAGCGGCACTCTCCCAACCCTAGCAGAGCGCTAGGTATTTTCATTCTATCAAAATCCAACAGTTAAAAGGCACTCTCCCCTTTTTGACTATTGGATTCCTTTTTACTTTCTTTTTTTCTTGTTTTACTTCTTAGTTTCTTTAAACTATTTTCTTTTCAGTTTAGATATAATTCATACCATACAATATGTTGTATAATATTTTTCCCTGAAATATTATTTCTCTAGTACAAGAGAGAAGCATCGTAACTCGTAACTAGCTAGCTCTACTTATACATTAATTACTTCTTATTATTGTGAACATCATCTCTCTTTTTAGTCGAGAAGAAAAATATTGGTAGTCTAGCTATTTGACATTAATTTCGATAAAGTTTTTCTTTCTTGTTTTAAAATGTTTCTAGGTAATATTTCTTTTCAGTAACTTATTTGGTATTAATTTTGGTTGGGTTCTTTTTTATCTTTTTTAACTTATTTGGTAATATATACTTTAGTTATATGTTTTCAAATTATCAACTCAATTTCTCTCTGTTTCACTTTAGTCAAAGAGAAAAAATTCTAGCCCACCCTATTTTTCAATCCTAGATCCGCCACTGACGGTTGTACATAATACTCAACTTGAATGGTAAACCTTACATGCTAACTTCCAATGGTCTCTCTCTCTCTCTCTCTCTCTCTCTCTCTCTCTCTCTCTCTCTCTCTCTCTCTCTCTCTCTCTCTTTCATTTCATACATTTCACTAGTTAGAGATATCTAGTACTTGGTAAGAATTGCAACCACATCCATCGTGAAGACAATTTTCTGCTAAATTGCTGATTGAGGGCATAAATTTATTAGTCAACCTTGTGTGTGGTTTACTAATTTCTCCAGGAAAGTGTACCCTATTATTTATTTTGATACTTGTATGTTTATGGTTCTTAGAGGATCATCTTTATAATGTTCGTTTCAAATTTCCAAAAAAAAAAAAAAGAAAGATAAAAAGAATATTCCACTCGGTTAATGTCCACTGATTCTTTTTTGTTCTTGTTTCTAACAGAATTTGGACTTTGGTGGACTTTTAATTTGATTTCATTCCTTAAACCATAGAGTTAGAGGCCTAGAGCATATATTTGGTGTCAAATGTAAATAACATTATACAGGATAATTATAGATTGGTCCTTTTAATTGTGGGGGTACATTTCATTTAAGTCGATACTTTTAATTTTTGCAATTAAACACTTTCATAGAGATCACTTTAGAAATCGAAGAAAAATCAAGGATTCCGCCAATTATTTAGACAGAATAGTCAGGTAAGGGATGTGGTGTGTATGTGAGCCACCCCAACTGGAAAATGACTTATACATACGATATAGGTAAAAATTAACGACCATAACCGCATGGATCAAGTTTGTGAATTCGACTATTATACCCTTGCACTAGCCGTGCAACGGTTGAGGCCTTGAGTGCTAAATTGCTCTATGTAATTGGCAAAAACCTTAACTTGTCTCTCATTAGTCTTTGATCACAAAACTTGAAACTAAATGAAGCCAATTTAAAAATGGCCCAAATTAAAGAGACCAAATATATGCAAGTAGAAGCATCTCAATAGGAGAGGTACTTATGAAAGTCGATCATTACATAAATAGTAAAAGAAGTGAGACATACGTATTGTTCTTGTATATAGAAAGTGATAACTAATTGCAAATTCACCTTAATTTTAGATTGGAATTGACGCAATCTTTAATTTTTCCTCAAATTGCTAATGTTAGTTATATCAAAGTGAAAATGACCAAAAGTTTAAATATTTGCAGATGTTTTGTTATATGGACATAGTAGTAATGAATGCATGTATATACGAACTAACCTCAGAAGAATTATTCAGGGCCAGGTAATATGCGTAGTCATTGCCAGCAAGAGTGATCAATGCCACGGAGGAGTGTAGGTCTTGGGCATTGAAAACGGAGTCTTTGATGAATTGCTGAAAAAAATCGATTTGGGTGGTCATGTTTGGTGCCGCAACCAAGGTGTTGAACACACCGGTGCCTCCATATGCGAAATTCATTCCGTATTTCAAATGTTTAACTCCGACATTTCTAAATTTGTATGGTATTGGAGACTTCACCCCTACAAACTTAGCTGCATATATGCATTTCAAAAATAAAATTAAAATGTTACAAAATTATTAGTAATTAAGTAAAGCTTTAATATACTCCTTAATTAACTTTCAACTCCAAAGTTACTAAAGGCATTTGGGTCATTAGAGGAAAGTGGTTTCTTAATCTTGATGCTAAATGACAGAATCGCATGCATGAGTCATAAAGTTCATAAGATTTAGAAATCACATTTGAGTACTGAGAAAGAAACAAAACTTAAGAGAGGTCGCAGAAAGTAAATCATGTAGTGTTTGGGTTAAAGGGTGCTCAAATAATCTTTCCGGAATATTCCCATAAAATTAGAATGAGATATAGAAATTAGCATAGTTTCTCACCAAATCGCAACAAAAAAGCACAGTGAATAATTTCACCACTTAGTTAATTTTATGTAGCATAACTAGACATTTTCACGATGTCGATGCTCTATGGACCAGCTGAAAAGCAATCTAATGATGTAAAAATGTCCAAGTATTTCATACAGTATTTGACAAAAAACAAAAAAAAATGTCCGAGCAAAGGAGTGAAGTAACTCCGCCGAAATGATTAACATTTGATAATGGCGATGCAGAGAAATGTCCAAAGATCCAGCTAGCTAAAGCAAGAAAAGAATGGAATAGATGATGAATTGGTCTGACAGGATGGTTTGATTAAAGTGTAAAAGGTTTGAACAATAATACAATTTTTACAGGTAAAAGAGATGGAACCACCCAAAGTGCTATTATCTGAACCCACCACCACTACCACTACGGCACTACCCACTCGCAACCCGCAACAAACAATATATTACCATACATAAAAGAACACTAAAGCAGAAAAACAAAAAAGAAAAACACATTGCTTTCATACTTTGTACAAAAAAAGAAAGCAAAAGAAAAAAAAAAAAGCACATCATTGGAGAGAGAGAGGGGTTACCAAGGAAATCAGTGAGGACGCGGCCATCGGAGAAACGGCCGGTGGGTTTTCCCGGGAAGGTGATTCCGTAAGGATATTTCCAAGATTTGGTCACAGACTTCATGTTGTTGCCTGTGTCGGAGTACGAGTCTCCGAAAACAAACAGTTTCGTTGGACGCCAATCGAACAAGTATCGGTGTGTATGATGGTGGTGATGGCCATGGTGACCATGGTGGTGACCAGCTGAGACCAGTAGCGCACTTTGTTGTGTTAAAAGAGAGAGAAGACACAGAACGAGAGGGAGGAAGAGGGTCTGAGCTAATTCCATGCTCGGAGAGAAAAAGGAAGCTTTGCTGGGACAGAGATGGAAGGATGGATGGAGAAGTGTGTACTTATTTAGTGAAAGATATGCAAGGAGGAATAACTGAGATTCTGAGGGTTTATATAGTGGCCAAAGAATATGAGAAATTAAATAATGAATACTTGAACAGTATGGTTCTATTTCACAAGATGATGACTCATCACCAGAAGGTGACCCAGCCTGGTCAACCGACCCAACCGCGTGATGTGGCAATTAGATCGATGATGAAGTACAAGAACCATAAACGTTAGTTAATTGTTAAAACCAAATTGTAATGGAGAAAGTAGAAAACATGACATATATAAATATAGAAAGACTATATCAATGCGCATCATTCACTGCACGTACATGCAACAGCTCAAAAGCATAACTTAAATTTGGGGCATTTATTATACACCCAATTTCTTAAAAATTTAACGGAAAAAACTCACATATTATTTCTTTTCAATTTACACACAATTATTGTCAATTAGAATAAAATATTAGATTTTATTTTTCAAATAATTACACAAATTGCCATAATTTAAATCTGACAAACATAAGTCAACTAGCAAAATTAACGTCATCTTTAAATATCTTAATTGTAGATCTTTTTTATTGGTCCCATTATTATTGCAATTTTCATTAAATTCATCATGATTGCTAGAATTATGTCTCTTTTTTTACATAATTTTCTGAATTCAAAAGTTATATAGATTTAAGTGAATGTGATATTTACTTTTTGATTATTTAAACTTTCTATTTTAAAAGTAACTTTATGTTTTACTTGCAACCTAACATAAAGGTAGAAGTTTAAAGTTTTTAACCCAACTAATAGATTGTGTATATATATATATATATATATATATATATATATATATATATATTTTTAAATTACAACCTAAAGATTAGACAGGTTTGTTTAGCTAACTTGATTTCCTTTCTAAAAGGGCAATGCTTTGTGGCCTTAATGAAGCCTAAGATTTGTGGCATCAATCTTAAGTGTCATGCCATGTCATCTACACACATCACCTATTTGTTAAATCATGCCATGTAATTTTTGAGAAAAAGACTATCTCATCATTCCAAAATCTAATAGCTCTAAAAACCAAAAAAAAAAAAAAAAATTGCTTTTTTTTTTTTTTCTTTTGTTTCTTTTCATTACATTCGTGCTTAGATTTAAACAACAATTTTTTTCTTCAACCAAGAGTAGAAAAAATTTCATGTAATTCAGTCAATAGATTTGCACATACAATCGATTAATAGATTTGCATAACACATGTATATGTATTCAACCTCTATTGGGTTCCTGCAAATTTTGAAAATATAATGTGAAAAATACATATTGATGTGATTGTATATATTCTTTTGTTCATTGTTTTCTCTTTATGTAGCTAGCGTTTAAATGTTAAATCTTTTATTATTTTTTGTTTGTTTTTCCCTTATATTTGGATTGTAGATGTTAATTAATGGCTGCTAACGTGGGATTTTTTTTCTTACCTCTTAATTTAGATATAAGCATTTCTTAAATTCAATTTATTAATGCTATTTTTTTTATGAAATTAATCAATATTTGGAAAGAAGAGTTAACGTCTATTTCTTGACACATAATTCAATATATTAATGCCATTTGGAAAGAAAAATTGATGGAAAGAATTTAATTAAATGAAGAATTAGTCAAAGAATCTGTAGGCATATCTCTTAAATTAATACATAAATCGCTGATATTTTTTTCATCACCTAATTAAATTCATAAATGTAATTGATTCACCCCCCCCCCCCCCCCCCAAAAAAAAAATCTAAAAGAAAATGTGAAAGGGTAAAGTTGGTGTTGCAATAGTATGATGTGGTAAGATGTATTATGTGGAATTGAAAATAAAATTTGTATTTACTTACATGGCATGACACCTAGGGGCCACAAATTTTAAGCCTCATTGAGGCCCATATCATTGCCCTTCTATAAATTTTCATATCAACCTATTTATTAGAATCATTTTTAACATCAACCTCTTTCTTATGTACTCTATCATTGCGAGTTGACCATGTTTATTAGGTTGAAAATCTCTATATTATACCTATATGCGTATACCTATATAATAAGTTAGGTACCTGATCATCAAAACACTTTTTCTAGTTAATTTGATTTCAAGTATGTTTCTGATATATAAGAGGTTCTTTTTTTTTGTATGACACGGACACCTCTATATTACAATCTTTTGTTTTGCATATCATACCTCTTTATTAAGTTTTCTACTATATTATACCTATGATCGTAGAAGATACAATCTTTTTTTAGCTTAAAGGTTTATGGTATTCAAGCCTCACTTTCATCTAATTACTTAGTAGGTAAATTAGAAATCTAGTAGTTGAGAGTAAAAAGCTATCATGAGATTAATATGACAATATACCTAAAAAGGAGAAGAAAATAATCCAAGAACAAGATACATACCTTACAATTAGAATTCTTTTGAGAATATAGAGAGGCACCGAATGTGAGCTTAGAAGAAAAAACACAATAACAAAAGCTTTTTTTCCCATTTCTTGACCCCATCTTGAATCCTTTTCTTTTCTTTAAGAACATTTCTTTAGTAGTTCTTCATAGACACAAGCGAGAAGTATCATACCTTCTTGCCCCTCACCCTTTCTTTCAAGCAAGAAAAACATTTTCTCCTAGTGATTGAATCAAAATCTCTTTCCATCTTTTGAAACAATAAATGACCCCATCAAGGAAAAGAAAATTGAAAATCTATTCAAAAAGAAAATACCTACATATAAGGAAAACAAGAATTGAAATTTGTGCTAGAAATGAACTACTATTGTAATGAGCATATATAGAAATATATACTCAAGTCAGTAATCAAAATATAAAGTAAGGAAGAAATTAAGGACGTAATTGATTATGATAAAATCAAAATGAATATATTTTTTAGCTTAATATTTCAAATTCAAATGGATGATAAGATTAAGCAAGATACTTAATTTAACTCTCCATAATCAGAAGGGCATATTAGATATATCAAAAAATGAGAAAAACTATTAATTATAGACATATACTCTATATGGAAGGTCTGCTTATGTAGAATGGGTGTAAATTTCTTTATGAGTTTTTCTTAATAGAAGCTTATATTTTTGGGTTTATATCTAATTTTCTCCTTAAATTTTCTGTTTATGAAGTCTCCACTGAAAAGTAGGAAACGTGACAATTTTCGCAAAAAAAAAAAAAAAAAAAAAAAAAAGAGAAGAAGAATAAGAGAAGCAAATTAGCCACTTTTACTTACAAAGAGCTCTGAAATATGGAATTTCTCATAATTTGAACATTTTGGTGTTTATGTCATGAGTAATAAAATTAGACTTGCCCCAACTAGTTGAATTTCAAGTGATTTTTTTTTCATCAAGCATGACAGATTGAGCGTACAACGTCTATTTACCGTGAAAAATTACATTTTAAGATACACTAAAGACAAATTTGTTGTTGAGCAATCACCACATCACTAAAAATCATATGGTAGAAAAAAGCTACCTGGCATAAGGAATTGTAGAATGTGTTGCACGCGCTTTAGGTTTTCAAAAAAGTCTTATCCTTTTCGTCCGGTAGCGCTTCCTTGGAGCGTTGTCATCGGACGGGCTTCGTTGTTTGCCTGAGTTGGTTGAGGAAGTGGTTGGGGGTTCGTCTGGACCGCCGCGAGTGGATGGAGGTGCTAGAGAAGATAGTAGTCCCTGTAGGGTGGAGACTCGGTTATGATTGCCGACTTTGGATGTGGATTGCACGGTTGTGAGGCCTTCTCGTGGTCGCTGGTTTGGGTATAGTGGTGGAGTCCAACATGGGCGGAATTAGAGGACTTCTAAGAGAGCTTTTCTTGATTATATCTGTGGGTAATTCCAAATCCGATCCCGAGATAGTGGATGCCTGGATTGGAGAAGGTTGGACTGGGAAGCGTAGACGGTGGAGGTCGGTTGGAGAGCTGGCGGTGGAGCAACTGTCTTAGGGCGTACGGGTTGTTGGAGCATTGACTGTGGCGACTGGTCGACAACGGTGGTGCAACAAGGACTTTGGGCTGTTGGTTGAGGTTGCACCAGAGTTGGGCTGGGCCTGGCTTCGTGGCTATAATCTTCTTGTTGCTTAGAATTGTGGTTGGGGTTGGGTTCATTTTTGGGCCCGACCTATGCTGTTTTTTTGTTTAAAGTTTTTACTTATTTATGTTGTTTAATTTTGTTACGCATTTTGCGAGTAATAAGTCCCTGCATTAGTTATGTAAGGCTTGTCGAGTTTTGTGCCTGTGCATGCACTACTCTAGATAGGAGGCGAGTTCCTTGTCAAATGGTTGCTACCACCTAGTGGCAGGATGAAGCTAAGTGTCGTCGGATTTATCCTCCGGCGGCAACATAGTAGGAAAGCTGTGCATCTAGTAATTATGCTACGTTATAATCAAGTTACATATCGAGTTATCTTTCCGTTATGTTACCGCTATGTCAAAGCAAATAGAGTAGCCAGTACAACACTCATTGATAGTTGGTGCCTAGTTGAATACATTTATTTGGTAGAGACTCTTGATATTATTTCAGGACGTTCTCTAGATGCTTATTGTAATCAGGGGTTTAGGCTCAATATCCTCCCTTTGTATTCAACAATTTCATTAATCAAACTTTGTGGGTAGCCGCACCAGCTCTTTATTAAAAAAAAGTCATATGGTAGAGATAAACATACATAGTTAGAACGTACACGAATTAGCCAATTCACAAGCAACAACAATGAAAGGTTTTTTTTAACTCGCTTGGCCTTATGTGGTCTTCAATTTTTTGTGATGAACTTTTAGAGTCTTGAGAAGATTCTCATCGCCAAAGTTTCTCCGTCTTCATCAAGCCAAGAACTATCAAAATTGAATTTTGATTCAGTAAGCAGTGATGCCCAAGGGGTTATTCATTTTCCAGGACACCCCAACAGAATTTGTTTTGAGTTTGAAGTTCTATCATAGCAGATTCTATATAGTAATTAGTAATCAAAGTGTCGGTGGGCTCAGAATCATGCTCTAGTACAACAACACTATTGTTTAAATTTGAAATATTGTCCATAACCTCACCCGCATTCTCCAGACAAGCCATTATTGGCTCAGTGAGTACATGATTATGATCTTCTAAGATAGGTTCACAAGGCTTATCAGCTAATATAGCAAACCTGTTTTCAGTCTCTAGACAATGAGAAACCAAAGGTTTCTCACAAGGAGTGTTCCTGAATCCATGTTGTTCGATGACTAAGACTTTCTCCTTGACCAGTTGCTCAGTAGTAACAATAAGTGCATTCTCCTCTCTATTAGGAATTGGATCCATGCCCATAGTCATCTGATTAGTGGTTAATGGTGATTTTTGAACAAAAGAAGGGCCCTCACCACAATTCATTCTAGGAGGAGGTGTAGGAGCAATAACCACAACCGCATCTTTCGGTTGCTTAGGAACATAAACCTAAGAAACAATCCTCCTCGTCTCATCTCTGTTACTTCGTTTACGTGATCGATCTCTACCACTTGCTTAGAAATAGAATGTTGAACATGCTTGCAGATCGTAACTCGATGCCCCACATTGCCACAATGGGAGAAGAGATCAAGAAGCTTCTCATAGTCTACACTTTGCACAAAAGTGTCCGCATTTTTGCGTTTAAACATCAATTCCAGAGAAAGGTCAGAAGAGAGATCGATGTCAACCAAAATCCTAGCAAAAAGATAGACCAAACTTAATTACGATCCAATGTATTGGGATCAATTTTCACTGGAACGCCAATACCACTAACTATTTCATATAGGGTCTTAGCCTCCCAAAACTCCAGACCTAAATCCCAAAACTTCACCCACACATTAGTAGGGAAAAATCCTCAAATGGTACCTGAACTATGGTCCAATGCACATTTTGGTACCTAAACTTTCAAACCTACCCTCGTAGTACCTGAACTATTTGCTCCGTTTCTCCATATGGTACTTCCATCCAATCTGCCGTTAACTTTGCCTATTATTATTATTTTTTTTTTTTGGGAGATGAAAGTCATCCTATAAGAATGAGCCACATAGGCAAAGTTAACGACAGATTGGATTGAAGTACCATATGAAGAAACGGAGCAATAGTTCAGGTACCATTAGGGTAGTTTTGAAAGTTTAGGTACC
The DNA here is from genome assembly GCF_002994745.2 of Rosa chinensis. NCBI lineage: Eukaryota > Viridiplantae > Streptophyta > Magnoliopsida > Rosales > Rosaceae > Rosa > Rosa chinensis. The sequence continues at coordinate 18,708,805 of NC_037090.1, forward strand.
AAAATGTGCATTAGACAATAGTCCAGGTACCATATGAGGATTTTTCCCCACATTAGTATTACGTTGGTTGGAAGGGAGAAATTGGGAACCCATTTCATGAACCTCATCATTCCAGGTGTTTAAAAAATTGCACCTTATGCCCAAACCCTAGAGACTGATTCCTTTGAAGCAAAATTGAATGTGTAGAAACCTTTTCCCATCGGAATGATTTTCCAACAGCCAATTATTGCTCCGGAAAAGGCCAAGCTTCCTCTACAGATCAATAAGAGTATAAGGCTTGTCACTGGAGGCCAATTGGAGACTTCCCAAGAGCATATGTCTGCATTTCTCCAAACCTGTTTGATAACCTTCTTCCAAAATCATGAATGATGTTATCCCATCATGTACCTCAGGCACATGTAAATCAGAAATGGGAATGGCCGGCCGCGTAAGCTATGACTTAATTGTAAGATTTAGGCTGCAACGTCGCTCCCTCAGCCAAGTAGGGCCAAGGACCGATAGGTCGTGGATCAGTCATAATGGAGAAGAAATTGAAACCCTAGTACCATATGTAAGAAAACTCTAATACCAGGGCAGCATGTACCATGCAATAACAATGAAGTTGGCTAATTGCATATTGACAATTACTTGACAAATTCTAAAATTAATTGTTAATTACAGCTCGAGTTAATTAATCTCCAAGACTGAGTTACTTGAATTTAGATGATGAATTATGACCATCTAGCTAGTATTAATATTAAATTAGTTGCGTTGAGAAGACAATATTATCTAAGAAAGTGTTTGGAGGTACCAATTAGGTTAGCTTGGGTTTGGATTGAAAATATATGTAGTTGGAGGTTGATTGTACTCTAGTTCTTCATTTCCCAAAGTGCCTTGACAACTTTGAGTGGAAGGAGCTGGGGTAATTATTTGCACCACATTTCTTAGATGTAATTTTGATGCTCCCATATTTTTTGGGGAAGAGAACCAAGTTGCAAATGTTTTTGTAAATTCTTGTCTTTTTTCAGCTACTATGGTTTGGTGGGACTTGCCCCTCTCTTTTTCAGCCTCTCAAAGTTTGTAATATGGATAAGGGCTTCTAATTTGCAGTTTTGGTAGAATGTTTTTGCTTGTATGATTTATCAGTTGTTTTTCACTTTCGGCTAGGTTTCATCCCCTGCCTCGAGCTTTAGTTATTTGTCTTTCTTTAATAATTTTGAGAGGATGGACAAAAGTTTGACCTCTCTCATGATCTCATCCTCGTTCACAAAAAGAGTGTTTTTTTATTAGTAGTACGCGTGATTGCTATCCTGTTGATAATTTTGTATCCCATAGATGACGTGGGTTCCATGACGTCTTAATTAGGGATTGCTTCGCTTTCACTCTTAAAATCAACTTATAAGTACTGTAATTAAGGTCAACGGTTCTAGATCCAATGAACTAACGAAAATCAATATTTTAACATAAAAATTGAGTTCTGATTTCTGGTGCAAAATGAGCAAAAACAAACGTAAACAGTTGTATGTTCATGTTAACAGAGCCCAAGGTCAATTTAATCTGGTATAAAATTAGAACGTGAAACGTACTTGGAATTAGCTAATATGATTACCATCTTTCTCAGCGCCTTGCTTGGCTTTCAGTCTCGAAATAAACCTATAATTACTGTAAGGTCAACTTTTAAAGCTGATGAAGTCAATATAAATTAAGTCCTAGTTTCTGGTGTAAAAGTAAAACTGGCAAAAAACAAACGTAAGAGCTCTCTCTTCATGTTAACAGGGCCCATGGTCAAAATCTACGAGGTTGAGCTTTGCTTAAGATACATACGAACCACTAGAAGAGCAAAATATATTCTTTTCTATCCTATAATCTCTATGGCACTTTAGGGTTTTAGCCTTTCAGGTCCTTGAGTCAAGTCAATATTATGAATTTCAGCTTTAAACTTATCATGTTGAGGGCTTGCTTAAAATAGGATGGGATATGAAACCCATATCTATAAAAGCCATATGGAAATTTAGAAGCAAGGATTACTATAAAATATAGAGTACTAGACTACTAGATATGAAGCCTGCACGATGCTATGGATATGTTATTAAGCCAATCAACCAACTAATATCTTTGCAGTCATTTAACAAATGCAATTGGATCTTAAATCATATTTTGCAATAGGATGTGGTTTTGGATCGTAGTACTACATTTAATAAACTAAGCGATGTGATTTCTAAATTAAAACTATAAAGAGTAAAGTAATATCATATCTAAACTTGAAGCACCACATGATCAATCAACACCTAAAAAATACATTTGTATGAAATTAAAGCTCAGTTATAACCAAACAGGATCCTGTTTCCTATGAGGGTTAGATTACTTGCAAGTTTGCACTAACACAAACATGGGCTTTAGACACCATTATTAATGGTGTGAGTTGGGCCTTGAAACACCAATCAATGATGTGTAAAGACAATAGACACGGGCCCAGTCATTATTATTGTAAGGGTTGGTATAGCTGGAGTGACATATCCATGGGCTCACTATCAGCTTTTTGGGGACTTAATGGGTGGGTAGTACTGTTCATGCATTGGTGAGAATGATTCAACCCACCAATATTGTGATTGGTGGAGAGAGCTATGGTTGGTTGACTAGCGAAAACAATAGCATATCACCATAATTACCAATTTGAGTTTGAATTTAATTGTTTGAAATTTGACTGATCAAATCCGGTTACTGGTAAAGATGCAAGTTTAAAGCATAACCATGTCAAACAATTCAAAGGTTCAAGCAGCCTACCATGAATTATTGCCAGTATAATAAGAAAACGACCAATCAAACCCATTCACTGATAAATTTCGAAGATCGGTTCAGCCACATACAAGGTCAAATTTGGATGGCCAAAAAACTTGATCCAAAATCTCATTTCTAGGCATCTGGTATCAAAAATTTTGAAGGCTTCAAACACTTACCCTACCCATTACAATTCAGCTCCGAAGATTAAACAGAACAAGCCCAGCAAGAGCTAAATTTTGACCCACCAAACCACCAAAAATCAAGTCTTTCATATCCTATCATCATCATCATCCTCATCCTCATCCTCATCGTCCTCATCCTTCACATCCTCCACCACTACTTCATCTTCTTCCTTGTTCTGCAACACATCCAAGTACAATTACACAACACAAAACTCAATAAAATCAAACACATAATTCCGGAAACAAGCGACAGACCTGAAGGCCATTAACGAGACCTCTCCGACGAGCTTCTCCTTGACGACGGTCGGTGACATCTTTCGGGTTGGTCAGAAGTCTGGTAATAGAAGGCAAGTAGAGAGAGCAATGGATTGAATTTCTTCTTCCTTCACCTTCCTTGATGATCTTCTTCCTCAATCCCAGCTTTTCGATCTTCTTCTCACTGACATTGACAATTAGGTTGTTGCCGGCTTCGCCATATTCTGGATCTCGTCGGATCTCTTGAATGCCTCAGCCACAAATTCGTGAGATCTGTTGGAGTTTTTGAAGACAAAGTCGGAGATCTTGGTTGTTTCTTCAGTGAAACTGTGAAACTCTTCATGGTTTTTGATGGAGAGACCGAGATAAGAAGAGAGATAAGAGAGTAAGATTGAGGACTAGAGGTAGAAATAAGGCCGAGGAAGAGAGGAAAAACTTGTAAAGTAAGAGATAAGGCTGGGGCCTGAGGTAGAGATAAGTCGGTTAAGTACAAATCTACAATGTTGCCTAAGAGATAAGGCTGGTAGAGAGTAAAAAAATGATAAACAATTAAGTGGTGTTGGTGACTTATCAAAACACACCAATAAATAAATAAATATGGGTCATAGACCTATTTATTGTCAACAAACACAAGAGTTGGAAAGATTAGAGAAATTTTATTCACACACCTCTGAATACTAAATACACATCCTTTTTTTCACACACCCAACATCACATTTTATGGGTAAGTTAAATTACCAAAAGAGATATTTATATTAACAATAAAGAAACATAGTTGGAATTAAGAAATATATGCAGTTTTTGTTTTTGTTTTTTTTGTTTCCAAGTCTACCGCAGATGGATATCATGAATTTGATTCTCAATAATTTAGCATGCATGGAATCGAGCCTTCTTACAAATCTAGTTTCAAAAATGTATTAATTGTCCGAATGATATGGACAAACAAGAGCAAGTGAAAACCGTTGAAAAATTCGTCAAGAACTCTTGTGATGTATTGTTCTGTTTCGCTCCAATTTCATCATCAGTAGTTCACAAATCTCAACAATTGGCATATGAATATTGTCTTGGTCAAGTCCTCAATGACAAGCAATTCCCCATTGGCATTTGAGTATGTTCAACCTAACAAGTGAAAAACAATTAAAACATTCTTTGGGTGCCATTGTATTAACTTTAGTGATGACCATGTGATTTACCGAAACTCTCACATTGAGCCATTAAGGAATTGATGATGCTAGTGTAATATACCATTCTTTGGGTCTCGTTTTTTTTTTTTTTTTTCAACTGCAGCAATGCAATAGGTAATCTCTCTTGTATAAGAAAAAAAAATGTAGTCTCTTACCAAATATTTATCTCAATTTATTTTAGCAAAAAAAAAGGATATGTATTTAATGAAAAGATATTGTGTATTGTGAATGAGGATAGTTAAAGAAGTTTGGGGTTGTGTTTCTAGTAAAATATTAAAATAAAAAATTCATATTAAGTAAGAGATGTGTATCTATAATTTAGCAATGTGTGAATAAAATTTCTCGAAAGATTAATGAGGTGCTGCCACCAATCTTGCATAAGTGTGTAAAAATTAGTATCTTTAGGCCACATTTGTGGTAGTGTTGTTACAGTTGGATTATCAAGTAAATTGCCTACTTCAGCAAGACTAGAATTTTAGGTACATCTGTCAGCATAATTCCACAGATTTGCCAATTTTGCTTGGTTGTCACATCTGCACAACCATCCTTGCCATATTTTCAGCTAGATATCTTGTCTGTGCTGACAAGACCCGCCCCGGATTCCACCCTGGAATCCGAAGTGGCCCTACGGGACCCACTTTTAAAGAAGGTTTACCAAAAATTTTGGCATAACCTCCTTTAAAAATGGACAACCCAAAAACCTGTGGAAAACAAATTTCACTTCTAATAATCCAACCACAACTCCTGGAGCCACCCTGCTCCCATCATTCAACCAACTCAATCCCAAAAATAATAATAGTGTATCAAGTACTTCAAGTCTAAGAAACTCTAAGATTTAAGATACTACAATTCACAAAGTTAGGTCGTAGACCTCAAATATAATTCCATACAAGTCGGGGTCACAAATCCCATAGTAATAAGAGCAATCTAGGAACGTAAATTAACATAGAGTACAGTAGACTAAACAGGTAACCTACAAAATATGATGACGGAAGCGGATGCGGTCACTATGGCTCACTCCTGAACGCCGAGCAGCAATACTGTAAACTGGGCATTTGAAAGCGAAGGGCCCAGGGGAAAGTACATAAAAACGTTAGCGTGAGTGGACAAAAATAAACAAATTTAAACAAATGGATTTTATACTTTCCCACATTATTCCCTTTAAAAACCCGATGCATGCAATGATTAACAAAAATAAAACAAGAGGAGTTCCGCTCATGAAAACCGACTAGCCCCGCACAACCAATTAAAAGAAAAGGTTGAAACTCTGACACCCAAGGAAATAAAACCAACCCCACTGGCTAAAATAAATCGGACTAGCCCCGCTAGTCGAAAATAGTATAATGAGTAGGGGAAGACGATAGCCATACGAGTGAGCCTCCCAGGCTCGGGTGATAGCCTCCCAGGCTAAAGTACTCCCATTACTCCCTTAATATACCCTTACGCCACTAAGTGTAGCGATAGGATACTGGGCTTCAGAATTACTGTCACAGAGACAGTAACCAGCGCCACAAAGGCGGAGGGCTTCGGTGATCTCATCACCTCGCCACAAAGGCGGGAGATCAAAGCTAGCAATAATAAGTCACCCAAAGTATGGCAAAAGAAAATCCGAAAACCTCATAAATCCATAAAACTTCCCCAACTCTCGTAAATGAATTTCCAACGACGTGTCCCACAAGCCAAGATAATCTCAAGGTCAAAATAAATAGGAGATAAATAAATATAAAGATTTACTCCATCGAAATCTCATAAAAATCTCAAATCGCCTAATATAAATATAATATAAATAGTATAAATCCAGAAATCACATCGGAAATAAATAAATAAGAGAAGGTAAGCATAATCCAATGACGTGACCCCGCATGCCATAAAATCTTCAAATAATCAAATATCCAAAACCATTTCTGAAAATAACCATATGCTCGGAAAAGTAATACGATAAACAAATTATAACCTCGGAACCAATTAAATAAATGCATGCATCATTCTTTAAAACAAAAGTCCACTCACAGTATATAGTCAATCCTGACGTCGCTCGGTATTTTCCTCGTACGAAGACTCCTCTCGTCTTGTACGAATAGCACTACTAAAAATATATTTACAGGACGGAAATTAACTTTACGATAATTAGAAATTGAAATTCATAACGTCCTCCCCCTTCAAAGTCCAACTCCTTAATTCACAACGAATCCATCCACAATACTCCAACAATATTCATTCATCGATATATAAATTCTAAAGTGAATTCGAAAGAATTTCGGCGATCGAATTCACGTAAATCGATAATTATCCATTTAAACTCAATTCGTAATTCCTCCAATTTCCACCAAACTTCATGTATAAAATTCTACAATCGTTAAGGGATTTATGGAGCCAAAACAGTAAATAAAATGCAGCTCCACGCGCCACCCACAGTGGCCGCGCGTGGGGCCCACGCACCACCGGCAAACCACCACCAATGGCCACCAAATTCCGGCCACAGCAACATCACAACAGACCCAATAATTTTCTCAACTACAATACATTCCAATTTTACCTTTAAACGTTCGAAAATGGCAGGTGAAGAAAAACCCAGAAATTTCAAACCTACGGTTTGAAATTTCCTTCAATTCGTCCTCCACACGGTAAATTGGAGCTAGAAACTTGAGGGCAAACGATCACCGGCTCGAGGCGCCCCTGTTAGGCTAGGTTTGGCGGTCGGAGATGGCCGGAAATGAAGGAATTGCTGGAAGAAGCCAAACTGCAGCTGTAATGGTTCTTGCTTCGATTTGAGGTTTCTCGGCCAAATCGTTGAAATCCAAGGGCACCAGCATGGGAAGGGAGAAGAGGCGACCTTGTGGTGGCCGGTTGTCCACCGATTGATGGCCGAACGGTGGAAAATTTAGGGGAAGAAGAAACCGGCGAAAATGAGAGAGGAAGAGATCGGGGGAGAGCAAAAGGGAGAGTTACCGTGGGTTTCCAAAAATGGAAACCTACAGTGGTAACTTTCCATATATATATTTTTATTACCATGAACAGTAACTTCCACATTTTAAGCTATAACTTTCACATACGAACTCCGATTTAAGTGTACCACATGTCCACGGACTCGGTTTAATGTCCCCTACAACTTACGTGAAGGAAATTTTCTCAAATTGTTAACCCATAAAAAGTCAACTTCTAGCCACCCCCCTAAGAGATAAAATTATAACCGCGAATGGTAAAACATACAGTAATTCGTGTAACTCAGTAAAAGGGGTAAATCGGATGTGGGGTGTAACATGTGCACTTGTTGTGACCCCATTTGAAGACCTCATAATTGAATCATAAACATTATGTATCAAGAAATTATTGATTTATATATCACATGGGGTCTATATGAATTTTTTTTTAAATGTATTATCTTATAAATTTAGCATGTTGACCCAAAGTCAGGAACGGCCAAAAATATTAATTAATCAAGATTATTAATTTATCTAGTATTAAATTATCGAGATTCTACTGTACATGGTATTTTATGTGTAGGCTTGAGAGAATAGAACTTATGTCAAAAGCTCAAAGCTTAATTGTGAATTTAAATGTGATGTCAAATATACAAAATCAACATCTTTATTTATTATCAATTGATTTTCGGATGAATGTTAGAACTAGCTAGTTTAATATCGTGATATACAGACAATATTATCCACTTGTTAAGTCAACTGTATTACCTATTAATTGTCAAGTGATCTATTTTTAGTTTACTTCTAAAAGAGAGTTTCTATTGAAACCTCCAAAACCTCACTCTATTATGAATTATTAAATAACATATATAACCTACGATAAAATAACTATTGAGGACAATAATTATACTAAAAAATATTATATTTATATTATATAGACTTTTCAATTCAATAATATTAGATTGTATTTCTTATTATTTTCCTTATCTATTTTCATTTTCCAATTTCACTACATACTCATTAAAGCAGTCATATATATTTAATAAGAATTAAAAATATGATTAAGATCATGTGACATAAAAATGTATGATATATATGTTGAACGCATATTGGTGAGGGAAAACAAAATAAATCCTCTTAAATTTAAGTCAATCCATTATATTTGCCAAAAAAAAAAACTAAAAATATTTAAATAATTAATCATGTGGTACAAAAAAATACAGAAAAAAAATAAACATTAAAAAATAAGTGATTTTTTTTTTTGAGAATAAAAATAAATGATTTTTTCATTTTTTTTTTGCACAGCTAAATAGAAAAAAAATAAAAATAAAAAACAGAATAGTTCATGGCATTTTCTTATTGATTAGACATTAATTTTTTAAACTCAAGTTTAATTAAGAAATGTGCATTTAGTTAAGATTTATAGAGTGTTAAATCATTCAAATGACTAAATTTTTTATTTTAAAAATAATAATTTGTTTGCAAATATATAGAGTGAGGTTATTTGAGGAAGTTTAGTGAATAAATTTAGTATTTGAAAATTTGATAAGAGGTGTAAAAAACATAGAGGTCAAATGAGTAAATTTGGAGATTCTAATAAAAAAAACTCCATCTAAAATCATAATATACGGGCTCGCGCTCTGATATGTACATATATACACATGTACGTGTATATAATAATGCAGATTTTTTTTTCTCTCTGGCTTAGCACCTCATTTGCTAGGGTTTATCGTCGACCTTTGTCAATGACAATTCTCAACTTTTTCCATGGCAAATCTGATCTCAAGTTTGGCTTCAGCTTTTGCTTTGTCTGATGAGTCTCACGATGACTTTGGGTTGGCTAGTGTGGCGATGCTACAAGACAACCACCACTATATGGTAGGACGCGCGGCTTCTCACAGGCAACCCTAATGTTCCTGATTTTGTTGGCATTATTCCTAGGATCTAGCGTATGAGGAATGGATTGTCTGTGCGTGTTGTTGGGAAGAGGTTTGTGTTATGATTTGATCGCGAGTCAAATCGGAACAAGTACCTCAATGGAGGCCATTAGTTTTACAAATATAACATATTGCTGGTATGCTGTATGACGACGTTTCAGCGGTGGATTCAACCCTGCTTCATTCCATGGAAATTTGCCTGATGGTTAGGGGTTTGCTACCTGCTCTTCGCAACAAATTGGCACTCCATGATCGGATATTCTATTGCAAAGGTGGAGAGGTTGGGTCAAATTCAATGTCTCTGAATAAGAAAGATGAAGAACAACAAATTTGGATGGTGATGGATACACGCCATTGCTTCAGGACCTTTCGTAAGTTTTCTTTCTGTTCTAGCGTTGAGGTTAATTTATCCTTTGTTTATGAAGGGTGCATGAAAGGGTTGTGTAAGGATTTTGGTTTGTTTATCCATGGTGTGGAGGGGTGCGATCTGTTTTTTGTGCAATGTTGGAGGCTGTACCGCTGGTGGGTGCGATGGCGGAACTGTCTATCGCCGCTGCTGGGGAAAGTTCTGATACTGCTGTTGTCCCTAGCTAGGAGTTCTGAAAATTCTAGGGTTTCTAGAGACCTAGGTTTTCTGACCCCGGCAGCAGCATCACAGGCTATCCAACACAAGAACCAAGCTGTCTTCTTCTCAAAGCACCTGAACTCTAGCCTGCAGACTGCCGGTTTGTTGAAGAAACTGATCACACCAGTGTCACCGGTGGTGGAACCAAAACGAAATCTGGTGGGTGCATCTTTGGGTGCTCAGTTTATTTTGGCTTGCAAGAGTGGGGTATTGCCTACACCGGTGATTGTAAAAAAGGTGATGGAGCTCAGTGGACAAAAACGTACTGTTAAGATGGCTATACTGAGGCTGGAAAAAAGTGCCTATTAGCTCTCCCTATAATCGACCTTCCTGTGACTGAGGATATGGCGCCCTCATTACCTCAAGTGCAGGGTCGTTTGACTATATATATGTCCTAAGAAGATGAAGTTAGGAAGGCCCAAGGTTTCTAAAAACAAAATAAAGAATGAAAAGCTGGATGGTGTTGAGGTGATGCCTCGCTCCAAAGTGAAATGTAGGAAGAGGTTTCTAAAAATGCTCGAGGAGGAGACTATGGTGGAGCCACTGCTTATGGAGAAGATGATTACTAAACCTTGAACCTATGGAGGATACTCCATTGGATGCTATGGCAGTTGGGATTGATGAAAAAGAGGCTACGGTGGTTATGGAGGACACTGGCGAGGCATCTGAGCTCATTAAGCCCGATCATGTTTCTATTCTGGACGAGGAAAAAGTGATTACCTCAACTGAGAACACTTCGATTGATTTAATTTCCGCTTAAGTGGGGAAGATCAACAAGAGAGACAAGTTACTTCTTGATTAATTTTATTTGTCCTTGGGGTAGCTATGTTTTCTTGTTTTTATGCTTACCTCAGAAAGGTGGGTGTGCTTGGTAGTATGTGTTAGGGGTGTACTTTATGTATACTCTATGTGATGATTTTTTCTGATAGCTTTTAGGGGTAAGTCATCATTGTACTACTTACTGAGTTTCATGATGGATAATTATTCAAACTAAAAAAAAAATGTAAGTGTATATAATAACGGATTAAAAAATAGCTTGGCAAGACATTTTTATCGTAGTGTAATAGTTAAAGAGTTAATTACCTAGACGATTTCCTTTATTCTTGAACATAGACATGAACGAACCATAAACATTGAGAATGACGAAAGAATTCTCAACATTGAGGCGGTAGCTAACTTCAGGCCACAAATTTCCAGAGTCAAATGATCCAACTGCACACACACACAAACACACGCACATCTTTGTGCTCATAGAGTTATGATAGCATACTGCAGTTAATTTTGTTTTTTTTTTTTGCACCGAACAATATTGCTGCGTATTTTTAATCTCTCGTTTTTCAATTTTGCAAATAGTAGAGACAAAATACTCGGCTAAAATTAATTAACAATAGTTGAAGAGACACAATCTCTTTTAAGAGATTTTCCTTTAATTTTTCAATGTAAAAGAACACTGCAAATTTCACTATGCATATAGTTATAGATTATAAAATGTCCATTCGATCATTGACATTTTAGCTTTTGAATTACATAATACATTTAGAGCAAGCATATAAATAACAATAAAATCCAATTATTAACTGACGAGGCAAAAATAACAATAAAAATCCCAAAAGCAATCTTATATAATCAAGGAAGATATCCGGTCCTCTGCAGGTACTTCTCATATTCCTCCAAGGAGTCGAACTGGTTCTGCTTCCCGATCTTGCCATCAAAACCCTCATTACCAGCGCTTCCTCTCCGTGCATTATCATTGAACCTATTTTTATCAACATTACTGTAGCGACCATGTTCCAAAAACCTTGTATCACTGAGCCCTTGCTGCTTAATCTCATCCCCGATGTTGTCATCGCCATTGCCATTTCCATTGAAGTCACTTTCCGTATTGTAAATGAAGTTATCCCCATTTTTGTTGTTTTTCTTGCCATTGTCGCTGTTTGAGCTGGTACCAATGGCAGCCGATGTGTCATCTGTAGGACCGAATAAGCTTTCATATTGGTTGCGAGTGAAGATTGGTTTCTTTGGTGGATCAACAGCCACTTTTTGTGCCTGGGTTGTTAGTGCCGCAACTTCTGGTGAAGGTTTAGCCTCTTGTTGGTAACTAAGGGGGATCTTGGGATCCTTGGCATTGTAATTGTTGTTGGAACCGCTAACTTTGCTGAAGAACAATCTGTCGCTGGCTTCAATTTGCAGAGAGGTGAAAAGCACCAGAAGGATGAAAAATGAGATTGTTTTCACGAAGGAAGCCATTGAAAAAGATGTGCTATCTTTGGTCTGTCTTTTGAATGACTTATATAGACTGTTTTGCCTTGTTAATTTGCTTTCTAATTAATTGGAGCAATTAGGCGTTGATAGAGGAATGGAATGAAAAGATCATCAACATTTATTGTGAATTATGGACAACATAATTGCGAAATTAGGCTAAATCAGAAACGTAACCTAATAATCAGGATTTTCTCCTTGATTTAAATACTGTACTAGTTTGCACTCTAATGGGAAAAACATAATGAGATTACAATGCTGTGTGTTAATTATACTCGGATACGTCTCGATCAATTCCGTTACTTCCATAGCTAATTGCCTTGATTGATTAATCCTCTCATTTGTAATCAAGGCAATTAAGGAAGCAGAAGCGAATTAGACATTGACGTTTTGATTTTATGATTTTATCTGTACATAACTTTTGGGAAACAAATATTGCGCTTTAAATCCCTTTTATATCTCCTAATTTGTAAAAAATAAATCCACAAACGAGAATCACCTTAGAGAGTTGAAGGATAATGGGTATTGTCTTCTCCAACCCTAAATTACAACCTTTTAAAATAAAATTAAAAAAATGAATGATGAAAAAATTTCAGAGGCAGCCACTATATGGCATGAGACCCTCTCTTCGTTGTGAATGAGAGGGTACTGCCTAGAAATAGCCAAACACAGATTCCCCATCTCCGCCCCCACCTAAAAAAGTTTCCTTGTCTCGTTCTCCATGCGGATAAATTTTGGGCAAAATACTAGTTATTATCTTATATTTTAGGTTCAAAATCAATTTAGTCTCTGAATTTCTAATTTTATCAAAAACACCATGCTCTATTGTTTCTCATCTAACTGATCCTTCCGTAAGTAGTCCGTGAGTTGGAGACGTTAACTAGCTGATGTGGCATGCCAACTCAACTATTGTGGGGCCTACATGCAAAGGAAATTTCCAAAATTTTCGCTCATCCCTGATTTCACCCAAAACCATTACGGTGGCTTTCTCCTAAACACAGTCCCGAATAAAAAAAAAAACTAGGAAAACTAACTCTCTTCCATTGAAGTTTTACAAAATAAAATAAAAAATCCAAAAAGCTTGTTGAATTATGAAGGCGTGAATCTTAATCTAGAGGGGTGCCGAGATGGCCAGCAACGATCTAGATGTGTGGATACCCAGGAAAGAGAGTTAGCTTTCGTCAAAAATCAGGGCTGACATGTAGTGATTCCTCCTCTGTTTCTTCCACCAAGACCAAGGCGGGCTTGTATTCGTGCAAGTCTAATAATTATATTAGTATTGATTGAATTGTAATCAATATGAGGCGGTTGTTTTGGTGATGATTCTAGTTTATTTGCTGAAAAAGAAAATTGGCGTGGCGCAAGAACAGGTTCAATGTGCAAGCACGACCACTCAAGCTGAAAACGGACAAACCCGCTGCTGGAAAGATTTGAAATTTAGATCGGAATTGCTTGCCTTCTGTATGTTTTTCTTGTGTAATTTCATGTGTGGTTAATTACTTGGTTTTTTTTTTTTTCGCCAAAATACAAGAGTAGAGAAAAGCTGGGAGAAAGAATCTCAGCGCACTGCAGCAGCTCATTTCACCTTTGGGAAAGATTCAATCTTTCTAGTCAAAATTAATTTTTTTCATTTCTTGAAAGCTACCTAGACTTGATCTGAATTCACACTATGATCAAGTTGACCAATTTCATGAAATTTGCAGTGCAAACAGACACAGCCTCAATGCTTCATGAAGCGATGAGATACATCAGGTTCCTGTATGAGCAGGTTGAGGTTTTGCGCTCGCCATACCGTCTTGCCATTATTGCCCGCAATTAATATTGAACAACCCACCAAACTAAACCCAGCCAAACCCGGAATCGATGTCAAAGGTGGAAACCACCATAATAGGTTTTGGGGTTTTTGGTGAAATCAGGGGTGTGAGAGAGCCAGCGTTAATTTGGGGATTTTTCTTTGCATGTGGGCACCACAAGAGTTGAGTTGACATGCCACATCAGCTAGTTAACGTCTCCAACTCACAAACTACTAATAGAGGGACTAGTTGGATGAGAAATAATAGAGTGGGAGTGTTTTTGATGAAATCAGAAGGTTAAAGACTGAATTGATTTTAGATCCAAAGTGCAAGGTAGTAATCAGTATTTAGCCCATAAATTTTCAAATTTATTTCCCCTCACTCTAACAGGAAAGGGGGCTCTTAGCCCCCGCCTTGCAAGCTGTTAATTAAATAAAAAGTTAGGCTGTTGTCATCCTATCATTTTGTTTGTTCATCCTACTCGCTCATTACACGATACATTTTAATTTCAGTTATTGAATTTACTTATCTAATTCATTTCTCTTTCCAAGAATATCCTTATATAACATATCTAATTAAAAAATAAATACTTTTAACGAAAATATCTCATTTAATTTATACAGATAAAAAATTATTTACTAGATCTTAAGCTTCTCCTTGGGTAATCAAGTTGGATTGAAGTGTGTAAGAGATGGCTCCCTAGGGTTTCTCTCTGCAAACCCTGGTGCTGCGTGCTAGGCAGAGGCAACGACAAGGTCAAAGCTCGCTTATCGTGCAGGGTGGGTGAATAACTTGCTGCTCGGGTTGCTTCTACTTTGGTGGTACGGCTTCGGGATTGGAGGTTCAAGGCGGAGCAGCGGTGCTTGAGCCCTGTTTCATGCTCAAATCTTAGGTGTAGATTGGTAGGTGGAGGTCCTTTGATTATTTTAGGTCGCAACACAGGTTCTGTGATAAAGGACTCGGCGCCGGTGGTGTGCGGCTATTGTCTCGGTGGCAAGCTATTGATCAGGTTGCTGGAGGAGGTGCTTAAAGGTGACGTGCTTTGTCTGTCGGCAGTGCATCTGGTTAGGCATTCGGGTTCCTCCGACAGCAATTGAGGTTATCTTCCAGGTTAGACCCAAGGCGAGGTTTCTTCCACCTTGTTCTGATAGTGGAGAGCCGTTGGCTGCCACCAGAGCGGTGATGAGTGGGGGCTGCTTCCCTGAATGATCAGACCTGGCCAATCTAGGTGTTGGGGACATAGGGTTTGGACAGTGGGCTTTGGGCTCTTGCCTTTCTGGGCTGCGGAGATGCAGACTGGTGAACTGGGCCTAGGACAGTCCAGTTCTCATTTTCTCTCTCACTTGGGTTGGGTATGGTTGTTGAGTGTCACAAATTACTTATGCAATTGTGCTCCATAATTATGAAAATTGATTTGTCTTCCATGCTATTTTACCCTTTTTAATCCATTTCCTTTTATTTGTAGGAAACTTTGCATTGAGAATAAAATGATTATATGAGGCTTGAAATGCAGAGATTTGAAGCTAGGGGAAGAAGACACGGAGATTGGAAGAAAATTGCAAATCGACTTTTCCGGCGATTTTTCCGGTGAACTTTTCTGGCGAACCGCCACTCATGGAGGGTCATTTCTCCAGTAAAGGAGGACCATGGTTGTGAGAATCTCCCATCACTTGAAATTCAAATATCTCCCTACACCTTGTCCTTTTGTCACCTTGCCAATTTGGGACCATTTGGGGGACAATGGTGTAAGAGCATCTCTTGCACACTTTGGGACCAAAGAGGACACACATAGCTGATCAAAGAGAGGCCAAAGACCAATTCTTCAGCATTCTTGACTCCATTCAATCATCTTCATCCTATCCAAGATCCATTTTTTCTCTCTAGAGAATGCACCACCATTTCCACCACTAAAACCACCATCTCCACCTCTAAAACCTCTATTTCCACCACTATAACCTCCATTTCCTCCACCACTCAACACCACAACTCACCTTAGAGATTCCAAATTTCATTATTCTTACCAATATCAAGAGCTTGGAGCAAGGAGAAGAAGGTGACTCCCACCACATCATGTTCTTGGAGACCCATCTCCACCACCTCTTCCGACATCATCAATAGTCACCCTTTACTCCCTATCTCTTTATGTATTTAATGTTTAATAGAATGTTAAAACTTGTGTATCTAGCAATGTGTGAGCAGTGAACTAGTTGGGGCTAGGGTTGAAAGCCCTAGCCAAACTTGCTTGTATTGATGCTTTTGTTTATAAATTGATGCAAATTCATGTTGTCTTTCTCACATGCTAAGTCAATAGTTGAATGCATTACTTAGACCTAATCAATTTGAGTTATGTGTTTTCCATGACATGAAGTTTTTCCTAGAGATTGATTACCTTTAGGCAAAAAGGGAAAATGAAAACACACCATGTGTGCATGTGAGGGTAGTGACCTAAAATCACTTAGAGATAGGATTAGTTTGCTTGCTTGGTTACCTAAACTCTAAGCTTTATGCATTTAGGGGCAAATGATTGAGACCTATCCGGTAATTGAATTTATCTCTAGGTAGTTAGCTCTAGACTTATCCGGTTAGAGTTAATAAAATGAAAGGGGTTTAAGCCTTAGTAGTCCATCCGGATGCTAAAAGGGTAGTTGGGCAATTAACTTTGCATCATTCATATTCAATTGCTTTAATGCTTGCAAGGGAGGCAAAAGGTGAAACCCGATGCCCTAACTCCCATCCATTTGATAACAACTTGTTTTGTTTAGCTTAGTTTATATTACTTGCTTTCATTGTTTCAATTTCAATAGAAACCAATCTCAAAATCAAATCTCTACACACCATCTTGCACATACTCACCATGAACTTTGGTTCACTTGTGAGCCTTTGTTTGTGATTGTACATTTGCATATTCTTCTAGTTTTTCCTTAGGTTTTCCCTAGCTAGGAAAGGATTTACCAATCCTTATGGGTTTGACATCCTTACTTAATCCCCTATTCTATAACTTGTACCTCTTGCACTTGAGGGTGACTTCAATGCTAACAATGGTCTGGGCCTCTTGGGAGATGGTCTGTCCTGCTCTTAGTCCTACATCTATTCCTAGCATGTTGCTATCACTAGACCAAAAAATGAATCAGACGACGTTTTTCACTGTCGTCTGATAAGGCACGTTGTTGTTGTCTATCTCAATGCCGTCTTATGGGTGAATCAGATAATAGGACGTAACTGTCGTCTGAGGAAATTTTGCAAAACAACAACGACTTACATGACCATTGTCTGAACACCAGAAAGAATAACAGCGACGAGTATCTTAACTCTTGTGCAAATCAATTTCAGACAACAGTTGCTAGAAGAGAGAAACTTGTGAAGAACAATCAGAAAACATTGGCTTGTAAATAAACTGTTATCTGAATGAAGGTTGTACATCATCTGACTAGTTGTTTTCTATGGATTGGATTTAAACAAGACAACAGAAAATTGAAGAAAGCATTGTCTGTTTGTACTTGATACTGCATGTTTCTGAAAAAAAAAACTGTTGTTTGAATTTTTATTGGACAATGGTTTCGATGTAGAATCTTATTGTGTTGTAATGGCTCCAACAACAGTTTATGCTATCCATTTAGTTGTGTTAGCTCCCTTGGACAATTGTTTTTACTTAGTTGAGAGTGATATGAAAGTGACTCTAATATTTTACTAAAAGCAACTTTCATAATAAATTCCAATAGATCCAACAAAGACAATTTCATAAAGCATTAATCCATTTCATTAGCTTAACAAGCTTTCTAATTTCATAAGGTTTACATGATGATAATAATAATACAACTTGCTGGGTGTTCCAAGCTTGATTTCCCAATGACTGCACATTGCTTTTCATTTCCACCATCTCAGTTCAAAGCCTTGAGCAATTTGATACAAAATTTCCCATAAGTGGTTGATCTGCAAACGATAGCAAAGATATTAAAGACTAACGATAAAGGAGAATCCATATACCAACTGCAAGTATATTTTAGGCAAGTATTTCCAACATTTTGTCAGCAATCAAGGAGAATGCATATACCAAAATTGGACATCAGCACCAACTTTTGGTAAAGTAATCTATAACAAAATCCAATAGAGAAGTGAAAAATGTCAACTTCATGGGATTTACAAGTCTTGTTTGTGCAAGAATCATCTCCTTCCTTACTGCAACCCAACTAGCAATACAAAATCCTTTTTGGTTTGAAGCTCCCAGTATATGAATGAAATGCCAACGTAAAACAAAATATTTTGTACAAGTTTAGAGAAAAATGAAAAGAACAAATTCATAGTTCTATAGGCCAGTGAAGATACTTACATTATGGTATGTTGCAGCTACACCAGTTTGAAATATGATTGAGTGGAACAGATGGGATTTGTTATTTTCACTTCGTAAGAAGATCAAAGAAGAGGTAAAATGAAATATAATAAACAAAAAACAAAAAAAAGTAACCAAAAAAGAAATTCAACAACCCATCACCTAACAAGATTTTTGTGTTGAAGATTGGAAATTAACAGCATCTCATTCTTGAACTCTTTAATGCCTTGTCCTGAGCTACTAGATGGTCTTTTTTGTTTTTACAGCTATTTCCTTCAATTTGTCTTTGTAACCTGCAAACCAAAAGAAATAAAAGAAGAGAGTCAGAAGGCAGAGTTGCAAACAGAGATAAAAGGAAAGGGTTAGAATTAAAAAAGGCAGAACTGCAGGCTACTAGTTCCTTGCGGTGCTGACCTCTGTGAAAATTGGCAGCAAGGCTTGGCCGTGGAGACTGCTCTACTAAGTTTGCATGTACAAAAGCTTTGAATTGTTAATTGAAAGGCAAAGCTATGCACTGGAACCAAAAAGGGATAATTGAATGCATTTCCTTTGTTTTAGGAAGTAGTGATTCAATTAACAAGAAATACCAAATGAGACAAATTAAATTGTTAAAATAGTGAGTGCTTTGTAAAACGATGGTGAAACGGTGCTGTTAACCAAGATGACGTGATCAGTAGGAAGACAAGATGAAGTCAAATTTTAGTTGTTTAATGAAAACAAGAACTCAATCTTGCACTTGCTATACATGGTCAGTAAGAAGACAACACTACTAAAAACAATTGCAATTGCTTCGCCTTTTTGCTTCGGCAACAGTTGCCGTCGCAATTGACACCCTATTGCTACGGAAAATGTTCCGTCGCGATTAACCCTTATCATTTGCGACGGAAAATCTTTGCCGTAGTAATTTTGTGCTCAATTGCGACGGTTTTACCTCTTGCCGTCGCAAAACTTATATGTATATGTACTTTACCAAAACAAAAAAAAATACTACGGAAAGAAGCCGTGGCAACACATAAATGTCACTGTATTACTCTTTTGTAATATTGGTATGGTGTGTGTGGACATAAAATAAAAATTTCAATTTTATATACAAAGACGTTGGTCTATACCAATTTGCCTCCTAAAATTGTATGACTTATACATTGCATTTAAATTGTTGATGTTTATTCTAAAGCAACCATGAAGTAGAAAATGAATTTGGAGAAACCAACCGCTCGATGGAGAGATTGTAATGTTTTATGGTGGTTTTAAAAAATCCAGCTAATTTGGTTCACGTTTCGAACTCGATCAACTAGGTCAAACTTAGTTATTTTTATAAACCTATATTTATATATCATACACTCCAAAAGGCAACTTCTATCAATTCAAAGAAAATGGGAAAACCGACCATTGGATGAGATTATTACAACAAATTATGAGTGTGGTAAAAAATTTAGCCAATGTTACCATATTTTCGAATCCGATCGAATTGGTCAACCGTCGTCACATGTATGTCTTTTTGGTTGACCGATGACGTGATGACCGTGAAACGTGCTTATTTTTTCACATCACGTTTGTAAATATTTCATCGATGGATGTGCATGGACATAAGATAAAAATTTCAATTTTAATTACAAATATGTTAGCTTATACCAATTTGTCTCCTAAAGTTGTATGACTTATACATTGCATTTAAATTGTTGATGTTCATTCTAAAGCAACCATGAAGTGGAAAATGAATTTGGAGAAACCAACCGCTCGATGGAGAGATTGTAATGTTTTATGGTGGTTTTAAAAAATCCAGCCAATTTGGTTCACGTTTCGAACTCGATCAACTAGGTCAAACTTAGTTATTTTTATAAACCTATATTTACATATCATACACTCCAAAGGGCAACTTCTATCAATTCAAAGAAAATGGGAAAACCGACCATTGGATGAGATTATTACAACAAAATATGAGTGTGGTAAAAAATTTAGCCAATTTTACCATATTTTCGAATCGGATCGAATTGGTCAACCGTCGTCACATGTATGTCTTTTTGGTTGACCGATAACGTGATGACCGCGAAACATGCTTATTTTTTCACATCACGTTTGTAAATATTTCATTGATGGATGTGCATGGACATAAGATAAAAATTTCAATTTTAATTACAAATATGTTAGCTTATACCAATTTGTCTCCTAAAGTTGTATGACTTATACATTGCATTTAAATTGTTGAGGTTCATTCTAAAGCAACCATGAAGTGAAAAATGAATTTGGAGAAACCAACCGCTCGATGGAGAAATTGTAATGTTTTATGGTGGTTGTAAAAAATCCAGCCAATTTGGTTCTCGTCTCGAATTCGATCAACTATGTCAAACTTAGTTACTTTTATAAATCTATATTTATATATCATACACTCCAAAGGGTAACCTCTATCAATTCAAAGAAAATGGAAAAACTGACCGTTGGATGAGATTATTACAATAAATTATGAGTGTGGTAAAAAATTTAGCCAATTTCACGATATTTTTGAATCCGATCGAATTGATAAACCGTAATCTTCGCATTAGCCCAACAAAATTTCCCTCTTTTTGTTTTTGGTTTTCTTTTGTCCAAATTTCCTACAAACAAAACAACCCTAATTTTTTCCCTCTTTTTCCCAAAGTCCCAAACATCACCGCGCGCTCTCTCTCTGTCTCTCTCGCCCAGAACCTCACCGCTCTCTCTCTCTGTCTCTCTCGTCAAAACCTATCTCAGTCCCAGGCTCCCAGCTCCTTGCTTGTATTCTTTATCCAAATCCTCTCTCTCTTCAGCAAAATCGAAATCCTCTTTATCCAAAGTGCCCCTCCTAAAATACCAAACACCCAGATCTCAGCTCTCACTCTTGCCCCTCGGCGTCAGCAAATCCAATCTCCTCTCCAGAACCCTCAACGTCGACGTAGCTGGCCAATCGGTCATCAAGGCCCAGATTTAGGACACTTTTGGCCAAGAAAGGTACTACTGCTTCTTCTCTTCTCATCGATTATTTTATGTTTTGGTGGATTTCTGGTTTTGGAGTGGATTTTCGTGTGGAAATGAGTTTGATTTGTGGGATTTGGTGAGTTTCAGGGGCAGATTTGGTGGTTTGTGGTGTTGAATTGCAGGTCAGCTTTCTGAATATTAATGGTTTCGGTTTGAAGAGCAGTAAGAAACCCAAATCAAAGACTCCGGCAAAGAAGCCCAAAGACAGTGTTCTTGAGCAGAGTCAGTCTCTCTATTATTCTCTCTATAAAAAGACTGTGTCTTTATGTATTGATTGGGTCTATCTTTGATTTTTTTTTTTGTATTGGGTTTCATATTGATTTGGTTTTTATCTTCAATTTTTGCTGCAGAATCTCCAGCTGAGTTCTTCGCTGAGAACAAGAACATTGCTGGATTTGGTAATGTATGCCTTTTTTCTTTGATTATTTATTTCCAGGATCAAATTTGAAGCTTTCTGTAAAATGTAGAGGGATTTGGAGTGTCTGACTTTGGATGTTTTAGCCAGGGAAATGTCTTTATACTAATGTGAGGGAACTTGTGGAGAACTCATTTGATTCGACGGAGTCCATATCGGAGCTTCCTCTGATAGAAATCACAATGTGAGTGCTAGTTATTGGATATGATAAATCACAATGTGGTTTGTGGTCTTTTTGATTTGGGTGCCCCTAATTTTTCAGTTTCGTTGCATATATCTTATCAAGAAGGGGTCCTCTGTCTTGTTAGAAGAAAAGTATGCAGCATATGAATTTAACTAATCGAATTTATGTAATGGCAGACACAGCAAGCCGCACGTCTCTCTTCGATCTGTTATCTCTTCGTGTCTCTGATTCTCTGTGCTTTGCTTCTTGGCGGCGTCTCTCTCTGTGCGTTGCTTCTTCACGACGAGGATGGGTATGTTCTGATTGAAAGCAAAAAGGTTGAAGCGGTGTGGGTCTGTGGGAGCTTGAAGGTTGAAGCGGTGTGGGAACTGGGAACTAGGAACTGGGAACTTGAAGATTGAAGCGGTGTGGGAAGTTTAAGGTCGTTCTGTGCCTTGTGGGCTATTAATCTATTAGTAAAGGTATGTCCAGATTGAATGAATCATCTTATATCAATTATAGTGAGTGGGTTGGAATCAAATGCATGTCCAGATTGAGATTGAAAGAATAATTTATTCATCTTATATCAATTATAGTGAGTGGGGTTGGAATCAATTACGGCTTGCCAACAATTATAAATTGTTCTTATATGTCCAAATTGACACCTATGGCAGCAACCATCTATTTTAATTTTAAATTGTTATATAAATTGATTATTGTTTTTACTGTTATTCTATTTTGTTTAGGAAGATGAGTGATGCAAATGCAACAACAACAAATTCATCTACTAATAATGAGGGTGAATCCAGTGAAGGTGTGGGAGAAAATATATATATATATATATATATATATATATATATATATATATCGCACCCCGCACCCGTGTTCGTGCATCATAGCTGATTGTTTGTTGTTATATTTGGTCGATTGAGTTCACCAAAAGTTTGAGAGTTTTGATCAACTAATCCCCTCCTTTGTTTTTGTCTTCCCTTATCAGCAAATGGAGAAGCATATCAAGACACTCATTGTCCTATCTCACTACTTGGAGATGCAGTCTTTTTCCTCTCCATTGTCTACCATACTAAGCAAGCTCAAGAGTCAAGACTCCACAACTCCCAAAAGGTATGAAACTCTTGACTTTGCTTTCAATTTTAGGCCTCATTTTGCACTACTTTGATTCTTGTTTTAATTTAGAAATTTGTTTAACTTCTTAAATCTGCACCTAACCTAGAAGATGTATAAGTTGATGCTTATTTTGCTTGATATATATTCACTGTCCTGAACTTGATTTAGGGAAATTATGACTTTGCTCCAAGCTAAAGACTAGGCCGATTTTGCATGATTTAGGACTCTAGTTACTATTAGCTTTATATAAGCTAAGTTTTGATCATTGTTTTAATATAGGAAAATCTGTAATCTGCACCTCCTACCTACTTTTTCCTACCTAATATGCATGCATGGCATATCTCTATTACTATTGTAGAAAAGCTGCAAATGTATTTGACACAAACCTTAGTAACTGAATTGCATATGGTTTTAGTTTTGGCTGATAGGTTATAACACAAACCTTATAGCAGATACATTGTATCAATAATCTAAATTTCTGTCTATTGGCTTGTTTGTTTAGGTTCTTATTTTGGCAAGGACAAATCATTGGAGTTCATGCAGCTCTGCATCTATTTAAGGTTGATAGAACATACCTAATGACAAGTATGGTAGTTACGGTACATTTTTAATTTCATTTTGTAGTTGATTCTCCTTTGATCGGATATTAGTTTGTTTACATGTTGTAATAGTGTACTTTGGTGACTAATATATTCCTTTCCGCGCTTTTAAGAATGCTTGCGATATATTTTTTATAAATGAAATATTCTTTATGATATTTGCTGCAGATGGTATTAGCTTTGGTGTGCAATTCACACCATTTTTTTTTTATAAATGAAATATTCTTTTGCGATCCGTCGCAACCAATTCACCCCATTTTTTTTTAAAATGAAATATCTTTTTGCGACGGCAAAGTATCCGTCGCAAATAGTTTAAGACACTGCGACGGCAATAGTTTTCCTTCGCAAATACTTTTTGCGACGGCATTTTACCGTCGCAAATGGATTTTGTGACGCCACCTATTGCAACGCCAACATTTCTGTCGCAAAAGGCTCAATTTTCCGTTGCGAAAAGTTTTTTCCGTCGCAAAAACCCAATTTGCCGTCGCAAAATAGGCGTCGCAAAAGCAATTCTTTTTAGTAGTGCAAGAGGCAAAGCTATTTGTTCAAATAAGGACTTAAACTTGATGTATGTCACAAGTTAGAAGACAAATGATGGCATGTTTAATTAATTGAGATTTTTGAAGGGATAATGAGATAAGAACAACAACAAACATAAAGTGCAGCAAGGTTAATTGTCTTGGTGAGTCCTTTGAATGGAAACGGTGTTGAAGCGGTGAACAAAACCAAAGTGTAATTAACAAATGCTTTGTCAAGCAAACATTCTTACTTTTCTGAAACTGTAATTGTGAAGGAATGTTCAAGACTTGCAGACAATGACAAGGAGCTCTAGAATATAGGCTTATCAAAATGTGCTGCAAGCCACAGCCTTCAAAATATATAATTGAACATATGTGCTACAAGTTAAGCTTCTAAGCATATATAATTGATATATACAATGATTGATATTCAACAACTCAACAAGACAACGACCATTTTTCCATTTCTACCAAAACTGGCAGCATACCAATACATCTGCATGCATATTACCAAAACTGGCACATACGCTTAATAATAGATTACAAATAGAGAAACAAAGTAGCATACCAAAAGTCCAAAACTGGCAGCATGCCTGCATACCAAAACAGATGCTTGATTGATATTATTTTCATACCAAAACAGATGAAAATTTCATCTCAATTTTTACAATGAACCATTTGTCAATTCTGTCAAACACTTAAACAACAAATAATATGTTCTGGGGCTTTGAATGCAACTATGATTTCAAAGAAACTACTGATACACAGTTACACACACAAAGATATAAATAACAACTATGAAGAAATCTGGAAAAAGCATAAATTATCTCCGCTTTAGAGCTCTGGCATTGCAGAAAATATATGAGACAAAGGTAGTAAAATAATGGTCCTGTGGGATGCAAATCATGCAATTCGAACCAAGCTTGAAGAAAGTCGAACCAAGCAAGTTACCCAGAAATTCGAAATCGAACCCAGCTTGAAGAATCAGAAATCAAACACTGAAATCGAAGTATCGAACCCAGAAATCTGCTTGAGCTTTGAGGACATCTGCTTTGCTACTTGAGTTCGAGGTGATTGAAGAATTGAAGACTGAAAATTGAAAACACAGAAAGTATTCAAAGTAAGAAACTGATTGATTGATGGATTGAAGAGTGAAAAACAAAAATCCATAAACTCAAACTTTTCCATTGAAGACCCACAGGACCTCCAAATTCAGAAAAAAATGCAAATCAGAATTCATAATCTAAGAACTGAAGTTTCGATTTTGACAAAAAGGAGAGTTCAAAGCTTACTGAATCAAAGCGGTGGTGGAAGTGTTGCGAGATGGCGGCCGGAAATCGATGAAGGTAAGGGAGCAGCAGCATCGTGGATTGGAGGGTTGTGTGTAGAGGCAGGAGTAGGTGCATGGCGGTGCTGGGCTTGGGTTTTGATCGTATTGAGGTGCTGGTTCGATTGGTGGTGGCGGTGTCATGAATTGATGACCAGATTTGGTGGTCTCCAGCGATGGCAAGGAGAAATGGAAGGGAGAGATAACAAAGAATTGGGCGTGCGGGCGAGAAAGAGAGAGAGTGTGTGTTGTGTTTCTAGGGTTAGTCGGCATCAAAGTAAAATTTTGTCGAACTAATGGAGGGAAAGAATGAAAATTAAAATTTTGGCCAAGTGTTTAGTATAACTAGGACGCGCAAACCATTTGAACCCTAAAACTCAGACAACATCAATTTCAGTACATTGTCTGAAACAAAGTGGCATAATAGACAACTAAAAAACTGTTGTGTGAATCAAAACAATCAGACGACATCTTTTTCAACCATTGTATTAATGGTAATTGCACAACAGAGTAGTAATAATTGTTGTGTGATTAAAAACAATTAGATAACATCTTTTATCAACCATTGTATATATGGACCTTGGACAATATCACATAATAACTGTTGTTTGAATTAACTCATTCAGACAACATCAAAAAAATCAACCATTGTCAGAAAAGCTATTGCACAAGAGCAAAGAAAAAACTGTTGTTACATTTGAAAACTTAGACGACAGAATATTTCGTGCTGTCGTCTGATTATTGCAGACGACAGTTAAAATGTTTGCTGTCGTCTGATATGTGTTGTCTGATTCTGAAATTGGCCTAGTGTATGGCTGTGTTGACTGTTGTGACGTAAACCAAGAGGGTATTAGGTATCAAGATGCTCAAGATAGTAGTTCCATGTTAGGGCAGTGTAGGGTTAGGGAGTTTTTTTCAAATTATGTATTTTGTTTTCTGCAGATCCTTTAGGATTTTATTCTTTTTGGAGTTTCCGTTTTGGATTTTTGTCGTTTTACTTGAGCATCGATTTGTAATATGAGTGGTCTTCGGACCTCTCAAGCTTGACCGAGTAGGGTCATATGACTTTATATTAATGAATTAGTCATCCGTTGTCCTCAAAAAATTTATATTGATAAAAAAATTAAAATATATTATAGTTTCTAATAAAATCTGATTTACTTCAATTTAAAAAAAAAAATTTCTTTCAATTTCAATGTTCTCTATTTCAATCCATGTAAAAAGAATAGTAAATTTACAACTATGAGCAATGAAGAAGAGATTGATTCTTTTTTTTTTTTCGTGTTTTAAATTTTTACATTCGGTGTTCACAAAGGGTATTGCAAAGATTTTGATGAAGTTTAACATTAATGATTTTCTGAATTGAATAACAATTTTTTTTTATCTAAATTTCATTACTTATCCATGGCTAGAAGACACGTACATCAGATGCTGTCTCATACCAAAATTATAAATGGCACAAGCTACCAAGCAAAAGACAGGTAACTCTCACTAGTAACACATATGCTCACTTATTGAGCATAACAACAAAGAAACAAAATCCTCACTACTGACCTCCATTGGAACAGTAATCTAGTCGCTTATAGACCTCAATTTGTGTATAACTAGAGAAACTAAGATAAAAGAAGTAAAAGACAATACTTCTAGTATTAGGCAGGAAGACCAGGAAAGTTTAAAACTTTCCTTTGCCCTTGTCTCTAGGGCTAGAAACAGTACCAATAGCTGCAGGATCTTCATGAAGAGGTTTGACGCCATCATACTCTTCAAAGCAAACCAAGGCTCGATCAAAACACCAACCTCCACCTCGGAGTATGTGAGATGAGTCAAGGATTGACATTTTCTTTTGGTTTGAGACTGAGAGTGAAGTGAGTTACCGAGAGATAGTCATTTTCTACTGAGAGTGAAATAGCAAAGAGTAATTTAAAAATAATAACAAATAAAATGAGGACCCCTTTTGGGTAATGGAGGAGTGAACATTAATAATTTGAGCTCTCTCTCTCTCTCTCTCTCTCTCTCTCTCTCTCTCTCTCTCTCTCTCTCTCTCTCTCTCTCTCTCTCTCTCTCTCTCTCTCTCTCTCTCTCTCTTACAGGGAAGCCCCAAGTCGAAAAGGAAAACACCTAAACCAAAACTGATCTATTAGCTCAGTTAAGGCTAGTAAGTCAGCTTCACAAAATCGAACAACATTGGAGGGAGGAATACTGTAAAATCTGCCGACCATGCTCGTGTTGCTAGCCTAAATTTGCTAACCAGTTAGCTACCGAATTTCACTCTGCCACTTTTTGTAGACATGATACACGGCCCAATCTCTGTCTAGAAGTTCTTGACAATAATTTGTCAATACTGAATAGGGGATAAGTTGATCAATACAAGAGCCAACCAATACAATTTGGCTTCAATAAGTTCTCAAACTCTTTGCTTCCTGCTCAAGTGTTTACCATTAAGTAAATGTTACAAGAATAAGTGATGTACACTCGTAACATTTAGAATCTTGAGTAAATTTGCGTGTGTGGCCTAATTTTTTTTTGAAAATAAAGGGCTGGTGCGGCTGCCCTCAAGCCTTGATTAATGAAACTGTCAAATACAGGGGGGGGGGGACTTTGTGCGTGTGTGGCCTAATTTAAAAATTCAGAAATGAAGAGAAAATTTCTCATAATGTTGAAGTTCGAGAGTTATCAGTTACCTTGATGGTCACCTTTTTTCTGCAACACTGCTCAAATAAGGCATAAAGATCGAGAATTGTAGAAGACTTGTAGTTCTGGTGTTCAACTTCGCCACACCTTGCTGCTACAAATAATGGTGATTAGCATGCTGATTCACTTTTATTGAGTTATGGTATGATGAATTACGAGTGTTCCCAGGCTAACATCACATTGGTATCAAAGATGTGACAGATACTTTTTTCACTTCCAAGTCATAGACATGCTTCAAGTTCATGGTTAAATAATTTACTATTTTTGTCATGAATGTTGGAATATTTAGAAATACATATATAAGAAACAGAAACAAAGAAGTGTTGGCTAGTATTTCTCAGTGAAAGCGATTTTCTAGATTGAGTAATGCATTGATAGTGTTGATGTCATAATTGGTTCGACAAATACTTTTAATTTTTCAATCCATTCCATGTAAGACACGTTGAAATGTCAAAGAGTCCATGTAGGACTCTGACCTTTCAAAGCATTTAAACCTTCCATCGAGAAAAGAAAGAGAACACTAAGATGGGAATAATCATGACTAGTGAGATGCCTATCCTTGGTACTCCAAGTCTTTAACTTTAGACCTCCACCTCTTAGGTCTTGAACAGTC
Organism: Rosa chinensis; assembly: GCF_002994745.2. Lineage (NCBI taxonomy): Eukaryota > Viridiplantae > Streptophyta > Magnoliopsida > Rosales > Rosaceae > Rosa > Rosa chinensis. Next base: position 18,737,490 of record NC_037090.1, read on the forward strand.
ACCATGTTATTGATCGACTTGTCATTTTGGATGGCAAGTTCAGATCATATCGTGATCTCACTATAAGAAAAGCATAGTCCAAAGGGATCTAGAGCCTTAACCCACTAGATCAAGAGTTAGACCGCGGGGCTTAGAAGCTTTGATCTCTAAGGATCATAACCACAATCTCCAAGGCTAAGGCCCTAACCCCTAAGACCAAGATTTCGACTTCTAGGCTAAAGCCTTGACTATCAAGCTCACTCTTAGACAAAATCATTAAAAGGAGACATAGTTAGCAGAAATCAAGGGCCAACTCTCACCTAGCTACGTACTAGGCTAGGTGTCATGCTCTGATGACAAGTATGGTCCATGACTCCATGAGCATGGCCTAAGAGTGACGTGAGGGGAAGAGACTACATAGTAGTGACACCTGTCACTAACTCTACCAAACCCATCTGTTGGAGTGTCAGTGAACAGAAACTAGGGGCTGACACCCCAATTTGAGTAATGGTAGGTGAATCATCTTTTGGGGAACCACTTAGAGCTCACCTTAGGTGGCAGCTTATGTGGCATGGTCACATCATCAAATCATAATTTCTTATTCTTTTATTATTTTATTTTTCTTAATTACAAAAATTCCTTTTTCTTTTTTCATTTTCTTGATTTTATCTTTTAAACCCTACTTTTTTTTCTTTCTGATCTAATCATCTGCGTGACAAATTCATCAAACATTGTTCTCTTCCTTCCTTCTCTCATCTCCTCTTCAATTGATCATCGCCTTCTCAATCTGATTTCGACTCTCAAAGTAATAAAGATAACCCATGTCCTATGGGGGATTGACGGAGCCCCAACCTTGGTATCATTGAAAATAAGCTACGAGGTCAAATCTAACTTTAGAGTTTGAACCCAAGTGTTTGGTACGGATTGTTTAGTCTAATATAGTCGAATTAACCAAAGTTATGCCCACGGAAATGAACCATTCCATGATTAATTCTTTCAAAGAAACCTCATACGATTTTAACAGACCTCTGATTCGGTTAGTGGATTAGAAGTACCCTCATAAAGCTTGTCAAAGTAATTTATCCCCAGTTGAAGACTTGATCAATCCCAGATCAACTTCTCTGATCAAGATAATACTAAAAGGAAATGCAAGATTACCATCATTTCCTCAATCTCCCCTTTTCATTATCTCAGTACTGTAATGTCCAACAAGTTGATATTGCAATGGCCAGAGTTCCAATGCGTGGTCGGTCGAAGAGAACAAGAACTTTTCACGTAGAAGATTAGATAAATTAAGAAAGTGAAAAAAGAAAAAGAAATTTTTGTAATTAAGAAAAAATAAAAGAATAAAAAATTTATGCTTTGATGATGTGGCTATGCCACTTAAGGTGGGCTATAGGTGGTTCACCAAAAGGTGATTCATCTGGCATTACTCCCCCAATTTTGGGGAAAACCCCATTAGCTTCCCTTTCCATCTCAACCACTCTTTCTTCTATAAATACCCAGTCTTCACAAGGCTGAAGGGTTGCCCCCCAACACTATGCCAAAATGCATAGTCTATGCTCTCTCTTTCTCTATTGACACGTCAACTTCATTCTTATGTCAAAATGCTTAAGCACCAGTGTTTCTTCTCCAATCTCCATAAAAGTTCCGACACACTTATCAAACTTAGGCATTGGGGAGTGTTTGACCGGCCTTAGGCTAGTTCAATTTAGTGGATCTGCTAGAAAGTTTAGATTTGAAAAATTATAATTGTTGACATACTCCAAAATTACAAAGATAATACAAGAGTGCTTGACATGTAATTGGTGTGGAGGAATAAGATTAGGCTTTCATATTTCAACTAACTAACAAAACACGGTTCATCGAAAATGATTCCATTTTATCTTTAATGAAAACTGTTCATGAATCAACATCATCGGTTGTTATTGACAAATTTTTATTGCTCTTCGTCTTATAATAATCTCTTCTTCTTCTTTTTTTGTAACTTTATGGCAGCCCTTCACAGTGGGCCAGATGGAAGAATGATTGAATTCTCAACTGCTAAGAGTAATAGACTCTCAAATCCGTTCTGTACATATCAGAATTCAAATTCGCTGAAATTCAAGTTTTGATTACTTTGGAATATTTGGTCAGTTTTCATTGATGTCTTTTTTTTTTCTTTTTTCTTTTTTCCAATTCATCTCAGCTCATCTATGAACCTGATATTATGATATAAGATATTGAGAGGAAACAAAACCAGATGCTTCAACTCATAACACCTATACAGATTCTCTAATTTGCTTATAAACCTATGTCAAAATTTTTAGAAGTGAATTAGCTATTTTATAAAACTATACTTCTAGTTTCGATTTGATTCATCTAAAAACAGAAAGAAAGAAAAAAGTTTTGATTTATTATGTATTGCCCTGAATGGGGAGTCGGGAGCATAAGAGGATTGAAAGACAATTAGTTGTGCATTCTCGGCGATTAGATTGTTGTTTTTAATTTTCAACTTTAAAAAAAAAACACGTATAAGAACTTTGCGAGCCAATTATTATTATTATTTTTTTTCCATCATGTGGGGATCCTGAAATCTCAAAGCACATGGACATTGTTCCACTCAAGGTTTTAAATTTTGGTTTCAAAGGAAATTTTGTTATAAAAAATATGGGACGGAATTCTAGGCTTGGGCATAATCGAATGCAAAACGATTTTCCGACTGTTTTGAACCGAAAAATATGGTTCGGTTTCCGAACCGAATTAAGAAAGCAAAAAACCCATATTTGCCGAACCAAAACCTAGTCGTATGCAGGTAGGAATCGGTGTTGGATTTATTTCCGACCGTTTGAAAACGATCCGACCAATTTTCCTAATATATATTAAAAATGGTTAATTACAGTTTACCCTCCCCTGAGGTTTGGGGGTGTCATCATTTCACTCCCTCTACTTTTAATTTTGACTTTTTACCCTCTAAACTTTCCAATTTCAATTAGCCGTGTCCAATTTCTCCTATTCCGTCCAAATTGGATGTTAAGTTTGACCCTTGAGGGCTAAAATGGTCATTTCAACATAAAAAAATAAAAAATAAAAAATAAAAATTATTATTATTATTATTATTTCAGTTTCTTCTTTCTTTCTTTTTTAAGAGTTTTTTTTTTTTTCTTCAACCTATACACCACAAGTTATAATAGGTTTATAAAAACAAAAAAATACTCTAGGTGGTTGAAAGCCGCTCGCTGGTCTACGATATTTGTGATATATCTCCGAGAAAGTGAAGAATTTTAGGATATATCCCCAATAAAGTGAAGAAATATTTGTAAAAAATAATTTTACACTTTATATGTAATATAAATATCTGTATATTCCCAATAAAGTGAAGAAATATCTGTGTAAAATCATTTTTTGTCTACATATTTGTGATATATCTCCAATAAATTGAATAATTTTAGGATATATCCCCAATAAAGTGAAGAAATATTTGTACATCCCCAATAAAGTGAAGAAATATCTGTGTAAAATCATTTTTTACAGATATTTATTTACAGATAAAGTGTAAAATTATTTTCTACATATATTTCTTCACTTTATTAGGGATATATCCTAAATTCTTCACTTTATCGGAGATATATCACAAATATCGTAGACCAGCGAGCTGCTTTCAACCACCTAGAGTATTTTTTTTGTTTTTATAAACCTATTATAACTTGTGGTGTATAGGTTGAAGACCAAAAAAAAAAAACACTTTAAAAAAAAAACGAAGAAACAGAAAAATAAAAAAATAAAAAATTTATTTATTTTTTATTATTTTTTTATGTTGAAATGACCATTTTAGCCCTCAAGGGTCAGACTTAACTTCCAATTTGGACGGAATAGGAGAAATTGGACACGGCTGATTGAAATTGAAAAGTTTAGGGGGTAAAAAGTCAAAATTAAAAGTAGAGGGGGTGAAATGATGACACCCCTAAACCTCATGGGGGTAAACTGTAATTAACCCTATTAAAAATATATAATTTATATTATGTGTCAATATTTGATTGGTTTTATTTTTTCTTTCAGTACACCTTACCTCACTGAATCTAAATGAAAAGGAAAACCTAATAGTCTAATACCCCCTTACCCACACAGCCGATCTCACTATCTCAGATCCCTCATTTGAGACACTCTCTCAACGGATCTCTCAACTCTCACTCTCTCAACGGATCTCTCCGACGTCTCTCCCAGCCATCACCGACATCTCTCTCTTCTCCGGGCTCACACTACGGATCTCTCAACTCTCTGATGTCTCTCCCAGCTATCTCCGACCTCTCTCTCTTCTCCTGGATCTGGTATGTGATCAAATTAGTCAAATTGAGAATTTAGATTTAGGGTTTTATAGTTTTCTACTTTGATTTCTGATATTGTTTGTGACTTTGTGGGTTTTACATCTTTGGTTTCTACTTTGCTTTTGATTATTGTGGTTAAACGACACCGGATTGCTAGTGTTTGTGGGTTTTGTTTTTGATCGTTGTGTGCTCAGATTATGAAACTAAGGTCACGAAATTGATTTGTGTTTTATTGTTGTTTGCTCAGATTATGAACTTAAGTTTTGATTTGTTTATGCTTAAATGAGGTTGAGATATTGTTCTAATTTGTTTCATTTGTTATTGGCTTACTGCATATAGTTAAAGAAATTGTTTCTTCTGCTTGTTTAGAACATATGAGGCTAAAATTGTGTTAGATATTTTTTGCAGATGATGGAAGGAACTCAAGGCACTCCAACTGATGTCACTGGTTCAAGCATAGGCACCACTCAATCCCAACTGGATCCTACAGCAGCTATGAGAGTTGTTCCATTAGCCCAGCCTGCTTCTTCTATTGCAACTATTGCTGATACTGCAGCATCTGAGCAACCTGTAGCTGACTCTGCGCCTAAAAGAAGAATAAGAGCATAGCTTGGGATCACTTCACTAAGCTCACCAATCCTGATGGTTCGAAGATGGACAAGCCTCGAGCAAAATGCAACTACTGCCTGCAAACATATTATGTGCACTCCAAGATGAATAGGACTTTAAGTATGAGGAACCACATGCTGTATGCCTGCCGGAAGTGTCCCTTATACATACCGTCGAAGAAACAGAAGCATCTTGTATTTGATTATGCTGATAATGGAGGTAATATTAATGCACTTGGGTATGAAGAAAGCAGATCTAGACTGTTTTGTGCTAAAATGATCATTAGGGATGAGTTACCCTTTAGTTTTGTCGAGGCACCAGGTTTTATTGATTTTGTGAAGGTAACTCAACCTTTATTTAAACCACCTTCCCGTAGGCAAGTAGTTAGAGATATCTGGGATCCCTACCAAGGTGAGAAGATTAGGATTAAAAACATTTTAACCACCTACTCTCAGAGAGTCTCCCTCACCACTGACACTTGGACTTCGATCCAAAATGTCAATTATATGGTTCTCACAGCCCACTTCATCGATGAAAATTGGGTTTTACACAAGAGAATCTTGAATTTCATTGTCATTCCTAACCATAAGGGTAAGACTATTAGGAAGCTTGTGGAGTCATGCTTGATAGGGTGGGGAATAGAAAATGTTTTTACCATAGTTGTCGATAATGCTAGCCCTAATCAGGTGGCCCTCGATTATATGAAGGAGAAGATAGGAAATTGGAAGGAGTTGGTCTTAAATGGTCAGTTTTTGCACATGAGGTGCTGCTGCCATATCCTTAACTTGATTGTTAAGGATGGCATGGAGGAGTTGGATTCTTCCATCAATGCCATTATGAATTGTGTCAAATATATCAGGTCTTCTCCTGCAAGATTAGAGAAGTTTAGAAAGTGTGCTTCGCAAGAAAAAGTTGATTCTTATGTGTCGATAGTTCCATTGGATGTTTGTACTAGGTGGAATAGCACTTATTTTATGTTGGACATTGCTGTTAAGTTTAGAAAGGCATTTCTGAGATTGGAGGATGAGGATTCTCAATTTGAAAGTTATTTTCAAGAAAGGGTTGGTGGCAAGAAGAGGGATGGGCCTTTACTTGCTGCTGATTGGGACAAGGTAGCAAGGTTGGTGAAGTTTCTGAAATTTTTTTATGATGCAACACTTCAATTTAGTGGAACCAAGGTTGTCACAGCAAATCAGCCCTTGTTGTGGATGTGCACCATTGTCGGAGAGCTTGACAAATGCATTTGCAGCAATGATCATCTATTAGTAAGCATTGAGACATATATGAAGAAGAAGTTCGATAAGTATTGGAGGAAAATGGAAGACATGAACAAGGTTCTCATGATTGCTGTTGTCTTGGATCCTCGATACAAGTTGCTTTATCTTCAATATTTCTTCCCTAAGCTGATGCAAGACAATGAGATGGTTGCAGCCTCTATTGCTGAGATCAAAAGCCTCTTTTTAGACATGTTTCAGGAGTATTTGGAGGCTGATCCAGAAGTTGCCCAAGCTTCTACTCATGCAACCATTCCCAAATTCGACACTCCACCTGCGGATGCTTCTGAACAAGACAGCCATGCTCAAACTATGTATGAGTTTATGCTGTTATGACAAGAGAAAGATGTTGTGGAGATTAAAAATGAGGTTGACAAGTATCTGTTAGAGGCTTCCGAGGACCCTTCAAATTAGAATTTTTAGTTATTGGACTGGTGGAAAGAGAATGCACTGAGGTACCCTACACTGTGGATCGGGCACTGTGGATCATTGGTTCTAGATGGCGGAACTGGGCCATTGGTTCTCTACTAGATTGTTGTGTTTCAGTCGACGTTGAAGTCGCTTTTATGGACAGAGATGGTGGCGGGCATGATTTTGGTGGAGATGTGTCTGGGCAGAGACGGGTTTCTAGTTTGGTGGTGGCTCCGCCGCAAGCTTCGCTTGGTTGAAATTAATCGACTGCTAGAGATGCCGGTAGAACTGGCTGGTGGGGGTGCCCAAAGATAGTTTGGTGTCCAGATCAAATCTGGCCAGTTTGTAGGCTACCTTTGGGCCCAATTCAGGACCTATCTTTTTGCTTGGTTTCTCAAAGGGGTTGAATGGGCCTCTAACTAGGCATTAAGTCATGAAGTTAGTTTCTGGGCCGGAGTTTGGGCCTAGAATTCTTGTAGTTTATGAAACAAAGGCATACTACTGGTATGTACTCTTTACTTCAAAAAAAAAAATTATTGTTTGATTATCAATTGAAAATTGACAATTACATTTTTTTTTCTTTTTAAAAAAAAGGGTGGTTCTAGTTGGACCTCCAAATTTGTTATTTGGACCTCCAATTTTTTTTCCAATTATTAATAGATTTTGTCCAACTATGATATTTACACCTTTCATTACTCAATTACCATAACCACAACAAGTGTGGTCATACGTCGTAATTTTAGTTCTACTAAGTGTAATTTATTATTTTGACAATATTTGCTATGTGTTTCTGAACAATATTACATATCAAGATAGAATGTGTTGTTATTATGGTAAATTTTATTTTTAAAAATGACATATGTCAACATTTAAGTGGGTAACCTGTTAACCAGTTCAATAGGTTTATACTACATTAATTTATTACAAAATATATATATATATATATATATATATATATGACATATATCAAGGGACTCTAGACGACTCCACTATCTCACACTACAACAAAAGTGGGGGTTTAGCCACGTTTTGGTTTGGCACATTTCTTTGTTGTGTGGGTACTGAACAATTAGTAGACAAGTGTATACAAAGTCCATGTAATGATCCCACGATTGGATTGAATATGTGGCTGACAAATATAAAATCAATATAGTTCTCACATCCCAAAATTGCTGTGTCCCATTATAGTTGCTTTTGAATTTGTTTAAGTGGGTTTCTGATATATGATATGACAATCGCTTGCTTATTTGACTTACCCACAAATTTTTATTTTTACTCACAATTATCTACACTTTTATGTGATATAATTGGCTACGCCGGGCGTAGTGTACGCCTTAAACAATCGTAACGGAAGGGCAAAAATGTCATCTCCATTTACATAAACGACAAACGAGACGGAAGTGGGTAAAAATACGACGACGATTTGAAGAATGACGAACCCAAGAAGCAACCCAACAAGGCCCGTTAGTTTCTCCCTCTTCCGGCAGCTTCCAAAGGTCTTCTAGGTGGCAAATGGTTCAGATTGACAGTGGAAACAAGACCTCGACACCGGGGAGGAGGAGATTCGGATTTCGAAAGCCTTGAGTTTTTTTTTTTCGGGCGAATGTTCTGCAAATTCCGGCGACTTTGGTCGAAATCGATGCTGTATGAGGTATGAAAAACGATCCTCTCGTCGTGCTCGACGTCTTTCTTTAATTGGTTTGGAAATTTGGTTAAGTTTGGAAGAATGGGTATGTGGAGTGTTTTCGGCCACCACCGAAATTGGTTTTCACGATGGCTATTTGGGCTTCCCTTTGTTGAATTCCGAGCCTTGTTCATATTAAAAATGGTTGGAGCTATGTGTCGAGAATGGTGATAGGGAAGTCTCTAGTTATCAGCAGGAATTATCTTGATCTGTTATGGTTCCAAGATTCAGTTACAGAGAAGAAGATGAAGAACAGTGGAAACGGGAAGAGTCACAAAGGAAATGTGAGTGAGGATCAGGTGAAGAAGGATAGGAAATCAAGATCGAGCATGAATGGATCACCCAAGAAAGGTGGCCATGGCAGCAAGTTCACTTGGGTCGATGATCTGGGCTACTCTACAGCCAAGATGGGTTTTCAGAAGGAAGCCATCAACGCCAAGGATCCAAACTTTGAAGACACAGTCGAGATCCCAAGCGTCTTATGATTATCATGGTATTGATCTGTGATCTTGATGTCATGTAGTTTTCAGTTTCTATGAATGAGAAGGCGATGATCCTTGTGTAAAACCAGAGAAATTGTGTTGAAAAGTACTCGATCAATATCGTCTACGTACTCTGTCGTTTTGGAAGATTTGTTTTACCATAATGGAATCAATTTTTACTGACAACGGCAATTAAGCTGACAAATCTTCTATTTCAAACTTTGTGGACAGAAATAAGCCACGCGTGTAGGACCCACAAGGGCGTACCATACGCCCGGCGTAGCCCAGACGCACCCATAATTATTATAGTTCACTATCCTTATCTAAATAGAAGTTGCAGCTTACAAGAACCTCTCTCTCACTGAATGCTTTTTCCAGACTCATGAAGAGTTATTTCTTTTTTATGTTAAACTTCAAGAGCTGATCATTTCTCTAACAAATTTTATGTTCTTTTTTTCTCTAGCAGAAAAACCAGCGAGCACAGACTAATATAGATCATGGTGGAGAGAATTCCACAAATGGTCACTCAACTATGACTCATTCGACACTTTGGTCACTGAAGTTTCAAATATATCACTTTGGTCACTCAACTATTACACTGTCAATCACTTAAGTCACCCAAAGAGTATTTTTTATGGCCTCAATGAGGCCTAAGATTTGTGGCCTCAATCCTAGGTGTCATGCCATGTCACCTACACACATCACCTATTTGCCAAATCATGCCATGTAATTCTTGAGTAAAAAGACTAACTTATCCTTCCAAAATCTAATGGCTCAAAATTATTTTGGTTTTCATCTAAAAATAAAATATATTATTTTGGTTTTTTTTTCTTTTTCTTTTTTTCGTTATATATATATATGTGTGTGTGTCTGTGTTTGTGAATATATATATATTTATAATTCATCAAAAAAAAATTATATACAAATATGTGTTTGTGTGTGTGTGTGTGTGTGTGTATATATATATATATAATTATATTATATATGTATATATATAATTCGTACAGAAATTTATATATATATATATATTTGATGTAGAATTAATATGGTATAAATATATATATATATATATATATATATATTAATGTCATAATTCTAACCCACAATTTTTTAAAAAAAAAATTGATTAAAAAAAATCAAATTTAAAATTGATTCCACACAAATGGAAAGAAAATATATTAATATCTTAAGTATAACCCATCAAATTTGGTAAATTGAAGTAATATTCAACTCTTTTAATAAATGAATTTAATAAAATTAATGGAAGATTAGTTTACCTTACACTAACAAGTTAATTAGAAAAGTCAAAAATTAAATTGGATCCACAAAAATAGAAACAAAATGTATTGAAATCGTAATTAAAACCTATGAAATCTGGTTATTGAAGACGTAAGAAAATATCATTAATAAAATTCTAGATTCCATCATTTCAAAATTTCTCGATAATTTAATATTGTCGTATCCAAACTCAACATTAGGAAGTGTTCCTTAAAGGTCAAGTGAGACTTCATTAATACAACTGTTCGTTTATTTTTACATGAAAAAACAATCATAATGTTATTAATACTATGTAGAAATTCAATGAACAATAGGTGTATAACACAGCAATAATCAAAGAAAAAGTGCAATTAAGGAAGGTGTAAAATAGAAGTCATCGTCCACATTAACATTAAAATCAACTAACATGTCTTACACGAACAAATAAGTGATAAGTAGCTAATAATGAGCCAGTAAAGTTTACTGGGGACTTTTCCCTAATGGCATATTTACACTAAAATAGAAATCATCATCCACACTGAAATTTAAAGTCAGCTAACATGTCTTACAGTAACAAATAAGTACTAAGTATCCAATGACGAGCCAGTAGAATTCACTGGAGACCTTTACCTAATGGCATATTCACACTTAAATAGAAGCCATCATCTACTGAAACTGAAAGAACTAACATGTCTTGCACGAACAAGTAAGTATTAAGTAGCCAATGATGAGCTAGTAGAGTTCACTAGAGACCTTTACCTAATGGCATATTCACACTTAAATAGAAGCCATCATCTACTGAAACTGAAAGAGCTAACATGTCTTGCACGAACAAGTAAGTATTAAGTATCAAATGATGAGCTGGTCAAGTTTACTGAGGATCTTTTTCTAATGGCATAATTATACTAAAATAGAAGTCATCATCCATATTGTCTTACAGTAACAAATAAGTATTAAGTAGCCAATAATGAGCTAGTAAAGTTCACTGGAGACCTTTTCCTAATGACATAATTACACTAAAATAGAAGTCATCATCCATACTGAAATCTAAAGCTAGCTAGCATGTCTTACACGAATAATAAGTACTAAGTAGCTAACAATGAGCCAGTAAAGTTTACTGGAGACCTTTCCCGAATGGCATATTCACACTAAAATAGAAGCCATCATTCATTAAAACTTAAAATAAGCTAGTGTGTCTTGCATGAACAAGTAAGTACTAGGTAGCCAATAGTAAAGTTCAATGGGGAATCTTTCCCTAATAACATATTCACACTAAAATTGAAGCCATATATCATTCACGTTGAAATTGAAAGTCAGCTAAGTACTAACATGTCTTATACGAACAAAAAAGTACTAAGTAACTAATAATGAACAAGTAGAGTTCACTGGAAACTTTTTTCTACTGACATATTTACACTAAAATAGAAGCTATCATTCACATTTAAAAATCATTATTGTCTATTGAAAAATTTGGGATCAACAAAACAAGTATACTTTCAAAAATTAATTTCCTCATGTGCAATATATTGTATTCCATATTAAGCAATTTCTTTTCAGATATCAACTTCCCGCCCATGTCTTGATTCCCTAAAAAAAACGAATTTGTTGTGAATTTTCAATCACTAGATTTTATGAGTTAAAATTACGATTTAAATACATTTTCTTTCCATTTTTATAAATCCAATTTAATTTTTGACTTTTCAAATTAACTTGTTAATGTAAGGTAACTAATCTTCCATTAATTTTATTAAATTTATTTATTAAAAGCTTTAAATATTACTTCAATTTACCATATTTCATGGATTATAATTACGATATTTATATATATATATATATATATATATATATACACACCACATTAATTCTCCATCCAAAATATATAAATTTTTTGGACAAATTATATATATACACACACACACACACACACACCCATACTTTTTTTTGAATATGTATAATGAAAAAAAAAATCCAAAATAATGAAAAAGAAAGAAAGGAAAAAAACCAAACAATATTTTTTCTAGAAGAAAGTCAAAATAATTTAGAGCCGTTATATATTCAACAATATATATATATATATATATATATATATATATATATGTTGACGAATTATAGATAAATATATATATATATATTCACAAAAATATATAAATATAAAATTTTTTTAGACGAATTATATATATAATAAAAAAAGAAAAAGAAAAAAAATAAAATAATGTATCTTTTCTAGAAAAAAGCTAAAATAATTTAGAGCCATTAGATTTTGAAAGGATAAGATAGTCTTTTTATTTAAGAATGACATGACATGATTTGACAAATTAGTGAGGTGTATAGGTGACATGGCTTGACACCTAGGATTGAGGCCACAAATCTTAGGCCTCATTGAGGCCCTATATCATTGCCCTTTTTTTTAAGAGAGTTTCTATTGGGACCTCCAAATCTACTCACTTGACCTCACTCTATTATGAATTATTAAATGACATATATAACCTACTATAAAATGACTATTAAGGACAATAATTATACCAAAAAATATTATATTTATTTTATGTAAACTTTCCAATTCAATAATATTAGATTGTATTCCTTATTATTTTCCTTAATAGCATTTTCCAATTTCACTACATCTCATTAAAGCATTCATATATATTTAATAAGAATTAAAAATATGATTAAGATCATGTGACATAAAAATGTATGATATATATGTTGGACGCATATTGGTGAGGGAAAACAAAATAAATCATCTTATAATTTATGACCTAAATTTAAGTCAATCCATTATATTTTGGAAAAAAATAATAATAATAATACTATTTAAATAATTAATCATGTGGTACAAAAAATACAGAAAAAAAAATAAACATTAAAAAACAAATGATTTTTTTTTTTTTTTGAGAATAAAAACAAAATGATTTCTTCATTTTTTTTTTTTTGCACAGCTAAAATAGAAAAAAAAAACATAATAGTTCATGGCATTTTCTTATTGATTAGACATTAATTTTTAAAACTCAAGTTTGATTAAGAAATATATATTTAGTTAAGATTTATAGAGTGATTAAACCATTGAAATGACTAAATTTTTTATTTTAAAAATAATTAATAATTTGTTTGCAAATTATATGAGTGAGGTTATTTGAGGAAGTTTAGTGAGGTTTAGTGAGTAAATTTAGTATTTGAAAATTTGATAAGAGGTGTAAAAAGTATAGAGGTCAAGTGAGCAAATTTGGAGGTTTCAATAGAAAAACTCTTTTTTTAATGAAAAAAATTAACAAAGTGACTTATATAGATCATGATGCCAAATAGCTAATTTTCTGTGGGTAGGCAAAGTTTTCAATTTTTCACTTTGATTGTGATTTTTGGGAAAAGTTTTCAATTTGCCCCTTTGCTATTTCTTTCTTGTGTGATAAAATTGGGTGAGCCTTGCTAACATCTGTTTAATTTGGGTTGCAGAAGTTTAGCTTTCAAGTGAAGACATCAACATTAGATTTAATCCTTCATCGATTTCAGATCTACAAGTAAATGCATCATTTTGAATTCATATTACTTGCTAATCACTTATATTTGTTTGTTTTCTTGTATAAATGAAAGAAACGCTCAAATCCTTGATGAACTCCTTGTAGGAATTGATGCAAGATCTGTACATATCTACTGGGAATAATCTCCTTGAAGAACCATGAAGAACAAATATAAATGGACATAATTAATTGTGGAGGAATTCAAATTATAAATACTTTCTTAAGAAGAAAAAAGAATACATAAATATTGAAACTAAATTTACGATATCGAAATTACAGGTGGTGGGACCCACAGTTGTCAGAAGTCTGTATAACCCACATTTTGATATACACGTGGCTTTTCTAGAGATAGCCACGCCTCCACAGGGCACTAACCCAAAAAACGTGATTGCAACGTGGCTATGGGGCTTGGACACCAACATATGCCACATTGGGCCCAATTTTGCCACAGATGTTGTATGTGGCTATTATCCATAAATGTAGTAGTGTCATAATCACAGACACAGAGTACTGCTCATTAATCTCAAAGTAATCAGGCATGATTAGAGCTGCCACTTGGTTTGGTAATTACCAAACCGACCGAATACCAACCGATGTTTTAGGTTTGGTAAACTGACTTTTTGGTAACCGAGACCGATAAACCTGAAATCGAAAATTACCTAAAAAGTTGGTTTGGTTTTGGTAAATACCGAATCTACCGATTATCTAAATATTAGATTTATATACTACAATTTTCAATACACATACATGTATATAAAGAAATAAACATAAAAACTTTTATAATAGTATGAACATTACTACATATACTACATTAATAGTACATGTATTTTAAATAACCTAGTTTTATTGAAAATTGTTAAAACTTGATGTCATATATACAAAAGAAAGCTATAATTAGTAGATGAATACAACGTTTATGACTATAAAATTCAAAAACCTTGTTTTGTTCATTCTAATTTATATTATAAAGAATTAGTTATTCTAAAGTTGGTAATACCGAAAACCGAAATACCGAATTTGGTAGATATAATTAAAAACCGAAAATTTTGGTTGGTAATTGGTAGCTCAGTTTTGAAACCGAAAGCTTTGGTTTTGAAGTTGGTAAAACCTATAACCGATTCGAACCGACCGAGTGACAGCCCTAGGCACGATGCTACCTTAAATACCCATTTAAGCAACGTACAAGCCGATGATGGGATCTCTAAAGCTTTTACATGTCTAGCTAATTTTGACTGTATAACAACACATACAAAAGTATAAGCGCATCAAAGGTAACTTCTCGTCGAAAATCAAATTGTATAAGCGCGCTTGCTTCCTTAGTTACAACAAATTAAAAGGAGAAACTCTTGAATATATAATATCTACCTTTATTTGTATGAAGTAATCTTAATGACCAAGCCAGGGAAAACATCATCAGGGTCATGAATGTGTGGATTCTCTTCAACAATGTAAGGATCTTCACATTTTTCACTAATCGTTTGCAGTGTCTCGCCTTCATGAACCACGTAAATTTCATCACACGGCTTGTTCAAACGACTCCTGTGGACTTGTAGCATTCTCGAATTGAATTCGCTTTCGCTTGATTGACAGCAGCTTAAAACCAGCATCAGGGCCAAGAACAAAGCACAATACCAAGAAATCTTCTCAGCCATTGCAGTTGTGGAAGCAGACACCATGTTGATCGATCTTTTCGGTCAACTTGAGGCTTTTTCGGGTCTGTGGTTGTGGGTTTGATTTTCTGTAAGGATTACTTATGTGGTATTTAAGAGAAGGTGTTGTTTTCATGGGTGGTTGGAGTGGGTGTTATTTTTGGTCGAATCGAGTTGAGAGGGTTCTATCGATCTCATTGTGGTAGGTAATGTCAGCAGAAAATACTTGGAATAAGTAACCTAAACAAGATTAATTAAAGAAGAGGGAAATAGTTGGTTAACTGCTTTATAAAATGGATTTGGTCTTGGGTTTTTGACACCTCTTTCTAATTCGTTATGTTTTTCTTTAGGCTTCTTAGAGCTGCCTTCCCTAGTTAAGGCTTTAAAGACTTGTTAACAGAAGGTGGTGTAGAGGGTTAAGTCAAAAGATATTATTGAACTCGTGTACTTTCTGGCGTTGAATAAGATTTTTGTTCGTCAAATAATTTCCGATAAAACTATAACATTATCCCTTCCTGTTCTTGATAGATTAATAATTAGTTAAATAACGATCGAGTATGAAACTATGAATAGTTGGTTTCAAAAACTATTCATGCAAGACAAAAGAAGAAGAGAGAAATGGTTAGTTAAACTGCTTTATAAAATGTATTTGGCCTTGGGTTTTTGACACCTGTTTCTAGTTTGTTTTGTTTTTCTTTAGGCTTCTTAGGCTTCTTAAAGACTTATTAACAGAAGGTGGCGCAGAGACTTAAGTCGAAAAAATAATTGAACTTTTGTACTTTCTTGAGTTGAATAAGATTTTTGTTCATCAAATAATTTCCGATAAAACTATAACATTTTTGTTCTTCATGAATTAATAAGGGAGCTGAAATTTGCACACCCAATTTTACTTTCTGCACACCCTTATTACTGCTTTTACCAAATCACCCCTATACTTATCTCTCTCATCCTATTCCTTCTGTAGCCTGCAACTAAAACACTCTTCTCTCTCTCTCTCTCTCCCTCTTCCACTCAACACAAACCATCTCCATCTCCATCTCCCTCCCCTCCATAACCCAATTTGATTATCTCTTCTTCCACAAACTTAATTAAACCCTCTATTTTTCTTCCCAAATGGACCATGAACTTCAAACTGCCTCCACCATCTTCACCACTACCCACCAATTCAAATCCACTCCCTCTAACCCACACCCTCACTCTCCACTGGGTCTCTCCCCCGCTTTTTCCCTCCGCCATTTCCAAACCAATGCACCCATTTTGCCCCCACGCCAACCCAGTAGCAGACTTAACTCTCACAACTGTCGTCGCCGCCGCCAACGACGACGAGCCACCGATATCTAATGAAGACCAGAAGCTTCTAATCCTCCTCCGCCAGAGAAAAACAGAAGAGGCTTGGATTCTCTACACCCAATCCTCCCGCCCCCCCAATCCCACTTGCCTCAGCCGCTTGCTCTTCCAGTTGTCCGACCAGAACACTGGCAGCAGGCTCAATGAGCGCCAGCTCCGCCACCTCGATGCCAACTCCCACGGCCTCCTCGCCGCCGCCAAGGACGGTCAGACCCGCTGCGCCACCTCCATCGTCAAGTCCATGCTCCGCTTCAGCTTTCTCCCCCACGTCAAGGCCTGGAGCGCCGTCGTCAGCCTCCTTGCTGCTTTCGACGAAATGCCTAAGTCAGGTGCTGAGCCGGATGTGCTTAGTTACAATGTGATGATCAAGCTTTGCGCTGATGATCAAGCTTTGTGCTAGTGTTGGAAGGAAGGATGTGCTTATTAAATCGGAGCAGCTTTTACCATTCCTCTTCAGACTCCTCTCTTCTCTGCCCATCCATTTTCGTTTCTTAGTTTCTGGAGAAAAAGATCCATTCAATTTCTAAATTGATCCACTCTCATTGAAAGAAATTGAATTATATTTTGTTTAACAGATTGATAATTCTGATTTAATGATGTGAGGATAATTTGGGTTGGATTTCGATGTAGTGGTTGACTTCATTTTAGATGGGGTTATATCGCCATCTTTCTTAGTTTCTTGTATGATCAGTTGGGGAGGAATGATCAAATTAAGTATTTTGCAGGTTGTTAATCAGAGATTTTGTCCATGGGGCTTTCATATTTGTGCAAGGCCGCTGATGCAATACGATTTTGTGGATGGAGAGAGAGAGAGAGAGAGAGAGAGAGAGAGAGAGAGAGAAGGGTAGTTCTGGAAGAAAAATATTATTGAATTGATAAGAAGTATTAAAAAAAAAAGGGAGTGTAAATTTGAGCCCCCATTAATAATTAGCTAAATAACGATCGAGTATGAAACTGTGAATAGGTGGTTTCAAAAATTATTCATGCAAGATAAAAGAATGGTTGTTTGCTTTGGCAGCTCATTCTTCTAATAATATTTCCATTTGGTTCTTTTGTTACTCCTTTTAGTGTCTCCAGCATTTCAGTTGAATCAGTTGGGAGGGGGCGTTTGTAGAGGCTTTGTTTTTTAATTGTTGTTCATTTTTTATGTTATAAAAAAAAAAACTATTCATGCAAGACAAAAGAATGGCTATTATTTCAAACTGTCACTGGGAATGGTACGTCTACATAATATAGCATGAGATATCTACTACAGTTTCATTGAGATTTACGTTTACCGGTTTACCCCATCCCTTCGATTCTCTTGACATTCGAAATCAAGGATTCCCTCGCCTCTGGTCAAGCTACTTTGTTTCCTCTCCTAGGTTATTTACAAGGTGACTACATCAAACGAAAACAGAGTTTAATAATAGAAAAGGAATAGAGTACGTGAATTACATTTTAGTACTCCAAAATCAAAATTTTATGAACTAATTGTAATTGAAGATATACCTAACTTGTTTCTCTTTTTTATGGTTTCTCAATTTCAGATTTGGATTTAAGACCACTTGAGAGCTTGATTATATGTACACAACACCAAGGTTTTAAATATCGGTATCTTCATATCTATCAAAACTTTGAAAAAATGAGATATCGGAAATATCAGGGATATATCGGGGATATAGGAGAAAATATATCGTTTTTAAAATAGTCAATTTATTAGAATTACATATAAATACATATGAATGTCAACTTGATCTACATCTAAAAAGAGACTCTAGATGGTTGAAAAGCCGCTCGCTAGTCTACGAAAATGCAATAATTTGACCAAGATATATGACCCATATAGTACAAATTGTAGTGATGAACATGATAGTTATAGATCTCTTTAGAGCGGCTAACTATTTCCTTTATAAGGGGATAATAAAGATGAATCCAACTAGATGACTAATCATATACATCTCCATATTGATTATATCCATAAGCGTTATAGCCAAATTGATTGTTACCTTCACGAGATTCATTTGAGGTCCTACTGCGCTCTGTGCCTAAACTGATAGAGTCAAAACTCAAGGCAATTGAAAAAACATCAGATAGGGTACTTTGATCATCAGTTGCACCTCTAGTCCTCCTCCCATATCGGGTCTTCTCTTGAGTACCATGACCAGTTGTTCTAACTCCATGGTCTTCATCTTGAGTGGTATGATCAAAATTACATTCAGAGTTAAATTGGTTTAATCCTCCACCCATAGAAGATTGTCCATATTCATATCTTTCACCTCCACCACCTATTCCACTTTTCCACCCTCTCCACCATCATCAAAACTATCTGGAGTTACCATACCACCCCACGCTTCAACTATACAGAGTATAACTACATACAGAGTTACAAACACAGTCACAGACTATACAGTACCAAATCTCTCCTCACACAGATTTACATTTAGAGAATTACTTCTCATCCAGAATCTCCTTGAGAGTATTTCTCCTCACCTAACTTCGCCTTGAGCGAATTTTCTACTCACCTAAATTCTCCTTGAGGAGATTTCTCTTCACTCAGATTTGCCTTGAGAAAATATCTCTTCACACAGATTTGTATTTAGAGAATTACTATTTTTTTCTTTCTATTTTTTGTTTTTCTATAAGATTTTACAGATATTTCTTCACTTTATCAGGGATATATCTCAAATATCTAATATATCGGGGATATTTAACGATATCGGAGATATTTTGCAGAAACAATAGAAGATAAGATATTAACCCCCTAAGATATATCGGTCCATCGAAAAAGGGAGATATCAGAGGATATATAAAAAATATCGCAGATATTTAAAACCTTGCACAGCACCATATACGTTGACATCTTGATTGTAGACTGTCATGCAAGTATGATTGCTTCTAGTACTCGCCATATACATCAGATCAATAAAACTCTTAATTATATCAAATCAATCATTCAGCGAGCATATCATATCTTCACGGCTCATCTTACATATTTTTTGTCGTTTGATCAAATCAATCTTTTATCTAGAGAGCAGTGTGGCATTGGGAGTTTCTTATAATAATGTAATGTATATATATTGTTTGTTGGAATGGGTCCCGTTCCCCTGGTCAGCAGCTGACCAGGGATTTTGTGCTCAACTACCGTCCGATTTCAATCGGACGGTTGACATATATCATCTCTGAAAAATTTAAATACATGTCAACCGTCCGATTGAAATCGGACAGTAGTTGAGCACAAAATCCCTGATCAGCTGCTGACCAGGGGAACATTGTTGGAATACTTATACAGCATGTCCGTAATTGCTAAGATGCCAATCCCACTAGATGAAAATTGAAACAGCGTGCACATGTGATTATTTAAGAGTTAATAATGCAAATGTTCTGTAACTGAGGGCTTGTTCTCTTCTAGGGATAACGCGTGAGCAAAAGAGATATCCATGAGCGTAGCATGTTATAAGAAAATTTCAATAATACTCCAAAAATTCGTTTTAGATTTTTGTTGATTTATTGAAATTAGTGAGATGTTCGTTTGTATGTTTACACTTATTGGTATGCCTTTTCTGAAATTGTTGGAGAAGTGAATAAATTTCAGACGATTATTTTCTCAAAAAAGTTTTATTTTCGAATGGGTCGAGAGTCGTTTTTATTCGTTGATTTTATCGGAAAACTTTCTTCACAAATGTCGTAGAATACGTCGATATGATTTAGTAGGCGCGTGGCATGCATTTTTCCGAGATCTTATGAAAAATTTATGATCAGCGGAAGATTTCTATTTTTGAAAATTTTTCTATAAATAGAAGATTTTTTCTGAATTTTCCAAAATTTCCAAACTTGCTATTTCCAGAAAGTTTTGTCTCTTTTCTCTCTCTCCAAAAACCCTAACCCGACTCAACTCCATCTCCTCCGTCATGCGACGACAGGTGGCGCAACCGACCCAGATCAACTCGCTGCTATCTTATCTTCCTCCCCCAGCCACTCACGTTCGCCAGTTTGCACTGTGCACAACAGATCAAAGGCTGAAACTCACGACGGAGCAAACCCGATTCGATCTCTGTTTTCCGACAACGTCACGGCTTAAAACCGGTTGGGTTTTGAAGATCTTTGCTTTCTCTTCGATCTATCTAAACCTTGAAGACCGATTCAAAGTGGAGTTCGAAATTTGGATTTGAAGTTTCAACCACCCGAAACTTTGGAGCTTGATCTAGCTCAATCTAAACCGAATTGGACTTGGTGCTAGGTATGAAAGTTTCTCCTCTTGTTGTGCTCTACAAGTTGGTCAAAGCTGATCTTGCTAATTTCGAAGTTCACAAATGGCGCGTCCAGCCACCGTTGGAGCATCTGGTTGCTCCATTAACCTCCGTTTGTCGATACGAACGTGTAGGTATGTTTAGTTTTGTCATTGCTCGATCCTTTGAACAAGTAAAGTTAATTTCGGTTTCAGTTCATCTGTTTTTGATTAGTGATAATTGACCGTTGGATCGTCTTTCGTTTTGTCATTTTGTTCCTAAAAGTGTTTATGAGACTCTCAGATGAAGTTTTGTCTCGATTGACGGAACATTCTATTTTTAAACACTTTGGTGCTTCGTTTTTGTTGAGTTGGGACCTTGTTTCTTAGGTACTTGACAAGATCATTTTGAGCAGAGTTTTGTGGTCTATGCTTATCTCATATTGTGTGAAAAAGCAGAGGAATTTTGAAGTGAGTAAATCTCATGTTGTTCTGGGTCATGATTGAGTCTATTTTATTGTTTTATTAGCATTGATTGTTAGATGTAAAATCATATTTATCAAAATAAATATTTGTTTTGAAATATATGAACTTGCTCGTCAACAATTCATGGGCAAGTGAAAACGAAATTTTGATTTAAAATGATTTTTTAGTTATTTATATTTGTGAATTATTGTTGGTATAAATTAGTAGCATCCCTGAGAGGATGACTACGTGTGTGTGTGGGTACACTTGAGTTTTGTTGTGAAAATAATATTTTTTGTGATTATGATCACTATTGTTTTGCGACTTGATATATGAGGAAAACAAATGAGTTACAAAATGAATTTACGAAATTATTGACTTTTTAAATTGATTGAAAAAAATGTACTATCCTTGTGAGTGTTTTGAGCTGTGTGTGGAGTTATGTTTTGATGAGTTAACTCATTAACTGTTTAGTTTGAGATGTGATTGAGTTGTACGTTGTGGTTCTACCAATGGGGTGGCTGATATGGCAGGATCAATGTGGTGTCTGGTGTAGTGGAACCAATGTAGTGACTTGTAGTGGATAACATGTGCGGTGATCAGTGTAAGTAATTTCAGTGCAAAATGTGTCGATTTGTTGTGAGATAACAATGATTGTAATTGCTGCTGTAGTAACTTGTGCTTTTCTCGTAGTTGAATGCATATTGATTTTGAGATTACTGATTGTTAATGGCGTTGCACTACGGATCTTAAGGTGTTTGATTTTGATGTAAGCTCCTTTACTAAATTATATGCAAATTACTGTATTTTGAATTATTTGATTTATTGTAATCACCTGAACTAATCTTTACGCAAGGATTACTATATTTTTACAATTGTTTGATTTTATTATAATCATATGAACTAATCTAGCTATACGCAACCATGGATAATGTGATGGCCTCCTTTGCGGCCTCCCTTGCCCTAGCCACAAACGAGGTCGTGGACCTCTCTCGATTTGCTAACTCGGCTGCACGATGAGGGTCACAATCGTTTCTGTTGGCCCAGCCACTTGCAGCCAAACCTGCCCCACTACATGACCTTCGATGTTTCTTTCATCGTGTTTGGGTTCTTGAAATGGACTTCAAAATTCAAGAGAGGCCGAAGAACAGGTATGTCATTACGTTTGATCTCAAAAGAGACCGAAACAAAGTGTTACGAGGAGGGTCATGGTGCTTAAATCAAGCCTCGGTTATGTTCCAAGAGTACGATGAGATTGCGCAGCCGTACTCAGTGGCAATGAATGCTCTGTTTTTCTGGGTGCATATCACTAATATTCCACCTCTCTTTGAAGACAAGGACACCATTAGAGAAATTGCTGCAATTGCTGGGAAGGTCATCGGATTGGATGACAATCTCTTTGACAACACGGGAAAAATTAGGGTTAGGGTTTCACAAGACCTCTCCAAACCCTTCTTTCTGAAGAAGAGAATAAAGCTAGCCCCGGGTGTTGAAAAAGAGATTGGCTTCTTCTTTGAGAACCTTATTGGTAAGTGCAACTATTGTGATTTAATTTTCTATGAGACTGGTGTTTATCCTGCAATAGATGGAAGGGCTCTTCCAAGGATGGAAATGAATCCGGCGCAAAGAAAATTAGAGATCACAGGTCCATCTCTGAGTTTTGAGCAATGTCAGTTTGCCAATGGTATTTTCAAATTCCAGAGACTTCAAGCTCCTGTCTTGCCTTCGACAGCGCGGTCTCTTTTTCACTTGAAGGACCATAGTGGTCGTAGGCCAGTGATCCTACGTACGGGGCTTGGATAGCAGATCATCTTCCAGCAAAGATGAGGAAGATACCACCTTGGCTTTGGTCCCAGTTGAAGCAGCTACGCCTCCCAAGCGTAATCGATAGCCTTCTGATTATCAGTCCCCAAAAAAGCTAAAGGTGTTGCTACTTGAGTTGTTTGCTCAATCGGGGAGCGCTGAAGCTCCCACAAAGTGAAAATGTCGGAGTTTAGCTCCAAATTTAATGCTCGATCGCTGGGATTGATTAAGGCTCCAGTAAGTATCCTAGTATCTAAAGCTAAGGTAGTTGGGAGTACTGAAACTAAGAAGAAGCGAGCTAGACCTCTTGGAGCAAAGAACAAGAACCCACCAAAGCAAAAGAAAGTTGCTGCTGCACAGGAAGCTTGCATGGCATTCTTAACAAAACCTCCTAGCCCTAGTGTCAAGGGCAAGGAGAAAATTTAGAGTTTGTATTTTGAAACTCAGCCTATTTTCTTTGTTTTACTTTCATAGTTATAGGCTTGCTTTTTAATAAGTGAGTATGGGTGTTCGTTAATGAGTGGTACTAGATATGTATACCATGTTTTCTTATTTGCCCTCTGTTTTTCCAGGCAATGAAAAGGTATGTACTGTACTGCTCTACCTTAAGACTATAATGATAAATTGTCGTTTTGATTCAAAAATCTAGCTATACGCATGGATTACTATATGTTTACAACTGTTTGTTTATATTTTAATCACCTAAACTAAATTGTATGCATGATTTATTAATATTTGTTGAATTGTTTGACTTTACAATTCTGATATTCTATTTTGACTGTTGGAGTTTACTCATCTGAGCTTAAAAACCTTACTGGGTTTATTTCTTGCAACCCGATACACTATTCAATGATGTAGGGATTAATCCTGCATGTCAAAGTAATCGTGGCTGATCGAATTCAAAGTCTTGCATTACAGCCGTAGGTGTTGGAAGCTAATTTTGTTGCTTTGCTTTTATTAGACCTTCCTTTATGTAGTAAGATTTGAGAGAGCGTTTACTTATTAAATTATTAACGTGACTTAATTTGTAAACTTTGTGCAATTTAATTTATGACTCTAAGAACGAACCTATATTGATATTGTGACTTCAAGACTTGTCGCACACTTGTTTTAAAAAGAAAGACATTGTCTCTCGACAATAGCCGTCTGAAAGCACGAGTCGATCTTCCATCCTTGTCCGGCGGTGTGCCCTCTCGCCGTCGTCGGACGGGCCTCGTCAACCCATATGGGTCTAGAATAAGCCGGATCTCTCAATCGACATCCTTGTCTGTATCGGGGGTCTTTGGTGGTAGTGTGCAGATTGTGGCAAGGGCAAATCACGGTGGCTGTCGAGATTTGGGTTGTTCATCGTTGGCCTCGTCAACGGAGGGGATGGGCGAGGCGACTCCGGAGGCTGCTGGGTGGTATAGGGCTTGTGGCGGCGCGACGTTGCACTGATCGATCTGGATCGGATCTGTTGGACTTGATCTGGTGAAGGGGTTGGTTGATAGTAGCGTGCATCCACGACGCAAGGGTGTTTCCGACATGTTGGTGGTGGCGGTCTAGAGTTTCAAGCGAGGCGGCGCTGGTGGTCATTTCTCGGCAGCGGTCTGTGGTGGATTGGGCCAGGCTTGGCTGGCAATGTGCAATTCTCTTGCTTCCTATATTAAGGCTTGGGCTAGGGCTCCCTTTCTGGGCCCGATCTGGGCTACCTATTTATATTTGTTGTTAGCTTTATTGCAGCAGCTATTTCATTATGTCGAGTCTTTGGCTTGCAATAAATCTCTACACTTGTTGTGTTGGACTAGTCGGGTCTTGTGCATGTGTATGCACTCAATGGGCCTTGTCTGCTCTAGGTAGGCGGCCGTTTTTTTGTTCTGTCAAATGGTCGCTACCGCCTAGTGGCAGGATGAGACTAAGTGTCATCGGATTTATTTTTCAGCGGCAACATCGAAGGAAAGCTGTGCTCAAGCTAGTAATTATGCTATGTTGTAATCGGGTTACATATTAAGTTATCTTTCTGCTATGTCACTACTATGTTAAAGCAAATGGAGTACCTAATTGTGCACTCTTTGCTAGTTGGTGCTTGTTAGAATCAGGGTTCTAAAAATCGGCCTAGGCAACTGCCTAGGTGCTGGGCGCCTCCATACCGTTTGGATTTTAGGGTAATCGGTAGAGCTAGGCGCCGGGCTGAAAGTCTAGGCGGCCTAGGCAGGTCGTCCTGGGCTCTGTGCGACTAAGCGCTGCTTCCTTTTTTTTTTTTTTTTTTTTTTAATGAAATCAAAGTTGAACTGAAGGTCTCAAACTCAAACTCTCAAAGTATGAAGTCGAAACCTAACCTCTGTCTCACACTCTCACTGTCGCCGACTCGCCGTCTTGGCTCTCTCTCTCTCTCTCTCCGGCACCGCGGCACGACCTCTCTCCCTCTCTCCGGCAAGGCCGCACGACTCATCTCTCCGTCTGTGCAAAAATGGTAAGTTCAATTTCTATGTTTTGAATCGATCTGTTGTGGGTTTTGAATAGATATGTTGTGGGTTTTAGATCGTCATGAATTTCTGGGTTTTCATTTCAAGTATCGAGCTCGCCAGCCTTGCCTTCAACTGGTCGCCTTCTTGCCTTCTTGGTTCGATTGAATCGATTCAGAAATCTTCAATTTCTGGGTAAGTTGCTGCCTTGCTTAGTTGCTTTTGGTTTGAATAATGATTATGGAATATTGTTTTTGGTTGGAATGTTGGATTGAATGAATATTGACATTGATTCTGAATATGTTTGATACTTCTGTGAGTTGATACACTTATTTCAACTGATAATTGTCTGTCCAGAAAACAAAATTTTACTAATTGAATCCTACCTGCATAAAGCATACTTGTCCTCTGTACATATTTTCTGTACCCCTCCATACATCACACAAGCATATATGAAACACTTGAACTGCCCGGGATGCGAACCCGACTTTTCAATCTGCAGTTTTCGACTTGAAGAGTTGAAGTTGAAATATGTACTGTGATAATGTCTATCCCAGTGATTGGGTTTGTCATTCATGAATGCTATGTATGTTGTATCATCCACGAATCCATGATGTTGTGCTGCTGTTTGATTAACAGAATTTGGATAACAGAAGTGATACTATCTGGACACCCTCTCATACTGTGATAGACAGATAATGAGTACCAGAAGTTGATTCTATTGACATATCAGTCCAATACTATGTGCTATTTATATAATTATATGTTATACAAATTAAAAAAAAAAATTTAAAAAAAAAAAACCGCCTAGTCCCCCACCTAGTCCCCGCCTAGGCGCTAGTCCCCGGCCTTTCGCCCGACTAGCGCCTAGCGTTTTTTAGAACCTTGGTTAGAATACAAGTCTTCTGTAGAGATTTCTGATATTATTTAGGAAAAAAACTCTAGATGCTTATTGTAATCAAGGGTTTAGGCTCAATGTCCCCCCCCCTTGTATTCGACAGTTTCATTAATCAAAACTTGAGGGCAGCCACACCAATATATATATATATATATTTTCTAGTATTTACGGTCAATGTCTAAATCATCACTCGTGGTGTACTTTATCATTATTTGTTTTGTTTGTTAATTGTGTTCAAAAATCGGAGCGTGACAATTTCATATTTTTTATGAGTGATGTTGTAAATTTTATTATTTTTAACACGTGAGCAAGAAAGATAACCATAAGAGTAGAACATTATGGGGAAACTTCTTCTTTTTATGGGTGATGTTGTAATTTTTATTATTTTTATAAATTAATGTATATTGTATCCTGATTTATACATTTTTTTTTTATAATACAACATAGTATCATGTGAGGGCATTTAGTACTCGAGGTGAAGGTTATATGTTTCCCTCGATGTACAATCATCCTTCTATTATCAATAATATTAGGGCGTGGGGCTGAGCCTCTCAGTAAGGCTGAGTTCCAAACCCCTTCAAAAAAAAAAAAAAAATCATGTGAGGGCATTTAGGGATTGGCTTAATATAATAGATATAAGCCTTAAAAAGACATTTGTAAGTAATTTTCTATAATTAGATTTATGGTTCATCAACGATACCTTTTCGAAAAATGCCAATAGCTTTTCTAAAGATTATCGTGAAAAATAGTAGTTTTTTTTTTTTTACAATGACAGTAACATTTCAGTTGGTCAGTGATAACTTTTCGGTTTGGACAGTAGCTTTTTGAATAATGGTAGTGACTTTTCTAATGAATGACAATAACTTTTATGAAAATGATTAAAATAGCTTTTCGCTTAGTTGAGAGTAGTTTCTTGGTTCGTCGGTAATAGCTTTTTCGTTTGTCGGTGGTCACTTTTTAATTAATGACAATTTGTTTATATGAAGTGACATTTTCATAAATAATAAAAATAATAATGAGGTGAAATTTTTTTAATATTGATATTTCTTATTTTTTTTTATGGCTTTATGAGGGGTAAAAATATATGGTGGTTTAATTAAGAATATATATAAGTCTAAAAAAAAAACACTTATCTATAATTTGTTGTAAAAAAAAATGTCAATGATTTAAGTCTTCTAGAATAATGTTGCAGGGGTCGGTATCTAAATATCCCAAATGATGTGTTCTATTTGTGCAATGGGAGTAAAGATGCCCCAAGGATCATCCAAGCTCAGAAATTAACATCAGATGGTTCCCTCATCCGGAGAACTTCACCAAACTCAATTTTAACGGCTCGGTTAACCACAATAGAAGCGTTGCAACTAACTTTGTTATAAGGAATCATGATGGCTCTCCTATCATTGCTGGCACCAGAAATATTGGTGTCTCCTCTGTTCTCGTAGCTGAATGCAGTACTCTTAAAATGGCCTTCTCAAGGCAGTCCAGTACAACTGCTCCAGAATTATTATAAAAGGTGACTCCAAACTGGTTATTGATTGCATTAACAAAATTTGTGACCCTCGGCAAATCCGTTTGTTAAACAGAGACATCCAGACTATTGCTACACTCTTTGAAGAAATCTCCTTTCGGCATGTTTAGAAATCTCCTTTGTGGCATGTTCACCGGGAGACATCCAGAGTAAGATGCCGAGAAACAAGAAAGATCTATGACTACAGCAAGAAGCCTAGCCTATGGGGCTAGCTACCTCAGAAGTCAATTGGCATGACAAAGATAGCAATGCCCAGAATTTCATCAAATTAACATTTGATATTCCGGCTCCAAGGAAATACTGAATTTAGCAAGGCTGTCATCTAGGATATGTTCTTCTTTATGTAGATATGGTCTGACGATTCCTCAAAAGAGAGAACAAGTTTTCAGATGCTAATCAATTCTTCCAAGAGGATGTTCAAAAATTAAATACATAAAAAGTGCCATTTAAAAAAAGAACAACTAGCTAGTGCGACACAACACTAATATAGTTGATTGGAATTAGTAGTCCTAGTATAGTTGTTCAAGTGTGGCTCTTATTGGTTTGAATACACAGCGGACTAGCCTTTGCTAAGTAGGGTGAGTATCGTCCCAAAAGAATGCGGAATTACCCTCACAGATTGTGTACCTAGGTTCTCCGGTCATATCATCCTGATTCCCAAATGAATATCCATTACTTACACCAATACAACACTGGCTCAATGGGTAAGATAAAGAAACAAGAAAGTTTTTCTTAAAAAAACCCTAGGAGAGTTTTTCCTCTCAACCCTAGCTCTCCACGGCATCCTTGCCTCCTCCTAGCCCGGCCTAGAGTCAGTTTCCTCCTTCTACCTAGTAGCCATGGCCTCTATTGACGCCGTTACGGCCAGTTTTGCGGCCTCCCTTGCCCTCGCTGAAGGGGGCAGAGCCCCGGACCTGGGGAAGATCGGTGGAGCCCTGTGCGCCGATCTTCTCAATCATTCTTGCTTGGCAAGCCTTTGACTCATAAGACGGTGGATTCCAAGGCCTTCAAGGTTCACTTCCATCGTACATGGATGGTGGATCGCGAGTTTAGGGTTCAGGATAAACCCGGAGATATTTTCCTGTTCTCTTTTGACTCGATGCATGACCGCAACAAGATACTCCGAGGTGGGGTTTGGTGCTTTGATCGAGCCCCAGTTTTCTTTGTAGAATATGATGGTGGCAAGCCTCTCCAGGAGATCCAGTTCCAACATATCCGTATTTGGGTTAGGGTTTCTGGAATTCCCCCTTTGTATGAAGAACCAGAAAATTTTACTCTCGTTGGTAATCTCTTAGGCGGCTTTTTGGATTTTGATAAGAAGGAGTTTAAGAAAGGAGTCATCCGGATCTTGATCTCCCATGACATCTCCAAGCCAGTCCTGCTAGAGCGACAAGTTTTTTTGGATAAGGGCGTGGAACCGACACTACACTTTCAGTTTGAACATCTCAAAGGCAGGTGCTCACAGTGTGGGCTCTTCACACACGCTGGGATCTCCTGTGAGATGCCGAATGTTGCTGTCATAACGCCTAGGGCTTCTTACTTTCCGGGCTCATCATCTTCGGGTGGTTCCTTTTCTTTTACAGACCAGAACAAGAGGGACTTCTTCACCGCGGCCTCCACTATCCCGAAGAAAAAGAAGCCCACGATCAGAAGACTCGACAGCTCTGTTAATATCTCCCCCACGCCGGCTGAATCACTGCTAGTTTCGGACTCAGTTGATGGAGTTCCTGGTGCTTCGGCGATGGCGCATGAACTGGAACAGAATAAAGTTTTAGATGGGAATGAGCATACTGGTGCTGGTTTGGGACAAGCTAATGGTGGGGATATTGACCGTGTGCAGGTGGTCCAGGAGGATATCTTGGGGTCTAAGAAAAGGGAGCGCGCTGATGTTTGCAATCCCTCCCCGAAAAAGTTTAAGACCATACTCGGCCGCAAAATTCCAACGTTGCAGGCTAATGCTCTGGGATTGAGGGATATGGACAGTGATGTTCCACTGGTTACTCTGAAGAAGAAGTTGGGTCGTCCCTTGGGCAGTAGGAACAAGCAGCACCGGTCTGGTAAGCTACAAGGTGTTGCTACTCTGAGGCTCACCTATCCTACTACAAGTGTTTCGACCTCTAGCCCTCGAGCAAAGGGCAAAAGGAAACTTTAGCTTCCCTGCTTTATCTTTGCCTAGCACTTGGCACTGAGTCTTCACTTCCTATTTCTTTGTTTTCTTTAGTTGTACACCAATTGAGGTCTCTAGGCAGCTAGGTTTACTTTATTGAGAGATGTGTAGTGAGGATTTGGTGTCTTGTCTATAGGCTCAATAAGTGAGCGAATATGTTATACAGTGTGGGTCACCTGTCTTTTGCTTGACAGCTTGTGCCATTTAATTCCTAGGTATGAGACAGCATCTGATGTACGTGGCCTTCTGGCCGTTTAGTAATGAAATTTTTCCCTTTTCAAAAAAAAACACTGGCTCAATGGGTTGTCAAACTTTATCCATCCTGCGACAGGATGGATAAATACCCATGGGTAATTAACCGCTACAAATACCCGAATCTTTTTACCTAAATAGAACGGGTACCCATGGATACCCATACCCGTGGGTTTTTATGCCATCCCTAATCTTGCCCAAGAAAAACATATTCACATAAAGTGTGGTGGAGATAGCTGGTTTGTAAGCCAACGTATCCCACTATATATCATGATAACCGCCATTCATAGTTAGAATTAATTTAGGACTAGCTAGTTTTGATATATGCAGCATTACACATAAAAGTAAAAGAATTAGTCACCTAAAGGGTCTGCTCTGTTCTTAAACACTGACATAAATGAACATTACTAGCAAAACAACAATTATCCACACTTCCACAGATTTAATCTCTGTGAAATAAGTAGTTTTTCTCACATGGACGCCATAAACGAAGAACTGTTGGTTTGGTTATTTAGTTTGGCCACAGCTTGCTTCAAGAAGAGGTTATGGGACCAGGACTCTTTTGAGGAGAGTGAAAGTCACACTTTCTATTTTAAAGTTCACACTTCATATTCTTTTCTTTTTTAATCAACAAAGTAAATTCTCATTCAACTCAAGCGACAGTGGATACATACCTTCCCCACTGCCAACAATATGGGCAAATAAGAAAAGTGGCATGCTCATTTCAAAAAAAAGAAAAGTGGCATGCTAGCACCACTCATTAGACAACCAACACTCACTTATTAAAAGTGAGCCTATAAAACTATGAAAACTAATATACTACATAGACACACCACAAAACATAAAGAACAAATGGATTATTAGATGAGACAATCCTCCGGGATCCCAAATGAGAAACCCCATAGAGGTAGAGCTCATTAGTTTGGTCCATGAAAGAGTCCAAGTCCAAAAAACACTCATATTCGTTTTGGACACCCAAAGCCCTTGACTTCAGCACCCACATCGATTTAAGCCACCAATTTGAGTTGAGCCTCCAAAATGTTTTGGGCACCTCACCATAGGCAACCCTCAAATTTGCTTTGGACACACAAGATCTAGGCACCCATTTATGCCAAGCAACACCATCCACGTCAGCCCATTCTTCGTTGATAGACGCCATCCTAGTCGCCTCACCTGGAAGCACCAAATTAGAAATTTCCTCTTCTGCTCCGATCATCACCGCAGTCGATAGTGTCGTTGCACATACAGGAAGCAAGCTTTCTCATCTTCGCAACTTTAAGCGGATGGTCTCTCTCGCAGGTTGGAGCACCCAAAGTGCCTCAGCCATCTCTTCTTAGAATATGCAGCTTCATGTTGCCGCCATCGCTATCTCCCACTGGGTACTGAAACCTCGTCCCTGCCATGATCGGACCTTTGCATCTGCACCAGTCCCCTTTCAAAAAAATAAAAAATAAATATTGAAAAATTCTAGATCTGCGGAATTAAAAAGTTTAGAATTTATTTATGTACGAAAGAGTGGTCTATTACCTAGATGGTCTCCTTTGTTTAGGGATGGCAAAAATCCCCAACGGGGCAGAGTTCCATTGGATACCCGCCCCTAATGAGGGGAGAATTCGGAGACAAATGGGGGATGGGGATGGGGATCCCCAATCCCCACTATCTAAGATTGGGGATGGGGTGGGGATGGTATTGTGATCCCCATCCCCAAACCCG
Source organism: Rosa chinensis (assembly GCF_002994745.2). Lineage (NCBI taxonomy): Eukaryota > Viridiplantae > Streptophyta > Magnoliopsida > Rosales > Rosaceae > Rosa > Rosa chinensis. Next base: position 18,769,478 of record NC_037090.1, read on the forward strand.
CCCCAATAATATATACATATGGTTAACTTATATATATATATATATATATATATATTTTTTTTATAATATAAATCACAAATATATATATATATATATATATTAATGGCTACACTTTTACTTTAATGGTATTTTGACATTTGTACTCAGTGAATTATGATTTATGAATTTAATCATATTTTAAATTTATTTGTTGTAGATTTTTATTTTAAAAAAGGCAATATGAGAAAAAATTATTTTATTTATTAAATTCTTATTGGGGATTTGGGGCGGGTTTGGAAAGTCCCCAATGGGGATGGGGACGGGGAATCCCCAATATATTTTTATTGGGGATTGGGGCGGAGATGGGGGTAGAAAATGACCCTGGGGATGGGGATGGTATTGTGAATACAATCCCCATCCCCAACCCGCCCCATTGCCATCCCTACCTTTGTTCTTGAAAACTGACATAAACAAGGCATAATGGTCGAGAACGATGAAGGAAGAACTCTCGGTTTCAATATTCAACTTGGCCACAGCTTGCTGCAATAAGAGGTTTTGGGACCTGACTAAAGAGTTGAGGGTTTCATTGCAATATTTGAATGAGGATACAGAAGTTATCCTAGGAAGGCGTCCCATAGGTGCCAAATTTGTCACAAGTATTTTCTTCACTCCAAAGTCATAAATACGTTTCATATCCTGTAATGCATAGATAAGAGACATAGTTAGGCCATCTCCAATCGTGAAGGTCTAAAATTTTAGACCTTTGAAAAGTACTATTCATCCAAATAGTGAGATCTATAATTTTTCCAACTCCAATCGTTCGAGGTCTAAATTATATACTTTAATATATTTTATTATTTTTAATTTGTATACTTCAAAATTATAAGTGTTTTCAGTTATATTACTAATTCAAGTATACTTTATACTTCATAGTTATATTTAGTTGATGTATCATACCACTAATAAATAATAATAATTATAATAAACTATGTCAAATTTATTTCGTAAAATTAAAAATTACATGACCACTGAAGCTTTCATAATATTAAAGATTTTATAAAATTAAAGATTTCATAAAATCAAATTTATTCAAAAAAAAAAAAAAAATTTGTTGGCGGGTTGGATCAATTATGCAATCATGCAACTTGAAGCTTGATATAGGCCACCTTTGGTGGTCTATATTTAGACCAAGAAATGGACTTTAGACCTCCATGGAGCATTTTTTATAATAGACCCAATCCATGATTGGAGATGGGTTTTGCTCAACCATGGTCTAAATTATGGACTTTGAACCTTCTATTGGAGATAGCCTTAGAGTTTGATTGATGTTGACATATCTAAGGTGCTAATAAAAGAACATATGCATTTTTTTTTTTTTTTGAATAAGGGATTAGGCGATATTAACTCCTTGGAGGCAAACGATATAGGGAACAAGTCCCACCCTCTATCCCGAAGGAGAGGGGTTTGCCACACTCTGGGAATTCACCACCCGTCCCCCTATTTTATTTTATTAATAACAAAAATAAATAAATAAATACAACCTAAAACAGGGGGGGGGGGGGGGGGGGGGGGGGCATAAACCTTACTCCAAAAGCTAGAAAGAAAGACAAAAGGAAGTGAAAAAATTGAAGCAGAACCTTAAATTTTCCCAACTTCCAGATAATTAAACAGCTTGCAAAGCAAAACAATGGAAGGAAAAACAAAAATTGCGCTATCTGCCAAGAGAAGCCATCAGCGCCTAGCTTCGTAATTAAACCAAATAACCCCTGTAACATCATGTCCAAGTAATAGTGACCAGCTTTTGCATTATAAGGAATGCACCAACCCATGCAAGAAAGGGTGTTTAACATGACGAAGGTAGGGGAATCTCAGATCATCCATACAAAGATAAGGAGATATATTAGGTGGAGGAGAAGCATGCCATACCAGGGATGGAGAAAGAAAGCCCATGTTTGCCATTCTATCAGCCGCCATATTACCTTCCCGAAGAATATGGGAACAATGAAAGGTCATTTCTCTAATACGTGCTAAGCAAATAAGCCATGCAATTCGAAGCGGCCAAGGTGGAACAAAAGATGAGGATTTGATGCATGCAATTACACTAGTTGAATCACATTCAAGCCAGAGGCATCGCCAACCATCCTGGAAGACATATTCAATCCCAATTATCATACCCATAAGCTCTGAGTAGAAGGCAGATTTGTGTCCCAAACCTTGACAGTAACCGCCAGTGTAATGACCATGGGTGTCACGAAACACACCACCACAAGCTGCAGGTCCTGGATTACCCTTAGCAAGACCATCAATATTCAACTTAATCCAAGGAAAAATTGGAGGGTGCCAGAGAACTAACCGAGGCGCTACTCGATTTTTAGGAATAGGCTGAATACCCAACCCAACCAACAACTGAGTGTCAACCAAACCATTCGAATAACCTGGCATGTAAGGAGCAGCAAAGCCAAGCCAAGCCTTGAGCGAGCTGAAAATTCGCATGAGGGAAGGGCACTAGTCCTCAAATCTAAGCTTATTGCGAGCTTTCCATATAGCCATAAGAGCGTAGAGACAACTAGCAAGGTAGAACATTGACAATTTCTCATTGATTGATTCATATTGACTATTGTCAGGTATTATATATATATATATATATATATATATATATATATATAATATGTTCAAGCGAATTTTTATAAAAATCAAATATAAATTATTTAATCGAATAATTTGTAGTGCTCTATGACAACATTAATTGTATTCAAACTATGTGATTGTTTGATCTAATGTGATTGTTTAATCTAATATGTTATCGATTTGGTTGATTTATGTGGAGGAGATATTTGCAATGTGACCTAAAACGACGATTGGGAATTTGGGATCATTAGGATCGCACTGAAGGATAAGGCCCGAAGGATAATCTCATGTGCAAATGTTTTGTTATTTATATATACTACCCTTAACAAATGCCTCGTTGAAAAAGAAATAATTGTTGTCATTGCCGGACACAGTGACAAGGGCTACAGAGGAAAAGAGGTCTGTAGTAGTGTTGTATACAGAGCTTTGATGAGCCGGTGAAAGTAGTTAATTTGGGTAGTCCTGCCTGGGTATCTATAAAGATCTTCATTCCCCGAACTGCCTCCATATGCGAAATTCATCCCATATTCAAATAGTTGCCTGCAGCACTTCTAAATTTGTGTGCCAGTGGAGACTTCACTGCTATGTACTTGGCTGTAAAGCGTGCATGGCATTAGCAAATAATGCACCGCCGGAATCAGATATATGGGCCACTCTGAGAACTCAACATATTTACATCAGTGACGCTTGCGTACCAATGAAATCAGTGAGGACACGACCATCGGAGAAACAGCCAGTGGGTTTGCCGGGAAAGGTATCTCCATAAGGAGATATCCAACAGCGGTCAGAATCAACGCCAAGGCTCGCGACATTGTTGCCGGTGGCAGCGTAGGAGTCTCCGAAAACAAAGAGCTTTGTTGGACGCCAGGGGTGGGGAACAGCTCCAACTAGCGGCGCCTTTCCTTCCCCTATAAGAGCTGAATAGCATACATGGACACATGCACATTTACAAAGAAAAAGTTAATAATCCATTAGCATATAGCAATGAAAATTGATCTAAAAGGAAAGAGAGGCATAATATGCAGATCCATAGAGGTAAAATTAGTACCTGAGACGCAGTAAAAGACGAAGAGAATAAGGAATAATATTCTTCCATCTAATTCCATTGATATCCTGCTGAAGACTAAATCGAGGAAATTGAAAAGAAAAGCCGATCGATTATATTCGTTGCACGAAACTAAGAAAACCTTGAGAGCTACAAGCATATATAAGGGATAGATATTGGAGATGGACTTGGTTGCTCATCACTGAAGATGAAGAGAGCTTATATTTATAGTACTGAAGGAATGTACATATGTACGTTCATATAAACCCATGACACGTGATAGGATTCATGAAGAAATATACCAGAAGATAGAAAAAGAAACTTTGTATTGATATAAAGCTCTGATACAATTGAAATAGGTAATCGTCTACCCTACTTATACTCAAGAGTCAAGAGTGAAGGAACTAGAGTAGCACGAAGATAAGCCACGTGTATTACAGCTGTAGATCACCAATTAAGCTCATGCAGATAAGAACTAATTAAGGCAACTAATTAACCAACTAACTGCACTAATTAACCAACTTATTAACAGTGATAGAATCATCGTGACATTATATATTGCTAACACCACCCCCCCCCCCCCCCCCCCCCCCCTCAGCTTGATGCATGGTCATGAGCATCAAGCTGTCACAGAGAAACCTGTGTTGAGGAGAGCACAACCCTTTTGTAAACAAGTCAGCTAACTGCTCCTTTGAAGACACAAACTGCAGCTTAATGGTGCCAGCTTTAACCTGAACCCGTGTAAAGTGAACATCTACTTCAATATGCTTAAGCTTGGAGTGATGGACAGGATTAGTAGCCAAGGCAAGGGCTGAAATGTTGTCACAGTGTAAGATGGGAACGTCCTCTAGCTCAATATGTAAATCATGAATCAAGTGTGTGAGCCATTGTAGTTCAGAAGTTGTGTCAGCCATGCTTCTATACTCAGCCTCTGTAGAAGAACGAGATACTGCAGCTTGTTTTTTACTACACCATGAGATTGGTGCATTATTCAACAAGATGACAAAGCCAGTAGTAGACTTTCTATCATTGGGATCTCCAGCCCAATCAGCGTCACAGAATGCACTAAGGGAGATAAGTTTGTCAGTATGATTATTCTTTTTGAAGCAGATGCCAACATGAATAGAGCCCTTGACATATCGAAGGATACGTTTTGCAGCAACAAGGTGATCTTCAGTGGGATTGTGCAAGAATTGACAAACGGAGTTTACTGCGTATGCAATATCCAGTCGAGTGAAAGTGAGATACTGCAGACAGCCAACAATACTTCGGAAATGAGATGCAGTATGAGTGTCAAGAGGTTTGCCTATGTCTCTTAGCAGCTTGACCCCAGATTGGCATGGAGTAAGGTGAGTGTGACAAGCATCAAGACCTGCTTTATGAACAAGATCTGTTGCATACTTATGTTGAGTCACAAAAATGCTGCCATCCTTAAGATAATGAATCTCCAGGCCAAGGAAGAAATGAAGAAGGCCAAGGTCCTTCATGTCAAACTCTAGCTGCAAGGCTTGTTTGATTTCAGTAATGAGAGAATCACAATTTCCTGTGAGTATAATATCATCTACATATAGTAGAAGAAAGGCCTTGGAGCTACCAGTTACCTTGACAAACAAACTTGCATCAGCATGAGAAGATTTAAAACCAATGGAGGGCAGCAAAATTAGTAAACCTTTCGTTCCAAGCCCTAGGTGCTTGCTTCAATCCATAAAGTGATTTTTGTAACTTGCAGACAAAGGTAGATGGATAGCTAGAGTCTTCAAATCCTCCTGGTTGAGCCATATAAACTTCTTCGGTAAGGTGACCATGCAAGAAGGCATTTTTAACATCCATTTGATGTAATTGCCAACCTGAATATGCAGCATAAGCTAATATAAGCCTCACAGTGGTGTGCCTTATCACAGGGGAGAAGGTTTCCTCATAGTCGACACCGTACTCTTGGCTGAACCCTCTTGCAACTAAACGAGCTTTATGTCTTGCTACAGATCCATTGGCATTTCTCTTGATTTTAAACAACCACTTGCAAGAGATAAGATTTTTGTTAGGAGGCAAGGGAACCAAGGACCAAGTTTGCTGTGTCATAAGAGCATGATACTCTTCCTCCATGGCTGCTTTCCAAACTGGTATTTGCAAGGCCTCCTTATAAGAGCTTGGTTCAGACTCAATTGGATCAGCATTGGATGTAGACATAATAGATAGAAAACATTGCTTCTTAACTATACCATGCTTGCTGCGAGTTAACATGGGATGATCATTTGCAGAAAGTGAGGTGACACCAGTGACAGGATGCAATATATTTGCCTCAGATATTTGACAAGTTGGCCGAGATGAAGAGCATTTCAAAACAACAGCAATAGAACCACCCCCAGCTTGAGAATGAACAGATAGTGCACCATTGTCTTCTTCAAAATGAATCTCAGTATTTGAGTTAGAGTTAAAAGCCTCAGATGGAGAATTAGAAGTACTTGAGGTCACAATCAATGGATCATTATCAATAAACTGACACAAGTGATTATCTTCAGCAGGTACAGAAACAATAACAGGTGGAATAGAGTCATGAGATGCAGCATCAGTGGCAGATATGTCAATGTTTAATGCATCAGCAGTAGAAAAGTCAAGAGATTGACCTGTAGTAGCATCAGGAGAGTTTGACACAGGTGTGGGCAAGCATGATTGTGTACCGGACTGGATGTGAGTAAGATATGGCATATACCCCTGTGATATAACTTGAGAGGAAGAAGGCTGCTGGAGCTTAGACTGTGCAGAATTGCTCTTGATGGTGATTGAAGCATATGGGAAGCAATTTTCTTCAAAAAATACATGTCTTGATATGATATACCTTCTTGTTGCTGGACTGTAACAAATATATCCCTTATACCCAGCAGCAAACCCCAAAAATATGCATCTCATGGTTTTAGGTTGAAGTTTATTATGACTTGGAGAGGAAAGAAGAGGATAGCAAGCACAACCAAAAACTCTAAGGAGGTCTAAGGCAGGTTGAGTTTTGTACAGTTTTTCAAAAGGTGAGGAAAGGTTTAGTGTAGGAGTTGGCATCCTATTAATGAGATAGGTGGCTATGGCGCAGGCATGGTACCAAAACTGGTGGGGAAGGGAGGCAGTCTGCAATAAAGTAACAGCAGATTCCCTAAGGTGCCTATTTTTCCTCTCTGAGACACCATTCTGCTGTGGTGTGTAGGGACAAGATATTTGATGCATGATCCCATTTTGTGTCATGAACTGTTTAAACTTTACACTCATGTATTCTCCTCCACCATCACTCCTTAGACATTTAATTTTTGTGGAAAATTGAGTAGAGACCAGAGCACACAATGATTGAAAATAGCCAAACACCTCACTTTTATTTCTCATGGGAAAAATCCAGGTAAACCTGGTACAATCATCTATAAAAAGCACAAAATACTTATATCCATCAATAGAGAGATGTGGAGATGGCCCCCAAACATCAGAGTGGACTAAGTCAAAAGGATTCTGACTGATGGTGTTTGAACTATGAAAGGGAAGTTTTTGAAATTTTCCTAACAAGCAAGGCTCACAAACAGAAGGTTCAGAGCCAGAAATGCTCTTTATATTACATTTATTCAGCATAGTTCCTACTATCTCATTGGAAGGGTGCCCAAACCTTTGATGCCAAAGAAAATTCTTCACCAACTTTCCCACAAAAGCAGCTCGATCAACTAATTTCTTCTCTTGAATAACTTCTGCAGTTTCAGTAGCTTGTTGAACTCGCAATGGTAGATCAAATGGAATGGGGTATAGCCCTTGCTTACTCAGTCCTTGGTACAGAATCTTGCCCAACACCTTGTCCTGTATAACACACATGAACTCATCAAACCATACTAGGCAGTTATTGTGTTTGCACAATTGATATATGGAAAGTAAATAAGCAGCTAACTCTGGTATGAGAAGAATATTGTTTAGGTTGAGTTTTCCCAGCTTGGCATTACCAGTATGAGTGATTGCAAGTTGGGAACCATTACCAATCTGAACTGCATCAGCAGCTGGATATTGGACAAGATTGCTGAGAAGTTGAGGATTGCTTGTCATATGATTTGTTGCACCAGTGTCTGCCAACCAAAACTGAGGAGCATTTGAGGCTGCAGCAAGCATTGCACTAGCTTCAGGTTCTGCAGTTTGTTGTTGTTGTCCTGGGAAACCAATTATGAAATAGCATCGGTCAGCAGTGTGGTTCTTCTTCCCACAGTATTGGCAGCCAATCACATTTGAAGCATTGTCCTGAAAATTGGAAAGTGATCTGCAAGTCCGAGCTCCATGACCAACCCTATTGCAAAGTTGACAAACTAGAGAGTTGTTGGTGTAAAGGTTGTTATTGAAACTGCCTCTTGGAATGTTAGAGCTGGATGCATTGTTACCACCATTGTTATTGAAGCCGAACCCTGTAGGATTGAATGTAACAGGCTGTCCTCCTTGCCTAAAACCAGTATTAGGAAACCTATTGCTCATATTGTTTGGGAATCGAGCTCCATTGCCTCTTCCAGTAGCAAGAAAGCCAGTCATACCAAATGCATTGTCAGGAATAGTATATGGATTAAGAGCTGAAAAACCATATGGTATGGCAGGAATTGACATATAGGGAGGCTGCAATGGGATGTGAGTCAATGGCTGTGAGGTGAAACCAGGTGGAACAAGTGGTGTGACAACTTGAGAAGTAGTGAAATGTGTAGGATCAGTGACTGTTGTGGGACGAGCTGGTCCTTGAACAGTCTGATATGGGGCTTGAGATGACATTACTGGTTGAATAGACTGAAAAGCAGCTTGAGAAGAGACAAGTGGAGGACTGAAGGTTGAAGATGATGCTGCTGACTGAAATGATGCATTTGTTGCAGAACTGCTTCCAAGACTGAAAGTTGAAGACACAGGGCCATTCTTAGCCATCATAGCAGTAAGCAGAGCTGAGCATTGACTTTCATTCTCGATGTCGACCTCTGCAGCTTTGAGCAAGGTTTTCAGCTCACCAAGTGAGCAGCTCACAAACTGAGCCCTAATCACAGTCTTGATAGCAACAAACTCGGCTGGCAAACCTCTAAGCACAGTTACAACAATGTCTTCATCATCAATTGTGACTCCAACAGTTTCCAAGGCATCTCTTGCAATTTTGACTTTATCCAGGTAAGTCTCAATATCATCACTGCGCTTTCTCAAATTCTGCAAATTAGATTTTAGCTGAAGAATATTCTGCCTATTTGGTGCTGCAAATTTCAGCTTCAAGTTGTCCCACATCTGTTTAGCAGACTTGCTACCAACTGCACAGGTCATGGCTACAGGACTTAATGTTTGACCCATCATATTGATAATGCTCTGATCCTTAGTTTTCCAAGCAATATATTCCAAAGATGTGATGCTTGTGACTCCGTCAGCAGCAAGTACAAGTTGTGGTGGACATGGAGTAGATCCATCCACAAAGGCAAATAGATCCTGGCCTCTAAGAAAGGACTCCATTCTGAACAACCAGGTGGGATAATTGCTCTCATCTAACAAAATGTTAGGCAGGTATACAGTTGTATGTGTTGTGGTGGATGTATTTGGTAAAGTCATTTTCTACTTGTAACAAAATACGACTAGATCTATAATTCTCTCTTTGCAAATCTTCACAGGAACAATTGAATCACAAGCATAAATGATGAACAGATAAACATTCTTCTTCACACAGTAGCAAGGTGTTTCCAGATCTAGAACTTCAAAATTGTTTTGAACACTCACTATGCTAGAGCATGTAACAACTTCAATCCAGTAGACATAGCACAGAATCTAGGCCAAATATCAAGTAATCTGAAGTAAATTTCGAGTAAAAAATTTCAGATATGAGGAAGAACACTTATCTCAATGATTTGAACCACCAAAAATAACCAGAAAATATAAGATCGAGATAGGAATAGAGCGCACAGCTAGGATTCCGGTGCTGGTAAGCAACTCCGAACGAACCTGGCTTTGATACCATGATAAAGTAATTTGGGGTTCACATCCAAAACCAATTGGCAATGGATGGAGTGGCCCAAACCCTTATAAACTCATAGGCAAGGTCCCATTTTTCCCATGTGGGATATATATATTCTCAACACGCCCCCGCACATGTGGCGAATTTTCAAGCCATACACGTGGACAATTTTTGGGTGACGTGGAGCCCGTGTGGCTGTTAGGCATGCACACGTGGGTAACCTGGCTCTGATACCATGATAGGATTCATGAAGAAATATACCAGAAGATAGAAAAAGAAACTTTGTATTGATATAAAGCTCTGATACAATTGAAATAGGTAATCGTCTACCCTACTTATACTCAAGAGTGAAGGAACTAGAGTAGCACGAAGATAAGCCACGTGTATTACAGCTGTAGATCACCAATTAAGCTCATGCAGATAAGAACTAATTAAGGCAACGAATTAACCAACTAACTGCACTAATTAACCAACTTATTAACAGTGATAGAATCATCGTGACATTATATATTGCTAACAACACGCATCACCGGTGGTGACCTAAGCATGTTTAACCATTAATGCTGCTGCATGTTAAATTGTGTAATGTTTAAACATTTAATTAATAAGAACTTCATCTAATTAATCTCATGGCCATATAAAGCATTTTTTTTCTGTTAATTTTACTGAACTGCAAGGGACAGTGAGCTCGAACGTGCCTAACTAATAGTAAGGAACACATGGAAATCTAACCAAGTCAATGTTATAGAGTATTATTCAAGGGTCATGTGCGTAAAGTGAAGACCTCCATAAACTAAAATACTTGAACACGACTTCATATAATGCGTAAGATCGAACCCAAGAATCACATGCATGTGAAGTAATTGGTCTTTTTTTTTTTCTCTTCAACTTGATCCACACGTCAATTAGTCAAATCATCATCTTTCTTTGATCATTATCTTTATGCATCATGTTGCATTTAGTTCTGTTTCTTTTATATCATTATGGCTAACTTATATATAGTTATATTTTGACGTGGTTCAGTAATTTGTATTGAGAAATTCTACAATATGTTATGTTGAGAATGTGATATTCACATCGAGAAATGAAGACCATATAAATGTATTTATAAGAATTTGGGTCTTTCCTTAACTATTGCTAACTAATATCAGCTATGAAGTTCATATTATTTTATCATAGTATCAAGAAGCTACATGGACTCCACATCACCCAATATAAGTTGTCTATATTTATAGCTTGATAATTTCCCACACATGCGAAGGCCGATTTAGGCTCTCAAACGCCAATTGATTTCAGTAGTGTAAATGCTTTGTGGCCACACATATTTCACGTCACCCAATATAAGTTGTCCACATATATAGCTTGAAAATTCGGAGAACAAATTTAAAAAAAAAAAATTCCATACGTACGTGCATAATTCGCTAATTAACTACGGTCAGTCGGTAGTATTATAAAATGGGCAGCCTCATCAACTTAAAACACGCAATCACACGTCTTTCTTGTTTGTTGGTCTGTGTATTGAATCACATGTCGAACTCTTTCAGTTTTGGATCCACTTGTACGTCAACTTGAACCGGTTTTGTCAACACCAAAGAAAAATGATCAAACTGGCCGAGTGCAAACCAAACCAGTGCATGTTGTATGCAAGAATTTTTTATCCCATAATCTCTTGAAAATGCACTGGTCCAGCTGTGAAGATCGTCACTCTTCCGCAGTGATTATCATAATGAAAAACGAAGAGTATATAACGGTGACGAACTACATTAGCAGTGTGTACGTGCTTTACGTGCCAATAAAAAAAAAAGAGCTTGGATTATCAAGTTTCTTGGAATGTGAAGTCGCCCTAGTTAAGGATATCCACTCTTTATTATAAAAAGAGCAACTGTTAAGAGGGATCAGATTTATTATTACATAATATAAGGGAAAATACTAATCACATCAATTAGTTGATCGCAGCAATCAATACATGCATTGTTAAGGGCTATATTCTCTAAGGATACATGGAACATAAAGATCAAATGCAAAACGAACAACTAGCTAGCTATTCAATGTGCGCAGAGAAAGTTTTCGGGTACCACAGTGAGACGGATATCCCTACGCTAGCAAAACCCATATGCATGGGTTTTCAGGGTGAGGTAGGAATCATTGATTTTGGTAGAGCTTCTTAAGTGTAGCTTTGAGGTTTGAATACACAGAAAACCATCCTTGTTGTGTAGGGTGAGCATAGTCCCAAAAGAATGCAGCAGCTTCACGCTCGCAAATGCTATACGTATCTTCCCCCGGAATATCACTCATAGTGCCACACCCATATGGATATCCGGGTGTTACACTAGCACAACATGGCTTTAATCTGTCCTTAAACTTTATGCTTCCTGTCCAGGCACAAGATTCATATACTTCAAGCATGACTACACAATTAATCTTAGTTGTAATTAGAATAAATGACATTCAATGTTACATTACCTTTGTTTTTGAATGCGGACATGAAGGACGTATAAAGATCAAGAATGACAAAGGACGACCTCTTGGTTTGGTTGTTCAACTTGGCCACGGCTTCCTGCAAGAGGAGGTTGTGAGACCTGGAAAGTGAGTTCCGGGTTTCATTGCACTTTTTGTATGAGAATACGGCCGTACCAGTAGGGCGACATCCCATAGGTTCCAGGGCAGTCACGAGTATTTTCTTCACTCCCAAGTCATGGATACGTTTTAAACTAGTAGTTACCTCATTTACTATTGATGTGCTAAAGGATTTCCAACTCTGTAATGGATGGGCCTGAAAGACAGAAGGAGTTCACTGATGAAACTTGTGTATATAAAATTCAGGTTTGAGTTTAAGATAGGGCATGTGTAAAGTTTTGAGCAGTTTTGGTTTAGGTCATCTCTGAAAAATCATCAATTCAAACAGCTAAATTGGACATCGTTAAGTTATCTAGGTGCTGGAATCAAACATATATTAAAATATAATGATAATCAAAATAACTAGATGTTTTCCAGTTTTGCTGATTCTTGCTGACTTGCTGTACAAGTAAGAATGTTTGAGTCAAGACTTGAGCAATGAATAACTCAGATAGTTAATTAAAACACTTGGCAAGAAGGACCTCACCGGAGTCTGACCCTCCATGCTGAAAATGTAAGACTCATAGTCATCACCGGAAACGGTAACCAGGGCCACAGAGGAGTGGAGGTCTGTGGTGTTGTATACAGAACTTGCTCCCTCGATAATCCGCTGAAAGTAGTCTATTTGAGTGGTCAAATTTGGGTAAAAGTATGACAGACTGGTCACACCCGTGTCTGCATATGCGAAATTCATCCCGTATTTCAAATAATCGCCTGCAACTTTATTTTTTAATTTGTATGAGATCGGAGACTTCACTCCTATGAACTTGGCTGGAAAACAGACATGTACAGACAAAAACATTCACATGGTTAAAGGACACAAACATATGTGCTTTAATTTACATTGTTGATAATTTGATATATAACTATTGAATCCCAAAAACCTAACTGCTCCTTGTTGTTAACATATTAGACAATCAATTAGATCCCAAATAAAGCAAATTACCAATGAAATCAGTGAGGACACGACCATCGGAGTAACGGCCAGTTGCTTTTCCTGGAAAGGTCTTTCCATAAGGATAATTCCAAGGGATGTTCAAAAAGTCATTGTCATTGTTGCCTGTGGCAGCAAAGGAGTCTCCGAAAACAAATAGCTTTGTTGGCCGCCAATTGCTCTGGACAGTAGCTGAAACTAGCTGCCGTGCCCCTCCTTCTCCTACACAAAGCATCAAGTTAAAGATAATCAGCAAAAGCTTATCTGGGATTTATGAGAGAGACATACTGCAGAGGTAGAGAATTTGGACCTGAAATGAAACAAAAGATCGGAAAGAGAGGAAGGAAGAGCCTTTGAGCTGACTTAGCTAGTTCCATGGTACAGAGACTACAGACCTTTAGATGATGAAAGAAGATGCGAACTGTATAGTGTTTAGGAAATGTAAGAAAGAGTAATTATATGACATACTATCTTTCTTCGATCGTTTCTTTCGGTGATTAATTAGTGACATGAAGGTCTTGGTTGGCTTTCGCTTTCCACTTCAAACGTATAAATGCAAGGTCAACTTCCGATCCCAAGGTCAATCTTTACAAGTCGAGTATAGATCAAGATTACTAACAAAAAGTGTAGAGAGTGGTTTGACCATAACATTCACTGATCGGCAAGTGATGAGTTGGGAACTTATGATAATGTTTACAGCGTCAGACATCGATGTGGAAGTAATGGAAGCAATGGCAGCAACATTGGAGGCTATCCAACCTTGTGTCTCTCAAGTTATGAATGAACAATTATGTGCTTAATATTCTCAGGATGAAGTTAGGTGTGCCTTATTTCAAATATACCCTACTAAATCCCCACGGCCTACGGGGATGCCCCCATTATTTTTCCAAAACTACTGGGAATTGATTGGGGATGAGGTAACTAAGGCAGTTCAGAGTTTTCTTCATTCAGGTCAGCATCTACAAAAAATTAATTTCACACATATTTATCTTATCCCAAAAGTGAATAATCTGGAGCACATGTTAGATTTAAGGCCTATAGCGTTGTGCAATGTGATCTACAAGATTTGTTCGAAAGTTATAGCCAACAGGCTGAAATTGATTTTACCGGAGTTGATTTCACCATATCATAGTGCTTTTGTTCTTGAAAGGTTGATTACTGATAACATTCTTGTGGCTAATAAGCTTGCTCACTTTGTTCATAATAAAAGGGAGGGTGGTGACGGTTACATGGCTCTAAAATTGGACTTGAGCAAAGCTTATGATAGGATGGAATGGACTTTCCTTCAAAAAGTTATGGAGAGGTTTGGTTTTGCCTCTATTTGGATAGAGATGGTGATGCAATGTGTTTGATCTGTCAAATGCTCATTCTTGGTGAGAGGTAAGCCTCGTGGCCATGTGACTCCAAGTAGGGGATTAAGGCAAGGCGACCCTTTGTCTCCATACCTATTATTTGCCAACGACAGCATGCTTTATGCTAAAGCTTCATTGTAGGATTGTTATCAAATACATGATGTTATTGAAACATATGGCAGGACCTCAGGTCAGTTGGTCAACTTTGATAAAAGTTTTGTTGTATTTAGCAAAAATGTTTTTGATAATATGAAGGAGGAGGTGTTTTGTTTGTTGGGAGTTGAGGTTATTGAGTCCCATGAAAAATCTCCCAACCTATGTAGGGAGGAAGAAGACAGCTACCTTTCAATATATCAAAGAAAATTTGGCCAAGAAGGTTTCTAATTGGCAAGGTAAGTTGTTGAGTGGTGCAGGAAGAGACATTCTTATCAGAGTAGTGGAGCAAGCTCTCCCTACTTTTTTTTTTTTTTTAACCGATAAGGGATTAAGCGATATTAGTTCCTCAGAGGTAGACGATGTAAGGAACAAGTCTCACCCTCAATCCCAAGGGAGAGGGGCCTACCACACTCTGGGAACCCACTGCCCGTCCCCTTATCGTAAAATTTTATTAATGAAAAAGCTAAAATTACAAAAACATGGGACAAAAATGTACCCCCCCAATATAATGCAGAAAAATGAAAGATGGAAAAACTGAATTTCATCTGCTACTCTAAAAAGGTTACAACATAACCATAAACACGTGGTGCTGTAGTAAATCCTTGCTTCAATGGAACCATGAGCCCACCAACTTTTAGGTATCACGCTGATAGGGAAAACCCAAGTCATCCATTCGAAGAAAAAGAGAGAGAGCAGGCGGTGGAACCTCATACCATACCAACTAAGAAGAAGCCAAACCCAAGTTCGCCAATCTGTCTGCAATAGTATTCCCTTCACGAAGAATATGAGAGCAATAAAAGGACATTGATCGGATATATGATAAGCAATTTAACCATGCAATACGAAGAGGCCATGGTGGAGAGAAGGAAGAAGAGGTCATGCATGCAAGAACGCTAGTTGAATCACTCTCAAGCCAAATATAGCGCCAACTAAACTTAAAAGCATAGTCAATCCCAAGAATAACCCCCATTAATTCAGCGAAGAAGGCAGTTTGGTTACCTAGCCCACGACCGAAACCACCAATGTAATGACCATTTCTATCTCTAAACACACCACCACAAGCTACAGGCCCAGGATTACCCTTAGCCAAGCCATCAATATTAAGTTTAACCCATGGAGAGATTGGGGGATGCCATGGAACCAATCTTGAAGCAGTGTGAGACCTTGGGGTAGGCTGAATACCCAACCCAATCAATAAATTATTATCTAAAATACCACTTGAGTGACCGGGCATGTGGGGAGCAGCGAAACGAAGCCAAGCTTTAGTGGACGGGAAAACTCTCATAAGAGAAGGAGCTTTATCATCAATGCGTAGCCTATTGCATGTCTTCCTTATATCCATTAAAACATAAAGACAACCACCAATCGAAAATATTTTCAGTTGAGGAGAACAAGGCTTACGTGTGATTGCGTTTAGAAAATTACCAATAGAACCATTAGAAGGCAATGAAGTCCCAAAGCAACATGCCAACCATTGCCAAACATGTTGAGCAAAGGTGCATGAGACAAATAAGTGATCTGAATCCTCAAAATAGCCAAAATAATAGAGCTGACAAACCATAGGAATGCCACGTCTTTGAAGTTGATCATCAGTTTACAACTTATTATGCAAGAGACGCCACGCTAGCATAGAGTAATGTGGATGAATGAAATGTCACCATATCATTGTTGCCCAATCAGCCAATGCTAGGCGCTAGCGAATAAGCTCATAACCCTCTAAAAAAGAAAAATGCCCAGAGCTAGAAGTTTTCCAAAATAAGAGATTAGTGTTGAATCAATGGGAAGAGGTGTATGAAGAATTTCAGCAGCCAAAGTAGGAAAAGAAGTAATAAAGCTATTTGGTAAGACTCATTGCTGACCAAATACAAAAGACTCCACTTTAGTCAATAACGGTGCAGGAAAGTGTTGAGCTTGAAGCTTGTCAAGCAGAGGAGTATCGAGCCAACGATCTGACCAAAACATGACAGATTTACCATCCCCTACAAGCCATCTGGAATTCTGAAAAATTAGTAGAAGAATAGCCTTTAAACCATGCCAAATTGAATAACCAAAATATCTATACTTCATTTGACGACAAATAGAGAAACGAGTGCATGCAAAAGAGCTCCATAAGGATACAGATGTGAGAACATTCCGGCCTAAACTTAGAAGAGCAGTAGTGTTATTGGATTTAAGATCACGTAAACCAAGACTAGGTTCTTCCTTAGGAGCACAGACTTGCTGCCAAGAAACGGGGACAATCTTTTTAATAGCCAAGTTCCCAGACCAAATAAAATAACAAGCACAAGGAGACAAGTGTTTCAAGACCAAAGGTAGACATAGCAGCTATGAAGAAGTAAACCCTGAAAAATATCATATACCAATTGCACCCGGCCCGCCACGGATAAAAGTTTTCCTTGCCACCTGAAAAGACGAGCCTTTGCTTTATCTGCAATACCTTGAAGATGAATTCAACGTGGCTTGCCCTTAAATATGAGTACACCCAAATAAGTGAAAGGGGTAGCTCCGAATTTAAAACCAAGAATCCGTTTCACACATTTACGTCTATGGGAATAAGACTCCCCCATATAGAAAGTACTTTTATCCTTATTCACCATTTGCCCCAAAGCAGCACCATAATTTACTAGAAATTTCTGTAATCGTTTGAGAGAATTGGCATCCCCACGACAATAAATAAACAGATCATCACCATAGAGCACATGTGTGAGTGCGCAACCTCTTGGCTACGAAATAGGCTTAACACGTCGAGAAGAAAAAAGCAAAGAGCTAGAGTCCCCGACTTAGTGCTTCTTCTGCAAGGCAAAATAAGAGAGGGGAGAGAGGATCCCCTTGTCTTACCCCCTATGTATGCACAACTTAAGAAACCATGAGGAGGAACCATTTATTAAAACAGAAAGCTTTGCTGACTTTAGGATGGTAGCAACCAAGTCTATGAATCCAGTAGAAAATCCAAATTGTGTCAAAACCTGAAAGAAAAATTGCCAATTTAAAGTATCAAAAGCTTTAGCAATATCAACTTTAATTCCCACATTACCTCCTGAGATTTTCCGATCCAATAAATTAAATCCTTCCAAAACAAGTGAAATGCAATTAGAAATCCTCCGGCCATTTAGAAAAGCTGTTTGCTGAGGAGAGATAATCCGAGATGCAATAGGGCCCAATCTGCTGGCTATGATCTTTGGAATAATTTTAAATAGAAAATTAGCAAGTGCAATGGGACGATACTGTGAGATAGCACTTGCTCCCTCAACTTTCGGCACTAGCACAATGAAATTAGAGTTTGCATTGGGGTATAACCAGTTTTGTTGGAAAAAGAACTGAACAAAAGCAATCACATCTTGACCCACAATATCCCAGCAAGTTTGATAAAAAGAACCTGGAAAGCCATCCGGACCAAGAGTGCTAGAAGGATCCATAGAGAAAACTGCACTCCGAATCTCATCCGCGGAAGGAACGGAAACCAGAGTAGAGTTTTCATCGGCAGAGACTAAGCTAGGAATAACCTGACAAAATTCATCAACACCTTGTGGACCACATGATCAGCAATGCTTTGTGGCTCAAAGAGTAGAGCCTCCCCATCTTGTAGACAATTAATTGTTGCTCTTGCATATTTATTCCGAGCGTAAGCATGAAAAAAAAAAAAAAAAGAGCATTTATCACCTTATCTAAACCATTTAACTCGTGCCTTATCTCTCCAAAATGCCTCCTGTTGGCGAATAGCCTCAAGAACTGCAGTCTTAGCACTTAATTCTGCCTCAAAATTACTTTCACAAGACCCATCAGAAGCTATATTTTGCTGAATGGTTGCCAAATTGGCACGTGCAACCTCCAAATTTCTATGAACATTTCCAAAGACAGTGTTATTCCAATTTTTCAGGCTAGTTTTCAAGGCTCTCAACTTTTGCAAAAGTGACATACATAGGGCAACCCACAGGCGTGGTAGTAGACCAACAATTCTCCTCCAACTGCTTAAAAGATGAATGAAGTAGCCACATAGACTGGAAGCGAAAAGGTTTTGGCCCACTTGACATAATCTTGCTAGCTGAGAATAGAAGACTGCAATGATCAGAAACTGTTCGAGGAAGAGCAATGCAATTGGTAAAAGGCCAAAAACCAAACCAACAATCATCACAAAGAGAACGATCAAGTCTTCGCTCCAAATGGCGTTGGCCCCAACCTTTAGACCAGGTAAAGAAAGCCCCTGTTGTATCCAAATGGGTGAAATTGCAAAGCTCTGTAGTACTGCGAAAATCCTCACAAGAAGAGCGAAGTGGGATACCCCCACCCAAAACTTCATGAGCCCCGAGTACTGCATTAAAATCCCCAATAGCCATCCATGGGATTGAAGTATTTTGTCGAAGAGTCAATAAGTCTAACCATAGAGACTTAAGCTTAACCATAAAGGTTGCAGCATAAACAAAAGCAAAACTGAGTAAGAGTCCCCTCCATTTTAATTTGAACATTGATATGCTAATCTGAAACAAAAACTAGAGAAGGAGTAGCAATATTCAAGGAACCAAAAAGCCAAATGTTTGGGAGAAGGTTACCTCGATTATTTACAGTAATTGGCTGCAAATTTAAAGAAGCCAAAAAGAAGCGGGTACAGAATCAATGGAAACCATTGGCTCTGAAATGCATACCAAATCCGGGCTGTGCTGACAACATATATTTGATAATTCGGAACGAGAATCTGAATTACCAATACCATAGAGACTTACGCTTAACCATAGAGGTTGCAGCAAGCTCTCCCTACTTATGCTATGAGTGTTTTCCAATTGACAAAAAATCTCTATGAAGATCTTGAGCAATTATGTGCAAAGTTTTGGTGGGGAAGTACGCTAGATAAAAGGAAAATTCATTGGAACTTTGGAAGGCATTGTGTAACCCTAAAGAGAAAGAAGGCCTAGGATTTCGTAGTTTGGCAGAGTTTAATTCAGCAATGTTAGCAAAACAAGCTTGGCAGGTGGTCAATAACCCTCAATCTTTGATTACTCGATTGTTTAAAGCTAAATACTTTTCGGATGACTCATTAGCAGCTGAAGTTTGTAATCTATAAGCATTCGTTCGATCAATAAAGTCTGACCTCGTTTTTCTCAAAAAAAAGGTCAAAAGCTATTCAAAAACTATAATTTGCAGTTAGAGCTGAAATATGTGGTATCAAAGTAAGAAGGATAGAAACAAATGGCTGGAGGATCGGTTGCACAACACTTTCAGAGGAATTTTCACTACTTTTTGAAACTTCATATAACAGCTAATTGCATGTCATAATGTTTTACAAGTTCACTAAATGTAAGGTTGATCTAGCTCGTCCTCCACAGAGTTCAGTATCTCTAAGAATGAGGAAGAGCCATGAAGAGATTTTCAGGGGTAACATGAGGCGACCCTTTCAACTTTTAATTTTTTTTAATTTTATTTATTGACACAATTTCGATTGAAGTCACCTAATCCCATAGCTTTCACGATGTCATCAGTCGATCTCTTATATAATCAAGGACTTCATCCACGTTCACTGTCCAAGCAACTTCAACAGGGGAATAGCCTGTCCATGGATTGTTTGAATTCCAACTGTAACAAGTTCAACTTAGTTTAAGGAAACAGTTGCATAGAGTAGAATTCAATTCAAGAAAAAAACTGATGTGCACATACTTCTTTAGTCCTTGATCCATCAGTGTGTGCCCAACACAGATGCCCTGAGTCTCAACCCTCACAACCCCCTTCTTGTATGTAAAGAGATCAGGACGGACTACTGCTACAAAACTGACAGGGTCATGGAGGAAAATCCCTGAAATGAACACATGTCAGAGATTCATTCAGATGTAAGTATAAAATAATAAAACAACGATAACAATGACGGCAAGTGCAAGTTCATCTCATATATTAAATTACCATAAACACCATCAGATTTCACATGCCAATCTCTGTAGAATTTACAAGTGTCACTTATGAATTGAGCATGTTTTCCTTTTGATTCCCGCAGTTGGAGGAGGTCAGAATCTGAACCAAAATACAGTTATCAAATCAGAAGGATGTTATTTCACTAGTCCTCAGCATATGAAAAGATGAATTGGAAGGTGAAGCAAACTGTAAACTTAAGTCCCACCTGTAAACTTGAGTTGGGTCGTAATATTTATTCCAACAACAGTAATGTTAGCCCCAGATGTAAACACAACATCTGCTGCTTCCGGGTCTCCATAAATCTGCAAGTCAGAGATCGGTGTCATCATGTGCATTTTGTTGAGATGAATTCAAATCATGCACAATTGAGTAGTTTCCTGCTTTAAGACTTACAAGTAGAAGTCTAGAACTCAGGATCAAAATATCCAAGTGGCATATAAAGTTACTATGATGGAACATTTTAATTAGACTCTTTACTTAAGGTGCAATGATAATCGTCCTCCTCCGGGAGGTGAGTTAACAAGGATAGGAACAACTAACTGCAGTTATACAAGTACATGAGCCAAAAGTAGGCTGGAGGGATAGAAACAAATCCCACACTATGTTTTTCACAAAAGAGCTTTTTAGATTAAGAAAATGAGATCATTTGGCGAAGTTAAATTTACTTGTTGTCCCAACCCATTTAGGATCATCAGGGCAGAAACAGGTGGCACTTACATTTGCTTCAGCAGCAGGATTTACATTTCCCAGTGCAAAGAAAGCACCGCCAAGTACAACCACCCTCTTCACCTTTCTTGCAAAGGAAGAATCCCTTTTGATTGCCTGAGCAAGGAAACATCAATTAATCAGAGATGAATTTTGAAAGTATGAATATTGAAGGAAAAAAGAAAAGGGGCAAAGGGCAAGTATTTGATACTTCAACTTACCAATGCCAAGTTTGTCAAGGGGCCAAGGGCAAGTATTGATACTTCATCAGGATATTGAGACACTGTATCAACAAGAAATTCAGCAGCAGTCTTCTCAATTTTCTTTGTTTCTGGAGGAGGTATAAATATGTTCCCCAATCCATCGGAACCGTGGATAAAGTCAGCAACACGTGGCCTTCCACCCTGTTTCCAGAATTAACATGGTTATGATAAAATTAATTAGAGTTTTTACTAGGTTCAGTAAACTAGAGGCATGGGGAAAAGGTTAAGGGTAACAAAACTGTGAAGTGTAATAAAAGTGGTCAACTAAAAAGAAAAAAAAAACAGAGAGATGATACGAAACTATGATCCAAAGGTGCATCTCTATAAAGATTTTTCATAAAGCCATATGCACCCAAGGTTGATATCATATGTGACCAAACTCTGCTGAAGAGAAGACTAAGATGGGTAAAGTAAGGAATACATATGAAAGTAATTACCTTCAGAGGCTCAGGGCTTCCCTCCGCCACAGGCACACCTGGCTGCCCTGCGATCTCACACTATCCTTTGCACATTAAGCAAACTAGTTTGATCAAGAACATGCTCAAAATAATAATAAAAAATATGAATCAGTATAAAAACTCATTTACAAGAAGATGGAATCAGTACAACACACATACGAGAAGCAAGGCATTGCGAGTGGCATCTTCAGTGGTAACATTACCGAATATTGTTGTCAAGCCCAATATTTCCAACTCCGGAGTTTGAAATGCCATTAAGATTGCCATAGTGTCATCTGCTGATTGCCAATTGAAAAGACAGTCATTACACCTCTTAATAGGAAAAAGAAAAAGGACAGTGCACGCTGGTGTAGCATATATCCAGTAACCAAAACATCTATCATTTAGTCCAAAGTCATAATCCATTTAAATGTTATTTGAATTCCCTTCTATGTGGTAATTATAAACTATCTGATCAGCTTATTCTTAAAAGGAAAGTAAATACATTGAGAATAAGAGTAAGGAATTCCACCCCCCCCACCCTGTGTATTTTTTTCTGAGTCTTTCTGTTGCCCTTTCCCGAAGTAGTAGAAGAGATGTGTTCTTGCAAGACTTTTTTTACAGGTAGCAGACATACTCTAAATTCATTACTTCCCCATAATCTTTGAAACTAGAATGAACATAAACAAGAAGTTGACTCCTAAAAAATCAGAAAGCAAACAGGAGAAAGCAGGAAGCAGATTACTTAACTAAATCACACAAAGCTTTCAATTTTCTTGAGTGAGACTACTAAAACATGAGCATTATTCCCAATTTCATTGCACGTACTCTTCGTCACCAAAGATTTTCATAATCAAGCATATGACTGAGTCAAAATCGTTATCCAGCAAAATACTCAAACCTATCCCTTCCTTTCATTATCATCAATTCCCAGTTGCAAACCAAACTAATCAAAACAGGGTCAAAAAGTCAAGACCGCCATAAAAAATTGACAAAAACAAACAAAAAATTCCACAAACAAAAATCAAATTTCACACACATCATCCACATAAAGATTCTCACGCTAACACCATACCGCCAAATCCGTAATCACATCCAAAAATCAAATACCATAATAATGCAGAACGCCAGAAGAGAAAACACTGTTTGGATTCTCAGAAAAAAAAATCCAAAATGCAGCAAAAGAAAAAATAGGTGGATCAAACTAACGAAAGGTGCAAGCTTGATTAGCACCAATTCAGCCCAATTTCAACCCTTTCTTCTCCTTAGCCCAACCAAGTTCCCCACTTCCCACAACTCAAACCATGAAAGAAAACATAGAAATCAAACATGTTCATGTTTCTCCCCACATTATCTCAGCAACCAAACAGACATAGAATAGCAGAACACAAAACGAAGCGAAGTGGGACTTACCGATACCAGGGTCAGTATCGATTATAAGCTTCTCACGCTTCAGATTACACCCCAAAACGCCGTCGCTTCCTCCGCCGACCACCGCACCGTCGGAATTCGTCATCACAGTCCCCATCAACAAGCGCTTTCGGTATCCTTCGATAAGGGTTAGGGATCAACAGATAGAGAAAGAAGAGTCGCGCTCGGGGTTATATATAATGTGTGTATGTATATGCGCGTGTATATTATATATGGTATATATTATACATCAACATATACATACACAGAGAGGGCGACGATGATGAGATTGGGGTTTCGATGGAGACGAGGATGGCGTTGCGAAACTGAGCTGACGGGAGAGAGAGAAGCCTATCGGCGATATATAAATGGGGTTTGCTTTGGTTAGGTGCCCCGAAGATGAAGTAGGGGATGCTGCAATTTGGACGAATAGGAGAGCGACGGGTGGCGTGTTTCCAGTGGATCTGAATCTTGTCCCGTGTTTTCGTTTGGAATTAATTCAGTCTTCTCTGTTTTTTAGAGGAAATTACGAAGTGTGGTTCCAACTTCCAACTGGAAATTCCTGTAATATTCCTGTGGGATAGGGATGTAGGGTGAAATTCGGGTAATATACTCTTGCAGAGATAGGGATTGTGAAAAACGAGAGGACCGACGTTACTAGGACAATAATCACATCCGAATGCAAACTCGAGAGAAAGAGGAGAAATTCGAACTTGTGATTTTGTAGTTATAAGCAACTCATATGAAAATTTTATTTAAAAAAGAATTGAATTTAAATCTACCTCCTTGAATCTTATACAAAAAATTATTTGTGTCATTGAATTTATAATTTGATCACATTTGCCTTTATGCTCTCTTGTGCAACAAGTATCCCAATACATAATCGTATAAAACTTCAAGCTGTTTTTGGGATAAGTTTGGAATCTTCAATAAGCTCAATACATGACAAAATTGGTATTACTAATTTATACTATTTTAGATATAAGATATCTCTAAATTATGAAAAGTTATCTTAATTTGTTCAGATAAGGACAATACCATTATTGAAACCCCTTTGCTTTCTTAATTAAGATAAGCCAGCCAGGATCATGAATATTTGGAGCCTTAAAAGGGAAGAATCATATATCATACATGCAATGGGGTTTGGTAGTTCCTTTTAGGTTTTAACATAGTATTAATATCAGCTTTCTGTTTTTCAGTAAAAACATGTCCTGCAATTCTCTTCTAACTACCCACAATAATCAAGCAGCCCAGAAATTTCAGACTCCTGGACCGTGACAGCTTTCACATGATGAGAATTAACATTAGAACAACTTTCAATTATATATCGAGATTTATTCTTTGGACAAAAGCATATCTATATTTAAGTAGATAACAATCTGACCAACCTGCAAAATGTGATGAAACCACGAACCATTACAACTTACAAGCATTGGATGATGACACCGCCACATGATTATCGTGGAATGATGACACCACTAGCATTATTGAGCCTTAAAAGAGTTTAGTGCTTTGTCACCGTTTGAAAATATTATAGCTGCAATAATAATGCATCTAATTCTAACGGATCTCTAAATTTTATTTTATTTTTTAAATAAAATGGGTGTCAATCCATTAATAGTTGAATATAGGTAACATCACACATATAGCTCACCAAAAATTTTGGCTATGAAAAAATTGAGTTATTTTTAGAGAATCCTAAAATAAACTAAAAACAACACTACCATTTTGAATAAGACCAATTAATAAAGAAATAATTTCCTAACACTAGTAGGGAAAGCTCTGAAATAACTCAAAAACTAACCCTAATTTATTCATGTTGTTGCAAAATTACTCTACTCATGGGCACCCTCAAGAATGTTGACAATCACAATCTGACTCTTGCTCACATCCATGCGTTCCGCCCTCTAAAGTTATATTTAGCTAACAAATCTTACATTAAATGAATGATCTCTTGAAAATATGTGTATTGCATCCCTCTATTTTAAATCTATTCTAAATGACAAATATATATGCTATGTGCTTACTGGCTCAACATGAGAAATGACCTAAGAGAAAACCCTAAATAAACTCACAAGTATGTTGCCCTCCTAGCCGTAATTTGCTATGAGGGACGAAGTCCTTCTCAATCAATAAATCCTCTAAATGTCTACCAAAATAAGTGTGGAGTTTTATCTCAAAAGGTCTCGATACTATTAAGAATAATTCAACCACTTATATTTCTTATGTTGTTTTGTCTCGTTTTTAATGTGGGATTTTTCTTTACTTATCAAGCCACACGTCACTGCACCTTGAGTCTACAACCCAGTTCCATCATGATAGGAATTTTTTCTTTGAGCTAGTTCTACCAGTTGCACTTTTGAGTTGTCACATTGACCACTTGCTTATCTCCATTTTGAATAATGAGGTGTCTCAATCGAACTTTTTAATTCTAAACTTGACATAGTACTGATATTATTTTCTACTTAACTACAATGTCTTCAATAGATATATAATTTTTGAATAAATAATCTAACCATTTATATTCCTTATATTATTGTGTCTCATTTCCACAATGTTCCCTAGAGAAGCAAAACATAGAGTAGTGAAATCTTCCGATTTGCACTTCATTTAATAAGCTCACCCTCACTTGCGTCTTAAAAAAAAAAACGAATTTCACTACAAATTCAATAGCATACTAAAGCATAATCTACCTAGTGCTCGACGCTGGGATGACGGATTCCCACTTAGTATTCTCTATGCTTATAATATTGCTCGCTTTGATTAAAATTACCCAAGAGACTTTAATTTTTTTTATATCGTTTTGGCTAGTCTTTCTTTAATAGAACACAAAAATATATTAGGACAAAAGCATGTGGCTACACATGTCACATGGCAAAGACACTTTTTCCCCGAGCAACATGAATAGTTGGCAACTTCGTATCTACACTGTACACACAAGGCAAAGCGTACACCAAACACCGACCAACGATCACAAATGTTGAATCCTTGTAAGGTCTCCCTTTTGATTGCACCACCATGTGCTATGATTGGTCTCTGTTACTGTCTTATTATCCTGTACAGTTGTTGATTAGTATGCCTCAGCAGAAAAAACTGGACCTGACAACCAGATTGTGATTTCGCCTTTGGAGTTGGTCAGAGCATTCGGTTACATCAAGAATTTGATTTTTCTACTATATCCAACAAAAGAAAATCACCGATTGATTTCCAATTTGTAGTTTTTTTGTAAGGAGGATTCCCATATAATCAAGGATCTAAAAGTTAAACAATGCAAAAATTTTTGATGTTGCAGCTCCCCCTCCTTAGTTCTTGTTTTCCAGTTACCGCTGCTTGGTTCTGGGTTTTTTTTCTCTTGTATTTGTTTCCTCATTACCAAAAAAGAAAAAGAAAAAACAATGCAAGAACCTTTTGGTTCAAAAGTGAGCATCTACTTACAAAATGGAATCTAGGATGTAATGATTTTTCAGGATTTCCATCGCTACATTACCAACACATACAAAAACTGATTTGCCCAATTGGAGCCAGAGCAAAGCAACAGATAACATGTATCATCCTTCATTTTCATAGTTCATAGTTAACCCCATTTACACGGCAGTGGCCCTCTACAAAACTTGAAAAGGGTTAAAAAAAAACCCGCCGTAAAGTTTTGACCACACAACTGGTTGGTGTCGGTTCATGGTCCAAAAGGGTCAGGATGCTTCAATCAGTTGTATGCAAGTCGTACACTTGCTTTGAAATTCACTGTCTGTACCTCAAGGGCAGATTTTGGCCCACAGTCTGCATCAAAACTTGCTGCCTGCACAAACAATAGAACCATATGAGAAACAAAGCAACAATAATGGGAGAAGACAGGTGACAGGTATATGACTGGTACACTGAAATCTTTGAGCATAGAAGATGAAACCAATTTTCTGATGCCAAGGACAGACCACTGTTTTGATTAAAAGAGAGCAAAAAGGAGAGCCCCAACTCAGAAAAGGAGTTTCTTAAGTTCATTTTGGCCAAACTCGGTAAAGGAGTTAGGCACTGATACTCGTCAAGTCTACACTAATCTTTTGGCTTCAACCATCCACCAGGATTCAATGAAAGCAGATATTAGAATCCAATGTCAACATTTCACAAGCATCAATCATGAACTCACAAATAAGAGCAAACTTTCTGAGTTTCTGCACTTCAAAATCATAAATAATCATGCATACTTGGGAAAAACAAGTATCTCGCCAATAAGATCAATTAGCTGCAACCTAGAAGATGACCTCACTTACAAGCATATCTGAACACAAATATCTGTATCATATTTACCTAACCTATTTTCATTATCAGATATGCTCGAAACAGTATCAAGTAACTTCACGCATTTTGATATTTTGGGAGCTTATATTAGCAGGCGCCTTTACACCACCCTTTGCATTTCCAGTAGCTTGCCCTGCAGTACTCCTCGTATTTGCTGTCTCAGTAGCTACCATGGACTTCTTTATCTGTCAAAGAAAAAAAATATATCAAATAAACATAAAACCGGAAACAGATAACAAAAATTTTCATCATGCATTACATAGCCAACTCAAATTCACTTGTAGACATATGTAGAGATACATAGATTTCCATAATACGGGAATACAAGGCTAACTTACAGCAGCAAGACGCCCCTTGTGAATATCATTTGTAATCTGCAAAGCCATCATAAAAACAATCACAAACTAATTACGTATTATGAGACCCTTTTTTCAATGTGTGTAAAGCATCATTCCCATCAACCCCAACCACCCCCCCCCCCCCACCCCAAAAAAAAAAAAAAAAGAAACACAAACCCACCCACACCACAAAGGAGAAGATTAGGTACTTAAAAATATACTACACAGAACAGTAACCAGTTGATCAATCCATGCTTACCGGTTTTCTGTAGCCCTTAATTTCATCACCACCAAAACCAGGAAGAGTTATATTCCAATTTTTTTCTGTCAGAACAAAATAAGGTAAAGAGGATTAAGCACTAGAACACATAATGTCCAATAGAAAATCATCATTGACGTCACCAACATAACTAACCAAGATGTAGGAGTATGTCTTTTGCTTCCAATGTAGTTGATTTCCGATGCTTGGCTAGTGAGCAACTAAATGTTGTAATCTGCCCAAGGGAAAAAAAAGTAGTGTCAACTTAAAAATCATGACGAAAATAGAATGGAAATTACTGGGAAAATTTCTCATACAGGAACTCATCAGAGTATTAAACAAAAGCAAAAACCATATAGGACATAAAGCAAACTAGAGGAAGTTGGTGCTGGCTAGAACAACACTTTATTACTGAGGCAAATACTTCATGTCTCAAGTCTAATTCCAGCCAAACAAGGTCTAACATAAAGATATCCATAAGTTCAACCAAAATTGAAACAAAGTAAATATTTAAAATTGAAGAAAGAAAGAAACAAAAAAGAAGAAGACCCTGAACATTGGGCATTTTCAAGAATTTAGAAAAGATTCCCTCTAGAACTGCCACCAACCAATGATAAAACCATCCAGTTAAAACAAAGAAATCCTTCTTAGAAACAAACAGAACCAATCTAATAACACACGCATGACTACTCAATAATCTATTGATTCATTTGTCAAAACATCCACAGTTTCAAACTGTAAGAACAAGCTCAACATGTAAAATGGTAGCCACCTACAAAAAGGTTTAATTCACGAAATTCTAACTTAACAAGACTGTTGGGCATGAACAGTGAATGAAGATCCATTGAGTGCAAGGACTGAAAACTACAAAATGTCATCTCAACTACTCACAGATTCTACAAATTCATCTGCAATGTCCATGAGAATGTCTTCAACATCTGGATCCAATCTCTCAGATGGATCAATCTGTCAAAAGAAGAATATCAGCAAGTCGATAACAGGAGGCAAAAAGAAGAAATTAAGTACATGAATTCTAATGGATACCCATTCAGATATCACAGTAGGGGTTTGGGAAGCAATCATCTATAGCTTAATGTGAATCTTTAAGGAAAAAAGATAACAACATTATTAGAGCTGGCACTTAACATGCTGCAGGCAGTTTTTTCTCACCCATATTAGGACGGGTAACATTTTTCAAAAAAAAAAACAAAAAAAATGCAATGTGTGCATGGTCTCCAGCATGAGGTAGACACCTTTTGAAAATTAGCTTATACTTCACAACAAATTCCAAAAAGGCCAAGATGTCTCACCTGGTTGACTAGATCATGAATGGTTCTTTTGCTAAGAATTCTGTTACAAGGTTCCTCAGTTTCTGCACTAGTGATTCTATTTTGCGGTGCTGATTGGACTGTGTTAGGCTGTGCTGCTGCAAGTGGGGAAGACTTCTGGTTTACTGGGACCTGGACCCTTGAATTTTGTTGCTGACGCGGTGAAGCTTGTGGGATCCTTGATGGTTGAGTTTGTTGCCCAAAATGATCATGTCCTTGATGTGAGGAGGAAGGTTGTTGATGCTGCACAGATGGCATATGCTGTTGTGGTGAAGCTGTAGGCATGGGTCCTTGCTGCTGTTGCTGTGTAGCCGTAGGAAGGGGATGGTGTTGTTGCTGTTGCTGCTGCGGCTGCGGAAGATGTGATCTTTGCAGCATCGATGTCGAGGTCATCTGCTGCCTATACGGAGAGGAGGGTATAGGAGGCTTCCCTTGTGATCCAGATAACCATGGCTGATTATGAAGCGGTAAAACTTGAGATGTATTTGGTGAACTAGGAGATCCCAATGATGAGGCTCTTGAAAGGTTATGCCCTTGGAAATTCTGCATACAGTAAATGGAATTAGGAAATATACTTATAGAACTGGAAAGGAAAACCTTAGTCACCAGAAACCTTTTCCTAATGCACCAACAAGAACATATCTGTAACGAGCGGAGGCATGAAATCAATAGAACAGAACTAAATAAATGAGTTCATATTCCAACTTGAAACCTGACAGAGAAAACTGAAGACAGAGATTTAAACCCTAGAGCAAATTATTTTTATATAGTAACAGGAAAAGAAATGATGCCAGGTTCCCCATATTCTTGAAAATTGAAACAGCACTTTAACATATTAAGTTAGCATGGTACATCAAATCCTTTAACGACAATCAACTTGTGAATGCAACACAAGTCCTTGAGGGTTTAAGGCATCGATATGACCCACAGAGACGAAAGCAGGATATGCAAGTACAAACAGTACATTGAAATCAGAAAGAACAAATCCAGCTCACTTATATACACCAGCAAAGATAGCTTTGTCTTAAACAGAAGAATATCTTCAACAAAGCCAGTCTGAAAACCTTAGAAGTCAACACCACTTCATCTTATGACAGAGCATCGTCACGGCGTCATATGGTATATCTAACTTTATACATGTCAATGAAGTACAAATTGAAAATTGCAGTCAAAAATAGTGATTGGCAACTGGATACTGACTTGGGAAGTAGGGGACTGATTACTTGCAGTAGATGGTGGCCTAAGAGGGGATTGAACAGGTCTCTGTGGATGGTGTGGAGAAATCCCAGCCGGGCGCATTTGAGAAGTCGAACCAAGCGAGCCCATCATCCCCATTCCCTGCATTCCTGGCATTGGCGGTCTCACCTATTCATTCCAATAACAATCGAACCATCAAGCAAGTCCACCACACAATGTGCAATGAGAGAACTAACCCTCTAGGCCTCTATCTAGCTTATCGAAAACCACAAATTTCAGTTCAAATACTCCCTACAATTACCACACAGTTTTCTGCAATCCCTAATTTGGAAAAGCTTAAAACCTAAATTATCCAAGCAGCAGTAATAGAATAGTTAATGGAACTAACCGGTCTCACCTGAGAAGCATTGGAATTGGATGAGGGTTCAGGCACACCAACACCGCCGCCGCGGCCGATGCCGCCGAAATGGCCGTAAGATGAGGTATACGGAGTGGGCTGAGGGGGAGAGGGGCCAGGGTGGTGCGCCGGGACACCAATGGCAATGCCGGCCCTCGGAGGAGGCCCGGAGACCGACGGCGCCGGAGGCACAGAGGAAGCGGAAGAAGAAGGGGAGGGGTAGTGGTGGGAGTAGTGAGGCGGCTGCGGCCATGGGCGATTCAATGTGGGGGGAGGTCGAGTATGAGCAGGGGCTGGGAGGGACTGCGGTGGTAATGATGCGGTTGAGGGTTTAGGGTTAGGGTTTGGAGACGGAGACGGAGACGGAGGGATTGGGGCGGAGGTTGAAGGGGCTGAGGCGGAGGAGGACGGCGGCTGAGGTTGCGATTGGGGCTGGGGGGGTGGGAGTTGTGGTGTTTCAGAGGAGGAGGGGATTGGAGGAGTGCCGGTGGCGGTGGAGTTCTGTGGGTCCATGTGAGTTTGTGGGGAGTTGAGAAGGAGGGAAACATGGCTATTTCTTTGGATTATGCTTGGGTATTTATAGGGACCTCAATTTGGAAAGGTCGAGTTTCTACAAGCAAAACAATGTGAGATATTACTGCAGTGGTGGAGCTGGTGTAACTGCAGCGAGAGTTGGTGTAACTATATTGCAGTTACTTTTGATTCGCTTTATTTTGGGAGAAATTCACAAATTTTGTTGTTTGAACCCAAAAGCATTAGTGCTCTATAATTTCATTAGTGCTCCATAATTCCAATTCCATTTGCGCTCCATAATTCCGTACCACAATATCGAAGAGAATAGTCAAACTAAGTGTCAGTAAATCTTAATTAAGTTGCTCTAAATTTCGGAAAAGCATCTCCACCATTGGATGAACAGTCGAAGAGTCAAACAAACTAAGTGTCAGTAAATCTTGATTAAAGTTGTCCTAAATCTCGGAAAAGAATGGATTATTGGCACGTGGGGGAACCAAACGATTTTCGAAGAGGTAACTGTTCCATTTTCAATATTATCTTCTCACGGTGGAGTTTTCAACAGTTAGTTAATGCGAAATTAAAGAATCATTAAGAAAATAAAACCAAGAGTTTTGAGTTGGGGCCAGTAAGTGGATCCAAAAGATAAATATTAGTTAAGAAATAAAGATGTCATCGGTACTATAAGAAGAATATATATATTTTGTACTACAATTGGGCCTAAGGAAATCACTACTATAAGTCATAAGAGGCCTAAAGTGGTCGGCCCGCAAAATCAAGTTTCACACAAAGCACCTCAATCTGGAGGCCTGCAGCAAGGGCCCCATTTTCAATCAACAAGGCTCGTTCTTCAACTTGGGCCAAGCGACGAGTCAATTCTTCGGAGGTAGCCAAGGGAGCGTCCAGTTGGGCTTCCTCCGCGCTGAGCTCGTTGTTCACATGGGCCAAACGAGCTTGGAGATGTCGAATCTGGGCTTCTAAGTCTAACTTCTGGAGCCTTATCTCCCCCATGTGAGTGGCCCGATCATTCAAGGTGTCGCAAAGAGTCTCCATCTGACTAGAGAGGTTATTTCGTACCACGCGGGCCGCACGAGCTTGAACCTCCACGACAGATTGGGGAGCGTGGGCCACGTCAAGGTCTTTCAATAACTTCTCTATAGTGTGGAGCTGAGTTGGATTGACTGCATGCTCTCGACGAAAGAACACACAATGGCTTCCCAGATCCTGGGGAGTTCTTCAGGCCCCAGCCGCCGCTGTCCCAAAAGGTTTCGAAACTCTGTCCTCGCTAGTTCAGCGGCGGTAGGAGGAGTTTCCTCAAGGATTCGAGCTAGCTTTCCAAGCCTAGTGGGAGGAGGAGGCGGAGGATTCACAACACGATCATAAATCACCAATGCTAGAGGGTTGATTGGTTCCTCAATTCTTTCATCTTCAACATAATTTCCCTCAACGACCCCTTGAGCTTGGTCCGACATATCAACCGCAGGAGACTCTGGAAATTCAATGCGAGGTTCATCAGTAGAGTGTTGGAGACGAGCAGAACCTTCAGCCTCAACACTCGCCTCGTCTATTTTCGAAATCAAGAGACCACCACTGCTTGCCTCATCCCCCAAACCTGGGATGTACGTCCCGCCGGCCAGATCTTCGGCGTCAAAGACCACCTCCTCGGTACAAACAGAATCTTGGTCAGGTTCAAAAATGTCAGAAAGCGGGTTTGGATCTATAGGGAAATGGAAAGCATTGGCCTACAGTGGCTTGCCTCTTGAGTTGTCGAGTCGATATCTGGTACATGGTCACCAAGAGGAAGAGGCCCCGCTTCATTCACTTCTTGGACCTCTAGTGCCGCGAGAATCTCTGTCGTCATTAGTTCCTCATAAGCGGCAGAAGCCTCAGAGTGGCTTTCCACGCTTTCATGCTCGTGGGAGTCGTCATCGGAGATCGTTATTAGAATGGTAGGACCTTGCGGATGCTCTGTAGATGTGGGAGAGGGAAGAGGTGCCACGAGGCTAATTGATGCTTGAACTAGCGAAAGAGTTGTCTCTTCTGCAGCAGCTGAGGATCCAACCTTGCTCAGGCGAGAGGGATTAGTGGTCCTCTGACGGACCTGTCAACAGATACATAGTGAAGATCCTGCTCAGATTCTAAAATTTAAATAGGATAAGACGAGGCCGGAGTTTACCAATCGCATTCCCAGAGGTTCGTCATCTTCAAAACTCTCTTCGACGAATTGAGCTCAATCACGCTTGCTAGTGAAGATAGAAGTGGCATGTACGAGAAAAGAATCACAACTCAAAAAGGGGGGAAGCACCAAATATACAAGTTTGGGATCGTTCTTAACCAAATTACCTCAGCGGGATCCTCATTATGAGAAGACTCTCCCTAAGGAATCTCCTCTGCTATTGCCTTTTGTTTCTCGGCCTGAACAGAGGTTGTCCTGCTCCGGATAGTTCGCTACAAAACACACTTAGGAATAAGAGTAGGAAAATCAAGACAAGTAAAAGGAATGGTGAAGAAAGACGAAAACTTATTGTTGCCCCATGCTCGCGGATTTGTATCCCTGGATGCGATGAGCGAGAAGATAGAATAGGTCCGAGGGTTTTGCAGCAGGATTGGAGAAGCGCTCAAGAATCTCGCGGTCCTCCGGACCAGGACTACTCATGCCATGAAAGATCAGGGCGAAGAGTTCGTCATATGGCATGTCCCAACAGTTCACAGACACTTCTTTCCACCAATCAGCATAATCATCGTCGACATGGTTGAAGGGGTACAGCGCTCTGACCTTAGGGGGAATCAATCACTATCAAAGTAAACTGACTCTGAAAGGGGGCAGACCCAGGCGGGGCTAATCTCCTCCAAGAAGTTTAGTAATGGGCAGAATCAACCAGGGGTCAGGGTACAGGGTACCAACTGGGCCAATCCAAATTGGCAAGTGAAGTGGTTAGGGGCATAGAGATTATAGCTTACGTGGTCGGTGGCAAGATGAATATCCAAGCAGGAGATGACGCGACGAAAGGCCAAGAGGGCTATTTCGCTATGATCCCGACCATTGGGCAGAAAGCCATCATCAAAGGGAGGAGGGAATCGCCTACAAAGGACAATTTTTTGGTCCGGCATCTCTTCCAACAAGTACAAGTAAATAAAGCACTTGGAGTAGGGTAGGGCTCGATACCTTACGTTGCGGCAAAGCCAATTCCCCAAAAGGGAATCGAATGGAGGATCCTTTGGAATATCACCGCGATGGAAGTGAGGGAAATAAATCTGCAGCCAAAAGGCGAGGATCCAGAAAGGGCCACTAATGTTGGTATCGAAGGGGAGCATTACTGCTTTATAAAGGGAGCAATATAACACACCCAATACAGGTTGCCCAAGGCCAACGCAAATACCATTGTAGAAAGCAGTGGCCAGAGAATTCTAGGGCCCAGTAGGTTTGTTGGAAGAAGTGCAAAAGATAAATTTGCAAAGCCAGAATTCCAGGAATGCGATACCTCCTGTGTGGTCACGCTGGGTGCAGTAATAGTCGCGCCAGAATGGGTAGGATTTGCTGTGATGCCCCCGACCAGCCATATCCATTCTCAAAGGAAATTGAATGTCATTAAACTGACCATGCACATAGGGGTCAAAGTCAATGGGCAAACCCGTGATGGTAAGAACATCCAGTAGAGTTATGCTCATCTACCCAAACCGAAAATCGAATGTATTGCTGGAGGTGTTCCAGAAGCAAAGAGTGGCGGCTAGCGGTGCAGGGCTGGTATTATGGGGAAGACAGAAACATAGATCGATGGTTTGGGTGATACCCACCGCATCCCAACGGGCCAAATCTCTCGCTCGGACCTCCTGATACCAAACATTTTCCTCAAGAGCGATGGTAGGCCAGAAACCCACTTTCCTCCTTGGTCCCCAACTGCTAAAATCATCGAGCACCTGCCGAAGAGCCGCTATGGGACGGCGGATGGGAAGCCCATAATAGGCCATATCATCATCTGGCAAACAATCGCAAGGTGTGGGACCCAGGCTCACTTAATTATCACCTCCACCAAAGCCTATCAGTCGACTTCTCTCCTCTCCGGTCTGACTTCTACATCGAACACCCATGGTAGTCTGCCAGGTGAATGCGGCTTTCTCAGTGATTTCATCTGCCTGATCAATAACGAATGGTTTCTTGGGTGTCATTTCTTGGTTTTTTTGGAAATGGAAGATGAAGTTTGGAGGAAAGAGAGAACTTGAAACAGTTTACTTCTGGGTTTCTCCAGAAAAGCAAGATAGAAGAAAAGCCTCCAAGAGAATCTGGCCAAGAGAGATGCGGTCTTGCTACTGGACGCTACCACGGTCATGAAAGTGATCAAAAATATGCTCAAAATGGTCAATTCAACTTCAAATTCTTCACCAATGTTTTGGGGCCATGCGGTGGGTTTGATATATATGGAGAAAACATCTACAACCCACGTTGCATGAATAGCCAGAATAAATATTCTAGTGGCCAAAAGGGCGAGGAAGGTCAGAAATCTCCTTAGCCTTGAGGACTCACCATAGGGACTGGACCAATCTCTGTGGTCTTAATTGGATTGTTCAAAAGTACCAGAGCAAACCGTCATCATCTATTGAGAGGAAGCTGAACATCAAGATGAGAAGAAAACAGCTAAAGTGATGGAACAAAACACTCAACCTCAAGGAAATTTCTCCTTACTCGGATCTGCTTCGAGGAGATTTCTCCTCAAAGAAATATTGGAGAAACAGTTTAAAGGTCTTGGGTCCTCATTAAACCAAGCTCAAAGAGATTTCTCCTCACTCAGATCTCTCTTGAGAAGATTTCTCCTTACTCAAATCTTCCTTAAAGGAAATAGTCAGAAAATGTTCGCAAGGAACACTTCTCCACTACACCTTGATTTGTGGCTCAGATATTTTTGAAGATTAATTTATTAGCTGGGCCAGTGAGTTGCTCTAGTTGATAATTAATTAATCATTATTCCATCTTCATAATTGCATCTGAGGCGGCGGTGAAGAGATGACATTGCACCTTTCCCTACAACCGCAGGGCCAGCGTAGTGGCCTGATGTTTTTTAATTAAA
The DNA here is from genome assembly GCF_002994745.2 of Rosa chinensis. Taxonomy (NCBI): domain Eukaryota; kingdom Viridiplantae; phylum Streptophyta; class Magnoliopsida; order Rosales; family Rosaceae; genus Rosa; species Rosa chinensis. The sequence goes on from NC_037090.1 coordinate 18,806,254, forward strand.
CATGATTAAAACCCATGCGGTTTTAGATGCTAAAGTTGCAGCAAGTATGGTGGGTTCACTTGGTCACATGTCATGATGTCGATAGCCATGATTTAATCATCCTCTTCAGCATAAGATTCGTGAAGGATTAAATGGCAGCAAACAGTTTGCTATTCTGCATCTTATTTCGCCAAGTACTGTAGGCCTTGATCAAACTTGATCTAGTCAGCGAAGCGGCTCCAACACCTACATTTGAGAAAATCAACTGAGAGCCAGCGAACAAGGAAGATACTTGCTGCTATACACATGGCGAAGCTACTACCAAGGAAGAGAATGATCCTCATTCGCGATCAAAAGCAGTCTCCTTCGCATGGGGGGCACACTAAAGTTCTGATCTCCTACAACCTGCCCAAGTTTCGCCAACTCACTGCATACCAGACATCAGATACATGGGGGGCAATAAAGTTAGCAAAGAAAGAGTTAGTTCATGACAAAGGCAATTCAGATTGTGGCATTCAAGCTTTATGGCCTATTTAGAGGCCTATATGGAATCAGGCAAGAAATTTCAGTCAAGCCAATAAAAGTGGCTTTGGAGCAACGACATTATAAGAACAAGGCTGATTCAAGACCTCTTCAGTCAAGATGAAGACCTTTGACTTCGAGGTCTAGGGGGCAATGTTTAAACCCATAAGCATGAACGTGGGGAAGCATTCAATCTAACCATCATGATTCCATTAGTGCTCCATAATTCTATTAGTGCTTCATGATTCCATTAGTGCTCCGTAATTCCATTTGTGCTCTATCATGATTTGTTTAAGGCCAACCACTTTGGCCTGGCAGCCTATATATAGAGGCTACGACGAAGTAACAGAACACACACAATTCATCTCTATGATCATCCAAGCCTTCCCAGAGCAACCCCTCTCATTCTCTTACCGGTGACCACACTCCAGTCCCAAAATCCTCAGGAGCCGACTGTCAGTGCCACCAAACCCTCTGTCAACGTGCTTCGGTCCTAGTCTCCTCAGGAGTGACTGTAGTACCGCGACCACAACGATTACTGAACCAGCCAAGCAAGGGTAATGCCCTCGCAAACCAGCCAAGCTAAAGTCACGCTTTAGCAAGTTCTCCCCACTTCCTAGTGATTTTCATTTTGCTCGATCTACGTCGTCGAGTATCGATTGTGTGATTTTGAAGAAGCTTAGCAAAAGTCTTCATCATGAGGCACAAAGAATCCCTCGACGAGGTTGGTGCTCTCCTCATCCACAATCGCTCAAAAGAAGTCAGGTCAAGGGACACCCCTGACCACCGCACCCAAACGGTGCTGGCACGCCCGCGCAGAAAAGAGACTGTTAACCAGCTGCAACAAAACTGGAGCCATACATTTGTAACGATGGCCGGTTAACCCTCTAGAGTTAGAAACATAAGAAGCAGAAGTTGTGGTATTCACTTTAGCGGAGATCACTGTAGGTTATTAATTATTTCAGAATACCAATTCATATTCTTCATTCCTTGAAGAAATTACACACAACCATGACGCTGCTCTTCTCTTCGCACAGACGCACCCATTTTTGTCTTCTCTCTCTCTCTCTCTCTCTCTCTCTCTCTCTCTCTCTCTCTCTCTCTCTCTCTCCTTCTGGATCATTGGTCATAGCTCGCACCTCCGAACAAATTGACCCCGAATTGAAATCCAGAAGTAACGTTTTCTAGGGCGAATTGCCTAATCGTATTGCTTCGGCTCTGTTGTTGCGCTCTTTCTATGTTTTGTGGTCTAATTTTGTGTAATTCAGCTCGGTTTGACTGAAAAGAGCTTTGCTTTTTGTTCGGTTTGATTGTTTTTGTCGAAAAGAGGAGTTTTTGGATTGTAATTAAGCAGCTGGTTGGAGTTTTTATCGATTCTTTATGGATTATCACTTGAGATGTTTGATAGTTTGGGTGTTCTCTCTCGACTTCTTTCTATCTTGTTACCTACCTATCCCTGCATTTAGTTCAATCTACCCTTTGTGTTTTTCTTCTTGCCTATTTCAGAATATATGACTTTGTGTTTGTCTTCTTGCCCACCTGTTGAGATACAGCAACATTTCATATACATTAATTGGTTGAAAACAACCCACTTATTTCCTGCTTTGGTTGTTACTTGTATGCCAATGCAATGTGAAATGTAGAAACTCATTGAATTGATTTGTGATGCACTGAAGTGAAAAACAAAGATATTAATGCAATAGCCTCAATTGATATGTAGGTTTTGGGTTTTTTGATCATTGTACTTTTGCTCTGATCATTACAACAATCACACACAAAAAAAAGTTTTAGTTTTCTTTGTTGAGCCTAACCAGCTAATCTTTAGGAACTAATTGTAAAATTGTGTAAGCTAGGTAAGATTAAAGCCAAGTCTTGGTAAAGTCCACAGCACAGTGATGGATACCATCTTTGTTGGAGTTTTTATCTAGTTTTGCAATTCATCTTTGTTGTTTCGTTTGTTAAATTTTGATGGATATCAATATCAATAGTGATCAGAGGCCTCCACAGGGTGTTGGATCATAGTTTGTTGAACAGGGCAATCTCAATTACAGATGCACTAACCGAAAGAGTGCAGCTTGAGGGAGATGATCATATGATGGTTTTGGGATTTAAGCCATTGTTACAGTTTTGATTAATGCTACTGCACAATATGCTATTTACAAGGCCACCAATCAAATGCAGAAAACAACATCGCAAAAAGCATATTCATAGTCTGTCATTAAAAAAAAAAGCATATTCATAATCAAGAACCATGTCTAATGATAGGTGTCTATATGTTACTTTTTGTTTTTTGTTTTTAACTACTATGCAAGCTCATTCAGTCATTCATAATCCACTGATAAGAGTGATATATTCTATTCAAATAGAACTTCTACCAGTTGAAATAATTTGGGCAACCACAAAGTTGGCTATACAATTATCTCCTCTCTTTTGTTTATCCAGTGCCTTCTCTTTATTCGAGATCATAGTAGTAGAGATTGGGCATCATGTTGTTACAAACAATATGAACAAAGATGTTTCTACACTTGCGCTCTTTGATTTTGTAGCAGCTTTAAGTTCAACAATAGTATCTTTATTCTTGCCTCTCTAGTTTATGTACACAGTCAAGTTTCTGCTACACTTTTAAAAGCTCCATGTCCTTATTTTCCTTTGCATCTTTCCTAGGCTTCTAAGGTTCTCCATGTCATACTGTTTCCTATCAATTTGGCACTGTGTGTTGCTGTCTCTGTGTCATATGATATATAGTGGCTCATGCCACTCCCCCATTATGCAAAAGTCAATATGATAAGCTGAATGTAAAAGGGATGATAAGCATTATGTGTTCTAGCTAGCACATAAAAACTACTCTTATTATTTGTATCCAAGGCTGCTTTCATGTGTGGGAGGGAGCCAAATTTTGAGCTTCTTGAAGAGGAGAAGCAAGAACTGATGAAGTTCAAGTGGGATGAATTCTTGGCGATGACTCATCACTCCATTAACAACAAAAGTTGATTTCCTCTCGTCTTGTTCAACATTCCTCAGGCCTTTATGTACCATAGATCTTAATAGGTTACTTTCACAAAATATTTCAGAGCTCAAGAAGGGCAGTGGTTTGCCTCAGAAAAGAGGTCTAGATATAGGACAGATTAATGCAAGTTCTGTAACTTCACTAACTTGTCTTATTTGAAGTTGATAATATTAATGTACTTGTGAAATAAGAAGAAAACTCTCTGAGCTTCTGAAACTAGAGTGATTATTGTATAATAGTGTGAAACAATTCCTCAGCAATTTGTAAAATTTTTGAATATATGGTGTGATCTCTATCAAAAAAAAAAAAAAAAAAAAGAGCAATGCAACTACATTATATTACCAAAAAATTAAGAAATTATTTCATGTCCAAATCAGTCATTCTACAAACATAAAGCACAAGTCAGTTTTGAGTTTACCAAACATTTTGCCACTTCTTTTACCACTGACAGCACTTATAAAAAGTAAGTTTACCAAACACTCAGTTGTTTTGCTTTTCAACCACTTATTCTTATAAATAAGTAGAAGCCAGCTTTTCTTAAAAGCACAGCCATATCAAACACACCCTAAAAGGAGGCCATGCCTGACTTCTGCTTTTCCAAAGAAAAAGCCGTTGCTTCTGGGAAAAGCAAACTGAACATAAGTTTATGAAACATAAAAGAGACTGGTGCTTATAAGCGGGGGAGCAAAAAAGCCCCCCCACAAAAAAAAAAACGCAGCCTAAGTCTTCTTCACCCTCTCTTCTTTTTCATAGTGAAGAGAGAGAAACAATTGGATCTCTCTCTCTCTCTCTCACACACACACACACACAAACCAACTTCGCGTCGAAACCACACCAATTTGATCAGTTCCTTCAAAAAATGGGACTCTTAGGTGAGTTGTGCTCGTTTCAAAGAAGAGCGCAAGTTTTTGGCCCAAAATAGGTCTTCCTCGTCTTCTCTACACCAACCATCTGAGTGTGGGAAGAAGCACCGAGTGGAGCAAGTTAGTGTTTTGGTTTAAGGGTGGACTTGGATTCCTATTATAATCTGATCAATTTGTATTCGTGTTTTGAGAGAGGAGGGAAAAAGATAAAAAAGAAACAAAAAAGGAAGAAGATGGAGAGAAGAGATGTTGCTGAGCAGTGGGATCAAGCTTCAAGGAGAGAAGAAAGAAGAAGAGAGATGACAAATCATAGAGAAAGAAGGGAACAAAAGAAGAGGAGATAGAGAACAAAGAGGAAGAGTTTTTTTTTTTTTGGCTCTAAAATATTTTCAAAAATAATAAAATATTACTTAAGTTTAACTTATTCATTGGAGCAGAATTTGTCCAAATGAGAATTGACATGTGACATGTCAGCCTTAAAATTCGAATTTAGCACAAGCATTTTGACATCTCCAATCTCTATTGGAGATGCTCCAAAATAAACGATTAAATCAGAGTAAAGAGAGAAAGAGAGAGTATAATAATAAACAAATAATAACATATGCGTTTGTGGTCTGTCAAATTTGACGAATCATGTCATTTCTACCATAACTATGGACATGTACAATGGGTTGGAGTTGTTCTCATCTGTGGATCCGACTCCTCTAAAGTTTGGAGCCGTGAAGTTACCTACTGTTCAAAATCTAAGCCGTATAAAATTATCTAAGGGTTCAACATTGAATGTTCAATGATTAATTCTCATTTTCTTTTCCACAAAAATCACATAACAGTAAAATGTGTTGTTCATTCATAAGCTATTGCTTTATCTTATCTTTCCCATTTGTTTTTCTCAAGTCTTATTCCTGAATGGCATTCTCATTCAAAGAATAAAGGAAGAGGGCTATAGACTGAGTCTTTTAGACAGAGAAGGTCTCGCCTCTCTCTAGAAAGCAGAAACCCCAAACAGTAACCATTCGTCCCCCCTCCCGTTGAGCTTAGATCTAGATCAGCTCTTGCAAGATCTAGATTGAAGGCTTTGTGAGGGAGGGTGGTTTCCCTGTCCGGGCACATGTCCCAGCCGTGTTTCATTCTGTGTTTAGTTTTAGTTCACCTAATCCAAACCTTGCTTTCTCTCAGCCTAATCACCAGATCTGAGACCCTCCTCCATCCCACTACCCTCTCCACCACCCCACCGTCGAAGCTTCCTCGTGGATAACCGTTTGCTTGTTCCTCCCTTCTTTTCCTTGGGTGGTTATCTAGTTTACCGATCTGTTCGGCAGTTGTCACAAGCAATCACATGGTTCAAGCCCCGTGACAGGCGTGAGGCTGGGATCTCCTTCACAGGAACCCAAACCTCTTCGGACCGGGGAAAAAGAAATGGATCTGGCATCCGGAAACCCATTGATCGGCGTCAACGAAATACCTCCACCCCCCTCCATCGGTGGTTGTCTGATCTGGCTGAGGAAGATGAAGATTGCAGTTTTTGGGCTGGGCTTTGTCTCCCCTTTGTGGGATCTTGTTCATGTTTTAGGCTTATGATATTTGCCTTGTTGGGCTTAGTGTCTTTGGCCCTTTTGGGCTGTGTGTATTACACTGGGCTTGTTGCCTTTAATTAATGCATTTTACAATTTGATCTAAAAAAAAAAAAACAAAGGAAGAGATACACAACCGACTGTATTAATTAATGAGATACCAAACAAAAAGAAAATGAAAATTTCTCTGAAAACTTGATTTTCTATACTAAAGGAGAAGAGTTCATGCATAATGGATCAAAGCAACATGCAACTCCTTGATGAATCGTTGCATTTGAGAAACATATGGATCATTTCAACATTAGCCAAATTGTTCAAATTTTATAGCATTACGTATTCTCAAATTCAATAACAGTAGAAAATAAAGTGATGAGAGAGAAGATCGATAATTATTGATTTAACCTAAAAATATTCGTCTTTTACTTTTAAATTCCAAGACTAAATAAAACTCCTAAGTCATTCACCCCCCCGGCGCGGAACTACATGGTAGGCTATATGGGCTATAGCCTAGACAACATTTTGGCTCAAAAACCTTCAAGTATATGTCCCTTCAGCCCATACCAGCAAAAAAAAAATAAAAAAAATCTGTAGACTGTAGGAAATCCAAAATCGCATACTCTCAATCTCCCACAGAGCTGGATTAGTTGAAGTGACTCAAGTGAGTTGAACACTTGAACGATTGAATACTCCGATTTGGGGCGTGCTTCACAGGTACAGTTACTCTATCCTTCATCTTCAACTCTTTATGGAGATTTAAATTTCAATTTAGGGAAATCTCATCCCATGAATCTACTCTAAATTTCTTGGTTTCTGGTTTTGTAGGCAGACCTGCTGCAGCGCTGCTTATGCGTTTTAGCTTGGGATTGTTTGATTTTGACTTCAGAGAATTGGTGTTGGCGTCTTGGCGAGTTGGTGCTGCCTGCAACTGATTCTGGATTTCTGGGTATTGAGTGTCTCACTCTTGTCCTCTTGTCTTAGCTTTTTTATTCCTAAGACTTGCAGTTGCCGACTTGATTAATTGCTTAGTTGACTACTTGACTTCGTGACTTGTGCTTTGAATTCCTTGTGACTCTGTGCTCTTCATCTTTGCTCTATTATTGCTTATTTGGTTTCATTGTTTAATTGATTGATTGTGGATTTATGAGTAATTGGGTATGGCATGGGAACTTATGGGTATTGAGCCAAGACTAGCTGACTTGCCGACTTGACAATTAACAATATGCGTTTTGAATTCCTTCTTAGAAGTTAGAATCTTAGTTACTTTTCAGGACCTGATCTATTGAATATTGCATAGACATTCAGGGAAATATAATGACGGATCGCCGGAAACTCAAGAGGTACAAAAGTCTTCTGTCATGGTTTACAAATATTACAAATGAACATTATTATCGAGTCAATATACTTAGTGCTGTGATAGACTTTCAGTTGGTAGAGTTGGATAGTAGATTTACAGATAATTCGTTGGAGCTCATTGTCCTTAGTGCTACATTTGATCCACGTGATAATTTTCAATCATTTAAATGTGAAGATGCTTGCAATCTTGCTTTGAGGTTTTATCCACAAGATTTTACATCATATGATATGCTTGCTCTAGATATAAAGTGTGGGTTTGGTTTTATGTCCCATCCGTTGTATATTTTGATTGAAAATTATAAAGGCGTGAGGATGAGCCTCTCACTGGGTTCCAAATCTCAAAAAAAAAAAAAAAAAAATTGTGCACTTCTAATTAGGCCAGACAAGTCTATCATCCTGGATCTGCCACTGTCACCCCCTATCATCATTCACCTTTTTTTCTCCTTTTCTGGGTTTATTTGCTGGTTCCTCTTTCCTTTACTGAAGCCTTCTTTGTCCTCTGCTCTCTTTCTTCTATTCTAGATTACACTCTTCTTCTTTTTTTCTTTTTCGAGTTGACAACAGTTACAGAAAGAGAAATACATTAGTTACTTTGGCTGTCATGGACTATTCCAATTCATTTGATCACTTACATGCAATGGCGGACGCACATAGAGACGAGTGGTAGAGACCAATGGGGGCAGCTACCCCCAGTCAGCTTTTGACATTTGGCAATTGAGTATATATATATATATATATATATATATATATATATATTTAAATGTCAGCTATGTTTCAACGTTTAATATATATGTTGAGGTATAATATATAGGGAAAATCATCCGTACAGTACCTGACCTTTGCCCTATTCTAAACTTCAGTACCTCACGTTCAGAAAATATCAGAACGGTACCTGACGTTCTAACCCTGACCGAAGATTGGTACCTGGAGCCGTTAACTCCGTTACAAAAATTGGCAGCTGCCATATTTTGATCATTAAATGACCAATTTACCCTTTTTTTTTCCCTTTTTTCTCATATAATAAAATAAAGCAAAAAAAAATTTGTTTTACGAAAATGCCAAAATGAAAGGGTGAGGACTGAGGAGGGCCGTAGGTGGGAAGGGGTCAGGTGGTGATGGCGGGAAAGCTCAAGTCGTGATCTGCCCCCAACAATTTCAAGGCGGCGGTGCAGTACAACAACACTCCAATAGAGTCGCTCGAGAGGCGAGAGTGGCTGGCTTCGTTAGAAGGTAGCGGAGGAATTGGAAAGTCATCATCCATCAACCACCATCACCACCACCACAGCAAAAACCACAACCACACGACCCCGTCCCCAAACTTTTTTATTCAAACAACACCCGTAGCAAATTTCAACCCAAAACACCACCAAAGTGGTTAAAGGAAAACAACTTGAGAAGATTTCCATCTTGATCACTTTTATTTCCCGAAACCCAGACAAAGCCAAGTCCTTGAGCAAGTCATTGGGTTTACTTCTTGGCCAGGTTTAAAGTTGGGTCCGACTCTGATTCAACGCAGAGCAAGAAGAAAGTAGAGCTACTAGAGAAGATAGTGGAGGAGAATGAGAGGATGGTGGGTCTGGTGATTAAACTGGTTCACCGAAAAAACAAACCTTGCTACTAGGGTCGCTATTGCAAAGGGTAAAGCAGCTGGAGAGGGTTCTCATCAATGAGAGATTTAGGAGAAGAGGAGACATGCTGTAGAATGTAGAGAAGGGTTCTTCTAGATTCTGAAAAATTGTTTCTGGGTTTGGTGGTTTGACCCAAAGACCCCAAAATCTCCATCAGCTCCCCTCCTTCTCCATCCTCAACTCCACCATCAACTTCACCTTCTCCCAATACGTCGTCTTCCGCAACCCCAGCCGCTCGTCGCCTTCCACCACTACCACAACACCAAATCGGCTTCATGTTCATCCTTCCCAGCAAAATCAAGCCCGGTCAGAACCAGTACATAGCCGCCACTTTCGCCGTCAACTCCTTCCCCGTTTCGGATCCCAATCTTTCCGGGGTAGTCCATGGCCCAATGGTCTCTCCCGAGTTCGGCGAGGGTCTGAGCGGATTTAACTGCGGTGGAGGAGACGGGTCCACGATGGAGATAGAGTCGAGGCTGCAGACGAGAGAGAGAGAGAGAGAGAGAGAGAGAGAGAGAGAGAGAGAGAGAGAAGGGAAGAGAAAAGAAAATAGAAAGAAAAAAATGAACAGTAGGGAAGAGAGAAAAAAATAGAAAAAAAATGAATTAGATAAAATAAAAATGGATTAAAATATGAAAGGACGAAAATTTCCTTTAACTCTTAGTTTTTGTAACGGAGCTAACGGCTCCAGGTACCAATTTTCGGTCGGGGTTAGAACGTCATGTACCGTTCTGATATTTTCTGAACATGAGGTACTGAAGTTTAGAATGGGGCAAATGTCAGGTACTGTACGGACGATTTTCCCTAATATATATATATATATATATATATATATATATATATATATTATATATAGATAATTGATATGCATGGTGTTGTTTCACAAAGCACTATGCCACTATCATTCATATATAATTGTATATATGTAAAGGCTGAAGCTTGCCATGCTTTTTACCATTCCTAGACGACCCCATTTCCCATTTCAGCATTTCTCATTCTTTTTGTTCTATTGAGAATCCCCAAACAACCAAACTCAATTCTTCCAGACTTCCAGTCTTCGATAGTCTGACTTTGACTCTCTGCCGTTCTGCAATTCAATCTTGGATTGATGATCTTGAAGGTCAGTTCTTCATCTTCTAGTTTACTTCCCAAATCAATGACTCTGTTGATTAGATTAAATTACCTTTTTCTATTAAAATTGCAGCTGTGAAAGATTAAAGATGGAGAAATTCTTTAAACGAACATCAAACGAGTTATCATCACCCCTCATAGAGAGTGAAAGATCAAAACAGAGTTGTGTAGAAATTGATTTGGCTAAGCTTCCTTCCGATCCTGGAGAAAGAACTAAGATTTCAGATTATCATCCCAATCTTAGGGATAAAATTAGAAGAGAGTATCTGCTAAGAGGTCCTTGTCAACCTAGTAATCATCAATTCATCCAAACACCGTGCGGAGAAGGGAAACGAAGGTTTGTCTCTGATTGGTTTAATGACTTCCCTAATTGGTTAGAATATAGCATAACCAAAGATGCTGCATTTTGTTTGTGCTGCACTTGAAATTTTTTATTAAATTTGGTTTCTTTGATTGCACTCTTTTGCTTCCATTTGGTACAAATATGTTCCAACTTACCCCCAGAGATATATATTCCTGCATCCGCCACTGAAGTTACATGTTTTAGTTTTTATGAACTTTTAAATAACTTCACGACACCTAATTTTAGAGGAGCTGAATTCCTCATCTGGCGTTTGTTATCGTTAAAGCTTCACTGTGAGTCTATGACATTTGGCATACACTGGACTTGTTCTTATCAATTTTCCACTTCCTAAACCTTTATTCCATTTCCATTGTCTTTATTCATCATATTATCGCATCATTATTAGTCCACCAAATATTGTCGAGCTAGCTTGGAATGTAGAATTGATCTAAATAAATAGTAAACCATGTGAAAGCACGTCTTGAGCTTACAAATTTCGTGCTTTGCACCTATATTCTTTGTTATACTGCTTTGAATTCTCTTCGTTTCCTTTGTAATGTATCAATAAAAGCAGTGTGTTCCTCCACTTCTCCGTATTCATCAATTAAGCAAGTTCCCTTTATTTTTTGGTGTTTAACAGCAAAACTTATGTCTAAAACTGGGAAAATTATTAGGGAAAATGGTCCGTACGGTACCCTGCCTTTGGCTCCTTATAACTTTTGGTACCTGACAAAAAAAAATATATCAATACGGTACCTGAAGTTCTTGGCCCGACCGAAAATCGGTACTTATTGCCGTTAGTTCCGTTACGGAAGTTGTCAAGTGACAATTTTTGAAGGGTATTTTTGTCATTTCATGCCTCTTTTTTATTTTTATTATATATATATATATATATATATATATCTCTCTCTCCCTCTCTCTCTCACTCTCCCTCCTCCTCCTCCTCCTCTCGCCTTCTTCTTATGCACTTTTGGTCAAACACATGCCAAAAATCGCAACAGCAAGGTGTGTGATCCCAACCCTGGTTTCAGACCCAAATCTGGGTTACAGATCGCCTTCGTCTGCCGAACCCCTCGAGTCTCAGACCAATTCTCCGCCCTCTGATCTCAGGGAGCTCCGACAAGTTCTACAAGTACTGCAACCTCCTCCTTTCAGTTAAATACAATTTTTTTTTCTTTTCTCAAAGGGATAACAGCTATCAGCTGCCTCTTTGCTTCACCAACCTTACAAACTTATCTCCATCACATCGTTCTTCTTCCAGGCGCCCAAAACCTCCTGAAACAACACCTATTTTTGTAAAAGAATGAAATTTTGATTTGGGAAGAGATCTGCATTTTTGGTTTTGATTTTCATGTTGGGTTTACATGCATCTTGATTTGAAATTTGTTCAGATTTGGTTTTTCTGCATCTTGGTTGAATCTAGAGAACTCATGTCAACCAAATTGGTACACCCAAATATGTAAAAGCTATGGATAACAGAGGATGCATATGGGGCAATTGTGAATTGAAGATTAGACTGAGAAGTTGCATATTTTGGCACTAATGGTTCTGCCAATTGATTTAGATTTTCTGGGTTTGCTGTGAGCATGATCTTGGCTCCATTAGCGATCTCAGACTCCCTCCATTAGAGACCTTTGGAGATGAGCTTTTGGCCCCGAGGGAGGACATTGGTGAAAGGTTGAAGAAGGACCTTCAGATTCTACCCATACGCAACACCCCTCTTGTTTTTCAGTCTCTCTCATCTTCTTCTAGCCACGTTGATCGGTGGAGGATCCATAACCAAGAGTTGAGAAGAAGAGGAGCTCTGAGAAGAAGAGAAGATTCTAAAAGAAGTTAAAAGACAGGTATTTAGCTATAGGGAAGCCACGTCAAGCATGGTTAGGAATGGCTGACCACAAGTATTATCCAGTCGGGACATGACTGGAATTAGTGAGGATTAAGACATAAAATGACAAAAATACCCTTCAAAAATTGTCACTTGACAACTTCCGTAACGGAACTAACGGCGATAAGTACCGATCTTCGGTCGGGCCAAGAACTTCAGGTACCGTATTGATATTTTTTTTTTGTCAGGTACCAAAAGTTATAAGGAGCTAAAGGCGGGGTACCGTACGGACCATTTTCCCAAATTATTATAGTTGTATTATTATCTTGCTAAATTGGCGATCAGACGATCTTGGAGGATGCATGCTAAACCAACGGCTACGTAGTAACCATGGTATTTTTTAATACAAAAATATCTGAGTTCCATAGCTTGGAGCCGATTAGTTGACCTTTTAATGCAAAAACGTACATGTTAGTTGTTACTTTTGTGCAAGATTTAGTATCAAGTAATTATCTTTGCCAGTTGACCATCAACACTCATTTGCCTCTAATTAGATTTTGAAAGTCTAATGACTTGAGATTTAACAACTCTTTTATTTACTGCTCAAATGTTTCCTTAACAAGTAACGCTGTTGTTTTAATAGTTCTGAATTAAAAGGGTTATTATCACAAATGGTACCTGAACTATACCTCAATCTTATCGATGGTACCTGAACTTCAATTTTGATCACAACCAGTACCCGAACTTTTCCATTTCATTTTAAATGGTACCTAGAGCCACCTCCGATCACTATTCCGACTAAAAACGGTATGGGAGGCGATCATAGTGATGATTTTTAATGATTTCGAGGGTTGCGATCATATATAGTGATGATTTTTTTGATAATAGACTTGCCTTGAACTTGTTTTTTTATTTTTTTGTTTTTTTAGATTTGGTTTTTTTGACCGGAATAGTGACCGAAGGTGGCCTTAGGTACCATTTAAAATGAAATCGAAAAGTTCAGGTACTGGTTGTGATCAAAATTGAAGTTCAGGTACCATGGATAAAATAGATGATAAGTTCAGATACCATTTGTGATAATAACAAAATATCTACTTTTGCTCATAGAATTGAAATAAAATTTCATCCCTTTTTGCAGGACTACGCGACTATTTAAATTCAGCAATGTTACAAATGCAGAAGACTGGCATTACAACTAAAGTTCTAAGTTCTCACATAACTAAAACAACATGCGAGACATTGATTCAAGACTGGCTCTACATATCTCAGTATTTCCATCCCTAAAATATTAATATTTTGCAGAATTAGCTAGTATTCTCAATACCTACCTACAGTTGATGCCATAGCACGGGTTGCAGATTCTCACTTACAACCCTATTCTTGTTCACTCTTGAATTTGACATCGTTTAACATCGTTTAAAGTAAAGCTTGTTATGAATGTTCATAAATATATAGAAATCAAAGGCCACTTAATTCTTATTTCTGTCGGTAAACTCGAAAGCCAATCTGCGCCGGAGATGAAATTCATATCAGGAATCCAGTACTAAATGGGACTTTGATAAAAAAATCCTGACCACTGCTTCTACGCTCCTCATGAGGCCAAAGACTCATTTCTAGATGTAGCACTTTCATCTTCAAGAATTTGGTAGCTGGGGTTTCCATCCTCAGGTGAAGTTACAGGATCAGGTTCCTTTTCCCTGTAACAACAATCAATTAAGTGTTTTAGTAATGATTAATTCCAATCAGGTACTTCGACTAATTAATAAATTACACTGGATTCAAGGTCAGAACGTACGTTACTGAATAAATGATGAGTCCGATAACTACAATTGCAAATGATAAATAGTATAACCAGTCTACCTGCAATGGGAGTAAATATCTAGTCAGGTTTACTATCAGTGTGAATGGAAGGTATTAACTTCCAGTTTTTGTAAACTCTAACAAAGTGTCAGATCATTAAGGTACCTCCTGGTGGTAGATAAAGATGCGAACAACCACAGCCCACATATCAGATGTGAGAATAGAGAGATTGAACAATGTGGCTCCACTCATCTGAAACAAAAGACCCATAAGAAATATAACAAGAAGCAGTTCAGAAAATTGCTTCACTTGCTGAATTTCTAGTTAGCTCTGCAAGTCATAATTCTGACATGAAGCAGTGAATTCTACTGAGACTTGATCAGAAGGAAGTTGACCTGAAGAACGAATGGACCAAGTGTGTACAGCATAAAGCCTGCCAATCCATAGCCAACAAAGGCCAATATCTAGAAGGAAAGAGAAAAGCGACCAATTTAAAAGGCAATGAAATAATGCAATCAGAAAAGAAAGAGATCTTCATCTCATATATTATGTAATGCAGTAACTAAAGTTTCTACAAATTCCTCTTTCCTCCACACTATATGAAATAAAAGCAATATGTAAGAAAATATTACCCATCTCTAACAATTAATATAATTTCAAAACTCAGTTCAGTTTTTTACTGCAAGTCTAGATGGGTCCCTGCTTGCAAAAGATAATTATTTTGAAATGTTAAACAACCACCACATAAAATGATCAAGTGTTGATTAACATCTTGGTGAACTAAAGTTCGTGCTTGCTCCTGCTTGATCCTAACAGGATATCAAGGATATATCAATCTCACGTTCCAAGCAGGGTAAACAATGGCCAAAGAAATGATATTTATTCTTCAAACCCTCTAGTCCTGAGCTTATGCAACTATACGACTACCTTGATGTTTCAACTCAAATTCTCAACACATGTGCTCAAGTTTTTTAAACAATCGACAAAAGAAATGTGATTATGATTTTCTCTCCAAGAATCTTAGTCCTAAGCTTATGCGAATAGACAACTACCTTGATGTTTGAACTCATGTAAGGAAAGTTGTCTTAAACACCCAAAAAGAACAAGTCCATTGCTCCAATATCTGGATTGGTAACAGCTTCTCAACATGTTTGACAAGACCATACATGATTTCAACATCGACTGTGACCAACTATTTTTCTGATTAGATTAACAGATAGAAACAGTGAATAACTAGTTTTGTTTCATGTTATTTCTTGTATTTCCCATCAGTAATTAAAGGGGAATGCTGTAGAACGTTCACAACAGGATATTGGACAATGGACTATCTTTTCAGAACTGAAGTTGTGCAGTAGATCTGAAGTTACATAGAGAATTCCATCAATATAGATATAGAAAGCAGGAGGACTATGAACTAACTTTTCAGAATTGTTGTGTACTAGTTTCAAAGTTACAAAGAGAGCAAAAAAGAAAGAAACAAACATGCAGTAACTCGCACATATTTTAGGTCAAATCAAACACATATAATACAAAGATAAGATTACTTACAAGATCTGTAGACCACTCCACTGATTCCAAACTCTTTAATTCCAGAATGGATCTAAAAGCAGGTTAAGGAGGTATTACAGAAATATTGTTCTTCAACATTAAATCATGGACATGGTATAGATTATCTTAAGTTACTCTCTTGTATGCATTGTTTGACAAAAAGGATACATCTGACACACACTCACTAGAAATCCAAATACACCAATCATGCATACTACTTCAATACGATCTCTTTTCTTCACACAAAACTCCTGCATTTAGGAAGAAGAAAATCAACTTATGTGATCGAAAAAATAAAATAATGAGAGAGAGAGAGAGATGTAATTTCAGCATAGGTTCAGTGGTTTTCAATGTTCTGTTGACATCACCACTTCTGTAGCTATGAATGGGCATAGGAAAAGAGATTTAACTTTCAGGGGAACAGTTTCAAATGTTTAATCGTAACATCCGGCCTATAATTGCTTCCTTGACTTAACTGGTGCCCACCTGCCTTTTATAGGATAAAGTAAGAGAAAATAGAAGACAGTCTGAAAGAGTTCACCAACCTCACCAACATTGCTCAGTGCAAAGAAAATTGTTCCTGCTATGACCAGGACATCTCCAAGAAGAGGTTGTGAACCACCTGAAGGATGAATCAAAAATGACCACAAGGTTCTACATAACTGGTATGACTCGTGATAGATTTCTCTCTCTCTTTTGGAATTTGTTTTTTATATACTTGTTATTCTGAGTGTGTTCTTTGGACCTAGAAATGCTTCACTAATTGGAGATCACTTTGAAGAGAATTATCAATTCATAACTCTCACACTCTAGTCTTCCTGATCATTAAACAAAATTTAAGATAAGTCCAGAAGGCCAAAGACAGAAAGTCACCTCCACCAGCTACCCCTGCATCAGAGAGGAGCACTATGCCAAGCCCAACCACACAGAGGGCTGCACCAAACAATTGCCATATGGAATATCGAGTGCCGAGGAAGATCCATGTGAGAATTAGCACCCAAGCGATTGTAAAACAGTCCAATAATGTCACACTAGTTATTGATGAGAACTGATATGCTTCATTTACTGCATTTAAAACACCACGTATGTTAATTTGACCCCAAGTTACTACTAGCACATAGGTGTCCAACAAAAAATTATCAATAAAAATGAATTTAACTAGCATTACACTCAGCTAATAGATCTTCTACACAACTAATGGCTAGTATTTGAAAGAAAGCTGAGGCATTAGTACTCACCAAGATAGTTCCCTTGAACATCCACAAACCCCAAGAGAAGATACCAATACCAAGAAACCTACAAACTCCAAAGTTTCAAACTTCTTCATTGCACACTTGACCAAACAAAATATAATTTAATTCTTGAAAACTGACAAGTAAGTAACTTCAACTCGTGATCATATCGAGGCAAGCAATGCTTGAAAACTGAGATCATACCCGTAATTTCTCACGCCTATGCAGCAAGATTCCTCCATAAACCAAAGCCAAAAGCAAGTAAGTGAACAAGGTCTGTGTAATCGGCGTATCCACACCTGCATTCACATAAAAAAAACCATAATCAAAAGAGACAGGGTCCGAACTTCGAACTGGGTTTTTTCTGGGTTTATGTTATAGTTACCGAGATTGGCTATGAGAGATGAAGTGAAGCTCATGAGTGCGAGAAAGAAGGAGAGGAGCTGACCCAGGAACAACATGTACAGCGTTCGCAAGTTGACATGGCTTCTCCACCAGGCGGATGATGTCAAGAAGCTCATAGCTCAGCTCTGATGATATATCTCAGTGTCTTAAGTTATTTGGTGAGAGGGAATTTCTTGGAGCCATTTGAATATATAGCGAGAGACGAGAGTGATTCTGAGAGATCTGCTGGTGGGTAGTGTGTCTGCACTAGTGTGCAACTACCGTTCTTGGGTTTCTGAACCGCGAGAGGGAGAGGGAGTCTCGGCGGGCTGAAGATGCGTCACGTGCACTTCAATTTTTTCTGCCAGTAGTGTCACGTGGTTTTTTTTTTTTTTTCCTCCTCTCTTTTTCCAGTTGGAGACGTGTCACATATTGACTGATTTTCAAGTAGGAATTACCTTACAGTTTTTGACAGTCACAGGAATTACCTTTGACAATTTACCGCAATGTATTTGATGGGAGGTTCCATAAAGGACGTTCTGACCAAAAACGAGCACTTCCCAAAGGCTCAAAGACCACCGAGTCATCCACCAGTCCCATTCCCAGGCATCTCTTCTTTCTCTTTCCCTTGTATATAATTTTATTTAAATTCCGACGCGATGTAATAGTCGAGTACATCGCGTCTAAATAATATGATCTACATCGCCATCGTCCATCATAATAACTAAATCTGTAACTTCTATTTAGGTCGAGAGTTGGTTATGGTGTTAACAAGGACAAAATGATGCCGCGATCTGGCTAGACTCAGTGCACATCGCGTTCTAGCCTCACGATCTTTATCTCAATTTTTGTATGACTTGTCTTCATACAAATGCAAGGGCTTGAGGAGGAGACATAGGCTATGTTTGGGGGGGCTTTTTTGCTCCCCTGCTTATAAGCACAAGAGCATCTGGCGTTTGGTAAGCCAGCTTATTTTCAGGCTTTAATAAAAGCTGCCCCAGCTTATGGCGAAAAGCAGAAGCCGGCTCCCCCCAGCTTTTAAAAGCCAGAAGCTCGGAGTGTTACTGTAGCGGTAACACTGTTCATTAATGAATTTTCCAAAATCCCGTTTTGTATCCTCCGTTGGCTGAAACAATTACAGCCGATGCCACCGACCCTCCATCAGTCTCTCGATCCCGTCTCTCACTCGATCCCATCTCTCATCTCCCTCTGCTCTCTCCCATCTCCCCTCTCCCCTCTGCTCGATCTCCCTGCTCGATCTCCCATCGGTCTCCGGTCGATCTCCCATCTCCATCCGGTCGATCTCCCTTTGCTCGGTCTCCGGTCGATCTCCCATCTCCATCGGTCGATCTCCCATCTCCATCCGGTCGATCTCTGCTCGGTCTCTGCTCGGTCTCCGGTCGATCTCCCTCTGCTCGATCTCCGGTCGATCTCCTCCGCTCGATCTCCCCCGCTCGATCTCCGGTCGATCTCCTCCGCTCGGTCTCCCCCGCTCGATCTCCGCCCGATCTCCGCTCGGTCTCCGCCCGATCTCCGCTCGGTCTCCGCCCGATCTCCGCTCGGTCTCCGGTCGATCTCTGCTCGGTCTCTGCTCGGTCTCTGCTCGGTCTATCTCCTCTGCTCGGTCTCCCTCTGTTCGATCTCCCTCTCACAGAACCCATCCAATCACAGAACGCATCCAACCAGTCTCCCTCTGTTCGATCTCCCTCTCACAGAACGCATCTCGGCCTCTTTTCGAATCAAGCAAGTCAGTCTCCCTCTGCTTCGTTCTAATTGTTGTTATAATTATTGTTATTTTCGTAGTTCTTGTTAAATTCGTAGATTGTTGTTATAATTGTTGTTAAATTCGCAGTTCTTGTTAAATTCGTTGTTCTGCTTCGTTCTAAGTGTTGTTGTAATTGTTGTTATAATTGTTGTTATTTTCGTAGTTGTTAAATTCGCAGTTCTGCAAAGATTTAGATTGTTGTTCTAATTGTTGTTATAATTGTTGTTATTTTCGTAGTTGTTAAATTCGCAGTTCTGCAAAGATTCTAATTGTTGTTCTAATTGTTGTTATTGTCGTAGTTCTTGTTATAATTGTTGGTTATATCTTTTACAAACCAGAATAGCAGGTAATTGTTGTTATAATTGGCGTTTCAGGTACATTGCCATATTGAAAGAAAATTTAGCATCTTTCATGCTTTCATATTTACTCTTGAGAGAACTACTTGATATCTGAACAACTGTTGAGGGCAGATTTATTCCAACAAAGAAGAATCAGAGGAGAAAGAAATTGCACAATGAGATCACATTGATGCTACGAAATATTATCCGGAACAAAATGAATGCCATAAGAGCCGGAGAATCAAGTGTTGATGACTTGCTAGGCCTACTGTTGCAGACAGACACATTTATCAAAAAATATAAGTAGCAGCACAACAAGCAAGGAGATGATGACAATTGAAGATGTGGTTGAGGAATGCAAGATGTTCTACCTTGCTGGCCAAGAAACAACCTCAAGCTTGTTAACATGGACCATGATTGTCTTGGCTATGCACCCAGACGGGCAAGAAAAGGCAAGAGAAGAAGTCCTAAGAGTCTGTGGAAAAAAGGAATCCAATTTTGGGGTGTTGGGTTCAATTTGGGGTGTTGGGTTCAAACAGAACAAGTCATATTGAAGTTATGGGAATGCTATTGTGGTGATAGACATTTTGTGATGCTTTGAATGAAGTTTTGTTAAAATTTGACATTTCTTTATTTTACAGGAAAATATTATGTTGTAGATTCCGGATACCCTCAAATGAATGGATTTTTGGGACCTTATAAAGGTCCGAGACAACATTTTCAACAATACCGTAGGCAAGAACCAAGAAATGAAAAAGAGGTATTTAACCAAGCACACTCTTCTCTTAGAGGCGTTATAGAACGCACATTTGGAGTTTGGAAAAAAAAGTGGAAGATTTTAAGGGACATGCAAGGTTATTCATTTGAAAAGCAAGTGAAGATTGTCATTGCTACCATGACACTTCATAATTATATACGGATACATGCACAAGGTGATAGACATTTTGTCCGCAGTGAAGAAAGAGAAGGTTATGGGTCAAGTGGTGAGATAGAAATGGATGATGATGTACAAGAAGAATATCATGGTCACGGTGCACAAGAAATGGAAGCAATAAGAAATAGCATTACTCAAAGTTTGATGAATGCGCGTAATAACGTGAACATTTGATGTGAACTAGAAACTATGATTTATAATAATATAGTCACCATGATTTAAAATCATATTGTCCAATATTAATCAAATAGTCACCATGCTTTATAAAAATTCAAAGTTAACAAAAATTAATACGGACATAACAAAGATTAAAAAGAATAACAAGATCATTTGAACAATATTGTTTTATATACAATTAATTAAGCAAAATAATCTCTCATGTCCAATTCGGTCATTCCACAAATAAAAAGCACAAGCCAGTTTGATTTACCAAACACTTTGCCACTGCTTCTGCCACTGACAGCCCTTATAAAAAGCCAGTTTACCAAACACTCAGCAGCTTTGCTTTTCAGCCACTTATTCTCAGAAATAAGCAGAAGCCAGCTTTTTCTCAAGGAACAGCCATACCAAACATAGCCATAGAGCTACCATGTCGAAGCCACCACACGGTACAAAGGGATTGGTAATAGAAATCAAACGAGCCAGTCAACTAAGGCGAGTGAGCTTGCATTAGTCAATCTATTTGCGCTTCTAGTTGGAGTTAATAGCAGGCATCGAGGCTTTACAACGTGGGTAAAGGGAAGCTAAAGTGTGGCCGGACCAATTTGGATACGGATGGAGAAATATTAACCTGAAAAATTCAGGTACCATATTCAAATTATTATGCCAAGGCCAATTTGATACCCAGATTCTTAAAAGTATCAATGTGATACCTAAAGACATATTTTGACATCAACATGATATTTCCGTCAAAAATTTGTAACGGCTCCGTTTATTTGCTGACGTGGCAAGCACGTGGAGACAAAAAAAAGTTAGATGACCAACTTACCCAATTATTTTTGTTAATTCATTTTTCTTTTCTTTTCTTTTCTTTTCTTCTTATTCTTTTGGGATTTTGATCTAACTAAACCACCGCAACCTCCGAAGCAAGCTCCGCCACCACATTTCCTTACTTATCTGACAATGTCATCAGCCACCAACAACCCACCCCAAAATGAATTTCAATTTCGGCCTCGAATGCAAGCTCGACCTCGACGACAGTTACCACACCCAACATTAAGAATCTCACATTACATGCAAATGTAGAAATTTGACAACTTCTAATCCAATTCAAATTGAGAAAACAAGAACAAACAATGTCTGAAAATAAGAACAAACAATTCAACTTCTAATCCAAAATTTCAATCTCCCATCTCCACTATCAAAATTAGAATCCCACCTAAAAAATTTCACGGTCAATATGAGAGGCAGCCGGCAACCCAAGCCGTCGATGAACCCACGGCCACCATCAAGGCCGCTCGACCGCTTCCACCATCTCGACTCCGTAGCCAGCAGCCGCCCCTCTATCGGAATCAGCGGTGGCCCCGGTGGCTCCATCTCCAACGTCGACCTATACAAAGACCGCTCCTACCAGCAATTCGCCCTCTCCGCCATCAATTCCTACCTCTTCTCTCACTCCCTCTAAGACTTCCTCAAATTCCCATCCCTCTCGCCAGAAGTGTCACCGAGGCCCTCAAATTCCTCGTCGCCCTTTCGGTGACCCTCGAATTAGAACCTTCTCCAGTCACAGCAGACGAGAGTCGCCGATCAGAGGAGAGAGAGAGAGAGAGAGAGAGAGAGAGAGAGAGAGAGAGCTTTGTGTTTTTTTTTTTCTGGCATTGATAAAAATATCACATGGAGCCCACGTGCTTACCACGTCAACAACTAGACGGAGTCGTTAGGTATTTTTTACGGAAGTATCACGTTGATGTCAAAAATTGTCTTTGGGTATCCCATTGATACTTTTGAGAGTTCGGATATCAAATTGGCCTTAGTAGAATAGTTTGAGGACAGTACCTGAACTTTTCTCAATATTAACTAATAGAGTAATAGCTTCAATGTTCTTGGGTAAGGCGAAGGTGATATGGTAGATCATGTAGTTATAGCTCATGCTATGAATTGCCATTGTGTCTGTTTTTTCTTTTTTTGGAAAGTGTTTGGAACCCGCCTAACTGGGAGGCTCAGCTCCATGCCCTATTCGATTATTATATAGGATTAATTTCATTTTACCGCCTGAGGTTTGGGGGGAAACATCATTTCACTACATGTACTCTCAATTTTGAATTTTTACCACCTAAGATTTCAAATTTTAATCTTCCGTGTCCAATCTCTCATGTTCCATCCAAATTGGACTTTAACTGTTGATGTGGACGTTAACTTTCTCACTTTGGACCCACTTGAGGAGCTAAATGACACTTTTAACCCTTGTCTTCTTCCTTACGCAGTAATCACCCTCTGATCTGCTCGTTTTGCAATCGATCACATAATCAAACCCATTTCACAAAACCAAATCAGCCACTACAAACTATTTCTTCGAAACCATCGCAGAATTAAACCAATTTCACAAAACCACCAAAACCTCGATCCTGGTGGCTAAAACACGCTAAATCAGATTTCGGCTGGGGTTCAAGAGCAGCCCCATGATCCGCTGCCCGGGGCAGCCGCGAAGTTTGTTTCATGACCTCCTTGGAAGACTTGATCCACCCTCCAATGAGAACTCTCTGACCTTGTTTCATCTATCAGTACTATTGGAGGCTACCATCACTGTGGTCCAAGATGGTTTCAAAACTACCCGATTGGAGTCTATTAGAGATAAGGTTTGAAAGATTTAGAGAGTTGAGAAATGAGATTGTTGAGATCATGAAGATGGGTGAAGGCCATACTAGTGATTAACAGAAGAGATTGGATGCTTTGCTAGGAAGTCGCCGACCTTTTGTTGTCACGTGCTGGTGGTTCTGGGTCGACGCCGTAGTCTACAGTTCTGTCAGGGTCTCATTCCTTCACTACCTCGCTAGTCTGAGCGAACCCCGGCCTCAATCAATCAACTAGTCTTTTCGCCATCGAATCGTACGTGCAGCGTCTTTGGGGATCGACGGTCGTGGGGGCAACGAGGGTTTGGAGAAGAATATGAATTTTTGAATTGAGGCGCTGATGTTGTTGACAATGGTTACTGGGGAGTCATCGATGTCCGGCGGTGTTCGAAAATCGATTGATCAGCGAACTGATCTGAATATGTCTTGCATTTGCTTTCTCTGAGATTTGTGAGAGGAAGAGAGGTAAGGTATTGCTGCTGCTGCTGCTGCTATTGTAGTTTCATTTGGTAGGCAAAAGAGAGTGAGAATGATTTGAGAGAGTGGTGGTAGGTGTGCTTCGCCACCTGGTGAAGGTGGCCGATGGCGAGGGTTTTTGGGGAGCGGCGAGAATGGATAGAGATAGAGAGTAAAGGAGGGAGAGGAAGAGTAGGGGTTGAGGCTTTGAGGAGAGGAGGACCTAATGAAGAAGAAGACTAGTATTTTGTCGTGTTTTTTTTTTTGGTGTGAAATGACCATTTTAGTCCTTAAAGTGGGTCTCATGATTGTACTTAACGTTTAATTTGGATGAAGAATAAGAAATTGGACACGGAAGATTAAAATTTGAAACCTTAGGGGGTATAGAGTGAAATGATGACACCCCCAAACCTCAGGGGGGTAAACTGAAATTAATCCTAATATTTATTAAAAATAAAGTAGGGGGAGGGGGAGGGGGAACATAAAACCTAAACCTCTAGCCACGGAATACAACTTACATAGATTCTCGTAGAGTACATTATGAATAATAGCAAGAGTCTCCGCTAACCATACATCATTAAGAAAATAGTTGTGCTAACCTATCAGCAACTTTTCTTAATGATACTCTACGAGGCCGTTTGTACACTTATTTAAAATTTAACTAGCATACACTTATTTAAAAATTTGCTTTCCTATAGATATGTCAAACTTGGATAGATTGGAAAGCAGCCATGTAGTCTTTACAATCTTCCAATACTCAGCCCACTATGGATAGATCATCACCCCACTTCTATTCAAGGTTGAAACTAACAGGATAGAATCGATTTCAATATCAATGTCAGACCATCCTTGGTGAATACCAAGTAACAAGCTCGCCCTATATGCTCAACCTCCATATTAAAGGCGGAATGAGCATGTACAAACGACCTAGCTAAAGCCGTGACTCCCAAACCTTTATCATCTCTTACCACAACAGCACAACCCAAATTCCTCCACTACCATCACTAGCACAAAAGGCACCATCAGTGTTAATTTTGAGTTGACCCCTTGGTGAATCTTGTCACGGGCCTCTTTGGCATAGTAGAATGCTTGACATGAGATCTGTCACACAAATTATTGGCAGACCCCCTAGCAACAAAGATGGGATCAAAATTCTCTCCCTTCTACAACACTGTTCCGTGCATTCCATATAGCCCATAGCCCAGTAACAATTTTAGCTGCAGTTCCATTTTATCCATTAAATCAAACAACAAATCCCGGATGGTAATTGACTTATGCTGTACTGGCCGAAAAAGGAAGGGACCAGAAGAGATCAAGGGCAGGGCAATTTTTAAACAAGTGTACGAATGCAGAATTACAGAGTACACACATGTGCTGTGGTAGAGGTATTTTTCTAAGTGCAAGTGTTGTGCGTGTAGGGACAATATCACGCAGCAATCTCCATAAGAATAGACGAGGGACAATATCACGCAGCAATCTCCATAAGAATAGACGAACCTTTGGTGGAACATTCAGCCTCCACAATGCGCCCCGATATTTACTAAGAACACCCGGCTTTGTACAAGAAGTTGAGGCTTGGTTCATGTGATTGCGGGTGAGTCCCGTAGAACAAAATACCCACTCTTGACGTTATACTCGCCCTTACGATCATAGTGCCACACCAGTCAATCCTCCGAACAACGAATACCAAAAGGAATACTAGCAATTAAATTCCACTGGTGTAAACAATTCCTCCAGTAGATGCATCTGCCAAACTCGTTCTGCAGGATCAATCAGGTTGGAGAATGGTATCCGTTATCAGGTTAGTTCAGGGACATCCATTTCAGTTTTGACCGCACTTTTGTGCCTATGTTTGTAACGTGTAGTAATGTCGAGTTAGCTTACACTGCAGGGTGGCTTTTTTGTTCCTGAACAAGTTATATCACCTTTGTATTCTTGTACCCTGTGATCTGTGAGGAAACACATATATAGATATCAAAGAATAATCTTGATTAGTTCGGTCTTTTATAAAAAAAGAAAGAAAGAAAGAAAGAATATTCAGGTTACTTTTCATGCATGGTATAAGTATATAACTAACTCTGGTGTAATTTTAATAATTTCAGATAAATTTAGTTTAGCATGGCTCCCATATGCTATGAATATATGATGGATTGCAATCTAAGCAAGAAACTTTGAAAGATGAAGAATCCGTAAAGAGAAATTAGTTCAAACACCAACCCACTTAATATTGATTCCACTCTATTGCTCCATCAATCCACCCCCCATGAGGCCATGACCCACGCCCACCTATCTCTAATCTCTCTTCTCCATCATTTTCCTAAGCCCGCAAAACACTCCTTTTCCTCTCACAATTGAATTATTGAAGAAAGTAAAGCATTCAAAACATGACCCCGATCATGGCATAGTTTATAAAGTTCGAATTAATTAAGGTGGATAACGAGCACGATCACATAGCTAGCTAGTTTAAGTCAAAGTGGACATTAATAACAAGACAAGCTATGCGGCTTTGCTTACGGATGCAACCAAGTCACAAAAATGTAGATGGGTGGCAGATTGGGTTGCTATGTTTGAACGGCATCTTAAGTCTTGGTTAAGATCATATAGATAATGCCACTTTTGATGATGTCGTGCCATCTTTAAACAGTGGTAGCTAAGTTTAACAGTGTTTGAGTTCCACCTAGTTAGAGCAACTCCTACATATGTAGCTCAATCGGTTTTATCCAAAACGCTATATTTTTTTATGAAAGACGAATGTAATGCTTATTCATAAATGATTATCGAGAATATGCAGTCAAAGCATTACATAGATCAAGGTCTAATAGCCCATGTCAACAAAATGCATTGCTTATTTGGCATGAAAAACAAAAAAAGAAATAAAAGAAATAAGAAGTAAATAATACCATTAGGGTCCAACTCAATGTACTCTAAAACAAGAAAAATAAAAAAACACCTGAGAAAGAAAACTTGAGCGTTTTCATGCTTTCATACGTCAACCCTTGCCAACGAACATAATTGTGGTACAAGAAGTTGACATGTTCTTGCAGAAATTTGCACCACAAAGATCATACAGAAAGACATCAAACTGCTATACAACCCTAAATGGTTGCGTCATCCTCCAACTTTGTTGAAGGAAGCTTCCTCATTGCAGGAATTGCCACAGTCCTCTCCTCGTTTGGAACTTCCTTAACCTTATTCCTAGCTCCCCTAGGACGAATCTCTTCCTTTTTGGTGCAACAATATCCGCCATAGCTCTTGTGGTGGGAGAGTGGCATAGAATTGATAGAAGGATCCAAGCCAGCACATGACTTGCATGCTCCGAACTCGCATCCACCGCAGCCTCCTTTTCCTGACAAAAACCTAGGCACTGGAGCCAGTGTTGCCTCCACCCACAAAGGCTGCTCCTCTGTTGGAAGTACAACCACCAACCTCCTGTCCTTAGAACCAAAATTGCTAGAAAACTGCATATTGTAGAACAATTAACCTAAAAGAAAATGCTAGAGGCTAGGAAAACTGGACCTAAAAACCATAGAAAGAGGTAACGTAGGTGTAGTGGTTTTGACCACCACCATCGCACGATAGAATTTTCAAGGGCTGGCGATCATTTTGATTAGGGCAATCATGAATGAGTCGTTGTTGAACTCGCGTTTGATGTTCATACGAGCCGCCATGAAAAACCTAGAAGCCAACCTATTTGGGACCAGTCAGGCTAGAACTACAGACCATATGCCTTTCCTAATTGTACTGAGGACAAGCATTGTTGCAATGCAGGTTTCCCTAGATACAAGCATGCATGTCATGGTGTTGGAATTGCTTTGTAGTGAGGGTTGGGTAATGCAATAACAATTAATGGTGTCACAAGTCGGCAAGTCGCAACAATTGACTCTTTGTGGAACAAATGATTTAGTGCATGCCGTTGATCTGCAATAACAATTGATCCAATGCAGTAATAGTTTTATAGAATTTTCTTGTAAATTATGATTTATTCTTGGAATTGATAATTATAGTTGGATGCGACGCGGCTTTGCGGCAAAGACATACATGAAGCGGCTATTGCCACCCTATCATTTACTTTATTCACCCTACTTGCTCATTACACCCTACATTTTAGTTTCAATTATTAAATTTACTTAACTAACCCATTTTTCTTTCTAGAAATATCCTTATATGACATATCCAATTAAAAAAGATTTTTTTTTTTTATAACGAAAATCTCTCATTTAATTTATACCAATAACAAAACTAAAATATATTAAAGTTTTGTACTAAAATCATAATGAGAGTTTCTATTGGGACCTCCAAATCTGCTCACTTGACCTCACTCTATTTTGAATTATTAAATGACATATATAGCCTACTATAAAATGACTATTAAGGACAATAATTATACCAAAAAAATTGTTATATTTATTTTCTCTAGACTTTCCAATTCAATAATATTATATTACATTCTTTATTATTTTCCCTATCTATTTTCATTTTCCAATTTCACTACATACTCATTAAAGTATTCATATATATTTAATAAGAAATAAAACTATGATTAAGATAAAAATGTATGATATGCATATTGAACGCATATTGGTCAGGGAGAACAAAATAAATTGTATTATGACCTAAATCTAAATCTATCCATTATATTTGCAAAAAGAAGAAAAAAATAGAGCTAGCAAATAAAAATAAATAAAAAAATATTTAAATAATTAATCATGCGGTACAGAAAATAGAGAAACATTAAGTAAAAATGATTAATCTGTTTTTTTTTTGCACAGCTAAAAAGAAAAAGTAAATAAAAAAAATCACATAATAGTTCATGTTATTTTATTTTTATTAATTTTTAAAACTCAATACCTTGTGTTTGATTTTTTTTATTGGATAAGAGATTTATGTTGTCTGATTAAGGAATGGAGATGTAATTAAGATTTATAGAGTAATTAAATCATTGAAATGACTAACTTTTTTATTATAAAGATCTTAGTTTGTTTGTAAATTATATGTGTGAGGTTATTTGAGGAACTTTAGTGAGGTTTAATGAGAAAATTTAGTATTTAAAAATTTGATAGGAGGTGTAAAAAGCATAGAGGTCAAGTGAGTAAATTTGGAGGTTCCAATAGAAAAACTCAATCATAATCTGATTTACTTCCCTTTTTTTTTTTTTTTTTTTACAGTATCAATGTTCATCTATTTCATTCCATATCAAAAGATTAGTAAGTTAACAACTATAAGCAATGAAGAAAAGATTGATTTTTTTTTTTACTTTCAGCGTTCATAAAGAATATTGCAAAGATTTTGACGAAGTTAACACTAATGGTTTTGTAAATTGTATAACGAATTAACTATGAGGAGAGAACAAAAGGACAAAAAAATAAGTAGTAAATTCAAATTTGGATGGAGAAGAAGAAAATTAATGTTATCCAACGAGAAATTAAGTAGTCTTTGTATTTAATTAATTGGTTATGTATTTAGTTTTATTTACAAATTTAGATTTTAGAAAATTAGTGTACTTATTAGTCATTTTGCACTTGGGTAATATAGTCTTTCAATAATTCAAATGTTTGTAGGGTGAACTAAGAAAATGGTAGGGTGGCAATAGCCGCACCCTAAATAGTATTTCTTAATTGATGTTAATGGGTCATGTTGGCCTTGACAAACGGGCGGTACAGTGGTAGTATAAACTCAGTTTGGTTCATGTACTCTACATCTTGAAAACTGATTCTATAAGCTGTGGAGTTGCGGTTCTATGGTAGAGTATAAGTTGTCAAATTGAGATTGTCTTGATTAAGAGATTTTTGCCTCTATTATTTTGGTTTAGGAATATTTCTTGTAGATCTATGACCCCTATGACCAATGTGAAATTATTATTATTAGTATTATTTTTTTAATCAATCCGTCAATAGTTGTCATTACTCAAACCAGAATGACCATTATATACCCCTTCGCTGTCATTAGCCAATAACGAGACAGACAAGAGGTTGTGGAGGTATCACGATGATACACAAGTATAGACTGCTCATTATACATTCAGTGCTCACTTAATTAAGCAAGCCTATAAACTAAAGTGGCAAATAGGTAAAACTATACTCATTAGCGCTTATTAAGAACTAACAAGCATAGATCCATGGAAAAGTAGAAAATTATTAGAAAACAAGAACTAAACTAAAACTAAAATAGAGGCCCAAAGGACAGCCAGCCTAGGCCCAGCCATAACCACTCTCCACATCCTGCGCCTTCACGTTCTATGCACATTTGAAGAACACTGCCCTGCGACCCTCCACCGACGCCACCGCACTGACTTGCCACAAACCGCTTTCATGCTTTAGGAAAAACCAGTATCTCTTGCCACCACCGAGAGGACGAAGGCCATTATGCAACACAGGCTAACCCGAACCCCAAATGGGTAAGGATCTCCGCATCAAAGCCGACATAAACCTCATCAATGGTGATCGCATAGTCACTGTCGTTTGGAACGTAATCCAGTCCGCTGCTGCCCTCGCCTTCCCTGAAACCTGCTTCCACGAAACATCCAGCCATAGAGCTATCTCAATCCGAATAGCCCCAGCCACTATTGTCATACCGCAAGCAAAGTAATTTCGGAGGTCTAGACCATTTGTCAACCGTTCGATAGCATCACAATTACGTTGAGGGAACGTCGGGGCGCCACCAAATGAGAGCTAAAGATTTCGCAACGCCGCAAACCTTAGTTTTCTTGAGAATTAGTATAAGGGTTTTTCCCCCTTTCTTTCTTCCCTAATCGACAACCTACCAATGTAAAATTAGTGTGCTAAGTAGGTTTATCAAATTGGGTTATTAAGTATAATTTATTCCACCCTGTGGCCCTGAACCTAAGTTGATTAAACACCAAGGTTCGTGCGTCTAAGGTGCAGTGATTAGTACGGCTACGCTTGAATACACGCATGAGGGTGTGTGTGGTTAGTACTGTCGTCCAAATCTCAAAAAAAAAAAAAAAAAGTATAATTTATTTTTTAAAAATAAAATATGCAAAATATTAATTACATTAATTAGGATCCAAGATAAGATCATCAATACGAAGGTAAGCTTGAAGATTCTGTCCCTACTAATAAGGCAAAGGCATCGCCGAAATGAGGTTGTTCACATTTCACAAAACATATCTACACCCGAATCAATCAAATCAATACCAAACCCTTGAACTCTCCCTCCCAAATTCCCTGATATTCTCTTATTTGTTGCACACGGCACGCTAAATTAACCCTAACCGATCCAGTAAATCTGCAAAATTTACAAAACAACCCAGACTGTAAAAAAGTAAATTACAATTCCCTCCCTAGTCGTCTTCCTGTTTTCTTAAACCATAAGAAAAAAGCGGAGTCCTTCTCCCTAACGCTCCTTACCAAATTCAATGTATACAGCGAGGAATCCAAACGCAACAAAAAAAAAATCGTCACCTTTAATCCCCCTCACACCTAACACTCTAACAGAACAAACCAGGACCACGTCAAAAATGATCGGCACCATTAAATCGGCCACGCGTTCCCAATAAGGGTGTGCCGACTCCACTTTCCCCCCGTCACCTTTTTTTCCCTACTGGAGAAAGGCGTCCAGCCTGTCCCTCGCATCACTCCAATTCCCGAAATCAATTTAATTTCTTAATCCGAGATTATTATTCTAATTTGTCCCTTTTCGCCGTTCCTTCACCCATTACCCCCAATTTTAAATAAATATTTATTCCTCCTCTCACCTTCTCGATAATTCTTCCACCTTAAGATTCTCGCTTTAACTCCTCCCCCCCTCCTCCTCCCCCTTATTCTTATCCCATTCCCTTCTCCCCGTACTTTCCCCAATTCTCTCAAACCCTCTCAGGTACCAATATCTCTCTCTCTCCTCTATTTTTTTATTCTTCATAATATTTTTGTTGGTGTTCAGATGCGAGATTTGATTTCGGTTTTTGTAAATTAGTTTCGGATCCCTCTTTTCTGTTTTTTGATTTTTTTTTTTTCGTTTGATAGTTTGACCGGAAGATTTGAATTTGTCGTAATTTTTTTGTGAATTTTTTTTTTTGGTTGATTTCAGATCAGCGTTTCGCAGATCGATCTAGGCGATCTAATATTCGGTGGGATTTCTGGTTCGAATTTTGAAGAGATATTGAAGCAGAGCAGAGAGTCTCGAGATGGCGGAAGAGCACAGATGCCAAGCACCAGAAGGTCACCGTCTCTGCGCTAACAACTGCGGATTCTTCGGCAGCCCGGCCACCATGAATCTCTGCTCCAAATGTTACAGAGACTTTTGCCTCAAGGAGCAACAGGAGGCCTCCATCAAATCCACCGTCGAAGCCTCTCTCTCCGCCTCCGCGGCCGCCGCTTCGTCGGCCTCGTCGTCCTCCTCTTCTCCGGTGATTGACTTCCGCTCTCTCCCTCCGCCTCCGCTGTTGACTTTGCCGGAGGTCGCCGAGGCCGAAGATGTTCCCACTCCTCCAGAGGTCGCCGTCCCGGCGGTGTCGCAGCCGAACCGGTGCAACGTCTGCCGGAAACGGGTCGGGTTGACCGGGTTCAAGTGCAAGTGCGGGACCACCTTCTGCGGGGTCCACCGTTACCCGGAGAAGCACGCGTGCTCGTTCGACTTCAAGACGGTCGGGAAGGAGGAGATCGCGAGGAGCAATCCGGTGATCAAAGCAGAGAAGCTCGAGAAGATTTGATGTGGGCCGTCGGATCCGATTACTTTTCGAAAAAAAAAAAAAATTGCAGAAATTTCCAATCAGTCAATGATATGATTGCATTAGCAAATTTGTGAAGGGAGGCCCTGCCGATGGGCCGCCGGTGTGGTGATCGCCGGCCGTTCGTCGTCAAGCAGCACTTGTGAAAAATTAAGTCTGATATAAATATTCTCTCTTTTCTGGGTTAATTTTTAATATTTATTTTCGGAAAAATAAGTTATTGTGGGCTTTGCTTGTATGTTGCAGGAAAACCAAAAAAACAAAAAAAAAAAACAAAAGGTTTCTATTTGGCTAATTCAAATTTCGGGTCTGATTCCTTTGTAGATAGATTCATCTCTGTTTTTATCTTATCCTACTCTGGTATGATGATTATGATTCTTCTTGCTATATTACCCAAAGTGATGCATGAGTTGGTTCCCAAAAGAGAGAGAGAGAAAGGGCGCCATTTCTCTCTCTGCTTTGCATGAGTGTGTCTTGCTGTGTCATTTTAGGAAATCTTATAAGGGGCATATTACTATTTCTGAGCATATAGCCCCAAATTTGTATTGATTTATTGCTTTGGGTTTGCAAGCTCTATTTGGTCTAGCATCTGAGATGTGTTTTAGAAGCTCCAGTTCTTTTTGGCTTTGGTGTTGGTTTTGGATGTTCATATCAATGCCAAATTAGTGCTCCACCCGTTCAAATCAAGGCTCATTCTCAATCATCAAGTTAAGGAAATATACTTCTTAACAGAGTGCACAAATTATGAATTCTTAAATTCCGTATGTTGGCTACAGATCCTCCTCAAAATGGTGATTTATCAGATGGGATAATCCGAGTAGGAAGGTGTCACCTAATGTTACTCTAGTTAGAGAGTTGATGATAATCCGTCTTCAGCTTTTCAGCTGCTGTTAAGCTATCTCCTTTGTTTTGGGTCCTGTTTCTTTCATCTTCGAATAGTTGGATGCATGTATTTTCTTCATATGAAACTTACTGATTCTCAACTAATAGAGCACATAATTGGATGCATGCATCTTGTTTGGTCTCGTCCCTTGCTCATTTTCCCAAGAACCCATCTTCACCAAGATTTGCAGATGTACACCATATTCTCCCTTCCCCGCCCTTCTGCCATCTATAGCCTTGTCCAAACTTGAGATCCCTTGTTGGGAGGTCGCATGCAAGACCTGAAATTAGGAATAAATAGAGATGAACTCCGTGCTTCACTCTCATAAGACGTTAAATAGTAAATACCCTCTAACGGTTCTGGGTTGGATGTAGCAGACCAACCTTCCACACGAGCTCGACTTCAGAACAAAGTTGCACCAAGAGAATATTCGGCTCACTAACCAAGAGGACCAAATCAGCTCGATTGCACTAGAGCATACCTTTGATACTCGATTCCAGGACCCTTATTTTTTTTTTCTTTCTGTTTTTCATTTATTTATATTGGAATCTCCATCTCACTAATTCTTTGATCTTGTGACTTTCACGGTCACACTATGGTTCACCAGCACTTGATCGATTGCTCAACATGATACTCGTGATTAATGTATGGATTGTGTACCAAATTATGGACTGACTGCATCTCATTTTACATTACCCTTCAAAAAGATCGTCAGGATTGTATACCAAATTATGTAAAGCCTAGGTCTTATAACGTATGGGATGAATACCTATACTTGAGCATCTCATTTTACATTAGCTACAAAACTATCAATACATAATTATACGTTCGCCTACTTCTTGATTTCCTTAATTTATATGTATATAAAAAAAAATTATAGAATTATTGCCGTACGTAGAATAAAAGATTTAGATAAAAAAAAAAGATTTTGATAAAAAATTATAGAATTATTGCCGTACGTAATCTAAAAGATTTAGATAAAAACAAAAAAATTATAGAATTATAGAATCATTGCCGTACGTAGAATCAAAATCCCATTCTTCCTGAAACCGTAGGTTTCCCTGGCATTTAGTTAAAGAACATTGGATTACAAAGTGATGACCTGCATGTTGATAAAACGTAAGATAAAGTGAAATAATTAATAACACTTAATTCTTGTTCTATTTTAAGATGTTTCAGATTAGGCGATTTTTGTAGGAACTCTTTAAGAAATTCCCAAGAATCGCATCCTCAAAGAACTGTAGAATCACTGTAAATCTGTATGTAATTAGGATTTTATTTAATTAGGATATCCTGTAATTATGGAAATATTGTTTCCTATTAGAGTTAGACTACTCCTTTGTACTTGTATATATACCCTCATTATGGGATGAATAGAATCATCGAATTAACCCTGAATTGAAGTATTCTTTTCTACTTGGTATCAGAGCAGGTTCAATCCTTTGAACTTGCGTTGCATCCTTTGAATCCTAAATCCTGAATCCCGAAGAACACCACAAACCGCTGCGTACCACCATCGTTGAAATCAAACCATCCTGAATTTCAAACCACCATCACCCTACCTTTTTTTTAGACAAAAGAAACAAAAAAAAAAATTTCTTTTTCAAAACATTCATATCCATCTTGAAACCCTTGAAAATCCAATCCTGCGAAAATCATGAGTTCCTCAATAATGCAATCAGAGAAACAGGCTATGGGGCATTCGGTAACTACCGAATTTTCTGTTATGGCTCAATGCAAACAGGGTCCTCCTCCAGGCTTATCAGGACCTTCTCCACACCATCCTCTAGATAAACCAAATCCATATGCAAATAAAAGGTGCATTATCTGTGAGGAATTAGGTCATAGCAAGGAGCGGTGCTATGAAGTGATTGGTTACCCTGATTGGTGGGACTTCACCAAGAAACCGCGAAAGAATCTGGGCAAGGTCGCTGTTGCTACTAAAGAGGAAGATTACCTAGACAATGCCTCCGCTAATGTAGCGCAGTCAGGTATGAAGGGTAAGGTTACTTTTAATAGTACATGGATAATTGATACAGGTGCATCTGACCATATGACCAATGACCCAAATCTTGTGAAAAACCTTAGACGTTCCCCTCAAGACGTTGTCTCTACTGCTGATGGTACTCCAACTCCGGTCACCGGAGAAGGTTCTATTGCTTTATCTGATACCTTAACCCTTGAATCTGTCTTAGTTGTTCCATCACTAGCTTATAATCTCCTGTCTGTTGGTCAAGTTATTTTAGCTCTTGCATGTATTGTGACCTTCTATTCGTCTTTCTGTGTGTTTCAGGACATTCTGACTCGACGGATTCTTGGTTATGGTGTTAGAAGGGGGAAATTATACTATCTGGATCTGACAGAGACTGGAAAGAAACAGAAGCATCTTTTGGGACAGGCTAATCAGATCAACGGGGTAGAGAATGCGAAGGAAGCTGTATGGTTATGGCATCGCCGTTTAGGTCATCTATCCTTTCGTTATCTTAAGAAGCTGCAACCTCAATTGTTTTCAGTTGTTAGTGATTTGGATTTCCACTGTGACATCTGCGAACTGGCCAAGAGTCACCGTATTTCATATTCACCAAGTCTTAATAAAAGTCCTGTTCCTTTTATGAAGATTCACTCTGATGTCTGGGGACCTGCAAAAATTCCTTCTCTTTCTGGAGCTCGGTATTTTGTAACGTTTATTGATGATTGCACTCGCATGACATGGGTGTCATTACTGAAGAATAAGAGTGATGTATTTGGAATGTTTACCGAATTTCACAAAATGGTGGCAACTCAGTATCAACAATCCATCAGAGTGTTTCAGTCTGACAATGGTGGAGAGTTTGTGAATGGCCCTATGATTGAGTTTTGCCGGTCACATGGAATTCGTCATCAAACCTCCAATTCTTATACTCCTCAACAGAATGGTTTAGCAGAACGGAAGAACAGGCAGTTGATGGAAGTTGTTCGTGCTTCCTTGTTTGGCATGAATGTACCTCGGTCCTATTGGGGAGAAGCAGTAAAATCAGCAGCATATCTTATCAACCGTACTCCTTCACGGGTGATTGAGTTTCAGAATCCTCATCAGAAGCTTCATACACTTTTGACCATCCCTTCTATGCCTAATTTGGAGCCCCGGGTGTTTGGGTGCACAGCCTATGTTCATATTTCCAAGCCTCAACGCAGCAAGCTTGATCCCCGTGCCCGTAAGTGTATCTTTGTTGGTTATGCTGACTTCCAGAAGGGTTATCAATGTTATGATCCTCTCACTGGCACTATACATGTCTCTCTTGATGTTGCTTTTCGTGAATCCGAGCCTTACTACTCAGGGGGAGCTTCTCAGTCTTCCCTTCAGGGGGAGAGAGGTTGTGAAGGGAATCCTCGTTCTCGTTCTATTATTGATTTTGATATCTTTGAAGACTTGGAAAATTTGGAGGATAGATTTGAAGGTAGAAATTCGGAAACAGAAAATGCAGTTTTCGAACAGAGCATTGTAAATTCCGAAATAGACAATGCGACTGCCGAACAGAGCATTGTAAATTTTGAAATAGACAATGCGACTGCTGAACGAAGTGTTGCAAATTCCGAAATAGAAAATACGACTGCCGAACGAAGTGTCGCGAATTCCGAAATAGAAAATGTAATTGCCGAACAGAGTGTTGTGAATTCCGAAACAGAAAAGACAACTTTTTTGGATAGTTTGAATCAAAATCAAGACATATCCAAAGCTCACACACAAGATATTTCCCCTTCTGCATCACCAACTGAAGATCCCGGTCAGAATGATCCACCTCAGGTACCCCTAAACTGTAATGAGTCTTCTGGGTTAGAAAGTGTCGAACCTAGGAAATCACAAAGGGTTACCAAGGGAATTCCTAAGAAACAATATGAACCAGATATCAAAGCCAAAGCTAAATACCCTATAGCTAATTTTATGTCTAACCATAGGATTTCTGGGTCACATGCACTTGTTGTTGATCAATTATCTACTGTATCTATTCCTAGTAACGTGCAAGATGCATTGACGGATCCAAAATGGACAAAGGCGATGAATGAAGAATTGGAAGCTCTTCAAAAGAATGCAACATGGGAGCTAGTACCTATGCCGATTGGAAAGAAGACTGTAGGATGTCGTTGGGTATTTACTGTGAAGCTTAATGCAGATGGAACTATTAATAGATACAAGGCGAGGTTGGTTGCCAAAGGATATACATAACGCTATGGGATTGATTATGAGGAGACTTTTGCACCTGTGGCAAAGATTAATACTGTCCGGATTCTAATCTCACTTGCAGCAAACAAAGATTGGCCATTGCACCAGTTTGATGTGAAGAATGCGTTTCTTAATGGGAATTTGGAAGAAGAAGTATACATGGATGTGCCCCCAGGTGTTAAGAATTACCCAAATGACGTTGGCAAGGTGTGTAAATTGAAGAAGTCTTTGTATGGCCTGAAGCAGTCTCCAAGAGCTTGGTTTGGAAGATTTTCAAAGTCCATGAAAGCCTTTGGATACAGACAGAGCAATTCTGACCATACCTTGTTCATCAAGCGCAAGAGTGGTAAGATTACAGCTCTTATTGTGTATGTTGATAACATGATTGTTACAGGGGATGATCCGAAAGAGATAAATGAATTACAAAAGAATTTGTCAAAGGAGTTTGAAATGAAGGATCTGGGACAACTGAAGTATTTTTTGGGTATTGAAGTTGCAAGGTCTAAGAAGGGGATTTCACTTTCACAGAGGAAATATGTTCTTGATTTACTTGCTGAAACGAGGATGCTAGACTGCAGACCTATCGAGACACCCATTGAGATGAATCACGGACTTGCTATCTATCCTGATCAATTTCCAACTGATAAAGGGAGGTATCAACGTCTTGTAGGAAGGTTGATTTATCTTTCACATACTAGACCTGATATTGCTTATGTTGTAAGTGTTATTAGTCAATTTATGCATTGTCCTAGTGAAGAGCATATGGATGCAGTCTTTCGTATTTTGAAGTACTTAAAGATGGCGCCAGGTAAAGGGTTACTGTTTCAGAAAAAAGATGAATTGGAAGTTGTTGGGTACACAGATGCAGATTGGGCTGGTGATAAAACTGACAGACGTTCTACATCTGGGTACTTCACTTTTGTTGGAGGGAACCTTGTCACTTGGCGTAGCAAAAAGCAGAAAGTTGTTGCCAGATCAAGTGCAGAAGCTGAGTTCCGAGGTATGGCACACGGAGTCTGTGAAATGCTGTGGATTCGTAATGTCTTGAAAGACCTGGGATACAAGCTTAAAAAGCCTATGGATTTGCATTGTGATAATACAGCTGCCATTGAGATTGCACATAATCCAGTTCAGCATGATAGAACAAAGCATGTGGAGGTTGACCGTCATTTTATTAAAGAAAATCTTGACAGAAAGGTTATTCGCTTTCCATTTGTAAACTCAGATGAGCAATTAGCTGATGTTCTTACTAAAGGAGTGTCCAGGAAGGTATTTGACAGCTCAGTTGACAAGTTGGGCATGATAGATATCTATGCACCAACTTGAGGGGGAGTGTAGAATCGCTGTAAATCTGTATGTAATTAGGATTTTATTTAATTAGGATATCCTGTAATTATGGAAATATTGTTTCCTATTAGAGTTAGACTACTCCTTTGTACTTGTATATATAACCTCATTGTGGGATGAATAGAATCATCGAATTAACCCTGAATTGAAATATTCTTTTCTACATTAGAAATTGGGACACAAGTCTCATATCGGAGACTTGATCGATATAATCCAAGGCCCACATTGGACACTTGGTAATTTCAATGGCAATACAGGGAACCCCAATTTGGGTTCATGATACGTGCCTACGTGGAGACGCAATTGGAGAAGGACCCGCTCTGATACCATGTTAAACAGCGACAAGCGTGGCCCATGGCTCACCATTGTACCGATACTGTCCCAACTTAACCACCCGTTAGGTGTTGAGTTTTAATCACAAAAGGTCTCGGTACAATTGGGTGAGATCGACCCACTTATAAGTTATATTTTATTTGTCACTTTTCCAATCTGGCATCTTTCCTCTCCAATAAGAACCAGGATTAGTTCACTCAAATTATTGAACGCAGCAGGTAGATATGAACCTTGATCATGAAGATAAAAGCATTTATCAAACATAAATTCATCCACAGAAACAATAATTAGTTTTAGTAAAAAACTTTTTTCTTTCTACCTCCAAGGAATGAGCTGAAAGACTCAGTTTCTTAACATTGGATATTCCTGCCAGTAATGCAGTTGATTGCTTATCAAAAAACTCCCCATCATGATCATGTGGCCCATTGATGCTAATTTCGGCTTCAACTAGAGTTTTTGCACCATCCAAATTGTATCTTGAATAAAAAATAGGATCCCGGATTTCAAACTTCTCTAGCTTTGGGGTATCAATAGAAAAATTGTACCCAGGTTCACAAAAACTCTCGTTACGTAATGACAAATATATGCCCAGTGTTTTCAACTTAGGTGCAGAGATAATCACATCCGAAACGTGTCTTTCCAGAGAAGAACTTATAAACAAATTTTCGAGAACGGGGACAAGAAAAAAGCTTTCTCATAGAATTCCTGTCAGGTTTCTTAGCCCTAAATTGCAAGACTTGGAGTCTAGGAAAACACCCTGTTGAAGGAGGATCATATGTAATGCAATTTGAAGACACTGCTAATACCTGAAGTGTTTTGCACTCGAAAAGAGTTCGAGGCATTTTGATATTACCATGTTTTGATAGTTTATCGACAATGGTAAGACCAAGATCTACAACATTACACTAACTACAGTGCACATCCAACGAGTGACATCCACATCACTCAAACCTTTTGCCTGCCAAAAAAAGGCTGAATTTTTGAATGGTGATTCCTGATGACTCGCGCACTGAAAGTACACCATCAACAAAAGCCCTAAAATCGATCAGAGCTCTGCCAATGTTTGGGGAAATCACATTGATCGAAGTCTAGATTGGGAAGGGAAGTCCATAAGTTCTTCCATTTTGAAGAGAGAATGGTGCTCCTCACAGCATGTAATATCGGGAGGTATGAAAGGGTTTGACAAAGAATTGCATTTGGCAATGAGGAAATTCTGTCTTCTGTTTCCATTCGAGTTTTTGACTTTGAAGCCATTAATTTGTTCATGTACTGTTGTAACATTGTTAGGTTAAAAAGTTTATCAACGTAAATTTAGGGGAGTGAAATTTGCACTCCCCTTTTTGTAAACCACACTCCCATTTTCATTTTAATATTTTTCTTTCCACAATTACTCTTCTGACTACTCTCATCTCTTATTTCCATATGGTTCTTTTGTTCTTTTCAACAACCTCAACGAAAATGTGTTTTCTATAGTGGATCCAATTCCAGTTTTGATCACCAACTAACCAGTCAGCAGCAGCTGCTAACAAATTTCACATCCATCATCTTTAGCATCACCATTGATTGGCAGCCATCTTTGCATGCTCTTGTCTCTGTGATTACGGGTAATTAAACCACGAATTTGCTAAGATCATGTCAGATTCTTAGTCAAAGCTTCCACCAGCCCATTGCATCTGGTTCTCTACTCCTCTTTCTCTTTAGTTATCGCATGTATGTCCACTTGTAGGAAACATGCAGCCACAATAACAAATCTTTTATATTATGCAGCCAATCTCATATAGAATTACTAGAAGTATTGTATTGACAAAACCAGATGCAATTTAGTCCCAACTTTCAAATTTAACCTTATATACCACTTTGTGAGCTTTCTCTTCTTATACTTCTTTGTTCAGACACCTAACCCTTGTTATAGGTTCCTCCTCTCCAAACCCTCCCAACCCAACTTATTGACTTAGCCATTGGCTATGTACAGAGAAGTTGGATGCAAAGAGTTTGAATTAGAAATCT
This sequence comes from Rosa chinensis, assembly GCF_002994745.2. Taxonomy (NCBI): domain Eukaryota; kingdom Viridiplantae; phylum Streptophyta; class Magnoliopsida; order Rosales; family Rosaceae; genus Rosa; species Rosa chinensis. The sequence continues at coordinate 18,847,179 of NC_037090.1, forward strand.
TTCTATTGGGAATTGATATTTGATTTCAAGTGGGTTTAGTTCTGGAAACTGGCTTTAATTGCCTAGCATGCATGGAGTGAGCACTGGTTAGTAAGAATTGAATTCTTGAAAGGTTAGTCCTAGAAGATGGAGAGACAAATTTTGCACTCACATAAGATGAATACATTTTCAATGAAGATTGAAGAGGAAAGGGTTCAGCAGAAATGAGAAAGCCGAGAGCATACACATGAGGAAGATGATAGAGAAAGTGAAAGGGAGTGCAAATTTCACTCCCCTAAATTTAATAGAAGAATACTGAGTTCATGAAAAGAGGAATATATATATATATATATATATATATATATATATATATATATACAGTTCGGCTACAGTGCGGACTGTATGGATTTCCCATTTTCCCCTACTTTCCAATCACATTTTCACATCATAACCGTTCAGTTTTTAGGTCTTAATGTATAGATCACCTCTGCAAAATTTCAGCCAATTTGGTAATCGTTAAGGCATCCAAAACTGCAAATTACAACAATGTACACGAACGGTTTCAATTTGACAGATTCGGTTCGTTCGTGTAAATTGCAGTTTTGGATACCTTAACGATCGCCAAATTGGCTGAAATTAGATATGATCTATACATTAGGAACTAAAAACTGAACGGTTAAGATCAAAATATGTGATCGAAAAGTGGGTGAAAACCGGAAATCCGTTTCGAAATTCCGATACAGACGTCCGCACTTGAGAAAAATTCTATGTATATATATATACTCGATCACAGACGGATGTCCACACTATCACTAAGCAACAGCCCCATTCAGGCAACGACGGCGGCGTGAATCGGGCTGGATAGAGGTCGCAGGCATCCCAGATCGCTTCTGGGCAGCAATCGAGGTCAGAGGAGATCCAGGTTGCAGGTTTCTGGGTAGGAACCGCACTTGCAACTGCAAGGTTCTAGGCAGCGCTGCAACCTCATTGTCGGCGACTCCACCTGACTACAGATTGGTCAGTCCGACCCCTGGCCTCTGTCAGGCAAGCGGCGCCGCACCATCGCGGCCTGAGCGGGGCTGCTGCATCGACGTCCGAACTTTAGCGATAGTGCGAATGTTCTCTCTCGATCGGCTCCGTGTGTGTGTGTGTGTGTGTATAGATCCTATCTAGAGCGAGGCCTCACTCTGAAATTAACGTGTGAGGTTGGAGTTTATGATCACTTTTCGGTTTCATATCCAAATCTTGACCGTTCAATTTTTAGGTACTAAAGTATAGATAATCTCTGCAGATTTTCAGCCAATTTGATGATCTTTAAGGTATCTAACCTACTTAAACCAATGAACGAACTAAATATGTCCACCCTGAACTGTACTAGGTTTAAGGCAGTTATCAATGCCTTAATTACCATCAATTTGGCTGAAATTTTACAGAGGTGATCTATACATTAGTACCTAAAAACTGAACAGTCAAGATGTGGATATGCGACTGAAAAGTGATCCTAAACCCTAACCTCGCTCTGGATAGGATCTATACACACACACACACACACACACTAGTACAAAAATTGAATCAGACGACGGCTAAAAACTGTCGCCTGATGCGAAGCTGACTGTCGTATATCTAGCTACCGTCTGATGAAACATGATTTAGAGAACTGTCGTCTGAAGAACTCGGCATGCATGTCGACAGGCTGTTGATAGCTTGTCAACATCATTAACTGTCGTGTGAACTTCACTCAAACGACGGGCAACTTAAGAACCCGTTGTGTGATTGTAATTCAGAAGTCTTTTTTTTTTTTTTATAACTGTTGTGTGACTGTTATTCACACAACTATTTTGTGATAGCATCCGTGATCTGTATTAATCTCATATGACAGTTTTTATTTTGTGGCTATTGTCAATATTATGCTGTGCTTTGAGACGACATATTGAGCTTTTAACGTTATGTTATAACATGTTGGACAATACTTTTCATTTATTCTTGATGTCTAATTGTTACAAAATATATAACAATCAAATTAATTCAAATCCCACCACATATTAAATGAATTCAGTAAATTGATATCAAACATAATTATTTCCCAAATATTCATTCACTAATTTAGGAGGGTCATTTGTACATTTGCCTTTTTCTCTGTATCTATCAACTTTTGCTCTTTTCTACATTATACAATGCCGAGTACATTGGAACTACATGTCTACAAGTTGAGCTACTGTCTGTGATCCTTGGGACAAGCCTGGTGCTTGCCATGTTGCTTAGCCTGGTGTTGGCACCAGTAAGAATGGGCAACCAATACTCTTGTCCAAGAACAATTGGGGAACAGGCTCTCCCCTTCTTTGCTAAGAAGAGATTTGTGCTGTGTGAACCAAATTAAGTTTCCCATTTGTCCTGCAGACAATGCAAAGACTTTAATGTACATTATGCATTTCCAGAAAAGTACTCCATCAGCTACTATGTAAACCTCTGTCCTCTACTAACTCATATGAATCACAAGTACTAAAATGAATTGTCTAACAATATATGAGAGTAAATGTAAGACATGATTGGTCGATTAAAATTGTACCTTAGTAGTGGTGAAATAATTTCACTTTGCAAAAATAGTTCCCAAAAATCTCATTCTAGTCTAGAACATATATACAAAAAATCATAATCAACATCATATGTCTTTCCTTTAACAACCATCTAACCAAATAACATCAAGACTCATGCCGAAAGAAGACTCAAATTAAGTAATGTATAACCAGCCAACAATTCAAGTGCCAGATTCTGGACCGAAACAAAAGTACCTAAGTAGATGTATTTAGCTGGAGGAGACTGCAAAACCTTGGCATTTAGACCGATATAGAACTGTTGTTGATAGGTCGACTTAGCTGAAGGGCTTCTCTAGGTATCTTGATGTACTTATCAATTTCCTTTTGGGCTACATTTGCTGCAATTGAGATCTCCTGCCATATCAAACCACAACCCATTGGTAAGAACTTAATGAGTAACTGAAATGGCTGCAAAATTCAAGGACACAAGAGAGGTACAGCTATCGGGAAAGCAATTAAACCAATGGCCTCAATGATTTGAAATCAGATGTAGTTGACAGTATGACTGAAAGATCCTCAAAAGGTGAATGCAAAAAAAAAGGAATAGGATCACAGGGATTGGTACGTAAGCTGCAAACATGTTTATCACCACACAGTAGCAACTGAACTGAAGAATTAAACCAAGAATAAGAAAGCCATAAGTGCAAATCACATTCCATAAACTATCGAAATAGCAACAAACAAGGAATGAAAACTGATCTTACCTACAATTGGCAGCAATAGCAGCGCGGCCATCAGTTGTAAAGCCTTCACAGGTAACAAGAACCAAAGACTTAAATTAAATTCAGACTGTATATACAAATGAAAGAGTCACACAAAATGGAAGAAGTAGCAGAAAACAAACTTGGAAAACAGTTGAGAACAAGATTAGAGAAATCAGCTTCTACACTCTAATTCATGACAGAAGGGGCAAAGCTATAATCATTTTCTTTGCCCTCATTTTATCAGATAATGAAACCATTGTAGGATTTTAAACTTGGTTTCACATATGACCTTGCCTAGAAAAATCTCTTGGTATCTAGAACTAAGGCACTTCTCACACTACAAAGAAAATCCTAGCAACTCTACCTATCAATTTGCTGATTTGAAAGATATAGAAGGTCAAGCTCTGCAAACTACAAAATTTTCACACAATGAAACACATTGCAAAACATTGACAACCACAGAACACATTGCTAAAGATCTAAAAAGGTTGGGAAAGAAATCATGACAGCCATAGAAAAATTATTAATTGAACATTTGAATAACAATTAAAAGACAATATATTGTATATATGGACATGGATGTGGGAAGAAGATCCCACCATAGATTTATTTGGTGGGTTCTCAATGCTGCATCACCTTTATTAATCCTGAAATACAAGAACCATTATATAATGTGTATAATTAAATACCCCCAAAAGCCAACTACACAAGCCTAAGGCAGCCAACAGAACTCATGATAACATTGAAGCGATAGAAAAAAAAACAATAAAATATATAAAAGAGCAGCAACTCATAACAAAAAATCAGCACCACAAGACAATTTTGCTACCACCAGAAATACAACAAGACAATTTTGTTCTCTAAATTAACCCACACAGCTTTCATAGCCAAACCTGCATCATGCGTTTTAAGGGTTGTGCTGTGTCAATTGGACAAACAACCCAAGTTTGAACAGAATCATAAATAATTTAAATGAAATCACATAAACTAATTCCAAGTCGGCATCCAATGAAAGAAACTTTTCTCTAAGGCCTCAATATTTCAAATTCATGAGAACCATTAAATTAGCCCGAGTCTGATTAACCATGCACATAAGAAACATGGAGAAGAAGGAAAAAGAGCAAGATGATACCATTAAGACGTCATTTGCACATGCATCCCTGAATTTTGTAGTGCTAATAACTTTTGGGTTATAACAATTTCCCCGAGCAAAATCTACTTGGACAAAAATCAAGAAATTCAAATCAACGGGTTCAGTTGGGGTCCCAAAGAAGATAAAGACCAATGCTTTACAGAGAAACCCTAAAAAAGAATGTAGATACCTCTACTAGCAAGGCTAGTATCTATGTCACCAAGCATAAACAACACCCTCGTGGGGGTCCCACAAGCCATGGTGGGACCCAACAACGATATGCATCCCGTAGCCTGACGTCCAAGCTACACCGTGGTAGTCGGAAGTGCCCAAGAGCTTGCCGGGAAGCCAACTTCCCAACCATGACAACTTGCATGCACAACATGCTTTGAAGACTAGAAGTGGGACTCTTTGTCCCACATTGAAGAAAATGTAAAGGAGAGTGGCTCCCTTCCTTATAAAAGGGACCACTCCTCCCACTCAAACTCCACTCCATTACAACTCTTGTAATCTTGTTGAGCCTCAGGGCCCGACACATAATAAAAGCTTCAAGTAGACGTAGTTTCCCGCCTTAGCGGGAAATGAACCACTATATATCGTGTCTTCACTCTCTCTCTCTCTTCTCTCTCTCTCCAAGCTTCACAAGCAGCCTTCTAAGATCAGCGAATGGGTAAGCACAATCCTCCACCAAGCTTTACCGCCAGGCAAAGTTTGAACGACACTACCGCCAGTGACACTTCGCCAAGCAAGGCACCTCCACCAACCGCTAAGCAAAGCTCCGACAACCACTAGGCACCGCTATGCAAGCCTCCGCTAAGTAAGGTCCGTCAAGCTTTGATCAACCCTTGCAATCTTGGCTGCCAGCCAATCGCCAACTTTGAGCCTTGTTTGTTGTCGCACCGCCAACAAGAACCACTGCCATACAAAAAATTTGACGCAGCTTCATGGCTTACCACCACCGCTAGCGGTATTTACTTTAGACACCCAGAAACTCTACCGCCAAGCTTTATCCCCTGATCAGCGTTAGCACCAAAGCTCTGTCCTCTTTAATTGCTCACTTATGCAGACTTGCCGGTTGCACACAGCCAAACCACCGAACGTTCCCATCACAACCATTGACGCTCTCGTTGTGACCATTGACGTTCCCGTCACAACCAACTTAGCGCAGCGGCACAAAGCTTAACGCAGCAGACCCGCTAAACAAAGCTCCGCCAAGAGTACCATTCTCCAACAAACACCTCCAGCGTCAACAATCTTGACCTAGTCCGTTAGGCATCGCAGCGGCTCCGCCAATAACAAAAGCTCCGCTAATCAATCAGCACTGCCAGGAAGTCCTAACGCACACTCATCATTTATTCTGGGCATTCCAGCAATCGATCAGCAACTCTCTGCGATCCTAGAACATTGAAAATAGCAATCCTCACCATCCTATTGCGGAGTCTGCAAGTCTAAGATAAGTGCTGTTGTATATTTACATGCTATCTTCATGATTCTGAATCATATAAGCATGCTCACAGTGTTAGATATATATGACGGTCCTGCAAATCACATGCTTATCCAATTATATAATTGCCCCATGACTCATCATGTTTTGATTATATACATACATGTTATGCTCCTAATATAGTGCCACGCTTTGGCAGCATAAGCATTCTTTTAAACATGTATGGCCATGCTTATTGGCTGCATGCACCGTCCCCCTTCATTTATTGACACACAAGCATGAGAACTCATGCCGTCAATACTACATGCACTTTTAGCCTCGCAGCTTATGAGGTGTGAATGGAAACCCAATGCTCATCACTGCGCATTTTATTAACATGAAAGTCCCATGCCATTACATTCTTCTAGTCAATCAAAACTTTAGCCATACTCCTTTGTTAAACCCTAGGTCTCAAGAATGTTATACGTTCCAAATTGTGCATATATATATATATATCATTTCATTCTGTTGTCAGTATGGGGCTCCACGATTTTTGACTTGTATAATTTTAGTGGCATCTAAATATTACGTCTCAATACATGCAAAATGTATCTCCAGTGAGCAAACCATAAATACCAAATTGCCTATATTGTTGCTTATATCAAATACACACAAGAGCATGATTATTAAATACAGCCACTATGTCTATACATTCAGACTTAACTACACACAGCCACATATGTACCATATTGGCTGATTAAACAAAGCTTATCATATTAGTGATACACAATCACACAAGTTATTTGTCATCTGTTGCTACATTGCTTATACTTTATACATATATTCAAAATCTTGATTATATCAAAGCTTAAGAACAAGCTGCAAATATTGATTACAAACTTATGTATTAATCACTTAGTGTGTTTCTAGAGAAAGAAAGATCAATCACTCCAAACCAAACACCTCTTATGCGAACAAGGCCAAACAAGCGAATTGCGGTCATTATTCGATCACTTGAAGCGTCATGCTTGAACAACTCCAACATGGTTTGGGTACTTACATATAAATTCCAATTCCAACTCGCTCCAAATTGGCATAAGATAAGTAACTATATCTTCTCTTTTACGCTCTTTCAATTTGAGCTATTACCATGCCATGCTTTCATAACTTTTGAGCATGCCTACAACATTTCGTAGATTTGGCAACACTTTCTAGGCCTCACATACTAGTGCTAATGCCATGCTTTATATCTCAACGATCCTTAGCATGTTTACAACAATGCAAAAAATGTTATTAGCAACTTTACTACAAGTACATGCTACCTATACCATGTTTCTATTTAAATGCAATCTAATTAAATAAACATGTGACACTCACTTAAACAAACTATGCCATGCTTGAAACGTTGTGACACTTATGCCTTAGTTAAACTTGTTCGGATTATGAATTGCTTGGGTTACGACTCGCTTGGGTATCGAGCATGGCCACGACGTGCTTAGGCCAAGCCCCGCATGCTCGCACAGCGCCTACCCGCTCAATTACACCCAACTTGCTCGAACACAACCTAACTCGCTCGAACATATCCAACATGCTTTAGTTAAGCCCCAAGTTCACAATGCTTCATACTATTCACCGGGAGCTACTCCCAAAATTTTATATGGACACCCATTACACTTGTCACTTTCTATTATGCACGTTACATGGTCATAAGATCCGCATATATTACTTGCTATGCTCATTTATTGTCCTTCATACAATTAGCAAGATTTACATGAACACTATATGTAAACATATTTTCTAGCCTCTGGGCACCATACTTTGTCAAACTCTTTCTACGGGAAAAATACCTAAAACGGGTTTAGACTCCACGAGTTTGTGGCCTACGACCAACCGCCAAGTGGTAAGGCAACGCCTCACAGTGACAATGACTGCTACGTGGCATTGCAGTCAAGATTTTCTCCTCCGGGAAAGAGTAAAGGGACCGGTTAACACAGCCCATGGCAGCCACTAATCCGGCAATTAACCCTCGACGCTTGGGTATGAAAGATTAGGTTCGCCACCTAACGCCCACTGCTCAAACGCAGCTCCCCTCATCAAACAATTTTCCGACCATACGGAGGTTTATAACCAGGAGTTGGGGACTCCTCGGAGGGCCTAGCAGGGGCCCACCAAAAAGGGCAAAAGCGTTCGCTCCAATAAAATTCTAGATGGACGATGCACTCTCACTCATTATGCTCGATATACGGCACAAAGCTACGCTTTGGTATCAACCTTGCAAGAAAATCCTCCTTGACTGGGGACTTCGGGGACTTGTACATACGGCCCAGCATAATTAGCAACGGTTACGCTCATGCCTCAAGGCATCACCTTCGAGTTACCCGTTAATGCCTCACGGCATCCCCGAGCTCTAACGCTCTTGCCTTCTCGGCATCCCTGAGTTTCCACGCGCTTGCCTTCCCGGCATTCCCGAGCTTTACATTCGCTTCTCCTCGACATAATGCACATTAATGGAACATTGAATTCTTCTACCATTTGTCATTTGCCACAAATCGAATTCGTTTTGCGTTCCATTAATACGAGCGGAAACCAAACTAACATAAACGTTCACATTTGAGTTACAAACTCTCGCATTCACGGCATTCGTGCAACTTACGCCTCACGGATGTAATCTCATCAACTCAACCTCGTTCATTTTCTTACGCACACCACACATTTTATGCATCATATTCACTTCATATGCTCATTCTTACTATGCTTACACAATTTTGTTCTCTATCGAGCTCATATGTCATAAACCGATCATACTCGGCGCCATTTACATATGTACATCAACATGTATCGTGCACCTCGTACATTTGGATATGCCAATCAATGCAACTCACATACGTTGCCCAATGCAACAAGCATTCTACATATGCGCATTTTTCTTGTCTTTGTTGTGCAAGTTAACGAGTCCCTTCTTGCTTACGGAGTTCGGGGAATTGTAGGGGCTAGGCGCCTCTCGGACATTATTTATGCTTGATAACATCGTGTTTATAACTCCCCAACCAAGAAACTCCTCTCACTTGGGGACTTCGGGGACTTGTAGATACCTCTACTAGCAAGGCTAGTATCTATGTCACCAAGCATAAATAACACCCTCGTGGGGGGCCCATAAGCCATGGTGGGACCCAACGACGATATGCATCCCGTAGCCCGACGTCCAAGCTACGCAGTGGTAGTCGGAAGTGCCCAAGAGCTTGCTGGGAAGCCAACTTCCCAACCATGACAACTTGCATGCACAACATGCTTTGAAGACTAGAAGTAGGACTCTTTGTCCCACATTGAAGAAAATGTAAAGGAGAGTGGCTCCCTTCCTTATAAAAGGGACCACTCCTCCCACTCAAACTCCACTCCATTACAACTCTTGTAATCTTGTTGAGCCTCAGGGCTCGACACATAATAAAAGCTTCAAGTGGACGTAGTTTCCTGCCTTAGCGGGAAATGAACCACTATATATCGTGTCTTCACTCTCTCTCTCCCCTCTCTCTCTCTCTCTCTCTCTCTCTCTCTACGTTAAATTAGAGCCTTCAGTTTCTAACATTAACAAAGAAAAAGGGGTTTTCACTAAATTACCTTCATTTACATCAGAGCAAGAAGAATCGGAAACCACCATGGTCAAGCTTTTCAATTTCGCGCACAGTACCGAGTCTACAAAAGTAAAAATCAACAAATCAGAGAATGAATTCAAAGAATTTGAATCAACAAATCACTAAATGGAGAATTGGAACTCAAAGTTGAAATCTAATCTCAGAAATTGAGGACCGGGATGATGGCTTTACCGAGAGGAATACCACTTGTTGCGATACGAATCGATGAGCCCGTGTTCGATTTCCGAAAGACCAATCGAAGTCAGACAAGAAGATCTGGATCGACTTCTGGTTGAGCTGCCGTCGGATGAAGTTGGAGGAGGAGCAGGCTCGCTGGGCCTCCCAAGCTGCGATTGGGATGGCGGACAAGACCAATCGAAGTCAGACAAGAAGATCTGGATCGACTTAAGGTTGAGCTGCCGTCGGGTGAAGTTGGAGAAGGAGCAGGCTCGCTGGGCCTCTCAAGCTGTGATTGGGATGGTGAAGAGTGAGGAGGTTTTGGCTCTAGGTTTTTTTGAGAGAATAAGGAGCTGTCGAGAGTGAGGGTATTAGTTTTAGGTCTGTGTCGAGAGAGAGAGAGAGAGAGAGAGAGAGAGAGAGAGAGAGAGAGAGAGAGAGAGAAAGAGAGAGAGAGAGAGAGAGCGAGGCACTGTCGAGACGGAGGGTTAATGTAATGCTTATGTTTTTTTTTTGTCAATTTTTTTGCTCAAGTGTTAGCGTTTCAAGCCCATTTGGACAAGTTCTATCAATTTGAGAAGGTCTCACACGACAAAATTTTATAACAATGTGGTTTGAACACTACTAGAATAATGTCATTAGACATCGCCACTATTAAATCGGTCAGGATTGCACCTGATGTTAAAAACCATGTTAACATCAGTTTGTGAAAAAACCAATTTCTATTGTTATTATAGACATCAGTCACCAAATAAAACAATGAGAAAAGTTTCGTTCGAAAAATTTTCAAAAACGCGGAGGGACTAAGTTTGAAACTTTTGAGAAACGCGGGACCAATTATTTCATTCCCCAGCTTAGTATTTTTTTCCCCTCTTTGGCTGAAACTATCGAACCCTAATAACTCTCACTTTTCTGAAAACTCTCGAACCTTGTCAACCTCGTTCTCTCTCTCCAACCTGACCTGCCCCGATTCCCCGACCTCGTTCTCCAACCTTGCCTGAGCTCGTTGTCCGATCCGAGCTGCTCGAGCTCCTTCTCCGACCCGAGCTGCTCGAGCTCCTTCTCTGACTCGAGCTCCTTCTCCGACTCGAGCCACCTCGAGCTTGTTCTCCGATTTGACCTCGAGCTCCTTCTCCGACCTTACCTTGAGCTCATTCTCCGACATGAGCTCTTCAATCTCCGACATGAACTCCCTACAAGATTTGGTTCTGCAACTCTTAGGATACTTCTTGAAGGCTTACTTGAAGGCTTGAAGGCTGGGTTCAATCGATACTTCGATTTCAGTTTTTTATTTCAGATTGTTGAAGGCTTGAAGGCTGGGTTCGATTTCGGATTTCTGGGTAAGTTGCTTGGTTATTCACTTTACTTACAGACTTGAGGGTTCGATTTCGGATTTGGATTTCTGGGTAAGGCTGGGTTCAGTGACTTCATTCGATACTTCCAGTCTTCCATTTCTGGGTTTTTTGTTTGAACTTTACTGCATTTGCAGGGATACAGGGCAGCCTTGCTATTAAAACTGTGGAACTTCAGGACTCGGGTTCGTTCTGCTATATTGGGTTACCTACTCATATTCAGAGTTAATTATTAGGATTAATTTCAATTTACCCCCCTGAGGTTTGGGGGTGTCATCATTTCACCCCATCTACTTTCAATTTTGAATTTTTACCCCCTAAACTTTTCAATTTCAATCAACTGTGTCCAATTTCTACTATTCCGTTCAAATTGGACGTTAAATTTGACCCTTGAGGGCTAAAATGGTCATTTCAACATAAAAAAATAATAAAAAATTTCTGTTTTTTTTTTTTTTTTTTAAAATTTTGTCTTCAACCTATACACCACAAGTTATAATACGTTTATAAAAACAAAAAAAATACTCTAGGTGGTTGAAAGCCGCTCGCTGGTCTACGATATTTGTGATATATCTCCGATAAAGTGAAGAATTTTAGGATATATCCCCAATAAAGTGAAGAAATATTTGTAAAAAATAATTTTACACTTTATCTGTAAATAAATATCTATATATCCCCAATAAAGTGAAGAAATATCTCTGTAAAATCATTTTTGGTCTACGATATTTGTGATATATCTCTAATAAATTGAAGAATTTTAGGATATATCCCCAATAAAGTGAAGAAATATCTGTGTAAAATCTTTTTTTACAGATATTTATTTACAGATAAAGTGTAAAATTATTTTTTACGGATATTTCTTCACTTTATTGGGGATATATCCTAAATTCTTCACTTTATCGGAGATATGTCACAAATATCGTAGATCAGTGAGCAGCTTTCAACCACCTAGAGTATTTTTTTTTTGTTTTTATAAACCTATTATAACTTGTGGTGTATAGGTTGAAGACAAAATAATAAAAAAATAAATAAAAAAATACGAAGAAACAGAAGAAAAAAAAACTAAAAAAAGAAAAGAAATTTTTTTTTAATGTTGAAATGACCATTTTAGCCCTCAAGGGTCAATTTGGACGTAATAGTAGAAATTGGACACGGCTGATTGAAATTGGAAAGTTTAGGGGGTAAAAATTCAAAATTGAAAGTAAAGGGGGTGAAATGATGACACCCTCAAACCTCAGGGGGGTAAACTGAAATTAATCCTAATTATTAATTACTCTGGCGTTGGTTTTGATCTTATACTCTGTTCGTCAGTTTTCTTGTTCTAAATCTGTTCCTTGTTTGGCATTTCATCATATTAATCTTGCTATTTGTGGTTATAAGTGGATGATTCAGTTTGTTGTTGGTTTTGAGTTTGGGTTTGTAGGCACATGAGTAGCACCATCAGTTTTTCTTGATAGAAAGCTGCGTTTTTTCAAACTGATTATTTTACTTGTTGTATTCTGTCATTTGTTAGTTATGACTGCAACTAACTGCATTGTCAATCTTAGTTAAATTCTCTGAATTGCTTGGTGAGTTAAGCGTATTAAGTTCTGCAACAATTATTGTAATTCTCCTAAGTCTTAAAACAAGAAGATATACCATGTAAGTATATCTACTAGAAAGGAAACTGTTATTTGAGATGATATCATTACAATAAATTCAAAGATAGCAAGGTCAATTTCTCTCTGCGTTTTGTAGTTCTTGTACATTTGATTTCATTTGCTGTTTTCTGTGGTCACTACTTCAATGTATAGTTTTTATTCTTTGATAATTTCAAATCTTTCATTAATTTATATATGAATCTAATTATGGGATCAATGATAGACACGGCCAAAGGCATGCAAGGAATGGGGTAGAGATGGTATGGCTTCTCTGATGTGGACGCTGTAGTAGAGATGGTATGGCTTCTCTGATGTGGGGGAATCTAGAAAGCATATTTTTATGCTGGAGAATGTCAAATAGTAAGTGCATGTCCTCGCTGTCTCTGGTGTGCGGAGTATTGGAATCTTTTAATTTTTCCAATATTTGTATAATGCAATATATGAGTGAGATATGTTACTAAGCTTTCGCTGTGGTTATTTACCCTGTAGTTTAAACTTGTAACGAGGCAGCCCAAATTGCTGAGTTGTAAATTTATATCAGTTGCTTATTTAGGAGGAAGGGCCTAGTTGGCACTTTCTTAGTGTCCAAGTAGATGTAAGTTCTATTACTGAATAAGAAGGCCTGTTGCTTCATGATTTTTTGTGTGCTTCTATTTACCAGGAAAGTCAACGAAGAGCTGTTGTAGAGTCTTTGATGGCAGTGCAACGGTATTGCTTATCAACAACGTGCAGAAGGAAGTCCTTGCTTGGTCACTTTGGGTAAATTTTTCCATCTGATCAATGTGGTCTGTGCCTGATTTTACCATAAGACTGCCTCTGTTCAACTCTCCTTTAAATTGTGTTTAACATTCAGTTTGCATTTATGTGCTATAGTATTATCTGCCTAGTTTACTTACGGCTAGGTTGTGATACAGGGTAGTAAATGAAATATTAGAATGAAAAAGAAAGTGTTCAGAGCTTCAGCATTGTACCATATGCATGAGTGTTCCTCTGCAAATAATCTATCAACTTAATATGTGACCAATTATGCTGTAGTTGATTATATCATCTTTTTAGGTAATTGTGACAACTGTATATCCTCAAAGAAGGAGAGGGACATGTTTAGAGAAGCATTTCTTCTAATCGCCTGGATTCAATCATGTCGGGGCAACTGGGATCTGAATGCCCATTGGAAGACGATTTGAAGTATGCCAAAGAATTTCATGTGATATCTACTGTTACTATGTGGCTCTTTTGGTACATGATACTGCTTCTATGTTCCATATGCAATCAAATATCATTTTAAGGTTTGATATATCTTCTTTAACTTGATTTTGCGTAATGAGGTCCTAAAGCTGTCTAATGGTTCTTCACAGGTTTACTATGCCACCAAGTTTGACATTGAAAAACTTCGAAAGTTTGGATCTTGGAAAGATTGATGAGGTTGGACCCATTTACTTCTGATATCAGACCAAATAAAAGTCTCTGCAGTTACTTTTCATTTTGGCTTAGTTATTTAGCATTGTGTTAATGAAATTGCAGACCAATGATTCTGGATTAGCATCATATGTTGCTGGACTATTTGCCCGCTCTCTCAGCTGGAAGGTAAGATGATTGCTTCAATATTGATAATTTGAAGTAGCAATCTGAAGTAACAATTTGAAATATGTTATGGGTAACATGGGCTCATAGGATGTGAAATGGCTTCAGTCAATCACTACATTACCAATTCTGTTAAAGGGCGTAATTACTGCTGAGGATAGTAAGTAAACACATTACTAACTTCAACCTCCGATCCAAAATTTACTCCTGTGCTTGATGCTAATACCTTGTTACAAACTTGTCATATATGTGCTAACATTAATGCAGCAAGGTTATGCATACAAGCTGGAGCTGCAGGAATAATTGTATCCAATCATGGAGCTCGGCAACTAGATTATGTCCCTGCAACTATTATGGCTTTGGAAGAGGTACATATACGCTTCATTTATCTTTCTGATTTTTATTGATTTATTTATTGCTTACGAATGAAAGGGCAGGAGTTCCTTTATCAATTGTTTGCATTCCTGAAGTTTCAGTCATTATAAGTGCTTAGTATTTCCCTTAGTTTGATTTTCTATTAAACCCTATGTTAGGAACACTTGTTGGAGTACCATATATAGCTTGTAATAATACATTATGGTGATGGAAATGGCTTTACTGTACAGGTCGTCAAAGCTGCAGAGGGCCAAATTCCTGTTTTCTGGATGGTGGAGTGAGGCAAGAAGCCTCAGAACTGCTCCATAGGAAAATATTCCTTTTAACTAATACTGTATACCAACAATCCAAAATAGTTTATTTTTAATAATTTTGTTTACAAAGGGATATATATAAATATATGTATATATGAAATCAAATAGGGGAACTCATTACTCATAAATTGGAGGTGTTTTTAGAAATTTATTAATTAGTGTTCATTTAGTTTAGAAATTGGAGGTGTTTTTGTAATTGGAAGATTGTATTTTTAGTGATATACAGTGATTGATTTTTGTTATGTTTGTTTTGTCATGAATTGATCATTGATCATTAATTTTTGAATTTTGCAGTTGTGTAGATACTTTTCACGAAGAGAAGAGCAAACGTGAAAGAAGAAAAGAAAACAAAGCTTTGAATATGGAATTGTTGGCTGTGACATATTCGTCCCTTGTAGCCAAAATGGAGGAGATTATATATAGGTTGGTCATGCTGGAATTTTCAGCCACACAGAAGTATTCTCTTGCATCTAATTCAACTTGCAATGTGGAAGAGGCTGGTGATATGTAAGGCAGAAATGGAGGAATGTATAGATTTGATAATGGAAGAATTAGAGAGAGTTTGTAAGAGTTAGTGAAAAAGTTTGTGAACCAGCTTTTATGATATGTAAAATGATAGCATATTCGGCAAACATTATAAGATTGTGATTACTACTCTTATCGCCTAAACCCGCAGCATCGCGCGGGCGTACTTTCTAGTATGATGTCTAGATATAAAGTTGAAATCAGTTTTAACAATAAAAACTGATGTCCAGTAATACAGATACATCAATTCCAAAATGAAAATCGATGTTAGTAAATTATACAGACATCGATTTTTTGTCGAAAACGATATGTTACTGAGTACCAGACATCAGTTCTAAAATGGAAATCGATGTTACCAAAATATACAGGCATCGATTTTTTGTCGAAAACGATATGTTACTGAGTACCAGACATCAGTTCCAAAATGGAAACCGATATCTGTAACAGTATCAGTCATCGGTTCTTAAATCAATAACGATGTTAAAACGCAAACTTGTGCTGTGTAATCTATATTTCTTAAGCATTAAATACAATAAAATGTGGGTTTAACAATAGTAAAACATGTAAGTTTGTTATCATTTAAACCTATTTACATCGATTTATAATTAGGAACCGATGTCTACACGAATACTAGACATCGGCTAAAAACCGATGTCTGCTTTTTCCGGATCTTTGTCATCACCCACAAAGACATCGGTCGGGTTTTTGTTTCTCATCAGTTTTTGGCCGATGTCTGGGGCCATAATTCTAGTAGTGGAATGTAGCCATTTCAAATTTGGGGTTTGTCTCCTATCAATTTGACTTCCCTCCATGGGGGGTTGGAGAAAAATGGTGGTGGGAACTCTCCCTCCTTTTTGTCAAATTATTTGATCAGACCACAGTTATATTATTTATCGTCGTATGATCAATACATGTTGGAGAAAATTTGGGGTTTCATATGGGGTTTGGCACCACTAATGCGGTGGGAAACTTGGCAATCAATTTTTTTAGTGTCACACAACAGTTTTTATCTTAAATGTCTTCTGAACTAATTCCTAAGTCCCTATTATACGACTGCTCTTATAAAAACGACGTCTGAAAAAAAAAATTCAACAGATAATTGCGTAGAGTCATCTGATTCAATTTCTGTAGTAGTGATACATAGTTCAGGTTGGACAGATTCGGTTCATTTATTGATTTAATCTAGTTCAATATCTTCACGATCATCAATTTGGCTGAAAATTTGCAAAGTGATCTAAACATTAGGACCTAAAAACTGAACAGTCGAGATGTGAACATGCGATCGAAAAGTGAGTCTATTCAAGGAAATCGTTAGATTTTAAAATCTAAGGTGGTCCTTAGCATAGAAAAACCGTGTGTGTGTGTGTGTGTGTGTGTGGTAAGGGAATCTAGTAAGGGATCACTCATTAGACCTATTTTTCGATCACATATTCACATCTTAACCCTTCAGTTTTTAGGTATATATGAGTAAATCATCTCTGTAAATTTTCAGCCAAATTGATAATCATTAAGACATTTATAACTGTGATTTACAATTATGAACACGAACGGTTCAAGTTGGAAAAATTTGGTTCATCCATTGATTTAAATTAATGCGATACCTTAACGATAATCAATTTGGCTGAAAATTTACAGAAATGATCTATACATTAGGACCTAAAAACTGAACGATTGAGATGCTAAAATACGATCGAAAAATGAGTCTCACAAGGGATCCCTTAGTGGAGGGGTCATATATATATATATATGGCCCCTCCACTAAGAGCATCAGCAGTGGGGACTCATTTTTTAGACTCAAATTTGGGTTCAAATAAGCTGGAATAGTGATTTGGGTCCATCTGAATAGTGTACAAAATGACTTACTTTTTTTAGGTGCTGCAGTGGTGTAGGACTTATTTGTGGACCCATGTTTTGGACTCATTTTTTTAGACTCATATTTGGGTCTAAAACACAAATCTTTCCATTGTGGAACAGACTCATATTTGAGACTTTTAATTTATGTTCGTTTTAATTTTTAGATATGTGTGTGTGTGTGTGTA
This sequence comes from Rosa chinensis, assembly GCF_002994745.2. Classification (NCBI taxonomy): domain Eukaryota; kingdom Viridiplantae; phylum Streptophyta; class Magnoliopsida; order Rosales; family Rosaceae; genus Rosa; species Rosa chinensis. The sequence continues at coordinate 18,864,640 of NC_037090.1, forward strand.
TAACTTACATCGTGTTAAAGAAAATCATAAAATTCCTTAAAAATTATTCATATTGAAAAATATATATTTGAAGAACAATAGAGTGAGAGTAGGGAATGAAAGAGGCGAATGAAAGAAAAAATCATGAGAAAGCCTTTAAAAAACGGCAATATTATTAACAAAATTCAAAATTTTACATTTTACATTTATAAAAAAAATAAAAAAAAATAAAAAAAACATCAGAAAGCCCATGTGCTGGGTCCCACGACATTTCTAAACTCATGCCCACTTGCATGCACACTTCCATGCACCAGAAAGCCCACGTGGTAGGTCTATTAAATTTGAGTCCAATTTTTTTAGGTCATTCTTTGGACCAAATTTGAGTCAAGATTTAGGTCTCCGGCAGAAATAGGTTCAAATTTTTCCGACCCACTGCAACCTCATTCCTTTACTTTTGGACTCAAATCTTGGTTTTGGACCCAAATTTGGGTCCCTACTGATGATGCTCTAAGGGATCCTTTTTTTGGTCTTTTGAACCATTCATACTTATATACAGGGCCCTTCTAGTGAGGGATCCATTTTTTTAGTCTTTTTTAGGGATGGGGCATTAGACCAACTTTTCGATCATATTTTGGCATTTCAACCGTTTGGTTTTTAGGTCCTAATGTGTAGATCACCTCTGCAAATTTTCAGCTAAATTGATTATATTTAAGGCATTCAAAATGGCAATTTAAGATTATAAGTATGAACGGTTCAAATTTGACACATTTGGTTTGTTCGTTGATTTAATCTAATTTGATACCTTAACGATCACCAATTTGGCTGAAAATTTGCAGCAATGATCTACACATTAGGACCTAAAAGCTGAATGGTTGAGATACAGAAATGTGATCGAAAAGTTGGTCTAATGCCCTATCCCTAGAAAAACCAAAAAAAAGGATCCCTTAGTAGAAAGGCCCTACACACACATATCCTAAACTTCGCTCTTAAATTAAAGTGCGCTTTTAGTGTTTAGGGTTACCTTTCAGTCGCGTATCCAGATCTCGACCGTTCAGTTTTTAGGTACTAATATATAGATCATCGCTACAAAATTTCAGCCAAATTGATGGTCGTTAAGGCATTGATAACGACCTTAAAGTTAGTACGGTTCGGGTTGGACAGATTCATTCATCCATTGGTTTAAGCAAGTTAGATACCTTAAAAATCATCAATTTGGCTGAAATTTTGCAGAGATGATCTATTCGTTATATATATATTTAAATACTTATATATATATATATATACACACACACTTATATATATATATATATATATATATATATATATATATCAGTGTTTTAAAACTGGCCGCCCTGGCTGCTTAGGCACTGGGCGGTGGCTCTCTGACTCGAGTAATGCCAAGTCAGAGCTGTTGGGTGGCCGTCTGGGAGGCCTAAGCGGGCGACTAGGCCCTTGGGTGGTTGGGCGCTAGGCGGGTTTGAGTTTTTTTTTTCCTGCATCCATTGCTCACCCAGCTCTGGAACCTTGAATCACTGAGGTCTCTGTCATTCTCTTTCGCTTATGTGGCTCAGTCCTCGTGTTTTTAGAGTTGCAAGTTGTTTAATGGAGTTTACGGCTTGGAGAGAGAGAGAGAGGAGGTCGTGGCTGTTGGTTTAGTCGAGAGGGAGAGAGCAAGGACTGAAAAATCAATAATATCCTCGAAATTTCAGCGATATTTCAATTTTTTTAGGGTCTCGATATATTTTTGATTTACCAAGAGAATATCGTGAGAAATTTTCAAAATTTCGCGATATTTCTGGAAATATTCGAAACTTTCACGATATTTCCGGAAATATTTGAAACTTTCACGATATTTTCCTAAATATTCGAAATTTTTGCGAAATTCCTGATATTCTCCTGAAATTCCAAGATTATCACCACCTCTCACAATATGTGTTTCGTGAAAACTAGTTTTTGTCCTTATCCAATCCAACTAAACTTAGTAACATACATCTAAAGAGAAAAACTTTAAAAATTTATAGGAAGAGTTTTGAGTCTTTTCCCTCCATGCTTATAAATATTCTAATTACCTAATTTGCTAACTAGTAAACATTTGGCTCTATTAAAAAAAAAAATTTTCTCTATATTTCTATGGACCATTTTCTACTTCTTTTTTTGTTTATTTAAAGACCGATGTTTTTTTTAACATATCTATTTAATTCTGAAATATTATTATAATTAATAACTAACTCTCCAAATCACCTATTTAAATCATTTTTGAGATTTCTCATGTAGAATTTTATATCTTTGTCATGTTAGTGTATCTTATTATACTCCAAATTACTACAATCATTGTACAATTAAGTTTGTCAAACACTTTTTTTGAAATATTATAGGAAACTAATCATGTAAACATTTCATGAAATTCATTAATGATTTCCATGTTACTTTCTAAATTTCCATCATTTTTCTGAAAATTTGCTTAGATCGAAATTTCCTTAATATTTTCATTGAAATTTCCGTTTTTTGGACTATCGATATTTCCTCGATATTCGATATTTTAGTCCTTGGGAGAGAGAGAGTCTGTTGTTTCAGAGAGAGAGAGAGAGAGTAGAACAGAAGAAAGCAAATGTGTGACTCAGGCTATTGTTTGTCAAGAGAGATAGAAGAGATAGGATGACACGTTTCGTCATGAGGGAGAGAGAGAGTTTGCTGTTTCAAAGAGAGAGAGAGTAGAATAGAAGAAAGCAAATGTGTGGCTCAGGCTGTGTTTGTCAAGAAAAATAAAAGAGATAGGATGGCACGTGGTGACATGTGCTCAGGCCAACCAAAATTACAATTAGAAGCATAATAGAATACCACTTCTATGCTTCCGTTATTTAACTAAGCAAATATTTATCTTCTAAAAAAAATTAAGCAAATATTTAATTTTTGAGAGATAAATAAATATTTAATTACATAAATATTTAGTTAAATGATATAAAAATTTAAAAATACAAAACTGCCTAACAGCTGTCTAGGCGCCTGGGCACTCCTCCCCAGCCCACAGCTCTACTAGCGCCTAGCGATTTTTGAAACCTTGATATATATATATATATATATATATATATACACACACACACACACACACGGAGCCGTTCGAGAGCGGACGTTCGCAACCTAGAAAAAGTGCGGACGTCACTCCTCCGGCCTTGATCAAGCTGCGACAGTGAGGCGCGGCTTGCCGGAGGGACGTTGGGGGTCGTGCGGAGGGGTCTGTGGTCTGTTGGAGTCGCCGGCGACGGTTCTGCTGTGCTGCACAGAACCTGCAACTGCAGGTGAAGTGGCTGCCCAGAAACCGGCAAGCCCGACGTCGAACGCCTCCCATAAGAGGTCTGGGACGCCTCCGGCCTCCCTCCTGCCAGCCCTGCGCCGCCGCCTGCTGCATCGATGTCCGCACTTTAGCGAAAGTGCAGACGTCCGCTCTTGATCGGGCCTATATATATATATATATATATATATATATATATCCCAGATAAGAGCTTTGAGATGTCTCAAGAAGAAATGGCGATCCTGGTGAATAGAAAAGGCTCTAATTGGTTGCTGAGAGACCCTGGCTCTGAATTAAGCATGATTCTTGCAGTTTTAACTAATTAAAAACTTAGAATTTTCTTATGGTATTAACGCAAGCAGATTTTATAGAGATTTTGTTTCCAAACAGAATTTGAAAATGAGATATTATCGTGTCAACTCCTAAATAGACTCCTACATCATATCTCAATGCATGCACTACATTAGTGGGATCCAATCCTATCATTTTCTTAATAAGACTTTATAGAGATTGTATCCTAATAAATAATTTTGGGTATGATTTTTATCTTCTTTTTTTTTAATAGGAATTGATATATTAAATATCAAAGTCATAAATAGGTCAGAGTCTAACATGCACTTAATTATACAAGAAATCGGGTAAAAAAAGAGAACCTATATATCTAAGCCAATACTAAACTCATTAAAGTCTAATGGGACGCTCGCATGAGTAAGCCTAACTAAGCAAGAACAATCTTGCTTCCTAAGAAAAAAATCATTCATCTAGTCTAATTTTCCATAACTCTATTGTGGTACAAATAACAACTAGAAACATCTTAGAAAAGCTCATAGAACCTTGGCAACAGACTAAAATATAGCAAAAGACTAAAATATAGCAGCTAACAACCTTGGCAACAGATTGGTCTTTTAGCTCTTCTTTGAAATATGCTAACTCGATGGAGCCTAAGCCCAAAAGCCCACACTCGAACCAGAGTTAAGGAGACAGAAGCCCAATCACACTGCAAGGCCATCACCGCCGCCGATATTAGGTATTTCGGTTGCCGGCCTTTCCACCACCCCATCTCTCTTCACTCAGCGAAGCACCAAAACTAGACAAATCTGGTTGAGAATTCCACTTATCTGTCTTCTTCCACCACAAGGCCTCCTCGACATTGCGCAAGTTAGAAACCCGCCGCCAATCTGCTACACCTAGACCTCGACTTCGATCTGTTAAACTCGCCAAAATTTAACAGCAACACCACAGTCTTCTATTCATATGCATGCCCAAAAACAAACCGGCAAGCCAAGATTTGCTAGATCCAAACCCGAAAACCACATACCCAACGCTGTAACCCTTGAAAGAAACGATCAGGAAACAGAGCTCGACATCAAGCGTCACTACGCAAGCCGAGATCCGACTGGAGGACGACACCACCGCTGTGACTTGAAACCCTAGGCTTCGCTTTTAGTCAACTATAACTCTGCTTTAGTTACAAAAGTTTTTCAATGTTTTTTTATTTTTATCTTATTATGTCAACTAATTCTGACAATGTGATCTCACTGTAATCTTATTTTCATATGATTTCAAACTTTAAATCTTTAACCAAACAAGGTGGTCAAGTCTGAATTATAGTTAAAGGAGGGAGGTTATAGAGTGGATCTATTTAAACTTGAAATGAAATGTTTAATAATCTAAACTATTCATTCTCTAGTTATATACACACATATGAATCTTACAAAAAAATTTCATAATCGGAAAACCTTGAACCATTTGATTAGCACAATATTTGTTTTAATTTTATTTAACGGACTACATTTGTTTACACAATTTTGAATGACCAAATGATTATGAATTTGGTTGATTTTTTGTAGGCACAATTATTGCATATGAATCTAAATGATCAAGTAGGGCTGTCAATGGGTCGTGTCGGGTTGGGTTTGTGTCGGGTCAAGGTATTTGTCGTGTCGCAATATACAAACCCAAACCCAACCCATTTAATAATCGTGTCAAAAATTTAAACTCAAACCTAACCTATTTATTAAACGGGTTACCCATTTCCAACCCGCTTAACCCATTTAACAAATAGGTCTCGTCATGTTAAACAAAATAACCCATTTAAGGGTCAACAATGCGACCCATTTAACTAAAAAAATGCATAAATTGATTAAATTCACTAAAAACTCCACAAGACTAAGAATATAAATAATTATATATATTCATAAATAATTAAATCCAATAATTATAAAGCAAAATATTTCAAATTGTCTAATCCTATGATCAAATACTCCCAATGTCCAAAATTTCAAGAAGAAGTATAGCATAATCGGGTTATACAGGTTCACTTCGTGTTGGCGGGTTAACCCGTAGCCGATCCATTTATTAAATGGGTCATGGCGGGTTGACCCAAAGCTGACCCGTTTTTTAATCGTGCGGGTTTCGAGTTGTATTATCAGGTCGTGTCGGAATTGACAGCTCTAGGATCAACGGGTTGAAATCATTGAATTAGGTCATATACTAGTGTAATATATTAAAAATTCTTAAATTTTTAAAGTAAGGAGATCAGATCCTCTCTAGAACGGACCTCATAGTTAAAGGACAAAATAAACTATCGGTCTAAAAGAAAAACAAAGCCATTTACAGTTAACTCATAAATATGCAATAAATATATATATAATGAAAGATATTAATTTACACAAGCGTAAATCTATGTGGAAATGCTAGTTGCTATGATACTACTAACTAGTAAGTGGTCCATATAGTATTCCAAAGTTTTCTGGAATTTGATAGTGTCACCATATGTGGTAATGTACTCTGAAATCGGAAAATTTAAAGGTACCTACATGTATGTCATGCACACGTTTACATATGTGACAATAAATTTGTTGTATTGTGGTAATGAAAATCTTTTGTTGTGTAATTTTAGTAATGTTAGAAGTAATTACTCCACATACGATATTATTACACGTTTGTGAACAAATTGTTGTCAACGTTGTAACTTAGTTCGATTAAATGTAAAAAGTATAAAATGAATGTGGTAAATTTGTTATCGATTTTGTAAATTTAGTTTCATTAAATTGTAATTTTTGTTTAGTTAAATGTAAAATGAATTTACGATAAAAAAAAAAAAATCAACTGAAGGGGAATTATACAATAAGAGACCAACAACGCCAGTTCTTTGCACAAATTTATTCAATATACAAAAATCATAAACCAAGACAAACATGTTACAAATTCAAAAGTAATCCACTCACCCTGAAAAACTGCACTTCCACTCAGGAAATTAATTTCTATTCTTCCAATTTTTACTACGAAGAATCAGATGACAGATATAGTTGGTTTGCGTTTTGTTTTTACTTTTCTTGCTTAAGGTTGTATAATCGCTGCAAGCCTGCTGTGAGCCTATAATTCATCTTTAGTGGACGGTGAAGTAATCTTCTGGTCGACAGATTTGGAGCAAGTTTTAGAGGAGCTCAAACTTTGTAACCAGACCTGGTCTTTAACAACGAAGTTTGAATCGTTGTTGCGATGCCATCCCCAAAATGCATGTGTTTCATTCACCATTTTGAGCCGTCCATGTCCGAAACTCGGTTCTCTGTACAAGGAGAGAGGGGAAGCAGGGTCTTCGAACCTAAATATACACAAAACGAAGAACCTTAATTAGCACCATTATTACTTCTATGAGGAATCAGTACGTACCAAACCCATGTACTAAACAGTAGCTAAATGCATCTATGACCATCAACAATATAGTTTTAGCTTTTAAGTTGAAGCATGGCTGTATACCTTTTCTTTTGTTGGTACAACTCTCCGTTGTATTTATACTTTTTTCTCATGACCCCTAAATATTACAGCTTAAACTCAAATCCTCTTACGTCAGTTATATACCGATATGGTTGTCGACATTACGTACAATAATATCGATCAAAACAGAAAGATTGAAGAGTACTTACGATAATGCTAGTCCTTCTCGGTTCCCACCATCGCCAATGGTTATGTAAATCGGACCACATGGGTCAGCCTTATTGTTATAAACCCTGGTCTGCATTAACAACCAACAGAAGCTAATCATATTGCGAAACACAAAAGCAAGCAATTGATAATATAAAGCAATTCTTTAATCACCGATGTTAATGATTCTCTACATGCAACAAGGAATAAAAAAGTAAGACATACAAATCGTTCATACGCATGAACATGGCCTTGAAAAACCAAATCAACTTGTGCATTATACAACAGCTCTTCCATAGCTAATCTCATGGTCTCTCCTTCACCTTGATGAGCAGTGTTAGTATTATACCACGGTGCATGCAAAAGGGCAACAACCCAAGGCGTCTTTTTCCTGTCAATCTTTGCCAAATCAGCTTGAAGCCACTTGTACTGGTCTGAATCAGCATCAAACTCCACGTAGGACCCAAGCATGATGACGTGGGTGCCAGCAACTTCGAAAGAGTAGTACAAGTTTGAGGTGGATCCGCTCTCTTGGTAGGGCATCGGCCACCTTGCATTGTAGGCTTTGAACCCGGTTGGGTAGATGATGGGGAAGATTTCGACTTCGTGGTTGCCTTCTGTGACCATCCATGGCCGGCGGCTGGCATAGGGTTCGACAATGCGGCCGAATGAGTCCCAAAGGGGTTGGTGGGTATCGGCATAAGATAGATCGCCGGGTAGAATGAGGACGTCATAATCTATACTTTGGATGTGGTCGAGGGTGGAGTTAGTCCATTCAGTCTGTCCTAGGTCACCTATAAGCCAGACCAATATTCATGTTACATGCATTTTTTTTTCTTTCTTTTTTCTGGAGAAGAAATAGATTTCATTAATAATAATAAAAATAAAAATAAAAATAATAAAATAAAACAACTGTTGTAATCTCAATACTATGATATATGTTCCTATTAAGATACGGTATAGAATGTTACATGCATTCTTAGACCTGTTTATATTGAGTAGTTCATTTTAGAGAAAGCCAACAACATATACGACAATCACCATATCAAGTTTATTGGATGAGCATGGTATATTCTCTGAAGACAAAATTCCCCGAGGAGAAGATTCCCTCAAAGCAATATACAAATCAAGACATGTTAATGAGGGTGGAAAATGAACCTGAGTCTTTTGTTGTCTGTCTCAACTCTCTCCATTCTATATAATTGACTTATGAGAGAGTTGATAAAAGAATTGCATTGTCAATTGTATAATTTGTTTTAAATGAGCATTAGTTTACTCAGCAGTCAGCATATTCAATTTTTTTTTTTTGGTTCAATATCAGCATATTCAATTGGATATTGGGAAAACACCTAGGACCAGTTCAAGTTGACCTACCAAGATGCCAGCCATGCATACTTATTTTTTATCGTTAACCTAGTCTTGACTCTTAAAATCCTAAGAATTTCTGAAAAAAGACCCTGCAATGAATATTTACAATAACATAATTACATGAGTGCAGTAATTATTCTGAAAGAGTTGCAAACAGAGGCAAAGCTAATAGTTATGTGGTATATATTTAATTGGGATTAATTGCCAGGTTATATACCGACCCAAGGTCTCATCTTGTAACTAAAAGTAAACGACCAAGGTCTCTCATCTAGCACAATACTACTCGCAGATGACGTAGCTCTGCAACTTTTCTAACAAGTGGTTTACACTCTTGTCCAACATGTTGTCATTCTACTTACCCTTAAAGCAACCTACTGCCAACCAACTCATCCTCTTGGAAAGTATGAAGCTAAGCTAGAGAGCATGCGTATCATTCTAATTTAAGAAACAAGTTGTAGTGTTCATTTCATGCGAATACACTGGCTGCAAGATAAGATTTCCACGCCAAATTAATGACCACTCATTCCTTCCAAGCAAATCAAAAGTTTTCTCGTTCGCTAGATATACAGTTTGGATCGTTCTGTTATCTATATTATTATTAAGAGAAAAAATTTTGTTAGCCAAAATAAAAAAATTTAATAGATTTAATCCTGAAATATTTAAAAATGTTGAGAATAAATTAAATCACAAGGGTAAATATGACAATTATAAAATAGATTTTTTAAGAAAATTAAAAAGAAATGATCCCACAACCCCCACTTTTCTTTCCCACTATATTCTCTGATTTCTCTCTGCAATAACAGTTTTATTTAATTTATTTTTTTCATTTTCTTAAAAAAAAAAATCTATTATGAAGAAGGCTAGTGTTATCAATTTGAACTGATAATCAGGTGATTTTTGCATTGTTTGACTCTAGAAATTTATCAAATGGGAGTCTAAAAATGTAACATGCGTGATATCTTGAAAATGAAACTTACCAACGACTACAAAATCAAGGGGAAGTGTTGAAGGGGGTGTCTTGAAGGAGAACTCCGGGCCAGAACCTCCACATCTGTAGAAGTATGTAGTTGATGGCTCCAAAGGGCCAATGGTAACATGGTGGATCTTCCCAGAGGTATAGAAGAAATACTTGTAGGATGTGTGTTCTCCGTTAGCTTTTGCATTGTATTTTCCAGATTCTTTTCCGTACTCTACAAGAGAACTGCAATGTTTGCTGTCTGTAACCCATGAAACTTTCATGTGATCTTTTCCCACCAGTGAAATATGCACCTAGTAATTATAGCATATATAAGTTAATTATCAAGAACAGAAATATGAAAGAAGAACGTAATATGAGGCTTCAGATACGTACCTGTTGAGGGTCTGAGTCGGAACGGTCATGGTGGGTGAATATTACTCTCCGTGGAGGTTGCCTAACAAAATCATCATCTTTTGCTTTTAGGAGTAGAGGGAAGAGAGAGATGGTTAGGAGTAGAGAGAACAGACATAGACACAATTTCCTCATTTTTGTTTTCGTTTCTGACAAGAGCTATTGGATACAAATTAATCTCTGCAGTCCGCAGGTAGAGGTTATTTATATGACAATTTGAAGTTTGTGGTGGTTGAAGGTTTGCAAAATATAAAAAATAGGTAGTATAGATAGCAATGGCGTGAAGTAAGTCTCTTTGAAATTATATCAGCAAAGCCACTGTGACCATCCAGAATTTCAATCCATATATCTAGATGATATGTTTCTTTCTGCTGCTTAGGCTTGGCTTTTATCATAATTTTGTTTTTTGTTTCCTTTTCTTTTTTCCGCAAGATTAACTGATTTTATTAGTTATGTACGCCTTTAGGTCGGATATAAAAAAAAAAAGCATTCATATATATATATATATATAAGCATGAACGGTTTAGGTCGGATATATTTGATTCGTCCATTGATTTAATCTAATTTGATATCTTAACGGTCATCAATTTGGTTGAAAATTGTAGAAGTGATCTATTCATGGAGTCCTAAGAACTGAACAATCGAGATGCCGATATGTAATTGAAAAGTGGATCCCACAAAAGATCGCTTAAAACTATAAAATAAATAAATAAATAAAAAATATATAAAAAAAGATCTCTTAGTAGAAGGGCCTTATACATATAGGCTTGTTTTAGAGAGAACCTCCTTACGTTTAAACTTGAGAATTTTTACTAGTATACAACTTAATTCAACAATTTAATAGTTGATACTTTAGATTTCTATTCAAGAATTGTGTCTACAAAAATCAATAAAATTCATAATCATTTTATCATTGAAAATGTGCAATCAAATGAAGCACGTTAATTAGATAAAATTAGAACAATCATGGTGCTAATCAAATGTTTAAATATTTTTTAATTTGGCTAATTTTTTGTATGATTCATTTGTTTGTTACAGGGAGTTTTATGTTATTGACAACCACACAACCACATAATGTAATTCAATGATCAAAACACTTAATTCTTTAAGTTTTTTTTTTTAAAGATAGGGTAATTAGATAAATTAGGGGAATTATTAATTGTATGGTTCTGAAATACCACTTGGCATTGCCATATGGTGGTTTGGGCCAAGTCAATCATATTACTCGACCTTGGTGAGGACCTTAAAAGGTATGAAAGTATGAAACTATGAAACAAAAAATTAAGTTAATAGAACTAATCAGGAATAAGTATACATCACGTAGACCAATGGCATCAATCTGAACTACAATGTGTATCATGATCAAGACCATTTTATATTTTCCAAACAAATTGAATGCTGCTTTAAAAACATAATTCATGCTCACAAATACACTTTTTGTCTAATAAAACCAAACAAGAGATGTTAGGCTTAGGCCTGTAAACTTTAAGCTCTGTAAGACAGAAAGAAAATGAGGTTAATTGATCAGATTGATGGGTGACCAGCTAGTTAGCGAGAAGTTTCCAACATGACCTACAGATACATATTTCTAAGAAAAGAAATCCCATTTAAAATTTAGGTTTCTAGGAGGAACTTGTTAATTTAACTATTAGATATCTAAGTAAAATATAAACTTTGTATTGAATTATTAAACTGAAATTATTAGGATATTATGATAGATCTTATTCAATAGAATATCAAAGTTTCTTTGAATGAGAGCTGGTATGTATATTGGACCGGTAAGAAGCTTCTCATGCAGGTCACTATAGGATTTTGGGTAGAACGTTTTTAAAATTTAAACTAATTTAAAAATAGAAATAAATTCAGATACGACATGATTAATAAAAGTATTGTTTTGCACAATAATTTGACACATTAGGTTTTAAAATTACGAAGTTGGACTATTCAATCATACATTAATAGTTACATATGTACTAATTTTTATCAACATTTAAGATATTTATGAAGAAAATAATTATGATCCGAAAAGGCTAAATTGTACTATTGTAGCATTCAAGCCAAGCCAACGTATAAGAATGAAGTCCTTGAAACTTCTACCTAGAGAGGTTAGGTCCCAGTTGCTCCTTGGGGTGATCCATAAAGGTGTAAGTTTGTTGTTCTTTTGGATAATTACTTGAGGAAGATGTTGAGCGTGTGAAAGAGACATAACGACTGTATGTGTGAGTCACATGGAACTCAATTAACAAATTAAGACTTCATCTTGAGCACGCACACAGCTAGCTTCACAAGTATATACCATCGGCATATCCTAGGAATCTACTCATTTCTGAAGAACATGAGCAAAATGATGGCAAAAATAATGCTACGTACGCCAAACCCACGTAATTTGCTACGATTCTTCACGTGGACTATAAATCTGCACGGACATTTTTTCTATCATAAATAATCGCTTTCAACTGATTGGCCCTAAATAAAGTGTTTAACAAGTCTTAATTCTTTTCATTTGTAAATGATTGTTTACCAGTTGAATATTTCAATGTTCTCAATACTATCGTCAAAAGGAAAAATGCTTTCCTTCTCTTTTTTATATTATAAATCTGTACGTACATTTTTTCTATCATAAATAATCGTTTTCAACTGATTGGCCCTAAATAAAGTGTTTAACAAGTCTTAATTATTTTCATTTGTAAATGATTAAACCAGTTGAATATTTCAATGTTCTCAATAGTATAGTCAAAAGGAAAAATGTTTTCCTTCTCTTTTTTATATATATGCATTCCAGTTTGGTTGGAAATCGATCGAGGTCTGCTACTTAAATTCACAACTGGGATGTAAAATAGATAAATTAGGTGAAAGCAAGTAAAGAATGAAGTAGCAGCCGTACATATGTCCATGCATGTGCTTAATCAAGATATCTATCTATACTATTATTAAGAGAAGAGAGTTTGTCAGTCAAAACAGAAATTTTTTACCAAAATATCCCTCAAATATTAAAAAACATTTGAACTGAAATATTTGAGAAAGACAAAATTGTCAATTCACAAATAAAAGAAAAACAAAAAAAAATCAAAAATCAAAAACAAAATATGTGCAGCAATTTTCTCCACATTCTGTGGAATAACTTCCCATGTAATTATCCACATCCATAGGGTGTGTTTGGAGTCTAATTACAATATTACGATTATTATCTTGGTCTTTTTTATACTAGTCATTCTCCACACATGCTCTGCATATGCAAGTATTTTTTATTTTATTTTTTCAGAAATAAAAAAGAAAACTGCCATTACAGAGATAAGATAGTGGGGAGTAAAAAGTGGGTTGTGGGTTTTTTTTGTTTTATTTATAATAAAAGTATATTTTGTAAATGTCATAATTGTCCTTGTAATTTAATTAATTCTAAAAGTTTTTTAATCTTCTATGGTCATTTTTTCTATCAAAATTTTTTATTTTGATTAACAAACCCTCCTCTCTTAATATCCCATCCTAATTGGTCTTTCATTGCGCTGGGATACCACTGCATGAGTGTGTGAGTTACTAACAGCTAACTTCCCGATAAAAAAAAAAAAAAAAAACTATCCTTTTCTAGTTGATCATATTTTTAGTTAGAAAATGATAGATGGGACGTTGATTATATATGTAGCGCGCATGACCTCTCTACAAGTAGAGATTCAAAGTTGCATTCTTTGGTGTATAAATTAGTACGTTCAACCCTAGCTAAACCCTAATTTGACATATAACAAAGTTTTGTTTATGCATGGGGCTTTATTCATAACTAGATGTATACCCGTGCGATGCACGTGTTATTGTGGAAAGAAGGATAACGAGGAAGTTTTATTCTCACTGACTTCCTCAAATTTTTTTTTTTTTAATTTTAGTTTACCGTAAGAGAAATTTTATTACCACATCCCTAAATATTTAATACACATTCTAATTTTTTTACATTTAAAATCAGATTATATGGGTAAATGAAATGACTAAAAAAACATTCATATTAGAAAAGAAACTATAATTGGAATATATATGTTCAATAGTTTTTAATATTGTTATAAATTTAAGTTGAAATCTTTGTCATAAGTTCATGACAAGCTTGATTATTAGCAATTATGCATTACAAAATTCTTATGATCGTTCATATTGTTTCTTGGCAATTAATAGAAAGAAAATAAAACCTAGTATGATATATATATATATATATATATATATATATATATATACAGGGCCCTTCTAGTGAGGGATCCCTATTTTTGGTGTTTTATAGGGATAGGTATTATACCAACTTTTAGATCATATTTTCACATCTTAACCGTTCAGTTTTTAGGTCCTAATGTATAGATCACTTCTGCAAATTTTCAGCCAATTTGATGATCGTTAAGGCATCCAAAACTGTAATTTACCATTATAAACACGAACGGTTCCGGTTCGACAGATTCGGTCCGTTCGTGTAAATTGCAGTTTTGGATACCTTAACGATCACCAATTTGGCTGAAAATTTGCATAAGTGATCTATACATTAGGACCTAAAAACTGAACGGTTAAGATGTGAAAATATGATCTAAAAGTTGGTATAATGCCCATCCCTATAAAATACCAAAAAAAGGGATCCCTTAGTGGAAGCCCTCTATATATATATATATATATATAAACCCTAATTGGAATCTTCTTCTACAAGCTTGACTACTAGCAATTTTGCATTACAAAATCCTTATGATTGTATATGTTGTTTCATGATAACTAATGGAGAGAAAATAATAACAATGTATTTATAAACCTAGTTGGGATCCTCTTCATGTGTTCTTGATTATTTTTCAACAATTTTGACTACCAACAATTTTGAATAACAAAATTGTTAAGATTGTATAGGTCTCATGATAATAATTGAAAGAAAATTAAAATTATTATGATGATTTTGATAATTAAATGCATTTAAAATTTTAAATTCATTATGATATATATAGAATGTTGTGATTATGATAAAGTTTAGCATGATGATTTTAATATTGATTCATATATAGTGATTTTATATAGAATTTTGATATATGCTTCTTGTAGGAAAAACACGACCTATTGTTGCTAAAGTATGTTTTCTCTCAACCCTAGCCGCTGCCGGCAAGGTTTCCAATGGCGATTTCTTTCGCCAATCACAACTCTAATGGGTGATGTTTTCTTACCTGGAGAGGGGAAGAAGATGCACTGCCCTATTAGCTGCGAAGGCCAGCCTTCAAGAGCGAGACTCATGTGCCAATCCCCCGACGGCGTTGTCTCTCCACTTCCCGAAGTAGAGGAGGAGCGTTGTGACTTGGCCCGAATGATTATGCGCTCCGATCTGGGAGCATTGAAACCTCAAGTGAAGGCCGGCCTCCAGTGTTGGATGGTGGCGGTGGGCAATATGGCTCTCCGGGGCAAGCTAGAAGGGCTGGAAGTTTCAAATGAGGGGGGTCGGACCCGACCACGCAGAGGCCGTCTAAAATTTTCTGAAGATCGGCGGAGATGGCTGGAGCAGATGGTGGTCAAGGCCGGCTGGTTACGGTTGGCTGCACAGAGGGATCAAACAAGGCAGTGGTTCTGGTCCTGTGCCCAAAGTAGGGTGATGAAGATTGCGACGCTAAGATTTGCAGGAGCGGTGATCCGCTGTGGTGAGCTTCCGGATGGGGCGGCCAAGTTTCTGAAGCAAAGGGCTGCTGATACGGCGTTGCGCCCATGTGCCGGCGACTGAAAAAAGGTGGAGTCCAGTACTTGTTGGGTGCCCATAGTATGTTGGAGGCCCAAACATCATTGGGTGCCCAATCTGTTTTGGGTGTCCAAACTAATGTGGAGGCCCAATTTTAGTGGAAGGCCTAAATTGTTTTGGGTATGCGATGCTACTTGGAATTGGTCTTGGCCTCAAGTATGGACTAAGCTAACGGACTCGGGCTCTCTAGGATTTCGTATTTGGGATCCAGGAGGCTTAATTCAGCAAATTACACTTCTATTCTCTATGTTTGCAATGAGTCTATATACTATGTTTATGAGTCATAGTTTAATAGTCTTGTTCTGTATAAGTGAGCGATAAGTTCAAATATAGTTGGTCTATCCTATGTACTACTGTGGCTCCTCCACGAAGTCTTGTCTGTCCATTGTTATGTGTCAGCGGATGAGTATGTAATGGCCTTCTTGGCATGCGCTATTATCAATGGAATTACCATTATTTCAAAAAAAAAAAAAAAATATATATATATATATATATATATATATAGAATTTTGATATTTGAGGATAATTTAGGTAGTTTGAGTGGTGTATTTAATAAAATAATAGAATAAGAAATCAAATGAGTGGTGTATTAAGTAAGAGGTGTGTATTAAGTATTTAGGGATGTGCGAATAAAATTTCCCTTACCGTAACAACCTTATAGATAAAAATGCTTAGGTTACTCTCTCTGAGAGGTGGGTGGAGACCGTGGCCTCTTGGCCGCAGCTCTGCAAATTGGGCTGGAGGAAATGGGATTTCCCTCTCATCTGGTCAACGGGGGACTGAGGGCGGCGGGGATCCTCGTTGTCGGCTTCTCAAAATTTTGCTTCTTATTTTCTTGTTTGGGGTTGTGTGCTTTGGCAGCAGCGATGGTAATTTTGGGCCGCACAAGGCAGCGGCAGTGGGATGTATTCCTGGGCAATCTGGATCGGTGATGGTCCCGGGGTCTCGATGCTTGGTGTTGTCTGAGCAGGAAGATCTGGTGGTCGCGGCCGGTCGGGGTACGGACTGGAGCTTCGGGCGGTGGCCTGGGGTGGATTCTTGACCTCTGTGGCTGGCGGTCGAGGATTGCGACGGAGGTGGCGACATCTATTACCTTGGACTGGGGTTGACTGCGGCTATGGTTACAGTGGACTACTGGGTCAGTTGTCGTCCGGCGTCGTTGAAGGGAGGAAGACTGGTGGCTGGAGGCTGATGGCTGGGGTGCCCAAGTGGATGGGTGGCCTTATCAATTCCAGCTGGGCTTGGTGCTCTTTTGGGCTTCCATCTGCTAGGGTTTCTTGTGTGGGTCTGGGCCTATTTCTGTGGGCTTGGATTTTATTTATCTTTTACTATTATTATGTTGTAAGGACTCCGTTTCCTCTGGGGAAGGAGTTCATAGGGTCTCTCTGAGAATATGTCGCCAAAATGTCCGTAGCATCTGTGCCCCTTTGATTCTCATGGGTGCTTTAGGGTAGTTTTGGCTGAGCTTCATGATCTTTAAAAATGTTGAATTACTTAGGTAGTGACTCTTTTGACAGTCCCACACAAATGAGTTATTATGTGTAATTTCGCTGATCAATGCAATGAGTTGACAATTCTCTCAAAAAAAAAACAACAACCTTATAGATAATATTATTATGAGATTTTAATTTCATTCTAAAGGATATTTTATGTATTTTAACAATTAGTGAAGCCTTTGATACTAAACTCTGAGTTCCTTTTATAGTAGAAATATAGGTTGCTAATTGCTATTTCACAGTTGAACTAATCATCAGCTTATGACTCTTAATTCGTATGATCGGCATATGAATCATACTGTTTCGTAGTTGACAAATATCCGCCAATTAACTATCATTGTCTTGTATCATTTTGTAGTCTTCAGAAGAAGTAAAATTTAATTAAGAGATGAGCAGTATCCAGAATTTAACAAACAAAAATTGGGCAAATATTAACGATTTAAGAGGGTTTAACAAATTTAATTTTTCCGCACAAAAACAAATTTATTGAGCAGATATGATCCAACATGACAAGAGTTCTAACTAGTTCTGTGCAAAGGTACAAAAGAAAGACCTAAGCAAAAACAAAAATCAAAAACAAAAATCGATAAGTTAAGCCACCGAGCTGCCATCTTTCAAATTTCTTTTATTTTTTTTTTAATTTCTTCTCATTTTAGCTTTTTGTATTTATTTTTTTGTGGAGGCTTTCAGCTAATGTCTCACTTCATTTTTTAAGGTTCTGTTTAAAAAAAAAAACAAAACAAAACAAAATTTCTCTTTTTATAATTTTCACTCGCTTTGCCAGATTTATTCCTTAAAAAAATATCAAACAGGCAGGATTGGTAGTTTCACTGTTCAGTCTGGATGCTCCCCATTAGGTGTACTGCCTTGACGAAAACAGGGTTGGTGGGGAACTGTGGAAGCTACTATTATCTGGCTGCCCCTAATACTCTCGTTACAGGCTTGAAGGTTTGCAACTTGCTTCTCTTTAGTCCTATAGAAAGCAAACTTGAAGATGACAAGTAATTTTATAAATTTATATGTATATATCTTCTGTAGAAGATGTCATATTTACTAATAGAAAAATAGTAAGCTTAAAATAAAACCTATACTTTAGAACGCAATTGTCCTTGACGAAAACAGGGTTGGTGGGGAACCGTGGAAACTACTGTTATCTGGCTGCCCCTAATACTCTCGTTACAGGCTTGAAGGTTTGCAACTTGCTTCTCTTTAGTCCTATAGAAAGCAAACTTGAAGATGACAAGTAATTTTATAAATTTATATGTATATATCTTCTGTAGAAGATGTCATATTTACTTATAGAAAAATAGTAAGCTTAAAATAAAACAGATACTTTAGAACGCAATTGTTATTAATTAACAAGTCTTAATTACGTGTTTAACTATACAAATTGTTAGGCAGATCGTGCAAACGACACTCAAATTATTAATGAGACTACCCTAAGCATACAATGATTGCAAAGTACATATTTAATATAGTACTAGATAAAAGTAAGGCAAAATCTTTTTTTTTTTTTTTGGAGTAAACCTATTGATTAAGTTAACGATTACAATCAGAAGCTAAAGCATCCAGAAGGGGTCTAATTAACGTTAGAATAAGAGAGAGAAGAGAGAGAGAGAGAGTAAAGACACGATGTATAGTGGTTCGTCTCTCGCCTTAGTGCGAGACTATGTCCACTTCAATATTTTACTATATGTGTTTGTGCGACCCAACATGATTACAAGAAATGTAATGGGATGATTTCTAAGTGGGAGGAGTGGTCCCTTTTATAAGGAAGGGAGCCACTCTCCTTTACATTTTCTTCAATGTGGGACAAGAAGTCCTTCTTTTAGTCTTCAAAGCATGTTGTGAAGGCATATTGTCATAGTTGGGAAGTTGGCTTCCCGGCAAGCTCTTGAGCACTTCCAACTACCACGGCGTAGCTTGGACATCAAGCTATGGGATGCATATCGTGGTTGGGTCCCACCATGGCTTGTGGGCCCCCAAAGATGGTGTTACATATGCTTGGTGACATAGTTATTTCTCCATGCTAATGGAGTTATCTACACTTGGTCTATCCATACTTGAGTAGTATTGGATTCATAAACAATGGCTACTAACCTATGTACCACTATTGGCAGTTCTAGGAGCAAAAGAGAATTTCAGATTGTGCACAAACTGACTGCATTGATGTATATCCATTAACAGATTGGAATTTTCATTGAGGTCAAAATCTTCTTCTCCAATCTCTTGTTTTGCAACTTGGCAATCACTTTCAAGGCATACTTCATGGAGGCTACTCTGTCGTAGACAATCAATACCCTCTCAGATTGCTAGCAGTTCCACATGCTTTGGAGATGAAACATGCTGTATACACTTTGAAAAAGCAGCAACAAAAGAACCATCACTTCTTCTGATCACTCCACCAATACCTCCAATATCTTTAGAAGGCAAGAAAGCATCATCAACATTAATTTTGAGTTGTTGACTTGATGGTGGAGTCCAATTTTTTCCCGGTTTGGCTGCTTTGGCTTGTGGCTGTATCTTCTGCACTTGTAAGAATTGTTTTACCAAGTGAAAGTGGCAACAACAATCTCTTGTGCACTTTTGAGAGTATTGTTCCACAGCTTACTATTTCTGTTTTTCCTTAGAGCCCATAGTAGCATAAGTAGCTTCTCCCAATTTTTCTGTTTAGATGGTGGCCTTGATACAAAAGCCACTCCTTGAAACTGCTCGGCAAACAACTAACAACTGGAATATTTTGTTGCTCCAATAGCTTCTTGCGCCACAGGACAGTGACACAACACATGATTATTAGTTTTCAATGCTTCACTACGTAGCAAACAATTGAAGGGACCAGTATATCCTTTGTGACTCAAACTTTCTCGAGTAGGCAATGTATTGTTTGCAGCCCTCCATATACAGATTTTCACTTTTGCAGGGATCTTTGTGTTCCATATTTTCTTTCAGAGAACCTCGTATGGATTTCCAGATGAGGTAGAAGTTAGGAACTCTACCATAACCTGTTGTCGAGCAATCCAATATGCAGACTTGACAGTTTACTTTCCATTCTTCTCTGGCCTCCATCTATAGCGATCCGCCTCTGCAATTCTGCTTAATGGAATGCTGAGAATTTTTGTAGCTAATTCAGGTAGGAAGGTAGCTTGTACAACACCTTGATTCCAGCTTCGGGTTTCCCCATTAATTAAATATACTACCTTACTGATGGTGGTATGAGGTGGCTTATGAATGAGGTAACGAGGATAGTCTAGAATCCAACTATCTTTCCATACATCCACATGTTCTCCAGTCCCTACTTTCCATTGAATACCAGTAGCCAAGACAAATCGACTTTCTAATATGCTCCTCCATGAGAAAGATGGGGCATATCCAAGTTCTGCATCCCAAAAAGAATGGTTTGGATATTATTTGGCCTTGTACACTTGATAGAAGCAATTTTATGCGACGTTTTAATAGTTAACTCCTCATATTTTGCTTAATTATTTCCTTTACTTAATCATTTTTAATTTAGTTTCTATTTTCTAGGTACATCAGAGAAAATGCCAAGGAAATGAGCTTAAAGACACATGAGAAGGATGTGAGACATTGGAGATGACAAAGGCAAGGCACAAGGGATGCAAAAATGAGCTGAAATGAAGAAATGGATTATTCCTGGTCCTACTAGGAATCCCAGTCAAAGTAGGAATCCTGATGAGGCTAGGAAACCTGAGGGCACTAAGAGACCATAAGGCTTCAAGATGACTCAAAACTCAAGATTCTTCCAGAATACTTGGGAATTTTTAGCAAAATGAAGAACCCTAGATATTATAGGGGTCTTGGAGGTAAAAAGGAGTAATTTTTTGGGATAAATACATGATTTTCCGTGAAAATAAAAGAAAATTCAAGAAGGTGACGTTTTTGAAGTTATCATGGAGAGTTTTAAGGGACTTACAATATTCAGAAAGGTTGAAAACATGTCCAGATACATTCCTTGAGCTCCACACTCTATCCTTGGCCAAAATTGAGGAGATAAATCAGAAAATAATCATGTAATTAATGCAAAAATAATCTCTCTAGAATCAAGGTGTTAATTTGAAGGCTTCTTATTGGTTGGATGACATAGGAATGATGATGTGGAATTATCTGATTGATGAATGCTGTGTGGATCAATCTTGAAGGCTTGGAGACCAAGTTGCCATTCTCCTATAAATAGGAGCATCATTAGACCACTTCACACACCACTTCTCCCACAATTCTAAACAAAAAAAATTCTCTCCATTCTCTAGTCTTTAGAAACTCTACATCTCAACCAAGGAGGAGAAGAAGTCATGCAATACATCAAGATTCTAACCGCCATCCACCCTTGATCGTCCCTAGAAGATTGCTTGCTTTCAAGGATCTTCAAGTTCTTCGTCTCAAAGCTTTGTTATTCATTTTTTATGGTGTATTTCATACTTTCTTTTGTTTTCCTTTGTTTGATTCGTAGAGTTATGAAGTCTAGTTAACATGACGTTAAGGGCAAAGTTTAAAGCCCGTCTCTATGTTTTGAAATAAAGTTGCAATTTCTTTATATGTTGATTTTTATGTTGCTTATGTGAGATTGCTTAATTGATTTTGAATTACAGAAATTTTTTGCATGTTTGTGTTCTTTGGTGGCCAACTTAGGATATATGCATGTAATTGGTGCTAGGTCTAGGTAAACAATTCACCTAATAGTTTTGTGAACCTATTTCATAAGTAGTAAAGGCTTTGGACAAAAGTTGAAACCAATTAAGGAGGATTGCAAATAGATGAACTTTTTCATACTAGGTTATGCACTTTGGTTGACATCCTTTCTTTGTTTTTCATACGTTGAATGTGTTCTTAATTAGCTAGCTTTCTAGACTATGATTGCATGTTTAATAGGTTTAATTTAGGTGCTTTCACTTAGATTAAACATTCAAGAAAAGTAAAATATGGGAAATCGTTTGCTTATTAACGTTTCACATGGTCAACTTCTTTCTCATGACATAGAAAATCAACTATAGGAATTGTGATTGAATTTCATTCATATGATTGTGGTTTTAATCTTTATTCCTTGCGTTCCACCCTTGTATATATGTTTTTATATTTTCTTTATTTTATTTATTTAATTTTCAATTTTATAATCCTAAACCCCCTTATTTGTGTTTACTTGTATATATTTCTATTCTTTGTTTTATTTTTTGTAAATAATACTTCATACTTTTTAAGTTTTTATTAATTCTTTATTTGTTTATGCAATTACAGGTGTACCCTCAATTCCCGGCTAGAACGATCCCTACTTACTCTATATTGACAACTACATTTTGCAGGATTAAATTGCACGCTTGCTTTTAGCGTATCAACACTTTGGCAATCAGTGGCTGAGGATTTGAGATTAGCCTCTAGGCTTGTTTAGCTAACATAGCTAAATTGTATGCATAAAGATTTTTGAAGCTAAGGCCTTTTTCTTGTTTTGTCATGCAAAGCTTGCTCTAACTTCACCAATGAATTTTCCTTTTCTGATCAGTGTCACCCCAAAAGAATTGAGCATACAATTGATGTATATCTTCACACAATGTCTTTGGGAGATAGCAATTCATAGCAAAAGATGGCATCGTCTATGCTACAGCTTTAATTAAAATTTCCTTACCAGCAGAACTAAGAATTTTCTATTTCCATCCCAAGAGCTTTTTTGTCAGTCTCTCTTTGATGTATGAAAAAATTGCTATCTTAGATTTGCCTACTCATAATGGTAACCTCAAGTATCTATCATGCTCTTCCACTTTTTGAACTTCTAGTAAGGCAACTAACTTATCTTGCAAATCATGATGCACATTCCTGTTGAAAACAACACTGCTCTTTTGGTAATTAACCTTTTGTCCTGATTCCAACTCATAGGTGTTGAGAATATGTCTCAAGACAAGACATTCAGATTTAGTTGCAACTCCGAAAATCAAGCTGTCATCTACAAAAAATAAGTGGTGCAAAGTAAGAGCTCCAAGACATATAGTGAGTCCTTTCAGATTAGATCGCTCCACTGCCTTGGAGATGAGAGCAGATAAACCTTTTGCATATAGAATAAATAGGTAAGGTGATAGAGGATCACCTTGCCTAATGCCTCTGGTTGGAACAATTGCTTCAGAGTTCAGAAGTTGTCCATTAATCAAAATAGAATATTAGACTGATGCTACACACTTCATGATGCTATTGATCCACTGCTCCTGAAACCCTAGCTTAATTAGCATTGCTTTCAAGAAATTCCATTCAAGTCTATGTCTAGCTTGAGTGATAAGAAGCCTTCTTCTTGTCTGCGCAGTTTGTGCATGAAGTGAGCAACTTTAGTGGCCACTAATGTATTATCTGATATCAACCTGCCAGGTACATAGGCACTTTGCAAAGGAGAGATGATTGAAGACAATATATGTTTCAATCTATTGGCTAATACCTTAGAGCTGATTCTATATAGTACATTGAATAATGCAATAGGTCGAAACTGATTTGCTTCTGTTGCGTCAAGAATTTTTGGAATGAGACAAAAATGGGTGAAGTTTGTTGAATACTCCAATTCTCCTGTCTCTAAAAATGTTTTCACCCCCAAACAGACATCAGTAGATACAATGTTCCAATACTTCTGAAAGAAAAAAGGGGACATGCCATCTGGTCCAAAACTTTTGGATGGATGCATTTGGAAGAGAGCATCTTTTATTTCCTTCTCAACATAAGGTTTGGTGAGCTCCCAATTCATATCTGCATTAACTTTGACATCAACAGCTTCTAGAACTTGAAAGATAGCATTTAAATTTGTTTCGAAAGAGGTATAGATACCTTTGAAATACTACAATAGAATGCTTTGCACTTCTTCAGGTTCAATTTGCCACATATCTGCCTCATCCTTTAAGCCTTTAATTATGTTCTTGCTTCTCCTATTTGATTCCTTGCGATGGAAGAAAGCTGTATTTTTATCCCCATCCTTCATCCAAAATGTTTTGGATCTCTGTCGCCAATATGTTTCTTCTTGTGCAAGTAATGCACTATATCGAACATGAAACTGCTTTTGTTCATCATATTGTTGAGTGTATGGATGAGGCATGATGTCTTTCATTTTCTCCTACAGTACTCTCATCTCTACTTTGTTTCGTGATACATCTTTCTTATGCCACTCAAGCAAATGAGTTCCAGTAGTAGTAAGCTTTGTCTCCAATTGCTTCATTGCATTCCCTATTAGAGGCTGTGCCCAACATTGTCTAATAATGTCAGTACACTTTGGATATTGGTGCCAAAATTCCTCAAAATGAAATCTTGATGGAGCTTTCCAGCACGGCGATCGTTCTAAACAAACTTCTATTAGCAATGGACAATGGTCCGATTCAGATAGAGGGAGGATAAAGATTCTAGAGAAAGGGACGCATTCTCGCCACTACATGGAATGAAAGCGACAGGCCTTTCTTTTGTATGTCTATTGGACCATGTATATTTGCTTCCAATGAAGCCCATATCATATATACAAACCACAATTGGTCATTTTTCTTCAAAAATCTTCCATTGGTCTAGTAGCCCTAGGTGGCCCTCTAGATTTGTTGAAGTTGCTCCATATTTCATTGAAGTCTCCTGCCATGAGCCAAGGCAGGTCACATGGTTCTGCTACAAGAGTTCAAATCAAGTTCCAAGTTCGGTGTCTTTGAAAGCGAGATGCAAAACCATATAGTCCTGTAAATCTCCAAAGATCGTTTGTTCCTCTTTTGCCTACTTCTACATCAATGTGATGAGGAGAATAGGTTCTGAGATTGACCGGAGTGTCTGCTTTCCAGAGTAACATGAGCCTTCTATTTCCTCGTAGTAGATACTACCTTCAAAACCTAAGCAAGTTTTGAGAGATGTGATCAGATCTGCTTGTGCCAGGGTTTCTGCCAGAAAGATGAGGCTTGGATTTTTTGCTTGCACCATGTTTACTAGGGCTCTTTATGTTTCATGATTAAGAATTCCTCGACAATTCCATGCAAGTATCTTGCATTGAAGCATGTTGAAGATGATGGCAATGCACGGCGGTGCAGTGGCAAAATCTTGCTTTGTAAGAAAGGTATGAAAAACCTAGCGGCAAGTAGCTAGTGCCTCTGACTTCACCAAAGGCTGGGTTCAGATGGAATAGAAGGATGTTGAGTTCAGACGGTGTTGCACAATACCAGCTTCATCCTCAAACGATGTTTTTAAAGAATTGTCTTTGGTTCGTGTTCAGCTACAGATCATTGCCCCCTCCTCCACCGTGTTAGAATTTCAACCATGGAAGAAGAAAAAGAAAGAAGAAGGAAAAGAAAATGCAGAGGAAGTTGAGGAGCTACATTTTGACTGGATTATCTGATTACAGTTTTTACAGCAAAGTTTTCTTTATATACTAAAATAAGCACTATTACTATGCTGCCCTTAACATCCCCCCTCAACCATATGTTTGGGATACCAAGCATAATGGTTGGAACACATGAATCCCAAATCTAAAAGACCTCAATACTGAAGAATTGGATATAACAGCCGCAATATATGCACAGTTAATCTTGAACCAATATGCGTCTTGAACTCTGGAAAGAAAAATGGTAGAATTAGTACGTGATTCTTCTATGTAACCCACAGCTTATGTGTATCTATGTATGACATCAGTCTTCTCTGCTTGCACATGACAAGTAATAATTTCATTCTAAAATGCATGATCACCATATCATCATTCAGTTTCACCAATGCTTAGGCAGGGTTGACGGCTTTGGCATGTGTGAAAATACCATCAGCAAGAGGAATTCTGTGCTTCAGTTTCATGTCCATATCACCATAGACAGCCAAGGTGTACAGAGTCTTCCAGAACAAGCAGATATTGCCATATATCTGTATCACATCTTCTTACCTTCAACAACCCCAACATCTTTACATCTTCTATCACTTTCCACAATTATGACAGTACCGTCCTAGGAAATGTCTACAGCCTCAGCCTGGAAGAAAAAGATGAAAACTGCAAAAGGCAAACGGAAAAATGATTGGTAATTGTACAGAATCTTGAAGTTGTGAATGGTAATTGCACAGAAGGAAAAGAAAAGCTGATAATGAACTGAAAAACAAAGGAATCTCTTGGTATTTTGACTGGTAATTGTACAGAAGTGAATTGGAAGAAAAGTCTTGAAGGAAAGCAAGAGGAGACTTGGTAATTGTACATACTTGGTTTCAATGGTATTCAATGGTAATTGTACATCATTGGTTGCAATGGTAATTGTACAAAAGAAGATTGAAGAAATGCAAAAAGCAAATCAAGAAAGGAAAGGCTGCAACTCAGGACAATTGAATATCTCCAACCAACATATGAAAAGATTTCACCAGAGCACCAAAGCACAACATATCAACCTTATAACACCAAATACCATCACCTAACCAGACTGAGTTGATAATCAGGTAATAAGGGGCAATCGATAAGTAGAGTAGATCACACAACAATAATACTCAATATACCCAACTTAATTTTCCAGAAGTTACTGAACCAATTGAACTTTCAAGGAAGACCAGTCAAAATTTTTACCAAGAATGGAACGCATCGTTTAAGCCAAAGCTCAAACCAGATGTTGAAGACTGAGCTCATCTAGTCCATCCTCGTCTTCAGGCACAAAGCAGTCAATGGTCATCTCATCCAACGCTCCACCTTCACCGCACCAGTACCACTCTACTCTCCTACTCTCTTTTCTGCCATCGACTTCAGAGAAAAAAGCTTCGCAAAAATGGTGCTCGAGGTTTCAGTCGAGAAGATCGAAGCGCCGGAGGTCATCCGCGTCTACACCGAGTACCTCCTTGACCTCAGCACATCCAGAGGCTCGCGTCGCCGTGACGGAGAGGTTTTCGAGGGCGATGAGCTTGTGGAGGTGAGACTATGAGGTCTGGAGCTCAGTTTGCTTGTGGAGATGGAGAGTGTGGAGATCTAAAGCTCATGGATCTGAGATTCCAATTGCTCTATGAAGCTCTTCGATTTTGCTTCACCGGAACTGGAATTGGAATAGGAATTTGAAATGAAATTGGAATCCAGGCAGCTCTTCTCTTCTGGTATGGTGGAAATGGAGGGTGTCGATGTAATACGACGCCGTTTGGATCATGTTGAGTGCGAAGAGGGAGGCGTCGGAGCTCGTATTGGAGGTCAGAGGTCGCCATGGCATTGCAGATCAGATTGTAGTCGTGGTCGCACATTCTAGGGTTGAGAATACAAATTGGGGGATTTTGGGGCTTATTTGATTAGATTTCTCTAAATTGAACCAAAAAGAGGCTAAAGATGGAGAGAATTACAGCGGAGAAGTAGCGGTGGAGCAATGGTCAGGCCGCCATGGCTCTGATACCATGATAAAGTAATCTGGGGTTCACATCCAAAACCAATTGGCAATGGATGGAGTGGTCCAAACCCTTATAAACCCATAGGCAAGGTCTCATTTTTCCCATCTGGGATGATATATATTCTCAACACGCCCCCGCACGTGTGGCGAATTTTCAAGCCATACACGTGGACAATTTTTGGGTG
Source organism: Rosa chinensis (assembly GCF_002994745.2). NCBI lineage: Eukaryota > Viridiplantae > Streptophyta > Magnoliopsida > Rosales > Rosaceae > Rosa > Rosa chinensis. Next base: position 18,892,309 of record NC_037090.1, read on the forward strand.
ACGTGGAGCCTGTGTGGCCGTTAGGCATGCACACGTGGGTAACCCGCTCTGATACCATGCTAGAATTTCAACCATGGAAGAAGAAAAAGAAAGAAGAAGGAAAAGAAAACGCAAAGGAAGTTGAGGACCTACATTTTGACTGGATTATCTGATTACAGTTTTTACAGCAAAGTTTTCTTTATATACTAAAATAAGCACTATTACTATGCTGCCCTTAACACACCGTACGTCTCTTGCTAGGAAGCTTTGATCATTCGTGTTCAACAATAGATTACAGTACTGATCACAGCATGCATGTACTAGCATGAATGTTGAAATATTGATATTTAAGCTCTTTATTTACAATGCAAAGTAGTGAATGGAACATACTTTCAGATATTTATTTTCCATATCCTCTGATCCAAATTTTTCCTAATTAAAGAAAAATTTAAGAGTTCTGATCGTTCCCACTGATGATCACTATCCTACATCTTCAATTACAGCAGTATTAGCATATATAGCACGTTAAAAGTGACAATATCGGTTTATTTAAGTATTTGTTATAATTTATTCCAGCACGTACAATAATGGTACGCAACAAATAAGAAGTTCACTGAGAACTTTCAGATATCCTTTCGGTTTCCTCCACCATGTTTCCCCGGCTCTTTGAGGGTGAATGTTATGTACCCTCGCTTAACTTACAAAAGCTTTTATATGCTCTTTTAGTGGGGAACATTGTAGTCTTCCATCAATCTTTGCTAGAAACAACGCGATGAACGTAGAACTAAGAATATTACTTGGCAGAGTGTGCTTATAATTCATCCTCAGATGACGGTGGAATTTCCAGGTCCGCAGATTTGGAGCATATTTTAGAGGAGCTCAAACTTTGTAGCCACACTTGGTCTTTTACAACAAAGTTTGAGTCCTGGTTGCGATGCCATCCCCAAACGGCGTGTGTTTCATTCACTATCTTGAGTCGTCCATGTCCAAAACTCGGTTCTCTGTACAAGGACAGAGGAGAAGGGGGGTCTTCGAACCTACATATATACACAGACCAATAGGTGAATCGTAACATTACTATTTCTTTGAAGAGGTCGGTTACCGATTCTAATTGTCCACTAATCGATCTGGAGCTAAAGCACCCATGACCAACAAAGTTATATAAAATTAGCTATAACTAAGACTTTGCTTGCAAATTGATCAAGACATCTTAAAAAAAAAAAAAACATCAGTTTTGAGTAATGCTTGACAAAAACTACAAGGATAGAAGTCTACACCTTGGCCAGCGCCTTGTACTTTTATGCAAGGAAAGTAGTGCTATTTCTTGCTTGTTGGTCCAACTGGTCTTTTTGCTAATGTCTATTGTCTTGTTATACGCTATTATCTAATTAATACTATGTCATTTTCCCTTTTCTATTTAGAAAAACAACTTCAAACTCACATTACGCAACTCCAAAATTTTAACTAACTTGTTAGATAATGCACATTAATTTTCAACATGGTAAAGTTCATCATAAAATCTTAATTCATTTTTGCGTAACCGCCTAATCTATTTTCAAAGAGAAGAGTTACTCACATTAATGCCAATCCTTCTCGGTTCCCACCGTCGCCAATGGTCACATGCACGGGACCACATGGGTCAGCCTTATTATTGTACACCCTAGTCTGCATAAAACAGCCAAACCAAAAAATTAATTAAATTGTAAAATTAATGTACAAATTAATCAGATACAACTTAAAGCAATATTATAACAACATGAAATTATGAGCATAGATTAATTAGTTTGTAATGGAGGAATCAAAATTTCTAATTAGACTTACAAATCGCTCATAGGCATGAACGTGCCCTGAATAAACCAGATCAACCCGTGCCTTATACAGCAACTTCTCCATAGCTATTCTCATGCTCTCTCCTTCACCCTGATGAGCAGTGTTGGTATTATACCACGGTGCATGCAATACCACAACAACCCACGGCGTTTTCTTCCTATCAATCTTTGCCAAATCGGCTACAAGCCACGCGTACTGCTTCGATTTGGTGTCAAACTCAGCGTAGGACCCAAGCATGATGATGTGGGTGCCAGCAACTTCAAAAGAGTAGTACAAGTTCGAGGTGGATCCGCTCTCTTTGTACGGCATTTGCCACCTGGCATTGAAGGCTTTGAACCCGGTTGGGGAAACGACGGGAGAGATTTCGACTTCGTGGTTGCCTTCTGTGACCATCCAGGGGCGGTGGCTCGCCAAGGGTTCAACAATCCGGCCAAACGAGTCCCAAAGGGGTTGGTGTCCATCGGCATAGGATAGATCACCCGGTAAGAGGAGGACATCGTAGTCTATGCTTTTGATGTGGGCTAGAGTGGAGTTAGTCCAATCAGTTTGTCCTAGGTCACCTGAAAACGGGATCAATAATGATGCGGAGTTAAGATTAAACACTTATTCTCCAAATTTGTTCATCAAATAAAGTGCATTTTATATCCCATAAGTTTACCACCAATATATATCCACATACAGATTAATGTAGGGGGATGACACTCTGTTTATATGAGAAAGGGAAATGAAGCTAGCCAGCTCAATGTTGTTTCATTCGTGTCAATTGTTTGATATATATATATATATATATATATATATATATATAGGCCCGATCACAGGCGAACGTCCGCACTATTGCTAAAGTGCGGACGTCGACGCTGCAGCAGGTTCCAGGTGGCGATGGCGGCACAGGGCTTGCCAGACGGAGGTGCGGGGCTTGCCGGACGGAGGCATCCTAAACCGCTCTTGGGTAGCGATCAAGGTCGAAGGAGATCGAGGTTGAAGGTTCTGGGCAGCGTTGCAACCTAGTCGCCAGCAACTCCACCCGACTGCAAACTGGTCCGTTCGACCCCTGGCCTCCTTCCGCCAAGCGGTGCGGCGCAATCGCAGCCTCAGCAGAACAGAAGCATCGCTAAAGTGCCGACGTCAGCTTCCGAACAGCTTCCTATATATATATATATATATATATTTTTTTTTTTTTTTTCCTTACTTATGAAGTTGGATAATTAATAACTGTTTTTAGCCGTTACATTCAGTTATTCCTTATAGTTCCTTAAAAACTGTCCCTTAAGCATGCCTCAACTTAATAATACTAAGACACAGTCAAATTTGATTAAGTTACGTCAGACTATTAATTTAACCAAAGTTATGTCGGATCTTGTTGTACACAGACATATCTTAATCCATGACTTAAAAAGACTTCTCTAGAATTAGCAGCTAGCAGCTGTTGTGCAACTTTTTCTAACAACAGGAGTAGTCTACACTCCTCTCCAACTTATTGCCATTCTGCTTTACCCTTAAAGCAACCATCGCTAACCATCTATCCCACAAGAAAAGGTATATACATTACAGGTATATAATGCAAAAATTATTCTAATAATTAAGTATAAAACTAAGAACTTGGTGGTCAGTTTAGATTGACAATTTGGTAACCTAACATGCATGTTATATTATCCATTGATCGAGAAACACATAAGAATAACTTACCAACTATTACAAATTCGATCGGAAGTGTTTGTGGGGGTGTCTTGAAGGAGAACTCCGGACCGGAACCACCACAGCTATAGAAGTATGTGGTTGAAGGCTCCAAAGGGCCAATAGTAACATGGTGGATCCTCCCAGAAGTATATGAAAAATAATCGTACCATGTGTGTTCTCCAGTAGACTTTGCATTATATTTTCCAGATTGCTTTCCATACTCCACAATAGATATGGTATGACTGTTGTCTGTAACCCATGAAACTTTCATGTGGTCCTTTCCCACCAGTGAAATATGCACCTAATTAACACATGTACAGTTTTCCCAAGAAACATATGTATAATATCAGAAGATCATGAATACAAATTAACCTTCAAATAATTAAGTAGTCAGAAATTAATTAACCTGTTGAGGGTCAGAGTCAGAACGATCATGAGGAGTGAGAATTACTCTACCAGCAGGTTGCCTAACAAAATCATCATCTTGTGATTTTAGGAGGTGAGGGACAACAGAGATAGTCAGGAGGAAAGAGAACAGATGCAGGCTCAATTTCATCGTCATTGGCTTGTGAGAGCTATATCGATCTCTGCAGAGCTAAGCCAGAGGTTTATATATACGAGATATGGTTTGATGGTTTGGAAAGTTCAAAAAATGAAATAAGAATATTAGTATATACATTGCAATGACGTGAAGTAAGTCTCTTTGAAACTATCTTGGAGTTGCTTACAGCAAGGGCAGAATCTCAGTCCATCAAGATGAGGTTTTACAAGTTTTTCTTTTTTAATAAAAATTAAATTTACTTTGTTGATTAAATGGAGATGGCCTAACATTCTGAGGCTTCAATTAGACTGAAAATAAGAGGTTAATATGTTGCTTGATATGTGGCTGGGCAGCTGCGTACTTCCTCGTAACACGCAACCACATCTTTCTAAACAATTAATCGCATTAAAAATAAAAATAAAAAACCATCTGGGTATACCAGCTAGGTCAGATGGTATATGAGGGACATGTTAAACTATATGTTTGATTCTAAGCACAACATAAGCTTGTAGTTAAATATTATGTTAGGTTCATTAACATAATGTATAAGAGGTGCTCAATCTGCCTAAGACCAGAAGCTGCCTCGAAAACTTCTCCCTCCCTAGTCGGGTTTTAGGTGGAAAAAGATATTGGACAACTTTCTTGATAGATGTTCTTGTTGAGAGTATAAATCTCACATGGCAAAATGCACTATAAGAAAAATGACTTTTTGCAAGGAATTTTTTCCTTGTAAAAAACTGAAAATTCCTTGCATTAACCCAAATGCAAGGAATATTCCTTGCATTTGGGTCCTTGCAGCCAAGAGGCCCTTGTAAAAGAGCAAATACAACGACTTGAAAATTCCTTGCATTTGAGTTCACAAATGCAAGGAATTATTCATTTCAAATGCAAGGAATTAAACACCTGGGGTTAACTATGGTTAACTGATATACAAGGATAATTCTTTGCATTTATTTTTTTTTAAAATTTAAAAAACAAAACAAAACTAAATAAAAGAAAATACCCCAATTTCATTCCAGACTTTTCCTTTATTGCTTGAATTAAAAACAATTAGTTCATTTGTACATCAAAAATTGCGATTTGTCTTTCACTTAACCATAGAACACTTCTACTTTCAGATGCAGACAAACAACACTTGAAGCGTTTGAAACAGAAACTTGAGACAAGTCCATCACCTTCTAGCATTCTGACCACATACTTTAGACATTCTGGGCCTATGACCAGGAAGGTATTGAGTACACGAGTGCAACTTGAATAATTTCTTCAAGCTAAATGCGATCACAGTTAGTATTAATATCCTTGTCCACTAGCATTTCAAGCTTCTTTTCCTGATGCAGCTTTTTAACCTGTGATCAAATAAATCTCGAATGTAAATCATATAAAATTGGAATAATCAGTTACTATTTTCATAATAAATATACAGGATTTGTGTTGTTAGCTCACCCAATCAAGTATGGCTACTTTTTGGTTAGTTGACTAGGCAAATTCTAGAGCTACCTGGTCTGTGATTAGTTCAAGGAGAAGAATACCGAATCCAAAGACATCTTATCAGAGGACTGGAGCTATGTGCCCTATGGTACCCCTCACTGCAGTGGTGACATGTGAATCTTGGTGATCCAAAAGCTTTGCCAAATCAAAATCTCCAACTACGGCTTCACAGTAGTCATCAAGTACATTTGATGCCTTCACATCCCTGTGGATAACTTTCAGGTCACACTGCTCATGAAGGTTTAACAGTCCTCTTGCAGCTCCAAAAGGCAATCCTTTTCCCTAGTTCCCCAATCCAACACTGGTTTCCCTGTTAAAAGCATTGATAAGATTTAAATTTAGCCAAACATAACATACATTCTAAATGATTAATTGAGTTGGTTCTCTCCTTTGATTTAGTACCTCTGAGATGAGAAGCCACTGGACATGTCTGGATATTCTAGAAGTCTTTCTGTTGGAGTGATGCAAAACCCATAATATGTCACTCACAGTAAAGAAAATCACAACCCAGCAAAAAAAGAAACAAATATACTTTTGAGCTCCAAAACCAAATGGAAAAACAGGAAACTTGCAAAGCGAAAATCATATACCAGTTAATCAAATGTACTAATTAGGTTCCATATCCTCCGCCTCCCTAGTAACTGTCTTGCAGCAGGTATTTGTTCAAGAATTTAAGTAGAATATACAACAAGGCTTCTTGACAATGGCAACTTTGTTGTTCAAGATGCATGTGATGTAATATGGCAGAGTTTTTAACGGATGCATGTGATGTAATATGGCAGTTGAATATTGGAAATGGTTAACTAGATGATTACTTTGTGGCAATTTGATCTTTGATTGTTGAGAAGAAAAAGGTGATTACTTTGTGGAAGTTGGTGTGTGTTTGAAAATGTTATTGGTGCGTAAAAAATATGGTCAAACACATCAAGGTATTAAACTAACCAGTATTTCCCAAGTTTCAAATCTTTAATGAAAAAAGATTCAATGACATACATAATGATAGAGTATTAATGTAGATACTCCAGACTTGCAGGAATAATACAGAATTGTAAAAAATAATAATAATAATAATAATAATAATAATAATCCAATGGCTTACTTGTCCCTTGCCTTAACACCATTCCTCTTGTCAGTTCCTCTTTCATCATCAGAAGGGTCATTTGAAGCCCTTGGTCACACACTCAAAACTTTTTGAGTTTGGCTCCGAAGCAACACTACTTGATTTCTTATCAACCCCTCATTCCCACAATAGATTTAGAAGAAAGGATGAACCCAAATAATTGCATAAGCAAGCTGAATGCATGAAGACACAAATGGAAGTTTTTTTTTGGTCGAAACACAAATGGAAGTTAAAACCTATCCACCCTGCTCTAGAGAATGCAACTCCAGCATGAATAAAATGCTATTACCATCTTCTTTGATTTCTCTACTTCAAGCTTCTTATCTTTCTTTCTCTGATTTTCAATTGCATCTCCCTCCTCCTGGAACAATCCATGGCACAGCTTCAATAAAGCTGTATTATCTCAAAATTGATTGCAGCCAAATCGACAGAAAACAGAGGTTCCAAATACCCACTAAGAATTTCAATGGTACAGACAATTCAAGCATGTCCAAATGGGACAGACAATTCAATCATCAAATATTACCAGCACGCATTTCCAAATGGTACAGAAAATTCAAGCATGTTTAGCATACTCACATGCTTCCAAAAACAAAAACTGAAAAATAACATATAAAAGAAACACAATATGTTTGAACGGAGGGGAACTATTCTTTATAGCCTCCTATAAGCCAAACATATAAATGCAGACAACATGTATATCCAACAACAGGAACACACACATGCTAACAAATTCATACTCAAAACAGAAACGACCTGAAGCTTATTTGAATTCAAGATAAACATCAACGACAAGTAACATCTCAGAAACACTATATAAATTTTTTTATATGAAGTTTCAAACTATTAGGTACATTCTTTTGTGAAACTTAAAGCTCACACAAACTTTACCTTGCAAACAATGAATTAGTTGCTTGTAGATAGGGAAGCAGGGGTCATTACCCACAGAAGATGGAATAACAACTAAACTAATAAACACAAAGCAGATTAACTATGCCTCTGACCAGAAACCAAAACGAAAATAAAAACCTAACCTAAACTACTCCGGTTTCAATGAAATTTCATAGACACTAAGCGAACACACTAAAATGGATACTGGTAAATTTTTAGGGATTTTGGAGATCATTTGCTATGCTAATTAATTAAAAGAAAACAGAGGACAGAAACATGTGAAAACAGAAACTAAAGAAATAAACAAGAAAACGATTTTAGGGTTCTTGGTTTTGAGAAAACAATCAAAATAAACAAGTTAGAGACAACCTATCCACTCCAAAAACAATCAAGCAACAAAGCTTCACAACTTAGTGAACTTATCATATATACACATTGAAATAGATATGTAAATATGTTATAACGGGTATTCTAGTGTCAAATTACCAGAGGGGCTAAAGAGATATAGGGGACGGTTGCGATGGTGGAGCTAACGGCATCGAGCTCATCATGTGAGCTGCAACAGACCACCATTGGAAGACAAGGACGCCTTCCCGCCACACCCAACAGGTCCATAAATGTCTCCTGCTCAATTCAATTCACAGATTCAGTTAACTATAATCTCAACGTCTTCGACTGAAAAGTATATATATAATAAAGGAGATCGAAGAGAGATAAAGATACCATCTTGAACTGGAGTCTGTCGACGGCGAGATAGAAGTGGCGCTGTTGACTGTAACCAGAATATTTTTTTTTTTTGTTTACGAATTAAAAAAAGAAAAGATTCGACAAATAGAAGCATGAGATGAATGAAACCTGAAATGGGAAGGTGATAGAGATGGAGGAGAGGGAGCTTCAATGGCGAAGACCTCTGTAACCTACAAATTTGATCTGAGCCTGCTACCCATTCAATTTCTTGACAGAATCACAACAAAAACCAAAGTATTAACCAAAATTAACTCCAATTTACCGAAAATAGACTGCAAACGTAAACCAAAACGCAAAAAAATACCAAACGAGCGACAAGAATCGATTGCTAAGCAGAAATCGAGGGCGACAAGAAACTGATTGCTAAGCAAGAAGTCGAGAGAGCATGTGAGATTGGAGGAGGTAACTGGGGCTGAGGTGTTAGGGTTTTTGATTTGGGTATTACGGATTTTGGGCCTAGATTGGATTTCAAAGGAAATGAAGCAGGATGTGAGAGGCCGAGAGAGAAGGAAGGGAGAAGATGGATGGCGAAGGTCCGATTCAGATTTGGTTGTTGGTGTTTGGTGTATTTTTGGATCTGGTTTCTGAGAGTGAGAGCGACTTGGAGGAGAGATGAGGAAGTAAAAGATAGAGAAAGAAAGAAAAGGGAAAAGAAAAAAAAAAGCAAATAGTCTGAGCGCCAAAGATCCCGCTCGATTAATGCAAGGAAATGAAAAGTTTATACAACGAATTTACACTTTTTCTTATTTTGGTTACTCAAATGCAAAGACTTTATCTATTCCTTGCATATCCTTCCAACCAAAAACAAAGAACCTAACCAAATACAACGAATTGTCAAGTCCTTGCAGATCACTTCGTTGTATTAGCCCACATTTCTTGTAGTGATGGGACCTTATCTATAGGCTTATAAGAGTTTAGACCACTCCATCTATTGCCGATTGGTTTTGAATGTGAACCATAGATTATTTTATCATGTATCAGAGCAGGTTATCCCACATGTGGATGCCTCGTGACCACGCGAGCTCCATGAGATCTTATATAAGTTGTCCACATGTATGGCTTGAAAATTCGCCACACAAGCGGGGGCGGGTTGAGTGTATAGATCCCACATGAGAAAATGAAGACTTTGCCTATAGGCTTATAAGGATTTGCGCCACTTCATCCATTGTCAATTGATTTTGAATGTAAACCTCTGATTACTTTATTAATTCTCTGATAAGAATTTTTTTCATAAGTGTTCTTGCAAACCAAAGTTATGATCGAATTCAAATCAAAACTCCGACTATATAACACTAGCCTTCCAACATGCCTCAAGATACATATGCCTTCATCTTTAAGAAGATTGTTTGCCACCATCTTAGTTAATTGCAAACCTATTGGGGTATGAAGTTTTTGGGATGAGTTTTATCAATTTATGATAGAAGACTATACTTCCTCAAGCACCGCAAACAATGCACGTATCACAAACAGGCTTTTGCTAGACTTAAATGGATTGTTGGTGCAACATAGTAGATCTGTTTTTGATTATGATTTGCCGCAAATAACTGAAGATTACGGTGAAGATTTGACAATGTCTAGGCTAATACAAGATGAAGTTTCAATTATCATTCATCAACAAGACCATAATGCAGTGCATCATCTGAATGAGGACCAGACATACAACACAATAATATCAGCTATTGAGCGTAATAACAATACCATATTTTTCATTGATAGACCAGGAGAAACTGGAAAAACATACTTATATCGTCCATTATTAGCAACCTTGAGAAACAATGATCATATTGTGCTAGCAACAGTAACTTCTGGAACTAAAATCTAAGTGCCTATCAATGAAGAAAAGAAAATCAAAGTCAAATACCAATATGCTTTGCAAAGACTTAAATGAAAGATAATATGAAGACATCTTTATAGATGACAACGTACTACCTTCATGGACAATGCCATGACCTTCTTGTAACAGATATCCACTGTCCATGTTGTTCCGGGAAGACAAATAAGTGGAGTTACTGCTTTTGGACCAAAATCATAGTATCTCCACTGCTTTGTTCCAATATGCAGATACATAGTATTTTAATACAAACCAGCAAATCAAGTCACCACCAAAATTGAACACACCTATAATTTAATAAACAGAAAGTTGTACAGATAAAAATAAGAAAAAATTTTCATTTCAAAACCCCACAAATTAAATCTGTCTAATAAAAGCCTTCACATTAAAATACACAAACTTGATGCTAACCCATGATATATACTATTGACAATACCAAGCCTTAGCAGCAAAAATATAAACTTGATTGCAAAAAGTGAGACAAACATAGTAATAGGAAAACCCAATATCAAAATGAAGCTAAAGACTCAACCTTTATATAAAAATGTGGGGACAGTTATATTCGTACTGATGAAGTGAAAAAAAAAAAAAAAAAAAGGCTTCAGTTTGGTGATGAGGTGGATCAAATTCCAAACCAAACCCAGATAGATAAACCTGATAAAGTAATCTGGGATTCACATCCAAAACGGCAATGGATTGAGTGGCCCAAATCCTTATAAACCCATAGGCAAGGTCCCATTTTTCCCATGTGGGATGACATATATTCTCAACAAAACCCACATACCCACATTCATATGCACCACCCAGAATTGCATGCACCGAAATTCAAAACCCAATCAATCACACCCAAAATTCAAGCTTACGTTCTCTTTTTGTCCTCTCCCGATTGTCTTCTTCTTTCCTTTCTTCCTCTGCTCTCTTCGCTTTCTCTGTTTGTCTCTATGGAGAGAAAAAACTCAAAAGCGAAAGATGAAAGCGCGGTGTGATCGATCAGAAGAAATTTTTTTTTTTTTAAAAAAAAAAGATATACCCAAATTCGTGTTCTTCTCAGATGAAAACCTGAGAACCGAGATTTGCCTTGTTCGTGCTCTTCCCGTCCCCATGTTCTTCTTCTCTCTCAAATCAGTTGTCTCCTTTAGTATTAGATTGGAAATCAGTACCCTTTCACTTCGTCTCCTCTCTCCTTTTCTCCTCATGTTTTCTGCATTTACGTTCATACCCACCTATGCCAAACCATGGGCAATATCGAAAGTTTAAAAATTGACCAAAGATGAACAGTAACAGACTCCTCTCTTTATTAATAGAGATGTACGATACTTAAGCATACAAAAAGAAATTCTCATATGTTTGTATAACAAATATACACACTCATTTTTAGATGGAGGAATGCTTTGCAGACTTGTCACTCCACAATCATGCAAATCAAAACTTTTCATTGGGATCCTTTTTTTTTAGAAAACCCTAGCTAGCTTTCTCTCGTCCTATAGCCGCACAGTTTTCTTCTCAATCTCTATCAACGCTCGTCCAGTGGCAGCCTAACACCAGCGCCGACCTTTATCGTGCTGATGTTGTGGTGTCGTTGCCGGACAGGTGATGCTTCTAGGGCATGCTTCTTGATTTTGGAACAGTTTTGGCTTGAAGGCTGGATAGAATTGGTCCTGCCAGGTTTTGTTTTTGGCTGCAGATCTGAGGTGGATGTGTGGGCACCGCCTCAAGGGGAGGCTTTGGGCGGCGTAGTTGGTTTGGGATTCCAGGCAGCGACGACGGCTTGATGGCATCTATACAGCGTCAGGATGTTGGTGGCTCTGGTGGTGGTGTCTGTGGCACCGAAGTGGAGGCCAGCATGCTCCGACAGTCTGCATAGGATGGCAGAAGCTAGGCTGGGTCAACTATTGAGCATTGGATTGGACTGTTTCTTGGGACCATTGGGCTGCAACCTTTCTAATTAGCTTAGGTTTTCTTTGCTTTCCTATTTCTTATTTCTTGTAGGAAACTATGCACTTTTTTTTTTTTAAGTGCCTATTTACTATGTATGTTTCATAGTTCATAGGCTCGCTTTAAAATAAATTAGCACTAATTGTCTAATGGGTGGTACTAGCATACCACGTCCTAAACTTACCGTAGAGATGGCAAGGGAATGTATGTATCTGTGCCATTATGGCTTACATTGAATGAATTTGATACTTTGATTCAAAAAAAAAAAAAATATCATGCAAAACGAAACTGTTTATTTAAGTACTTGCGATATTTACTTTTATAAAATTAGTCAAATTAATTGTATTCATTTGATTATCATAATCGTTATCTGAGTTCTATATATTCACAAATTTTATACGTTTGGATGATCTTTGTAAAAGAAACTAAAAATATAACATTTAGAATATATGAATTATTTTTTATTATATATTGAGACTTTGGAGGTCCTCTCTGAATCCAATATTTTTTGAACATTGTGTAGATCTACCTATTATACATGTTTTAGTGATGATCAATCTAATGAGCCTATGCATAAGTAAACCAAAGTCGACGTGTATAAAAAAAGTCGATCCAATCTGTGGCAACTGGCAAGTAATCCCTACTAGTTAATTATGATGCTTCATTAGCAATTTAGCATTAAGGTCGAGGCTGAGATGGGGTTTCCCAACCTTAAGGGTTAGTTTTAAAAGTACGTACTTGAGGACATCAGTCATCAGGTGCTCTTTGGGTGTATGTAGAGTCACATTGTAGTGGAACACTGGAACACAATTAACAAAGACTCAATCTCTTTTTTTTTTTTTTTGAATAGGATTTGATGGTATTAGATATCAAAGCCATGAAAACAGGCCAGAGTCTAACATGCACTTACATAAGAATCCGGTGAAATCCGGAGAACCTATCTAAGCCAAAACTAAACTCATTAAAGTCTAAAGGGACGCTCGCTGGATAGCAAGCCTAAGCAAGCAAGAACAACCTCGCTATTCTAAGGAAAAATCATTCATCTAGTCTAATCTGCCAGCACGCAATTGTGGTACAAATACAACTAGAAACATCTTAGAAAAAAGCTCATAGAGATTACTCCAACTTTAGAAGGCTTGTAACCAGATGTCTAATAGCAGAGACCTAGAAAAATGCTAGCTCCTTCCCCTTAGGGTTGGAGCCAACACCCTCCTCGGCCTCTTCGGGAGCCAACAACCTCGGCAACAGGTTGGTCTTGCTCTTCATAACCGAAGCAATTGCAACAAACTCAACCAGCCCAAGCTTGAGCGCAAACCCAGGCTCAAAGAACCAAGCCCAAATCTGAGCAGATGGAGAAGATCCCATCAGCCTAAGTTTAGGCCCAGGCCCACAAGCCCAAGTCCATACCCGAGCAGACACACCAGCAAACCTCGCCTCCAATTGCCTGGCTATAGCCGCCGCCGTCGCCGTCATCCGCTCTGGCGGTCGACCCTTCCAACACGCCATCAATCTAGTGGCAATCAGCGAACCACCAAGTTCCGCTGCCTACCTGCTGCAAACCAAGCCGGTGATAACCAACCGGAATCTGGAAAAGAAACTTCTGCACTCAATACCCCGAAGCCGATCTATTGTTTCTCACCGAACCTCGACCACGACTCGCCTGGCAAGAGTCCTGATCAGAAAGCCTTCCGGCGTCCAGGCTAGATGAAACTCGAACCTCCGGAATCGACCCTCCTGAACCCCGCTTCTCAGCACGAAGCTTCGACCCACTCGACGAGAAATCTCGTCTGCTACGTCCGACGGGAAAAAACAGAAGGAACCCAAGGGGTACCCCCGCCACCGTCCCTCTGTTTGCCGTCGAATCGACCTGGAAGCGTTCACTGCCGCCGTTAAACCAGAGCCTCGCTCTCTAGACCTACAGCACGTATGTAAAAAGACTCAATCTCTTGATGAAGCAATACCAGAAAATAATGGGAATCTAATTTTTCTGAGGAGCATACGGTTTGAAAATTTTATCAATTAATTATTACTTAATTAGTTTCTTTCAACAGTAACTAAAGCTTCCTATAAACCGAAGGACTATGAAGGGTTTGTTGCTACTTTTGCTCATTGATCGTGTAATGCCAGGATTGTTGAGGGTCGAATAGCTAACGTATTGGGATCTTCTCCATTTCTCAGTAACCTTAATTACGATTGGATCTTAGATCCTTCAATTATTCATGGCCCTCCTCTACTGGAAAAATTCTGCGATCGTATTAGGGAGGGTGATTTCAATTATGTTTAGCTAGTAAGATGAGATTTAACATTCCTTTCCTCTCCCATTCACCTTGTGAGTTACAAATTTGTATATATGATTAATCTATCATTAGTTGATCGACTCTAATCAGAGTGTGTTTAATTAACGAGTGTTGTTTTCTAGATTTCTTTAGACAATCCAATTTTTTTCAACAGCGGATTAAGTGTTATATATAACTTATCTATCTGATCAACTATGAACGGTTTCAAATATATAGCACTGATATCTTTTTCCTTCTTAATCACTTAATTCTATTCATAGAGTAATGTTCACCTTGTTGGTGGCTGAGTAGCTAGAGAATTCTTAGTTAATTATTATTGGATCTAACTGGGTGAGCGCCTTACAATACGATTTGTTTACATGCCTTTTCCTTGTTAATCTGATAAAATAATGAGGGTTCTTTTTTTTTTTTTTTTTTTTTTTTAATTTCTCCATCAATTTTACTTGAGTTTTGCATGGTAAATATTTTAGGAAAGCTTTCTTTGTGTGTGTATTTTGGACAATTCTTAGGTTCACCTCTAAGGTGAACAAGTATATTCACCTCATTATCGATTTACATACTTTTACTTAATAGATTTATGATCTAACGATCCATATCTTAAATTAGCTTTTAAAGATCATCTCTGTAAAAAATCAATCGAATTGAAAATCGTTTAATTATCTAATTGAATCAAATAAAAGGATGGTTCTATCAACACTTACTACTATTATGATGAACCATCCATATATTTCATATAAATGAATAACCAAAATATTTTCGATCAATTTGATTGATTTTTTACAGAACTAATCTTTGTATGACGTTATACAACATGAATGGTTGAATTAGAAAATTATAAAGTTATTATGCGTTAATCGCAAGTGAGGGTGAATATGCTCATTCACCCAAGGGGTGAACCTAAAAATTGTCCGTGTATTTTGAAGTTTGAAGATTGAGAATGTGTACTATTTAATTTTTTACTAGTATACAACTTAATTCAACGATTTTAACTATTGATTTTTTAGATTCGTATGCAAGAATGATGTATACATATGAAAAATCATCCAAATTTATAATCATTTGCCCGGTCAACTAAAATGTCCCAACAGTGAACGGTTACCAACAATTACTAACGGTTACAGCGGGAGTTTGCACAGTAAGTTTGATACTAGTCAGATTTCTTGGGCCTCTTCTACTCAATCACTCTCTACTTTTGTATTGGGTTCTCATTTACCCACTTAGGCCCAATCTATCTTAGGGCCTTATGAACAGCCACATGACTTTTTTACACCACCTGTACACTCTGCTGGCACGTCATCGAGGCTGCAAATTGATTCAATGGACAGCTGCTCTTATCTCTACGTCAGTTGGGAAGTCACCTCCTTTTTCGCCAATTACTGCTTCTACTCTTTCAGATTCATCTCATCTCAATTCAAGTTTGGTGGAAATACCAATTGTCTCTCAATGTGTATCTTTATCTTCTAGTAGTGTTAATTTAAAGAAGGCTGCCCGCTCAAAGGCTATGAAAGCAGTTTTGACGAAGGAAAATTTGATCATATCTGAGGATCCTCTTCTGACTTCTTTGAACACAAATAATTCTTGTTCCCCCTCACATGCCTCTTCTATTGAAATTTCGATGGGACCTCTTCAAGATGTTGGTAATTGTAATTCTTTAGATGTGGCTTCCTCTCAAACCTCCAAGCATAAAATCAAAGTAAGTTCTACTTCACGAGCTATTTATAAAGGGAAGGCACCTTTGGGTTCGGCTCAGCAGACCCGATTCAAAAACTGACATGATCATGTGGTCTATGGAGTCATCAAAGAGGTAAACTTGGATGGTATTTGGTCTTTGATTACTTGTGGATCTTCCTCTGATATGAATCTACTAGTGAAGTTTTTTCCTGTTGTTACCACTATATTGTTGACACTGCTAGTTCTTCACTATCAAGTTAAATCTATGTTGAATTGTAATTGTTGTAATAGAAGAAGCGATGGCCTTTTTCTGCTTCTTTCCTACAATTATTTGTACATAGTCCCTAGGACATGTATTCAGGCAGCGTATGTTTAGTTAGGTAGCTCTTTTGTTTCCTGCATTCCAAATTAGGGTAATGGATAGACCATATTGGCTATCTGATGTACCTATCTCAATTGCTTAATAATATACAATTTCTTCTTCTCAAAAAAAAAAAAGGGCTAAAATGTCTGAACAAATATAATTTGTTAGATAAAATTAAAACAAACGTGGTGCTAATCATATGTATGTATATAGGGTCCTTGACCCAAAGCACCAAAATGAGCAAAAATTATCCCACTTACCCCAGCAACAGATTTTTGTTCCCACATACACAATTTAACAGCAAATAACCATTTTACCCCCAACGCAATTAAAGAATTACAGCCATTGCCACACTCTCTATCTCATCCCTTCGGCCGAAGCCCCTCTCTCTCTCTCTCTCTCTCTCTCTCTCTCTCTCTCTCTCTCTCTCTCTCTCTCTCTCTCTCTCTCTCTCTCTCTCTCTCTCTCTCTCTCTCTCTCTCTCTCTCTCTCTCTCTCTCTCTCTCTCTCTCTCTCACCGATGACTCTCTCGCCCACCGTCATGCTCTTCAAGAACGTCTGCTTCATCGACTTCATCACTGATCTCCATGTGTTCGGCAAGGTCTATCTCCACCGATCTACCGCCGGAGCTTAAATTTCATATCGTAACGTGGATGGTTCCGAAGTCCTGAAGCTCCGGCGATGTCGTAGCTCCTTGGAGACCGGAGTTCTGATCCGGCGAGGACAACGTGGTACAGCGGAAGCAAGTCCGACAAACCGTTAGGGAAAGAAGGCATGGCCTGCAAAATGAATTTGTAGCCACTTCTCAAGCCTTTAGGAGGCCTTGACAGCAATTTCTCAACTTTGGATTGTGGAGGTGACACATTTCTGGTTTGGTGAACCGTTGGCAGCTTTAGAAGGTTCCTTCAGTAACTCAAGGATATCATCCTCCATTCGTTTGGCCCTTGATGATGATAAATTATTGGTAGTCAAAGTCCAATTGTTTATGTGGGCAATGATGGATCGCATTTCATGCTTTACAACCAGACCAAACAACTTCAAGAAAATAGCAGAAGTACAGAAGGCATATATATTAGTATACCAAATGTAAGGCTGAGCATTAATTCTAGTTTGGTGGACCTTTGGGGGATAAAAAGTTCCTTACAATAACTTATATATATCATCATCCATTCTTTCATAACTGGCACCATTCTTTCATATATATTAGTTCTCCTTTCCCAAATCAATTTCTTTTTTTGGGTAAAATTGGGGCAAAAGGCCCAGAAGGAAAGAAAAATGGGAAAAAAAAAAAGAAAAAAAAAAGTCATATTGGGGCAATAGAGGTCTGTTAAATCTCTATTGGGGGGCAATAGAAGTTTTTTAATTTATATAATCTCTTCGTTTTTTTCTTTAATCAAAGTTTTATTTGTCTAATCTTAGAAAGATTAGCTCTCATTATGACTTCCAAAAGTTCTATTAGGGGGCAATAGACGTCTATTGGGGGGCAATACATGGCTGATAGGCGTCTATTGCCCCTCTATTGGAGGGCAATAAAGGTTTTCAGAAAAATCCAGTGTGGCCGGAATTTGGCGACCGGTGACAGGCTCCGGCGAAGTCTCCTATGGTTTCTCTCTCTTCCATTTTCTCTCTCTCTCTCTCTCTTAGTAACAAAGGGGTTAGGGGTAAAATGGTATTAAAAAAAAATCTTAATGGAGTATTAGGGAAGACTCCCTTAAAATGTATTGGAGGGAATTAAAAAAACTTAATAGGGTTAGTGGGAAAAAAATCCCTAAAAATAGGGTAAATGGACAAAAACCCATGTATATATGTATGTTTATTCTTACTTGCAGCTTGCTTCTCCTCATAAACAAAATTAAGAGGGGGCGAGAATATCTTATGCATAGGCCTACAGTGTTAATTAACAATAACGTGAATGTCAAAGAGAAGTACAACTGGATAAGTTAATTAACAAGTCTTAATTACGAGCTAAATTTATTAATTTTTCAGGCAGATCACGCAGACCACACATACGCAATTATAATTGCGAGATCGAATATCCAAAGCATCTGCCTTTGAGAGCTTAATCAAACTGCATCTACGATTGACTCGGGTGGCATCTCGGAACAGGAATATGGATTTAGACTCATCTCCCATGCACATATTAAATACATGTTCATAATTAATCAACGCACAGGTTAAGAATCTGATCACATACAATATTCATTAATCCCGAAAGTGAGCTCGATCTGGAATTTCATTGGCATACTACAGAGACGTACAAGTAACATGACTTTAGTCACTTTATGTAAGGGTGCCGTACGTATATGTATAATAGATATTTCTAAATTTCTTTCTTATAATATAATATTAGGCATCCTATTGATGATCTTAAAATTATTGTCTCGAACTCTCGATTAAGCTTGCGTTTAGAAAAATCTAATTTTAGTACTGATTCTAACTTGCTGATTTTAACTTCTTGTAATTAGGTTTTGACTCTCGAATTTTGCGTGTAGTCTAAAGTCACTAGGTACACGTAGCTTTACACTTTTACACTTCCAGATTCCTATATATGTATTATGGTTTTGTAGAAGTAGGAGAGAGGTCCATGGTATTATATATTATTATTATTATTTTTTTCCAGGCCCTAATAGGAGGGTATTTTAGGTATTTTATTTTATAAAAGTAGTGATAATTTTGGAAAAGGAAAAAAAAATTCTAGCTTTTGATTGGCAGTGCGGCTGACCCTACGCAAGAATTTCTCTTCACGTTGTGAAGGCTTAAACCCAAAAGTCAGCTATCCCAAAAATATAACCCTAGCCGGAGCTTTAGTTCGTTTTATTTCAGATCGACTTGATCGGGATTCGGTAATAGGGCCAAAGTGTGAACAAAAGTGAAAATAGTCAAAATACTACTTGAGATCAGCACTACATTCCATCGATCGCTTAGCTTAACATTGTTGTACGTTGTTTGTTTCCTCTGACATGCATCGTCATATATATATAGGTCGGTAGGAAGTGGCATCTGTGCGAAAGAGACATGAACTTTGGAAGTTAAAAACTTGAGAGTGACCCACCGTGAATATATCCGTGATCGATGTGAGGCTGAGGTCGATAGACTCATATGTCACATTACATATATTGCCTTGTTAATTTGCTTGGTTAAGTCATTAAGAAATTTCCATTGCAGTTTGAAATTGTGATAAATGTTATTTAACATTACCGAAACATTTTCTATACTTGTTCAAGTAAATGTTATTATTTGGAAACCTGCTTCATTTTTATTAAAAAATTAAAAAATTAAAAAAAATAAAAACTGAAAAAAAGGTAAAATTGTTAAAGATTAGGATGAATCTCAGTCCGCCAATATTGTTAAGATTAGGATGAGTTAGGTCCACCGATATATTCCAGTGTGCCAGAAAAAGGAATTAACCAAATCCGATATCATTTAGTTAAAATTATTAAGATCGGTAGATCAATTACAGTATGCCAGAAAAAGGAAGTTGGTGAAATCAGATATCATTTAGTAAAAATACTTATATTCTAGATTTCCTCATTTATTGACTAATGTCTAGGATAATTACATAATTTACTAGCCTATCAAGATGATGACATTAATTGTATAGTGTCATACGTATAATTAGTCATTTCCACACTAAACCAAATTTTCTATTCCTTTTTAGAACAGATTTCTTTCTCATTTGAAGCAAATTGATGACAAGCCCTAATGATGAATTTCTTATACGGCGGTGTGAATTTGACAAAAATAAAACAATAAATCATATTTCTTCGTTTGAGGTTTTTCCCTTTTTAGCTAGGAAGCAAAACTGGTGACATGCATGGGATTAGAAATAACAGCAGCTAAAACAAACCGACATAAAAGTCACTACAAAGGTCAATAATCACCGAATCCGTCACGAAAAAGCTACCACCTCCATTCAGGTTTCAGACCTATAAGACACTTCTTTATCTGATTTCCCATAATCTGATGCCTGCAGGTATATTCCTTTAGCCACTCGGCCATCTGGCTGCCATCCACGTGTCATAGCAAACCCCTGGGGTTGAGAGATTCCCTAAAGTTGAATCCAGGGGCACGATTCATTATCATACCATATATATGATTATGGATTAGTTATATATTGACAGCTTTTCTTTGCATACGAGGAAGACGAAGGGATCTCGTTTTAAAAATTCTGGGTTGTTGTCTTTCTCAAGTGAGTATTGTGCTGCTGGAAATAGCAAAAATGGGTGCGCAGAGGCTGGGACTGTTTCTCGTTCTGACATTATTGGGGTTGGCCTTGCCGGAGTTCTCTGGTGTTGCAGAGGGGTATAACCGCCCACCGGCCCGGAAGAATCTCGACGTGCCGTCGGATACAGATCCTGACTCCAATTCTCCAGAACAGGTACATCTTCTGAGTTAACGTCTTGATAATCTATTGCAGAAACTGGAAACTGATTGAATTAAACCTGAAAGTTTTGAATGCGACTAAAAAGGGTATTTGGTTAGGGAGATAGGATAGAGGGGATGGTAGATTACTGGTTTCTTGGTTTCGCCAACCACAAGATGTGCGATTGATTAGCCAAACACGTCGTCAGTTTCGTGGTTTAGTGTTGAGAATATGTTCACGCGAGAGACTCCCATGTGTCGTAGTTCAAACTTTTAGCGAAATGCTAGGTCACATGTGACACAAGGTGCCAAATGACAAAATATTTGCATGTTCATATACAAATATTAACCAAAAAAAAAATGTACAATTGATTTGTCCTCAATTATTGATGTTATATTGATGTTATTGATGTTCTGTTTATATTCAAGGCCCTTTTTTGGGTTATGAAAAAAGAAAATTCTGTTTTGGGGCGTATCGGGGGAAATGGATTTTGAACCTTATTTTATGATTAACTACAAGTACGGCTTAAATTTTACAAAATCAATTTTACTTTTTTAGAGAGTCCTATTAAGGTGTAAGATTTTAAGAGTAAATAGTATATGACGTATGTGTGACGTACAGATTAATTAAGGCCTTAAAACTTTAAGCTCTTAAGGCTTACAATCATTTTCGTTTCAACTCAAATATTGCTTTAAAACTATTGGTGGTCTTTCTAGAATTGAATAGAAAGGTACGGATTATCCTGTTATAAAAATTTATGTTTGGATGGTTCACCAAAAAACAAATTATGTTTGGAATCTTTGGGTGTGTTTAAATGTTTAATCTTCAAATTAGAGGCCCAGCAAGTGACCGTGATAGGTTACTTGATGAGGTAAATGAAGAGATGCTTTATTTTAAAGCATTTCATGTTTCAATAGAACTACCGCAAGATTAGGCTGGACTATCAAATAAAGAGTATTCTTTTTCAACTATCAAATAATCATTGGTCATAAACGAGTTGGACTTGATTATGACGAAAAATTTTAATTTAAAAAATTTACGCTCTTCTCACAATCCCATTGTTGACCGGTGCAGGTGCATATATCTCTGGTTGGTGAAGACAAAATGAGAGTATCATGGACGACAAAGAACCCAAGTCCAGCAACAGTGGAATACGGCACATCTCCTGGTGCTTATTCAAGCTCTGCAACTGGAAGTACAACTTCATACTCCTATTTATTGTACCACAGTGGAGAATTCCATCATGTTGACATCGGTCCATTGAATGCCAACACAGTATACTACTACCGCTGCGGCTCCAGTCCGGGTCCTGAGTTCAGTTTCAAAACCCCTCCTGCTGCCTTCCCTCTCACATTTGCAGTGGCAGGTAATTAACTAGTTATGTTGTCAAATTGTTAATATGTATCATTCGCTTATTCAAGTGGATCGTTTAAAATGGTCAGCTGACTTAATTTGGTTTGCATGTTTATTACTTTATCCAGGTGATCTTGGACAGACTGAGTGGACTAACGAAACCCTCCAACACATAAGCAAATCACCATATGACGTACTCCTATTGCCCGGAGACTTGTCCTATGCTGATTTCAAGCAAAATTTATGGGACTCATTCGGCCGATTGGTCCAGCCACTGGCAAGCCAGCGGCCGTGGATGGTCACAGAAGGCAACCATGAGGTCGAGAAGATCCCAGTGGTGCATTCTGAACCCTTCACGGCATACAACGCCAGGTGGAGAATGCCGTTCGAACAGAGTGGGTCGGAATCCAACCTCTACTATTCCTTCAATGTGGCAGGAGTCCATGTTATCATGTTGGGTTCATACACCGATTTTGATCCTGCTTCTTTACAATACAAGTGGCTACAGACGGATTTGGCAAAGGTTGACAGGGGGAGAACTCCTTGGGTTGTGGTGCTTATCCATGCCCCATGGTACAACTCTAACGAAGCTCATCAGGGTGAATCCGAATCAATTGACATGAAGAGTTCCATGGAAGAATTACTCTATAAAGGTCGTGTTGATCTTGTTTTTGCAGGACATGTACATGCCTATGAGCGTTTCGTAAGTTTTCCTCACCCTTACTTCTTGGGTTTAAATATGAGCCATAGCTAGCTAGTTTCATTGCTTAATTGGTTTTCAACCCTAAAACCCATAATTGGTTTCCTTTCATAGACTCGAGTTTACAAAGACAAAGCAGATGATTGTGGTCCGGTGCATATTACTATTGGAGATGGAGGCAACCGCGAAGGACTTGCCACAAAGTAAGTTGAATTGAAGCTTTTCATTTCTTAGTTAATGTGTTAAATTACTCATGTATATTTGGTAACTAAAACATGTCTTGTTGTATATAATATAGGTATGAAGAACCAAAACCGGCAATATCAATGTTCAGGGAGGCGAGCTTTGGGCATGGACAGTTGCAGGTAGTGAATGGAACCCATGCGCTGTGGACATGGCGTACGAATCAGGATGATAATGAGACTGTTGCAAGTGATAGCATTTGGCTCACAAGCCTCTTGGCTACTCCTGCTTGTAAAAAGTAGCAAACAGAATTACAGAAATTTCTCAGTATGGCAAGTAATGAAAAAAATTTAAATGAAATTAAATAGGACAATTCTTAGGTTCACTCATTGGTTGAATGAGCATATTCACCATCTCTTGCGATTAATGTATAATAACTTTATAATTTTCTAATCCAACCATTCATGTTATATAACGTAATACAAATATTAACTTTGTAAAAAACAATCAAATTGAAGACCTTTTAGTTATTCATTTCTATGAAATACATGGACAGTTCATCATAATAGTAGTAAATGTTATTAGAACCATCAATTTGTTTGATTCAATTAGATAATTAAACGATTTCTAATTCGACTGATTTTTTATAGAGATGATTTTTAAAGGCTAATTTAAGATACAGACCGTTGGATTATAAATTTATTAAGTAAAAGTATGTTAATTGACAGTGTGGTGAATATGCTCGTTCACTTTAGGTGTGAACCTAAAAACACAATTCTTAGGTTCACCCCTTGGTTGAATGAGCATATTTATCATCTTTTGCGATTAATGCATAATAAATTTATAATTTTCTAATCCAACCATTCATGTATATAACGTAATATAAATATTAGCTATGTAAAAAAATCGATCAAATTGAAGACATTTTAGTTAAGGGTGAGGCTATTGCCACCCTATAATTTTCTTTGTTCACCCTACTTGTTCATTACACCCTACATTTTAATTTCAATTATTAGATTTACTTATCCAACCCATTTCTCTTTCCAGGAATATCCTCCATCATATGACATATCAAATTAAAAAAGAAAATTTTTTTTAACGAAAATTTCTCATTTAATTTATATCAATTAAAAAAACGTCCTAAAATATATTAAAGTTTCCTAATAAAATCATAATTTGATTTACTTCCATTTTTTTATTTTTTCCATTCAGTTTCAATGTTCATTTATTCCAATCCATATTAAAAAATTAGTACGTGCTCCTATGAGCAATGAAAAAAAGATTGATTTTTTTTTTTAGTGTTTTAAATTTTTTACTTTCGGTATTTATAAAGATATTATAAATATTTTGATGAAGTTAACACTAATGGTTTTGTGAATTGAATAACAAATTAACGATGAGGACGCAACAAAAAGATAAAAAAGAAAATTGTAATAAATTGAAAATTGGATGGAGAAGATGAAGATTAATATTATCAGAAGAGAAATTAAGTAGTTTTGTATTTAATTAGTTATGTATTTAGTTTTCCTTAAAGATTTAAATTTTAGAAAATTAGTATACTTATTAGTCATTTTGCATTTGGGTAATATAGTCTTTCAATAATTCAAATATTTGTAGGGTGAACAAAGAAAATTGTAGGGTGGCAATAGCTGTGCCCTTTAGTTATTTATTTCTATGAAATACATAGATGGTTCATCATAATAGTAGTAAGTGTTGTTAGAACCATCCATTTGTTTGATTCAATTAGATAATTAAACGATTTCCGATTCGATTGATTTTTTATAGAGATGATATTTAAAGGCTAATTTAAGATACGGACCCTTGGATTATAAATTTATTAAATAAAAGTATGTTAATCGACAGTGGGGTGAAAATGCTCGTTCACCCTAAGAATTGTTCAATTAAATATCTGTCTATAGGCAAGGATTTCAAATTTCAACTCTGGCGAAATTTCGTTTAGAAATAAATAAACAAATTATATTTATAAAAGGCTTAATGGTCAAAATATATATCCCCGGACTTTTTTCTTCTATTGTCAATTTACACACCAACTTATCAATTTTATTCAATAACACACCAACTTTCCCAGAGTTTGCCAATATCCACATTTTCGTTAACTTCCATCCCCGTTAAGTGTCCTCATATCTGAAACAAGTGAGGGTATTTTGGCCTACTCTTCTTCAAGTTAAGCTGAATCACTTGAAAAATAGCAGCATATAACTATATATATATATATATATATATATATATATATATATATATCTCTCTCTCTCTCTCTGAAATAAGCCTTCCCAAATGAAGCTCGATCACTTGGCTAGGTCTAATTGTTTTCTTCACTTAGGGGCACTAATCTGCTAACCACAAGCTTAATAGATGACAACTTCATAAAGGTAATAAGGCTAATTGGTCTACAAGGGACCATAGTCTTCAGATATTTACCACGTTAGGGGCTAGAATAATTAGGGTGCTTTCCAACTCGTGAGAAGAATCTACGGTAGTTCTTTTTTTGTATAATAATCTACAGTAGTTTAATCATACCAATACTAAAGTATGAAAACCCTGACAGTAAATTTTTTTTCTTCTGATTTTGCTTATAGAACACAGCATGAAAGTGATGAAACTCATCCTAGTGGAGTGGCCTCCTCTTGCAAGATTTTGCTTTCCTTTTCAAAAAAAAAAATTTTGCTTTCAAATGAAGTTGTTTTTCTTTTTCATTTCCAATTCTGTTTTTATTTTTTTTAAGAACGGATGAAATTCTCTCAAAATTCTAAATATGAGATTGATTCATACTAAAAAAAAGGGTCGATTTAGCACTTACAGTAGATTGGAGGGTGTTCACAATCTCTTATTTTGGTACGTAACATCCATTTCAAATTCACAGATGTGCACAATATATGCAGGTTGAATCTCCTGTGTAGTGGGTTGTCTCAAAGACTCACTTTGGTTGAATTTTGATTAGGTCAAGCATGAGGTCTTGAGAGAATTCTTGGAGATGAGAAAGTTATCTGCCGCTATAAAGGTGAGAAGTTTTTTTTTTTTTTTGGCAAAAATTAACAAGAATTAGAATATTAGATAAGCGCAAACAAAAAAAATGACCAAAATACTCTCACGTGTTTCACACATGTGGACACTTAACAGTGGAACTTGACGGAAATTAACGGAAATGTGGAAATTGGCAAACTCTAAAAAAGTTAGTGTGTTATTGAGTAAATTGATAAGTTAGTGTGTAAATTGACAGCCTTTATAAAATCACATATTTGAATGAAACTTTTACATAGACTAAATTAACTTATAATCAACTATTACAATGTAACCTCTTTAAGATTGTACATTTATGGGATTATTATGTTTAATTTCACTTCATGACCTAAGATTAAAAAAATGCTCTCACTTTCTCTCTCTCGAGATTGCCCTCAGGGACATTACCACTATTGACTGGTGGTGGTACTGCAAACTCAACTCTCGCAAGAGAGGTTTTTTGACTACGTAGTAGTCCTGTACCTTGAACATGGAAGGGTGGTGGCACACCTCTTTCTACTCCCCTCGTTGGTGGCGATGGAGATTGGTTTCAACGGTGCCCCTTGATTTCATATTTGGATTGGGTTCATCTTGTTGGCCTATCGAATTCTCAGATGGTGATCATTTTGGCCATGATGGCACAAGACTCCTCGCCTTCAGCCTTCAGGGTTGTCATTTACAGGCAGAGGAGAGGCTTTCGCTGACGGAGTTGATTGCATGGTTCTCTTCCCGACCTATAAAAGGTTCTCTCCTCTCTCCTCATTAATTACGCATTTACTACTTACCTACTGTTACTCTATCAACACAAATACATTGACTAACTTAGGCAAAAGAGAAGAGAAGACCGTCCAATGCAGTCTTCCTCTGAGGCCTTTTGTATTTTACTTGATAGATAGCGGAGGCTCTGAGAACATCTCAAGTAGCAGTCTAACCACAGGACCAGCGTTAACCGAGATTTGGGCCACCGCTCAATCTTAGACATTAATATTGGCACCGTCCGCTGAAAAACGACGTTGCACGACAGCCGTTCACGTGCCCCACAATCGCACTTACTCTCCGGATCAATAATTACTGGCATTAATGGTGAGGAGGCAGGCGTGTTGCAAGGACGTTATCCCACACGCTAACCCAGTACATGACGGCCACTTGTCGGGCGCCGTCAGACGAAGCGTCTATCTGAAGTAACCGTCAAAAGGGAAAATATACCAATCGTCGAG
This sequence comes from Rosa chinensis, assembly GCF_002994745.2. Classification (NCBI taxonomy): domain Eukaryota; kingdom Viridiplantae; phylum Streptophyta; class Magnoliopsida; order Rosales; family Rosaceae; genus Rosa; species Rosa chinensis. Next base: position 18,919,514 of record NC_037090.1, read on the forward strand.
GCTCCGCTAAGCGCAACTTAGCTTGCGGGACTTCTCCCTTTTCATCTTACAAGTGAAGTAGTTTCCGCTAAGCGCAACTCCGCTAGCAGGACTTCTCCCTTTTCATCTTGCAAGTGAAAGTCTCCGCTAAGCGCAACGCCGCTAGCGGACTTCTCCCTTTTCATCTTGCAAGGGAGACAGTCTCCACTAAGCACAACTCCGCTAGCGCAACTTCTCCCTTTCCTCTTGCAAGCGACAATCTGCGCTAAGCGCAACTCCGCTAGCGGAACTTCTCCCTTTCCTCTTGCAAGCAAGACAATCTCTGCTAAGCGCAACCCCACTAGCGGAACTTCTCCATTTCCTCTTGCAAGTGAGACAGTCTCCGCTAGCAGAACTTCTCCCTTTCCACTTGTAGCAACAGACTCCGCTCAGGGCAACAACGCTCACTGAGGTACAACCAGAGGTCCCCGCGACACTGCTTGCCGCTTACTATCTGCGGGGGGACTTCCACCAACGATGGTTCCCAAGCCAACGCCTCATTTTGACGAGATAGCCACGCGGCGTTACAGTCAAGTTACGTCCCTCTGGGACACTGGGAAAAGTCAAAAAGTCTACGACGGCCCTAATCAGGCACGTTGACCCCCGCAACTCGGGTATCAAAGGTTGGGCTCGCTACCGAACACTCTCTGCTCCGCGCAACTCCATTCAACAAACAATACACCGACCAAAAGGAGATCTATCTGAGCCGGGGAGTGGGGGCCTAGCAGGGGCCCACCCGAAAGGGTATAAAGTGTTTTTTCAGTAAGTTCATGGTTGACAACGCACTGACGCTAATTATACTTTTGTGAGTCTAGCGGAAGTAACGCTTCAAACCGCTACGCAACTCCCCAACCAAGATTGCCCTCCTTGACTGGAGACTTGGGGGACTTATACTTGCATGAGCATTAGCCAAGCATAATTAGCTATAATGATCCACGCTCATGCTACCGCCAGCGGTACCAACTCCCACCAGTGGAGTGACCTACGGAAACACAGCCAAGCAGGCAACCGCCTGAGCCCCGGCTCACCCCCAGATCACCGCTGACGCTCCTCCACGCGCTGTACCAAGATAGCTTCAGAAGTTCCAGAAGCTGGGAACTGAAGCATATCAGTCCCACATCGAAAACATGGAAGAGGTCAGCCTCTTCCCCACCTATAAAAGGTTATATCCTCTCTCCTCATTAATTACACATTTACTACTTATCTACTGTTACTCTGTCAACACAAATACATTGACTAACTTAGGCATTAGAGAATAGAAGACTGCCCAACACGGTCTTCCTCTTACGCCCTTTGTATTTTACTTAACAGATAGCGGAGGCTCTGAGAACATCTCAAGTAACGGTCGGCCCACCGGACCAGCGTTAACCGAGATTTGGGCCACTGCTCAATCTTAGACATTAACAGGATGTTAATGTTTAAAATTGAGCGGTAGCCCAAGTCTTTGTTAACGCCGGTCCAATGGGCGGACCGCTACTTACAATGTTTTCAGAGCCTTCCGCTACCTGTCAAGTGAAATACAAAGCGGCGTCAGAGGGAGACCGCACTGGGCGGTCTTCTCTTCTCTGATGCCTAAGTTAGTCAATGTATTTTGTTAACAGAATAACCAATGCCTAAGTTAGTCAATGTATTTATGTTGACAAAATAACAATAGGTAAGTAGTGAATGCGTAATTAATGAGGAGAGAGGAGAGAACCTTTTATAGGTGGGGAAGAGGCTGACCTCTTCCATGTTTTCGATGTAAGACTGATATGCTTCAGTTCCCAGCTTCTGAAACTTCTGATGCTATCTTAGCGCGACACGTGGCGGCTCGTCAGCGGTGACCTGGGGGTGCGCCGGGGCTCAGGCAATAGTCTGCTTGGCTGTGTTTCTGTAGGTCACACCGTTGGCGGCAAGGTTCTAAAAAACGGCCTAGGCGGCTGCCTGGGCGGCGCCTAGGCGATGGGCGCTGGAGTACCGTTCCGATTTTGGCCTGGGCGAAAGTATTAGGAGCTGTCCTCTTAGGCGCCTGCCTAGACGAGCTAGGCGGAGGTTAGGCGGCCTGGGCGGAGTCGGCAGGGAGCTGGGCGCTTGATTTTTTATTTTTTTTTTATCGTCATTCATCAAATTGACTTATTCTCCTCTCATTCTCTGTTCACCGATAACCCAGAACTGAAATATTCATTTTCTAAGCACACAAATCAGATTTCAAAATCAAAATCATCTATTTGGGTGCAGAGAAAACATGGGATTCTGCACTTTGGTTCAAGAAAAGCAAAAGCTTCAATAGAACACATTTTCTGGGCAACGAAACAGTGAAAGAGAGTAGTAGCTTACATGATAAAGATTAGAAATTAGATTGAGGTAGGTGGAGATCATGGAGATCTCAGATATGTGGTGGCCATGCTTGGTTTCTCAGATCTGTGGTGCCTTGGGTTTTGAAGCAGAGAATGGAAGAGAGAGAGAAAGAGAGCTGGAAGAGAGACAGAGAGTGGAAGAATATTAGAATAGTGGGAGGTTGGATTGAGCCGAAGTCTCAAGCTGGGGTTTTTTAATTTTATTTTATTATTATTATTTGTTTTTTTTTTTTTTGAGGAGAAAAATGTCAACCAACAAATGGTGGAGGCCCAACCCGAACTTGTCAATGAGCTATGTCTTGGTACATGCCATTCTTTATATTTTCAAAGATTATCTATATATTTTATTTTTTTTATATAATTATTTGTTATAAAAATAAAAATAAAATATAAAAATAAAAACCGCCTAGTCCCCGCCTAGGCTCCTGTCTAGGCCCCTGGGCGCTAGGCCTTGAGTCACCGCCCGACTAGCGCCTAGCGTTTTTTAGATCCTTGGTTGGCGGTAGTTGGTACCGCTGACGGTATCAGGAGCGTGGCTCATTATAGATAATTATGCTTGCAAATGCTCATGTAAGTACAAGTCCCCCAAGTCCCCAGTCAAGGAGGGCAATCTTGGTTGGGGAGTTGCGTAGCGGTTTGAAGCGTTACTTCCGCTAGACTTGCAAAAGTATAATTAGCGTTAGTGTGTTGTCAACCATGGACTTACTGAGCAAATGTTTTATACCCTTTCGGGTGGGCCCTTGCTAGGCCCCCACTCCCTGGCTAAGATAGATCTCCTTTTGGTGGTGTATTGTTTGTTGAGGGGAGCTGCGCTGAGCAGAGGATGTTGGGTAGCGAGCCCAATCTTTGGTACCCGATTGGCGGGGTCAACGTGCCTGATTAGGGCCATCATAGAGTATTGACATGTCCAGGAGGGACATAGCATGACTATAACGCCGCGTGGCGATCATTGTCAGGACGAGGCGTTGCCTCGGGAATCGCCATTGGTAGAAATCCCTCCGCTGATTATAAGCGGCAAGCGGTGTCGCAGGGACCTGCTTGGTGGTAGACCAGTGAGCGGTGTTGCGCTCAGCAGACACTGCCTTGCTTGTAAGGTGTAGGGTGAGGTTCCGCTAGTGGTGTGACGCTTAGCAGAGACCGCTTGCAAGATGAGTTGAGAAGTTCCGCTAGCGGTGTGGCGCTTAGCGGAGACTTCCGCTTGCAAGATGAATTGAGAAGTTTCGCTAGCGGTGTGGCGCTTAGTTGAGACTTCCGCTTGCAAGATGAAGGGAGAAGTTCCGCTAGCAGTGTGGCTCTTAGCGGAAACTTCTGAGGATTGGTGACCCTTGATGGTTACTTCGGCTAGACGCTTCGTCTGAAGGCGTCCGACAAGTGGCCGACATTTATTGGGATAGCGTGTGGAATAACTTCCCCGCAGCACGCCCGCGTCTTCGCCATTAATGCGAGTAATTATTGATTTTGTAACCGAGGCGACGACTCTGTTAATCCGGAAAGTAAGTGCGATCGTGGGGCACGTGTATGGCTGTCGTGCGATGTCGTTTTTTAGCGGACGGCCTGGATTGGTTTGATGTTGACATAAAAGATAGGGAAACCATAGTGGTGTTGACATCTTCTTCACTTCAAACTCTGAGTCGTCGTATTCAAGCTTTGTTTCTGAGAGCCGAGAAGAAGATTATGCAATTCCGTGAAGTTATCGATCTTTGGAGGACGAAAACCTCTTGAAGCGAAGATGAGCACCCTTAAGCGCACCAAAGTTTCCATCTTTGAGGTTGGTAACCTGAATCTCATCCTTGCTTTGTTTGGTTTTTGTTTGTTTGTTTCTGCCAGTTTCTGTTTTTTTGGTATTTAGAGCGAGTTCTGTTATTCCCCGGTGTGTTTAAGGGTCTAGAATGGGTTCTGGGGATGAGTGCAATTGTTTGACAGGGGGTTGGGGTTTATGGATTAGCAAAACTGTCGAATATGTAATTTGGATATATATGCGTTGTGTTCTTCTTTTGGCACTTTCTGGGTTTTCTGGGTTTGGTTGTTCTTGATGTTCTTGGCTAAAATCTGACAGTGGGATATTTTAGATCAATTTTGGAACTAATTGACCTGGGTTTTAGAATTTGCGATGCCTAGCGTCTTAGAGATCTCGAGCAATGAGGATTCTGGGTCTAACGTGTCGCTCAGCGTGGCGGATAGGATGTTTATTGACTCGTTGCGTCCGTCTGCCCCTGCAGGAACCTCACTGTCCGAACCGCTAGACATCGAGCCGCTACAGACCATACCTTGGGAAGTTTCCATGGGTCGTGCCGGTCGTCCAGAAAGTTCTAAGGTAAGGGAAGACGTTGCCGCCCACAAAAGGCGTGAGGAGAGGCTAGCTAGCAATAGCGCCGCTAGCGGTTCTGTTGAAGGGGGTGAGGTTGGAGGCGAAGAAATAGAGTCCGCCTGGTTTTTAAGTGACGGTACCGTAGTTGATGAGGCGGGGGGCCCGATGACTGTGGCCGTTGTGAACCGTCTGACTGTGGCCGCTGTAAACCGTTACCGCTGCGGTCTTGGAGCCGCAGGTGTCCTCGAGGCCTATCGCCGCTGGTACCACACGGGCTGTTCTGCAGAGGAAACGGTTATAGAACGACGCCGATGAAGAAGAGAAGGAAGACGACGCGGAGACCATCGGGACCAGTCAGCAGAAGAGGGCAAAACAGGCCCCTCCGAAGGAGACAGTGACTGCTGTCGGGGAGGTGCAGGCTAGCGGTCTAGACTCCTTCGCGTCCTATGCGGAGTTTCTGACTGACTCTGAGCAGGTGTTCATGTTCCACCTTTGCGAAAGGCTCGAGTTCGGCGAGTTGGATGGGACCGTGAGTCCGACGGCCCTCCAACAGTCGGCTTTCAATTCGGCCTTCGGGCATCTGTCAGTGGGGCTCCATGAGTTGTTCTTGGCTGTATCACGCCAACCCCAAGTTAAGCGGTAACTGAAGGAGGAAATGGAAGGTCTCCAGAGGGAGCTGTAGGAGACCAAAGACAAGCTGGCGGATGTTGAGCGGCGCTTGACCAAGGCAGAATGCGACGCTATGGATGCCCGCGGCAAGCTGAATGTCGCCATTGAGCGGGACCTCGAGCGGAACGACCACATCTCCAAACTAGAGTAAGATATAGCCTTGCTGAAGGATCAAAGGGCGGCTAAAGCTAAGAAGGTTGAGATCCTTCAGCGGGATTCTGCCGCCATATCTGCGGAGGTGAAGAGGGTGGAGGGCGTGGTTGCCCAGCTAGAAGCTGAGAAGATCAGCTCTGAGGCTGCCGCCGTGGAGGTATTTAAACAATCTGCGGAGTATAAGCGAGCCATGATGGAGGCGACGAAGGCTGGTGCTGCTGCCAATTTGACATGCTGAAGCAGAAAGGCACCATTGACTGGGTGAAAGCATCCCAACCCACCGGGTCATCTGGTCAGCAGGAGCCTGTGAGTAGCGTGGTTCCTACGCAAGAAGAGGGTGCCCTCTCAGGTAGTGGAGAGAGTAGTGAGCGTCTGGTGGACGATTCTCAGCAGACTCCACTTCCTACCTAATTCGAAGTCTCCCGTGTTGACTTCATGGCCGCCTACACCCGAGCGGATGGCACCATGGTGACGCCGAGCCCCACCGCTCCTAGATCTGACCAGACGATCCGCATGGGTGCCCAACAGCCGCTGATGATCAATGAAGAGGTCGCCGCTGCTCCCAAGAATTAGTGATGAATGCTTTGAAACTTTTGTAATGCCGCTGAGGCTTCTATATTTTTTGTAATGTGACTACTTTTTGGCGGGGAGTCCCGACCCTGAATATATGAAGTATTTTGCGTTTGAAATATTTCAAGTGTGGGATTCCTTTCGATGATTATTGTTTGAATGTTGTTTTACCCCTAAAGTTTTGACTTGTGCTTTTGCTAATCAACGAAACATTAAAGGAATTAAAATTGTTGCAAGTGCACGATGTAGCGGACATAGTCCGCCGAATATTGTTGGCGTTGCCAGTTAACTCTTGTGCTTGGACTTGGAGACAATGGTTTGAATAATTCCTTGTTTCATTGACAGCTGACAGATCAGCGTTTACAAAAGCAGGGTTGTACTCGTTGGGTAGCTTCCCTTAGCTAAATATTGAACAAAAATTTAGCTAAGTCAAAATGCTTATGAGTAGCGGCATGACTATTTGTAGTAATACCGAAGGTGTTCGATGTTCCAAGGGTGGGTCCTTGTGACGCCATCCTTGTCCATTAAGTAGAAGTTGTTAGCCTAAGTAGAAGGTGTCGGGGCTAACAACTTCTACTATTTTGTATGGTCCTTTCCAAGTTAGGCGGAGTGCCATTGGTAGTGGAATGACTTCCTTCATTACCCAGTCCCCCAGTTGGAGGTTCCGGGCTTTGACCCTGGTGTTGTAGAAACGTGATACCCGTTACTTGTTTTGCAAGTTGTGCAAATGGGCCTTGTGTCATTTCTCCTCAAGGAGGTGTTTGTCGAGGTTGATGCCTTCACCGTTGGTATCAGAGCCGTAGCCCTCGACCCTAGTGGTAGGTTGGGTGACCTCAATAGGTAGGACGGCTTCTGTTCCGAACATCAAGCAGAATGGTGTTTCACCAGTGGTGGAAGTTGGGGTGGTCCTGATGGCCTATAGTACTTCCGGGAGTTTCTCCGCCCATAAACCCTTGGCGTTGTTGAGCTTCTTTTTTAGCAGCTTTTTGATTATCTTGTTTGCTGCTTCGACTTGGCTGTTAGTTTGGGGGTGAGCAACAGATGCAAAACTCATCTTGGTGCCAAGATTAGCGGTGAAAGATATGAGTTCCTTGTTATTGAACTGTGTGCCGTTGTCTGTGATGATTGTGTGGGGGACGCCGTAGCAGCGGTAAATGTTCTTCCAGAGGAAGTGAATTACCTTGGAGGTAGTTATTGCCGTTAGCAGTTCTGCCTCAATCCATTTACTGTTGTAGTCGATGGCGACAATGATGTATTTGAACCAACCCTTGGAGGATGGAAATTTCCCAAGCAAGTCCAGGCCCCACTTGGAGTGGATCCATGGGCCAATGATGATCGACAGGAACTTCGCCAAGGCATGGGGAAGGTCAGCTTGTTGTTGACACTTGTGGCAGGACCTGGAGACATTCCTGGCGTCGTCGCCGAGCGTGGGCCAGAAGTATCCCTGTCGCATTGTGCGATTAACCAGAGATCTAGCGCCAGAGTGGTTTCCACATTCCCAGCGTGTATCATGGCAAGAACGACCTTTCCTTCCTTTGGGGTCAGGCACCGGAGGTTGGGATGGGTGAACCCTTGGCGGTAAAGCTTGCCATTCTGGATGTTATAGCGGGTTGCCCTCCGCTTAAGTTGCCTTGCTTCAATCTTGTCAGTGGGTAGTGTTCCATTATGCTTGTACTCTATGATTTCATCCATCCAGCTGGGATTGACCTCAATATTGAAGATTTCCGCCAGGGTTTTGGTGATGCTTGGCTTGTCAAGGCATTCCACCCTTGTGTCCACTAGACTTTGGTGTGGTTGGGCGGTTGCTAGTCTTACCAGTGAGTCAGGCTTGGCGTTCTTTTCCCTAGGAATCTGTGTGATGGTGTGAAATTTGAATTTTTTGAGTAGTGTCTTGACGTACCCCAAGTATGCCGCTAATTACTGGTCCTTAGCCTGGAAGCTGTCGTTGACCTGGTTAACGACTAGTTGAGAGTCGTTGAATATGTTGACACTATCAGCTCCTGAGTCAATGGCGAGGAGTAAGCCGGCAATGAGCGCTTCATACTTCGCCATGCTGTTTGAGGCTTTGAAATTGAATTTTAACGTATATTCCACGTTTAGTCCCCCTGGTCCCTTTCAAGATGACTACGGCGCTGCAGGCCTTGGCGCATGCGGAGCTGTCTACGTGGAGGTTCCAGTCTGACTGCTGTTGGGGGGCTGGTTCCTCAACGGTTACTATTTTTGTGCTAGCTTCTTGTGCCCCTAGGTTGGGCTCATCCTGACACTCAGTGAGCTCAGCGATTAAATCTGCCACTGCCTGGCCTTTCATGGCTGTCCTTAGCTTGTAGTTAATGTCAAACTCGCTAAGCTCGATGGCCTACTTGCTAAGGCGCCCAGAGTGCTTAGGGTTTTGCATTACCTGCTTTAGCGGTTGGTTTGTTAAGACATGAATGGTGTGGGCCTGAAAGTATTGGCGGAGGTATCTAGCGGAGACAATGAGTGCGAGAGCGAGCTGCTCTAGGGGGTATATCTTGTCTCCGCCCTATTCATACCCCTGCCAGCGTAGAATACGGGGAGCTCCTCTTGGCCCTCTCGTAGTACAATGGCGCAGCTTACCGCTGATGGGGATACCGCCAAGTAGATGTACAGTACCTTCCCTGGTACAGGAATGGAAAGAAGTAGGATTGATGCCAAGTATTCCTTCAAGCTCTGGAATGCCGCCTCACAATGTGGTGCCCAATCAATTACCTTCTTGTGGGTCCTCTTCAGAACTTTGAAAAATGGGAGGCACCTGTCAGTGAGTCTGGAGATGAATTGAGATAGGGCGGTTAGTTTGCCCTGGAGGCTCTGAACGTACACCTTCCATTCCGGAGCCTTCATGTTGAGGATGGCCTGCACCTTGTCAGGATTGGCCTCTATGCCCCGTTCACTTACAATGTAGCCCAGAAATTTGCTGGCGGTGACGCCAAAGAAACATTTTTATGGGTTGAGGCGCATGCCATAAGCCAAGAGAATGGCGAATATGATTATGAGGTTTTCCACGTGTCCGCTGGCCTTGATGCTCTTGACTAACATGTCGTCCACGTATACCTCTATTATCTTGCCAAGATGCTCAGCGAACATGGCATTCATCAACCGCTGATAAGTTGCACCGACATTCTTCAAACCAAAAGGCATGACATTATAGCAGTGTAGACCCTTGCCGGTAGTAAAGGTGGTGCATTCCTAGTCGTCGGGGTGCATCTTGATCTGATTATAGCCGGAGAAGGCGTCCATCATGCTGAGTAGTTCGTGTCCAGCGGTTGCATCGACCAGTTAATCAATGTGGGGTAGCGGGAAGCTATCCTTTGGGCATGCCTTGTTAAGACCATTGAAGTCGACACACATCCGCCACTTTCTGCTGGGCTTCTTGACCATGACCAAGTTGGAAATCCACTGAGGGTAATTAACTTGGCGGATGAACCCAATGTTCTGAAGTTTGGCGACCTCTTCCCCTATTGCACGATATCTCTCTTCATCGAAGGCCCTTCTCCTTTGCTTGACAGGAGAGAAGGACGGTTTTATGCTCAACTTGTGTGTGATAATCTCAGGGGAGATGCCCGGCATATCTACGTAGGACCATGCAAAGACGGCGGCGTTGTCACGTAGAAACTGGGTGAGTTCAGCCTCTATCTCTAGGGCTAGTTGAGCGCCGATACGGACTGTCCGCTCAGGGTGTTCGTCGGAGATGCTGATAACTCTCAAGGATGTTTCTGGGTTGACAGGCTCCTTTTTGACATACTTCTCCTCCTCATCCCTAGGATCCTCGAAAATACTTTTCGACGGTGCTTTGTTTCCTACCATTAGGATCTCATGGCAGCACGTCGACCGTGCCACAGTAGTTGAGTAGCACTCTCGTGCTAGCTGCTGACTTCCTTTCACACATCCCATCCCGTTGGGTGTGGGGAACTTCATGAGAAGCATGTATCTGGCTATGATGCACTTGAGCTTGTTGAGTGTCGGTCGACTGATGATGGCATTATAGGAACTAGAGCAATCGACAACGATGAACTCCGTATGTATCTCCGCTGTACATGGACTTGCGCCGATAACTAGTCGCATGTAGTCAGAACCGAGCGGTTGGGTGAAGTCACCGGAGAAGCTGAGCAGCGGCTCATGATCTTGGAGTAATTTTCTGTTCCGCTGGAGTTGGTTATAGCAGCCATTGAAGATGACATTGACGGCAGATCCGCTGTCAACAAGGACCCTTCCCATTTACCATTTGTCGAGTATGGCGTCGATCAAAAATGGATCGTAGTGAGGTAAATGTACTCCGCGCTCCTCCTCTTCTGAGAAGGTGATGGGTTCCCAACTAAATCTTGGGAGTTTAGCGGATCTCTCAGAGCGGATATTGCAAACTTCTTTGGGGTGGTTAGAGCGTGCATAGCATTTTTTCGCCCTATGTGACATGTTGGTTATTGGGGCACCGCCGTCAATGGTGTTGATGCAGCGCATGGGTTCTATGTTGGCGACCACAGGTGGCGGTTGGCGCACCTTGAATTGTTCCATCTTACCATCACGGTACAGAGTCTCAATAGCTGTTTTGAGGGCATTGCAGTTGTTGGTGTTGTGACCGCTGTCCTCGTGGTATTTGCACCACTTGCCGGTATTCTTGGGCTTCCCCACCTTTGGGTATTTTCTTGGGGGTGGTGGCGGAATATGTTCCTTGCACTGGTCGTATATCTCCTCATATGAGGCTGTAAGGACTGTAAACACTACGTACCGTTGAGAGGATTCCGTTTGTTTGTTATGGTTATCTCCGTGGGATGAGTGGTTGCCCTTGTTATATTGCTGGTCCTTCTGCCGCTTGCTCTGGTAGTTGCCATGTTGCCATTCTCTCTTCTTATCAGTTGGCGGCGTAGCAGAGCTTTTATTAGCAGTCTCTTGATGGCTGGAGGAGAGTTGTGCGGACTTTGCCAGTGTTGGCGGCGATGGTGGGGTTTCCCCATATGTGATGAATTCTGCCTATGCATGGATGACTGCCTCGCCCATGACGTGGTCATACGTGGCATTTGGGTGATTGTAATTGAGGTGGTAGAGAAATGGCCCTTTGAGGAGTCCTTGCTTGAAGGCTGCCAACGCCATTGTTTTGTTAAGATTGCAGCACTGAGATGCTGCCGCCCGCCACTTGATGACAAATGCCTTCAATGTTTGCTCGGCGCCCTGTTTGACGTTGAATAACTGACTTGTGTTGTGATGTCTAGTGGCTAGCAGGATGAACCGAGAGAGGAAAGCATTTGATAGTGCCTAGAATGAGTCGATGGATCCCGGTGGGCAATCAAAGAACCATCTCATCGCCTCACTATCCAATGTTTCGCTGAACAAGTGGTAGAGGGTGGCGTCATCAAATCCCGTGTTGTTAGTGACTTTTTTGAAGGTGTCCATGTGGACGAAGGGGTCGGTCATACCATTGTAATGTGACATCTTTGGTGTCTTTGTGTATGCTGGTTTGACGGCTTGCAAGATCCTGGAGGTGAATGGTCCTAGTCTGGACGCAAAGAGCGGATTTGGGATTGGAACTGGGGCGCCTGCCTTTGCCCGGATTAGCCTTTACTCTAATTGATGTATACTCTCTAGGATTAGGGTGATTGTGTCACCAGCGAGCCCTACCTGGAGATTCCGCTGAACCAACTCCCGCCTGGGGACAGGTGGATTGCCCTTAGTCCTGGCCCTAGCCGCCGAGCGGTTGGTGTGCGGTTGTGACTCTGCTTCCTGTTCCATCATTAGGCGGGGTAGGGGAGGTGGGCCCATTCCCAATAGTTCTGGTGGATTCGGCGGTACCTGCATCTGTATGATTGGTACTGGTACCAATCCACCAGTATTGGGTCGACTAGGTCTAGTGCTCTGCGATTGCTCTCTCTGCGGTGGGTTAGCATTTGCCTCTAGCTCCCTTTTCAGTTCGTTGAATTTTGACATCAGCGTGGCCAACTGCTTTTGGGCCTCGGCCTTCTCTCTGCGCTCTTGTTCGCGCTCCCTATTTGTCTTGTGAAGGTCCGCCAATGCCAACTCATACATAGCGGCGAGATCCTGGCCTGGTAGGCGTCTGCTGCCTAGTCGTGCCTCCGCTGCAGTTTGGGTTAGCGGGACCTGGGATGAGCCCTGGGGTTCCACGCTAGGGTTGACCGGAGTGCTGAATAATGCGCGGTTAACGTTAACCGCTAGGTTGGCGTTAGCCGCGGGGTTGGCAGATTGATCCACTTGCTCCTGAGCGTCTCTCCCGCTACAGTTAGTCATGGTGATTGTTGTGGTGGGATGGCCTTTTGTTCAAGGATTCCCACAGAAGATGCCAATGTTAATGTTTAGGATTGAGCGATAGCCCAAGTCTTTATTAACGCTGGTCCGATGGGCGGACCGCTACTTACAATGTTTTCAGAGCCTTCCGCTACCTGTCAAGTGAAATACAAAGCGGCGTCAGAGGGAGACCGCGCCTTCTCTTCTCCGATGCCTAAGTTAGTCAATGTATTTATGTTGACAGAATAACAGTAGGTAAGTAGTAAATGCATAATTAATAAAGAGAGATGAGAGAACCTTTTATAGGTGGGGAAGAGGCCGAGCTCTTCCTTATTTTCGATGTGGGACTAATATGCTTTAGTTCCCAACTTCTGGAGCTTTTGATGCTACCTTGGCGCGACGCATCAGCGGTGATCTAGGGGTGAGCCGGGGCTCAGGCTGTAGCCTGCTTGGCTGTGTTTCCATAGGTCACACCGTTGGATGTAGTTGGTACCGCTGGCGGTATCATGAGCGTGGCTCATTATAGCTAATTATGCTTGCAAATACTCATGTAAGTACACAGGATCTTTGTCAGAAAGCGCAATAAGAAGAATGATGTCTGAGGTACAAGGCTCGCCTTATGGCGCAAGGTTTCTCACAATGCCCTAGAATTGACTACGAGGAGACATACTCTCCCGTAATAGATGTTATAACGTTTCGCTACTTAGTTAACTTAGTAGTTTCCGCAGGACTGGAAATGCAGCTCATGGATGTGGTTATTGCATATCTCTATAGGGATCTTGATTCAGAGATATATATGAAAGTGTCTGATGGCCTTACATTACCCAAATCAAGTGACTCTAAACCACGAAGTGCATTTACAATTAGGTTGAAACGCTCACTTTACGGATTGAAACAATCCGAGCGGATGTGGTATACCCGTCTAAGTGACTACTTGATTGGGAAATGATATAAGAACGATGAATTATGCCCCTGCGTATTCATTAAGAAAACAAGTTCCAGATTTGCAATTGTAGCCATATATGTCGATGATATGAACATAATAGGTACTCTTGACGAAATAAGAGAAACTGCGAGCTAGTTGAAATCTGAATTTGAGATGAAGGATCTTGAGAAAAGTCGATTCTGTCTAGGCCTTGAACTAGAACACTGAGTTTGTGGAATACTAATCCACCAGTCTGGGTATGTCCAAAAGATGCTCAGGCGATTTAACATGGACATAGCTCATCCTGCAACCACTCCCATGATCAGTCGAAGTTTGGATGCAAAGAAAGATCCATTTCGTCCAAAGAAAGATGACAAAGAGGTGTTGGGAGCTGAAATTCTCTATCTAAGTGCAATAGGTGCATTATTGTACTTAGCCCAATGCACTCGACCAAACATTGCATTCTCAGTGAACTTGTTAGCTAGATTTAGCTCAGCCCCAACGTAACGTCACTGGAATGGTATCAAGAACATTTTCCGATACCTAAAAGAAATCATTGACTTGGGACTGTTCTTTCCCTATAGAGGGACCGCAAATGGAACTGCAATCCCTAAAGGAAATGTTGATAGCGAAAGCGCCACTCACTACAAACCCCAAATGATGTTTTGGTTGGTTTTGTTGATGCTGGGTACCTCTCTAACCCACATAAATGTCGTTCTCAAACTGGTTATGTATTTACCATTGGGAACACAGCAATATCTTAGAGATCAACCAAGCAAATCCTTGTGGCTATCTCCTCGAACCACTCAGAGATCATTGCTCTACATGAGGTGGTTCGTGAGTGTATATAGTTAAGAGCTATCATTACACATATTCGAGGGACTAGTGGTTTGAGTTCTACCACTGAAGGGCATACTTGCATTTGTGAAGATAATGCAGTTTGCATCGAACATATGAAGCTAGGTTATATAAAGGGTGATAATATGAAACACATATCGCCAAAGTTTTTCTACAATCAGCAATAACAGACTCTCCTCAAGATTCAAGTTAATCAAGTAAAGTCTGAGGAGAATGTGGCAGATTTGTTCACCAAATCATTGCCTAAGGCCATATTTGAGAAACATATGTAAAACATAGGAATGCAAAGACTTTCCAAGCTCCTTTGATTAATGTAAGGATTAGGGGGGAGATGTAGACATCAGGGGGAGTCTAACACACAGATGTCATCCTGAAATGTAATAGGTGCGTTGTGCTCTTTTCCTTCAACCAAGATGTATTTTTTTGTCCCACGGAGTTTTTATTATTACTTAGCAAGGTTTTTAGTGAGGCAACAATTCATGCACCATTTTGTCTTTGACTTGGCATAAAGGGAAGTGTTAAAGGAAAAATACATTATGTGTCTTCGTCAAAGTAATTGATGAAAAAGAAATTGAGGAATTAGTGATTACAATTCAATCAGCATTTATCGTCATTATTGTAATCAATATTTCCGTTGTAATTCTATCACTATATAAAAAGATTAAAAAATGAAATGAGTAGACCAATTCTCATTTATTTTTACATCTCTCTCTCTCAAGGTAGGTTATGAAAAATGTTGTCAGAAAACTTTCAATTTGGACGTTACGTTCGGGCCAATTTTGGACGAGATTTCTTTGGACGGGCAAGTCAAGTTTTGGGCTTTGAGGACAGTTTGACACCTATCAAAGTTAGCCCAATAACTCCAAAATGAAGGTTGTTTTGATCCCACCAAAATTTGATCAAGGTAGCCCAATAACTCCAAAATGAAGGTTGTTTTAATCCCACCAAAATTTGATCAAGGGCGACCTTCCAACTGGGGCCAACTGGTTACGTACTCCAATTATCATCCAGCAAAATTTCAACTAAGAAGTAAGAACATTCACCCATCCACAGCCGAAATGATGCTACTCCCTTTAGAAAGATTGTTTACAACTCGTTCTGTATGTTGTCCTATCAGTCGCTCGTTCGCAATAATACTGGTGTGGGTAATCGAGGACTACCATATTTCCATGCCTCCTAAAATTTGAGCACCATCCCTTTATATTCATAACGATGTTTTTAAAAAGTCAAATCTGGTTATAATTTTTTGATGTTCAATAATGAAACTGTAGTCCTGATGTGAACTTATACTTTCCTCCACCATACTGAATAATAGTTTGTGTTAATATTGTTCCATAAAACATCATTTCTGCAACACAATTACACTTAGCATGGACCCTATTGGATTATTGATAAAGAGGTCAATTATATGGTAAAGTGAAACACTTGCGTGTGCTTGATGGGATGTACAATGTACTGATTGCTCTAATTAAGCCTCTAAACAAAATATGACCCTTTATGACACGGACAGTCTAGTCTACTCGTATATATCATATATGATCAACTTACTTTGGCATTTTTGCTCTAATCGATTACCATTTACCCCTAAGATTTAGTCTAAGTACTATAAATAATAGTACGTATTACTACTATTCTTTCTTTGGTTAATTCTGTTTGGTTAGGTGTTTCTTCATAAATAGTCTTGTACTAGTCTACCTCATCAATGAGTTACTTTGGGTCCATTTGAAAAATGGGGGAGGATTCAGTGCACCGACATAAATGAATGGTTAGATTATATTAAATACACTCTTAGGTTATTAATAAAAATATTAATTATAAATATCAAAGGTTGAGATCATCTTATAAGTGTTTGATCATTTACACCGTCGATACATAGAATAATTTCCATTGAAAAATACTATCAAAGGGGCTTTGTATTTGTCACAAAATGACATAAAATTGGTAAAGTCTAGCGCCTAAGTGGATTTAATGTTACAAATTCTATTTGAATTTCATTCTATAAATGAGTTAAGAGAAAGAAAAAAAAAAGATATCATGTGGAATATATCAAGCCTTGTATCATTTATCAAGCCTTGTATCATTTACATATGTGAGGGGAATTTGATTTTTTTTTTTTTTTTGAGAAAAGAAAAAAACCACTTAATCAACAAAGCTTACATTGGGAGGGGACATGAACCAAAACCCCAAGAAACCGCGGTTACAGATACCATCAGGCCAAATGGCCCAAACTCTAACCACCAAACGCCTAATTCCAAGGCTACTTTGAACATATAAACCCGAAAATTCCAGTAAAACCTTGTAATCAACTGCGAAGAAGATAGCGTCCTCTTCAACACCGTGTCCGAAGGTGCTAGACCACGTGTAAAGGATCGCTTATCAGCAAATTGATAACAAAAGTAAACCAGAGTTGAACAACATCGTCCTCGTCCTCGGGAATGATACCATTTACATGGCATAACACCTAAACCAATTCCTAGCCCAAAAGAGTAGGAAACCAACCCTAGCTCCGAAGGGTAGGGACTTATTAAACTTGAACTAACCAAACGAAAAATCCTAATTAAAACCAAACAAAAAACCCTAATTAAACCCAAACGACAACAAGGCCCAAAGACAGGGGCCCGGCCCATACACCACTTCCCCCACCAACAATCAAGCACTGCAGACACCCATTCCCGACGCCGGCAAACACCATCGTCATCCCCCCACTGCCTCGCCGCTTCCTGACACCGCCGCACCACCTTGCCAAGTTGCAAACAGGATCTACATCCTGCTGACAACCACAACCAGATCCCAACGCACGACAGAAACAGATCCCTACGGGGATCCCCTCTGCCACGATCTACCCGCCTCCGCCACAATCCATCCCGCATATTCGATGACGCCATGTCCCACCGCCGGAAAGAAACAAGCCACCGCAATACCTTTGCCGTGGTTGCCCCTAAACCCAAAAGGACAGATCGAGAACGATCTGCCCAACCCGATGTCAAGAGCCCACCCTCCTCCCCTGGACCGCATCTCTGCACTGAGGGCCTGCCACTAATCAGCAACAACATCCCCTCCCGGGCCGGAACGCGGTGGCGGAAGTGCCGGCATCATTCGGTCAGGAGAGAACAAACCTTCGGGCTTTTTCCTTTTTCTCCGCGCATGGGGTGCGTTCCAAACCTCTTAGAATATTAGATGATTAGAATGCAGGGGAATTTGATTGTGGAAGCAAATTTTGTGAATTGATCATTAGATGTTATTCATGTATGCAAATTGGTTAAAACAACTATCCATATCAAAAAAATGCATTATTCACATTCTTGACACTAAAATTTAAAATCTGCCAAATTTAAGAGATAAATCCAAATGATTGATTTGAGTTATATTTATATCCGTAATATATGTATCATTCTTATTAAGTTCGAACACCAATTACCAAGCTTATTTTTGGAGCAAACTATCGGATGAAAATGGTAATTTAGCCTTATGAAGATACCTATAATGGTACATTACCATGCTCCTTTTCGAGCACAAAAGCTTTGCTTTTTAAGAAAAGGATCATCCCATCCAATTAGAACTAAGAATGAGATGGGTACAAAATCTATATTTTCCAATTTGCTATTCACCCCGAAGCCGACCTAGTAGAACGCTATAACCGTGTGAACTCATTGGGGGATTCAATTAGTGATCTTTAGATTCAGACCAGAAGCCAGAAGAAAAGGGTTCTTGATGATATCTTTTCTTACACGTGTGGTCCCCGAAAGAAAATTACCACCCTAAAAGTTAAAATTATTATGAAACCCTAAGGCTCACGTGTAGCGTTCAATGCACTTACTAACCGTAATAATGTAAAAATTCATCATTAGCCATGCAGCAGTTGGAATTATGCGAAATCATTAAAAACGACCTCAGAAAATTAAAGCAGTCTTCGAAGCCCTTCAATGGCGATGAGGTCATTCGTGCCCTAAAGGAAACGAATAGCCCGTGGCCTCTTTAATTACCTGCGGGTCACTGTAGGAACAGAAACCTTCCCATCATTAACGTTAAATCGTGGAAATCTTAAGCCATCACGTGTTGCCATCCAATCAAATTGCAGGGAGTCAACTCTCTCTGTTACCCAGAGGGTGATGCAATCATCTTCTTCACTTTCCCTCCAATTTATTTTTTTTGGGTAAATAAGAGATGAGAGGTCATAATTGTAATTATAGGCAATGGTACATGATGATGGGTGTTCATGAATGCCTCTGGTAATCTGTGACCATGCAAAGATCTCCAGCTCACTGGCATAAGGCATTTATGAAATCAAACAACCCTAAGCTGTAAAACCCAGCCCCCTTTGGAATCATGAAACCCCGTTCTTTCTGTTTTCTTTTATACTTTTTGGCACTGATCTTTAATAAAAGGGTGCCGGCTCAAATTTGCTGCAGAAAGCAAAATGGGGTTATTTAAGATGGTGGTGTTCGAAGGAAGGAACGGATTATTACTTAGGGGAAGAGAAACTATTATTATGGGGGCTTCGCCATCATTGGTTGGTTCAGAGAACAGGTTTATAATTGCTGCTTTAGATTTCATCTACACAGAGTACATAATGGTCTATTAATTTAGTCCTCTCTATCTCTAGCTCCTGCAGATGCGTAAAGAGCTAAGCACCCTTTTGTCCCCATGGTTTGGTTGACTGGGATCATCGTTTGAATGACGGATGGATTGACCTAGCACATGTAGAACCACTATGAATACAATCTCGGTCAATGAAAATTTTTCTATGCACTGATGGTATAAATAATTCGGCATTTATTAAGTGATTTTTTTTATTTAAATTAAAAAAGAAAATGATATAGATATTCAGTGTTTAAATTAGAGTCATGTCGCAGCTTTATTAAGAATTAAGATTTTGGGGCTTTGATGTGAATCGTGTGATGCGATATGATATGATGTGATCATTTTTTTTTTGGAGGATATGATATGATGTGAATTGATATTATATGTTAAAAAACATCCATACACATCCATCTGATCACTAAAGTAAAATCCTTATAAATGAATAATATTAGGACTACAAAAATTTTTACTTGAAGTTATTATATAATAATCGATAAATAAATAATTTATTCATTTATTGAAAACTGAATATTTAATAGTTTTGAGAGAGATGATTAAGATCCAGATGACAGTTGCACTCTACCAGATGTTTCTTCAAAAGAGACATTTCACGCAGTGGTAATGTTTTTTTTTTTAGGGAAGCGGAATCAAGTTCTATTAAATATATCAACGACCTCACTCGGTCAAGTTAGAGGATTCGAAAATCCCACATAATACAACTCAACGCCCAAAGTAGACTACACAAATTAAGCAGAAATGCCAAAAAAAAAAAAAAAAAACTAACTAAACAAAACTTAAAAATCTCCTACCTCCATCCTACCCGAAATCATTGCCACTGAATTGACAAGCTTCAATGCATAAAGACCTCATTGGTGTACATCTCTACCCATTAACCGGCGTATAGCTACAACTCAAGGCAATAGAAGTTAGGAGTAAAGCGAAGCTCAATTATTCAAATAGAAATAAAAAAAACAACTAAAAAATACTAATACCTGCACCACCCTGAATAAAGCAGCTAACATGGAGGCATTGATGCCAACGACCCATTGGTGTACATCTCTGCAACCACCCTAGCATGCACTTTAACACAAGGAAGTGTAGGGCCTCAACACCTAATCCTCCTGGAAGGGGACCTATGATCCATCCCCTTCACTGCTAGTCTTCCATCATCTGTTGCTGCAAGCTTAGGTTTGTTCAGCAGACCACATGGTCTTCCCTTCTTCTTCGAGACTTTCTCAATAAAGGCAACCGGTACATCCACTAACGCTTCCGGCTGCACCTCCACAGGGACAATTGCTTTCAGATGCTTCCCATCCAGAACATGATCATCCTCCCGCTGCTTTCAAAGGCCCAACACACTAGCATGCTCCCTAAAAGAAGTAGACCCAATTAATCTCCTCGGCCCAGTTAAAGCCTCAAGGTCCAGCAGCTCCTTTGGCCCACTGCCACAAGTCACAGCAGGAGACCCTAATTCAAAATTATGGTTTCCCGCCTAGAAAATCACAACAGCCCCATACCCAGGTCGTGCCTCCTCCGTTTCCCGACCTGCAGCAAACAACGACACCAGTCAGCCATCTCCGACGAACCTCCAACCTTCCCAGCCACCGTCGAAGACCCTCCTGTCAAACTTGGATCAAGTGTTGTCACATACGGCGAAACTAGCTCCAGACCCAAGCCAGTCCCGATCTCAGATTCCATCAACAACCCCAGCGCCATCATAGCCTCTGTCAGCCCTATGTCACAGCCTCCCTCAGCATGACCAAAGTAGCCACAACCCGTGCAAATGTCGTGACATTTCTTATACCTGAGATCGAGGTCCACCGATACCTTCTGTGAGAAATAGAAGGTGCGCTTAGCCTAAATTCGACGACCAATGTCGTGGAGCATTCTAATCCTCTAAATGGCTTCTTTCTTTTGCAGAGCAGCATGATCATAGCGAACAAACCTCCCCAAAGCATTCCCGATTAGGGTTAGGGCTTTAGCATTGTGTATGGCTACACGCAAGCCTTTGACCTCCACACACACCTCGAGACGATGCAGCGGCGTGTCTTCAAGGCCTCCGATACCATCATAGTCCGCTAACAGCAGCATGGAATTGCAAAAGTACCAAGGTCCATTATTAAGCACTCGATCCTTCTCCTCCTAATCCTTGAATTGGAAGACAAGAATTCCTGCCTCCTCTTGTCAAATCAAAACTCTCTCCTTCAATCCCCAGATACTGGAGAGTCGCCGCCGAAAGCGACGGGATCACCACCAATTTCTTGGCTAAGAACCGGCCACACAGATAGAAGAATGGGTCTCAGATTGCATCACCACCCCCAACTAGGCTCATAATGGCCTCTTCCGATATTGTAAGAGTAGCCGTCGCTGCCTCCGCCATCGCTTCAAATGACTCGATCAGTTTGTCGACTAGAAAAGACCCTAGTAGAGCAAAAGTCGACTTTTTTTCTATTGTCACTGTTAATTTCACGCAATGGTAACTTTGAATAACTACTTGTTAAAAAATGAAGAAGAAAATTACCAAATTTAGTGCATACATTGCATAAAATTAAGGATGAAATTAGATTCGGTTTAGGTACACGTAAAAAGCAAAGAAGATTTAATTTTTCTGCTTTTATCTATTAATGCCTATTTACTATGTTACGTCATGGCTAGAATAGGCTTACTTTAATAAGTAAGCATGATTTGTCGTATAAATGGTCCCAGCCTATGTATCACCGTGGTGTTTCTGCATCACAACTTCTTACCTATCTGTAGATGGTAACGAAATGATATATAATGATCATTCTTGCCTTACCTTTATTATTAATGAAAAATCCTTATGATGCTTTATTTCATAAAAAAACAAAGGACTATATAAGAATATTTTGAGAGATAGTTAAACTGAGAAAGTAGAAATTGTTAAAAGTTTCTTTATATGTATTATGAATTTTTATAAACTATGTCTTTTATGTATTTCATCAATATTAATATTTTTGTGATATTTTTTTATGTATCTTTTCTTTGAAAGAAATATAGATTTTTTTAATGCATGCCAAGATGACCATTACACATATTTTTGCTGCCTTCAACTAGACAGATCAAGAAGTTGTAGTAAGAGAACTACTATGATACATAGAAACAGACCATCTATATTCGAACTAACCGCTCACTTATTTAAAAGCGAGCCTATAAACTATGGAGAATAGTATGACATAGTAAATAGGCCCCTACAACACCTATCTATATTTTTTTCCTTGCCCTTCAAATTAGGGTTGGGGCTTACTTGAGTACAGAATCGTTAAGACCTTATCAACAGAGACTTTCTTTGACTTAAGAGTTTTGTTTTTGGAGCCTAAAGGCTTGCCTCTTTTCTTCTTTGCACTTGGCAGCTCCATTAATGGCTTTGGCATCATGACTACAGCGGGCACCAACATGCCTCCTGGAGTTTCAACAAGGCCTAAAGACTTGGCACTGAATTTAGAAGGGAATTCAGGTATCTTTACCTTTTTTGCGGGGGCAACCGGGCTTGTCTTCCCTTCAAGCAAAAATTAGATATTATGAACTTCAATTTTTTCTAGGGAGGGAAATGATCTCTCCTGCCTAGCTTGACTGTCAACCTCGACCGGTACAAGAGCAAGGGAGTCATCATCATTGACCGTCCTCACTTCTGCACTTCTAATGACCCACCGACCATTGTGGTTTGCTTGATTCAGCTCCACTGAATAGTGTACTACCCACTGGTGGCAGAATGGGAGTGGTGATGCCATGGAACCTAAATGTTCCCTCCTTGAATTGATGCCAATTCAATTCCAAATTCTGGCTCATAAGGTCTAGTTTGCGAGCCACAAGTTTATATGTGCCCTTCACAGCAAATGGTGCAGTAGCTAAGGTGCAGGCACCATTTTCATGGAAAACTCAATCACACGTACTACATTTGCCCACCAAGTTTTCGAATAGGAAATGGACTTCCTGCTCAACACCCTTAGCAAAAATTTATTTATTTCCCAGAAAAAGTGGTTTCGAGATTGAATGAGAAACTCGAACCCTAATCTCCCCTGTAGCATCAAACAACTTCCGATCGATATCCAAGTATTTTTCGGCCACCGAAACGACATCAACAACAATTTTTTTTCCTGTTCATACATAGGTGGCATGTTGGTTATCCAGACCCAGAAGAACAGATCTTGCATTGGTACTAACTGCAGAGGTGCGATCCCGTCATAAAGTTGCAACACCATTAGAGCCCAGTTAAAAATCCAAGGCCTGCCTATCAAAACCTTTCTGCAGTCACTCTGGGCATCAAAGGAGAACATAAAGCGGTCAGGAGTCTGCTGCTAGACATTGAAGCTTTGATTCAAAACCCAAACTCAACGGAAGTGGCACCTCAAATCCATTGCCGTGCCGTAGTCAACTTCGTGATTAGTGGTCATGTAAGGAGGTATGATTGGGGATTTCTCTGTGCACCTCCCTCAAACATACGAGAGATGTCGACAACCTCATTACTAGCAATTGCAAGTGAGTTAGCAAAGCTTTTGGTGATAGAATCGATGTTAGACATGGTTGACGAAGGAACAGGGTGTAGTCTTAGCAATCTGGTAGCAGAAATGATTGACACGGAGGCTGGATTTGGATTCTAGGGTTTTCTAGGTTTGGTGCTGCCAGAGAGCCTTTAGAAATAATTCCAATAAGTTAGTAATTTTTTTTTTATGTATCTTATCAATTATTACTATATATATTCGCTGGATCTTAAAGGATGTCTAGAAAAATTATTTTCTTATGCACTAGAGAGGATATTACTAGAGTACACTAGTTCTGAGTTGACACAAGATAAATTTCTTATTTAATCGAGGTTATTAATTTATCGAACATTCATTTATCGATACTTTATTGTAGATGATCAAGGAAAATCCAATACTAGGTTTGAATATAATTTATAATTTATAATTTTAAGAAAACATTTAACACACAGTTATAACAAACTGAGAGCTCCAAAAATATCGGAGGGGAAAAACCTAGACGGCGTTGAGAGCGATGCTCCGTCCGACGGCGCGCCCTAGCGGCGTCGTCATCGGACGGGCCCAAGGGGACCTAGTGTCTGGTGGTGAGTTGCCTACTCGGAGTGAAGGCTGTTGGGGGTTGGCGGCATTGTCTCGACCGGCTGGAGGTTCTGATGGTGGAGGATTGCGGTGGTTTGATGCAGGATCGATGTTGTCGAGAGTGAAGCGCAAACGTTTGACGCCGGCCTAATCTGAGTTGGTGTTGCGAGATTGTCGATCACCGGGAGGTGACGATTGGGAGGCAGCAGCGCTGGGATCGGCGTTGAGATCGGATCAATCGGATCCGATTTGGTTTCAACAGTTTGTGATCGATCTTGGGTGCATCGTTTCCTCTAGCCGGCGTAATGGGGGACTGAGACGGGTTGCGATCTCTCGACGACAAGCTGGTAGCGGTGGCGATGCTGTCGGTGGTCGGAAGGTGAGGTTGCCGGCGAGATTCTGGCGTTTTGCATCCTACAGCTTTGGGCTTTGGCATGGGCATGATGGTAATTAGGCCTGGGCTTCTGCTCTAGGCCCATATTATTATGTTTCTTTTTCTATTTGTTGTTTTTTACAATTAGTAAGACGCGGCTTTATGCCAGCAATAAGACCCTATCATTTTTCGGTAGGGCGACGTGGGCTTTGTCCAGGTATGCACACTCAATGTGCCTTATCTGGCCTAGTGAGGCTGCGAGCTATTTGTTTGATCAAATGGACGCAACCTCCTAGTGGCAGGATGAAATTAAGTGTCGCCGGATTTGTTTCCGTGCGGCAACATAGTGAGAAAGCTTTGTTATTTGCAAGATGCTTATTCGTTATAGAGTTATCTTTTCGGTATGTCACTGCTATCTCAAAGCAAATAGAGTAGCCATTCGTGCACTCTTTGCTAATTGGTGCTTGTCAGAGTACATAGATTTTGTGGAGAGTCTTGGTATTATTTCAGGATGTTCTCTTTATGCTTATTGTAATCTGGGGTTCAGGCTCTACGTCCCCCCCCCCCCCTTGTATTCTGCAATTTCATTAATCAAGACTTGAGGGCAACCGCACTAGCCCCATTTCAAAACTATATATCAAGCATAAATAAGGTACACATT
Source organism: Rosa chinensis (assembly GCF_002994745.2). Lineage (NCBI taxonomy): Eukaryota > Viridiplantae > Streptophyta > Magnoliopsida > Rosales > Rosaceae > Rosa > Rosa chinensis. The sequence goes on from NC_037090.1 coordinate 18,944,293, forward strand.
AGCACCAGATTATTCACCTGGGATCACACCCAAGTGTTCCAGGGCAAAACCTCAGACCATGGCTACCATATTTAAGATGATACCTCACCCGGGAATCATCCAAGGGGCAGCCCTACTTTTAATGCTACTCCTACCTAATACAACACACTCGGGACGAGGCATCCACTCCCACATCGAAGTTCAAACATCAGTCAGCTCTCATTCACCCTATTTAAGGGATCATTAATCACCATTAATGATAACCGTTAACTCTTCACATACCATTACTCTATCAATATTAATACAAGGTACCTAACTTAGGCATAATAGGAAGTGCAGTCAGCATGTCCGGTCTACATCCTGATGCCATGTGTAATACTCTTAACAAATAGTAGAACTTTACAAGCAACACTGCCCCAGGACTCATCCGTGCTTCTATTACCCTGTGCTGGACTGTTATGGAAACACATAAGAGTTTGTATCCAATTAGTACAATATATTCAACTATTTTCCTTTTATTGATAAAAATAATAATAAAAAAAATCTTCTTTTTATGAATGCATTGAAGTTTGAGGAGACTACACAATTTATTTATTTTTGGGGAAATGATCATTTACCCAATTTTAACTTAAAATTTGCCCACTTGCTCCACTAACTGTTTTTTAACCCCATTTACCCAAAACATTCTAAGAGATTATTTCCCCTTTACCCAATTAATTCTTTTTTTATTCTTTTTATTTATTTTTGGGACTTTTTTGCCCTCTCCTTCTTTCTCACTTAGAGGGAGAAGTCATCCTCCACCTTGCCGGACTTCGGTGACCAGTGGGCTGCCGCCAACTCCGGTGACCGGAATCCGGCGACCGGAATCATGAATCCGGCTACCGAATTGGTGACCAGATTCCGGAGTCTGAATTTATTGCCTCCTAATAATACCCAGTAACCATATTATTGCCCCCCAGTAATCATATTATTGTCCCCCAGTAATCATATTATTGTTGCCCAGTGATCATATTATTGTTGCCCAGTGAATTGTATAAACTCCCAAAACCAAAATGAATGCACTACAGGCACAATTGATCAATTTATAATCATATTATTGCCCCCCAGTAATATGATTATTGCCCGCCAATACAAAGTCCAATGTCTCTACTGCCTCCCAATGCACCATTTTGTAGGATTCACAAATAATTTGACTTTAATAAACAGAAAACAACAGGTAACTTATCAAAACACCACACTATAGTGATCCTTGTCCCTCATATCAAAGTCTATTGGGGGCCAATAATGTGTCTACTGCCCCCAAGAGACCATCAATCTAACCCCACAGTTACTAGCTTGCCAACAGACGAGTGGTCCTTTTTTTTTTTTTTTTTTTTGACAAATGAGACGAGTGGTCTTGAATTACAAGAATGCAATTGCATCCCAGGAAAAAGTCCAAAAGTGCGGTTCATTTCTTTGGTTCTGGCGTTCACATACTAGCGCACAGCTTTGTTTCAGATTTGGGTTGACCAACTCAAACAAACTCACAGAATGTTAGAGAGCCCTCCGCTTGAGCCAATGCGAAGGTCAATTTGCGCTTCAGCCCCGATCGTTCACCGGCGGGATGCTCTATATGCAGAACGACCTCGACATGGCCGCCACGTCCCTCACCAACAGCTCCGCGACCTCGATCTTCTGCTCAGATCTGGCGTGCTCCGTCGTCTCACCCCTCGCCGCTCCAAACATTGAGTCGCGCAAGGCGGTGTTCGAAGCCGGGGCTACCAAATTGAAAGAGAAGGCGGCAATCACCGTCGACGCACTCACCGCCGACCCTGAAAACATCTGGGCTGTTTCGGCATACGGCGGCTCTCAGTCTTCATGTGCGACTCCTCCGGCGATGCAGATCCACTCGGTCGGCGCCTCCTCCATTTGCCGCCTCTTCTGAAAATATGATGCCGTGCCGGAGATTCTTGCTCACTGTCATTGTTTTAGTTGTGGGTGAGAGAGAGAGAGAGAGAGAGAGAGAGAGAGAGAGAGAGAGAGATATCGGTGAGGAGGGGGAGGAGAGAGAAAATCAGTTTCAATTTAATAATAGGGGCAAAATTGTCAATGGGTGTTAGATTGGGTAAATGGGGTTAAAAAACTCTTAGTGGAGTAAGTGGGCAATTTTTAGCCTAAAATCGGGTAAGTGGTCACGGCCCCTTTATTTTTTTTGAATTAAAGGAAGATATCATTCATTCAAGACCAAATGGCACTTACAATGATTTTCTATGCTTGTATCCTAAATCATTTAGTCACGCAAATTAGAAAAGACCAAGTATTATCCAATGATATAAAGAACACTCACTTATTAAGCAAGCCTCCCACTATAATGTTTAACATTCTAACACAAAATCAAATTTTAATTTGATTCGCTTCGCCGATGCTTTCAATTGTGGTGTTCAAGGAACCTCTTCATTTATATGTAAAAATACAACATAACAAGTAAGTACAAAACCAAAGAAACCTATTTTACAAGTTTATCCTTACCCTTAGAGCTAGTACGAGAAACTGTAGTAGGATAAGTATCAATCGAAAGGGAACCTATGTCATTTCTGTTTAGTCTTGGATGGTGCTTAATTTTTTGCTCCAAGAGGACGACCTCGTTTCTTCTTTATCGCAATAGCTTCCGGCTTCATCTGCATCATTTCTCTCTGGTGCTTCAACAAGTCCTAGAGACTTGGGTGTATATTTCAAAGTAAATTCCGGTTGCTTGAGCTTCTTCATGGCATTCACAGATTAAAAATAAAAATTTAGCTTCACCGGATACTTCAATTTTTTAGGAGACACATTGAGGTTTGAAACCTTAGACCTTTTACGTAGAAGGGGTTCCTCCACAAGTACCAAAGTCAAGGCAATCATCTAGACGATGTTCTAGATGTCATACCACCTCAGAATGTTTGTCCTTTTTGGGATGGAAAATCTATTGCAGATTAGAAAACATGGAACTTGAAAAACTTCTAGTTACCTGAGATGAAAACTTAAAGGTAACCTGAACCACTAGAAACCGATTTGAACCTAAATCAAAACTAAGAACATAAAGGTTTGGTGATGCTGTTACTTGTGCTGCAACAGTTGTTATCACACTTCTTAGAAGTGTGAAAAATCAGACCGCCTTCCTTGCATCTTCTTATGAGATTCTCATACACAAACTCAATTTTTTTCCTCAACTTCAAGAACCAAACTCTTTACCTGTTTGAGTATGACTAGTTTGTTCTATCATGCCTAACCCTAACCCTTGTCTCGTCTTTTTAAACAACTTGTCATCCAGTTCAAGGAGGAACCTTGTCGTAGAAGCAATGTTTTGTGGTTCTTCAAACGCATGAGAAATATTGAGAACGTTCACATTAGGCCTCATCATTTGGCCCTAAACCCGCCCTAAGCTTGCCCGACCCCTGACCCGACCCTTGCATTAGGGCGGGCCGACCTTACCCTTTCTAAAATAGGGTAGGGTATGGGTCATGCAAATGAAACTCAGCCCTACCCTACGGCCCGGCCATAAATTTAATATTTTATTTTTACTTTTTGCTATTATATAAAAGTGAAAATATAAAATCTGCATTTGTTATATTAGAAAATGGGTATGTCTTTGATAAACCCAATTGATGTCTTGAAAATCAATATATATAATCTCATAATTATACATGCGTGATGATTCAGCCATCAATACAAAATACCTGAAATTTTTTTCCCTTTTAAACCAAGTACATACTAATGCCCTGAACTCACTATGTCAATACAGACTCGCACCGCAGAGTTAAATATTACACAAGTTACTAATTAAATTGCCACAACAATATAATAAGTAAATGGTCCTCAGAGCTTACTATAAGCGGAAGTCTTAATCACGGTAAAGTCACAAAATTGGCTTCCTACCGTAAATCTGCTAGCACGCTACCTCAGTTTCAGCCACGATTACCCTGACCTGCAGGATTAACCCCTACACCATTGAATAGTGCACCGGGTTGCCACACAACAAACCCGGTAAGCTTATGAAAGCTCGTATGAGTAAACTCAAAAACAACAACCCAAACAATTCACACAAATCATGAGAAAAACCCACACGTTCCAATTAAGGAAACAACTCACACAAATCACTTGAAAAACCCACACGTTTCAATTAAGGAAACAATTCCCATTCATCATGGACAATAAAAGAAAGAATATACTCAAAACTAACTTTTAAAAACTCGTACTCATGAGTCACAAGTAACCTCGTTGTTACCCATATGAGATACCACGGTTGACAGACTAGAGTTCTAACTGATCATAACTATACCCTGGCTAAGGGCACGGTCCCGATAACCCACCCTCAATCACATTTCTTGATCGACGATCCTCAACTCTCAAGTCTTTGGATCCACGGTATAAATACCAAAACATTTAAAGGAGTCGCACTGGACCCAAAATGTTACCCAATCCTGACCACAATCTGTGACCTCTCGATACAAAGACCAAAACATTAAGCAAGTCGCAATGGATCCAAAATGTTACCCGAATCTAGAATAAAAGATTCCCCGTAATTGATCTATATCAATTACTCCCGGTACAAGACCCACATTTAATAAGTCACCTGTGACCTAAAAATGTTTCACGATACACAACACTTTTCAAAACAATAGAAATCAACCATTTCCACAATATATTGTTTTCCAACAAGTAAACCCGAAAACAATAAAATGAAACCTATCACATATATTGTTTTCAACACAACAAAACCACCTACACATGTATATTTCACGTAAATACACACACACACACACATAGTCATTCACTCAGGAATGCTACTAATACCAGCTATAGTTTGCAGTTAACTAAATAACTCCCAAAACGATAAGGTAAACTTGTTCGTAAATGAACATTGTGAGATTACTCACCTCAGAATCCTACTGCATCTTCTATACAGAACAGAGTAATCACAACCTCAAAATATCTGTCTAAGAATACTTCGTCAAGTACCTAATCACATACGGTCTCAACTTAGTACACAATCACAAGTGATTAAAGTTCGAAACCCCTATTTTGAACTAAAATCCAGATACGTAACGCCAATCGAGGTGAAACCACAACCTAGACCACCTAAAGTCTCCGGAATACTTCTACGATCGATATGTCAAAACCACAAGTCGATCGAACGCTCGAATCCTCACTGATCAAAAAATCGAACGGTTCGAAACCGTAAAAATCATAACATATTCATACGATCTCCAAAAATTACGTATTATATATCAAAATGCTCGTATCGACGAGTAAATGATAAATAACAAAAGAAACTGCTCCTTACATGGCCGGAACGCCACCAAAGTGCCACCATAGGTGGTGGCACAACCACCACCGGCCAAAACTTAAAACCATACTAATCCAACCGTCCAAAATATCAAGAATACCAAGTAGAGCAACTTTAATACTTAGGGTTCAAGCTAACTCGGTCTAGATCGCCGCCTATCGCTGTCCAAAGCTAGAACTTACTATTCACTGTGAGTTGAACCAATTCCAACATAAATCGCTCCAAACAACCACCAAGGATCGACAGAGGAGGCTGCTGCGAGCTTCACAGGCTTGGTTTGAAGCCCCGCCGTCGTAGGAGATTGAAGAACCGATCGAGTCCAACTGCACTCAAAGTCACGGCCTTGCAGCACCGCGAATGGTGCAAATCATTGCTAGAGGATGCTACAGGGAAGACCGGAACAAGGAGGCGAAGAAGTCTGTGCAGGTTTCAAGGCGGGAGGTCGCCGGAGATCAGAGAAAAAGTCGAGTCGGACGGAAAATTTCGGATCCCAGGGTTTCGAAGAGAGAGAACGTAGAGAAAAGGACTATCCAAAAACAGAAAGTTTTCGAAAATATCAAATAATGATTTTCATTTTCGGAAACTTCTATTTATAGTAATTTCTAAAAATGGCAGAAACTTCCGCTTACCATAACTTTCTCATACGAACTCCGATTTCGGCATTCCACATGTCCACGAACTCATATCGATGCGCTCTACAACTTTTGTGAGGGAAGCTTTGGGAGAAACCCAACGAATAAAAAGTCAACCTTCGCGCCCCCTTAAAATGATGCATCTTGAATAATTATTCGCCGGAAACACTTCCGCTCCATCCATGAGCTACAAAACCGTCCAATAACCACTAAGTAATTCCTAAATATCCTTAGAAAATAATAACAAATTTTCGGAGTACTACAACAGTATTTTGGAGGAGGGAGACTTCTCACCTAAGGTTTGCTGTGGTTGGGCTTTTTGGGCATGGACTTGGGTGTCATGGGTCCATATGAACTCTAGGGCTTTATCTTTTATTTTTATTTTGGTTTTTCTTTCTTTTTTACTAAAGGACGATGGGTCTAGGATATTTTTTTTTTTTTTGTGTGAGCTGATCATAAAGAAATTAGACACTTCATTCATTCATTTTATTCCTCTTTTGAGGTCTATTTTTCTTTGTTTCGGCGTATTCCTAGAAGGTGGGTGTGCTAGGGGTGTACTTTGTGGTTGTATTGGAGTGTGCTTGGTAGTGTACTCTGAGTAATCACTCTTTCTCACAGTCCCTCAAGGGCGGGTCATTATTGTACTGCTTGCTGAATTGTATAATAAATGACATTTCAACCAAAAAAAAAAATTTGAAGAGCGTCTTGCATGCTTTGAAGTTGCTTGTTTTCAAATTCATTAAAAATTAAAATAACAGGGATTTATATGGGAGATATGTGGAAATGTATCAACTCTATACTCATAATTGGTGACTACGACATGAGTGGTATGCTTACAAACATGCCCTTACATTTCATTGGGGTTTAGGTCTAAATATGTGGGATTACAAAATTAGTCTGATGAACATTAATTGTTAAAACATGTGAGGATATTTAGATAAGAACTCTTTTAATTGAACCTTAAAAAAAAAAAAAAAACTTCCATAAACTTAACAATTTATGCGTAGGGATCTCTAAGTTTTCTCTCTGAAATCCTAGTGCAACTCGCAAAACCTGAATGCACTGGATGCTTCTTATCCTTTACTCTGATGGCCTCCATCTACAACATGAAGGCTAGCTTTACTGCTTCCCTTGCGCTGGCTTCTGGCAGCGGGATAGTGGATGCTGGGATGATGGAAAGAGAAACTGCCAAGCGAAATTCTTAGGCTTATTTGTTGGGTAAGGTACTCACATGCAAACCTATTGATGTGAGATATCTAGGGCTACTACATTGTCAGCACCACAATTGAGTGCATTGGCGAGTAGAGCAACATGCCTTTTGGGACGAGGATAACCTACATCAATTGTAGCTGCATTGTTTTTGCCAAATACACTATTATGACAACATATGCTTTGTTCTGCCTTAATATTTCATATTAACCAACCAAGGTTAATATTAGCTCCCGCTAGTGAGCAATTATTCTATGACGTTGGACTACTACGTTACATTGTAATGTGGTTATTTGAGCCAGTAATATCACTAGAATTTGATAGGGACCATTGTAGGAGGTGAAAGAAAATTAAATTAAGGGAACCAATCAGCAACAAATACATGTTACGTTGTATGGATTAATAACATTAACCCGGACCACCACGTGTATTATGGTCTGGGACTGCAGAATAAGTTTTCCCCATTGATGATTAAGATTTCTATTTCAACAATTGCAACCATCATCTTTGATTTAATATAAATTACGTTCTTCTGTCAAAAACTAGAAGGTTATTATCATAACATATCTATTTCTTCGATATGGGTAAATAATTAACCAGATTTGGTATGCTTTGTTTTCAAGAGTGATACTGACTGCAAATATCAATTTCAGTAATGAAGCAAAACTACACATATGACTCACCATTTTAACTAGCGACAGAAATAGACATTACCTAAGTAATTTTTTAGGTTTTAAAATTTAGAATAATATATTAGAAAGTGTAGCTAGGAAATTGGAAACAAAAAAAGAAAAAGAAAAAAAGCAACTCAACTTAATCCATATCCACTCTATTGATTTATGAGTTTACAGTTCCGGATTACAATCAAATTGAAATAGTATACGATATCATTAATATCATGAGATTGGATCAAAATCTAATTTATTATCTAGTTAAGTGTATACCCAATAAGTGGCGATCCAAACTGAAAATATAATGTGAGAAATCTCCTTGAGTTGAGCGCATTTGAACTAAAACTTAACACTACAATGTACTTTTGGCATAGAGAAATATTAACTAGTCAAACATAAGTATCATTATTTGGTCTCAGGATTGGGACTCATTATCAAGACAATCCCATCTATCGCCACAAAACTGGACTTGTCCTAGTTCTACTCCATAGGGAAACAAGTTGAGTCTAGAACCTACTAGGAACACGCATCTTCCATTACATTTTTTTTATTTTTTTTTATTTTTACAATAGAAGTTGAATCTCCAAAGAGAAATTGAGAAATTCTCCTTTTTCAGAATAAAAATACACGCATGGTTGAAATTTCTTCCGCTTAAGGGTACGATGACTTGAAAAGTGGTTCAAAGTACAATGCAAGCATCAGACCAAAAAAAAAAGGTACAATGCGAGCAAGACATGCAAGTTGTTGGTTGGTATTTATTTCATTACCAATATTAAAATAAAAATGGCACCCTATGTCAATCTCTTTCCCATGTTAAGCAAAACTGAAATTAGAAGGGTGTTTTTTTTTTTTTTTTTTGGCTTTACAATAAAACTACCAAATATTAAACTTGAAAAAGAAGGTTTTGAAATCGTTTCAAAAAAAAATAGAAGAAGGTTTTCAAATAGAAACTGCAGGTGCAACCTCATGCACCACATGAACCCTTCGAGTTCTCTTAAAATTGCAATGGAAACAAACCGTAGGGGGCAATAAAGTAATCACACGCATTGCCAACCCGTTGATAGAACCCATAATTAGGTTGATGTAAGCAACTCCCAAATGGAATAGTAGAAATGAACGAGCTCCACGAGGGACAGCAAAACCAGTGTGACGATTTTACCCATAGATGATAGAACCCATCCAAAACAGCACCTCTCAAACCATGATGGTTCACGTTAAGCCACTCATAACCCATGAGGATTTTTAAGCTGTCTTTGGCCCCCAATTTCCTTCACACATTATTTCAAGCTCACCCTCTATATTTGGCACAAAAAAATAAAATAAAAACTTGCTTTACACTTATGATACTAGCTTGGCTTATAATTATGAGTATAATAACGTAAAACAAAACACCATCATCCATAAGGGGATGCAAATCGTGCAAGATATAACCATATCTAGAGGGCTAAAATGGTCATCTGGGTTTTTAGGTATACCCTACAACAAGTTAACCCCTCTTCCCTAAACCCCCTTTTTCCTTTTTCTTTTAGGGATTCACATTTTGGGTTAATGGGTTGCCTCAAAACAGTGAAACACTGCTCTAGGCAAATGAAACTGTTCAAGTATCATTGTTATTCACCAAAATGGCCATCTGGGTTGTGTCCCTATTTTGGATGTATAATCCTTGATATGACCCAAAAGATCACAATATTGCAGAAGATAGATTTCTTGCCCAAATTGAATTAATAATGGCTGAACTAAATAAGGGAAGAGGAAAGAAGAAGAGGGTTTTTGGTTTTAGGAATAGAAGGAGCATAAATAAAACAAAAGAGCTATTGATGATGGAGGAGAGGAAGAGGTGGTGATGATGGTTTAGAACCCAATCCAAACCATCATTGCGAATCTTGGGACGGCCTAGCCCACCATCATTTTACATTTTAGCCATAGAAGCTAGAGAGATAGAAAGAGGAAAGAGGTAGTCATTAAGTTCCATAATTTTGAAGATTCTGCGGACGAAAATGCCCCTGCTCTGCAAAACCCCAAGCAAAACCCATCATCATTCACATGACGCCATATCCATCATCATTCATAGAAACCCAAAACACTAAAAATCTGTATTTTTCTTTTTTCTTTAAGGCTCTTAACCGGCCGCCTTCCATGCTTACACATGCATGATTGTTGTGTCAGAGAGAGAGGGGCATGTCCCCCCCAACCCTCATGAAACTCTCCCTCCCTCCCTCTCTCTCTCTCTCTCTCTGAAGATCCATGAAGAAGAAGCTTTCTTTGATTTTGGCCTATAAATTAAGACCCTCTTTGTTCCTTTTGTCCCTCACTTCTTCACCACACACAAGAAAGCTGTAGCTCTCTCTCTGCCTTTTACACTGCTCTACTTCTTGTTACGATACCAGATTGCCTCTGCTCTCTCCGAAACCAAAAGGTCATTTCTTTATTCATTTCTTCTTTTTCAAAACATATATACTTCCCTCCCTCTATATCTCTCTCTTCCTTTGCTTGCTTAGTTTTCATAAGGGTGTTTTTGTTGAATGAATTGCCTTGGTGGTGAGGTTCACATTGTGTTTCTGTTAATTTCTTTTGTGTGTTCCAGAATCACCTCATTTTCAGGAAAGAATGTCTGCAGATGCCTTTAGAATGTTTTTCACATCTTGGATACTCCAACATTTGTTTTTTTTTTTAATGGGATTTATTCGTATTTTTCTTTTTTCAAAATTTGAACCTTTTGATCATACCTTCTTCTTCAATACACAAAAGGGTATGCAAGAATTGCATTTGCCAATTCTGTTACAATGGAAACAGAGACCTAAACTAACTTGATAAGTCTGTGCTGTTTGTTTTGATTTTATCCCTTTCTTTTCGATTTGGGAAGCCGAAAGACACCATTTTTTTTCCCTTTCATTGAGTGCAGGTTTAGACTACTTATGATTCCATCCCTCTTTTGCTTACTGGCAAACAACCCACTTAGTAGTCTATAAATAGTGGTCCAAGATTAGTTTTAGTTGCTCTGTTCTGCTCTGTTTTCCTCTGTTTCTCATCTCCTTTTCATAAAACAGTCATAAGTATATCTATTAAAGCAGTAGCAGAAAGCAAGCAACTAATTATTTCACATTGGTAATCTGTTTTCCAACTTCAAACAGCTAGTGGGTAACATTTTGTTTTCTTCAATATAGGCACTATATATTCCTTTTTATTTTTTGTGTTGGGTTAGAATATAGTATAATGTTAGTGTCTTATGTATGGCAATAAAGAAATAATACTATGAGATTCTGAGATGCTCCTTTTGTTTTCACAGGAAAAACCCAAGGCTTTGTTTCACAGCAATGGAAAGGCTAAACTCGAAGCTGTACTTGCAGAATGTGTACATAATGAAAGAGAATGAGAGGCTGAGGAAGAAGGCACAGCTTCTGAACCAAGAGAATCAGGCCCTTCTTTCTGAGCTGAAGCAGAAGCTTTCAAAGCCAAACAAAGCCAATGGTGCTTCAAACACTGTGCCTGATCTGAATCTTAACCTGAGCTCCACCAACAACAACAACTCAAACAATCATCCTTCCAGTTCCAGCAACTGAAAGCTTAGATTTGTGGACCAAATCTCTTTATGACCCCACTAGGACTTACCCCTTTTTTTGTGTAATATTTTAAGCTAGTCAGAGCCTCAGAGGTGGTAGTTTCAGCTTTAGGTACATAGGACAAGTAGCAGTGGTGTATGTATCTTTGTGATTTACAAGGATCTTTAACTCTGCTGCTTCTGTTTCCATATTTTATTATGTGTTTTCTTCTTTTGGGGGGGCCTTAGGATATAAATTTCTGCATGGTCTACAAGGATATATATGTATCAAGCTCTTGTGCTAGAAAGAAATATAATATCACTGTAGCTTTGGCTCTCTCTCTCTCTGTTATTAACTGTTTCCTCTCAATATCTTAGTAGGAATTAGTGCACTCCTCAGAAAATACAATCAGTATATTTCTGAAAAATCCAAACCTCATCAATGGTTTAGTACTTCAATGCTTCAGAGATGGTTGAAAACCCAGATAATATTAATAGAAATAGATAAAAATATTTCTTTTCTTTTCCATCCACTGTAAAAACATGGCATCATCTTCTAGTTTGTGGCAAGAGAATACCCTCTGTATATTTTCACTTTTAACCTGGACCTTTGTTTTCTGAAGACTTTTAAGCTTCACCCTCTTAGAAAAAAACACACTAAATATAAATGAATAAATCCCATAAATCTACTGTGTAACGTACTCCAAGTTTAAATTAGGTAAAAGATAATGACAAAGTATAACTCCTTCCTAATCAAGCAATGTAATCCAGTTCCATTTTCTGATTTCTAACGGTAAAACTTGGCAGCATCTTCTACCTTGTGACACATGTCAAAAGACATCTCTCTACATCTCATAATTCTCAATTTCAAATTTACCCGTTAGAAAAACATACAGATGAGCAAATTGGAAATTTCAGACTATCTGGTGCTTGAAAGTTGTCAAGTCACATGGTTTTGACCGCTGTAAAACTTGGTAACATCTGTTATGCTTGTCAAACAGTCAAAATCTTTCACAATTCTCATATCATTCACAAACCCTCACAAATCGTTCTGGCTGATTGATCTTAATCGAAAACTCGTTTATCACCTTCTTGTCTTCTTGGTCTTTGCTTATTTATTTATTGGGTTCTTATCACAAATGGTACCTGAACTATACCTCAATCTTATCGATGGTACCTGAACTTCAATTTTGATCACAACCAGTACCCGAACTTTTCGATTTCATTTTAAATGGTACCTAGAGCCACCTTCGGTCACTATTCCGACTAAAAACGACATGGGAGGTGATCATAGTGATGATTTTTGATGATTTCGAGAGTTGCGATCATATATAGTGATGATTTTTTGGTAATAAACTTGCCTTGAACTTGTTTTTTTTATCTTTTGTTTTCTTAGATTTGGCTTTTTTGGCCGGAATAGTAACCGAAGGTGGCCTTAGGTACCATTTAAAATGAAATCGAAAAGTTCAAGTACTGGTTGTGATCAAAATTGAAGTTCAGGTACCATCGATAAAATAAATGATAAGTTCAGGTACCATTTGTGATAATAACCCTTATTTATTTTATTTTATGAAACTGTTCATGACCAAAATAGTTAAGATAGTTATTTAATTATTTAAAAAAGAAAATCTACCTCTAATTCCCTTCATATTTGAACTTTATCCCTTAACATGTAAAATCACATAACCGAAAAATTTAAGAAAACAAAAAGGAAGTAATTCTCACATTACTCATACTTTGTTAAGAAATCAAATTTGTAGTGCCCATTTTTGTAATATCCATTCACTTATTTTGCAACTTAATAATATCTCCTATGTGCTATACACTTACAAAGCACACCACTTCATTTCACCATTTTCACTCGTATACTTCCTTCAAGAGGACACAGAGACACAAGAAATCATAAATAAGAAAATGGGTTAGTTTTCACATATCTATTTACACTTACAAAACACGCCACTTCATTTCACTATTTCACTCATATACTTCATTCAAGAGGATACGGAGACATAGAAAATCATAAATAAGAAAACTTGTTAATTTCACATATCTATTTAGAGAAATTTTTAAGTGAGACAACCGTGTCACGCGACACATTTACCTCACTAATTAGTAATTACATTTTAATATAAATAACTATATCCAAAACACCCTTATCTTGTTCATGTAAATATGAATATACCATCACTTCTTACATGGTTACGTACCCCTCTATTTTGCATTGGATAATTGGACGGTCAGACAAACAATTGGTTTGACCACCTTATGGAAGAGACTCTCATTCATCTAATGTTAATGTGTCCAAAGGCAAAACTAGTAATTAAAAGATTAAAGAAATATTTATACATGTACACTGTAAATTTTATATTTTGAAAAGGGTCATTTCATTCCGATTCTATCTGAGTGGAGAGTTGATGGGAGGATCTAATCCAAGGGATAAACGTCATCGAACATCAAAAGGATTCAAAACACAGAAGTCAATGAGGGTTCATTGAGTTTGAAAAAACCCACAAAATCAAACTCATGGTCATGGACGTGACAATATGTGACATGGTCCTTAGTTGACCATCATACAACATAAGAAAATGTCTAATCAAAACTCAATGTGCCTAACAAACCTTCCTAGCTAGGTCCTCAAATGCCCTACATGGTACCTTATTAAAGACCCTCTGAGAGGACACCATACCCACATCATCACAAGCTCAGCAAAATCAATTTGAGGGTTGAAAATAGGATCAAAGGGCTATGATGACTGAAATCTCATTCAAAGACCAAGATAAAGGTTCCTGCTAAAACACATAAATACAGGCCCAGATTTTATTGAAAATTGAAAAACACAAATGAATCCACACAGGGTTTAGATGGGTTTATGCCATATTTGTTTGGTAATTATTATTATTCCCATCAGCATTCATTGATCTTGGTTCACATTGTCATCCCTGAGATTCTGGTCATCATAGCAATATCTTATAAGACGTTTGAAGTGTAGAAGGAGGTCTATCAAGCAATGCAGGTCTCTGATGTTGGCCCTAAAGACTAGACCCCTACTACAATTACTTCATCAGATTGACTGCATCAAATTGTGAAATCTTACTGAAATTGAAATATTGGTTCAACCATTTTAATGGATCATTCAATGAAAACCTATTTTCTCTCTTGAAGAAGGACAAGTTGGATAGGTTTCCAAAATCTTGTAGCTAATAACCATTAGAGTTCCGTGGTGCATATATTTGCTCATTAAGGACATTAACTATTTGCTTACAAGGTTGTCTCAAAGACGTTTAGTTGATTGTGATGACATTTTCTAAACTGCAGATTTTGTAAGTGGTCGGTATTTTTTTCTTTTGCTTTTCTATCGATGGTTAAGAGACTCCTCCAAATTCTTTATCTTTTTATGTATTGAAAAACAATGGAGTTCTTAAATTGAAATGGAGAAAGTTAAAGTGTCATTTGGTAATTCATAAAATAATTTTTCATTTTACAAGTATATAATACGTGTAACATGTTTTATTGGTCAATTTACAATAACTCTAAAAAATGGATAATGTAACATACTCCATTTCGTAAAACAAGTTATATGAGTTCTGCAATACCAGAGCTAGAAAAATTAACTGGAAACTCCTGGATCACACGGCATCACACCACAACACTGCCAAATCTCGATCATTTCCCCCCTTTGCACTATGTTAGTTATGTTAATTCTAGAAACATTTCTACTGATTATTGATGTAATTTGTTGACCGACGAATCTACTGGTCTTTGATACCATTATTGATCAGCAAGTTCTATACCGAAACCTATAGCGGTATACCCTGATTGATGTTCTCTAGTAGAACTGAATTGGGAGGTGGCCTCGCCCTTGAATGCAAGTCAGATGGCCTCTTTAAATTTTTCATTCAAGACAGAGAAAAAAAAAGAGATCGAGATAAGAGAAGAGAAAATATCAATTCCACAGACGCATTTACGAATTGTCATAAGCTTTACAATCTTCCGCACTAATTTGTTGGCTGATAAATCCGTAACAATCCTAAGTCAACCGGTGGCTCTCTTTTGAGGAATAATGTTAGTATGGCACAAGCTGCTGATGACTATGAGAAGCGTCCTCGGCAGATATATTCAGTTATCATTCTAAACATTTCACAGGCCTAGTTCCCAGAACAATATCCCTGCCAACATCTACAATTATCTGTTCTGTCATTGTACAAACCCGAGTTTGTAATAGGAAAAAGCAACCAAAGGAACCCCAGCACTCCAGCTATAAATGCCACACTTATTATCCCTGAGACAATAATGTAAATAAAATGAGCTTTCACTTGCCAAGAATTGAACATAATAGAGTTATAAAACACAGCTGCAGGGAGACCACAAGCATTAGAGGCCTTTAAGTGAAGCATTCTAGCTTTCATAATGAGAATGTTTAGGGTGAGAACCCATGGGAAGGAAAAGATTTCGCTTGAATCTGCTTAAGCAGCTCCTGGATCGATGCTCATGTTTCTGCTTGTCATTTAAACTGATCAATTCTTGATTCCCATAATTATTTTAATTATTTATTCCCCCTCTTGTAGTTTTCGTTTGTATCATGGATTACTTTAAGAGGGCGGGGAATAAATATTATGCATGTAATTTTTTTTTTTTTTTGTTAATTGATACATGTAATATTTCATAATGAGAATGTGTATTATTTATTCCCCCTCTTGCATAATATTTATTACCTAGGTAGCATGGATTACTTATATATGTGTATAAATAGATGTGTGTGTGTGTCTCAACCTTGTTAGGAGAAAGAAAAAAAATTAGAATAAGTTATTCGTGACTGAATTCATGTATACAATTGGCTTTCCATGTTGGTAACCAAAAGATTAACAATCTTCCCCAGTTCCGGGAAATATTTCCATGATGATAGAAACAGATAGTATGACTTTGGATCTAGAATTGTTAATAACTATCAGGCTCCAGCAACATCTATGAAGAAGAAAAATCACACTAGGTTAGTATCTATCTGTGCATGCTATGGTTTTTCAGGTATGCATTGTTTCCTGGAAATGTAGTTATGCATTTAGTTACCAAGCACGTTATTCTCATACCTTTCCCTGGTGAAACTAACACTGGCAATCCCATAATATTGCAAAACATGTGAGCAACTACGGGAGCAATAAAATGTCCTGCAAGGAATAAATATTACATGTATCAATTACCAAAAAAAAAAAATGCACAGGAAAAGGAGAAAATGATAATGCTTGTGTTATGTATACCTCATAATGTACTATTTTATAGTCCACGTAATAAAAAAGGCAATATTATGGACAACAGACATGATAACAATAACAGAGAAGTGGAAACAATCCCCTACCTGTTTGAATGAAGAGAAAAGATGCATATGAGCCAAAGACCACAGTATATCCAAGCTGGAGACCTGACCAAGGCACGTTTCGTCCATTGAGTTAATGTTTATTATAAGAACAAAAAAAGGAAACTGCCTAGTAACCATTTCTCCAGGTTGAAATCTCTGTTTCCATCCAATGCGAATGAAAAGTTGAGCATACCTATAATCATGCAGGCTTTGGTCCAGTTATTCTGTTGTTTGATATAGACATCCATTAGATGGTTCAAATGAGCTGCACAGAGTAATTATGCACAATAATACTAATTTCTCTCCAAGTTCAGCTGACTAATGCGACATAAAAATAAACTTAAATCAATTCAAATGGAACTGTCATAATGAGTACTTGAGCACTACAAAGGGGAAAATTGAAGCCACTATGCTGCACTAACAAAACTTTGGAATTTCAGAGACAGCAAAGGCAACCAGAAGACATACTAGCAGTTAATAGTATAATCTAACTACATACTATTAATTTAACATGTATTGGTTCTGATTGAACCCAATTCTAACAGACGAGCATGAATTTCACAAACACAACAGTAAGCTTAGGACGCATGGGAGATAGCACTTCAACAACATCCAAAACTAAAAAGGGATGAGCCACTAATGCCATCTACAATTAATACAAAATCAAAGAACAAGTTTCTAGAAGATCCCTAGATATTAGAGAAGGAACCTTTCTAGTTGCTTAATTCTCTATTTCTATTTGAGAGCATGCACTCATAGTTACTTTTAAGACATCTACTCAATAACCAACCTTGAACATGAATTCATGATGAACATCTAATATCTGCAAGAAATGAAATATGTTTACTTACCCAAACTGAAGAATATAGGGCATAAAAATATGACTGTGTTTTTTTGGAATCCTGCGCAGAGAAGCAATGGTATCATGCATGCTCTAAACACCAACTCTTCCGTAACTGGAGCCTGTTCAAAGTAATACAGGAATTTAATTCCCAGAAATACATTTAGGCTTTATCACACATCTACAGAATCCGAAGTGTTGACATGACACTATCTCCATGACATGATATAATTCCACTTACTAAGAAGAAAAAGTATAGTTATATCGTTTACATAAAAGAAGCAAACAAAATTCAGTACGAAAGCATACAAGGCAACTCACCACAACATAATTACGCCAATGCATAACACTGGAAGAAATTGAACGCAAAGAGGCAGCAGCCTCCAGTGAGATACTTTTGATATAGTCAAACGAAAGCCCTCCACTACAATTCACGTCTTCCCTCAACGAATGAATCAATAATAGAGACATGAATGTCAAGGATCCGGCATACATAAGCGCTGTCAATGATAGAGGAAAGACCAGGGCTTGCCACTGTTTCACACATAAAATTGCAATTCAGCACGCAAATTTTAGCAAGCATTCACCGTTCCCCAATCTGCATACCAAACAGCTATGAACGACCCTTGCTTCGAACACACATTTACACAAAATTGACCAAACAAATCCCACCAGGATTCAACTTTAGCATGAGAATACTCACAATATGATCAGTCCGTATGCCATATACACCTAACAAATCCGATGCTTCTCCGCTTTTAATCTGTCATTACTCAACAATGTGAACAAAGTAAGCTAATCTGATCAATACCAATTATAAAATTTCAAACAATCAATCAATCAATAATAGTACTCAGTAGCAGAAAATAAGTAGCAAACGAGCAAGAAACAACAATTTCATTCAGTTCATATCAGAAACCCAATCAATAAAACCAATATTAAAGAAGTTAAATCCTGTGCAGCGTAGTTATAGAGCTATCATTGTTCAAAGTCCACTTGAAGATCCGTAGTACAGTCAGAAAATGACTTACGGGGAGGAGCAGAGCAGAAACGACGACGGAGACCAGGGAGGAAACTCCGGCGCATATGAACCGTCGGATCAAAAAGTTATTGTGGGAAGAAGGAGGAGGAAGACGAAGAAGTAAAGTGGGGGCGTAGAGAATCCCGACGTAGAATGAAGCCATGGCGGCGCAAGCCAGCACCGCCGCGGGTTTTGAAAGAGCTCCGTCCTCCATTAACTGCGCCTTAGAGAAGAGACTTCACTGAGTTTGATTTTTCAGTTGACTTACAGAACAGTTCACTGAGTTCGAAGAGAGATTTGTGATTTACCCCTTTACTTCTTGGGCACATTTTTTTTTTCTTTTTCCAAATAAAAAACTGGTGCGGCCGCACTTGATTAATGAAACTGTCGAATACAAAAAGAGATATAATTCTTTTACGATTGAAGTATGACAGGGTGAATGAGTTCATTCATTTTCAATTGTGTTTAATGTTTTTTTTTTTTTGAAACAGGATTTAGAACCGAGCCTAACTGAGAGGCTCAGCTCCACGCTCGGACATATTATTCATAATTGTGTTTAATATTTTTTCACCTTATATTTTGGTAAGGCAGATGATATTCACATCCTTTTGTACAAATGACACACCTGTGTTTTTAACACCAAGCACAAGTATACAGTTTACAACTTTACATATTGTTTTATTTTATTTTATTGAGATCAGACTGTTCCTCTAATGTTTTTTAAGTTTTTAGGCTTATAGAATAATCCGTGTCGAGAAATTTTTACAATAGTTGAAATTCACTTTTATTTAACAAATTCTTAAAACTATTATTTAGTGACTAAATTGTCAAATTAATCACAATAGTAGTAATTATTGTAAAAATTGTCTGTTTGATTCAAATCATTCAATCAGATGATTAAACAATATTTCTAAAATTTGAAAGATTAAATTATAAAAATAATAAAATGAAAATGTATTAATCACAAATGAAGAATTTCTAAAGTCCTTTTTTGTAATTTCGATACTTTCTACACGTCATCTGGCGTCCTGCAAGGAAGAACTCACTGTTAACTGAAGGAACAACATTTTCCGAAAGGTCGAACATACCCTTACTTATATGGCTCTTAGACTTCCACTTCATTATTCCTTGCTCTTTCACCGGGGTCACCCCAAAAATCCCCAAATCTCCGTTCGATATTCCGATCCAGATGACGAAGGAGTTCGCCGTACCACCGGTGGTGTTTCCCTCCGGCGGAAACCCCAGCGCCGGATCCAACAACATCCAGCAACGCCGAGTCGCGACGGCGCCGTTTCAACCTCCCCGATCCTCCACCTCCAGCATCCCCTTCATGTCCTTCGACATTGGCTCCGCCGCCGCCTCCTCCTCCTCCGGCCCCCTATTCGGCGGCCCCATTGGCTCCGGCGGTTCGGTTCCCGGTGGCACAAGCTTCGAGGACGAGGAGCCACTCCTCGACGAGCTCGGCATCCATCCAGATCAAATATGGAGAAAGACCAAGTCGATCCTCAATCCCTTCCGGGCCAACCCGGCCGTCCACAAGGACTCGGACCTTTCCGGCCCGATCCTCCTCTACATGTCCCTCTGCCTCTTTCAATTGCTCGCCGGGAAGATCCAATTCGGCGTGATTCTCGGCTGGATCGTCGTCTCCTCCATCTTCCTCTACGTCGTCTTCAACATGTTGGCCGGCCGGAATGGGAACCTCGACCTGCACAGGTGTACGAGCGTCGTCGGCTACTGTTTGTTACCGGTGGTGATTTTATCGGCTGCCTCGCTGTTCGTGCCGCAAGGCGGGACTTTCAGGTTCGCGGTGGCCGGGGTCTTTGTTTTGTGGGCCACTAGGGTTTGTACGGCCCTTATGGTTGCTCTTGCTGATGGAGGTGACGAGCATCGGGGGCTGATAGCGTATGCGTGCTTCTTGATTTACACTCTGTTTTCGCTTCTCGTTATATTTTAGTACTGAATTTTGGTGCTTTGTTCATAGTGAACGTGTTGTAGCTACGAAAGTTTAGATGAATATGATGCTGGATTTGTTTTTGTTGCTAATGTAGGTAATGGTGATGCTACCATTTGGCCCATGAACTCATTCATCATGTTTAGAGTAATTTTTTTTCCCCATCATCCTTGTTGGAAATGATGGAATTGGATTTGAAGGTCGCCTATGCGTTTCGATTATGCTGTTTTTCATTATCCATTTCTTTTTCTTTTTGGATTTGTTGTGCTATTGGCTCCTCCTTAGATGAATCTGATGTTGGATTGGATTTTATGACTTTACGCTGCAATTGTAGAAAATGGTGATGTTACCATTTGTCCAGTGAACTTATGCATCATGTTTAGAGTAAATTTATTCCTTCATCCTTATTGGAAATGATGAAATTGGAATTTAAGGTCACTATGCTTTTAGATTTTGCCGATTTCTTTATCCTTTGCTTTTGTTTTTTGGATTTGTTGTGCTATCGTCTTCCTAAAGGAGGATGTTGAAATTTCCTCTGTTAGAACTAGAATATGACTTGTAGTGCAGTGGGTGAAAGCTGTGCACTATATCTTCATGGTCTTAGAGAAAATGTTAGGTTCCTTTCCATCTTTAGTTGAAAGCTTGTCTTCAAGAATTAGTTGAGTCATTTCGCTCCCTGGTTTAGTTTAGCTACAACATGTAGGTGTCTTATTCATCTTGCGTCTTTGTATCATAGCATGTGCCTGAAACCTCTGTAGGTCTATATTTTGTAATGGGATTTTAAGGTGGTTATATATCTGAGTTCGCTTCAAATATTTCTTGTTATAGTTAACAGTTTCCCTAAGGCCTTAACCACAAAGCACACATATAACATGCAAACAGTTGTTTGATTTCAGAGTGTGATACTTGGAGCCCAGAACTGGTATTCCTGTCTCAAACAGAAATGATGTTTCTTATACTAAAGGAAAAGTAATGATCTTTCCTGATCAGGAAAAAAAATCGTGAAGGTTGTGCGTAATTCTTCCGTATGATGGTAAAATGTGTTAAAGATGTGATATTTTGTCTAGGTTAAGTCATGCAATGCATACTCACATGTCTTATTTACTTTTGTTTTGTTTTGTTTTTTTCAGAAAGTTTGACTCATTTTAACTATTTACAATTCTCCTAGTCTCTGTTAATTATTCTGAAAGTAGTTGGTAAATCTTGATGCCTAAGTGGTTTTTCCCCGACATTGCACTGGAAAAAAATTTGAAATTTACACTTGTTGTTGCCTCTATATACATCTATCTGAATGACCCCATCTGTTCTTGAAAGGGCCCAAAGGCACCAATGCTTAGGCCAAGTCTCATCTGTAGTTCTGTAACTGAAGCGTAGGAAATCCATAACTTACACATAAATTTGCCAGATGCATAAAGAGAAAGATTACTGAAGATGGTGAACTTACTCTGCTTCTGTAAAATGTTCATGAATCATAAATCTCTTTTCTGCATTTCTAGTTTAAGGCATGAAGCAAATGAATGACATACTTCATGATGGAGAAGTAACGTGGATCTGGTCGTTTTGATCTTTAGAGTTGAGTCCACCGATAAGATATCTTCAAAATTATAAAAAGTCGAGATTATTAGTTTGTAGGTGTCCGAACTCACTGTTAGTATCGTCAACATGGTTAAATTTCAAGATTATTGGTTATTGCTTGTGTTTGTACCTGGTCTTCAAAAGAGGACAATTTGATACTTGAACTTATTTTTTTTCAATTAAATATAAGGGTAAAATTGACATTTAGAATATATGTACAAAAATAAAATAAAAAACATGAGTTTTGTGGGTTGATGGCCATTCTTCATCATTTTATAGGTATGAATTACTATGCTTATGGGTTATGTTGAAGCTGAAATAATTGAATTTTATGTTTAAGAAATATAGTAATCGTGATTTGAACATCCACAAGACTACTCCACCGAACTATGTCTAATCTAGTGAAAGTAGTCTCTTGAGTATTCAAATCAAGACGACTAATTTTTTAAACATAAAATTTAATTATGTCATCTTTAAAGTAACCCAAAAGCATTAATTCATGCTTATTTTCTCCCAAATGACTCAAAAAAATGATGAAGACCTAGGACTTTTTTTTATTTTTTAAATATATATTCTAAATGTCAATTTTATCCTTACATTTAACTAAAAAAAAATTAACAGAAGTATCAAACTGTCAAACGAAAGCTAAGTTCAGATATCAAATTGTCCTATTTTGAAGACTAGATACCAAAGTGTCAAATTAGTCATACCTCAGGTACCATAAAAGAAATTTAACCTTAATTTAAATGACCCATCTCTCTAAACATGAGTTCATTATAATCCTCATATTCGCACAATGGAGTGCAATAAGCTAACAAAATGTCAAATTGTGCTTCTTCCATACTAAAAATATATATATATATATATATATATATATATGTATATATAAAGTCAATAGTGCAGGCCGGTTTTTGTATTGTTCTGGAATTATCTTTACTTAAGGCTCTGACTGACGTTGCTTCTATTATCTATTAGAGGAATGTGTGGGATATCTTCTGTTCTGTTGAGGTAGTTAGGTCTACCGCACAAGACTTTTTAGTGGTTTTGGTGGTCTATTTGTAGATTTTGAATAGATTTCATTGTTCTGTTATTAACTGGTCATCCAACTAGGTAGTCGTTTTCTTTTTCTTGTTTCCTGGGGATGAGTTACAATCTAAAAATGACGTGAATATTGGATACAACAGATATTTGTCAGCCATACGTGGGGGATTGGACTAATAAAATGCAGCTTTCAAAGACCAACCTCCACATTCTTTATTTATCTTTGTTGATTTGTTGGAGGGCGTTCTACTTACCACCTGAACTCCACCCTACCCACCCAACACCCAAAATCTGAACGTGTACATAATAGGAATAGGAAACCATATCTTTGGATCACCATGGCTTCTCTCCTTGGAGGTTCTTCTTCTGCAGAACATGCAGGGCTAAGCAGATGTCATATTTTATCAGACATGGAAGACGAAGATGATCTTTTTGAGATTGATCTCGAGGCGGTTGAGAGCATTCCTCCTCCACAGTACAACTGGGACAGATATTTCACTGCAGCCGGAGATGTTCTTCTTGCAAATTGCCTGCTGCCTATAACTGATATCTCTCGTGCGATTCCAACAGTTTCAGAAGCATTGTCTACAAGACTGGTGCTAATGTTGTAATGATACCGGAACCGGTGCCCTTGGGACAGCTCCTCAGGCTGCCATTCTTTGAGGCTTTTGGTCTTCACCAAAAGAGAGTGAAACCTCATTGGGATTTCGTTGAGAAAAATGAAACCCGACATTTAGACGCTGGGTCTGAGCCATTCAGAGGAAGTAGAAGTTCCTTCAATTTTGATTCTGTAAGTGAAGATATTGCAATCTATGGTGGCTAACCGTTAGTATCCCAAAACTAGGGGAACGCTATATGCAAGTGCCGTCCTCTCATTTTCATACTAGTCTCGTATAGGCTGATACAGATGTTTGGTGGTCCAATACAACGTCCTGAAAGTAATCATCCTCATTTTCTTTTGGTAGTCTCATATGATAACTTTATTTGTAGATTTCAAAAAAAAAAAAAAAATTTATGGCACATTCGATATTTCGGTCATTAATTTTTAAAAGTATCACTTTACTCACTCAAATTCAACTGTGCAATTCACTTAAGTCATTGTTGTAATCTGTCATTAGACACCATTAAAATTAAACTTTAGGATTTGACCAATCACCCAAAAAATTAAATTCATTAATTTACTTCTACCTTCTTTTATTTAATTCTATTTTTGATCAAGCATGGTCGAGTTTGATCAAGATTGTGGCCTTTGTAATTCACTTCTCATATCCTAATTTTTAGGACAGGCATTTTGGGTCGAATGAGCTGAACTAGCTGGTTTTCAAATCGACCCATATCTCATTGGGCCAAATTATTAGTCTACCGAAGTTTCGGCTCGGCTGAGCCGTACCCAGACAAGTCTTCGGTTCAATTACAGTACAAGATCTCGTATACCAACGATATTACCATATCGTATACCAACTAAGAAAAAAGAATAATTCAAAGTAAATTGAAATATTCTCCCTAAGGGACGTCTGCGAGAGTCGAACATTGTACCATCTAAACCAAAGCTTGCGCCTTAACCACGAGGCCACAAACTTTGCTCGTACATTTCATGCATAGTTTTATATTTAATATTGTTTTAGGGAATCATAAATTGGGAGAGAATGAGTTGTACTTTCATTGATAATAGGAGACTCTTTATATAGAGGATTACAAGCAAAGGAATCTGCGTCTTACAAGGTAACTGAATCATACAATAATTGAAATATCTCCGTAGATATTGGTAAGACTAACCCTATTACAACTCATATAAGTAATTAGAGTTTGAGACAGACACACAAACTAGGTGCCTTAAACACTCCCTCTTGTGTCGCCCAAACATGGTGCTCTTCTCGTCACCTAGTCAAAAACCTTGCCAAGTAACAAAAACCTAGTGGGACAAAAATAAACTTGGTCAAAGGAGAAAAAGAGTACAACACACCCTTCATATTTCGAGACCATACATGTAGACACCCCCCCTGATGTCTGCATCTCCCCTGATGACTACGATCATGAGAGTTCAGATAACTTTCGTAAACCGATGCTACCAACATGTTTCTCGAAAGTGGATTTAGGCAGTGACTTAGTAAACAAGTCTGCCACATTGTTCTCAGATCGAACCTAGTTCACTTTGATCTTGAGGAGAGTCTGTTGTTGCTGATTATGCTTGGTGTTGTCACCTTTAATGTAGCCTTGCTTCATTTGTTCAATGCAAGCAGGATTATCCTCATAAATGCTTGTAGGCTCATCTGTGGTAGACTTCAAACTCCAATTACTTCGGACATGCGTAATTATAGATCCAATCCATATACGTTCACGAACTACTTGGTGAAGAGAAATAATCTCTGCATGGTTCGAAGATGTAGCGACAAGAGTTTGTTTTGTAGATCTCTAAGATATCACGGTCTTACCCATGGTGAACACATAACTAGATTAGGAACGACCTTTGTGTGGGTCAGTGAGGTACCCAGCATCAGCAAAGCCTTCCAAAACACTAATGTCGTTTTGGGATGGGGATGCCCTAGAGCCTTCTATTTATACAAGCTCAGTTGTTCCTTGCGACTAAAGGATTATTAAATGTATTCCTAGTTGAATTCTTGTTCTAGTTGCATAGGACTCGTTTTACTCACCAACTTAGGCTTATGCGTAGCCCAACCAATAATAATTACAAAACTATTTTGGGTTGCAGGTTGGTCCAGTGAACTGAATATTCTCAAGTCTCTAGCCAAAATTACTTTTGGACTCAAACAAAAAAATTATGCTTTCTTTGCTTTCTCTTTGAAGAACACTCAAGTGTTCTTGTTCTTCTAGGCAGAGAGAGAAATGCTTCCTAACTTGCTTTCTCCTCTCTCTAAGCGTCACCAATCATTTACCTTGATCATCTACATCATCTCTTTCAAAGCAAATGCAATGACAACAAGCCTTTGTTTTCTTGAGAGAGAAAACATATCTGTTAAAGGAGAAAGGAAAGAAGATATCGGCTTTATGCAAATTTTTAATCTTTGTTGTTGTAGTGTCGTTTATAGTCAAAATCATAGTTCTCAATGTCGAACTTCTAAACCCTTTATCAATAGTTTATGCAGTTTATTCTTTCTTTTCTTTTCTTTTTTTGTTGAAAAAAAAGGCTGGTGTGGCTGCCTCAAGTCTTGATTAATAAAACTATCGAATACAAGGGGAGACATTGAGCCTAAACCCCTGATTATAATAAGCATCTAGAGTATGTCCCAAAATGATATCAGGAATCTCAATAAAGTACATGTATTCTAACAAGCACCAACTAGCAAAGAGTGCATTACTGGCTACTCCATTTGCTTTGATATAGCGGTGACCTAATGGAAAGATAACTCGATATGTAACCCCATTACAACGTATCATAATTACCAGTTGCACAGCTTGCCTACTATATTACCGCCATAGGGTAAATCTGACGATACTTAGTTTCACCTTGCCACTAGGAGGCTGCGACCATTTGACTAAGCAAAGAACTCACAGCCTACCTAGAGCAGACACGTTACTGCAACTAGAAGCTTGCGACCAGTTACCAATGTAAGGAACTCGCCACCTATCTAGAGCACACAAGGTGCATAAACCGTCACAAAGCCCACCATGTCCTACCAAAACATAGCAGAGACTTATTGTCACAAAACAACAATTGTAAACAAAAACCTAAAAACTAAACAACTAGAAATAAAAGACCACCAGCAAGGCCCTAAAGCAAAGGCCTGGCCCAACCACCACTTCCCCGGAGCACCCAAAACTACAGCCCACCAAACTTGCTGCCAACGCCTTCCGTGGTCACCATGCCACCTCCTTGCACCACTACGTAGCCGCGCCGCACCATCGTGCCACATTGCATACCACCCCAAAACTAGGCTGACGTCTGAAACCATATCCCAAAAAGAGCCAGACCCTCTCTGGGCTCGTCTCTGCCATGGTATCGAAGTCCCAGCCACTACACAGATCCCCATTATAGCAGTGACGCCAGAATTCACAGGCGACAAGCCGCACCTCAACACTGCTTCTCGTCTACTCTTGCCCACGATCCGGGAAGAACAGATAGAAATCAATCTACAGTTTATTCTTCTTACTTTGTGAAAATTGTTATTGTTTCATTTTTCATTTTGTACTCACTTTTTTATGATAATTTTTTTTTCTTCAATAAATTTCTATTTATATGTCTTGTGGCCTGTTAGCTAAAGGTCTCCTTCAAAGTATAAGGGGTACAAGTAATATTATAGGGATTCAAGAAAGGTTGTCAAACCCACGAGGATTGGATTCATTTCACTAACTAGGGTGTGAACCCTAAGGAGATCTAAAATATGCAAATGTACAATCACAAACCTAGAATCACAAGGAAATCTAGGCTCATGGGGAGTATGTGCAAGATAGAGCAGTGATTTGATTTTGGTTTATGGATATAGTTTTGAATTGAAAACAACTAAATGCTCAAATGTAAACTAAACTAGTGATCAAATGGATAAAAGTTAGGATTTAGATTGTCTACTACTAAGCTCCCTTACGAGTATTGATGCATTTCAATATGAATGTTGCTAAATTAATTAACCAATTTCTCTGATTGCATCCCTCTTGGGTATGACAAGGCACATGCTCCTTTTGTGATATCAAGCAACCCTTCTCGGGTGTAGTACTTAATACTTAAGTCTTGCATTTCAATCCGGTTAGGTATCTAGTGCATTACCTTAAGTGCATAAAGTTTGGAGATGAAGAAATCATGCAAACCAACCAAGCTTATCTCTAAGTGATTGTAATTCACAACCCCTACATGCACATCTAGTATGCTTTCATACTTTAACATTCAAAGGTTACCAAGCTCTAAACTATATACCATGACATGGCAAATACACATACTCAAAGTGGTAAAGTTTAAGCATATGTATTCATTTCTTGAACTAGCATGTAGGCATGTTAAAGAAAATTGCATTACATCATATTATCGCATCAATTTAGGGGTCATCATTTGGCCCGCGGGCCCAAAAGCATGGACGGACTCCCGGCCCAATGGGCAAAAGCCCCGCCAGGCCCGTAGCAAAGCCTATCTCAGCCTTGCCCATCGGGCACGAGGCAGGGCTAGGGCGGAGGGTTTAAAGCCCAGGCCCAACCCATTATATGCCCATTAAAGCCCGCCTGGCCCGGCCTTATAAGCCCAGCCTGAAAGCCCATTCAATTCTAGTATTAATATTTTTTTATGTAGTTATATTGAACTAATTATTGCATTAGGCCATATTTTCCTTTAATTTTGTATTATATTTTGTTCAATCATTAATATATATATATATATATCATAATATTTTCATAACTTTTTGTATTTTTTTTTAACAAAAGAACATTACATATTAATATAATTGGCTTGGCCCTACCCACCCAAAAAGTAAGGCCCTAGGCCTTGATTTTTAAGAGAAGCCCGGCCCTGCCCGGCCTAAAAAATTAAAAAAAATATGTTATGGCCTGGCCCGAGCCCATTAATTTTGGGCAGGGCCTACCCATTGACGACCCCTACATCAATCTTACAAGATTGGCTGGGCTTTCAACCCTAGCGCCAACAAAGTAATTACTCATTTATAATCATAAAAATTAGCTTCAAATCTATAATATACATCAAGGTAAATTAAAGAGTGCTGATACCCAAAAAATCACAAGACATGTCGCTCGCACATTTCAACTTAAAAAAGGAAACACACATACGAACCACATTCGGAAAGATAAAGAGTTGCATATTGAACCAACATGCCACGCATGTGGACCCAAGCCACAATTACACTCTTGGGGCTTACAGAAGTGGGTATGGTGTGGAGGTAACGGAAACATATAATGCCCATTTTCGATTTAAAGTTGTTGGTGATTTTGGTCTTGGGCCCAAAATCCAAGCCCAATAGTTTTAAACCGAAAATGGAAGTGAACAAGAGAATTGGACAATTTTAGGAAAAGCCCAAAACCACTACCAATACTAGTTCGATCTTTTTCTTCCTTTTCTCACCCTTGTTCCAATAACCAGTCTCTTTCTCTTTATCATAATAGCAGAAGCAAAGCATGATCCCTGAATTTAGGGATTCTACTTTCCGTTTTGGTTAAGAAGGAAACTTGACTACCATAAAGAAGCATGTCTTCCTCTACCTAAACTCATCCCCCAAATCCCTATTCAATCTTCTGATTTGTTTGTGTGTCTTGCACTATCGCAGCCTTAATCCACTGCAGCAAGCAACGTTCAACACCAAAGCCTCGGTACCAACAATTGTGATTATTATCAACTAAGCTGTTCCTTTCTTGAATTTAGGAAGGAACCCCTTTGCACCCAAAAAAAGGTAATTTCCTTTTACCCAAAAACTAACATCTTCCAATGGAACGTACAAAAAGAGGAACTCTCACAATAAACAGGGGGGAGCACAAATCGAGCAAAAGCCCAGAAAGTTGAGAAGCACCTATAGCAGTCATGCCTTCAAGCTTTCAAGCATAAACCCAGTCCTCAGCTACCCTCCCAAAAACCTCATTCAAACCCATCTCCCAGAAATCCCAAATCCAAAAACTATCCAATTCTCTCACCGCAGTGTGTTTCTAGCTCCTACACCACGCTTCACTCTGCAAGCTCTGTTCATTATCTGAATCACACACAAAAATCCCCCCATAATCAATTATTGGGTTGATTTTGGCCTAGTCAATGCTTAATCCAAAAAGAACCCTCACAAAGAGTTAAAGGAAATAATAAACTAGTTGAAGCTTGATAAATTGATGGCTAACTCCTTCTTGTCCTCCTTGATTGCCCTTAGACCCTCCTTGATGGTGGAATTAATGGATTATGAACTTATTGATGGCGATGATGAATGGAATGATGATGAAGGTATGATGCTTCTTTGGCTAATTTTGAGTGGTAGTGATTGAGTTTATGGTGGTGGAAGATGGTAGCTGTGGTGGTGATGATAGAGTAGATGGAGTAGTAAGGGGAGTATGGGTATTATGGGTTTGATTTTGGGAGATGAAGATGTAGGTTTTGTGGTGGAGATGGAGATAGAAATTAAGGAGACGTAATGGGGTGGTATGGGTAATTGACTTGCTTGTAGGGGATGTGATGCTTAAATAGATGGAGACAGAGGTGTGAAATCATCACTAGAAGCAAAATGGAGCAGTTACAGCCTTGTAAGAAGCATGGAGAAAGAGTGTTCCAAAATCAAGGAATTAAGGTAAGAAGGGAGTGTTGTAGATTAGGGCAGGTAATGATAAAGAAAAGATGGTGATTACACCCTAAAACATGGAAGATTTTTGGGTGATGATGATGGTGGACTTTTGGGTAATATGGAGAGTTGAGATGGTGTGGAAAAAAGGGTAAATTGATGGAGTTGATTTTGAACCAAAAGGTTTGGGATTTGGTTGTGGTAGAATGATGATGAATGGATGTAATGGAATATTTATAATGCTACTCCTCCCTGAACATAGCTAAAAAATACATGGCACCACACCATGAGTGGTGGTGGGCTGCCATTTGTGGTGGTTCGCGGGAATTTGAAATTTAACATTTTGCTCCACATTTGACCGTCATTCTTCCTAGCTCCAATTCTTCACTCCCAAAAATGAATGTTTCCTTCACTCTTGCAATATTCCTAGATAAATAAGAAAATGATTTAGTAAAAGTTAAAATAGACTAAAAAAAAGTTAAATTCAATATTTAGGGGAATGCATATTATGGTCTAACACGACCTATAACATTTTCTTAATTTTTATTATTTTTGTTATTTATTGATAAAATTTCATCTAAAATACCAAAACTAATTACAAAAGGGAGGTAAATGTGAAAGGAAAAATTTTAAGAATAGTACATGAAGTATAGGCCATTCTGAAGTTCGGTGTATTTGGTTTCAAAGAATTAACTTTGGTACATGACGTTATAATCCCGACCCAAAATTAGTGTATGCCGTTAAGGCTCCCGTTAGTCAATCTGATTTTAGTCAAATTTGTAAGGGCAAATTCGTCTCTTCATGAATTAACAAAAAAAAATTGCAGAAGAAGGAGAGAAGAAGGAGGAGGAGGAGAAGGGAGGAGGAGGAGAAGGGAGAAGGAGGAAGAAGAAGAAGAAGAAGAAGAAGAAGAAGAAGAAGAAGAAGAAGAAGAAGAAGAAGAAGAAGAAGAAGAAGGAGAAGGAAGAAGAAGAAGAAGGAAAATTGCAGAAGAAGAAAAAGGAGAAGGAAGAAGAAAAATTGCAGAAGCAAAATTGCAGAAGGAAGAAGAAGAAGAGGAAGAAGAAGAAAAAGAAGAGGGAAAAAGGAGGAGAAGAAGAAAATCATATTTGGGTACCCAGATTTTGGGTGTCCAAATCAAATCGGGGAGGGAGGGAGGAAGAGGAAGAAGAAGGAAGAAGGAAGAAGAAGGAGAAGGAGAAGAAAATTAGATTTGGTGTCCAAATAAAACTTGATATCGGAGAGGGAGGGAGGAAGGAAGGAAGGAAGAAGGAGGAGGAGGAGAAGGAACAAGGAAGAAGAATAAGGAGGAAAAAACCAAATAATCTGGGTACCCAAATCAAATCGGGGGGAAGAGGAAGAAGGAATAAGAAGGAGAAAAAGGAGGAAGAAGAAGAAGGAAGGAGAAAGATACCCAAAAATGGGTGTCCGAGAGAGGGAGGGAGAGAGGAAGAAGAAGGAATAAGAAGAAGAAGGAGGAGAAAAAGGAGGAAGAAGAAGAAATATGCCCAAAAATGGGTGTCCCAGAGAGAGAGAGAGAGAGAGGTGAAAACCTAAAATTACCCTTTGAAAATTGAATAATTTCATAGGTTTAACGGTGTTATTGACGTCATGTACTAAAAGTGGGTCGGGATTGGAACTTCATGTACTAAAGTCAATTCTTTGAAACCAAGTACACCGAACTTCGGAACGGCCTATACTTCATGTACTATTCTTAAAATTTTTC
Organism: Rosa chinensis; assembly: GCF_002994745.2. NCBI lineage: Eukaryota > Viridiplantae > Streptophyta > Magnoliopsida > Rosales > Rosaceae > Rosa > Rosa chinensis. Next base: position 18,976,337 of record NC_037090.1, read on the forward strand.
CAATGTGAAATTATCCTTTGAAATGGGACTTGTCCAATACACATGCTACTTTTTAATGGAAGGTGGATGAAAGTTTTGCATTAATTGGTACTATTTTGGATGAAATAAAAAAGTTTAGGTACTGGTTGTGATCAAAAGTAAAATTCAAGTACCATCGATAAAAGAGGTATGTGTGTGTCTATATATATATATATATATATATATATATATATATAAGTCTAAGTACTGTTTATGATAATAACCTAAAAGAAATGTTACTGAAATTGGAACTGAAAAGTTTTATGTTTATAATAATAACTGAAATTCTCCATGGAATCTAATACTCACCATTCAAGAATGCAATGACCACTTGCAATCTCATTGCTTTACAGTGACAAATTATAACAAACATAATAAGCTCATTTTTCTTAGAACCCATGCTAAATCAAATTTCTCCAATCTCAATAAACTTCTTAACTTGTACAACACATTCGTGTTTCAAAAACCCATTTGCAATGACTAATTTGTAAGAAACCTAGTTCTTTGCAGTTGCTTAAACCCAGTTCTTTAACCGAATTGCTTAAACCCAAGCAAATACAATCGGATCCAATACAACCACCAATTAGAACAACTATCTTAGAACACACCCATATTCATCATTCACATCCTAGCAGGAAAAAAGCAATCAATCTAAATAAGTATAAGAATTGTTCATCCTAGTGGGACTCTGTTGATGGTCATGCATATATGGATAGAAAGGGCAAGATAGAAGTTTAAACTAAGGAGCAGAAAAAGGAGACAAAGAAGAGAATCAGAAGGAGAAGAAGATAGAGGAAGATGACAGGATGACTAAAAGAAAAGGGAAGGAAGATGGAGGAAGAAAGTAGAAACAGAAGCAGATATGCCAATCTGGGGATGAGGATAGAGAAAGAGAACAAGAAGATAGAGAAGAAAGAGAAATAGATGTCTTGATCTTTTTAAAATAAAATACTCTAAATAAATAATAAAATAATATTCAAATTTGACCTATTCACTGGAGTAAAAATTTGTCAAGATGACATTTGACACATCTGCCTTCAAATTTGAATTTGACACAAGCATTTTGACATCAAGGCAACCTAAATCAGAGATATATAAATATAAAGCTTGAGCAGCAAAGAGAGGTAGAGCCTTGTTCTAGATTGCAGGTTGAGAGAGTTTGTGACCTATGTTGGCAATACATCAGCTAGAAAATTTGATTCTCACCAAACATGATTGAGGAATATATGTTCAAAAGCTTTACTAAGATTGCAGATGTCTTTGACCAGGAATCTAATTCTCCAGGGAGTAGTAATATGATTATTAATGCTGTCAATTAAAATCTTTCAATCACCTTCGATTTGGATATATTTGAAACCATGTATATAAGCCGCTAATAATCCTGCACGTAAAGCTTGAGCTTGTGCAACTATAACATTAGCTTGGAGAATTCTTTGGTACCTTGGTGTTTGTCATACCCTCATTTTGTTAAATATTTTGGACCATTGGATTAGAAATATATCCAATGGTTCAAAATATTTAACAAATTGGTAACTTGTTTAGCTCTTAGCCTTTAAATTTTTTTTTTTCCTTTAGGGTTAAGTTGGAGGGTGGTTCTAGTTGGACCTCCAAATTTGATATTTGGACCTCCAACTTTTTTAAGTTATTAATAGACTTTGTCAAGTCATATAAAAAGACAAATAAGGACAGAGTGAGAAAAATTAAAATAAAAATTACTTTTCTTACCTCCCCAAATATAACATTCAATTAAATTGGTTTTTTCTTTTTCTGGAATTTCCTTATATTACTATATATAATTTACCTAGAACAACTAAGTAAAAATAATAATTTCTATACATAGCCCATCATTTAATATAAAAGTAAATTCAAAACAATCTGATTTGAAATTTTCTAAAACTAAATTAATTGAATATTATGATATAGTTATTACTCAATCTTCCAACCCAAAACCTTTGAAATCCTTCTTTTAGCAAATTCAAAGGGATTCTAGCAACATATCAAGATCAAGAACCAAGCCTCTGATTAATTTTGGTGGAGGAGAGACATACTCATAAGAGAGCAATATCATGTGATTTTGATTCATTCTTATTCTCGTTGTTGAAGATAGAGATAAAAAGTAGATTAACAGATTATTATATCTTATGTTCAAGGGTGTTTCAGTAAAAATAAGGAGGTCTACTTAGTTTTTCAAGTATTCGAAAAAGTAAATTAGAGGTGTACTTATTCTCAAAAAAAAAAAAAAAAATAGAGGTGTACTAAGTATAGGAGGTCCAAATAGTAAATTTGGAGGTCCAACTAGAACCGAACAAGAAGAAGCAAATTTTTTTTTTCTCCGGCAATATTGCACATTTGCACACAACTAGATATCAAATTTCAAAAGAATCAATAGGGAGAATAAGATAAGAGAAAGAGGAGCAGATTTTGAGAAAGCTTGTTTTGATTTTGAGAAAACTTGGTTTGTCAAATTTCCAAAGGTTGAAGATTTCACTCACTTTGAGAGGTGTATCTCTTTGAGGCTCGACTCTCCTTTTCCAATATTTTTAGTTGAAGCTATCTCAGAAAATAAAACCAACAGCCGCTGAATGATTATCATAAAAAGCAGATCCATCGAAATTCAGTTTGATAATTTTGAGATGGAGGAATCTATCTAATTAATTTTTCAGATTTCTTTTTTCTAACAGTAGAAGGGTTATTGTTCTGATTGTAATGATGGAACATGGAAGCAGAAGAGGAAACAATTTTAGTAGGATAATCATTTAGTGTCTCGGGAAACTAATTATTTCTTGCAAATTAACCAAATGTTATAATTAAGAAAAAGAATGTGCTCCAAAATCTTATTTTTATTTTGTAATCTAGGATCTATTAAAGTATTTAACCAAGTAATGTAAGAGTCATTCCAGTCATTAGGTTGTTAAGTAGAAGAGAAAAAAATCCAAACTTGTTTAATAAAAAGGCAATGAATGTAAAGATGATCTATTGTTTCCAAGTTATTGAGACAGAATGGACAGTTTCTATCGATAAGATGATTAGAATAGATTATGCCCGCACGCAAAATGGGATTGGTGCCGATCCCTTCTTTTCTGAGTTCTGATTTTCCAGTTGAAATGAAATGGAAGCCCTAAACCCTAAACTTAAACTAGAAGAACAGAATTGAAAATTGATTTGAAATAGACAGATAATGGGTTTGTTCCACGTGTTCCTTTATAGTTTTCCAGTGATCAACGATGATTCAAAACCAAAAAGCAGGAGCCCATAGAAGAGATACTTTACAAGCACATCAAACTAAGAACAGAATTCATTACATTCCAGGACGGAGAGAGAGCAACAACTAAATGAGTCACACAAACATTCACGTACAGCTCTCTTTAGGAAAATTATTGTGGTAACATCCGAGTAATTTTAGCCTGATAACCTAGCCATAGGGAGGAATAATTCATTAATCACACTTTTCTTTTATTTAATTAGGTGTTGTGGTTATACCGTTATAGCATGGAATCTTTTGGGGTCGGACCTGCCTCCTGCTAGCTGCCTAGCTAGCTAGCGTCTTCTTGCTGCCGTTTCTCTCTGCGCATTGAAGTAAACGGCAGCAACAGGAAGACCGAGGTCGTTTTCGGCTGCGAAGCTTCGGGTGTTGAAGTGATCCCTTGAAGAAGGTGGGTTCACCGACTGCCTTCGTTTCTGCTTGAAAAGAACAAACACAAACCTGTGGATTCCTATGTTTGGCCTTGGCATCTCGTAGCTCACCATCTCTCTTCCTGTTAATGAAGTATATAATTCATTCAAGTTAAGACCAGAACGATGAACAATATTAGTGCTGATCATCACTAGCCGTATAACTGGTAGCTGAACTAGTGAATTAACCTACCAAATGTAACATCTGTGGTGCCTGGAATGTCTGTCACAATCCTGTATAGTCCAATTTCAAGGCAAAAATGTTAGCTCCTAGCTTGGTATGTATGTACTCCATAATTATTGTTTGCTAGCTTTTCTAATTCAGAGATTATGCCATAATATGTACTTCCTACTTGCTTTTAGAATTGGTAGTCTATGACAAAAAAGTTGATGTAGGATGTGCAAAAGGAATCGATAGGGTGGCAATATGAAAATACTAGATGGAACCAGTGTTGATAAAATACTTTTTCTCAAGAGTTTAATCAAAGAAAGTATGATACATGACACGAAGATTTGCTAACGCAGTGTAAACCTCTCCACTGAGGAAACTTCACTGCGTGGCTTTTAACGTAGCCAACACGAAAAATCAATCCAATATTAAACACTAGAGTTTACAGAATACAAGTAGTGTTGTTCACAACAAACACCTTTTCTTAGCAACAAATGCTAACTTGTTTTACAACCATTCTAACTCTAGATTCAACATTCCAGGCAATCAATCTTCAGCCTTCCTTTCACTCAATTGAATCACTGATCTTGAGAGTGAATGTAAAAGATTATGCAAAGTAATACATGAAACAATTAAAGAGGGTTTTTCGAAAACGATTTGAACAAAACAAGAAGTTCAAAGAGAAACCAGTTTCAGCCGTCAAAAACCCTACACAAAACTTTAGTTTTGAAACCTTTTTATAAGGGAGAAAAACTCCCCCTCAATCAAATCTTTTCTTGATAATTGATTAAGATAAATATAGAAAGATTTAAAACAGTTTTTGAATGTGCAATCGATACTTTCCTAACAAGGTCTCAAATTGATATGCATGTTAAAAACCATTTTAATGCATAAGGGATTATTGACTTAATACAACCGATATGCATATCAATTTAGATTTATACCAACCAATATGGAATGAATACACATTAAACTCAAGATCAGTGACTCGATTTGACTTGATCTTGTCTTCAAGAACCGATCTTGTGATCTTTCTCTTTGCTTCCTTGAAGCTCCGGTTTCCTCGTCGTAGTGGGAAATCATATGTTGAATGGTAATAGGCCAATGTACTTACAATCTCCCCCTTTGGGCATTCCCATTCAACGCATGATTTTTCATCTTTTGTCCTGCAAGTTAGGTTTCACAGATAAACACTAATCACTAAACAAAGGGTGCTACTTGGAGTAAGGAATCAGTTTCCATCCTTTTCCGGATCCAAGTAGCCAAAATACGATTACTTAAGAATAATAATAGCAAGCATCCTAAGAGTATCTGTGCTTATGCACTTACACACCAAAAAAAATTAAAAATGCAGAAACAGAAATAAAGTAAGAAAAATCAAGTTACTTCTCCCCCTTTGAATGGGAGGGCACGTCAAATTCCTCACAAAGCTTGGTGACGGTGTCCAGAAATTCCTCTTCATCCATGGAATCCGAGCTTTCCTCTGGTGCGACAGGCTCCTGCATGGCATGGGATGGACCGGGAGCGTCAAACCCGGGAGGGTGGCGCTGCATGTTCCGGATCTCCTGTGTGAGAGTGGTCAGGGCATGACGAGTTCGAACCAGAAGAGAATGCATGTCGTCCATGTCCGTCGTGAGGCAAGCAATTCGCCAGTCAGCCACTAGAATCTGATCACGGAGACTTTCCAGAGAGACAGGAGGAGGAGGACTCCGACTGCGTGTACGATGCATGCCGGGATGGAGAATCCCGGCTCTGGCAGCTGCCTGACGACCTTCTTCTGGAGGAGGCAGGCGGCGATGTCCTCCAAGGCGAGTTGTTTGCTGTGAGCGAACCATGGTGAGAGAGCAGTGGGTGAAAGAACCTGCACACAGAGACAACCAAGAGTAAAATCCGAGGGAGACAAGAGAGGCTATATGTAGTGAACAGTTAGGTTTTAGGAAGACCAAGGAACACACCGATTGGGAGAACGGCTCAAATGGGGAGAGAAGTTATGACAATTTATTTTCCCTAGATATATGCATGCAGATAACTTCTCCCCCTCAACTTAGGCATAATCATTATGGAAATTAATTGTAGGCAGATTACCATCAAGGAAGGAAACGAAGAGCCAAAATATATTCAGAGAATCTGCAAGTATATCAGAGGATCGTTTCCTTTGCAAGTATCAAGGCAATGAATGCATAGGTCATATCGAGGAGAGAAAATATAGCGAAGTTTAATCACAGAGAGCACAGATCACTTAGTGGAAGGCACATAGTTCAGAGTACGAAGCATGATGTATTCTCTCAACAATAAGAATTGGTACTCATAGTTAGACCTTAAGGAGTAAACTTGTGATAGAAGTGAATATAACCATGATGTGGGGCTTAGAAAAGATTTTAGTGTCATAGAGAAGGAGTGAAGTAAGAGAACTAAAGTAAAGCTCATGAAATCTCCTAAGAAGGAGCAGGAATCATTGTTCCCAAGCACATGTTTTAGTGGAGTCAAAGATCTCCTTTATTTAGTGACAAATATTACTCATGTAACAAGACTCTTCTCAGCAACTCCCAGAACAGATGTTCTTAGGGTACTAAGCATAACAAGGATGCTCCATGGAGAGAGTCTCGAGTAGTTGTCTGCATGATTTTATGTTATGTGCAAAGATCACTCACCAGCTCGTTTCTTGCAAACCTTAGAAAGTTCACCACAACTAAGGCCTGATTACTTTGAGAGATGGGATACAATTTTCCGTTCTCGTTTCTTACAAATCCTAGAAAGTTCACCACAACTAGGACCTGATTACTTTGAGAAGAGGGAATTAGTTATGTGAGCAAAAGAAGCAGTTCGTCTACTTCACTGAATCTCATTTGACAGAAAACAAAAGGAAACATGCCACCACATAGGCTATAGGTGAAGATGCATAGTAGGGTTACTTGATTCAGTGACTAAACATGAGTACACAATTTCATTTGTCCAGAATAAGGCATGATAACATAAGATACATGACTGAAAATATGTACATTTCACTAGTGACTGTGATCAAGGGATACTAGGATCACAATTTTCTCAATCAATAGTGGACAGTCATCATTTTGCCTTAATGCTTAGAACATATCCCTAGGGCATTCCTCAACATTTCAAACCTAGCAGTGTCAAGAGGCTTAGTGAACAGATCAGCAAGTTGATTTTCAGTGGGCACAAAGCTTAACTCAAGTATGTTTTGTTCAACCAAATCCCTAATAAAGTGATATCGGAGATCAATGTGCTTTGTTCGAGAGTGTTGAACAGGATTCTTAGTGATGTTAATAGCACTAGTGTTGTCACAGAAAATAGACAACTTACCTTGAGATATGCCATAATCATGAAGCATTTGCTTCATCCAAAGTATTTGTGTGCAGCAACTTCCAGCGGCAACATATTCAGCTTCTGCAGTAGACAAGGATATGCAGTTTTGTTTCTTACTATGCCAGGCAACCAGATTGTTGCCAATGAAAAAACATCCCCCTGAAGTGCTTTTCCGATCCTTTAAATTTCCTCCCCAGTCAGCATCAGAGTATCCTGCAATTTCTACATTAGTGTCGAAGGTATAGAAAAGGCCACAATTAACTGTACCTGCCACATAGCGGATTATTCTTTTGACAGCGTCCAGGTGAGATTCTTTGGGGTTTGCTTGAAATCGAGCACACACACCCACACTGTAAGAGATGTCAGGTCTGCTGGCAGTGAGATAGAGCAAACTCCCGATCATACTTCGATAGAGAGTCGGATCAACTGATTTTCCTTCATGATCTTCGCTTAACTTAGTAGTTGTACTCATGGGATTGGTCACTGTCTTCTTGGAAGCAAGACCGAATTTCTTGATCAGGTTCTCAGCGTATTTTGATTGAGAGAGAAACAAACCTGTGTCTATCTGCTTTACTTGCAGTCCAAGAAAATACGTTAGTTCACCACACATGCTCATTTCAAATTCACTTTCCATGACAGATTGAAATTCTTTGACAAGGTATTTAGAAGTGGAACCAAATACAATATCATCAACATACACTTGGGCAATGACAATGTCATTTTTGGTTCGTTTCACAAACAATGTTTTATCTATGGATCCTCTAGCATACCCTTTTCCCACAAGATGAGTGGATAGTCTCTCATACCAGGCTCGAGGAGCCTGCTTTAGCCCATACAGGGCTTTCTTGAGCCGGTAGACATGATCTAGGTTGTGTGGATCTTGGAAACCTGGAGGCTGCTCTACATAAACTTCCTCCTGAAGAAATCCATTCAGAAAGGCAGTTTTGACATCCATTTGAAACAATTTGAACCGGAGATGACAAGCAATGGATAGAAGTAATCTAACAGATTCCAACCTAGCTACAGGAGCAAAAGTCTCGTCAAAGTCAAGTCCTTCGACCTGTGAATATCCCTGAGCAACTAGTCTGGCTTTATTCCTAATCACGTTTCCTTTTTCATCGCTTTTATTTCTGAAAATCCACTTAGTTCCTATAACATTGCACTTACTAGGCCTTGGTACTAAGTACCATACATCATTCCTAGTAAACTGATTCAGTTCATCTTGCATGGCGCTAATCCAGTTATCATCCAACAAGGCTGCCTTAATATTTTTTGGTTCAATAATGGACACAAAACCAAAATGAGATATAATGTTCATGCTTACCAAATTTTCGGTAATGAAACACAGTAATACATTTTCTTCACTTACCTCAGAGGGACTTACCTGAACTGCAGCCTTTCTCCTTGTCATCGGACCATCTGTTAGATTGCCGATGATATCTTGAGTGGAGTGATCTTTTTGAACTTGCTTGAACCCTCTTCTTTGGGTGGGAGCTGGTTCAAAAATGTTGTCATGGATTTCCTCTTCCTCTTCCTCAGATGATGTTTCAGTATTCTGTGAAGGTGTGACCGAGAAGGGTGAGGTATCTGCAAATGTTACTTCCTGTTTCACACATTGATCATCAATAGAAACATTAATGGATTCCATAACAACACGAGTTCTTTTATTGTAAACCCTATATGCTCTGCTGTTCAGAGAATACCCCAAGAACACACCATCATCACTTCTAGCATCAAACTTACCAAGGTGTTCTCTATCTCGTAGAATGTAACAAGGACTGCCAAAAACATGAAAGTGTTTAACATTTGGCTTCTTACCTTTCCACAGCTCGTAAGCAGTTTGATCATTTCCTGGTCTAAGGAATACTCTATTTATTGTGTAGCAAGCAGTGCTGATCGCCTCAGCCCAAAAGTTTTTGCTTAAACCTGCAGCGTGTAGTAATACTCGAGCCATGTCTAGCAGTACCCTATTTTTCCTTTCCACTATCCCATTTTGTTGAGGGGTTATTGGAGCTGAGAACTCATGTGACACACCAAGCTCATGACAGTAGTTAGAAAAAGAGGCATTTTTAAATTCAGTTCCATTATCTGATCTTATTCTCACTAAACAGTTATTAGATGATTGTTTCTCAATGATTAATTTTTGACTCAAGTTCTTAAAGGACTCAAACGTTTCAGTTTTGTCTTTCAAGAAGTTTACCCAGGTGTATCTTGAGAAATCATCTACAACTACTAGTATGTAGCTCTTACCTCCAAGACTTTCAGATTGAGCTGGTCCCATGAGATCCATGTGTAATAGTTCCAATACTTGTGAGGTTGTCGCAGAATTTACCATTCTGTGAGGTGCCTTAGTTTGCTTTCCAACCTTGCAGTCTCCACACATCTTGTCAGTTTTACCTTTTAAATTTGGCAAGCCTCGGACACATTGTTTGGAAGATAATTTCAGCAAGTCCTGATAGTTGATATGTCCCATCTTTCTGTGCCAAAGTTCAAAGGTTTCCTCTGTGGATTTAACAGACAAACAAGACTGCAAACTAGAAGATTCATTTGCTTGAATATGATAACAGTTATCAACAGATCTCATACCTCCCATGATACCTTCACCTTTCTGATTTAGGACCAAACATCTCTGTTTGTTAAACCACACATCTTCATAGTCATCAGCCAAATGGCTGACGCTAATCAGATTTGCAGTTAATCCTTCAACAAATAACACATTTTTAAGGTTAGGTATACCTGGAGTGTTTACTGTACCTCGAGCTAGAATGTTAGCTTTCCTCCCATCTCCAAACGTGACTGATCCAGAGGTATTTTCATCCTCAAATGAAGTAAACCAGGTTTTGTCTCCAGTCATGTGTCTAGAACAACCACTGTCAACATACCAAAAATCTCGTCGTTTGTCAGCAAATGCAGTTAAAGCTACCAAACAAGTTGCCTCAATGTGAGAGCGTTGATGAATTTTGCTAGCACAAACAAAAAGACATGTATCATCAGTTTCACCAACAGGGGACCAATGATTTTTGCTTTTAATTTTTCTGGTCCAGACATCTTTTCTTCTTTCAGTTTGAGGATTCTTTTGAGAAACAATTTCAGTTAATTTGTTAATGAGTTCCTTTTGTTCTTTAAGCTCAACCTGTAAGGTTTCAACAGTACATTTTTCTTGAGAAAATTGTAAGTTTAAAAACCGTTCATTACATCTAGGTCTGATATGGCCAATCTTACCACAGTGATGACAAGTAGGAACAAAGGTTCTAGGGTTTGCGTACCTGTGTTGACCAGTGGGGGATTCTTGGTCAAGTTTTACCTGATGATGTTGGTTTGAATTACCTTCCCTTACACTTTTGACATGATCATCAAGGGAGACATCTATCTGCTCTACAGATGGTTTTGAGGCACGTACGAATTTGGTGCTTTTGGAATCTTCTCCAGTGTATCCTAGCCCACATGTATCATGAGGAGCTTTTCCTGATCCAAGTAACTTGGACATGGAAGTGGAGCTGATATCAAACTTCATGAATCTTTCTTGAGTTAATTTTAACTCATGTTGTAGAGACTCATTTTTCGCTAACAGTTCCAAGTTCAGGGCTCTTTGTCCTTTAACATCCAGTTCTAGAAGTTTGATCTTGTTGAGATACTCATTCTTTTCAGTCTTCCACGTCAGTATCTTTTGGTCACCTTGTAGATCTGCCGATTCACTCACGAGTTTGCTTTTCTCCAGTTTCCATGCAGATTGTGAGGATTCGAATAGTTTCTCCACCTTTTCTTTTTCAGTCCTCAGGAAATCTACTTCTTTTTCCAAGCTCAAGTTTCTAATCAGAGTGGCCTTTGAAGCTTTGTAGAGTTGTTTGCAGCGAACATTTGTTTCATCATCATCAGAGAAATACTCATCACTTTCAGAATCAGGCAACAATGATGAGACAAGAGCCACATTTTCAATTTCTTGAGATTCATCATCACTCCAAGTTGAAAGGAGTGACTTGTTGTTGCTGTTTCCAAGCTTCCTATTTCCACAGTCAGTAGAAATGTGACCGAAACCACCACATTCATAGCATTTTGGTTTCCCTGAGTGATTTCCTTTGAAGTTTCCTCTTCCATTCTTACTATTGTAGTCACTGTTGTTACCACTGCCAATATAGTTATTCCTTCTGGGAGCATTCGTGTTTTTAGAGGAGTTCTTGCTTTTGAGAAATTTTTTGAATTCCTTCGTCAGTAGAGCAAGATCTAGTGATCCTTCTTCCTCTTCAATTTCTTTCACTGCTTTGAAGGCTACGCCCTTGTTTTTCTTCTCAGGTTTTAACATCATCTCATAGGTTTTCAAATTTCCGATGAGCTCATCAAGTGGATAATCATCTATATCAAAAGAGTCCTCTATGCTCGTAACCTTTGAGTGAAATTTTTCCGGCAGAGCCCTGAGTATCTTTTTGACTATTTTATCTTCATCAAAAGGTGCTCCTAGACTGCGACACTGACCGGAGATTTTAAGAATTCTACCATGGAAGTCATCCACGGTTTCATCATCTGCCATAGTCATGGTTTCGAATTCAAAAATCAGTGCTTGCAGTTTCTGTGCACGTACCTTTTTATTTCCTTCGTATGTAATCTGTAGGAGATCCCATGCCTGCTTGGCAGTCTCACAATGACTTATCCTCAGTTTTTCCCGCTCCGATAGGGCTGTGAAGATGCTGTTCTTCGCTTTGAAATCTGCTTGCAAGTTACGAACTTCTTCCTCAGTCCAGTCCTTCCTTGGTTTGGGAGTGGTAGTGGAAGCGCCTTCTTCTTTTGCTTTTGTCATAGGTACACTCCAGCCATTTTCTACGATGTTCCACACGTGTTCATCTTGAGCATAGAGGTATGATTTCATGTAAATCTTCCATTGAGTGTATTTTTCACATCCACCTTCGAACCAGGGAGGACTATTTATAGATCCCCCAGTAGCCCTATCACGTGAATGTTCCATCTTTCCTGGGATCTCTAGAAGGTTCTAGAACCCGCTCTGATGCCAATTGAAAATACTAGATGGAACCAGTGTTGATAAAATACTTTTTCTCAAGAGTTTAATCAAAGAAAGTATGATACATGACACGAAGATTTGCTAACGCAGTGTAAACCTCTCCACTGAGGAAACTTCACTGCGTGGCTTTTAACGTAGCCAACACGAAAAATCAATCCAATATTAAACACTAGAGTTTACAGAATACAAGTAGTGTTGTTCACAACAAACACCTTTTCTTAGCAACAAATGCTAACTTGTTTTACAACCATTCTAACTCTAGATTCAACATTCCAGGCAATCAATCTTCAGCCTTCCTTTCACTCAATTGAATCACTGATCTTGAGAGTGAATGTAAAAGATTATGCAAAGTAATACATGAAACAATTAAAGAGGGTTTTTCGAAAACGATTTGAACAAAACAAGAAGTTCAAAGAGAAACCAGTTTCAGCCGTCAAAAACCCTACACAAAACTTTAGTTTTGAAACCTTTTTATAAGGGAGAAAAACTCCCCCTCAATCAAATCTTTTCTTGATAATTGATTAAGATAAATATAGAAAGATTTAAAACAGTTTTTGAATGTGCAATCGATACTTTCCTAACAAGGTCTCAAATTGATATGCATGTTAAAAACCATTTTAATGCATAAGGGATTATTGACTTAATACAACCGATATGCATATCAATTTAGATTTATACCAACCAATATGGAATGAATACACATTAAACTCAAGATCAGTGACTCGATTTGACTTGATCTTGTCTTCAAGAACCGATCTTGTGATCTTTCTCTTTGCTTCCTTGAAGCTCCGGTTTCCTCGTCGTAGTGGGAAATCATATGTTGAATGGTAATAGGCCAATGTACTTACACAATAGCCACACCCTATGCCATAATATGTACTCTTTACTTGCTTTTATTTCTCTGACAATAGTCTGAATTTAATTAACTGAATGTTTATTGTCTTTGTGTTTTCGTTTCTAGGTTTGATAGTAGAGAATATATACTGTAAGTTATACCAGTGCAGGTGCTCCTTCAAATAAGGATCACTAGGGCCAGGAACATCTGGGTCTGTCATCACCTGTGAATCAAAATCAATTAACTTAGCGATTTCGTAGATCTGATAAAACACAATCGGCGAACAATGGAGCCCAGAAAAAAAAAAAAAAAAAAAACGATGTGCACCGTACCAGAGTGAAGAATGATCTCATGTCGCCTCCTTGAATCTCAACTCTAGGTTTGGCGGTGACTGCAGATGGGAAGAGCTCATGTCCATTGAAGACGAGTTTGGTGCTGTAAGTGACAATCATTTTAGTAGTTGGGGTAAAGTAATCAAGAACATCTCCTATGACTCTTCCAACAACTAAAGGTTCCGACATTCTTGCCATTTTTAGTACTCAAAAGCGAGAGAGGAGGTCGTACAAATATCAAAGATAGATAAAAGGAAGGAAGGATTGTACTTCTAATATTTTCCTTGCTTGCAATTGGAATCCCTGTATCGCTCTGTATTTATAGTGATCTCAAGTACGCAACTAGTTGCTTTAGATCTCTTGAGAAGAAGAAGAAGAGTATATAAGAGGAGAATATCATGGACATTAGAAATTAACTCTATTAGTCCCCCACCTCCCATCGTCTCTTTCTCTGTGTACGTGTCACATCAATGCAAAGGGTTAATGCTTTCTTGAGGAAAATGTTCTCTTCTTCCGGACAGGATGTTATGAAATTATCATTTTTCAACCGTTGATCATGTTGACTCTTGCATGCATGAATGTGTAGTTATGACTAATAAGAAGTCTTGAGAGTGTAGTTAGTTTTCTCAAGCACTTACGTGTTACTACTACTAAACTTTAAAGTTTAAACCCTATTACAAATGTGAAGGTTCATTAAGACTTGGAACAAGTCGCTGGATTACAATGTGGTCCTCAATCGCTGCCGCAATGACTTCGGCGAAGGAAAGTTTTCAAGGAAAGATGGAGGTAAGTTTTGGCTGAAATGAGGCTCTAAGGTATGATAAGTATGCTTAATATGACTATTTTAAATTCCAATGCTTTTTGAGTAAAGTTTTTTAGAAAATGATGATGGATGGCAAAGAGATCACTAAATAGATTTTTTTTTTTTTTAGAATAAGAATCCTTTATTGAAAATAACCAAGATTACATAATACGGGAATGACCGGTGGTGGACAAGAACTCCCCACTCTCCTCCCTAAAAACCGAACTAGTTACGGGTCCGTCATCAAGAATGACATCCACGAGCCAAAAGACCCCAACCCCTAACCTATTTTGCCCAACCTCACAGGCTACAGATAACCCCGAGAAACTCGAAAACACCCCATAGACAACCTCCAGAGAAACTAGCGCCCTCTTCCACACTGCGTCCCAATGAAACCAGACCACGTGCAATGATCGCTTGTTAGCACATTGACCATAAGAAAAAACTGAAATTAAACCAACTCGTCCCCACTAAATAGTGAGTTTAGTAGATTTTAAACTTTTCAGTAGTGAGTTTTCAAGCATTGTTATAATATGTCAGTGAACCATAACATGTTACTAGTTAGAAGTTACGGGTTCAAATCTCACTATTATTAACGATTGATAGGATGAAAAAGAAAAAACAATTTTATATATATACAAGCATTGCAATAACATATTAGACCGTCTAAATCTATAAAACGCAACTGCCATAATTTTTTAAACCGTGCATCGTTTTAGTTATGTCATATATATACTCAGTTCTTTCAGAGGCTCTACATTATAGAAAGAAAAAAAAGAGTTAAATAGTTTCTGACCTTAATGCGCCTGACATACTAATATGGGTAATGGGTCCTTGGAATCGGTTCTTGATTGGCTGTAAACCTAATTATTGAAACCATTCATTCAAAAGAAAAGGGTGTTTTTCTTAAAAGCTTAATAAACTATCATCATGTGGGTCCTTCGGTGCCACCTCAATGCTAATTTAAAGCAAAACAGAAAAAATGTCTAGGATTCTGTTCATCCTGAAGATCCACCCCTTATAAAGGAAAATTTGCTGTGTTCCACTAAAGAGCCTTTCTGAATTACAGGAAAGAATTCATGGGAATTTACCATTTTGAGAGATTCTCAGTTATTTTTTGTATTTCTGAGACTTCTTTAAGCAATGAGAGAGGGAAGCCCAGGGCATAAAGGAACTCCACCCGTGAGTGGTGACAGTAGTGCAGATTGAGAGGTCATCTCATTAGCCGAGGGCCACTACCAAAGTGAAAAAAAAAAGTGTCGCGAAGAAGTTCCTAGAGTAGTAATGAAAATGTATACACTACCTGAAGGAAGTGGTGTTTCTATAAGAAGAAGAAGCCAAAAGTACTTTTTCTTCGCGTATGCCACGTTACTCCTCGTCTGAGCCAAAGTACTTTTCTCCGTATTTGCCACGTCAGTCCTCGTGTGGACTGAGGAGTACTATACCCTGCAACTCTCTGCATTCACCCCACCCAACTTTATTTCTGTTTGCTCTTTTATATTTTCATGGGGTTTTTGCCGAAAAAAAAATAAGAAAATATTGGTTTTCATGGAGAGTTCTACATACAACCTCACTAATGCGGTTGGATCGGCCACATTTGGAACACGTGTTATTAGAACTAGCTCACGAGAAAGAAACTTTACACGTTTTTTTTTTTTTTAGGTTGTCTATGATATTTAGATGTATATATCATACATTAATTTTACAGCTAATGAAATTAAAAATTATAATTTAATTGAACTAAATTTATAACATTGACAACTAAATTATCACATTCGTTCTACACTTTTACATATAATTAAATCAAATTACCACATCAACAATAATTGTACATAAACATGTAAAAATGTCGTAGGTAAAATAATTACCTCTAATAGAACTAAAATTACTAAAAAAATGACTTTTTTTACTACAATGACAACAAATTTATTGTCACAATAAATGTGGGTATCACCTACATGTACCTTAGAGCATCTTTAGTAATACTAGCTAAAGTATAGAGAGCGAGATGAGACTCTCCATTATAATTTTTAGCTATCTTGCTCCTAAATATAGAGAGCGAGATGAGGCTCTCTATAATTTAAAATATTTCTTTTATGATATTTTATGTAATTATAAATACATTTAAACTATTTAATCTCCATGTAAAAAAATATAAATTCAAAACTAGTTAAAATAGAGAGCACTGATGCAGATGTATTTCTAAAGTGGCTAGCCAAAATGACTTTTGAGCTATTTTGGCTAAAATTTGACTCAAACATGGCTACCATTGCTAAAGATGCTATAATAGAGATCCACTTAGGAGTCTGGTGCAGCTGCTAAAATAGATAAAAAGCTAAACATGCTGTATAAAATAGTTAAGGAGTCAAAATAGAGAGTCTGCTAAAGATGCTCTTAGAATTTTTCCTTTTTTTCTTCTCACTTTTGCCCTTGCGTATGTTTCCGTTTTTTCTTCGTTGTGTCTTCTATAAAACTGAACAAATTGTTCTTTCCTGTATGAATGTGGTATTTGAAGATTGGCAAATCTCGAAGCTATGATGGCATTTGGCGTTCTTGTCAGAACAAAATTATAAAAGAAAATATTACTTACATTCGATTCTAATTTATCACTCATTGCTTTCTGTTACTTGGGAAGTTGGGATTTTGATTCAGAGGTTGGAAGAATAACATTCATGGTGTATTTGATAATTGATATGGTCAGGGGAAGACAAGAGGGAGATGCTTTAGGGCACCCAAATGAATGAAAATATGACTTGTTTTGGAGGGTAAAAGAGGAAAAGAAATCTTTGGCTGAATAAAGTCCTTTCAATAATTGATGGAAAAAAAGTCAAAAA